>NC_060123.1:274996098-276246098 GCF_021461395.2 Schistocerca americana | reverse complement strand
TGAGTTCGCACTCTCCTTGATGTTGCCTATCTTGCGCATGGACTACTCAGTTTGTATATTTTGCTTATTTTTTTCATAGCTCCACACAACTTCTTCCTGTTTTCTCGATTGATCTGTGTTCAGTTTTTCAAGGCCTATCCACTGTGCCAACTTATAACTAAATCTGAGGGGTTGCGATGGGGAGGTTCCCTTCTAAGAAGAAATTTTCTGAGGGGTAAAAATAAAGGGGTTCACGAAACTATTTTTAGAAGATCATTGCTAGTATCACCATTTCGTAAGACTGTAATACCGATTACGTAAGTTAGTAACACTTAATTTTATTCATTACGTGACAATATTGTGGACATTACAGCACGTGAAATTAGGGTTGTCATCCATCCCGATATATCGGGACAGTCTCGTTATGGACCTTTTTACCCCGATATCCCGACAATATCCAATTTTGCAAAATAATGTTACAAGCTTGGGTCAAGTACTGAAGTAACAAGCCGGCCGCTGTGGCCTAGTGCTTCTAGGCGCTTCAGTCTGGAACCGCGCGACCGCTACGGTCGCAGGTTCAAATCCTGCCTTGGGCATGGATGTGTGTGATGTCCTTAAGTTAGTTAGGTTAAAGTAGTTCTAAGTTCTAGGGGACTGATGATCTCAGATGTTAAGTCCCATAGTGCTCAGAGCCATTTGAACCTTTTTTAACTGAAGTAACACCATCTGCTAGCGCAACACGTAAATAGAACCTCAGTTTTATTTGTGTGTCAACAAGTTTATCTTTAAAAGATCGTCTCACAGATGGCGCTGCATGTTTTGTATCCTGTATCGACGATGCAAGCATCTTCTGGATGTACCGCCATCGTTCGAGAAAACGCCTGACTTCTCCAGTAGTACGGGCCTGGAACTGTTTAAGCAGCGCCGCGCGTAAGAATCGGCCAGCTCCCATTTGAATAGCGATCTGGCAAGACGACTTTTTCTAAACGTATTACGAACAACGAATGCTGGTCAGTAATGTCTGAAGTGTTTACTGCGGGTCTATAGGACGTAAAGTGTATAGTGATGTGTACCTCCAAGACTAAAGTGTTATGTAGACTGTTTACCATCTAATAAACTTATCATAGTTTACGAAAAAGGTCAAGGATGGAAAGAGAAATTGTCACTTTTGGAATGCCTACACAAAAGAGTGGTGGTTTGTCAAGGAAGGACGTACGGATCAGGAAGCGTTGTGCAAGAGTTGTAGCTGTTTCATCTCAGTAATTCACGGTGGTAAGACAGATGTGAGGCATCACAT
The DNA here is from genome assembly GCF_021461395.2 of Schistocerca americana. Taxonomy (NCBI): domain Eukaryota; kingdom Metazoa; phylum Arthropoda; class Insecta; order Orthoptera; family Acrididae; genus Schistocerca; species Schistocerca americana. The sequence continues at coordinate 276,244,822 of NC_060123.1, read as the reverse complement.
TTCTACCTAGAATCATAGAAGCGGATTTACGGAAGCATCGACGTCAAAGTCTAGTTCTACATTCATGATTAAACAAGACACCCAAGAACAATGAGCCGTTGCTAATGCAGAACTGAAAACAGCTTAGAAAGTTGTCAAGCATCATCAATCATTCAGTTCTCTTGACTGTACTGCAAAACTGAATGCCGCACTTATCCTGAGTCCAAAACGCCGCGAAGCAGCCTACAGCCGGGACCAAAGCTACAGCGATTGTTAAAAATATTTCATACCACACTCCGTGTCCGAAAGCATAAAACAGTTGCAAGAAGTTTCATTTTACGGCATAGGCACCGACGCATGAAACCACAAGGTTGAAAAGGTTTCGTTTAGTTGAACAGTACGTAACTGAAACTGACGGAATGCAACAGAAGCTGCTGGAGTTTGATTCGCTGAATAATGAAACATTGGCGACAGTTGCGAAGTTTTGTCTAGACATTTCATTCATGGCTGTCTATCAGCAGCGTAAAGCACGTTTTCAGAACAGAAATGATCAGTCGTCAGCTGCACAGATTTTTGTTACATTAAACTCTTGAGTAGTCTCGGCAAATCAATTTGCCATCCTCGGATGATTATATATTTGAGCTTACATCGGAAAGCAATCGTTAAGCAAACTCTTTTCTTAAAGTCTGTTCATAAAAGTTTGTCCAGACATTTTAAGACAACTGCAAATTCCATTAGATAAATTAATCTCTTTTTGTGGATAAAATACGAATACCAGCTTCAGAGCGCTTCATCGATGCAGCCAGCGGAATGTGTTTCACCAAATTAAAGGAGAACCAGAAAAAAATCTAGAAGGTATTAGTTGTCCTACTCATATTCTTCACAATACCATGTCAGGCGCTTCTGGAGTCTTAACTGTCGACCATGAAATAATCATCAAGAAAATATGTACTTACTTTTCAATCTAACGGCTTGGGCATAGAAGCTGAAAGGATTCTGTTTCTACAGTGATGTCAATCATCAGACTTTTCTATCTCACGCAAAAACAATATGACTGCCGTTAACGTCAGCAGTTGAGAATGGATTTCATTAAAACAATTTTTTGACGCCGAAGACCACCTACAATAACTTCAAACTTTTCCAGTAGTCTGATCAGTGAAATTTACTTCACAGTTCTGGACTCAAATTGTTTGAAAAAAAAAAAAATTAAAAACGTGGAGATGAATAAAGTCTCGATAACTGAAATAAGAGGTATATTAATTGACTCTCAAAGATGTCTGAATGAAAGGAAGACTGCTAGTTTTATTGGCATGAAACCAAGCTGAATTTGAACAAATTAAAAAATGAGAACCCTAACCAAGAAATAATTAATTTGATTTCGAAATTTTGAGGATGACATAATGTCTGTCTGTACCATAGTACACTCCTGGAAATTGAAATAAGAACACCGTGAATTCATTGTCCCAGGAAGGGGAAACTTTATTGACACATTCCTGGGGTCAGATACATGACATGATCACACTGACAGAACCACAGGCACATAGACACAGGCAACAGAGCATGCACAATGTCGGCACTAGTACAGTGTATATCCACCTTTCGCAGCAATGCAGGCTGCTATTCTCCCATGGAGACGATCGTAGAGATGCTGGATGTAGTCCTGGGGAACGGCTTGCCATGCCATTTCCACCTGGCGCCTCAGTTGGACCAGCGTTCGTGCTGGACGTGCAGACCGCGTGAGACGACGCTTCATCCAGTCCCAAACATGCTCAATGGGGGACAGATCCGGAGATCTTGCTGGCCAGGGTAGTTGACTTACACCTTCTAGAGCACGTTGGTTGGCACGGGATACATGCGGACGTGCATTGTCCTGTTGGAACAGCAAGTTCCCTTGCCGGTCTAGGAATGGTAGAACGATGGGTTCGATGACGGTTTGGATGTACCGTGCACTATTCAGTGTCCCCTCGACGATCACCAGTGGTGTACGGCCAGTGTAGGAGGTCGCTCCCCACACCATGATGCCAGGTGTTGGCCCTGTGTGCCTCGGTCGTATGCAGTCCTGTTTGTGGCGCTCACCTGCACGGCGCCAAACACGCATGCGACCATCATTGGCACCAAGGCAGAAGCGACTCTCATCGCTGAAGACGACACGTCTCCATTCGTCCCTCCATTCACGCCTGTCGCGACACCACTGGAGGCGGGCTGCACGATGTTGGGGCGTGAGCGGAAGACGGCCTAACGGTGTGCGGGACCGTAGCCCAGCTTCATGGAGACGGTTGCGAATGGTCCTCGCCGATACCCCAGGAGCAACAGTGTCCCTAATTTGCTGGGAAGTGGCGGTGCGGTCCCCTACGGCACTGCGTAGGATCCTACAGTCTTGACGTGCATCCGTGCGTCGCTGCGGTCCGGTCCCAGGTCGACGGGAACGTGCACCTTCCGCCGACTACTGGCGACAACATCGATGTACTGTGGAGACCTCACGCCCCACGTGTTGAGCAATTCGGCGGTACGTCCACCCGGCCTCCCGCATGCCCACTATACGCCCTCGCTCAAAGTCCGTCAACTGCACATACGGTTAACGTCCACGCTGTCGCGGCATGCTACCAGTGTTAAAGACTGCGATGGAGCTCCGTATGCCACGGCAAACTGGCTGACACTGACGGCGGCGGTGCACAAATGCTGCGCAGCTAGCGCCATTCGACGGCCAACACCGCGGTTCCTGGTGTGTCCGCTGTGCCGTGCGTGTGATCATTGCTTGTACAGCCCTCTCGCAGTGTCCGGAGCAAGTATGGTGGGTCTGACACACCGGTGTCAATGTGTTCTTTTTTCCATTTCCAGGAGTGTATTTCATTACTTAGAGAAATAAGCTATTTCTTTTAATAAATATCAAGTATTTGATTGGATGATGCTATGTGTAACCCTAGATAGGGTATACGTATTATATACGTAACTGAAAATGGTCTGAAGATTTCAGGCGACAATTGTTTTCAGGACTGAAGAGCTTTTTAGAAAGTAAGCGTGACTCGGATGAATGGAAGTCTAAACACTCAGTGGAAGAGAGGTGGCTTTACTTTCTTTAGGAAACGGAAAATCCTGAACGCAAATGACAAATGCTAAAATTATGCGAGTATTTGTTTTCCGTTCCCGCACACAACGCCACTGTGCTGTTGTCGGCCCAGTGGACTCAGGGAGGAAATCGACTGCTGCCAGGGACTGTGGAATCAGTCTTGTAGTACCAGTTTAACTGCGAACTGACTTGCACGGAGTTTTATAAATACGTAAAAGGCGAAAAAAGACCTCCTGGAAAAGGTGAAATCTTCCGAAAAATGTGATTTACTAACAACTTCTGCTGCAACGAGTTCCATGTAATTGTGTTTCTACACCTCCATCTAAGAGTGTACCGACGAGGTCCCCGCTAGATATGGCGCCCCTTTGTGAAACGAATGCATGAAAGTTTTCCACACGTAGCCCACCTACTAAACACATGCATCTTCGACACCACACATCTATGAAAGTAAAACTGAGAAGTTTATTTCATTATTCGTTTCACAACAATAAGTGAACTAATTGGCGGCACAACACAACAGCATCTATCTAATGTCTACTACACCGCCGTGGGGCCTACAATGCGTTATTACTGTTACAGGCAGTGGTGAGGTACAAAGCATTGGCAGCCTGAGCTCTTCCGATTTCCGCCATTTCAGAAGTAATGAGTCCAGCAGTCAAGTGATTTACGGAGCATAGTGCACACATTTTAACTTCGTTGATTATAAGTTAGGTTACAGAGTGGTGGTTAAACAAGTGCCGCAAGGGAGAAGAACGGTCCAGGGAAGCGTGTTTTGTAACAAGTGCCTACCGTCTGTGTTGGTAGCTCATTTTTCTGAAAAGGAAGTATAGGTAGCACTTTCAATGGACAGAAAATTACTTCATTAACTAACCCCTTTTGGAATCTCAGCTTATAGACTTTATATTTATAAAACTGTCGCCCATTTCTAGCAACGATTGTCTACGATGCCACTTTACCGCACGTTTAATATTTCTGAGCATGAAGGAAAATCTGTGATTTTTGTAGTTAAAATTTCCTATACTTTATACGGCTATGGTCACAAACTTTTTGTGAACAGATCACCGGTTTCGGTCTATAATGACCATCTTCAGATCTGTTTTATAAAAACAGTGTACTAAAGTGCTCATTTTGTGTTTAACATTTGACGATGCCACTATGGCTGCAGTACATTAGGACAGTGTTTTTATAAAATAGATCTGAATGGTTCAAAAGGCTCTGGGTACTACGGGACTTAAAAAATCTGTGGTCATCAGTCACTTAGAACTTAGAGCTACTTAAACCTAACTAACCTAAGGACATCACACACATCCACACCCGAGGCAGGATTCGAACCTGCGACCGTAGCGGTCGCGCGGTTCCGGACTGAAGCGCCTAGAACCGCACGGCCACCTCGTCTGGCAAAATAGATCTGAAGATGGTCATTATAGACCGAAACCGGTAATCTGTTGAGAAAAAGTTTGTGACCATAGACATAAAGTAAAGGAAATTTATTCTATATTCGGGTCATGTTTTATTCGCGACAATGTCACAGCTTGTGAAACTAGTAATATACACTCCTGGAAATGGAAAAAAGAACACATTGACACCGGTGTGTCAGACCCACCATACTTGCTCCGGACACTGCGAGAGGGCTGTACAAGCAATGATCACACGCACGGCACAGCGGACACACCAGGAACCGCGGTGTTGGCCGTCGAATGGCGCTAGCTGCGCAGCATTTGTGCACCGCCGCCGTCAGTGTCAGCCAGTTTGCCGTGGCATACGGAGCTCCATCGCAGTCTTTAACACTGGTAGCATGCCGCGACAGCGTGGACGTTAACCGTATGTGCAGTTGACGGACTTTGAGCGAGGGCGTATAGTGGGCATGCGGGAGGCCGGGTGGACGTACCGCCGAATTGCTCAACACGTGGGGCGTGAGGTCTCCACAGTACATCGATGTTGTCGCCAGTAGTCGGCGGAAGGTGCACGTTCCCGTCGACCTGGGACCGGACCGCAGCGACGCACGGATGCACGTCAAGACTGTAGGATCCTACGCAGTGCCGTAGGGGACCGCACCGCCACTTCCCAGCAAATTAGGGACACTGTTGCTCCTGGGGTATCGGCGAGGACCATTCGCAACCGTCTCCATGAAGCTGGGCTACGGTCCCGCACACCGTTAGGCCGTCTTCCGCTCACGCCCCAACATCGTGCAGCCCGCCTCCAGTGGTGTCGCGACAGGCGTGAATGGAGGGACGAATGGAGACGTGTCGTCTTCAGCGATGAGAGTCGCTTCTGCCTTGGTGCCAATGATGGTCGCATGCGTGTTTGGCGCCGTGCAGGTGAGCGCCACAAACAGGACTGCATACGACCGAGGCACACAGGGCCAACACCTGGCATCATGGTGTGGGGAGCGACCTCCTACACTGGCCGTACACCACTGGTGATCGTCGAGGGGACACTGAATAGTGCACGGTACATCCAAACCGTCATCGAACCCATCTTTCTACCATTCCTAGACCGGCAAGGGAACTTGCTGTTCCAACAGGACAATGCACGTCCGCATGTATCCCGTGCCAACCAACGTGCTCTAGAAGGTGTAAGTCAACTACCCTGGCCAGCAAGATCTCCGGATCTGTCCCCCATTGAGCATGTTTGGGACTGGATGAAGCGTCGTCTCACGCGGTCTGCACGTCCAGCACGAACGCTGGTCCAACTGAGGCGCCAGGTGGAAATGGCATGGCAAGCCGTTCCCCAGGACTACATCCAGCATCTCTACGATCGTCTCCATGGGAGAATAGCAGCCTGCATTGCTGCGAAAGGTGGATATACACTGTACTAGTGCCGACATTGTGCATGCTCTGTTGCCTGTGTCTATGTGCCTGTGGTTCTGTCAGTGTGATCATGTCATGTATCTGACCCCAGGAATGTGTCAATAAAGTTTCCCCTTCCTGGGACAATGAATTCACGGTGTTCTTATTTCAATTTCCAGGAGTGTAGTTCAGTTCTTTACTTTGAAAGATAATAATTCCATATTTTTCCTGATTATTTTTGTAGCAATCCGGCAGCATTTTCTCAGTGGTAATAATTTTTTTCTTTTCCATATTTTAAATTTTCACTGAAAATCTACCATTGTTGGTATATGAGCGAAAATTTTTTGTCATTAATTCGTAGAATCCTACTGATTTAATCACAAGAAGCATTTAATTTTAAATCGTTGAATAAAAATGGTGTTACTCATATTTACACTGATGAGCAACGACATTATGACCACGGAGGCATTCATATTTAGGCTGATCAGCAAAACCATTAAGACCACCTACCTAATAGCCGTATGTCCACCTTTGGCACGGATAACAGCGGTGACGCATCGTGGCATGGAAGCAATGAGGCATTAGTAGGTCGCTAGAGGGAGTTAGCACTACATCTGCACACACCAGTCACGTAATTCCCATAAATTCCGGGGAGGGGTGTGATGAGCTCTGACGAGACGTTCAATCACATACCAGATGTGTTCGATCGGGTTCAGATTTGGCGAATTGGATGGCCAGCATATCAACTGGAACTCACTACTGTGTTCCTCGAACCGCTCCATCACGCTCTAGGCCTTGTGACATGGTGCATTATCCTGCTGAAAAATGCCACTGGTATCGATAAACATGATCGTCATGAAGAGGTGTACGTGTTCTGCAACCAGAATACCTCCTTGGCCATGATGGTGCCTTGCACGAGCTTCACTAAGTCAATGAATGCCCTTGTGAATGTTCCCAGAGCGTAATGGAGCCGCCGCCATCTTGTCTCCGTCTCGCAGTACAGGTTTCAAGGAGCTGCTCCACTGGAAGACGACGTATTTGCCCCTTCCATCAGCATGAAGAAGAAGGTATCGGGATTCGTCAGAACATACAATGCTCTGCCACTGCTCCAACGTCCAGTGTCGATGGTCACGTGCCCATTCCAGCCATAGTTGCCTATGTCGTGGGGCTAACATTGGCACATGCTTATGTTGTCTGCTGCGGAGGCCCATCATTAGGAGTGTTCGGTGCACTGTGTGTTCAGATACATATGTACTCTGCCTAATATTAAAGTGTGATGTTAGTTCCGCCACAGTTCGCCGTCTATCCTGTTTTATCAGTCTGCCCAACCTACGTCGTCCGGCATATGTAATGAGGGGTGGCAGCCCAACCCCACGATGTCTGGACGTGGTTTCACCATGGTTTCGTCACGTAATGAAGACACTCACCACGGCACTCCTCGAACAGCCAAGTTGTGCAGTTTCGGAAATATTGGGTCCGAGCCTATGGGCCATCACAATGTGCCCTCGGTCAAACTCTGATAGATCGCGCGCCTTACCCATTCTACACACGGACAGCACACTCACTGATACTACATGCACTGTGTATGTGTCTGACTAGCAGTCATTCCTCGCTAGGTGATACTGCTATCGCCTGGACGGGGTATATCGATAGTAGGTCGACGCTAATAATGTTCTGGCTGATCAGTATATGCTAATAACATAAAAATATGGCCTTCGCATACATACGTTAACGAAATATTCTTACTATTTAGGTATCAAAGTGATTTAGGGAGAGAGAGAGAGAGAGAGAGAGAGAGAGAGAGAGAAGAGAAAGAGAGGAAGGAGAGAGAAAACAACGTTGAATGCAAAAAAAAAAAAAAAAATGGTTCAAATGGCTCTGAGCACTATGGGACTTAACTTCTGAGATCATCAGTCCCCTAGAACTTAGAACTACTTAAACCTAACTAACCTAAGGACATCACACACATCCATGCCCGAGGCAGGATTCGAACCTGCGACCGTAGCGGTCACGCGGCTCCAGACTGTAGCGCCTAGAACCGCTCGGCCACTCAGGCCGGCAGTTGAATGCATACCTGTGTATTGATTGAGATACAATAAGTTTCGTTTAAATTTAGTTTTTAGGTCACTATGCAATCTCAGTCTCACCGAAACAGTAACATAAAATATTGGCCAGGTGCCGGTAGGACTCGCACTGCCGCGCGGGACTAGCCGAGCGGTCTCAGGCGCTGCAGTCATGGACTGTGCGGGTGGCCCCGGCGGAGGTTCAAGTCCTCCCTCAGGCATGGGTGTGTGTGTTTGTCCTTAGGATAATTTAGGTTAAGTAGTGTGTAAGCTTAGGGACTGATGACCTTAGCAGTTAAGTCCCATGAGATTTCGCACACATTTGAACATTTTTTTGACTCGCACTCTGTGGGCTCCGTACAAACTTAATTATGTTTATAGACAAGTTAGCCATCCCGGGAAAGGGTTCCGTCTTCATCGATTGAAGTATGGAACACTAAAAATGGCAACTTTAGAATCTTGCCCCGACTCGGATAAATTTCTGCGGACTCGTTGGGTACAAATTGTCTCACGGACTCACTAGTTCCTGATTTAGCAAAACACCAATGAATATTGAATATCATTTATCTGAAGCGTTTTGGAATTAAAAGTGATCAACAAAAATTCTTTTTCATTCTAATGTATAGTTAGCTGCTAATGTTGATGGTGTGAACGGGAGAGATGGGGGCGGGCCGAGCTAAACCTGATAGCGCTCGGGAGTAATGGCCTCACAAAGGCTGAGAGCCACTGCTGTAGGTTCTGCAACAGACGGACGTGCTGACAACAATCGCGGAGCCGCCCCGCTGAGCTGCAGGGCACGGTGGAGTGCAGGCAAGGCCGCCGGCTGCGGCCACGTGCGGCCCGCGTGTGCGGAGGCGCCTGCAGGCTGCACACACGTGGCTGGTTGCCGCTGCACGGCGCCGGCCGCCCGTCGCACGCGCCCCGAGCTGATTCGTGGGCGCGTGGCCCGCATGCCATTACCCGGCCCTGCGACGTGGCATGCAAGGCAACGGCGCCAAAGAGGGCCCGTCCAGTCCACAGCGCGGAAGGACGCCAGCGCGTGCCCACTGTAAACCACTCGCACCTGGCTGCCGCCGAGGAAGTCGTCTGGTTCGGCGGGCGCTGCGTGCACAGTGGACGAACGCGAGGAGAAAAGTAAACGCTCGTGTCTCTCCGGTAATACATACTCCATACAGTTTTCGAAATGCCAGGTGAGGTAAGAAAATTCGTGTGTGGGATGCGCAACCAGGGCCTTCCAAATCCAGTCTTCCGTAAATCGACTTCTGACTGGTCGTCTGTGGCCCTGGGTGCCGGAGTTCAGCTCCCTCAGTCGGATTTCGCCTTCGTGGAGAGATTTTACAGTCTGGTCTGTCATCCCTCCCCCCAATAAACTGGTAGCCAAGATTGCAGGAATTCTTTTTATTCCACGATTACCGGTTTCGACGAAACTAAAGCCGCGATCATCAGTGCTAGGGAGAACAGCAAACACTATAAAAGTGGGCTTAGATTCCACTTATACAACATGTATACATATAAATTTAGTTATATACCTTAGAACACATACAGGTTACAACATCAAGGCAAACAACGGAGATATTAAAAAATAGTTGCCTATAACACGCAGGCCTTACAAAATTGTCGTGAGTAGCACATATGCGTCCAATGTGATGGAGACACTTAACATTTATAATGGCATCTGTCTTGGACGCATATGTGCTATTTACGACAATTTTGTAAGTTCTTTGTGTTATAGCACTCCGTCGTCAGGCAACGAGTGGCCTACCGGGACCATCCGACCGCCGTGTCATCCTCAGTGGAGGATGCAGATAGGAGGGGCGTGGGGTCAGCACACCGCTCTCCCGGTCGTTATAATGGTATTCTTAACCGAAGCCGCTACTATTCGGTCGAGTAGCTCCTCAATTGGCACCCGGAAAAATGGCAACAGCGTATGGCGGCCTGGATGGTCACCCATCCAAGTGCCGACCACGCCCGACAGCGCTTAACTTCGGTGATCTCACGGAAACCGGTGTATCCACTGCGTCAAGGCCGTTGCCTCTGCGTGTTATAGGCAACTATTAATATCACCGTTGTTTGCCTTGATGTTGTAACTTGTATGTGTCATAATGTATGAAACTAAATTTATTTGTATACATCTTACATAAGTGGAAACCCACTTTTAAAGTGTTTTCTGTCCTCCCTACATCCGATCAGGGCACCTTTAGTTTCGCCGAAACCGGTAATCATGAAATAAAATGAATTCCTGTGATCTTGGCTACCAGTTTATTGTTTTACATTCTAGCTTGTTTAGTGATCCACAACATCTGTATGGGCACCATCACTGTCGAGGAAAAAATGTGCGGTGCCAGGACCCAAGTGAAAATTTCCGAAGCACAGGCAATGTGATTCCTTAAAAGCCTCCCTTATTGCTACAATCTGTCAGTCATTCGTTATCGTTGTTTCACAACGTGCTGCTTAATTACTCCCCACAGGCAACTGTCGCATGATATCAGATCTGAAGTCCTCGGAGGCGTCTCGATCGGCCCTGGCAGATGCACTGATCCTTTGCCTATCCACCTCTTGGGCAACAGGTCAGCCAAGAATTCTCGAGCACAGAGAAAGTGGTGGGCAGGACCTCCGTGTTGTTGAATTCAATTGTCACCAAGAATGGTTCAAAAGGCTCTGAGCACTAAGGGACTCAACATCGGAGGTCATCAGTCCCCTGGATCTTAGAACTACTTAAACCTAACTAACCTATGGACATCACACACATCCATGCCCGAGGCAGGACTCGAACCTGCGACCGTAGCGGTCGCGCGGCTCCAGACTGAAGCGCCTAGATCCGCTCGGTCATCCCGGCCGGCTCACCAAGAATGTTCAGTATCTGGAGCTCTGGAATAGACTATTCACTCAACGTTTGCAACTGAGAATGTTGATTCACCGCACTGTCAAAGACATACGGCCTTTTGAGATGTCTATTGGACACTGCACACGTGAGAGTATATTCTCTGGCTTTTCGTGATAGTATGGGTTTTCCTATACCGGAAAGATCGATAAACTGCACATTCGTCTGAGAAGAAAACTTTCCCCCGCTGTGGGAGCATCACAAACACATCGAGTAATGAACAATTCTAATAAACATTTTTGGAACAGCGATCAATAAATTTTTTAAAAAATTTCTTTTTAAAATTCAGTCTTGATCACACCACGTATGCTACAAGAACATAGGTGGCCGGTTTCGGTCATATCACATGAACGTCATCAGACCTGTAATTTAATTTAGAAAGTAATAGGAACCCTACTAGATTGACAATAAAATATGACAAAATGCTTATAAGGATAAAATACAATAAGACTTGTTACACCCATGGCATCCTTCGAAGATGGTAGGTGGAGCACTCTTCTCAGCTGTTGTGATGTCAACTGGTGCCAGCAAGTGGCGGGCATACGCTTGAATACGAAGATGCTCCGTCTACCACTTCTCCCTCTACCTCACGTCAACCAATCAGTGTAAAACGTGTTCACATTATCGTCAAAACGTAGAAAAACAAAGTACAATAACAACATAAAAGTAGTTATGTATAAAATATCTCTTTACAATCATCGAACTACTTAAATATTGTATAAAATATCATTTAAAACCTTTAAAATAACTGTACAGACGATGTATACTCAGTGTGCCCTCTATGGGTTAAGGTGGTACTACCACAATGGTTTCAAAGTCAACGATGTTGTGAAGGTCTTTGGCATTGCGGCATCATATCGATATGTGAGTTGTGGCTCGACTGCAAGTGTACACCTATGCTAGATTCAGTCTGTCTGTCTTATATTATCTTTATTTGCCACTGGTGATATATGTAATAATGTCATATTTTATTGTCAAGCTAGTAAGGTTCCTATTACTTCCTAAATTAAATTACAGGTCTGATGATGGTTATGTGATATGACCGAAACCGGTCACCTATGTTCTTGTAGCATACGTGGTGCGATCAAGACTGAATTTTAAAAAGAAGATTTTTTTAAACATCGAGTAATCTTGAGCAAGCTTCAAGTCTTTGTCGCATGTCCTCATTACTCAACTCATTTACGAATGTTGACCGAAAATATTTTAAATAATCTTTAATTAATCTTTTTTCATGTGTGTCAGCATAATCGTTTTTGGAATTTCAAGTTCAGCAGATCTTTTCCGAAAAAAATTTACGGGAGATCTGGGCACAGAATTCGCCACTGTTGCACATATTTGTTGTCGTGTTGATGGTCAACTTGTCTTCTTTCCATGCTCAATGGATCTGATTGTAAGGGTTTCTGTTGCCACCGCAGTATTATCCTCTTTGGTGGAGCTTCTCTATGGAATCGCGCCGCAAAATACAGTTGCACATCTCTCATAGTTTTCCTGGCGTGTGCACGTTCACGAGCACTTACACATGCCAGAATACGTTTTTCTACGCTATAGGGTACTTATGTCCGCCACCTGGAAAAAAAGAAAAGACATACGGAAAATAAGTATACGTCTTGAGCAAAAAGGAGTGCTGTTACAAGCCTACATTTGAGCTGTGATTCTTTTTTTTTTTTTTTTTTTTTTTTTTTTTTTTTTTTTTTTTTTTTTTTTAAAGTTGTTGTTTAATGCGATGCTGCAGAGTAATTCTGAAGATTAGATGGACAAACGACATAATTAATGAGGACCTACTGAATAGAACTGCTGAGAAAAATTTGTGGCACAACCTGACTAGAAGAAGGGATCAGTCGACAGGACACATTTTGACACATCAAGGGATCACCAATTTGGTATGGAGAAAAATGTGTGGGTGGTGATGGTGGGGGGGGGGGGGGGGGGCTGGGGTAAATTGTACAGGAGGACCAAGAGATGAATACAGTAAGCCGATTCAGAAGGATGTAGGTCGCAGTGGTTACTCGAAGGAGAAGCGTGCACACAATAGAGCAGCATGGAGAGTTGCATGTAACCAGTCTCTGGACTGAAGAACACAACAGCAGCAATGTGGACGAAGTGATTCTGTGTAGAGTGAAGGAAAATTAATGGACTGACCAGAAAGTTATTAAGCTTGATTATTCAAATGGGGTGGAGCATATCTTTTTCCTTTACAAGATGGAAAGAGGCACATCAATTCTGCTGATACAGTCACCACGTTATTAAAATAGGATTGCTTCGCAAAAGCCCCGTATCTGGAGCTCCACGCATGTAAAATAAACGCTGTCCTCATCCTCGCCACACATACAAGTGCGTTATCGTCATCTGCAGCCGCAAGTCATTGGATCTGCATCCGCACAGATCGATATAAAGCTGTTGTAACTCGCGTTTACCATATAAACGTAGGCTTCCGCGGCCATTGTCACATTCAGCAAAATTTTTCTGGTTTTGTGACCGCATTGTCAATGTACGTAAAACTACTAACGTTTCGATCCCTGTTGCAAGCGACCTTCTTCAGTAAACAAAAATACCCTGAAGAAGGTCCCTAGCAACAGGGACCGAAACGTCAGTAGTTTTATATATATTGACATTGTGGACACAAACCCAGAAAAGTTTTTACTGAATCGCGTTTACCAGTGGAGATAGCTTGCATCTGGCCAGAATTTGACGTCTCCAAGCGTCTATGAAAGCTTTGCTGTGAATTAACCGCTGGATATCGTTGAGAGTCAGTCATATCAATTTGATCTCATTTCCAACTGTATCTAAGAGTGCCGTAAAGCATTTTTATTTGGTATTTATATTTAATGCCTTCTGCGTATTGTCGTATCCGTTTTAACGTTTTTTACAGACGAACTGTACTAATTTAATTAAGGTAAAATAAAAAGGTAAAAGGTGATTATGATCACATTTTAGTACATATAAGATGGCGTTTCCTGTAATCGTGTTCACTGACAACGACTAATACAATTTGACGAAAATCATTTAGAAATATTAGAACTGCCCTTTGTGTTTTAACCAAAAAGCAATCGTATCTGCGGACATCTGCTGATATACTCGCGGATGTCCGAATCCACGCAAGTGTTTATTCTCAAAGTAACTATTACTGAGGACACGCGCATCGCGCACGAATCGCGACATTAGGATAATTTGTAAATGGTGTAAGTAGGCTGTTTAGGTTTTTATATTGGTAACGCCACGTAGCGCTCTGTATGAAAATCACTGGCTGTTCTGTGTGCAGTCTGTGGCTAGTTTGCATTGTTGTCTGCCACTGTAGTGTTGGGCAGCTGGATGTGAACAGCGAGTAGCGTTGGGCAGTTGGAGGTGAGCCGCCAGCAGTGGTGGATGTGGGGAGAGAAATGGCGGAGTTTTGAAATTTGTAAGACTGGATGTCATGAACTGCTATGTATATTATGATTTTTCAACACTATTAAGGTAAATACATTGTTTGTTCTCTATTAAAATCTTTCATTTGCTAACTATGCCTATCAGTAGTTAGTGCCTTCCGTAGTTTGAATCTTTTATTTAGCTGGCAGTAGTGGCGCTCGCTGTGTTGCAGTAGTTCGAGTAACGAAGATTTTTGTGAGGTAAGTGATTTGTGAAAGGTGTAGGTTAGTACTAGTCAGGGCCAATCATTTGTAGGGATTATTGAAAGTCAGATTGCGTTGCGCTAAAAATATTGTGTTTCACTTTAGTGAATGTTTGAGTACGTTCAGTTTTGCTCAGTTGTTTGAAAAGCCAATAATGTAAGAGGTTTATCAGCACAGTAATTCATAAATTTTTCTAAGGGGACGTTTCATAATGGCTATAACCACTATCGCTTTCTGTGGTAAAAGTTTTCGTAGTGAATCAGTGGCTGGTGGTAAAATATTTCCTCATGTTATGAAGAAGATTAAGAATGTTTCTGTAATCATTAGGAAGTTTTCTAGACATTCTCAGTCCTCAAAATATTAAGTATCGCTTCCCCCTTTTTGCAGTCTTTCGAAATCTATATGGCTGTAATTAAAGTTTAGCACGCATTAAATAACGAAGATAAGATTTTTAAACGTATTTTCTTGCTCCTTCTTATGAGTTCACAAACATCCATAAAGAAATCATATGCTGGACAACATTATCAAAACCTTTCTCTAAATCCACAAATACTACTAATGCAGTTTTAACTTTCCTTAGTCTATCATCTAGGATAACTCGCCTCGTGCTTACTCTGGAATCCATCTATTCTCTCTCTCTCTCTTTTTTTTCTTTTTTGAAGTCTCGGTATACTTCGCCTGTCTCATATGCCTTACACACCAGGTGGAATAGTGTTGTTATGGTTAGTTCTCTCAAGGATCTTAATAATTGTGAGAGAATATGGTCTATTCCAGGGGCCTTGTTTCTGTTTAGTTTGTAACCTCCATTCCCATCATATATTTATTTCCTTCCCCTGCTTTTTTTTTTTTTTTTTTTTTTTTTTTGCTTGTGCTTCCGTAAGTGCCCACAATGGGAGTTTCTCCCAAGCCCACTCCTTGAAATCTGGAATACAGAGATCTTATTCTTCTACATTTCTGGAAATGATTTCCCATGATTCTATAAAGCCTCTCGGTTAGCCGATTCTAACGACATATGGCTGATCGCAATGAGACAATGATGTGGCAGTTACCAACTTCTCTTTAGAAAGTGTAATACCAGACACTCGATCATGGAGCGCGGACTTCGTTGTTTAAGAGTCGTTGCCAGTTCCACAATAAAGAGCACTGCGCTTTACAGTGGATCAAACGAAAATGAAAAATAGCCGCTCTTGTGTGCGTGCTGACTTGCTTTATTGCCTTCTTCCAAGTATTGTTGTCAAATTGGCTTCGAGGCGTATTCCAACGGCAGTGGAATCAAATTCTCCGTTGCAGTCTTCATAGCGTAATCAAGAATAGCTTCCTACAACATTTTTGGGTTTCAAGGAACGCCACGTGTGGTACTGTGTGCACTGCACTATGGCTTAATGACTGCTAGTGCAGTAGTTTCGTTGTCTTCATCAGGAGCTCGCTATCACTGTGCCGAGGACATTCCGCCATTTCACAGTGCTGCATAGTGCTGGGAGGTAGCATTCGTGATGGAGCTTTGTAACACCCCACCCGTCACTTATCTGGTTTTGGTGTGTGTTCACCCCAGGTAATTGACTAACAGATCAACAGAGAGTGAAAACTGCCGCAATGTCGGATAACGCAAAGAAAGTAATAAGGCCCTGTGACTCCTGATTAAACTGCGGTGGCAGTGTTGACATTAATTGGTTCAGAATTGATCCCTTTTAATTAAAAAGGGGTGCAGCTATGGAACACCAGATGCAAATGTTGAACATAAAATTAATTAAGAAAGTGACTTGGGATTTCAACTACTTGATTGAAAACAGGTGCAGTCGATTAGCACAGATTTATTTTAACTCACGACCTTCAATCGTCACATTACATGACCCTCCTAACAGGCAATGGTAATAAATTGCGTTTGCGTGGAGTAAAGCGCGATAAATCAAAAGCAATTCCTATCGACTGACCCAGGCATAATGCGAAGTGTGAGAAGAATTCTACAGTACACGGCCCATGAAACCCTCGTGGAAACTTTCCCGACATGATCCAACAAATTAATCAGTGGCCGGAGCGGGCGCAGTATCACCAAATACAGTGTGGCGGAGCGGCGTCATTGTGCAGACGTCGTCTGACCTCGTGGTGCTGCAAGGCTGCGCTCGTCTGTTCACTCCTAGGTATCTTACCCCAGTACATAGCTGAACCAAAACTTCCTATCTCCAAGCTCAATCGTTCCATTTGGTAAGTCCTAAACTGCAGAGATGCTCACTCTTTCTCAGGCAAGCTGAGTAAAGAAAGCCACATGTGCACTCTAGGCAAGCTGGGAACGGAAGACCCCTACGAAGACTTCTCCCAGTCCGCTCTTTGCCTAGGTTTCCCTTCCAGCAAAATCACTTACGCCAATTGCAGCGAAAGTCGCGTTAATTATGCGTCGCTTCCCAGTGCTGACCAATGCCTGCTCTGGGAAGTGAACAAATTCCCACAAAATTTCCCTTCCTCTCAACTTCTGCTAGTTAGCTCCTCCCAGGCCACCCATCAAGGTTAGCGTCTGCGCAAACATCAATTTTTCCGGAATTCTGACTCCCAGGAGAGTAATTCAAATTCCTTGGTCCTACGTTCCCGTTAGAGGCTGGCGTATTTCATTCTGTCACTCTTCACCTGATTTACTTCAGACTCTGCAGACCATGAATTCAGCGTGAAGTTGCTAAGTCATGAACACGCATATTTTGACCTCTGTTGACCGCTCCACCATAGCTTTGCGCGGCTTACTCGCATGTTTCATTGAAAACAGGATGACAGACATTTATCAACAGGCATACAAGTTCTCCGTCTGCTTCCTGGTACACCAGCATGGGGTCAACCACCCACTCACTGTCACTCATCTTAAGGCAGCTGGAGACCGCGCCCCGTTACCGCTTTCTCAGAGCTTGAGCCGCCCTAAGCTGCCTATTGTCGCTTCCCTTCGCCGCTCCCCAGCCAGCCACGGTTGGGATAAACTAGCCTCCAGTAAATCGACGTGTTTCCACAAAGTTTTCATGTCGTGTGAATTACTTTAACACCACCATTCGACAGTAAATATTCCAATACGTCCATACTGCACCCTCTACAAGATGCATTGTGCCTTGTCAGTCATTTTCGTTCAGCCCTACTGTTCGCTCAACGTGAGTTAGGTGATCTTTAATGACTTCATGTGACGGGCATAGTTCTTGCCATCTTACAGCTTGGTGGGTTAGTTTAGGGTATTATGTTTATATAGCAACAAGTGAACTTATCTACCAAGCCCAGACATTCAGCCTCGAAATGAGGTTATCCTGTGTACTTCAGTTGCTAGAGATGGAAACAACAATCATTCATAATCTTGGTGGCTTGTATGGCTTGGCGGGAGTCAGTGACTGATGTGTTAAATACACTCCTGGAAATGGAAAAAACAACACATTGACACCGGTGTGTCAGACCCACCATACTTGCTCCGGACACTGCGAGAGGACTGTACAAGCAATGATCACACGCACGGCACAGCGGACACACCAGGAACCGCGGTGTTGGCCGTCGAATGGCGCTAGCTGCGCAGCATTTGTGCACCGCCGCCGTCAGTGTCAGCCAGTTTGCCGTGGCATACGGAGCTCCATCGCAGTCTTTAACGCTGGTAGCACGCCGCGACAGCGTGGACGTGAACCGTATGTGCAGTTGACGGACTTTGAGCGAGGGCGTATAGTGGGCATGCGGGAGGCCGGGTGGACGTACCGCCGAATTGCTCAACACGTGGGGCGTGAGGTCTCCACAGTACATCAATGTTGTCGCCAGTGGTCGGCGGAAGGTGCACGTGCCCGTCGACCTGGGACCGGACCGCAGCGACGCACGGATGCACGCCAAGACCGTAGGATCCTACGCAGTGCCGTAGGGGACCGCACCGCCACTTCCCAGCAAATTAGGGACACTGTTGCTCCTGGGGTATCGGCGAGGACCATTCGCAACCGTCTCCATGAAGCTGGGCTACGGTCCCGCACACCCTTAGGCCGTCTTCCGCTCACGCCCCAACATCGTGCAGCCCGCCTCCAGTGGTGTCGCGACAGGCGTGAATGGAGGGACGAATGGAGACGTGTCGTCTTCAGCGATGAGAGTCGCTTCTGCCTTGGTGCCAATGATGGTCGTATGCGTGTTTGGCGCCGTGCAGGTGAGCGCCACAATCAGGACTGCATACGACCGAGGCACACAGGGCCAACACCCGGCATCATGGTGTGGGGAGCGATCTCCTACACTGGCCGTACACCACTGGTGATCGTCGAGGGGACACTGAATAGTGCACGGTACATCCAAACCGTCATCGAACCCATCGTTCTACCATTCCTAGACCGGCAAGGGAACTTGCTGTTCCAACAGGACAATGCACGTCCGCATGTATCCCGTGCCACCCAACGTGCTCTAGAAGGTGTAAGTCAACTACCCTGGCCAGCAAGATCTCCGGATCTGTCCCCCATTGAGCATGTTTGGGACTGGATGAAGCGTCGTCTCACGCGGTCTGCACGTCCAGCACGAACGCTGGTCCAACTGAGGCGCCAGGTGGAAATAGCATGGCAAGCCGTTCCACAGGACTACATCCAGCATCTCTACGATCGTCTCCATGGGAGAATAGCAGCCTGCATTGCTGCGAAAGGTGGATATACACTGTACTAGTGCCGACATTGTGCATGCTCTGTTGCCTGTGTCTATGTGCCTGTGGTTCTGTCAGTGTGATCATGTGATGTATCTGACCCCAGGGATGTGTCAATAAAGGTTCCCCTTCCTGGGACAATGAATTCACGGTGTTCTTATTTCAATTTCCAGGAGTGTAGTAAACAGCTCGTCGCAGATCGTCAGCTGACCGCATTTCTAAGGCATTCGGATTTTGGAAAAGAAGGTTGTATGTCTCTTGCACAGTGGTAGTCAAATTGATCCCCACCAAGCAACAGGGGGCGTTCTACCTTTGAAGTTGGGCGGCAGGCCGCAGGGTTTCAAAAGCATTTTCATTAGGTTTTCATAAAATTTTCACATTAAGTATTTTGTAAGTAATTCTTATTGTATGTTTCATCTTGCTGTAACTCTGCTTTATAAATTTTTTACAGTAAAGTGACTTCCCTACTTTATAAATCATCATTACTGAGGAACCGTTGGGCGCTTAGATACTTTTACTATTAATACATATAGAAAAATGGGCGGTAGGTAAGGTTGACTACCAATGCGTTTAGCACGTAAAGACGGATTGGCAGTCAACCTTACATTCTCTGGATCGTTCTCCAGTGGTCCTTTCTCTTTCGTAAAAACATCAACTTCAAATATTCCCTAGTTGGTTTCGGCTGACGAAGGCTGTATAGACAGCTACCAATATTCTAAGTCGTGTTTTACGGATATTGTCAAACCACAGTACTGATTAGGTTCGCTCTGCAATTTTATTCACGTATTTAACATAAGTCTACCACACGTACCGTAAAAAAAATCAGAGAGTCTTTTTTTCTGACAGCTGTCCGTCGTCCTGGTAATTTTTACCGGGCCGCATAAATGTCCCGTATATTAAAATATTGCAAATACATTTTATGCCATAAATTAATAATGCTGATTCATATTTAAGTTAAGTATAATTATTTGAAAATACTGGGATCTGTAATTTTGAGAATACGTCGTAAAATTACCTTGTTTTCTAGGTTACCACTTTCTTTATTTTTGTTATGTTTCTGTTGAAGTACCTGTATGCTTCCACGCAACCCTACAATGGTCACCAATCGACTCCCCTTCTTCCATTTACTGTACATTAGTGTGTCGACCTCAGCTCAGTGGTGACAGGTGTTAAATGCTTTTAGAAGTGCGTGTGATCTTGTTAAATTTTGTGAATAATCATTTCAGCACTTTAATCATATTCAGTATTCTGTACTGCCATACAACATTTTTTCAAATTATGCCTAAACAAAAGTGCATGTTTTCATCTAAATTCAAGGAAAAATATAATATAAGAGAGCAGTTTTTCACACCATATCCCGAGCGATTAATTAGTTTTTCACATCATGTCCCGAGCCAATAATAAAAAAAAGATTGTAAAATCCTTTGATTTTCTTTCAGGCGTGCTACGGAGAAGTGAAGATCAGAAACGTGGGGAGAACAAGGTTTTGGGTATTGTGACGAGTAGTACCGCGTATATGCTCAAAGCCGCAAAGTATCTCCGGTGTTTTACCCTAAAATTATTCACCTCATATGTCTGGCTCACTGCATCCATAGAGTCGCTGAAGAGGGCAGAGTCACATTGCCTGAGGTCAATAGCCTTATATCTTCGGAAAAGAAGGTTTTCATCAAGGCACCAAGTCGAGTGAGAGCTTTCAAGACTGCTCACCCTGACTGTCCACTGCCACCTGAACAAGGCTTGACGAGATGGGAAACGTGGATTTCAGCTGAAAACTATTATGCAGACAACCACAGAAAAGTTGAAGATGTGTGGATGCGTATGTAGTTATGGATCAATTGAATAAGCAAAGAAAAAGAACACAGCATAGAATTCCAATATTAAGCTTATTTCTCTGTACAGCATTTTTCAGCTTGAAACCGACATTCACCAGATTACTACTTTCTTGTTCCAGGTCCTAAAGGGCTTTGAAGATAGCGAAAATTTAGCCATAACAAAAGCCTAGGACGCCCTGAAGAATTCCAGCGTGTTACACAGCCTATCTTTCATCCGAGCGCACTCGGGTGGCCTTGCAGACCTAACTGAGAAACTTGAGACTCGTAACTTGGAAGTTACGAAGGCAGTGGCTCTCGTCAAAGGCCTCAGGACACAGAGAAAGAGTCAGCCAGGTCCGATCTATGCAGTTCTTCACAGAAATCCTGGGTGGCCTACGATTCGGAAGATCGCTCAGTTACTAGGAGAGGAACGCTCCGAGAATCTAGATGATTTCACGTCGTCTGATGTTGCTGCTCTTAAATTTTTACCTGTAGTGTCATGTGATAATGAACGATCATTTTGAATATTGAAATGTTATTATCTGACCACAGGAAAAAATTTTCATTTAGAGAATATGAGAAACATGTTGGTAGTTCAAACAAACCCTAATTTTTAGAATTTAGCAAACTTATCGTGTAAGTACCTATGTTATACTTCCTTTTTTCACGGAATTATAGCCATTATTGAAAATATTTGATGGTTGTTCATTAATTTTTCCAAGTAACGTGCATATTTTTAAAAAAATTATCTAAGAGAAATGCATAATTAAAGAATTTTAGCTGCATATTTAAAGGCATATACTGGCGGTAAGAGCATATTTTAGCTGCATATTTCGAGGAGTATTGGCGCATATTTAGTGGGTTTTAAGTGTATATCGATCCGAACACTAGTCATCAGAAATTAAAGACTACTGTCATCGGAATTTATCGATAGTGAAATTAATAATCAAAGGATGAGGTAACATTCCGAAAGCGAAGAGAGCAGTAATTTATACGGTTTGAAATAAAAACCACACTCTTTATTTTTAAGGTTATTTACAAATTAAAAAAAAATGGTTCAAATGGCTCTGAGCACTATGGGACTCAACTGCTGAGGTCATTAGTCCCCTAGAACTTAGAACTAGTTAAACCTAACTAACCTAAGGACATCACAAACATCCATGCCCGAGGCAGGATTCGAACCTGCGACCGAAGCGGTCTTGCGGTTCCAGACTGCAGCGCCTTTAACCGCACGGCCACTTCGGCCGGCTACAAATTAAAATTCAGCTGCTTCGTTAATAATACTATCCAACCGCTGGAAGTGCCAGAATCTCCTTGTTATTATGTTCCACAGGAAAGATGTTCTGCAATGGCGGATTTGTTCGACTGGCGTGTTTGACGCTTGTGCTCAGTACATCTGTCCTCCATAGTCCTGATAATTTGACCAGTAAATGACATGGCACAACTTCGAGGAATACGGTAGACACCCCGCTTTTGTAAACCAGATCATCCTTTACGGAACCTAAAAGGACTTTGATCGTAGATGGTGGTCGAAAAACACACTGCAGTCAAATTTTCACAAAATGCAACCAGTCCTGATCTAAATTCTCCCTGCGTAAGGTAAAAAGGCCGCAGTCTTTGGTGTCACCTCGGTATTATCCAGAAGCGGCCCTAGCCTATCCCTCGGAGGGGTACGAGCATTATCTTGGCTGCGTTGTCTTGCTGAAAAATGGCGTCTGGGGTGTTGCGCAGGAAGGGTATGGCTACCGGTCGCAGGATGTCATTCACGTAGGTCACACTCGTCACAGTGCCCTGGATGCGCACCAACTGTGATTTGTGGTTGCACCCAATAACAGTCCACACCATAAGGCCTCGAGTTTGCGCTGTACGTTTTCTGCGAATGCAGTCACTGTGATACCGCTCCCCTGTCTGCGGCGAACCAAAATGCGGCCATCATTTTCAAACAAACAGAACCTGAATTCGTCCGAAAACACCATCTGATGCCGTGCAGCAGGTTTCTGCTCATTCGTCAAAGGTAGGCGGAGATGGGGACGACGCGCACTTAAGGCGTGTCGTAATAAACGACGACGGACTGTCACCCATGATAGTGTACGATGTGTTCCACTGTTCCACTGTTGCGCAAGAGCGAGGAAGACGCAGATTTGTCTTTCAATGCCATTAGGATGAGGTGACGATCTTCTTGGGGGTGGGGGGGGGGGGGGGGGTATCTGTGTTCCATCTCGTCGTGTGAACCATTCGGCACACAACCGTTGTATTGCGGAAACACTTCGTCCTACACAAGCAGCAATTTCCCGGATGGATGCATCGCATTCTCTCATGCCAATAATGCGCACTCTTCCAAATTTACTGATCTGACGGTACGGTTCACTCATACGTCTGTGAGGAATCCTGCACATCTGCTTAACTCACACTAATCCGTTATCTTCGCTTTATAGCGACAATGAGAGCACACTTTTTACCGGTAGGTGGTGTTGCGCCGAGATATCGATGTCGATCTTTGACCTGCGGGCCTACATGGTTCAAATGCTAATCATTTCTGCAAAACATACTAATGCACATATCCCGTAAATATGAATGTCCCATCCCTAGTTGTTCGAGTTGTTCTGTTTTTTTTCTGAACATAAGTGTAGAATTGCTCATTCAGTTTAAAAAGAAAATAACAAGAAAATAGCTACAGAAAATCCGCTTCCCGAAGTTTTGTATTCGCGAAATCCTTGACAATGTCACTAATTTTAACACTGATAGTATTCAGTGGTAATCAAGGATAAACAGGTTAATCTACTTTGCGACAACTCGATCTGAGATATTTACCATTCTGCAATCATCCAGTGTTTCGTGATGAGAGCACTTAGCGATTTCCAACAAACCTGAACCATAATTATTTCAACCTTTCTCCAAATTTTTTCTCACCTACATTCTTATCGTTAAGAACAACGGAATCTGAGCGCTATTATGATTGTTGCCTTGGCCGGGGCTTTATACTGGAACTATATTTATCTATATAATGTACAGTATATATGTATCTTTAATGTACAGTGCATGTTCCGAATGTTATAACAGAGAACATGAAACTGGAATTTAAGTAATATAACATCACATAACTTCCGTACAAAAACGAGATTACCGCGTTTGTGTGTTTGCAGACCATGAACGAGAGAGCGCGAACTTACACATTGCACGTACGTACACATTGCACCGGTCATCCTGTGGAACTAATCGGAGATTTTGGCACTTCCAGTGGTTGGATAGTATTATTAAGGAAGCTGTTGAAATTTAATTTGCAAGTAACCTTATGAAAAGAGATTGTAGTTTTTATTTAAATTCTGCATGAAATCCTGCTCTCTCTGTTTCAGAAAATAGAGGGTCATAGTTAATGCTACCTCATCCGTTGGTTATTAATTTCACTATCGATAACTCTTGATGACAGTCGCCTTTGATTTGTGATGGTGCTAGTGTCAGCAGTGTGTGTGTGAGTGTTATTCTTCAAGAGTTTCTTTGAAAACTCTTACTTGCTGCTGTTATGCCCTGAAAATGCCAGGGTGTGCTCCTGTCGAAATATCGGGGGTTGTCAACGAAGTCACCCGGCTGCATTCCCATTAGATATTAGTTGTTGAATGCCACATGCGTAACAAAAACCCATAGTGTCCACTGGTGGGTGTCAGGACACTTTTGATTAGCCAGTGTGCATCCTTTCAGTTTTACCCTCTTTACTTAGTACCACCTTGCCATCTATGAGTCATGGAGCAACTTCCCTTTATTCTAAAATTACCTTTATTTTTCCAGCAGGTAGATCTATTTTGCTCTTGTACATGGTTCTTCAGCCTTGTATTTGTCCTCCACCCATTCCTCCTTTGCAGTTTTGTATTTTCTGTGAATTTCATTGTTTACTTATATATTCCGAGTTATCTCCTTCATTTCTCCGTTTTCATTCAACGTTGGCTATTTTTTCAATTTATCCAGGTACAGTCTCCTTAATTTCCTGCCTTTCTGCAGTTTCTTCAGTGTTAATGTGCAGTTCATAACCTAATAAATTAAGGTCAGAGTCCACGGCTGCTTCTATAACTGTCTTCAGTTTAAAATATAGCTCTGAAATCTATGTATTGTCATTATACAGTGTATATGAAACCTTCTGTGTGTATAGGTCTCTTCCACGCGCACAACCATATTTCACGAGTTTTGAACCAAATTTTGGCAAAGACTAAATTATGTATCAAGCGGCTTCCCCTTTCATTCCTTTGCCCCAGTCCACGTTTTCCTACTATTTCACTGTCTCTTCCTTTTCGTACATCGAACTCCAGGCTCTCATCACAATTTTCATCTCCCTTAACACCCTGAATAACTTTTTAACTCATTGTTTCAGTCTCTCCATCATAGGCGGAGCTAATAGGAAAATCATGTTGTATTACAATGGTGTGTGTTGTCGTAGCATCTGTCTTGGCTACTATAATGCGTTCTCAATGCTGTTCGTAGTAGCTTACCTGCATTCCTATTATTGATTATTAGACGTACTCCTACATTACTTTCATTAGAGTGTGTATTTATAGCCTGTGCTACATGACCAGAGGCCCCGTTCTTCCTGCCCCGCATTTCACTAAGACTCACGATGTCTAACTGTTATTTAAAACACGCCTGTGCACTACAAGGAAGTAAGTATTTATATTATCATACTCGTTCGTTTTATTGTTATCTAGCACCGTCAATGGCTTGAAAGGAAACATTTAACATATGGTTTGCTTTCTAGATCTAAAAACGGTTCGTCGCAAAGGATATTGAGGTGTGATTTTGCTTACTTTTCGTGTACATCAGCTTGCACATTTCTGAAGTATTACTTCGTTCTGCACTGCTGTTTTTACACACTCTCATGTTGTTTTGCAGCGCTACACATTTCTTGATCTGAAATACTACACAGTTTAGCGCCACTTCTGTTGGTATGCATCGGGGTAAAGCGGTTGTGTGTTTTTGTGTGATTATTCTTGCGAAAGTAACCGCTAGTTTTAGTTTTCATGTGATCTAAAACGTTGTCTTCACTTGTGGTTTATCATATGTGTATTACGTAGTTTTAATTATGTTAATATGTACTTATTTAAGGTGTAAGTGAAATGAAGGAGTAATACACGAGTTGAATATCTAAATGGAGAGTAAGTGTAGTACCGGAAATCAATATCAGATAGGTCAAAAATAGCAATGCTAAACGAAGGAATGCCTAAAAAAAATCTGTCATTTCCTAATGTAAGCGACATAAAATACGGTACGTAAGGCCATATCGCATTGCATTTTGTAACGTACCGTTTTTAGATTTACAAAACAAAACATGTAATAAACATGTTTCATTATAAACCGCTGACGATGTTTTATATAGCTAAAATGGTGATTTAAAGTCGTACTTTCTTGTATTCTCACAGACAATTTTAATTATTTTTTAATTGTAAAACAATGCTCTACGGCCACAGAAATGAGGAAATTCTTATTACAGGTCATTTTCTGATGATGACTGTATTTATAACATTTATCGAGGCACACGGTGTGCAGCGACAGACACAGATGTGTATACTCGCTGTTTACGTCCTACCTCCGATGTTAGATTCCGGAAGGTGTATTTAAATAAGAGGAAGACAGTGTTACAAACACCACGATATAATTTCATCTTTGTTATCCAAGCTAGCGGGCTTAACTTCTACTCTTAGAATAATGACTGTAATTCTTTCCAAAAATTAAAAAAAAAAATGTTACCTCGAATTCCGCGCAGAAAGATTGAGGTGAGCAGAAGTGGTTTTCTTTTATTTTGCTTGTTTTTATTTTTATTTATTTTTTGCAAAGGTTACTTGGTACCTTTCTGCTTCACAGCTCAAGCTGACGCCGTGTTTCCTGGAACTGATAACGTATGCTGATGACCATACATGCTCGTTATGTCATCATATGTTAAAGATTTCACGTGGAAGTTTGTGTCTTCCTTGAACTGGAACGGCAACTACTTATTACCCCAAGACACAGTTAATTCAAATTCTATGGATAATTTGTCATTTCTGGGAAAAAATTGCAGTAATAAAGGTTTGCAGACTACCTACATTTTATACGTATTTTTCAGAGAAATAGCCTCTGATGAAGTTCTCAGGGTTTCTGGTACCTTCACAACGGTGGGAAAGAAAACGATAAGAACTGAGAGTGAAATGGATAAAATTCGGTTGTAAAGAGGTCGAGTGACAGAGAAATGACGTGTGTGTCAGTTTGAGGTCTTCAGTTTACTCTTCGTCCCGTTCGCACACTATGCAGCGTCCTTGGGCCAAGTAATATTTTTGTTCAAAAGACTATTCTCGGGTTTACTCGTGCACTTACAACTTCTGAAGTTGGTTAGAGAGTTCGTGTAAAAAGCGAGTTATTGTTAATTGGACACTATAAAATCTGTCATAGAACTGTCAGCCTTTCAAGTTACGTGTATCCTTTAATTAAGAAAATTTGTGTCTGAAAGTGGAAGCGTAATTTTTAACAGCAGGACAAAAAATAATTTGTAATTCAAAACTAAACCTGAGAAAAGTGTAATGAATGATGCAAATTAATTCTATTCTTTTAGGATTACTCTTTTGAGTGACAGTCGTGTAGGTTCATTCAGCACAAGAGAAAATTACCAGCATGTCACAGTCTGAACGCATATCTCTATTGAAGTGATACTTCGGAACACGTAAGATCTAATCAAGTGACATAGTCTTCGTTACTGACTAGGGTGATAAGGTATGAAAGGAAATGGTTTTCGTCGTAATGAATACGGCAAGAGGCAAAGTATATCAGTAGAAAAAAATGGTGATTCTTGAAAAAGTCTGAAAAACACATATTGTATGTGAGATTAGCTGATTTGACAACGTTATGGACATTGAATAAACATGGTGGCAAGAGCAAAATCAGCTACTATAGAAGCCAATGGACGAAGGTCTTGGTGCACGGTGGGAAGACGAAATTGTTTGATGATGTAAGGTCACACAGGCAGTTGATATTTTAGCACCACATTGTTTTGTTTCTATTGGCGGCTAGATGACAGTGTATCCTCCTCCGGTATTTGTACCAGCTCTCCCTTTCAGCAATACAGGAAACAACAGGTGAACATGAAATGTTAAAAAGTGTATAACACTGCCAGGCCAATATATCAATAGAAATACTATTTTTTTCAATTTATCAGGAAACAATATGGAAGACAAACACAGACGCTCCCAAAATATTATTCATACATAAGACGCAAAAAGGCCTGTTTCAATCCATTTTGTAACGTAAATGTAAATTCTCAGCCAACATCTCTACTCGTCGTCGTTGTAACTTGATACATTTCACTTATACTCCCACTGGTAGCTAGAAAAAGGCGACTCAGGTAGAAGAGCCAACAGTAGTTCGACCATCTGACGTGTAGGCCTTAAACGTATTGTCTTACTATCTGAGTTACTTGTAGGCACCAGGTTGCAGTTCCAAGAGCCAAGTGACACGAGAGGGGGGAAGTAGTTGAGAGAAGAGCGAGACATTCAGTCTGTGTGTACTGCAACGAGTAAAGGCAACTAAGGAAAAATTTGGAAAAGTAAGGAAAAAAAGCAGGAAGGATATAAAGTTGCGGATGACATAGCAGTTCCATCAGAGATAGCAAAGAAGTTGTGAGAACAATTCAATAGAAAAGATAGTATATTAAAAAATAATTATGAGATACACAGTTATAAAAGAAAAAAAAAGATGGGATAAGTTTGTAATGTTTACGGGATGTTGATACCCAGACATTGAGAAAGCTTCGGTGGCGTGTTAGCTGATTTTCTATCCCTCTCATTCGATAGATGGAAAAATGCTGATGTCGAGACCCAGCCAGAAACACAAGCAAAGCGAGGCGTAAGTCCAGAAGTATAAGCATCTTCTAAACGGTGAAAGTATCAGGGGAAAAAATGTGTTATTTGAAAAGTTAGAGGAAACTTTAAATATTGTAACAAAAGAAAAGTAATATTGCAAAAAAGCTGTAAAATAGATGATTGATTTGTCAATAATTATATTTATTTGACTAATGTCATGGTCATCTTTGAGATTAAGAAAAAATTCATCTGTTCTCAAAGAATTGAGAAGCTGTCATCCATTCAACGGAAAAGCTTTGTCCTAGTCGGTCCTGAAGCGAGAACTGATTGAGATCATAGGAACAGAAAGCGCTGTAATCCAGGCGAAGGCGTACCTACAGCACACATCGCCATGAAGGAGACAACCAGGAAACTAACTTCCTCAGTAACAGCACTATAAAGCAAGAGAGAGATAAGTACATTTCGCCCGTTGTGTATCAAAATTATTTACAGTATTTCAGTGTTTATATGCGAATTCGTCATGTGTGGCAAGTTTGGCGTATTATTAGCTTTTGAATTATTATTTATCGGTCGTCTGGCATATTAAGATCTACAATTTACAGTTTACACACATACAAAAATTACAGATCACAAATTTTACAAAAAATGCAAATAATAAATTTAAGAAACGTGTTGTTGTTATTGTTGTTGTGGTCTTCAATCCTGAGACTGGTTTGATGCAGCTTTCCATGCTACTCTATCCTGTGCAAGCTTCTTCATCTTCCAGTACCTACTGAAACCTACATCCTTCTGAATCTGCTTAGTGTATTGACCTCTTGACCTCCCTCTACGATTGTTACCCTCCATGCTGCCCTCCAATACTAAACTGGCGATCCCTTGATGCCTCAGGACATGTCCTTCCAACCGATCCCTTCTTCTAGTCAAGTTGTGCCACAGATTCCTCTTCTGCCCAATTCTATTCAATACCTCCTCATTAGTTATGTAATCTACCCATCTAATCTTCAGCATTCTTCTGTAGCACCACATTTCGAAAACTTCTATTATCTTCTTGTCTAAACTATTTATAGTCGAAGTTTCACTTTCATACATGGCTACACTTCATACAAATACTTTCAGAAAGGGCTTCCTGACACTTAAATCTATACTCGATGTTAACAAATTTCTCTTTTTCAGAAACGCTTTCCTTGCCATAGCCAGTCTACATTTTTTATCATCTTTACTTCGACCATTATCAGTTATTTTGCTCCCCAAATATCAAGACTCCTTTACTACTTTAAGTGTCTCATTTTTCGTAAAAACCATAAATTCTATGCAAAAGTAGCTTTGACATTACATTCCACAACCATGTATCTACAGGGTGTGACAGATTGCCTTTTTCAAAATTTGGGAAATTGTAGAGGATTAAATTTTGAACGTTTTGATATGAAGAACCCCTAGCCGGAAATGTGAAAAAAAAAATTCTACAGCCACCAACGGGCTTTGAAAATCTACGCACTATCTGTACAAGAAGTTATAACATTGTATTCTCAGTGAACATTTGGTCTGAAAATCTTGGAGACCACATATCCTAGCAGATGGTTTGAATTACTATTTGAACTTCCGGGATAATGCCTTACCTGAACTTCTGGAGGACGTTCTCGAGCAACCGCACTCTAGTCTGTGGTTTCAGAACAATTGTGCTGCAGTGTACTTTTACCGTCGAGCCAGGGCATATCTCACACACAACTTCAGGCAGAAAGTAGCTGGAAGGGGGCGCCCAGACTCTTGTCCCGTGCACCCCCCCCCCCCCCCCCCCCCCGGGCACACTCCTCTTGGCTTTTTTCGTCTGGGTTTATGTGAAGTCCCTCGTGTACTCAAGACCAGTAGAAACAGTACTTCAGCGTACTGAGCGCATTTTTACAGCGTGTGACACTATCAGACGAGGGCGCGGCGTCTTGCAGAGAACTAGGCGAAAGGTGCTTCGTCATTGTACGTTATGTAACGAAGTTGATAACCGTCAGACTGAACATTTTACTGTACAGTAGTGAAACTACATATTCGCTTAACAGTGATTGTACTCTTCTTCAATAAACCTTTCCCAAACCCAGTGTTTTGGTGTTTCATTTACTGTACTGGATGCACAGAAAATGCTGTGCTGCAGAATCTTAGTTTCACATTTCCGGCTGTGGGTACCTTATGCCAAAACATTCAAAGTTTCATCGTCTTTTTTTGTCATCAGTCTACTGACTGGTTTGATGCGGCCCGCCACGAATTCCTTTCCTGTGCTAACTTCTTCATCTCAGAGTAGCACTTGGAACCTACGTCCTCAATTATTTGCTTGACATATTCCAATCTCTGTCTTCCTCTACAGTTTTTGCCCTCTACAGCTCCCTCTAGTACCATGGAAGTCATTCCCTCATGTCTTAGTAGATGTCCTGTCCCTTCTCCTTATCAGTGTTTTCCACATATTCCTTTTCTCTCCGATTCTGCGTAGAACCTCCTCATTCCTTACCTTATCAGTCCACCTAATTTTCAACATTCGTCTATAGCACCACATATCAAATGCTTCGGTTCTCTTCTGTTCCGGTTTTCCCACAGTCCATGTTTCACTACCATACAATGCTGTACTCCAGACGTACATCCTCAAAAATTTCTTCCTCAAATTAAGGCCGGTATTTGATATTAGTAGACTTCTCTTGGCCAGAAATGCCTTTTTTGCCATAGCGAGTCTGTTTTTGATGTCCTCCTTGCTCCGTCCGTCATTGGTTATTTTACTGCCTAGGTAGCAGAATTACTTAACTTCATTGACTTCGTGCCCATCAATCCTGATGTTAAGTTTCTCGCTGTTCTCATTTCTACTACTTCTCATTACCTTCGTCTTTCTCCGATTTACTCTCAAACCATACTGTGTACTCATTAGACTGTTCATTCCGTTCAGCAGATCATTTAATTCTTCTTCACTTTCACTCAGTATAGCAATGTCATCAGCGAATCGTATCATTGATATCCTTTCACCTTGTATTTTAATTCCACTCCTGAACCTTTCTTTTATTTCCATCATTGCTTCCTCGATGTACAGATTGAAGAGTAGGGGCGAAAGGCTAACCTTGTCTCACACCCTTCTTAATACGAGCACTTCGTTCTTGATCGGCCGCTCTTATTATTCCCTCTTGGTTGTTGTACATATTGTATATCACCCGACTCTCCCTATAGCTTGGACCATTTTATATTGTCGAACGTTTTTTCCAGGTCGACAAATCCTATGAAAGTGTTTTGATTTTTCTTTAGCCTTGCTTCCATTATTAGACGTAACGTCAGAATTGCCTCTCTCGTCCCTTTACTTTTCCTGAAGCCATACTGATCGTCACCTAGCGCATTCTCAATTTTCTTTTCCATTCTTCTGTATACTATTCTTGTAAGCAGCTTCGATGCATGAGCTGTTAAGCTGATTGTGCGATAATTCTCGCACTTGTCAGCTCTTGCCGTCTTCGGAATTGTGTGGATGATGCTTTTCCGAAAGTCAGATGGTATATCGCCAGACTCATATATTCTACACACCAACGTGAATAGTCGTTTTGTTGCCACTTCCCCCAATGATTTTAGAAATTCTGATGGAATGTTATCTATCCCTTCCGCCTTATTTGACCGTAAGTCCTCCAAAGCTCTTTTAAATTCCGATTCTAATACTGGATCCCCTATCTCTTCTAAATCGACTCCTGTTTCTTCTTCTATCACATCAGACAAATCTTCATCCTCATAGAGGCTTTCAATGTATTCTTTCCACCTATCTGCTCTCTCCTCTGCATTTAACAGTGGAATTCCCCTTGCACTCTTAATGTTACCACCGTTGCTTTTAATGTCACCACTGGTTGTTTTGACTTTCCTGTATGCTGAGTCTGTCCTTCCGACAATCATATCTTTTTCGATGTCTTCTCATTTTTCCTGCAGCCATTTCGTCTTAGCTTCCCTGCACTTCCCATTTATTTCATTCCTCAGCGACTTGTATTTCTGTATTCCAGATTTTCCCGGAACATGTTTGTACTTCCTCCTTTCATCAATCAGCTGAAGTATTTCTTCTGTTACCCATGGTTTCTTCGCAGCTACCTTCTTTGTACCTATGTTTTCCTTCCCAACTTCTGTGATGGCCCTTTTTAGAGATGTCCATTCCTCTTCAACTGTACTGCCTACTGCGCTATTCCTTATTGCTGTATCTATAGCGTTAAGGAACTTCAAACGTATCTCGTCATTCCTTAGTACTTCTGTATCCCACTTCTTTGCGTATTGATTCTTCCTGACTAATGTCTTGAACTTCAGCCTACTCTTCATCACTACTATACTGTGATCTGAGTCTATATCTGCTCCTGGGTACGCCTTACAATCCAGTATCTGATTTCGGAATCTCTGTCTGACCATGATGTAATCTAATTGAAATCTTCCCGTATCTCCCGGCCTTTTCCAAGTATACCTCCTCCTCTTGTGATTCTTGGACAGGGTATTCGCTATTACTAGCTGAAACTTGTTACAGAACTCAATTAGTCTTTCTCCTCTTTCATTCCTTGTCCCAAGCCCATATTCTCCTGTAACCTTTTCTTCTACTCCTTCCCCTACAACTGCATTCCAGTCGCCAATGGCTTATAGATTTTCGTCCCCCTGTACATACTGCATTACCCTTTCAATATCCTCATACACTTTCTCTATCTGTTCATCTTCAGCTTGCGACGTCGGCATGTGTACCTGAAGTATCGTTGTCGGTGTTGGTCTGCTGTCGATTCTGATTAGAACAACCCGGTCACTGAACTGTTCACAGTAACACACCCTCTGCCCTACCTTCCTATTCATAACTAATCCTACACCTGTTATACCATTTTCTGCTGCTGTTGATATTACCCGATACTCATCTGACCAGAAATCCTTGTCTTCTTTCCACTTCACTGACCCCTACTATATCTAGATTGAGCTTTTGCATTTTCCTTGTCAGATTTTCTAGTTTCCCTACCACGTTCAAGCTTCTGACATTCCACGCCCCGACTCGTAGAACGTTATCATTTCGTTGATTATTCAATCTTTTTCTCATGGTAACCTCCCCCTTGGCTGTCCCCTCCCGGAGATCCGAATGGGGGACTATTCCGGAATCTTTTGCCAATGGAGAGATCATCGTCTACAGTCTCCCAAACTTTTAAAATCTCCTTCTGTTATCTCCTTTATATGAGTACTTGGTATCTAAATAACGGCAGAACTTACCACGACATCGGTCCATTTCCAGACCATCTGCTCCGGGAGCTCTGTTGGGCAGTGCGGTCCACTGTCTGCCCGTGAAGACGTGTGCGATAATGTCCCCGGCCACAGCTGTGCAGGAGCAGTACTGCAGAAAGTCTGCTCATACGTCGACCGTACTGGATGACTGCTCCATGGTCGTAGGATTCTACAAGACTTCATAAGTTAAATAATAACACCTACTTAGCACTGGACGATCATATCTAAAGGTGAGCGAAAACCTGGATTAAATGGGATTCTTAAAGATTTTAAACCGTTACAATTAAAGGACTAAATCCAAGTGTGAAGTTCAAGTTCAGCGCTTTATAAATAATATCAAACCACGGCTGTTTTAAACACAACATTATTTTATCAGCAAATGCACTGTAAAAAAAAAGAAACAAAGAAACAGCGCATCACGAAGGAATTATCCGAATGATTACAATTTCAGAAAAATAGATTCATTTGTTCAACAGAAAGAGCTTTACAAATTGGGAAAGTCAATATCGAGTTGGTTCACCTCTGGCCCTTACACAAGCAGTTATTCGACGGTATTGATAGAGCGATATCGTGTCGAATACTGTCCAATTGACGCCTTAGAACGTCAGAATCCCGAGCTGGTTGGAAGGCCCTGTCCATAATGATTCAAACGTACTGAGTTGGGTAGGGATCCGGCGACCTTGCTGGCCAAGGCAGGATTTGGAAAGCAAGAGGACATGCAGTAGAAGCTCTCGCCGTATGCAGGCGGGCATTATATTGCTGAAATGTAAGCCCAGGATGGCTTACCATGCAGATCAACATGACGGGAGGTAGAATATCTTGCGGCTGTGCTACAACGGCGCCGGGGATGGGTCTAACCATGAAATCAAATGCCACCCTGTACCTTCAGTCCTGATTGACGGGCCTGACGACAGTCAGGTTGGTACCCCACCGCTGTCCGGGAAGTCGGCAGACACTTCTTCGCTAGTCGTCGGGGCTCACATCGAAGTGGTACTCATCACTGAAGACATTCCTCATCTAACTCTTGCACTCCACTATTACCGGTTTCGCCTTCTGCTGCATTACCATGTTACCTACAAGTACACTACTGGCCATTAAAATTGCTACACCAAGAAGAAATGCAGATGATAAACGGGTATTCATGGGAAAAATATACTAGAACTGACATGTGATTACATTTTCACGCAATTTGGGTGCATAGATACCGAGAAATCAGTACCCAGAACAACCACCTCTGGCCGTAATAACGGCATGATACGCCTGGGCATTGAGTCAAACAGAGCTTTGATGGTGTGTACAGGTAGATGTGTCCATGAAGCTTCAACACGATACCACGGTTCATCAAGAGTAGTGACTGACGTATTGTGTTGAGTCAGTTGCTCGGCCACCATTGACCAGACGTTTTCAGTTGGTGAGAGATCTGGAGAATGTGCTGGCTAGGGCAGCAGTCGAACATTTTCTGTTTCCAGAAAGGCCCGTACGGGACCTGCAACATGCGGCCGTGCATTATCCTGCTGAAATGTAGGGTTTCGCAGGGATCGAATGAGGGGTAGATCCACGGCTCGTAACGCATCTGAAATGTAACGTCCAGTGTTCAAAGTACCGTCAATGCGGACGAGAGGTGACCGAGACGTCTAACCAATAGCACTCCATATCATCAAGCTGGGTGATACGCCAGTATGGCGATGACGAATACACGCTTCCAATACGCATTCACCGCGATGTCATCAAACACTGATTCGACCATCATGATGCTGTAAACAGAACCTGGATTCATCCGAAAAAATGACGTTTTGCCATTCGTGCACCCAGGTTCGTCGTTGAGTACACCATCGCAGGCGCTCCTGTCTGTGATGCAGCGTCAAGGATAACCGCAGCCATGGTCTCCAAGCTTATAGTCCATGTTGCTGCAAACGTCGTCGAACTGTTCGCAGATGGTTGTTGTCTTGCAAACGTCCCCATCTGTTGACTCAGGGATCAAGATGTGGCTGCACGATCCGTTACAGCCATGCGTATAAGATGCCTGTCATCTCAACTGCTAGTGATACGAGGCCGTTGAGATCCAGCACGGCGTTCCGTATTACCCTCCTGAACCCACCAATTCAATATTCTGCTAACAGTCATTGGAGCTCAACCAACGCAAGCAGCAACATCGCGATACGATGAACAGCAATCGTGATAGGCTACAATACGACCTTTATCAATGTCGGAAACGTGATGGTACGCATGTCTCCTCCTCACACGAAGCATCACAACAACGTTTCAACAGGCAACGCCAGTCAACTGCCGTTTGTGTGTGAGAAATCGCTTGGAAACTTTCCTCACGTCAGTACGCTGTATGTGTCGCCACCGGCTTCACCCTTGTGTGAATGCTTTGAAAAGCTAATCATTTGCATAATACAGCATGTTCTTCTTGTCGGTTAAATTTCGCGTCTGTAGCACGTCATCTTCGTGGTGTAGCAACTTTAATGGCTAGTAGTGTATAATTTGACGTTGACATCTACACCAGAATATTTACGGCATGTATGGCTGGTACACATGACTGTTAATCATATCTAAATGTGGCAAAGCCGAAACCGGTAATAGAGAAGTGAAGTGTAAAGGATGATGTAATCAAGACAGACCTGAAAAATAAAGCGCCACAATATGATCATCGACTCATTTCCAGGTTTTATGTCTTCATCTAATAAAGCTCTGCTCTAGCCCGTGAGATTCCAGCCCGAAGATGTATCTGGGGGAGCCCCAGGTAGCGATGGGAGATCTACCTGACTGTCGCTCGCCATACGGCTCGACAACCAAGAGTGATGGTCTGGGGTAACATTTCATTTCATAGCAGCAGCCCCTTGGTAGTCATCTGTGGCACCCTTGCAACACAGCAGTACGTCCACGATATTCTGCGTCTCGTTTTGCTACCGGTCATAGCGAGACACTCTGGGCTTACATTTCAGCAAGATAATGCTCGCCCGCTCACGGCGAGAGTTTCTAATGCCTGTCTTCGTGGTTTACAAAGTCTATCTTGGCCAGATAGGTCGCCGGATCTCTCCCCAATTGTGGGCAGGGCCCTGAAACCGTCTCGCGATTTTGGCAACCCAACGCGCCAATTGACGGAATTGGGCACGATATTCGTCAGGAAGACTTCCAAAAACTTTAGCAATAAATGCCAAGCGGAAATGCTATTTTATTAAGGGCCAGAGATGGTCCAAGGAGTTATTCGCTTGCTCAATTTGTGAAGTTCGTTCCCCTGAATAAATCACCAAATTTTTCTGAAATATTACTCCTTTGTTTGTGTGCACCTGTTCATCACATCTAACAATTTCCGTCCCATTCGGATAATTCCTTCGTGTGGTTCACGGCACACTTTGAACTGTAGATCTTGATATTACTGACACGGTAAATCAGTTTTAAGATCGGCGAAAGGCGAGGCCATACCATCTGCGATAGGACCATGTAAAGTAAAGCGTTGGCGTGTTCAAACTAACTTTCGGGTGACGATATCTTTACTTTTACCTTATCTTATGTATGGTTAAAGGAAAAGAAAGAGACAGTCAAAGATTTAAAGAAAGGAGACTATCCATCCCTGCGTGCTCGTAAGAAGTGATATAGAACTAATAACGGGGTGACCAAAATAAAAGTGGCGCGTAATACATTTATAATACTGACTCGGAACTGTGCCGTCTTAATAAATAGGAGAACCGCTCATCACAAGAAATGCTGAAAATTTTGGTTTTGATGCACCAATCGGTTGTTGCCTCATCTCTGCGCTTTCGCGTCCCCCGCATAAACTATGCACAGTACTGCTCTGTGTCATTAAGTTTGAGTGTGAAGAGCAGACGTGTTTAGTGACTAGTTGAATGTAAAATCCGCACAGGATAAAACAACGAGTTTATTGTCGAGTGTTACACAAAGCACAAATCGTGGAAAACTGTGACAAACAGTTTTTGAAAGAGTTTAAGACTGAACTGGTAAAACAACTAGCAAAGTCTGAAACGCAGAACTTAATGGTAAATTGGCACGAGAAGGGCTCTACAGCGATAAAAACAGTAACTAACCGAAAAGAATTCGAATTCCAGGTAACATCATTTAAATGAAGGGAAGCCAGGGAAGAGACCAAACAGCGAAGTCATCGGTCTCATTGGATTAGGAAAGGATGGGGAAAGAATTCGGCCGTGCCCTGTGAAAGGAACCATCCTGACATTTGCCTGCAGTGATTTAAGGAAATCACGGAAAACCTGAATCAGGATGGCCGGACGCTGGATTGAACCGTCCTCCCGAATGCGAGTCCAGTGTGCCAACCACTGCGCTGCCTCGCTCGGTGGGAAGCCAGGAACAGAATCTAATGAAAACTGAACGCTGCTTATCCGAACAAGCGGAAATTAAGATGTTGTCGTTTCGAATCATTGCACGTCTCTCATTACAAATTTAGGGGCCGGCCGTTGTGTCCGAGCGGTTCAAGGCGCTTCGGTCCGGAACCGCGTTGCTGCTACGCTCGCAGGTTCGAATCCTGCCTCGGGCATGGATGTGTGTGATGTCCTTAGGTTAGGTAGGTTTAAGTAGATCTAAATCTAGGGATCTGTTGACCTCAGATGTTCAGTCCCAAAGTGCTAAGAGCCATTTGAACCATTTGAACAAACTTAGGGTTGTGCGTGAGTTAAATTTCCAAACGAACATTCCCGTGTTGTGTCCTGCCGTTGCTTTGTGAGTGAAGTGAAGTTAGGACTTTTGAAACCTTAGTTTTTTATTTCTTCCGATGAAGCCTAGTTCAGCCTTCGAGGATACGTGAATTCACAGGACTTGCATTATGCACCAGAAAATCCCCATAAGTACTTTCCTACACGATGTTCATTAACAAGGTTCAGTCCCATATCAGTCTTACTGTAAACATTTTCCGGGCACGTTTCATTTTGACCACCCTGTAGTTATCAATACGTGTTGTGAATTCAGAGTAGAACTGGCTGATTTCGTTCTTGCGATTTCAGTGGGAGGTGAAGATGGTGATCTGGTGGAGAACCAATTCAGGGCCAACGATAGTAAAACGCTACTCCTTGGGAAGCCCACAGGGACCAGATAGTGATGACTCTGGGAACGTGGCTGGGAACAGCCGAGAATTAGTCCACCAGTTTCGTAGTAACGTTAATTAGCTGCTAGAAAATCATCTCATCTGACCACCACGGTCAAGTTTTTAGATCATAGCACTCCTGTTCCTCTATCAGTTTCGTAGAAGACACCTACTATTGAGCAATACAATGCAAGAGATTGCTTCCACAAGTCATCCAAATGAAACAAGACGACAGTGCCACAAATTGGCAATATACATGAAATAATAGTTTACGTTTTATTAGTGTGAAGTGTGATGCTACAAAAATTGTTGAAAAAACTTGAATGCAGTAAGCAGGTTCAAATAAATACTGGATTAGGTAGTTGTGCACAGATGAAGAGAACTGTATAGAACAGACTAGCATGAAGACTTGAATTAAACTCATCTTCGAATTACACACAGAGACAGAAACAACAACCATATCATTCGTAATGCTACACATATACTTGCACTCAGTCAACAAATTTCTATTTTCCTATGTCCGCCCCCGCTAGCTAAATGGTCAGCATGACGGATTGTCGATCCTCCGGGCCCGGGTTCGCTTACCGGCTGGATCGGGGAATTTTCTCCGCCCAAGGACCGGGTTCTATGCTGTCCTCATCATCATCCTATCATCCTCATCGACTGCAGGTCGCCGAAGTGGCGTCAAATTGAAAGACCTGCTCCCGGCGAACGACCTGCGCGACGGGGGGCCCTAGCCACACTATTAAATAAATAAATATCTTCCTACGCGACACAATGAGTACAAGGGCAAGAGTGACGGAAATTTTTGTATAATAATATCTTTTTGTATGTAATATAGACTCGTCAAATACCTCGGCCATGATTCACGACGCCTTTACTTCAACTAATGCAAACAGCATGGGCAACGTCTGGAGTCGACGTTTCTCCCCTTTCTTTTCGTCCACATGACTTTAAAGCTGAGCAGCGACGACACTTCAGATATCTTTCGTCTGAACCGGCTGCTGAAGGTCATTTACACCGAAACGATCGACTAAGTGGAGATAGCCGTTGTTTCGTAACGCTCTCCCCTCGAGATGCGTTTCTCAAGCGCTGACCTTGTTGGATGCGTAATCACAGTTTACTCGCAAGCTACGTGTTTATTCTTCGTCGCAGTTTGTTTTGCATGTAAACACGTTGACCGAAATTCAGTGCTTCCGAACACTTAGTGGATATCACCAACGACGTCTAGCTATTTATTTTTCTTGTTATACAAACATTCTGTGTTATCGTGAGAACACTGTCTGTATTTGCTTTGTACTATGCGTGTAAGAACATGTAAGCGTTCTGTATATGATCTGTACGTGACAATCATCAGTAGTATTCGGACGCTTAGCTGCTAAAACCTTGCATACCTTCTGTTGACACTTTACACAATTCCACACTTCAACGTAAGTTGTGCGTGTGTACTTATCGTGACTCTCTGCGCTGCGCTTCAATCTTAAGGGACTCAACTACAATGGTTTTACAGAATACGCCGTATCTCGCCAACAACGACTGCGCCATACATGAAAGAATGTTCGAAGGATACTTCTTTCCTGTCGATATATTCGTAAAATGTTCGCAGTGTAAGAGGACTTTCTGCTGGAAATAAAAATGTATCAGTAAGTTCGCGAAAGTTCACTAGAAATGAAAGTTCAGTTGCTAGCATCTGTATTAGCCTTCACAGAATGTGCTTGGCACAGCTTCCTTGATAGAGATGAACGATGCGCTGTAGCAAACGTACGTTCGGATTGAATATGAAAATCCACGAGTTACAATGGCGTCTACGTGACGCAAGTCGATTGTGTGTGGTCCTAAAATCACACGCTCATCTCTGAATTTCGTACAATAAAAGTTTTGTTAGTAATACACCGCAAATTTAACATGTTCCAATCAGCTGCCTTTACTTTTGCTGTTTATCAGACGCCCATAAGACTGTCCAGTCAATCGACTATGGAACATAACGAGCAGATCAAATTCCTGTATTCCATTGTCTACTGATAGGACAGTCGTAATGATGTCTGGAGTCATACAGTTCCGG
Organism: Schistocerca americana; assembly: GCF_021461395.2. Taxonomy (NCBI): domain Eukaryota; kingdom Metazoa; phylum Arthropoda; class Insecta; order Orthoptera; family Acrididae; genus Schistocerca; species Schistocerca americana. The sequence continues at coordinate 276,203,851 of NC_060123.1, read as the reverse complement.
AATCGATAATATATTGTACATATTGTAGTGTCACAAATTCATTTGTGTCACACGTTTTTTTTTTCCGCAACCACCGACCCAATAAATGTGCCGAAGTATTTTATATGTTTTAAAATAGGAGTCTCGTTCTTTTTTGTAACTGCAAAAAGATTGCGTCCTGTTGCATTTCATGATAATGTTATTACCGAGACGCGACCAGTACCTGCTACCTGGCCGCTAGCGACTTATGCCGACCGTCATCGTTCCACGAAGATGCGCGGCGGCGTTACCCCGAGAGATTCTGTGAACTGTAAAACTGATGCTCTACTTTTTTGTGTTAACGAGGAAAAATATTATATTGTTTCATGTGAGCTAGTTCACTTGTTCATCATTTACGTCGAGGTTAATAAAAAAATTTACGTCGAATGACAGATGGCGGTTCTTATTTCACTACAGTTTAACAGTATCTGTTAAACAATATCTGAAAATAAATTGCCACGTGTATAAAAGATCATCACCACTAGACAGTGCCACAAGTTCCTCCAAAAAATCGTAACACAACACATATACACAAATGTCATACTAACTAATGTAAACCCACCTGATGATGGAGGTTTAAACCTTTTGAAACGCGTCGTGGAGATAAATAAACAGTAAACTTGCTGTTTTATTTAATGTCAGTAACAGTCATGGTAAAGCCTAACCTAAAATGTTCGCATTTAAAGCTAATCTGCCCAGTCAGGCAATCAAGGCTATTTTCGAGTACAAAAATAGTGCAGAAAAGCTCGCAATGACGACACAGCATATTCATTTCAATAGAAATTGTCTCAAAAATAACAGCATTCTAAAGTATGCCAAGGTTTACATCAAAACAAACACGACAACTTCAAAGAAAACATTGGAAAACGCACGAAAACTCTTGGTGAAAAACGAATTGAAAGAACCTTATATTAAAAGGAAATGTTCAACACACAGCTTTATAATGCAGAATTGCAGTTGGGAAAGTTGCTTCATAGACTAGAACATGATTCGATAACCGAAATCGTACACAGAAGAAAGAAGTTAGTCAATCTTATAAAGCAACAGTTACCTCCCAACTGAACCAAATAGTCGAAGGAAACACACATTCTACACACCTTTCCTCAACAACATGAAAATAATATTCACTGCAGAAGAAGAGGAACTACTCTGCAAAGGTTTAAAACACAATGTTCAAGCTCCACTGGACAAAAAGAACCAAGAAAAGCTCATCACTAGTGTCTCACAATCTCAACCATCGCCTTTAAGAAGCAAAATGACTGAATAGCAGCCTGCCACAAAATTAACAAAATCATTGAAAAGGAAATTGCGAAACCATTCCCAGCATACAATAAAAAGAAGAAGCCTTTACACGTACCATTAAGACTAAATTAAACATGAATAATGCAATAATTGTAAAAGCCGACAAGGGTAAGACAATTGTTGTACAGAGCGACATACGCAGAAAAAACTTTAGACTTCTTCTAAACCAACAACGCAATAGAAATACATAAAGATCCAACAGCCAGAATACAAAAAGACATCAAACACATTTCAAACATCAACTTTCTACTCACCATCATCCAAGAAGCAAGAAACATTGTAACAATGAGCTGACAAGCACCTTGCCTTAGATCACAACCAAAGATACACAAAAATGGGACCCCCATCAGGCCTATAGTGAACTGTAGGAACAGCCCAACATTCAAACTCAACAAAATGCTCTTCATAATTCTTAAAGAAGCACACACATTCAAAAATGAGAGAGCACTTAAAAACACAACAGAATTCTCACAACATGTCAAGAACATAGAAGTACCTGATGAGGCCACACTTGCCTCATTTGACATACAAAACCTTTATTCCCCTGTGTCAATAGATCGCACACTACAGATAATCAATGCCAACCTGCAAAAGCACAAATCAATCGCTTCAACTCACACTACTGAATTAATTTCTCCGCTCAGGGACTGGGTGTTGTGTTGTCCTAATCATCATTATTTCATTCCCATCGACGCGCAAGTCGCCGAAGTGGCGTCAAATCGAAAGGCTTGCACCAGGCGAGCGGTCTACTCGCCGGGAGGCCATCGTCACACGACATTTTATTTTATTACTCAACTAATGGACCTGCTTGAATTCACACTTTCACACAACTATTCTAAATTTAACAATAAAATCTACAAACAAACAGATGCAATGGGCTCGAATCTACTGCACAGATATGTAGGTGATACATTCATTTTAATCAAAGGCACTAAAGGTGACATTAGTGAGTTGAACCAGTTATTCAACAACTCCCCGGAAAACATAAAATTCACAGTTGACCATCAAACAGATGACAGTATAAATTTCTTAGACCTTACCATTAGGGTAAAAAATAACAGTAATCAGTTTGAAATTTATCAGAAGCCTACAACAACACGCACTACAATCCACAACTCCTCTTGTCACCCCACAGCCCACAAAATGGCAGCATTCTGGTACATGATCAATAGAGCTATCCAACTACCACTCTCTGAAAACAATTGTGATCAAATAATTGAAATAATGAAACACACAGCTATTGCAAATGGTTATAACATCTCCATAATAGATACCCTAAAACATTCAATAATGGCAAAGCAATCACAAAACAAGAAACAAAAAGAAAATAACATCTTCCATACAATCCCCTTGGAAGGTAACATTTCATATCAGATTGCCAATGTCTTCAAACGAAAAGGCATAAGCATATCCTTTACCATAGACAACAAGATTGGACAGAAGCTACCCCACAATATCAGAACACGAAACGCACTTCATCACACAGGTGTGTACAAGATTGAATGTTTGGACTGTGACTGCTTCTACATAGGCCAGGCAGGCAGATCATCTGAGATTAGATTCAAAGAACCCATGGCAGCACTAAAAAATAAAAAAAAGCCACACATCAGCAATAGCCACCCACCTGCATGAAACAAAACGCCATGTCAACAACACAAGTATCAGCATCCTACACATCCAACCAAAAGGCAGAAAACTAGACCTCCTTGAAACATTTCAAGTATACAAACACCAAACAAAACATCCTGGATCCATATTAAATGACAAAAATGACAATATTTACAATAGTATCATCTCTGTTTCCAGCAACTGCCTACATCATTAAAATTTCATACACACACACACACACACACACACACACACACACACACACACACACACACACACACACCTTAATCTTTACCATAGATATTTAGTTATGCTGCCATGACAGCTGCCAAGAGAACAAGAGATTAACCTCATTTACATACATATCATCACACCAAGAGCTTGTATCCCTTGACAGCTTGTAACTATATGTACGTCAACTACTAACACAAATTGTACATCCATCTGCATATTTTAAAGCATTAACCAATGTATTACCACAACCTTTAGGCAGTTATTACATGTAACAGATATAATCCTAAGACCCCTTGCCATGTAAAGTTTTCTCTCATACAATCACTCTTTCCACCCTCTCTCTCCCTCGCACTTTCTCTTTGTCTCCCTCTGCCTCCAGCCTTTCATATCTATCTATTAATTCCAATTAAAATTGTTATTTATGTGTAATTTCACCGCTGTAACCAATATGATTATTGTACTTAAAATTTAAAACATTTCACCTGATTGTATAAATAAGTATGAAGTTTAAGCTATTTTAACTTGTCAAAATCGGATTTATATACCACCTGAAGTATTTATTCCATTACATGTATACAACACCTCAAAACGAACACCACCAAATCCTTAAAAAAATTATTCTGTAATAATGTTGTTACGATGTATATTCTTTGTACTTTGCTATACTGCTTTCTCATCTGCTATACAATCCTTGCACCCAATAGTTTCCAGACGCCATATTTGTTTACAAAGTATGACAGTATACATGTGATGTGTTACGGCAGCGAAAGGAACCTGTGACCAGTGGAGGTACTCTATTTTACTTATTTTATGTTTACCATTAGATATATGTTTAATTTTTTTGTCAAACGAAACCCAAAACCACGTTCTGAAATAGTGTTTTGTTTTTTCCACTATACAGTGCCACAAGTTCCTCCAAAAAATCGTAACACAACACACACACAAATGTCATACGAACAAATGTAAATCCACCTGATGATGGAGGTTTAAAACTTTGAAACGCGTCGCGAAGATAAATAAACAGCGACTGGTAACAGTAAACTTATTAGTTCATTTAATGCCAGTAACAGTCACGGTAAAGCCTAACCTAAAATGTTCGCATTAAGCCGGCCGGGGTGGCCGAGCGGTTGTAGACGATACAGTCTGGAACCGCGCGACCGCTACGGTCGCAGGTTCGAATCCTGCCTCGAGCATGGATGTGCATGATGTCCCTAGGTTAGTTAAGTTTAGGTAGTTCTAAGTTCTAGGGGACTGATGACCTTAGAAGTTAAGTCCTGTAGTGCTCAGAGCCATTTGAACCATTTGTTCGCATTTAAAGTGAAGTACACTTTGGGAGTGGAGAAGGCAGGGAAGCTACCTTTCTTAGACGTTTTATTTCGGTGGAAATTTGCAGAGTAGCCTAAAAGGCTCAACTGTGTAACTCCCTTGATAAACTTTCACAGGTGACAGTGTAGACCAAAACAAGAAAAAATGTCTAGTAAACATTGGCACTAAAATGCGTACCTTAAGAGCTATGAGTACTTTTTGATCTCAGATACTGTGAACCACATCTCTTCTACTGCAAGCTCTTTGCTTTCCATATTTTGGGAAGAGGTAATGTGAACTATAACAAGGGAAAATGTCCAGTAAACATGGAAAATGTATACCTTGTGTGCTATGTGCACTTATTCAATAGAAGAGATGTGTTTCACTGTAACGAAGATGAACAAATGCTCATAGCTCTTAAGGAATGCATTTCAGAGCCCATGTTTACTGGACATTTTTGTTATATTTCGGACCATACTACCACCTCTAAAAATGTGGAAAGCAAAGTAGAAAAGATTACTCTCACAGTAGCGAAGATGAACAACTGTTCATAGCTCGTAACGTATGCAGTTTAGAGCTTTCACCTATTAAAGATTGTCGGTGGAGTTCTGTTTCAAACCGGACATGTAAACCATCATAAAATGTAAAGATAAATCCACTTATTCGTACATATAAATATATTTAAGGTCCAACTCACATAATCTCTACAGGATGTTATAATGTTATGATAATTTTCAGAGAGAACAATAAAAAAAAATACCCGCCGAAGATTGTACAGTGTTACGACATGTTTGGGTAAAGCAAAAGTAACCTAACGGTTGCCTGCATAACGCCAGAATTTCTCTCCAGTTGATTTTACACTACTTTATATGGTCGAACGCTTTTCCTACGTACACTTTTTTTGGAATAAGGATTCTCGGTCTTAAACCCGGTTTCACTCGGTCCGCCACGTACTCCTCTTCTGTGCTAATCTCCTCACCTCAGAGCAGCCTACATCCTCAGTTACTGGGTGAGTGTATTCTAATCTCTGCAGCCTGTCTTAAGTTTTTATGCTATACACCTCGCTCTAGTAGCACAAAAGTTATTCCCTGATGTCTTAAGGCATACATACGAGTATTGTATCATTCTATTCCTTCTACATGATGTGTTTTCCGTATGTTCCTTCCTTGGCTGTTCTGCGGAGAAACTCCTCATTTCTTATCCTATCAATCCATCTAATTTTCATCATCCTTTTATAGCACCACATCTCTACTCTTCGATTCTCTTCTTTTAAGGTATTCACACTGTCTACGTTTGACAAACATATTTGACAACCATACAATGCTGTACCCCAAGCGTATATTCTCATAAATTTCTTTCCTAAATTATGGCCGGTATTTGGTACTAAGTAAACTTCTTTTGGTCAGGAATGCCACCTAAGCCATGTGCTAGTTTGCTTTTTATTTCCTCCTTGCTTCGTCCGTCATTTTTTTTGAAGGTAGTAGAATTTCTTTGGTCCCCAATTTTTATGTTAAGTCCCTCGCTAGTTCCATTTCTCATACTGCTCATTATTTTCGTATTTCCTTTACCCTCAGTCAGCAGTGCGTGCCCGTCAGACGGTTGATTCCATTCAAAAGGTCCTGCAACTCTTCCAAACTTTTCCAGAGGGTATAAATGTCGGCCGCGAATCTTATTATTGACATCCTTTGACCCTAAATTTCAATTCACTACTATGGCATTCTTTCATGTCTCTCAATATGTTCGAAGATAGCTCTGTGCGCCCGCCGTCTTTTATGCACGGACCACATTCCGCAGCAACAACTCAAAGATGACAAAACTTCACCCCACCAGCGCAACAGTTCCCGCTTGCACTATGAGTCTCAGGCAGTTGCTGTCCTGTGCTATCGTTACCCCCTGTGATTTTGTGGCCGGCCGCTGTGACCGAGCGGGTAAGTCCCATAGTGCTTAGAGCCATTTGAACCATTTGTGAATTTTTATCTTGTCGTTTCAGTGTTGCAGGAGTTATTTTATTTGTTGCAACTTTTATTTGTTGTGTGATACTGAACAATGTCAGCAGAAGTTCGGCGGAAGTTATGAGTGGAAAAGTTCCAAATCGCTCTCTTGGCCAGGGGATTACCGTACGTAGTCAGTCGAAATAAATGGTTAACGCGTTACGTGCCTACTTTAACACTGAAAAACTTGATGGCGGCCAGCTGCTCTCCGTTATAAATGTAATCGATAGAACTGCTACTGCTCTGAACACGAACAAAAACACAACTGTGAGGACTGGCAAAAAAAATCTTCGAGAAATAAAGTGAAGCTGTAGTAACATCGAAGGTTAAAACTCTTGGGGAAAAACGTATGGATAAGCGGATTACCGGTATAGTATATGCACTTTCTGATGTTACGATTCGTCGTCATGTTCGTAATTTGCATCGCAGAAAGGTACATCCACCACTCAGCATGTTACTGGTCACCATTGAGGAATAATGTCTTTTTCATATAATTGAATAACAACAGTGGTAGTGACACCTGAAGCAATTGTCATAATGGAGTGAGTGCAGTCAGTTATTGCATTATCACTGCAGGAATGAAGTACAGAAGGATTCAGCCGCTTGTTCGAACTGCGCAATCTACAGTGGTAAATAGCTACATAGCAGAATTATATTTTCGGAACATTGACATTTGAGTAAGAAAGACTTATCAGCAACTAACTCCAAGTAAGTTCACCTCAGGAATTCATGCTATACCACAAAAATAAATATTACTGTCGGCAATTAATTGCTGCAATACGGAAGTTATGTTTTTGAATAGCTTTTTTTTTAATTTGTTTCTCCCAATACTGGCTAGGCTATTTAGGATACGTACTTCCACCGTGATACATACGCATTAATCTTGTATGTTGTTACGTTACAGGTTAGTAGGTGGCTCATAAAAGTTAATAAGTGGTAAATTATAAGCCTAGCGATCAATTTCTCGTAACGAAACTATACAGGCAACCACTCAGTAGATGCTCGCCGCCCGAGCGTACCGCTCTGCATCATATTTAAATGACATTATTTCGTGTTAGAAAACTCTGACAGAGTTCCGGTTTGGAGTAGATGAAAATTTGATGTATTCTAAATATTTCATTCGCTTAATGTTCACTCGACTTCAGTATCAATTAAAATTTCCCGGAGGTGCAAAATTCGGTAACGTCGTAAGAAAATGGTTTTCGTAAGCAGTCCGTATATCGCCTTAATAATTTGTTACCGCAAGTAAAAGTGATATTGACACATAATGTAGCTCTTCTAGATCACATTGGTCGAAGTCTCATATTTGTAAAATGAGTAGTTTGCGAGTCTGAGAGCGACTTGAATGAAACGTAAGATTAAGCGTGTGCTCCGTGTGGGACGTGCTGAATCTGCTCCGTGCCTCCACGTGCTCCTGCTGAACAGTCAGTCCTAAGATAATTTCGAAGAGACTTCTGTCCCAGTACACTGAGGTAACAAAAGTCACGGGGTACCTCTTAATATCGTGTCGGACCTCCTTTCGTCCGACGTAGTGCTGCAGCTCGACATGGCATGGACTGAACAACTCACCGGAAGTCCCCCGCAGAAATATTGAGCCGAGCTGCCTCTATAGCCGTCCAAATTTCGAAAGTGATGCCGGTGCAGGATGTTCAGCAAGAACTCGATTATTTCCCATAAATGTTCCATGGGATTTATGTCGAGTGATGCGGGTAGACAAATCATTCGCTCGAATTATCCAGAATGTTCTTCAAACCAATCCCGAGCAACTGTGGCTCGATGACATGGCGCATTGTCATCCATTAAAATTCTATCTTTGTTTGGGAACATGAAGTCCACGAACAGCTGCAAATAGTCTCTAACCAGCCAAACATTCTAATTTCCAATCAACGATCCGTTCAAAATTTTGAAAAATACAGCCCTCAGTCGCGAACAAATGTTCAAATGTGTGTGAAATCTTATGGGACGTAACTGCTGAGGTCATCAGTCCCTAAGCTTATACACTACTTAATCTAAATTATCCTAAGGACAAACACACACACCCATGCCCGAGGGAGGACTCGAACCTCCGTCGGGACCAGCCGCACAGTCCATGACTGCAGCGCCTGAGACCGCTCGGCTAATCCCGTGCGGCTCAGTCGCGAACACAATTAATTTGTAACCTAGGTTTCGGTGTCACAAGGGACACCTTCTTCGGACTTTTGTGTTGACTGTAGCAGAGGACACATGGCAGCCCCTAGTGGCTTGCACCTCTGTTGCATTTTATCTTAATTCTGACTATCTGACGCTGTCAGGTATGACCGCAGCTTTCGTATTTTTTGGTGCGTTATGCTGTAACATTTAGTTTTAATTTTGTCCGAAGAAGGTGTCCCTTGTGGCACCGAAACCTAGACTACAAATTAATTGTGTCAGCGAGTGAGGGCTGTGTTTTTCAAAAGTTCCTATCATATAACAGTCGTTGATTGGCAGCCATGTTAAAAACCTTAACGATCGGTTCAATTGCACCAGAGGACCCAGTTCATTCCGTGTAAACACCCCACACCATTACGGAGACACCACCAGCTTGCACATTGCCTTGTTGACGACTTGGGTCCGTGGTTTCGTGTGGTCTGCGTCACACTCGAACCCTACCATCAGCTCTTACCTGCCGAAATCGTAACTCGTCAGACCAGGCCACAGTTTTCCAGTCGAGTCCAATCAATATGGTCACGAGCCCAGGAGGGGCGACGTCGTGATTCTAACAAAGGTACTGCGAAATTTCGCCCCACTGTCCTATCTGATACGTTCGTCGTACGTCTCGCATTGATTCCTGCGGTTATTTCAGCCATCGTTGCTTGTCTGTTAGCACTGACAACTCTCAGACGCCGCTGCTGCTGTGGCCGTCGGTCACTGTGTTGTCCGACGTGAGAGGTAACGCGTGAAATCTGGTATTCTCGGCACACTATGGATCTCGGAATATAGAATTCCTTAATGATTTTTAAAATAGTATGTCCCAAGCGCCTAGCTCTAACCATCATTCCGCGTTAATTCCCGTAGTGCAGCGATAATCACGTCGGAAACCTTTCACATAAATCATCTGAGTGCAAATGACAGCTCCGCCAATGCGCCGCCCTTTTATACCTCGTGAACGCGATATTATCGCCATTGTCTCGTACATGTCGCTATCCCTTCACTTTTGTCTCCTCAGTGTATAGCGAGAGGCAAGTTCGAGTGCACCGGCATGCCTGCTCCCTCCCCTCTCCCACACCCCGTCGCCCCCCCCCCCCCCCTCCAATCTACCGTGCGACGCCACCCTGGGCAGCCGGAGCGTTGACAGGCCGCGGTGGACGTCGACCCGCGGCGACCTCGCCGGAAGCGGCCGGAGGCTCGCCGCCCACGCGGGACCTGCTAGTCGCTAGTGGCTGCGGCGGCGGCGGCGGCGCAGCTCTGTGAACGACCGCGGCCGGCCGGCCGGTAGGGCGCCTCGGCCTGCGGCTGCCTGCGGTCGGCCCGACCACTGTGCGGCGGCACGGTGCACGTGGCGCGTGGGCGGCGGTGGGCGGCGCCGGCGGGTCGCTCCCCGCTGCCGCGCCCCGGCCGTCGCGTGAGCCGCACTCACTGCAGCTTTCATCAGTGTCGCGCTGCAGCGCTCAGACGTCATCGCGCTATTCTGGATGACGCCACTTCGATTCCCTCGTTAAAGATTCATCCGCTACGACTTACTGCGAAAGGAGACAACAGGGGACGCAGCTGGTTCTTCCTGTCCCGCTTCTGCGTTAACGATCGTGAGATTTAAATAGAGTGAACTGCACCAGGCGAGTGGCCGCTCAAAGGTCGCTGTTGCACTCGGCCGCACGATTAATTTACAAGAGCCTTTATTACCACGCACGTCTGTCTTGTGGCTCTCACGGCTACTTTAGCTAATAAAGAATTCACGAAGAAAAAATAATGTTTTTTCCCCGATGACATACGATTTAGCTTTATTTGTTGTTGTTGCCATCAGTTCCAGTATTAATTTGAAGCAGCTCTCTACATTCTATAAGTCTCAAAATCTCTCCATAATTACTACAGCCTTTATCGCCTTTTTATTGGATTCAAGACGGTCTCCGTTTAGAGTTTTCACCCCACATTCCGTAATAACTATTCCCTGATACACAGAGACATATCCTTTCAACCCGTTTCTTCTCTTATATAAGATGTACCACTTTTTTTCCTCCCCAATTCGATCCAGTGCCTGTTCATCCGTAACTCGATATATCCAACTAAGCTTCTACATTGTTCTGTAACATTATATTTCAGAAGCTTCTATTTCCTTAATGTTTGTACTATTTATTTTCCACGTTTCACTTGCGTTCAAGGCTACAATCCAGACTAATACGTTCAGAAAAGACTTTCAGTCGGGTATGTAGAACAGTAGAACAATTAATAGAAACCTTAAAAACAAAACCAGGGAAGATACTCAAATTAAATTCTACAAGACAGTTGCCGAACCCACAATGATCTGTGGAAGCGAGACAGGGCTGACTAGCAAAAAAGCGAGAAAGTCATATTCAGCCACAAGAAATGGAAATCAGAGGAGCTGAAGGTTACATAATAGAAAACATAATAAGGAAGCCAAATAGTAGAAAAGACCTCAAAATTTTTCTCTAAATGATAAAATTCTAGATTACAGGTGAGAATGGAACAAATGCCTAGAAAGAATAGAGAATGACAGACTTCCCTTTATCGTTAGAAATTGTAAGTGCCAAGGAGAAGAGATGCCAACGGCCTTGCTATAGTGGTACATCTACATTTATACTCCGCAAGCCACCCAACGGTGTGTGGCGGAGGGCACTTTACGTGCCACTGTCATTACATCCCTTTCCTGTTCCAGTCGCGTATGGGAACAACGACTGCCGGAAAGCCTCCGTGCGTGCTCAGATCTCTCTAATTTTACATTCGTGATCTCCTCGGGAGGTATAAGTAGGGGGAAGCAATATATTCGATACCTCATCCACAAAACTCACCCTCTCGAAACCTGGACAGCAAGCTACACCGCGATGCAGAGCGCCTCTCTTGCAGAGTCTGCCACTTGAGTTTGCTAAACATCTCCGTAACGCTATTACGCTTACCAAATAACCCTGTGACGAAACGCGCCGCTCTTCTTTGGATCTTCTCTATCTCCTCTGTCAACCCGACCTGGTACGGATCCCACACTGATGAGCAATACTCAAGTATAGCTCGAACGAGTGTTTTGTAAGCCACCTCCTTTGTTGATGGACTACATTTTCTAAGGACTCTCCCAATGAATCTCAACCTGGCACCCGCCTTACCAACAATTAATTTTATATGATCATTCCACTTCAAATCGTTCCGCACGCATACTCCCAGATATTTTACAGAAGTAACTGCTACCAGTGTTTGTTCCGCTATCATATAATCATATAATAAAGGATCCTTCTTTCTGTGTATTCGCAATACATTTCATTTGTCTATCTTAAGGGTCAGTTGCCACTCCCTACACCAAGTGCCTATCCGCTGCAGATCTTCCTGAATTTCGCTGCAATTTTCTAATGCTGTAACTTCTCTGTATACTACAGCATCATCCGCGAAAAGCCGCATGGAACTTCCGACACTATCTACTAGGTCATTTATATATATTGTGAAAAGCAGTGGTCTCATAACACTCCCCTGTCGCACGCCAGAGGTTACTTTAACGTCTGTAGACGTTTCTCCATTGAGAAAAACGTACTGTGTTCTGTTTGCTAAAAACTCTTCAATCCAGCCACACAGCTTGTCTGATACTCCGTAGGCTCTTACTTTGTTTATCAGGCGACAGTGCGGAACTGTATCGAACGCCTTCCGGAAGTCAAGGAAAAGGCATCTACCTGGGACCCTGTATCTAATATTTTCTGGGTCTCATGAACAAATAAAGTGAGTTGGGTCTCACACGACCCCTGTTTCCGGAATCCATGTTGATTCCTACACAGTGATTTCTGGGTTTCCAGAAATGACGTGATACGCGAGCAAAAAACATGTTCTAAAATTCTACAACAGATCGATGTCAGAGATATAGGTCTATAGTTCTGCGCATCTGCTCGACAAGCCTTCTTGAAGACTGGGACTACCCGTCCTCTTTTGCAATAATTTGGAACCTTCCGTTCCTCTAGAGGCTTGCGGTACACGGCTGTTAGAAGGGGGGCAAGTTCTTCACGTACTCTGTATAGAATCGAATTGGTATCCCGTCAGGTCCAGTGGACTTTCCTCTGTTGAGTGATTTCAGTTGCTTTTCTGTTTCTTGGACACTTATTTCGATGTCAGCCATTTTTTCGTTTGTGCGAGGATTTAGAGAAGGAACTGCAGTGCGGTCTTCCTCTGTGAAACAGCTTTGGAGAAAGGTGTTTAGTATTTCAGCTTTACGCGTGTCATCCTCTGTTTCAATGCCATCATCATCCCGGAGTGTCTGGATATGCTGTTTCGAGCCACTTACTGATTTAATGTAAGACCAGAACTTCCTAGGATTTTCTGTGAAGTCGGTACATGGAATTTTACTTTCGAATTCACTGAACGCTTCACCCATAGCCCTCATTGCGCTAACGTTGACATCGTTTAGCTTCTGTTCGTCTGAGAGGTTTTGGCTGCGTTTAAATTTGCAGTGAAGCTCTCTTTGCTTTCGCAGTAGTTTCCTAACTTGGTTGTTGAACCACGGTGGGTTTTTCCCGTCCCTCACAGTTTTACTCGGCACTTACCTGTCTAAAACGCATTTTACGATTGCCTAGAACTTTTTCCATAAACACTCTACATTGTCAGTGTCGGAACAGAAAGTTTCGTTTTGATCTGTTAGGTAGTCTGAAATCTGCCTTCTATTAATCTTGCTAAACAGATAAACTTTCCTCCCTTTTTTTATATTCCTATTTACTTCCATATTCAGGGATGCTGCAACGGCCTTATGATCACTGATTCCCTGTTCTGCGGTTCCAGAGTCGAGAAGTTCGGGTCTGTTTGTTACCAGTAGGTCCAAGATGTTATCTTCACGAGTCAGTTCTCTGTTTAATTGCTCGAGGTAATTTTTGGATAGTGCATTCAGTATAAAACCGGTTCCCGTTAGATACCGAAGTTAAGCGCTGTCGGTGCTTGGGCTACGACTTGGATGGGTGACCATCCGGTCTGTCGAGCGCTGTTGGTAAGCGGGGTGCGTTCAGCCCTTGTGAGGCAAACTGAGAAGCTACTTGACTGAGAAGTTGCGGCTCTGGTTTCGTAAACTGACATACGACCGGGAGAGCGATATGCTAAACACATGCCCCTCCGTATCCTCGTCCAGTGACAGCTGTGGGCTGAGGCTGACACGACTGTCCGTTGGTACCGTTGGGCCTCGATTGCCTGTTCGGGCCGAGTTTAGTTTTAAGGAAGAAGAGACAGAGGAACACCACGACAACGATGGGGAATATAACAGGCAATTTCTCCTAATACCTAAAGAGAAGGAGAATAAAAGGAAGAATAAGAATAAGAAGAAAGGATTTCTAACACTGTATTCACTATGAATATATATCTTATTCGTAACAGCTTTGCCTATTATTGCCAGTCTGCATTTATATTCTCTTTAATTCTGTCGTCATTAATTCTGTTACTGCCGACATAGCAACTTCGTTTGTCAGTTTTTGAGCCTCAGTTCCTATTCTAATTCCCCAGTCATCACCTAATTCGGCTTTACTTCTGTTCATGATCATCGTGAAACGTGTTTTCAAGACGCTGTGTGTTCTGTTCAATGGAACTTCTAAATTATTTTCCGTTTCTCACAGAATTAAAATGCCCCCTTTCAGGATACTGTCCATCCAATTACACTGAAATTCAGGTCTTTCTCCCTCCACTAAATTTCTATTTGGTTTCATTTAATGTTTATTAGAGGTACAGATACAGTCATTTTGCTGTATTTATTACACTAAAGTTTCAGACGCACTTGGCTCCTTTTTCAGCCACTTTACAGGATAATTGGTCCAAATTCATGATATATTTCGTCTCCTAACACAGACTATGACAAAACTCTGACGAGATAAGAACGTATTTCGTACATTAAGTATAGAAAAATCTTGCGTACAAAACGTAGCTCACAAAGACAGTCTGCCCGGAAACTGGCAACAGCTAATCGGTTTACGGTGGTACTAGTCAAGGAAAGTCGTTTATGAGCATATGGTAAACATTAATAAGAAGACACGTTTTAGATGTATTGGTCAGTGCAATATCCCGTAATTTCTGTGTACCCAGAAAGACAAGCATCATAGCGCGTATAAAGAACGAACCTTTCACACCGCAGTCGAGGGTGCGCTCTGTAGCTTTCTAACTGCAAATAAAGCCTCATCTTTCTTGGCAATATTCTTACTACTGAGATATACGGGTACAACTCAGACACTCTTTTCACTGCTTCAACTTTTTTGCGTTTTGTGTACTACGTTCCAAACTCCACCAAAGTATCCTAGTGTGTGTTGTCCGCAAAAAGTATGATTCTGAGCCACTGTCCCGAACACGCTTTTAATATGTTGGAAATGTTCATTGTACGTTATAATATAAGGAAAAGTATAATTTTACTGGTGAGCAACGCTGAAGAACACAATGTTAAAACAACCTAGATTGAGCAGTGCATTTTTTATTAAATAAATAAAAATGCATTGCATTCACCTCGCTTCACCCCTAAAAACAGCCTGCTTTATTTATGGGTATTGTTTACTTTGCTGCAGCAGATATGCAGCAAAGAAACAACTGAAGAAGTTATCTTTCTGCATTATGCATTATCGAGTTAGAAATTTTCGTAAACTAGAACCTTTCATTCAGGTTAATAGTAGGACTTGACGTGTCATTCATACGTGATTCCCCACACAATACAACGTCACATTCTTGAATAATACGTTGCCTATCGAAAACATTTTAGATTGGGTTAATAAAAAACGGAAGAAAAGTTAAGGTAGTGGTTATAACATACAGTCTACCTCAGTTGAATACAACGCGCGAAACGTTCATACAACGGTGTGAAACCGTCAGAAATTTTCTTTTTTTCTTCGGTTTGGTGAACCGTCAGAGATACATTCTGCACTTAGTCGTTCTGTGGTAGGTTGGTATCGTCGCCCGTGATGATTTTTGCAAGAAGGGAACCGTCCGCCTTTCTAATGTCAGTCAAGTAGGGACAGAGTCCACACGTCGTTGTTGCAGGAGTCAAGGTGTGCGCGACAGACTTTGCGCACACTGTTCACTTGTTCAGAACTTCTGGAGAATGTCTTGAATGCTTGATTTAGGGATGTTAGGTTCGTTGCTCCATAGCAATTTGTGACACAACGGCGTAGACACAAAAATGGTTCAAATGGCTCTGAGCGCAATGGGACTTAACATCTATGGTCAACAGTCCCCTTGAACTTAGAACTACTTAAACCTAACTAACCTAAGGACATCACACAACACCCAGTTATCACGAGGCAGAGAAAATCCCTGACGCCGCCGGGAATCGAAGCCGGGAACCCGGGCGCGCGAAGCAAGAACGCTACCGCACGACCACGAGCTGCGGACACTTAGACACACTACGGCCGCACATCCACTACTGATCTGTCCACAACTGACTGATCGAAAGCGTTCTGTTCTTTACAGTTGTTAATTGACGCTGCCATCGAAGTTACTGGAGTGACGTTGCTTGTACACCAGGAATGAAATCGGTCCCGGAACTTTTTGGACGAACGATACACACTATCTTATAACGTGGGTCAAAAATGGCTCTGAGCACTATGCACCTTAACTTTTGAGGTCATCAGTCCCTTAGAACTTAGAACTACTTAAACCTAACTAACCTAAAGACATCACACACATCCATGACCGAGGCAGGATTCGAATCTGCGACCGTAGCGGTCGCGCGGTTCCAGACTGTAGCGCCTAGAACCGCTCGGCCACTCCGGCCGGCCTTATAACATGGCTTTTATTTCAGACTACGGCGCAGATAACAACGAAACAGTTAAAAATCTACTCATGACTATCATCTACAGTTTAAAGAGCCCCGTGGATGAGTCTTGTGGAAACAGCGGTGGGCAGACATCCCCGTACCAACTGAGGAGTGCGTGTGGTGATATCGACTCCCTGCTGTAGTGTCGATTCCCAAGCGAAGGTTACTGACCTCTTGTAATGATTTTCATGTTTGCGAGCGATTCTGAATTTTCATTTGAACACACAATTGTGTCAGTCACGAGCCACCATTTATGGTAGGTGAACCAATAATTCTTTCTTTAACGAATAAAATTTAGCTTGAAAGAGGCGCGAAAGATTAGACCAAATAAAATATTCATAAAAGTATATTAAACTAAAACGATATGTACGATGGTGTTCTACCCCTGCATTCAGGAATCGGAAAATGCATTAGTTCGCGACCAAGCTCACAAAACGCACTCACTGCTTTGCACTAGATGGCCAGATAAGTTAATTTTTATAAAGAAGTGAAAATAAAAATTAACTTGAGAACAAAAGTAAAAATCAACAGAACGAAAAAAAGCTACTTTCATAAATAACAGGGCATAGATTAAATGACTGTAAAAGATGACAGTTGTGATTTGTGTGCTTTTGTATTTCCATTTAATGTTATATTTGAAAGTAAAGCTGAAAGAAAGGCTAGAACTTCCATTCGCAGACTGAGCGATATGAAACCCCATCCGAATGCAGCAAAGTAACGTTCAGTCGATTGTTAGCAAAAGGGAGACTGAGTCGGTTGGAGAACGTTGGATAATGTGTCAATCGCTACTTTAGAAAGGATTCAGCCATACTTTGGCATTTAATGGTTTAGAGGAAACGAACAAACTGTGAAAGGGAATGATTGGACAGGTACGCGAACCTCGCGGATGAGTCCAGTCGCATAGCCTGTGCGTCACGACACCCTTTATGTCAGAACTACCATCGCACGCACTCCAAGAAGGAGACCACGTTTGAACGAGAGGTTAAGCTCGTCACGTGTACGTTTGAACACTAGTTTCAATGAAGTCGCACATTTCCAGCAATAAAAAATAGAAAAACTTCCCATACTTACACTAATTTGCAGTTATTGCGTCCCTTATGAGCACCGAAGATAGTGTAAACCGCTTGAGTAACGCAAACTGGATATTTGCACAAATTTCTTACGTTTAGGCCCTCGTTTAATACGCGACGGACTGCAAAACACCATGAAAATTGCCGTCATATTTTCCGACAAAGTGAGGTTTTCCTCGGTCTTCCCTGTCCAACAAGAAAATACAGCGTCGTTTCGCGGGGCAGGACGGCGTGTTTAAAGCAACGAGATGCAGCACAGTAACGAAACCGGTCCTTAAATATCTCGCGGGGTCTGGCGGAGAGGCCTGCACACGCGCCTCATCTACCATGTGCACTACTGGATCCCTCTTTCCTAGTGTTCATCCCGTCGAACGGGGTCCGCTGTTTTCACGATTTAACTTTTGTGGCAGGATTTTCTTCCCGTCGTCACAGTAATCTGAGAGCCTATGCAAAGAGACAGAGTGTGGCCGATGGCTGAGAGTTGACGCCACGGTTTGACCTCTCTTTTACTGCATGTGAAGTACTGTTTAATACACAGTACTGTTGTAGACCGATTTTAACGCTCCCAGTACCTATTCCGTGTCACAATTAGTTGCGGTTATAAATGTAATTGGTCTTAATACACTTCTGCATTGTCCTTTGGTGGTTAGTTTTTCGTAATTTAACGCTGATGAAAGAATTATGTTGTAAGTCAACGGTGCGCCGATCACTGTCGCGTAGCCTTCGCACCAAAACGCTCATTATGTGAGAATTACCAACTCAGCTACTCCAACAAGGAGTCCACGAGTTCACATTTGAACGAGCGATTGAACTCGTCACGTGTAGATTCGAACACCAGTCTTTGTACAGCACATTTTCATTGACGCTTGATTTAATAAGAGTAGTTAATGTTCATACGTAATTTTAAGGACATTATAAAGAATTTCCAATAATAACTGCAAAAACAGTAATGAAAGTGGCTTCATGACTAGTATTTCTGATAGAAAGACCCAGACGGTTGGAAGTTTACCCGGAAGGCCGCACTCGTAGAGGAGCTTCACGGAAAAGACAAATTCTTCGTTTCTGTGCGATGTACTCATTTTGTGCCTTAACATGCCACTAACTACCGTCTATTTGCCGAATGGTCAGCGCGTCTGGCTGTCACGCAGAGTACCCGGGTTTAGTTACCGGTAGTGCTAGGGATTTTTCCTTGCTAAGAGAGAGAACACTCGTTGCCATTAACACCGAATCAACTGAGGAATAATTGAATGGGAGCGGGAGGTTAAACCCGAATCGTCCTTCCTTCCTTGTCTGAGAAGTAGCGGCTGACAAGATCTGAAAAGTCAACAACGGCAGGAACAGTGGTCTGCTGATGCTGTGCACCTCCATCCTGCATATACATGTTGCCACGATCGGCGGCCCGTGGTCTTCGGGGCCTAATCGCAGTGTTTAGTGTAGTTTAGTTTAGTGAATGCTATTAGTAATGCCTCACCAACAACATTTTGTTCTCTCTCGTATTGTTCCAAGAGGGTCCGGTGTTACTGTGTACAGTCTGTATATTGCTATCACAAGAAAGAATAAAACACCAATTTTTGCTACCATGGAGTTGTCATACGATGATTTAAAAAAATATAATTAAATTATTCATTTGGCAAATAACACAATATGCCTGTCTGGCAATATGTGTTAAAAGCCACAAGGCGGCTAAGGGTTACTATTGACTAACTACCGTTCAACTGATCTAGGGTTCAGACATTGGTCAGCTCTTCTTTTGTGTCGTATTTCAGTTACCAATTCTTTCATCTGTGGTAGTGATTTCTTAATGCAAAAATTTTATCCGGGTCCTTTGAGATACGTCTATAGTAAAACATCCAGTTTACAGGCCACATTTTTTCTACAGCTTGATTTTTAAGTTGATGTTTATTACTGTGCACAAGGGGAATTACTAGTTATGAGCGGGCCGGGGTGGCCGAGCGCTTCTAGGCGCTACAGTCTGGAACCGCGCGACCGCTACGGTCGCAGGTTCGAATCCTGCCTCGGGCATGGATGTGTGTGATGTCCTTAGGTTAGTTAGGTTTAAGCAGTACTAAGTTGTAGGGGGACTGATGACCTCAGATGTTAAGTCCCATAGTGCTCAGAGCCATTTGAACCATTTTGGACTAGTTATGAAAACTGAATGTCAAGGTATATAAAACTGACAGTGGTTATCTTGCTAAGTACAAAGTGCATAATCAATTACCTGTTTTACTATCACTGTTACAGTGCAGGAAGCATAGATATTTCGTTCTTTAAAGTCGATATTGTGCAATTGCTTTACCGTTTTTTTTTTTTATTTAAGCTGTCGCAAATCTGAGTGCAGAAATACAATGTTTTGGTTTCCCTAATATAAGGGAAGCTTACGAGGGCCTTTCTGAAAGTAATGCAACACATTTCTTTTCTGAAAGCAGATTGGTTTTATTCAGGATTCCAGTAAAGTTTATTACGCCCTATTTTACAAAATGCTTTTTCAATTTAATCTCCGTTCAGTGCGACGGCCTTACGCCACATTACTAGGAGGGCCTCTATGTATGCATCGAAGCATTCTAGGGCTGCTGGTTTATATTGATATATCGATATATTTTCAAATTTATCGATGTAGTAGGCGATGCTATTCGCCCGATATATCGATATCAAAATGGAAATATCGGGTAATGCTATTTTTATTTTATATCATATTTTTTCACAATTTTCGGTTAATATTTGAAGTTATTCTTTTGAAATTGTAGTAAAACATTCTTTTACTTTCACTGTGTGAAGGAGTCTTACTACTTTTTCACGTCCTATCTCCCTCGCTGACTGTGAAGCAAGTATATGTGGCACAAAAGAAGAACTCCAATTGCACTGTGGGGTGGAATAGCAGGATTTCCGATGTGAAGAAATAGCACACCACCTGCGTTAAAAAAATAATAATAATAATTTTAACACAGCTAGTGTGCTATTTCTTCACAACGGTATTCTTCAAAAATCGAAATGACAAGTTTGGTGTTTGCGGTGAGCGAAGACGTGCGAAGGGAAATGCTGACGTACTCGGCGCTTGACGCTACCAACAGAAACTGCAACGTTCACCTTCGCCATGCAATTTTGTCACTACAGCTGCTAGGTCGCTGACGTTGGCAGAAATGAAAAAACAGGGACGTCCATATGAAGTGTCCCAGACGAACCAGATTTGTGACGAAACCAAACGACAGACCCATCGGGCACCTTTTATTGTGCCACTTACACTATGTGATCAAAAGTATCCGCACACCTGGCTGAAAATGGCTTACAAGTTCGTGGCGCCCTCCATCGATAATGCTGGAATTCAGTATGGTGTTAGCCCACACTTAGTCTTGATGACAGCTTCCACTCTCGCAGGCTTACTTTCAGTCAGGTGCTGGATGGTTTCTCGGGGAATGGCACACCCTGGCAGATGATGTTCACCGGGCATTCGCCATACACTCTGCCATCGGATAGCCACATTGTGTACCGTTATTCGTCACTCTACACAACGTTTTTCCACTGTTCAATCGCTCAGTGTTTACACTCCTCACACCAAGCGAGGCGTCGTTTGGCATTTACCGGCATGATGTGGGGCTCACCTCTCGCCTGTCATAGTACTCGCAGTGGATCCTGATGCAGTTTGGAATTCCTGTGGTTATGGTCTGGATAGATGTCTGCCTATTACAGTCAACAGTCGAGGTCGGCCTGCACGCATTTGTGCTGTGCGTGTCCCTTCACGTTTCCACTTCACTATCACATCGGAAACAGTGGACCTAGGAATGTTTAGGAGTATGGAAATTTCGCATAGAGTCGTATGACACAAGTGACACCCAATCACTTGACCACGTTCGAAGCCCGTGAGTTCCGCAGAGCGCCCCATTCTGCTCTCTCACGATGACTAATGACTACTGAGGTCGCTGATATGGAGTACCTGGCAGTAGGTGGCAGCAGAATGCATCTAATATGAAAAACGTATGTTTTTGCGGGTGTCCGGATAGTTTTGATCACATAGTGTACAGTACATGCAGTTACCGTGTAAGAGGTATGCGATGCATGCGCTGCCTGCAACAGGCAAGACTTAGGAGAGTCTCTGACCAGAGAGCACTATGTAGTTGGTTGTTGCTAGTCGGCAGTAGTCGACAGTAGTCGGCATTAGTCGGCAGTAGTCGACAGTAGTCTGCGTGAGTCGGCAGTAGTCGGCGCGTGTCTGCGCGTGTCGGCAGTCTGCTCTGGTCGGGACCCTGGAGGATGGGTATTATTGTAGAAGGTAAAGAAGCAGCCTTCCGCATATCTAGTAAAGTATGTTAACTGTCATCCAATTTCTTTCAAAAATGCCCCAATAATAATTTTTATAATATAAAGTAATTTTTTAAAAAAAAAATCATTCATTTCAAGTTAAAGATTTTATCCAATGAATAATTAATTCCTTTCACGAGTCACAAAGCATAGGCCAGCATTGCACGGAGCTGTGCCGAAATTTTTTTAGGTAAGAGCAGAGATATTCGCAGTTTTTATTGAGGTAAGAATTTTGCTTTTTTAATTCAGAATACAGGGCCGTGGAGCAGCGCTGCTGTTGTCACAAAATTTACCAGGTTACTGAATTTTCCTTTTTTATTATTTTTGGGTTTAGGAATTTTTCTGTTTCCAACTTAACATTAAATGAGAAAAGAATTTTGTGGGAACATTAAATGTGAATACATTTCTGCACAGAAATTATAAATAGAAGCCAATTTTGTTCCGAGGTTACAATATTTAAAAAATCATTTAATTCTTATTTCCGAGGGGAGGTTACACCTGGTTCATGGTTCATTTACATTTTTATTAAGATTTTTGTGGGGAGGTTACAACCGTTGTCAGCAAAGTGGTTACCGTCAAGCATGAACGTGCATCGTTTTCCTTTCAATTCTTGGTCTAAGAGGAAGAGGTAGCCTTCTAGCTTGTTGATGTACGGACTATCTAATTATAAACCAATACTTAAACATACAATGCTGAAACCGGAAATATATGTAGCCGATATTTTTGTATTTCCGTAGGTCGACACTTTTCTCGTCGATATATCGATATGTATACGTCTGTATCGATATGTTGTTATATCTTGCGTTATATCGAGAGCAGATAGTAATAGTTTTTAAATATCGGTATCTCGGATTCCCGATATTTTTAAAAATATCAGTACTCCTATATCAGCCTAAAGGTCGACGCCAGAGCCAACGTCTTGCTGCATCAGTAACGTCCTGATCATCCACGTACTACTTCCGCGGGCTGCGTCAGCAAGATCCAGGCTCTAGAATGGATGAGGAAGAACAGTAGAATGAAGTTTTGCGAGCTCCTGTCGCACACTTTTGTATAGCCTTGGGTTGTCGTGGAGAAAACGCAGTTCGTTTGCATTTTTGTGGCTACGAACCTCGCTGAAGTCGTATCTTAAAGTTTCTAAACGTAGGTCAGTCCACTCCAGAGTAGGGCGTTGCACCATGAGGGAGGACATCAAACAGAATAACACCTTCAGAGTCCCAGAAGACCGTCGCCATGACTTTACCGGTTGAGGTGCGGCCTTGAACTTTTTTCATAGAAGAGGTTGTGTGACACCAATCAATGAATTGCCGTTTTGTTTCCGATTCGGAGTGATCAACTCTGTGACGATGTTCGACAAAATTTTGTCACGACCAACCTGGTAACGCGCAAGCAGTTCCGTACAGGTTGCTCTTCTTTGCTCTTCTGTTACGCGGCGAGGAACCCAACAGGTGGACGAATGTGTCAGCACTATCAACAGAATGTATAGCGAGGTGTTAGATTGCGATCCGTCCGTCACATTCAGTGGGAGAGTCTGCACATCCCAAGAAAGCAGGAGTCAAAGCTATGTGCGGCCGGAGGGCACGTCGAAGTTCGGAGAGGTTTGCGCGACTTTTTTGCGATGATGACAGACGTCTCTCCCAACGACTCACCTGCTTTTGTTCACTGCCAGTTCTCCGTAGACATTCTGCAAGTGCATACAAATATCTGCGAAGCTCTGGTTTTTCCGCCAAAAGAAGCTCAAAGACAGCTCTCT
This sequence comes from Schistocerca americana, assembly GCF_021461395.2. Classification (NCBI taxonomy): domain Eukaryota; kingdom Metazoa; phylum Arthropoda; class Insecta; order Orthoptera; family Acrididae; genus Schistocerca; species Schistocerca americana. The sequence continues at coordinate 276,180,349 of NC_060123.1, read as the reverse complement.
GTTTGGAACGCACCTCCATTACAGACACCATTTTGAAGGTCATGTATGGCGTCTCTACCTGGGTGAACTTCATGAAACTAAATGGGCAGAAGCGGCAATATTCCACGATGTCCCATAACAAATTCCATATTTTATCAACTGAAACTGACCGAGAAGGAAATGTATTGCTTTACTTATTGAATGCCCCTCCTGTTAGGTCCGAAATGAATCACTGAAGAAATGTTACTCGAGGACGAAAGAGATATACTTAAAGTTTAGAAGCTTCATCGATGAATAACTCAACAGTAAAAACTGAAATGCCTTCAGAACATGTGAAATAAAATACGTGAAACTTTTCCTGGTCGATTCCCATCATTTCCAGAATGACAATAAGAGTGTAATAAACGCCTGATATTTCACTATTCTTGGCGTTCGTCCGACATGCATCACCCCAGACTTTGAGCATACTCCCCATTAATTGTCAGCAGCTCGTGGTCTTGTAGTTAGCTTGCTCAATCTCAATCACCGGGCACATGGTTCGATTCCCGGCCAGATCGGCCTTTCCTCCGCGCTCGGGACTCTCTCTCTCTCTCTCTCTCTCTCTCTCTCTCTCTTTCTCCCTCCCTCTCTCTCTCTCTCTCTCTCTCTGTGTGTGTGTGTGTGTGTGTGTGTGTGTGTGTGTGTGTGTGTGTGTGTGTGTGAGAGAGAGAGAGAGAGAGAGAGAGAGAGAGAGAGAGTGTTGTCTTTATCATCGACAGGCAAGTCGCTGAGGTAGCATCAAATAAAAAGACGCACCAGGCTGCCGAACTCACTCCTGGCCAAAAATGCCATATATTTAATTTCCGCATTAAAGATACAGTCATACAGGAATAACACTCGCTTTATCCACGTACCAAATAGCAAGCTAGATACGTTGTTTCGGTGTCAGCTGTTAGACAGATGTCCCGTTATAGCCGATGGGCGACAGCATTTGACGTAGCGACGCTACCTGACGTTATATACCGAGTGCATTCTGGAACAAACAGGGCGACCACCTGAGGATTGGCCACTCTCTATACATATATAGGCTCTCTAGTCTGTTAACGTGTGTGCGCCACCTGGCTGTGAATCTTATAAACTTTCTTCTACGTGTTACACAAATTTAACTGATTATGTAATGTGTTTTTTGAGACACAGATTGGGTACCAATGCAGTGTTCATCTACAGAAACGTGGTAAACATCCTGAAGACCCGGCTTAGGCTGACCAGTGTACCAGCTCAATGATCTTATCGTGCCTGCGGACTCGATCAAGGTCTGGCTCATCTTTCTGTCTCGCAAACTAGCGCGCTGAATGTTTATTTCTTTCCGCGTTAAGTTTTACGGACAGGTATGCTCTGGTGGATGCAGATGCAAAATAACTACACTGGTGTCAAAAATTAATGCAACAATCCGCTATTTCACCGTCCTGTGACTAAATTGCGATGTAATTATAAAAACTATCAACAGATGTCCGTACGACCGTGTTCTGCACTTAAGATGGCATTCCTGTTAACGGACCCGAAGATGACTTTAAGGCACCTATCAAATGGGGTAGTGTTTGCCGGCCGCGGTGGTCTAGCGGTTCTAGGGGCTTAGTCCGGAACCGCGCGACTGCTACGGTCGCAGGTTCGAATCCTGCCTCGGGCATGGATGTGTGTGATGTCCTTAGGTTGGTTAGGTTTAAGTAGTTCTAAGTTCTAGGGGACTGATGACCACAGATGTTAAGTCCCATAGTTCTCAGAGCCATTTGAGCCATTTTTTGGTAGTGTTTGGCTGATAGTCCCACATCCACAATCACTGTGTACACAGTTTAAGACATTGCAGTATGGGACAGCGGAGACGCCTACCAGACTCACTGCGGTGGAGGGCCAAAGAAAGAATGTAAGCAGGACAGTCGCAAACTGATACGGCCCGATGGCTTAATGTGAATCATTCTGTTTTATTCTCGGCTGTGGCGACAGTTTACAGAGACCATAACAGTATTCCGAAGACCAGGGCAGAGACGACCTCGAGTGATATCAGAAAGAGAGGACTCTTATTTGGCTCCAAAGGCACCACCGTCTGCCTTAGTGGTGCACAGCAACTGGTATCTGACCTCGCAGCGTTCACCGGACGTGTTGAATCGAAGAAAAGGGTGTACAGAAGGCTTCGGCAGAGTGGTCTTTATCGTCGGAAACCTGTTGTGTGTGTGTCTGGTGCTTAACAGAAGGGAACGTCTTGAGTGGAACCGTCAACGTGCCACCTGGACGGCCGAACAATTGTAAGGTAGCAGATTTTGCACCTTACATACTAATACACCGAATAATAATTGGTAATTGGCCCACTGGTAGGAGAGAATGGACACAGAAAAGGAAGTTGTGTGTGTCATGTCAAACTAACGAGATGGCCGCAGAGGGTGGAACACGACCGGAACCCCTAAGGAAGGTGTTTATGTCATGTCAAACTAACGGGATGGACGCGGCCGGACCCCTTTGTTGGCTGGCACTTCAGACCACCAAAGACTTTGGGAGAGGCTGGGCCATCACAACAAGGAGCTATATGCGAAAGAGAGAAAGACTGTGAGGGATTCGCACAGAGCGCGTAGAGATACATATTAAAAGTTTGGCGGCAACAGTAAACGCGGGAGAATTCTGTGACGTGGTTGGATACAAACGCGCACGGATACATGCGGTGAAGAACGGTCAGGTTTGCAAAATCTCTGAAGGGGGACTCTGGGGTCGGCTGAGGAGGAGAGCAGTCGCGGTGTCTGGCTGCCCTGCTTGGAGAGCGTGGAGAGAAGTAGGATGGAGAAGTTACCGGCATTGAGTCCAGTGGTTACTCTCCAAGTCTGAATAGGGTAGAGCATACGACTCCACACACGTAGCGTTATCTGTTCCTCTGAGGAGAGAAACAGATTTGTACTAACTTGTGGTGTTCATATGCAATCTGAAGTGTACCTTTGCTGCCGCGCACTTGAGTCGACCAACTACTCTTGGTATATGTGCAAGTAGCTTGAGTATTGACTAGTGACGGACTCCACAACAGAACACTTACGTACGGGAGTTTACGGACGCAAACCACGTCCACGTTGGAGATTAAAGCCAAGCTCGCTCACGGGAAAGACGGCATCACGACGTTGGCTGGGCCGACCGTCGTAATCATCACGGAGAATTACGGTGATATTAGCAATCATCAACCAAAGTAGGGCACTGTAATTCTAATTCCGATAGCTCTTTGACTGGCGCTCTCTGAGTCTGTGTCCGTTCAGGCAGAACTTCAATAGTTTCACTTGCGTGTTCGGTGTTGACTTAAGTAGTTAGGAAAAGAGGGTGCATTGTGCCAATGATAGGCTAGTTAGGTTAGCGAGTGTATTGGATTTTCATGTTAAGCTAGAAATATTGCTCATCCTGTTTTCTCAATAAATCTTAATTTGGTATCATATGCTAATCACCGCATTATTGATTTCGTAGCTAGCAATCACCATATTTTTGTTTAATAATTAGAGTGTAATGGTAATTTCGATGCAAATGATACTGGGGGCATAACGGGGCGTTTAAACAGAGCCAACTTAAGTCAGATAGCAACTCATGGTCGACTAAGACTAGCAATAGATATTTTTCAGTACATCGATAATTTTACAACAAACTCCCGTTACGTTGCACAATGTGCCAATGTTCTTTTCACAGATAAGTCGTGATTTGGTCTGAAGAGTGATTATCGACGGATTCACATCTGGAGGGAATATGGGACACCATTTCTGGATCCAAATACTTTAGAAAGAGGCTGATATTTGGGAGGATCCCTAATTGTGTGGGCAGGGATTATGTTGACCACTCGAGCACCTCTTCTAGAAATTGATCGGGTGAATCGGCAAGGTTTAACTGCTGTCGGGTATTGTGACGAGATCTTGGGACCTCATACGCGGTTGTTGCGACGTGCTGTGGACCAAGACTTGGTATGATGGACGATAATGCTCGACCTCATAGAGCATGGGTGGTTGATGTTTTCTTGGAAGATATTGCGCGCATGGCGTAGCCTGCTCACTCTCCTGATATGAGTGCCATGGAGCATTTCTCGGATGCACAAGGCAGACGGGTTGCATCACGTCAGCAACCACCAGCCACTCTCCAGGACTTTCGAGCAGCCCTGCAGGAAGAATGGGCGTTATTGCCTCAGCGTGAAATTAATGACATCTTTCACAGCGTACTGCGTCGTTGTCAGGTCTGTATTGCTGTCAGAGGGGGTCACACCCCGTAATGATAACATAACCAGTTGTCGGACTGTGTGTGCGGATCCGTTAAGTTGGAAAACATTGTTGTCTACCATTACGCATGTTTTAGTTATTTAAGTTCTGTATTCTTTACATTGTCTCTGCTTTACCGTCGCCTTTTTCCATTGATTTCTGGTAAGATAAACGCAACCTTGCATAATTTCCGTTTCTTGCTTTAGTTTTGGACACCTGTGTACGTACAGAGAACATTCTGATGAAATTTAATTTGGTTAACTTTTCTGGACGTAAGTGATGAAACCACTGGAATCCATTGCTTATCAACTGAAAACAATGTGAGGTATTGGAACACTGTGTGAAAATATTGAGACTGGAGACATATTTTAATTTATTCTGGAGGGGGAGGTGGACGGGGGGAAGAAGTCCCTTTACGAACATCAACCTGCTTAGGGCTGGGCAGAGGAAACAGAAACGTTGTCTGGCCTACTTACGTACCCGTTACTTCTTTAATTCTGTTTGAATTAGCAGGTTTTTGGCTTCAAGCCAAGTGGCCCCAAAATTATGTTTCAATTTCCCCTCCTTGGCAACTTACCATTATTCACTTGATGTCGCAAAAATCTTTTTGTGCAGTATATGCCAAATATAGCAGCCGTTTGTAAGTCACCCCAGTCCATTTCAAAGTCTCTGCTTTTCATTTCCTCCTATTTCCGTTTTGATATGGCTGTAAAATTTTAATCTGTCCTTTCGTTTGTCGTTGCGCGTGTTTGTGAACCGTTTCGTCCCTTGGTTGCTTCTTATTATGAAAATGAATTTGACCAAAGGATTTTACTTCTAATTTTTAATTCTATGTTTTCATACCTTTTGGTGTCGACTTTCCTGTTCATAATTAGTGACTAGAGACACTCTGATATAGCGAGTGTATTGTTATGCTTCAGTGTTTTGTGTTTGGAGTTGTACTTCTTGTTGTAGATATTCTAAGTGAATTGGTGTACTGTTTCTGTTTTCTTTTTGCATGTACGTTAGCGGTCTTCGAACTTGCAATTTTAGGAAACATTTCACCAAGATACTTATTCCATTTACTTGGTTTTGTGATAAATTTTTTCCAAGTATCTAGATGCTAGGTTATTACACGAAATAAATTCTGTCTCGAATGAAATTTGCAGCCTCAATTACTCTAAACAGTTTAATCCGTTTCTGCTGTATTGTCATGATTTTTGTCGCTGATTTAATATTTACGTTAATGTTACTACCCTAATGCTAAAGAGAACACTACTAGGGGCACAGAATCAGTTGGCAGAGACAGTAATGGAGAGACTAGACGCAATTGACAGAAACGAGGTTCAAAAGCCCATCTGGCGACCGAAACTGCTCTCCCGTAGTTTCCACACATTCGTTAAGGCGAGTGCCTGGACGGTTTCTTTGAAACGGCCGTGACTAATTTCCTATCCTATCCTTCTCCAGTTTGAGCTGGTACTTCGTCTCTACTGACCTCGTCGATCCACAGGGCAGTACAGACAGATCTTCCTTTGCTTATCACTCTGTGTATACGCGTCTCGGAATTACTGCATCATCAACTTTTAGATATTCTGTTCTCGCACTGAATCTCGCTGACTTACATTTATTTCTCTTAAGTACGAGTATTTTTAAAGAAAATTGTGGAGCTTAAATGTCCACAAGAAAAGGTTTACGATTTTAACTTGACGGTAAGCTATTCTCGTTCAGCATAGTGAAAGATTGTCCTCATCCGTAGCAGAATAGTCAGCACGGATAACTGCCATGCGCAGGACCCTCGTTCGCTTCCAGGTACTGCTAGCGTTTTTCACTTGGTGGGAGGACAGTTGCGGGTAGCAGTCAGTCTCGTGAGGCCAACTGATGGGCTGCTCCATCGATTGGTAACGGCTGTGAGGTCAAGAAATCCTACAACGACCGGGACGGCAGTGTGCTGACCACATTTCCCTGCATGCAGCATGCGATTACGCCGTTGGCAGAGGTAGCATGACAGTCGGTCGGACCCCCCTGCATGCAGCATGCGATTTCTCCACTGGTGGAGGATGGCATGACGATCGGTCGGGCCCGTCTAGTCTCAGAACGCTAGCTTTACCTTACCTATAATTTAATTTTAGCTTTTAATGCTTTCGCAATTTTATCTTTGTAACGGCAATGTTTTTAGTAGTAGTGACTTTGGCACTTTGAATGCCATACAAAGAGGACATCTCTAAATTTATTCACAGTGTGTATCCTGTCACAGCTCTGTAAATCCTGCCACTATTATTCGGTGTACCTTCTTGACTATCTGACTTTACACAGATCTCATCAAACTGACTGGTTGCTCCTCAGTTACTGTGGTGTCGAACGCTCTATCTTACATGGATTTGCGAATTTTAAAGTGAACAGGTAGGACTACACTTAGCATACGTTTTATGTTTTTTAATGTATCTGAAGAAATTAAACGCGTAAACGCAAGTGGAAGTCACTGTAAGAGAAGTGCAATGTTAGCCGTTTCAGACAATAAAAAAACGTTTGAGGGAAACCATGATCGTTTAGAAAGTGGCAAAGTTTACTTTAAAGGCATACAAATCGGTCTGAAACATCCTGAAAAGCTTGTGAGGGTGTTACAGAGGAGGTTGTGCCGATAAAAAACCGATAAGAAAAAAGAAACTCGTTAGTTCGCTCAGTTTCCGACTTATTTAGCATTAAGTTAGCCAATCAGGTCATCGTGCGCCAAAATTCAAGCAGCCTGCTAGAGACAGTGTGGCTTAACGTGTTCTTCGTTTGGTTTCCGCAGACTGGAAGGAGGTAGCTTCTGCTCACCTAGCTTAAATTTATCAGTGTCGAAAAAGGCACATTTTAACTGGTAATGAGCATTTGAACAAGCGGTAACTCACGAACCCACAGACGTCTGTACATTACCGCACGTTAGCTCGTGCAAGTGCTTGAATCTGCGTGCGCAACGATTTGATTGGCTAACTTCGAAGCTGAATAACGGAACCGCGCAACGTACCGAATATTGTTTTCTTAACAATTATTTCTCAAATGGTTCCAATGGCTCTGAGCACTATGGGACTTAACTGCTGTGGTCATCAGTCCCCTAGAACTTAGAACTACTTAAACCTAACTAACCTAAGGACATCACACACACCCATGCCCGAGGCAGGATTCGAACCTGCGGCGGTAGCGGTCGCGTGGTTCCAGACCGTAGCGCCTTTAACCGCTCGGCCACTCCGGCCGGCAATTATTTCTCACCTTAACCTCCCCTGCAACGCCCTTACAAGCTTTTCAGACTGTTTCTAACTCAGAATAAGATTTTCTCTCTGCAGCGGAGTGTGCGCTGATATGAAACTTCCTGGCAGATTAAAACTCTGTGCCGGACCGAGACTCGAACTCGGGACATTTGCCTTTCGCGGGCAAGTGCTCTGCCAACTGAGCTACCCAAGCACGACTCACGACCCGTCCTCACAGCTTCAATTCTGCCAGTACCTTGTCTCCTACCTTCCAAACTTCACAGAAGCTCTTCTGCGAACCTTGCAGAACTAGAACTCCTGGAAGACGGAAATTGCGGAGACATGGCTTAGCCACAGCCTGGGGGTTTCCAGAATGAGATTTTGACTCTGCAGCGGAGTGTGCTCTGATATGAAACTTCCTGGCAGATTAAAACGTGTGCCGGACCAGGACTCGAACACGGGAGTTCGAGTCTCGGTCCGGCACACAGTTTTAATCTTCCAGGAAGTTTCTGTTTCTAACCCTTCTTTACATACCTAACAGTTGGGATGTCGATTCACAATATTAGCGAGACAGTTATCAAGTTATTTTGTGACTGTTCCCATTAACGGCAAAAACAGAATATGAAAGCAGCTTTCTTATCAACTTAGGGCAATGCTGTTTTCGTTCCTTTAAGAAACCTGTGGCAGAACTACTGTCCCTTTGTTGTTCGGAATTATGCTCCGTCTCTAAAGACGTTCGAAAACAGAATGAAACTATGCAAGCGTTATATAACAAAATAAAACCTTCGTTCGAAACCGCAGCATATATGCAAATATTTGAACACAGTGTTGTGAACATGAGATCGATCTACAAACGATATGTCAAATGACAACCTATTTTCAGATGCACATTACACCTGTGACCTTTTCCTTCATGTTAATGCAATCGTTTAGAAGCTAATGACCTTATCAGTGTTCTTCACGAAGTTTGGCATTTTGCCATTGTTATATCTGCCGAAGGGATATCAGTTTAATGAGTGCCATACACCACGCGGTCGGTAGGAGCGAGATTGTCACTGGCTTTAAGCAGTCTTCTTTCAGAAAAGTGTCATGAGAAGCGTTAGAACATCTCCATAAAGGAGGAAGTGCACTGAGCAAAGCTTAGCGTGGCAGGACGTGGCCCGAAAGTTTTCACTGATGCTTCAGCTGAAACTCATTACCGAATCTTTTCTTCTTCATTCTTGATATATCCAACTCTAACGGCTCTGTCCTCGGCACTAGGGGAGCTGCAGGGGGCAGAAACCATATGCGAGAACAGAGATTGGAAGAAACATGAAAAATAACTAAGGACGTAGGTAACAAGTGTACATGGAGACGAAACTTTTTTTTATTTAACAGTGAAATCCGCCAAATAGCCATGCAATTAAGATGTTATTTTATTTTCTCTACCATTTTCTGCAATTCGTTATGCCATCTTTAGGTCCCATATGCACCTCTAAAAATAATCGGTATTTCCATACTTGAGCCATATGTTTCTGGATATCCTTAATTCGCAGCTCAAGTGCTTCCTTGAAATACTTGACTGTAGGTGTGCTAAGTTGCTGTCAAGTCTTCGAAGGAGGCACTTGAGGTACGAATTCACGATATCCCGAAACATATGGCTCCAGTATGGAAATACCGATTAATTTTAGAGGTATTCGACATGAAGATGACATAACGAATTGCCGAAATTGGCAGCGAAAACAAAATAAAATAACATCTCAGTTGCACGGCTGTGCCGCGCGGAGTGGCTGCTCGGTTTGAGGCGCCATGTCACGGATTGCGCGGCTGCCCCGCCAGAGGTTCGAGTCCTCCTTCGCGCATGCCTGTGTATGTTGTTCTTAGTATAAGTTAGTTTAAGTAGTGTGTAAGTCAACGGACCGATGACCTCAGCAGTGTGGTACCTTAGGAATTCATACATATTTTTTTTTTTTGCACTGCTGTTTGGAGAATTTCATCGTTAAATATTTGACCAGCAGCTGTCTCATGTCAGCAGTGGATTAACAGAGACTGGAGATGAAAGGTTGGTGCAGGAGAAGAATTCGCAACGGACCGCTTCAGACCAGCCAGAAGAAAAGGACCCTCTCCCGAGAATTTCGCCCTCAGTGGTATGTGCTGCTCTCTGTAGGTTTTTAGATCTAATTTACTGCGTACAGTTCGAAAGTGGAGTATTAGGTTTCCAAGGAACGGAGACTTCAGAAAGGAAGTTACGCAGGTCGTCCTACGCTAAGATAGTTGCACAACATGAGTGGGGCGTTGTCAAACGAGATTGTTGTGGGTATCCTGCATAGTGCAGACGCAACTCCGCTGCGGTACGAATAGGAGGTGCATCGTAGTGCGCAAGTGAAATGGCGTGGCAAATGGAAAATACTCAAAAGTTGCAGCACACGGTGAAGTCATTTAAATATCTGGATGTAACATTGCAAAGCGACAGGAAATGAAACGAGCATTGAGAACTGTGGTACGGCAGTCGAATGGTCGACTTCGGTTTATTGGGAGAATTCTGGGAAAGTGTGGTTCACGTACAGGGTGTTACAAAAAGGTACGGCCAAACTTTTAGGAAACATTCCTCACACACATAGAAATAAAATATGTTATGGGGACATGTGTCCGGAAACGCTTACTTTCTATGTTAGAGCTCATTTTATTACTTCTCTTCAAATCACATCAATCATGGAATGGAAACACACAGCAACAGAACGCACCAGCGTGACTTCAAACACTTTGTTACAGGTAATGTTCAAAATGTCGTCTGCACCAGCGTGACTTCAAACACTTTGTTACAGGAAATGCTCAAAATGTCCCCCCTTATGGAGGATACATGCATCCACCCTCCGTCGCCTGGAATCCCTGATGCGCTGATGCAGCCCTGGAGAATGGCGTATTGTATCACAGCCGTCCACAATACGAGAACGAAGAGTCTCTACATTTGGTACCGGGGTTGCGTAGACAAGAGCTTTCAAATGCCCCCATAAATGAAAGTCAAGAGGGTTGAGGTCAGGAGAGCGTGGAGGCCATGGAATTGGTCTGCCTCTACCAATCCATCGGTCACCGAATCTGTTGTTGAGAAGCGTACGAACACTTCGACTGAAATGTGCACGAGCTCCATCGTGCATGAACCACATGTTGTGTCGTACTTGTAAAGGCACATGTTCTAGCAGCACAAGTAATCCCGTGTGAAATCATGATAACGTGCTCCATTGAGCTTAGGTGGAAGAACATGGGGCCCAATCAAGACATCACCAACAATGCCTGCCCAAACGTTCACAGAAAATCTGTGTTGATGACGTGGTTGCACAATTGCTTGCGGATTCTTGTCAGCCCACACATGTTGATTGTGAAAATTTACAATTTGATCACGTTGGAATGAAGTCTTATCCGTAAAGAGAACATTTGCACTGAAATGAGGATTGACGCATTGTTGAATGAACCATTCGCAGAAGTGTACCCGTGGAGGCCAATCACCTGCTGATAGTGCCTGTACACGCTGTACATGGTACGGAAACAACTGATTCTCCCGTAGCACTCTCCATACAGTGACGTGGTCAACGTTACCTTGTACAGCAGCAACTTCTCTGACGCTGACATTAGGGTTATCGCAACTGCACGAAGAATTGCCTCGTCCATTGCAGGTGTCCTCGTCGTTCTAGGTCTTCCCCAGTCGCGAGTCATAGGCTGGAATGTTCCGTGCTCCAAAAGACGCCGATCAATTGCTTCGAACGTCTTCCTGTAGAGACACCTTCGTTCTGAAAATCTGTCTCGGTACAAACGTACCGCGCCACGGCTATTGCCCCGTGCTGATCCATACATCGAATGGGCATCTGCCAACTCCGCATTTGTAAACATTGCACTGACTGCAAAACCACGTTCGTGATGAACACTAACCTGTTGATGCTACGTACTGATGTGCTTGATGCTAGTACTGTAGAGCAATGAGTCGCATGTCAACACAAGCACCGAAATCAACGTTACCTTCCTTCAGTTGGGCCAACTGGCGGTGAATCGAGGAAGTACAGTACATACTGACGAAACTAAAATGAGCTCTAACATGGAAATAAAGCGTTTCCGGACACGTGTCCACATAACATTTTTTCTTTATTTGTGTGTGAGGAATGTTTCCTGAAAGTTTGGCCGTACCTTTTTGTAACACCCTGTATAAAGGAGTTCGCATATAGGACGCTGGTGTGATCTATTCTTGAGTACTGCTCGAGTGTTTGGGATCCGTACCAGGTCGAATTGAAGGAAGACCTGTTTACTGGGACTTGGTGACAATGCTGAAGAATAGTGTTGTCTATCGGTGTCACTTCGATGCGTAGTGCAGCATTCAGTGAACGTTGCTTGATTTGTCACAACGATTAGCTTACTTTTGAAGTCCCCTTGTATAACTGGAATAACGGGGAGAGGCTGCTGCTGCCCCAAGGACGCGCTGCAAGTCGGGGTCGGCAGCTCCTTACCGACATGTCTCTATCGCGTCCCATGTCCACCTCTAGCTGAGGCTGTAATTAGTAGCATATCTGAAACGGAAGAACTGGAACTGGGCGGAAGAAAAATCCTAGGAAGTAATACATCAGATGTTCAAATATGTGTAAATTCCTAAGTAACCAAACTGCTGTCATCGGTCCCTAGACTTACTTAACTAACTTAAACTAACTTAAGCTAAAAACAACACACACACCCGTGACCAAGGGAGGACCCGAACCTGCGGCGGGAGGGGCCGCGCAATCCGTGAAATGGCGCCTCAAACCGCGTGGCCACTCTGCGCGGCTGATAATGCGTCCAACATCTCGAATTCTGGAGGATGGAAACAAAAATCGAAACTGAAATTCATTACAGCACTTATCGCCGTAAAAAATTAAATATGACTGTGATGATTTTATAATTACAGTGCCAGATTGTTTTCAGCCATTTTACGGTTGTGCACGGTGCGCGTATTGGGTCTACAACGTCGCTTCCGCCCTTTTCCCCCAAGCTAGAGGCTTTATTGTGAAAAACTTATAAAAAATTTATGATTCCAAATATTGACCATCACCGGTCGCTACTATCTCAAATCTTCCGGGTGGCATACGAATCCCGCGGCGGAATAAATGGGCGTCGTTTGAGGAGATCCATGAAGCGATACAGATTTGCACCTGTTCATACGCCATAGGTGAAGGTCATCAAGGCCGCGTGCTATTGATCGAAAAAGGTGGTAGTCAGAGGGAGCAATGTCTGGAGAATATGTCGGGTGGGGTAAGACTTCACCTTTCAACGTTTCCAAGTATGATTTGGCGAGTTTTGTGACGTGAGGTCGAGCACTGTCACGCTGCAAAGTCACCTTCTCACGTGTATCGCTGTATTGTGGCCGTTTGGCTTTCTGTGATCAGATCAAACACATCAACTGCTTTCGACGACGATATCCTGTGACTGTTCCCATCGGTTTCAGTGCGTACGAAAACCTTCTCTCTTCCACCGCCATGCCGGTCTCAGACGTCAAAATCACCATTCTTGAAGTGTAGAAACCATTCTCTATCAAGAATAGAGGTCGTACCCAGCATTTTCTGAATTCAGCTGAATTCAACTTGGCCTCGACTGGTTTTAATCTCTCCGCTACCATGAACAGCTGTCTGTGAGAGAATTTTGGCGCAGACAACGAGCTGCAGAGCAGCGTAAAGAATTGGCGGGACTCATAGGCGGCTGCCTACTTTCAAAAGAGCATTGGAAAATCTTACAAGTATTTTATATTTATTTTTATTAAGAATACACTGGCGCTATACCGCGTCTTACGATTATCGAGGCTACGATCTGGCCTCATGTTTCCGCTATTTCCGTATACTACTCCCGAATTGTCAGTACGTGCTAATCTGCGTGCTGGGCCGCCATATGAACCCCCTCTAACCACCGCTTGTGTAAATATCATTTATTATTGGGGATTCTTAATACACGTCCAGCTTCCCTCGAGTATAATTCTTCATCGCCTGGATTCTTTTGCAATTTCATTGGGTTCTTAGCACCCTGTTTGTTCTAGGCTGCATCTTGCACGTAGTCCAAAAGTTTTTTGACGATTTTATGCTGTGATCAGCCTGAGGACAGCGGACACCTATGTTGTATTAACGGACGACTTCCATGCCTAAAATGTCCGTGGGCTTTCTTTCGTTTTTTATAATGTAATTAAAATTTTGTCGTCCATAACTAGTTAAGCTTACGTAGGTTTTTTGCATCTTCTTTAATTCAACTGTTTAGCACCTGAGGATGTGACTTTTTTAGTCACAAAACTACTTGTGGTCCAATAGGATATCAACAGATCTTCTGACGTCAACTCTTGCAGTTATTTATTTACACAAATGGATTTTTGGAGTTGTGGCTGGCCCACTCATTGAGTGATCTGTATATGCAAAAAGATCGATATAGAAATTGACGGATAATTTCACGTAATTTTATGTAATGGAAGAAAGTGTCTCTTATGTTATTCCAGCAAAAACTGTTATTATATGGAATTGTAGTTTTCATTCAAAGCAATCGATCTGGAATAGTATGGTTGCAGTCGGTCTCGGATTTCTGAAAAGAGCCGCGAGTTCAGTTGAATTATATCACATGTAGTTTCATGAAAAAATGTAGCAAGTAAAAACAAGTCATTAAGTGGTTGAGACAGCATTATCTGTAAACTATACGGAAAAACTGGAGGCGGCGTTTACTGAGTGTAGGAAGCCAAATGGTTGTCATTGTTGTTGTTGTGATGATGATGAGGATGATGATGTCTGTGATGGTGATAATGTCCGACAGCAGTGGAATATGATATGCCACCTTGTTAAAAAGCGAATGGATGTTTACATCTGTCCTCACAGGGGGCGCGGACGGGATATGGGACCTCACGAGAGACAGCGCCGTCGGCACACGGGACGAGGTAGTTAACCTCATTTGCGCGCTCAGCGATATTCAGAGGATGTTGCCAGCTTTTTTTGTCTCGCAGGATGTTATGGCGTAAAGTCAAGCGCCGGCGCACCTGTCGGGATCGAGAGAGCAGAGATGGCTGCGAGAAGACGGCAGCCAATTGCACGGTGACCGACCCCCCTCCAGCATGACAACGCGGCAGCAGCGGCCTCTATGCGAAGAGAACGTAAGAGCCGCGCCCGATTGGCGGCGGCCCAATTCTACAGAAGTATCAAGACTAGCGACCCGAGTAGAAGAGTCAACTGTATTAGTTCGCGTGTATTAGGAGTTGCATACACTGAAGAAACTTGCTTATTGTTTATGTCGCCCTTTGCTTGAGACACATCTGTATAGCGACAAAGTTAAGTGTTGTAATCTTTACTTTTCGTAATAAAACTCATTAATACGATTTGTTTGAATTCTTTGTCTAGCTATCCGAGAAAGCAGGTTTCCTTGACACCCCCCCCCCCCCCCCCCCCATCTTTGACGACTAGGCAGGATTCGACGCAGACCACACAGTTTGTTTACAAAAACGGACTCCCGTAAAATAGCTGCGTTAATTCCGGCAGCGATTGTAGAAGAAGAGTGGAGAAAATCGCGAAGAAGTTTCTTGACTCGTCGATGACCTGAACAATGAACTTCCGGTAGAGAAACATTACATAATGCTGTACAGCGATCTGAGGAGCCTCCCCGAAGATTGCGACAGCAAGACACAAACGAGAACCGCAATCGGGCGCACCCCGGGCAACGTTGATCTATCAGCGGCTAATTCTTCAACAACCGGAACGGACTTCTGAGAAAATCAATAAGACCCTACCTAAACGGTCTTTTCTAAGGCCACTTGTGATGATGTCGATAAACATTGAAGGAATATCGAGAGACAAAGAAGTTTTATTGTCTGACTTGTGTAAAGAATATCAATGTGACTTCCTCCTGCTCATCGGGGCCGTACAAGACCCACACCCAAAATAGATGGAATGAAGATTATCTTGGAGAGACCACATGAACGGTACGGTAGTGCCATCTTCGCCAGGCCAGAAATTAGAGTCACTTCTGCCTCACTGACCGACAGGCAAAACATTGAGATATTAACCGTTCGAACTCTGCAATATAACGTTACCTCTGTGTACAAACCCCCAGAATCGGATTTTGTCTTCACTGATCCTGGAAATTTCAGCTAACAAGACTTTAATTTTGTATTGGGCGATTTCAACTGTCAGAGCACTACATGGGGCTATAAAGAAACTAACAGCAGTGGAGTGGAACTAGAGACCTGGTCTGAGGTACACGATCTACTGCTCATACATGACCCGAAACTGCCAAGCTCCTTTAATAGTGGCAGATGGAAGAAAGGGTACAATCCCGATAACATCTTTGTTAGCAAGAAACTCGCTGGCCAATGTGGAAAACTGATTGGGGAGCCAATTCCCCATACGCAGCATCGGCCCATAATTTGCACGGTCAATGCAGTTGTTAAGCCTGAACAAGTTCCTTTCAAAAGATGGTTCAATTTTAAAAAGGCCAATTAGAAGAAATTTAGGGAGCTTATTGATGTAGAAATAACAAAAATCCCCCCACAACCTGAGATGTACGACTCTTTTGTCAAACTCGTTCAGAAGGTGTCTAGGGGAAACAATACCGCGAGGATGCAGAACATAGTATATTATGGGACTGTCTGAGGACGCAAAGCCACTATTGGAATGATACCAGAAGCTCTTCGATAACGACCCATTTGATGATGAGACACTCCTAGCAGGCGATGAACTCATGTCAGTCATAGCTGAGAACCTCAAAGCCAAATGGTGTGACCTCGTGGAGAACCTGGACATGAAAGTGAACAGTAGACGGGCTTGGAAACTGTTGAAGAACCTTAACGGTGACGCCACAAAGTCAAATGATAAATTTAGTAACATCACATCACACCAAGTCGCCACTACACTCCTTATGAATGGTAAAACCCACGACATAAAGTACCAGGAACCATTAGCACGTGACCAGGCAGAGGAAAATCCTCAAGGCACCATTTACAGTGTCAGAACTTACAGCAGCCATTTCCAGCTTGAAGACTAACAGAGCTCCTGGTATCGATGAACTTAGAGTCGAGCAAATTAAAAACTTTGGCAGTAATACTCTACAGTGGCTGCTAGATTTGATAAACGCATGTGTAGAAAGGCTCCATATTCCAAAGATGTGGAGGAAAGCCCGAGTGTTTGCACTTCTGAAACCAGGAAAGGACTCTGATGATCCAAAAAACTTCCGACCTGTGTCTCTTTTATGTCACTGTTCTAAGATCTTGGAACGCCTGACGCTAAGTCGCATAGAAATGGTCTTGGAACAACAGATCATCCCACAGCAGGCAGGTTTCCGACTAGGCAAATCGTGCTGCGGTCAAGTCCTGAACCTGACCCAACAAATCGGGGATGGGTCTGAGAGGAAAGAGATCACGGGACCTTTCAGCAGTTTATGATACTGTAAACCATCGGAGGCTCCTTAGGAAAGTATATAATGTGACAAGAGATCACCATTTAACATCACTGTACTTCCTTGCATAATAGGAGATTTTTCATCTGTCTCCAGGGCAAGAAGAGCAGGTGGAGAAATTAGAGGAATGGCCTACCTCAGGGAAGCGTCCTCGCCCCAGCTCTGTATAATATATATATCTGTATATATATATATAATCTGTATAATATATATAATGACCAACCAGTGCCAAACATCACGCGCCAATTTATGTATGCCGATGACACTGCAGTTGCAGCCCAAGGTAACAATTTTATGGATGTAGAGGAGAAATTAACCAGTACCTTGGAAGCTCTCTCCCAGTATTGTGAGACAAACCACATAAGGCCGAACCCTTCCAAGACGCAGGTCTGTGCATTCCATTTAAAGAACAGGGAGGCAAATCGCAAATTAAATGTAATATGGATAGGTGAACGTCTCGAACATTGTAAAACGCCCAAATATCTTGGTGTCACGTTGGATCGCACTCTGACCTATAAACATCATTGTAATGCCACAAGGGAAAAAGTCTCAACTAGAAACAACATCATCAGGAAATTAACCAGCGAATCCTGGGGTGCAAACTCAAAAGTCCTGAGAACTTCAACCCTTGCTCTCAGTGTGTCAGCCGCGGAATACGCCGCTCCAGTGTGGTCTGCATCAACACACGCCAGAAAAGTTGATGTCGCGGTGAATGAAATGGCACGGATTGTTACCGGATGCTTGAGGCCAACCCCAGTGCACAAGATTCACTTAATCATGGGCATCGCTCCGCCCAACATACGAAGTGACATCGCATCCGAAGCCGAAAAAACCAAGCAAGAAAAGGACATGCGTCACCCTTTATATGGACACCAGCCCACTGACCGACGGCTTTGTTCGAGGAAGCCCTGGAAAGGTCGGCTGCAGAGAATCGTTTGAAAAGGTGGGAAATCGACCTGAGAAACCCCCTTAAAGATGTAAAAGAAGAACTGGCGCCTGGTGGAAACCTACCATACATAGTCTGGAGAACCCTTAACCGTATGAGGGTAGAAGTGCCAAAGTGCAAGACAAACCTGCAGTCTTGGGGTTTCCTAAAAGAGAATGAGAACACTCTCTGTCTGTGTGGTTCTGTCCAAGATCCTCAACGCCTGCTTATCTGTCCATATTTAGACCAGCCCTGCACAATGAGTGAGTTATGGGAGGAAAATGACAAGGCAATATTGGCTGCTGATTTTTGGAAGCCTGAAGTCTAGTTCCGGACACGGAAAGTAAGTATCTGAGATACATCCTAGTAGAATTTATTCGTTAATTTAGTCGAATTTTCATACCATTGATTTTAAACTGATTATGGCAAAGGTACAGCGTCTAATGTCAGTCTTCACCAGAATAGTATCCATATTCTCGAAGTTGCATTTAATACCAAAACTCAAAAACAACGTGCATCATTGGATAGATTTCAAGGTTGAGAATCGTTCCGTGGATGTTAGTGTTTAACGTCCCGTCGACAACGAGGTCATTAGAGACGGAGCGCAAGCTCGGGTTAGGGAAGGATGGGGAAGGAAATCGGCCGTGCCCTTTCAAAGGAACCATCCCGGCATTTGCCTGAAACGATTTAGGGAAATCACGGAAAATCTAAATCAGGATGGCTGGAGACGGGATTGAACCGTCGTCCTCCCGAATGCGAGTCCAGTGTGCTAACCACTGCGCCACCTCACTCGGTAATCGTCCCGTAACTTCATTCGAACGGAAGAGGAGATTTTTTTTCGAGACAGCTCATCGTCATTGAAATGATGTTTACTGGCAAGCTAACCCAGAGATAGGTACATATACTTTACAGAGACATAATAGCAAAATCTTCCACAGTGTAAATTATGTTTGCTTACAGATAAAGACTGTCAGTCACGATAACATTCCTGGCCACGGAGGAACATTACAATCGTTCACCATTGCAACAAGAATTGCAGCAGATAATTGTTTATAACAAATAACATCGATTTTTGAGACAAAAATTCTACTAAACGAAAAAGAAAAGCCTAGTATCTCCTAGAAAAATAGGTGGAAGAAATTTTGTAAATGTGAGAACGAGAACCTGCTACTTCGCCAGCCTCAGGGCTGAATCCACAACTGTATCCACTGCGCTACAGCCTCAACATTGAAATCGAATTTTCGTATGTGATGTACACTGTGCAAAGACTGTAGCTACAAATGCGATTATCTAATATGCGAATTGCACTAGAAAGACGCGCTTGTGATAATCATTATTGCCGGCCGGGGTGGCCGAGCGGTTCCAGTCGCTACAGTCTGGAACCGCGCGACCGCTACGGTCGCAGGTTCGAATCCTGCCTCGGGCATGGATGTGTGTGATGTCTTTAGGTTAGTTAGGTTTAAGTAGTTCTAAGTTCTAGGGAACTGATGACCTTAGAAGTTAAGTCCCATAGTGCTCAGAGCCATTTGAACCACAATCATTATTGTGCCGTAGCATTTAAGCGTTATACTTTCGTAGCACACAAGTTATAACACTAAAAGCATCAACTACAGGTATATAGTTTCCTATCAATTTATTATAGCAAATCGTAGCTAAAACGACGCGTTTTCGAGAGATCATCAATTTTCTGAAGCTTT
The DNA here is from genome assembly GCF_021461395.2 of Schistocerca americana. Classification (NCBI taxonomy): domain Eukaryota; kingdom Metazoa; phylum Arthropoda; class Insecta; order Orthoptera; family Acrididae; genus Schistocerca; species Schistocerca americana. Next base: position 276,160,896 of record NC_060123.1, on the reverse strand, counting down.
GAAACTGCTTGTATTTATACGAATTACTCTACGAGACAGAAAACTCGCCAAATGCGATGTTTAACGCTGCACAATACGACGGCTCCTATCTTCCGCTCGTGAAACGATGCCGTATTTCACAGGTCTCGTGAGACGAGAGGCAATAATCTGACATGCTAGATTCTTCATTTCACGCTCCGATGTGTAGTGGATCGTGGAGTTCTACGCCGTGATGTCACCATTTCCTCGTCCAGGTGCGTTTTGAAATCCAGTGACAGTACGCCTTTATCGAGAGCTTAAATCGCGTTTAGTAGGTGAACAAGGCTAATCTTGGCAGCTGTGTGACTCTGGCCACGGACGCTCGATCCTGGCAACGTATGAGGGCGGACAGTGAACCAGGGTAATGCTAGAGTGTGGGAGTGCTGCAGAGCGCCGAGTCCAAACTCAGGAGTCCCGTGCTGGTGCCGGCCGTCGGACTGGTGGCGTGCGTGGCGTGGACAGAGACCAGAGTCTTCCCACCAGCATCGGGTGGGGCGCGCTGACGCGACCGCTGAGTCGGCGCCGCCGCCCACGCCGCCGCGCGCTCCACGAGACTCCTGGAGCAGCGCTTCCTTCGAGGAGCAGACCGTAGGAACATTGGCATACACAAAAATCTCGTCTGTAACAGTCGTCATGGATTACGCCAACAACGATCTCGTGAAATACAGCTGGCGCTGATCGTCGACGAGCCACAGAAAGCGACCAGGCTGACAAAGTGTTGTCTGACTTCCGTGATGCGTTTGACACCGTTCCGTATTGTCGCCTACGGATTGTCAGACGGCACTGTGGTCTCCTCAGTTCCCAGGAAATATAAGTAGCACGTAACTCTTCAAGAAGATAAAATCTCTCGACGTAAAAGTATTTTCTCGTATACCCCAACGCACTGTTATTGGACCGTTACGATTCACAGTGTACACTGGCGGAAAAAGTGCAAAACCAAGAAGGAGTTGAGCAAGATAAACTAAAGTTTCGCGCCTGTTGCGTAAGAGTGGCGCTAGTTGAGCCACTACGGTGATGCAAATCAAGTTTGCTTTAAATAGACACTGTAACGATAGTGAACGTTAGTTACCTTTGAGATCGGACGTGGTGAGTTCATGTTACTCAAGAGTTGCTTCAAGGCGACAAAGACGCCTTACTGAGTGCAAAAGAAGTCATGTAATAGGACTAGCAGCGGTGGTCACGAGAATGTACGGTCGCAAGAAGATCGGGCTCGGGAGGAACGACCACCATGTTCGGCGTATGGCTCTGGCGCATCGTACTGCATATGCAGCGGAAATCTGAGCAGCAGTTGGCACCACAGTGACACAACAAATTGTTACAAATCGGTTACTTCAAGGACAGTCTGAGGGAGACGCTCTGTAACATGCATTCCTCTAGCCCCAAACCATTGCAATTTGCGACTTCGGTGGTGTCAAGTGAGAGCTTACTGGAGAGCAGGGTGGAGGTCTGTTGTGTTTCCTGATGAAAGCTGGTTCTGCTTCGGTGCCAGTGAGGCCGTGTTTTTGTTAGAAGGAGGCCAGCTAAGGGCCTGCTACCAACCTGTCTGCGTGCTAGACACACTGGCCGTACATATGGAATTATAGTCTGGGGCGCGATTTTTTATAACAGAAGGAGCATTCTCGTATTTATCCCATGCATCCTGATTGCAAAATCCTACGTCAGTCTGCTGACTCGTCCTGTTGTGCTGCCGTTCATGAACAGCATTCCAGTAGGTGTTTTCCAATAGGATAACGCTGGCCCACTTACCGCTGTTGTAATCCAACATGCTCTACAGAGTGTCAACATACTGCCTTAGCTTGTTCGATCACCAGATCTTGTCGAGCACATAAGGAACATCATAGGACGGCGTAATCCAAAAACAGCATTAAGCGACCTTGTACTGATCGACTAAGTGCAGCAGGCATGGAACTCCACCCCACAAACTGACATCCGGCACTGTACAACACAATGCGTGCTTGCAGTCAAACGTATGGCGTTAAATCAGTTACTAATGAATCAGCATTTCACATTTGTAACGGCTTACCTCATGTTTTCGTTAACCTGTGATCTTGCTGTGTTACACACTTACATATGTTACACAGACAGATGTATTCCTGAAATTACGTTACCCTGCATTAATCAATTTTGTTTGGTGCGATTTTTTTTCCGTTTGTGTATATAAATAATCTATCGAATAACGTCGGAGCTTCATGAGGCTGTTCACAACGAATTTCTTATATCGGTAGAAAATTGTAGTGAACTGCACGAATATATGCAGAAGACCGAAGTTTGGTGCAGGGATTGGCATTGACCCTCAACATAAACAAATGTAAGGTACTGTACATGAGAGGGCCCAAAGGAGAGGTAGAGCGAAAGAGATATGGGGGGGGGGGGGCAACGGCTAACGGTTTCACCGCCTAGAAGAAAATGAGCTTCACAAACCGAACTCGGATCGGATCCTGCCTTACCACAAAGACAGAACAGACAGACATATAAGTCCGAATGCAGTCAGAAAATGAAATGGACACTGACTAGTGGCGAGTATTCCCAGAACCATTTGTCGCGAAATCTCAAAACTATCCCGTTATTCAATTAGAAAAAAACATGAGGTGCCCTTCCTCCTCCCCTTTCTTAAACTGTGGCGTATGGCACTTGCCGCGAGTGTATCTCCCACCTGTAGGCTCGGGTCAGCTAGAGATTTAGCTCTAAAGACGCGCTGGTTCAATCTGTAATTCGCACGATAAGCAGGCGGTGCCCTCTTGCGTGGGGCAGGAGACATGTGGAGCTCCGGCAGCGGCGCGAAGGTGCAAGACTGTTGGTGAGAGTGCTTCGGTGGGCTGTGCTGTGGACCACCTCTAGGTTACTGTGCTGGCTTTTCCGTTCCTTGGAGGGAATTCTTTGACGGTTGTCTTTAGCGTCTTTGTACTTGTGTTCAGATGTTAATACGGTTTTAAGCGTTGCAAGCATCAGCTGGTAGTTATTGTATTTTTTTGGATTGTTGCGGTTGTGATTAAATTTTCATGTGGTTTTTAGTGCCGCACAGATCAGCTGGGCAGCCGTTGTGTTTGTTAGCTTTTTAACAGATTGTTTTTTAAATTTACCAGTGGTTTTGGGTGCTGCACAGATCAGCTGGGCATCTGTTGAATTAATTTGAGTTGTTGCTGTTGTTGATCGAATTTTCGTCGGTTTTAAGTGCTGCACAGATTATCCAGGCAGCTGTTGGCATGGATGATGTTGCTGCAGATTTTGCTTGTTATGTATTAATGTGGATTTCATTGCTACGCAGATCAGGCCAGCAGATTTGGGGTTGATTAACGAGGCTGCTGGTTGACGTTGGTGGGCCTCATGGCAGTTGTGAATTGAAGGGAGCTGTTGCCGATATTTACCATTTCTGTTAGGGCCGCAGAAGTAGGCGTGGGACTCCACGGAGATTTTACTTCACCAGTTACGAAAATGTCCGTTATTAGTGGACTGAAGACCGTTTGTCTGGAAGGTGTGGATGATAGCAACTTTAGAACGCTGTGAAACAAATATATCCTTCAGCCTTGCATATCTGCAATTAGTGTGTCCCCTGGCGGCCCAACTGGATTGCCGGTTCTAGCCGTTCATTTGGTTGTTGACATAAGTGGTTGTTAAGGTGTTGTAATTGGAATAACTCCCAGCCCTCCACTCAAGAAGTGGGATCGAGCTCGCGTTACAGAATCCTGAGTGGGCTCTTGGCACAGCTTGTAAACAACGGAAGAACCCATTCATGTTTATTTTCGGTGACTGTGTGGTAGTTGTGTAATCAGTCACATCCGTTAAATATCTGTGTTTAATTTGATGTGGAACGTCTACATAGAACTAATTTTAAGAAAGGTATATGGCAGACTGAGATCCTGAGGAATCCTTTGTATCGGTAGAGACACAAAGCAGCCCTACAAAATCTTCATTCGACATATACTTGAGTAAGTAAGAACGAAAGTGTCACTGATACGATCATTCAGAGATACGATATGGATCATGGTGTAGCTTACTGTTAAAATTCCGAGAGCATAAGATTCTAGAAGACTGAGCCAACGTGTTGCTCCCTCCTACCTATAACTCGAGAAAACATCATCATCATAATAAACTAAAGGCTATGCCTTGTCGATGTAGCCACGTACCTCTCTCCATTGTCATCCTCTTCAATTCTTCATACGATTTTATCCCCAAAGCTTCTTTGACGTTATTAAAATACGTTGCTCTTGGACTGCATCTTGGTTTCTTCCCAAAAACTTTTCCTTCAAATACATTCTTTAGGAACTGGTTGTGTCTCATTATGTGCTCTACAAGTTTTGATTTTCTTCTTCCTATATAATTTAGCAGCGTTCTATTCTCATTCACTTCTCGTAACACCTGTTCATTACTTTTTCTATCTACCCAGGTTGTTTTCGTCATTCTTCTGCATATCCACATTTCCATTGCTTCCAGTCTCTTTTTCTCTGCCTTTCCCAGAGTCCACGCTTCACATCCGTATGTTCAGACACTCCAGACAAAAGTTTTGGCACACTTTTTCCTACTTTCTAGGCTTATATCATTGTGTGTTAGTAAATTCCTTTTATTTTGGAAAGCTTGCTATGCCAAGGCTTTCCTTCTCTTTATATCCGTGATACATTTATTGTCGTCAGTGACTGTGATCCCCAAATAACAGAAGTTATCAACCTGCTCTAGAACATCATCTTCCAGTTTAATATTACCTTTACCATTTTCTTCTGTCTTCCCTACTACCATAGTTTACCATGAAGGTAAAATCAGAGAGATTCGTACTCTTACTGAAGACTTATCTAAAATCGTTCTCTCGCACACCATTCGGTATTTAATCCGGAAAAGAAAAATGACAGTGCTGTATCAAGCACCCTTTGCCATACGCAGGTGGTTTGTGGAGAATAGACGTAGATGTAGACTGCGTAACCCAAACTCGAGCGTACGCTAAGAGCACCTGTCACATTCTACACAGAATTCGCTAGTTAATAATTCCACTTCCACTTCTTCTTCTTCTAACATTTCGGCCATATACCGCTCAGCCATCTTCAGAGTGAGACAAATGATCGACGCTTTAGCTCACGCTGCTTCGTCTTAAAATCACGGACCGCGCCATTTCTCATGCGGCCACAGATACGTAGGTATCAGAGACATACATCGGCGGCAACGAAGTATACATATTTTGTGTGAATTAGATCTATGGCTAGGCGGTTGATTCACGCTGGGTAGTCGATGTACCACTGTGAGCTGCTCTGTGGCGAAGTCGTATTTGTGATTTTATTAAAGAATCCGAGGTATTCCCTTAGTTGTCCAAGTTGAAACCGCTACCTCTATTAATTAAATTCGTCGACAAACGAATCTGAACAGCTTCTTTCACCGAGTCACAAGAGGATGAAGTCGACGCTACGATTTCGAAGTTTTCGTACAAGATAGAGTGGCCAGTATCAATACAGTTTTCTGGCACAGCCGATTTATTGTGCTACCAGAGCCGGATGTGCATGCGGTGTTCCCTGCATCTTTCATGGACTGTACAAGTTGTCCGACGATAAAGGCCACGCTCGGAGGAGATCTTGTAAACACCAGGCTTCCATAGCACCAAATCATCTATAACGAAACCCGAAATTCCTGCTGCCTTCGGTACAGGGCGAAAAATCACTTTTACTTTGTGCTTGCCAACGATGCGTACTGTTTCTGGTGAATGGCTTCCCACATGTGGCAGGAAAGATAAGGATTAAAATAATTCTCTGTTTTCTTCTGTATTCCTTATTCGTATCTTTCGTTTCGTTCGTAGCGCTTATACCGTGGAGGCTACCTGTTCGCTTCAAAACTAAGTGTACAAGCTCATCCTGCACACTGCTCTCGTCAATAACGTTGTATGCCCTGTGAACCAAAGTTCTGAGAACACTCGTCGTCTAAGAAAGATGGTGACGGCTATGTGCAGATAATTATATATCCTTACGTGTCTGTTTCCGATACTACATGTTCCAAAGTGCCATCATCTTCGCACCAAATCAAAACATCCACAGATGGAAGGCCTCCCTGTTTTTCGATTTCCATTGTAAACTGGATTTGTCCACCAATCGAATTCAGATGATTTAAAAAATGAAACACCGTAGGTACACCTGTCTCTTACAGCCCAACAAATCGGCTGTGGCCAAGCACTGTAATGATACTGGTCACTCTATGCTGTCCGAAAGCGTCGAAATTCTAGCGTTTACTTCATCCTTTTGCGATTCCGTGGTCAAAGAAGTTGAAATTCATCTGACGACGGATTAATAGAGAGAGGGGTTTCAGCTTGGATATATAATGGGATCCTGCGCTTTCTTTGAGGGCGTAGTCACAGATCTAATTCATACATATGTGCAATTAGTTACCGCCGATCAACGTCTCTGGCACTTGCGTATCTGTGGATGAATGAGCAGTGGCGCATTCCGTGAGTTTAAAAGGACGGATCGAGTACTGTAGCGTTAATCGTACGACTGACTCTGGAGGTGGTTGAACAGTATACAGCACAAACATTAGAATAAGAAACGGTTTTTATGCAGCTGCATGCAAGAAACTTAACGGAGCTGTAAAAATATCAGTGTCTTCATGGAAATCAACATAGGTACCCAAAGCATCGAAGAGGCACAGCTCAGCTCCTTTCTTCGCACATGATATCCTCAGTGTCATGGAAAGACGAAACCGTGTGATTTGCTGTTCCCAAGCTTTCGAAAAGCAATTAATTCGTTAATGTATTTAAGGAGGAAAATACTTTCCCATTTGTAGTCTATAAAGGAGGGGCGCAGGGGGGGAGTAAATACTACCTTTACTGTTCTTGATTTACATCGTATTATCTATGTTGTTGTTGTGGTCTTCAGTCCTGAGACTGGTTTGATGCAGCTCTCCATGCTACTCTATCCTGTGCAAGCTTTTTCATCTCCCAGTACCTACTGCAACCTACATCCTTCTGAATCAGCTTAGTGTATTCATCTCTTGGTCTCCCTCTACGATTTTTACCCTCCACACTGCCCTCCAGTACTAAATTGGTGATCCCTTGATGCCTCAGAACATGTCCTACCAACCGATCCCTTCTTCTGGTCAAGTTGTGCCACAAACTTCTCTTCTCCCCAATCCTACTCAATACTTCCTCATTAGTTATGTGATCTACCCATCTAATCTTCAGCATTCTTCTGTAGCACCACATTTCGAAAGCTTCTATTCTCTTCTTGTCCAAACTATTTATCGTCCATGTTTCACTTCCATACATGGCTACACTCCATACAAATATTTTCAGAAATGACTTCCTGACTCTTAAATCTATACTCGATGTTATAAAATTTCTCTTCTTCAGAAACGCTTTCCTTGCCATTGCCAGTCTACATTTTATATCCCCTCTACTTCGACCATCATCAGTTATTTTGTTCCCCAAATAGCAAAACTCCTTTACTACTTTAAGTGTCTCATTTCCTAATCTAATTCCCTCAGCATCACCCGACTTAATTAGACTACATTCCATTATGCTTGTTTTCCTTTTGTTGACGTTCATCTTATATCCTCCTTTCGAGACACTGTCCATTCCATTCAACTGCTCTTCCAAGTCCTTTGCTGTCTCTGACAGAATTACAATGTCATCGGCGAACCTCAAAGTTTTTATTTCTTCTCCATGAATTTTAATACCTACTCCGAATTTTTCACCCTGTCTTACTCCCTTCCCAACCACTGCTTCCCTTTCATGTCCCTCGACTCTTATAATTGCCATCTGGTTTCTGTACAAATTGTAAATAGCCTTTCGCTCCCTGTATTTTACCCCTGCTACCTTTAGTATTTGAAAGAGAATATTCCAGTCAACATTGTCAAAAGCTTTCTCTAAGTCTACAAATGCTAGAAACGTAGGTTTGCCTTTCCTTAATCTTTCTTCTAAGATAAGTCGTAAGGTCAGTATTGCCTCACGTGTTCCAGTGTTTCTACGGAATCCAAACTGATCTTCCCCGAGGTTGGCTTCTACTAGTTTTTCCATTCGTCTGTAAAGAATTCGTGTTAGTATTTTGCAGCTGTGACTTATTAAACTGATAGTTCGGTAATTTTCACGTCTGTCAACACCTGCTTTCTTTGGGATTGGAATTATTATATTCTTCTTGAAGTCTGAGGGTATTTCACCTGTCTCATACATCTTGCTCACCAGATGGTAGAGTTTTGTCAGGACTGGCTCTCCCAAGGCCGTCAGTAGTTCCAATGGAATGTTGTCTACTCCGGGGGCCTTGTTTCGACTCAGGTCTTTCAGTGCTCTGTCAAACTCTTCACGCAGTATCATATCTCCCATTTCATCTTCATCTACATCCTCTTCCATTTCCATAATATTGTCCTCAAGAACATCGCCCTTGTATAGACCCTCTATATACTCCTTCCACCCTTCTGCTTTCCCTTCTTTGCTTAGAACTGGGTTTCCATCTGAGCTCTTGATATTCATATGAGTGGTTCTCTTTTCTCCAGAGGTCTCTTTAATTTTCCTGTAGGCAGTATCTATCTTACCCCTAGTGAGATAAGCCTCTGCATCCTTACATTTGTCCTCTAGCCATCCCTGCTTCGCCATTTTGCACTCCCTGTCGATCTCATTTTTGAGACGTTTGTATTCCTTTTTGCCTGCTTCATTTACTGCATTTTTATATTTTCTCCTTTCATCAATTAAATTCATTATCTATCTCGTCAGAATATCTCCCTGAAATCCTTATGACTGGGGGGTTAATGAGTTTGAACGAGAGTTTTTTGATACTAGTATTTGGGAATACCAGTGAGTACATTTATGACTTGAAACGAGCGTAGATGCCCCCTTGTAAATACAGCCAATCGCAGGCTACGATTCGTTGTCAAATACTGGGAAACTGCAGTTTTACAAAACTGATTCCATGAAAAGCTCTCGTATCGTTTCTACTGCTCAAGTGTATGGGAGCCAAATTACGTCGGTCTTATAGAGGAAAGAATGGCGGCGAGGTCACAGGCTTGATTCATTGGCGAGACAATATTACGAAAACCTTGAGTAGCATACAACAGTAGCCGCCGTCCACCTCGCGAGAACTTTCTGAAAAATCTTCAGGAACTATCTTTCACTGCAGAAATTATGAATAGCAGCCCATGCGTACGTTTCCCGTCATCATGCAGATACAACTGAGTTAATAACAGCTTGTCAGGGGCGTACGAGCAGCTGTCGTTCTTACCTAGCGCCGTCAGTGGATGCAACGGAAGAAGCCTTCATAAAACAGATGTATTATCTTCGACATTCACTCCACAGTGATTCGCGGAGTAGAGACGTAGACGCACGTGTAACGCTAGATACACGAGGTCTGGCTGACCTATAAATGTTTATTCACAAGCACACGTGAAACGTGAAAACAGCAAATGTTTGACATGACGAGAGCGTGATTTCGAAATGGGCGGTACACACCACGAGTCCAACACAACGGAAGTGACTCACTCTGGTGGCGGGGTGGTGGGGTGGGGGGGAAGAAGGAGTGTCCTCTGCATTTGGACTATGCTCTGCCAGATGTAACTAGTAGTGTGTATTGTACAGAATGTTACTTCAGACGATCACATCAGTATATGTTTTATAGCCGTTAAGATAAACATAAAATATACAAAGAAAGTGGAAGATCATGACCACGCAAAGTAATCGCGTTATTCAATGGATAACCTTTTTCAGATATTTATTCATTCCATTCAACCTAGCCCACTGTATTCACGACTTTCTGTTCTGAAATTCTTTATGAAACAGTGTGGTAACTGACTTGTAGACACATACAAGGACACACTTTCTCTAGTGATTACTTTTAATTATTTTTAATTGCTGTAACACTCAATGGCAGCATGACGTTTGTTACCACATTTTTCGGCATTCAAGTGCAAGTAATTTGGTTTTCCAGCAGTGTTCTGATGTCTCCTTCAACTTTGCAGGACGCGTCGTGATGTTCCATTGCAATAATCAAACAATAATGTCTTTCTCATATTTTACTAGAGTATACACCAAAGCTGGTTGTTGCAGTAGCCCTTGAACCGCAAAATAATCAGTGCAAAATTGTAAAGATATCTCACTTTACCAACATATCTTATCACTATTGATCGATAGTGGATGATTGTCATTACACGATCATTTATGTCAATAACTGACATTTTGATGTTCGTGACATAGTTGAAAGAATGGACCATTTTACTATTGTCTCTGGTGAAAAATTCGAGAAGACTGAATGCAGTATTTAACACCGTCTCTCTCATCTTCCATTTTGGTGGCAGTATGATCGCAGTATGACCACAGACTATGGGAAGATGTGATTTTGATCCGTTTACTAACTTTACGTAAGATCAAAATTTCTTCGAATTTCTAGTGAAATACGTCGGCCGAATTTTTACTTTTTAAATACTCCTCGTATTGTTCTTCGTGCGCTCATTTTGTCTTCGTTCATCTTTTGTTTTTCAGTAACGTTTTGACTTCGTTTGAATCTGTGATGAAGCTCTTCCTACTTCGATAATAACTTTATAACACGGTTAATGAACCACGATAGGTCTGTCCTATCTCCCTCAACCTTCTCAGCAGCAACTGGTTTGAAGCTTACAATACTTTTGAACATGATCCAATGACAACTCATATCCTTGTCCCCTGGGATTAATGCGTTATGCTGACTGCTCGGATGATATGCTCTCTGTTTCCTATCGGAATTTTTAAGCTAAAACATTTTCTTACCTTTCTTAACATTTTTTTCAACTCTAGTTCACGACGTGAAGCTGCTACTGTGACTAGTTTTTAGATCAGGTGGTTGCCTATACTGTCTGAAGACGGTCACTGAAAATAAATTTGTAATCTAAACTGTGTTATTGAGAGAGTTTGAATATAGATATCGCAGTTGTGCCTCCACGACAGCATAGTGTTTCGGGTCTGGGAGTTACTTTGACATCTAAGACATCGCCTTACAATTCGATTCTCTAACTGCTCGAAGAAATTTTCAGAAATCATCTCGTACGAATTGCTGTCTCTGATACCTGTTGTAATTGCGTGGCTATCACATTATATAGCTGTCAAGTTGCAAGCTCCCCCTATTACACTAGAGTGTACCCACGAAGTTCTTCAAGTTTTTTCTTAGGTGTTACGCCACTGCCTCTCATGAGGCATCCGGACTGTAAAGGCACCCACTTACCACGAAACTTCCTGCCAGATTAAAAGTATGTGCGTGACTGATGCTCGAATCCTTGCCTTTCGTGGACAATCGTTTTTCTTCGTGAGCTATCCAGCACGACTCAGACCACGAGTCGCCTTAGGTTTACTCCTGCCAGTATCTGTATCTGACTCCTGCTTTCCAAACGCAAATTCTGCAGCAGACCTAGCTCGATTGGCACTCCTGGAATAACGGATACGGCGAAGAACCAGAACCTCGGCGATTATTTGCAAAATGGGTTCACACTGGAAAAAAATTTCCTATAAACTTGGCTGTGGATAAGCTATTGTCAGCAATATACTTTCTTCCACAGCATCGTAATCTGCCAGGAAGTTTGTAAACAGTACACATTTCCCTGCAGGCTGGAAGACTCATTCACTATCCAATTAAAATGTTCCACCCACCTTCAATGAATGGCGCGGTTGCCGTGCAGTTCCGTCTACGCGTTTCGTCGTCAGTTTTAAAAGTAAGTTTTAAAAGGCTAATCTGAATGTGATCCGTCTTTTCCTTGTGTGTGAATATATTCGAACATTGCTGTATTTAAAGACCATTAAATCTAGTCAACTTTACTCCTCAGTTTACAGTAGCGTCCTGGACAACAGGGTACTATTTTTGGTGCTGTCGATGAGTGGATATCGTTTCGTTGGTGCAGCAGCATGCTGGAAGTCCGTACTGCGTCTTTAAGTAGATTTCTGTGATCAATGTTAAATCTAGCCTAGTCGTCAAATATTATGTCTCCATGCTCGTCGTCTAATATGTGGAGTCTAGGAATCCCACGTACTCGGTTTGCTAGATCAGACAATTCAAACAAATCGTATTAATAAGTTTTATTATTAAACAGTAAATGATAGTAATTATTAACTTTGACAACTACACAGATGTGTCGCAAGTAAAGGGCGACAAAGTAAGCAATCTCTTCAGTATAACAATTTCCAAGTCTGTGTTACATAGAGTGAGCAAACGAAGCAACGAGCGTTGACGCTTCCATCCACGTCGCCAATCCTGAAGCTAGCATTCAACGGAGCGTCGCCAGTCAGTCGCGATGCTTACGTCCTCTTCACATAGGGACCGCTGCTGTCGCATTGTCGTCCTGAAGAGGGGTCGGTCAGCATGCGATTGGCTGACGTCTTCTCACAGCCATCTCTTCTCTGTCGTTCATTACCGGCGTGCCGGCGCTTGTCTTCGCCGCAACAGTCAAGGTCATCAGCCATTTTGGAACTACCTTGTCACAGGTTTGACAGCTGTACGTAGTGATGAGATTCCCCTGTACATGTTGCAGTTTCCTCTGTCTCCTTTCCCTGTGTACATTGCCATCCTCCCAGCAACGCACCAGGGGTTCATCCCGCTGGTTCATCACCTGTACTCCAGTGTTACTGTTGCCTAAAATGATACTGAATACAATATACACTGTACGAGAGGATATATGATGTTCGGGCACTAATCGAAGCCAGGAAGGTGGCTTTCGTTTTACTCTTGGGGCACAAAAGAACCACTGATAAACCGGAGAGAAGTACGAAGTTTTAATGAGCAATAAGATCTTTCACCGTTGATGGAATAAAATATTACTTTTGACTAACGACGCAAAATGAATAAAATCACCACAGAAGTTACAGAACGGCGACTGCACAAAAGTGAAGTTATCTCATTATCTGTCTGACGTCACTCATTATCGATGCGCAATTTTTTCCCAACGTTTCTGCACTCAGTCATCTAATGGTCCTCCTTGGTGCATCGAGATGCCAAGCGTTTGGTGGCCCACTGTCCGACCTCGGCGAGCAGACATCGAAAGCTATCTGTTGACACCAATATGTAGGATCTTTCGCTTTTCACCAGAGATGATTCCTTACTCAGCTGCCCGATGAACGTTTCTGCTATGTTTACATTAAAGTACTATCACTAATACACAATTTATCTTCCAACCAGGTCAAAAGTTCTGAAATGTTATTTCTTTGTTTCGCTGTAAATACTTATCAACAACCTAATTGTTTTAGTGTTTGTGGTTACCTATTAGCATTCTTTTCCTTAGTTTAATCGATTCCAAATACCACAAATTTGATCTTTACAGTTTAACATTCTGGAACTCAACTGTCATTAAAATTGCAAACAGTACAGTGGGGTCATAATATAAAAGAATTTTATGCTTATTCTAAATATTTGTGGTGCCATTGATATTATTTGAGGTACATGTAAATCTCTACTGCAGTTGCTGTTTAGGAAGTGCTTCAATTTTCGCTGCGGTGGATTGTATTGCATTGCGTTGTGTGGAACTGGGGACCTAGAAAAGACGGAGAGGCTACGTCACTGCCGTAGCCCTCAGTGGTTCACAACCCCACAACAGGCTACAGCAGTCCAGTCACCCCACCGCCGCCGCACGCCGAACCCAGGATTATTGTGCGGTTCGGCCCCCAGTGGACCCCCTCCCCCATTTTCCTCCCCGCCGCCGTTAACGTCTTATTCTAGACGAGTGTAACCCCAACGTTTCCGTGGTAGAGTAATTATGGTGTACGCGTACGTGGAGACAGTGTTTGCGCAGCAATCGCAGACATAGTGTAACTAAGGCGGAGTAAGGGGAACCAGCCCGCATTCGCCGAGGCAGATGGAAAACCGCTTTAGAAACCAACAGACTGGCCGGCACACTGAACCTCGACACTAATACGCCGGGCGGATTCGTGCCGGGGACCGGCACGCCTTCCCGCCCGGAAAGCAGTGTGTGAGACCTCACGGCTGCCGGTGGATACTTTTAACTTTCACCACTGGTCGCGCTTTCTGGCACCTCGTGGGTTCGACAAGGTAGCAAGCACCCGATGATGTAAAGTGAACGCAACTGGCAGTGAAAATAAAAGCATTTTTCAATCAGTAGCTGAGATAGCGATTTATATTTACCCTAAAGGCCATGACATATTTGGTGCACGATGGGGGACATGTAAAAGCAGAAAAATAAGTGAAGTTGAGATTAAGTGCAGAGTGTAAATACAGACCTCCAGAGACAGCAGAGATGATCTTGAATTGCTCTCCATGGTTTCTGGTGTCTTCCTAAAATGAAAATAGCTGAAATGGGAGCAGGCGTGTAGCTAATAGCCCTTGGCTTCACGTGTTCAAAAGATTCGATAGGTATCGAAGAAATGAACAAAAAATGGTTCAAATGGCACTGAGCACTATGGGACTTAACTTCTGAGGTCATCAGTCCCCTAGAACTTAGAACTACTTAAACCTAACTAACCTAAGGACATCACACACATCCATGCCCGAGGCAGGATTCGAACCTGCGACCGTAGCGGTCGCACGGTACCAGACTGTTGCGCCTAGAAATGAACTGAGCAGGATCGTGATTTTACGGCTGCCTTGTCGAAGATTTATGGGGAATTATTTATGACTGCCTTATAGGTGTCACACAACAAAGTAGGCATCGAAATTAGTAGAACAGTTGCAACGCGATGGGCGCCGTTAATAACATATTCTACCCATCACCGCTCATGTTGGTCTTGTAGGAGTAGATGCTGGTGCATCACTATGCCCATCTTTCTAACTGCTTGTTTTTTTTCTTTTTTTTAGTGATGGTTTTACAGTCAGATCTTACGACTTTTATGGCTGCTCGTTTTCTGACGGATCCATACACATTCCAACAGTTCCCCGTATCACGGCAATGTTGAATCAACGTGCAGAAATTTCTACAGTATTCACGGAGGTCTGGTTTGATTTTTTAATAATGATTTTTACAACGATCTGTTGGTGTCCTGATAAAATTTAAATGAGCCGTTCGTTTTTGCTCATTGTAAAGCGTTTTCGTGGACACGAGGGAACCTAAATGATCAGACGACTTACCTGTAGGAAGGTAACGAGCAATGCAGACTCGACAGAGAAGAAGCAGATAAAAGAATCCTCAGCACTGCAGGTGATCTCCGTATACTTTAGAGTACTTTGACCGTCACGGAAGAGGCCGCTGCCGCAGCTGCTAAAGTAGTTTCAATCTAATCTTAAATTTCCCACGTGTGCATTCTCAATTTCCACAGCTCTCTACGGAACTGCCATGACACCCTTGCTTAAGTCCTATGTTTATCTCCCTTAATGTGATCATCGCAACTGTCAACAGCGTCTGATGGGCAGATTCTCGTTAAGATCTCCGTCTTCTCGCGGCTACGGCAACGTCCGCGTAGCTGCCATGCTCAATGCTAATTACCAGCAATTAAAAATTCAGCCCCTTTCCCAGCAGAGATTACATCGACGTAATTCGTCGGAGTAACGCATTAGGGGCGAGAAGGTGATGAATAAGCCAAACGACTTGAGGTGATGAGTCCCATGGCACTTAAACTGCGGGTCGCTGCCACAATAGGCTAGGACGAGGCTAGAAAGCGAAAGCTTTGGAAATTCGCTTCTACCGTTGTCCTTGGGTTTATGATACTTTAATTGACTTTTACGGCTGGCAAAATCTCGTTTGTGTACGGCATGCACAGAGAAGCCACGGGACCGAGAAAACGTTCAAGAAACTGAGAGTCCCATCTACACATTATTCTCAGGCTGTGAAAACACGCGTACTGTCTGAGAAACGACATTTAGAATAGTATTTTTGCGTTTTCACTTTTCACTATAAACCAGGACATTCTCCTAAATCTTTTTGTGATGTACTTGAAATTATTTCAAATTAATGAGGCTTGAAAAATGATCTGTTAATAGCGAGCGGACACCTTATCCAATTAGGCCTCCCAGAAATTCCCCCACAACTCACGAAATATTCGTCTTATTTTCCCGAATAAACAACCGCAGATTCTCTCTATTGGAATAGCATTGGAATAGCACCATCAGGGAACTGGTTGAAATGGAGGATGATAGCTTATCCTGCCATAGGGACGTGTTCACTTGTTCAGAATGGTTCAAATGGCTCTGAGCTCTATGGGACTTAACATCTGAGGTCATCAGTCCCCTAGGACTTAGAACTACTTAAACCTAACTAACCTAAGGACATCATACACATCCATGCCCGAGGCAGGATTCGAACCTGCGACCGTAGCTGTCGCACTGTTCCAGACTGAAGCGCCCAGAACCATTCGGCCACATCGGCCGACCGCTCACTTGTTCTTTTTAGCATTTATTCATTTAGTACTTTATCAGGCCACTTAATTTTTAATATCCATCGACAGCACCTTATTTGAAATGCTAGGAATTTGTTCTTTTCCGGATTTTTGATGGCACGTATTGGCTGCAGATGTAGAGTCTACATTCCCACGGTACAGCTAATACTTTGACAAGCCAAGTTTGACGCTGTTCCTAGATCTGATTGTTGTATTTCGCCACAGATACAGGAAACTGAAATTTACTTCTTCTATCCATACTCAAAATTAAACAATTTCAGTCAATGTGGTCGCTGCATTTCTTCAACTGATCATATCATCCTGTTAATTTTTTCGTCAGTTACAGCCACGTACGTCACATCCATTCTCCCGCGATACCAGGCCCGCAATAGAGCTACTTATTTATGGTGTTTTGAAGGAATCAATAATATCTATAAATCTGCTGTTTTGAAATTTTCGAGTGGGTAACAAGTTTTAGCTTGTCACATATTATCAATAAATACAATATTATTGTTAAATGCCACTAAATATATTCACGTTCGTTAACCAGTGTTCAATGCAACGTGCATAACAGCTAAATGATGTCACTGACAGCTAGGAACACTACTAATTTTAAGTATTTTACCAGATAGCCACTCTCATACAATGATAAATTTCGTTGTGTGTATTTAGCGACACGTCGATAAATCAATGTCAGAGGTAAAACACTATCACACAGGTTTTTGAATGGGACTTGAAGCTACACATTTTCCTGGGGATGACAACAGAACCGGTAGCATCCGCGTCGGAGAGGACATACAGGGGCTAGGCAAACTAATGTGAACACCTGTACTTACTTGAGAACGGTTTATTAATAAGGAGTTCGACCCCCATTTACTCGTACTACAGCTGCGATTCTTCATGGAATACTGGCATATAAAATGACTGTGTAGTCTCCAGAGGAATGTTATGCCACTCTTCGATCAGAACCTCTTCTAACTCCTGTAGTGACGAGGGAGGCGTAAATCTGCTCCGGAATCTGTGCTCCGATACCGCCCACAAGGTTCCATAATTTTCAAGTCCGGGAACTGTGCTGGCCAGTGAAGAGGCTGCAGTTCAGTTGCATGCTTCTCATACCACGATTGTACTGTCCTGGCTGTGTGAATGGGTGCATTATCGTCCTGAAATATGGCATCATTATTGGGAAACAACATTTAACCGTGGGGTGCACCTGATCACCTAAAAGTTCAGATAATCGTTGACTGTAACACGGCATTCGAGAGTAATGGTGGGACCAGCAAAATACCATGATACGGCTGCCCACACCATCATACTTCCACTTCCGTGTTTAGCCGTCGGAATCAAGCTATGAGGATTGCAGGCTTCTTTTGGCGTTCTCCAGACGTAATTACGGCCCGATGTTGGAAATAACGAAAACGTTGACTCGTCGGACCACGTGACGTGTTTCCACTGATCAGCCGTCCAGGTTTTAAGCTCCTGACACCATGTTTTACGCTTCTTTGCGATGGTTGTCTTCACTAATGGTTTCGGTATAGCAGCTCGTCTATGAATGTTGGCATTATGGAGTTCTCGGCGGACAGTGTCGATAGATACGGGGTCTCGAAGTTGGCTATTGAGCTCTATTGAGTTTTGTGTTGTTTCGACACAATTCGTGGTAGCGTACGACGATCTCTGTCATTTAGTGTTGATTTGCGCCAACACATGACGTCTTTCCATGTATTGTGTAGGCTGTCATGAATGCTGAAACAGTTGTTCCCCAAACATTCAAGAAGTTAGCTGTCTAGGTTACTGATGCTCCAGTTGGGGCCCCGACAATCTGTCCTCTTTGGAACTCCATTTTACTTCGAGCTCGGCCTTTGAATGCAAATACGAAGTGTGCACTACTCATAAACAACCTGCACAGATGGCTATTCCGTACTGAACACGCACAATCCAGCGCTGCGTCGTTGACCGTCAAACACAACCATCCCATTACTACCACTGTTCAAATCATTTGGCCTGTCCCCTGTATGTTATTCCGTGTAGTGGATGAACACTAGAATTTAATGTAGGAACTGATCCACACCAAGAATAAGACCATCCTTCTCCGCAGTTCAGATCAGGGGCTTTTCATTAACATCGTACGGAAAGCACTAATGAGTGAATGGCAAAACTCCGAGAAATCTCAGTGCTATAAACTGCAATACAAAAATACTTATGTTGTACGTTATTCTATACATCCTGCTAGGATTAAAATGTCGCTGGGGAACGTCATTCCTGGTGAAACCTTAAAAGCAAAATTCTGAAAGAAACTGCTCAGACACAGAATGCATGGGGAAAACGTCTTTCTCCTCTGGACATTAGCAAGTAAGTGACAGAATCTGTGAGTGCAAAAGTTTTCTTATTGGACCGCAGAGAGGCGCTTAAAAGTGACCAGTCAGCACTGTTCGGCTCTTCGGCCTTTCCTTGCATTTATTTCACAAACCAGCAATAATTTAATGAAACTGAGACTGCCATGTTATACTGCCGATTGAGAGATGCGAGAATCGTATTTTCATCAATCGCTATCTAATTTTATACACGTATCATTAACACCGCTGCGTTTACTTTAGCCTGCCACCCAAACACAGATGATGGCCGCTGGGAACACGGACTTGCAATGGGTCGCCCCGTAGGTTCTAGAAGAAACTGTCTCTTGAATCAACTAAACACTTCTCATTCTTTTGATACCATACGGCGTTGTAGGCAGGCTGAAGATGAAGAGATAGAGAAAGTATATGATGATATTGACAGGGTATTATAGTACATAAAGGGAGATGAAAATCTAATAGTTATGGGGGACTAGAATGCAGTATTAGGGGAAAGAGTAGAAGAGAAGGTTACAGGAGAATATGGGCTTGGGACAAGAAATGAGAGAGGAGAAAGACTGAGTTCTGTAATAAATTCCAGCTAGTAATAGCGAATACTACGTTCAAGAATCACAAGAGGAGGAGGTATACTTGGAAAAGACAGGGTGATACGGGAAGATTTCAGTTAGATTACACCATGGTCAGACACAGATTCCAAAATCAGATACTGGACTGTAAGGCATACCCAGGAGTAGATATAGACTCAGATCACTACGTAGTAGTGATGAAGAGTAGGCTGAAGTGCAAGAGATTAGTCAGGAAGAATCAATACGCAAAGAAGTGGGATACGGAAGTGCCTAAGGGATGACGAAACGCGCTTTACGTTCTCTAAGGCTATAGGTAAAGCAGTGAGGAATAGCTCAATAGGCCGTAGAGTTGAAGACGAATTAACTTCTGTTGATCGATGAAAGAAGAAAGCACAAAAATGTTCAAGGAAATTCAGGAGTACAGAAATACAAATCGCTGAGGAAGGAAGTAAATAGGAAGTGCAGGAAAGCTAAGACGAAATGGCTGCATGAGAAATGAGAAGAAGTTGAAACAGAAATGATTGTCGAAAGGACAAACTCAGCATACAGGAAAGTCAAAACAACCTTCGGCGACACGAAAAAAACAAGGGTGGTAAAATTAAAAGTGCAAAGGTAATTCCACTGTTAAATGCAGAGGAGAGAGCGGATAGGTGGAAAAAGTACATCGAAGGCCTCTATGAAGGGGAAAATTTGTCAGATGTGATAGAAGAAGAAACAGGGGATCCAGTATTAGAATCAGAATTTAAGAGAGCATTCGAAGACTTAAGATCAAATAAGGCAGAAGGGATAGATAACATTCCATCAGAATTTCTAAAATCATTGGGAGAAATGGCAACAAAACGACTGTTCACGTTGGTGTGTAGCGTGTATGAGTCTGTCGACATACCATCCGACTTTCGGTAAAAGATCATCCACATAATTCTGAAGACGGCAAGAGCTGACAAGTGCGAGAATTATCGCACAATCAGCTTAACATCTCATGCATCCAAGTTGCTGACAAGAATTATATACAGAAGAATGGAAAAGAAAATTGAGGATGTTCTAGACGACGATCAATTTGGCTTTAGGAAAAGTAAACGCACTAAACAGGTAATTCTGACGTTGCAATTGATAAAGGAAGCAAGACTAAAGAAAATCAAGACACGTTCATAGGATTTGTCGACCTGGAAAAAATCGCTTGACAATGTAAAATGGTGCAACATGTACGGCATTCCAAGAAAAATATGAGTACGCCATAGGTAGAGACGGGTAATATACAATATATACAAGAGCAAAATAGCGAACGACGGACGGAGCAAGGAGGACATCAAGAGCAGACTATACCTGGCAAAAGGGCATTTCTGGCCAAAAGAAGTCTACTAGTATCAAACATAGGCCTTAATTTGAGGAAGAAATTTCTGAGCATGTACGTTTGGAGCATAGCATTGTATGGTAGTGAAGCACAGACTGTGGGAAAACCGGAACAGAAGAGGACTGAAGCATTTGAGATGAAGTGCTGCAGGCGAATGTTGAAAACTATGTGGACTGATAACGTAAGGAATGAGGAGTTTCTGTGCAGAATCGGAGAGGAAAGGAATACGTGGAAAATACAGACTAGAAGAAGGGACAGTATCACAGGACATCTCTTAAGACATCAGGGAATGACTTGCATTGTGCTAGAGGGAGCTATAGAGGGCAAAAACTGTAGAGGAAGACAGAGATTGGAATACACGCAGCAAATAATTGAGGACGTAGGTTGCAAGTGCTACTCTGAGATGAAGAGATTACGCAAGAGAGGAATTCGTGGCGGGCCGCATCAAACCACTCAGAAGGCTTATGAGCCCCCCCCCCCCCCTCCCCCACCCCAAAGAAGGCAGAAATTGATCCTTGGCAGTAATAATAGAGCAGCGTTGACATTTGTGTGTACGTATGTAAGGAAAATGAGGATGGTTGCACATAGAGCCAGGACCGTTGTTAGGTGTTTTACCGTCCTAGGCGACAACTGAAAAATCACGCCCTCTCTTTTTTTGTACTAAATGGCTCTCCCCAGCCCCCCCCCCCCCCTACCACTGCCAGCAACTTAGAACGGCACAACCAAGCAAATCTCCTGTTATACTTTTAACCATTAAACTAAGATTACCTGACGTCCTCATTTTCTGGGGACAGTCCTCGATTCAACTGACCCATGACAAATGAAATGTAGAGACGAAAATAGAAAGACGGACTGATGGATATGGTATCAAGTCTCAACATGATCACAATCCAGCGCACGTGGCCCGCTGCAGCGCTCGACATAGATGAATCGTATACTAATATGGATATGGTGTCTGTTCATTCGGCCATGTCCGAAAGAACAGTCACCATATCTATATAAGTATAGAATTCTGGCAATACCGGCCATGACCGTCTTCTTCTGTGCGGATGCACACATATTCCCCGAACTCTTACGGGACTTGGTAATGAGTATGTTGGGGTGGGACACTACGAATGTAGTGTGTGGACTGTGAGAATGTGGGTGTCGCAGGAGGCGTGCGAGAGATAGTCCCTGCAGTCGCGCTAAGCTCTTTGCCCTCGGTGGCTTAACTGTTGTTGCCCCATACATTTCACTACCCTCTTGCTAAGCGCCATACCCTAATCTGGTTCCGAGGACTGGCTTTAGAATACCTCTTTCAGAGTGGTCCGCATACAGTCCTTGACTTCTGGTACAAAGTTGTGACCGCGCATAGCACCCTCACCCGAAAACCATCTTACCGACCAACTTTTGCCGGTTATCTCCGCAGCGTCTTCCTTGACCCCCTCAGAGTTGGGGTGTGCCATGCCTACCTGTCACATGATGCAACACACTTATCCACATTCTCATGCATCGACCAAAAAAACAAATAAAAAAAAGGAAGAAGACAGAATATGTTATATTTTGTTGTATTTAATGGTTTTCTAACATTTTTTGTTTTAACTAACAGTCATTTGTGTATGTTTAAATGGTACCTTGAACAAATCTTGCATAGTGTATATATATATGTACTTTTAGTTTGTTCAATAAAGATTATTTACAAAAAAAGGAAGAAGGCAGAATATGTTATATTTTGTTGTATTTAATGTTATTCTAATAATTTGTTTACCTAACACTCATTTGCATATGTTTAACTGGTACCTTGAAGAAAAAAAAAGCGGTCTAAGGCGCTGCGTTCAGGTCGCAGTCCACTTCTGTGGGCGTAGGTTCGAATCCCACTTCTGACAAAAGTTTTTTTAACTGCATTGGCAAGCTACGTTATGCTTACTATAAAAAAAAAGCGTCTGCCGTGTAAGCAGGAGATCCCGGGTTCGAGTCCTCATGGGGGCACACATTTTCACCTCTCCCTCTTAGCAGCTGAAGGTATTAATATAATTCTAATTTAGATGAATCGTGGTCATGTTTGTTTCTATTTTTTACTCAGTAGGGCTGCTTTAGCTTTGAAGTAGGTAGAGGCGATGTGTTTACTTTCGTCGAAATAACTAATGACGTATGAAGTCTTTTCTATTCAATGCTGTGCCTTAATTTTTCCTATTTTTAATATTTTTCTTCTCATCTGCTCAATTTTATACGCTGTTTAATTTGAAACAATTTTTTTCGCTCTTTGCTTTCCCTAAAATTTTGGCGCGCTAGGCAGCCGTCTAGTCTTTCCTAATGGTAAAAACGGCCACGCAGAGAGCTGAGTATTTTCTTGCTGCTCGTAAGACAGACTCCATTTTCGGGAGGTACAGAACATTCCGTCAATTAGTTTGTTCCCATCAACGAAGAAGTGAGTCACAAGATCCCCCTCCGGCACAGTCATCACACCGAGTTTGTTCCAGCGGTATCACAACAATTAACCCCTGAGCGCTAACATGGAAATAAAGCGTTCCAGATACATGTCCATTAAACACGCTTCATTCCTCTACGTGTGAGGAATGTTTCCTGAAAATTCGCCCATACCGTTTGGTTACAACCTGTGTAAGCCTTCCTTCGCGGTAGAAGGATGAAGTTTAGTCATGCGGTTATGCTGCATTCTGCGCTCTAAATCGGAAGCGGAGTACCGAATTCTTGAAGTGATTCACTCGACTCCCAGCTGAAGTATACACATTTTCATTAACTGCCGTAACCTGAATTTCGCAGCCTCGCCGTTTCGCAGTACAGCACGAGACAGGCACGTCTGACAAAGCGCCGTGGTGCACGTGCTGCCCGGAAGAGTGTCGGTGCTCTCGCGTGACTGGCATACGTGCAGAGCTGGCTGCGTTTAAACAGCGCGGCTGACTCACCGGAGCGCCTGCGGCAGAGCTGACGGGTCGCCACCCGGCCGAGGACCGCCCCGCATCGCTGACGTATCGCTGCCGCAGCAGCAGCAGCGCCAGCCGGTAAAAAGTGGAGTGGAGGAGTCACCGGAACTGCGCATCCGGACAGCGGAGCGGGGTGTCTGCACCACTCGCTCGCATCGTCTCCAGTCACGCCAACTTTGCACGCGTCCCGGAATCAGCACACGTCTGACACGCCGTCAAGAACAGGCTACAATGAGAAAGATCTGAAAAAAAAGTTCGCTAGGTCTCAGATGATTCTTCCCTGAGTTTTCTTAGATTTGATTGCACAATAGCAAAAAATTGAAGAAAAAGCTCATCGTGGCTTTTAATTCAATAGCCGTCTGTTCATGATTGGTTTGCTGCCATGAATACACTGTCGGAAAAAAGAGATCGCAACACCAAGAAAGACTTGTGTGACAAAACGAAAGTTGGTCGGCGTGTTTCTACATCTGAAAGATGATGTCTCTTCACATTTGGCGCCAGTCACACAAGACTGCCAGTATGAGGATGTAAATCAGGTCTGCTTTAAATACACGCTGTAGCGACCGTGAACATTAGTAACCTATGAGATCGGACGTGCTGAATTCACGTTCGTCAGGAATGCCTTAAAGACGACACAGATGCCTCACTGAGTTTAAAAGAGGTCGTGTGATAGGGCTGAGAGAAACTGGATGTTCCTCCCGCGATATTGCAGGAAGACATCTACATCTACGTGATTACTCTACTATTCACAATAAAGAACCTGGCCGAGGGTTCAATGGGCCACCTTCATGCTGTCTCTCTACCGTTCCACTCTAGAACGGCTCTCGCGAAAAACGAGCACTTAAATTTTTCTGTGCGAGCCCTGATTTCTCTTATTTTATCCTATGTAGGTGGGTGCCAACAGAATGTTTTCGCAATCGGGGGAGAAAACTGGTGATCGAAATTTTATGAGTAGATCCCGTCGCAGCGAAAAACGCATTTGTTTTAATGACTGCCACTCCAATTCACGTATCATGTCTGTGACACTATCTCCCTTATTTCGCGATAAAACAAAACGAACTGCCCTTCTTTGTACTTTTTCGATGTCATCCGTCAGTCCCACCTGATGCGGATCCAACACCGCACAGCAATACTCCAGAATAGGGCGGCCAAGCGTAGTGTATGCAGTCTCTCTGGTAGACATGTTGCACGTTCTAAGCGTTCTGCCAATGAATCGCAGTCTTTGGTTTGCTCTACCCACAATATTATCTATGTGATCGTTTCAATTTAGGTTATTCGTAATTGTAATCTGTAAGTATTTATCTGAATTTACAGCCCTCAGATTTATGTGACTTATCGCGTAATCGAAATTTAGCTGATTTCGTTTAGTACTCACTTGAATAACTTCACACTTTTCTTTATTCACGGTCAATTGCCACTTTTCGCACCATACAGATATCTTATCTAAATCATTTTGCAAGTCGTTTTGATCATCTGATGACTTTACAAGACGGTAAGCAAACAGTGCACTCAGATTGTCTCCTATGTCGTTAATATAGATCAGGAACAATATGGCTCAAATGGCTCTGAGCACTATGGGACTTAACTTCTGAGGTCATCAGCCCCCAGAACTTAGAACTAATTAAATCTAACTAACCTAAGGACATCACACACATCCATGCCCGAGGCAGGATTCGAACCTGCGACCGTAGTGGTCGCGCGGTTCCAGACAGTAGCGCCTAGAACCACTCGGCCATCCCTGCCGGCAGGAACAATAGAGGGCCTCTAACACTTCCTTGGGGAACGCCGGATACTACTTCTGTTTTACTCGATGACTTTCCGTCTATTACTACGAACTGTGGTGTTTCTGAAAGGAAATCACGAATCCAGTCGCACAACTGAGGCGATACTCCGTAGGCACGCAGTTTGTTTAGAAGATGCTTGTGAGGAACTGTGTCGAAAGCCTTCTGGGAATCTAAAAATATGGAATCAATTTGACATCCCCTGTCGATAGCACTTACTACTTCATGAGTATACAGAGCTAGCTGTGTTTCACAAGAACGATATATTCTGAATCCGTGCTGACTATATGTCAATAAATCGTTTTCTTCGAGGTACTTCATAATGTTCGAATACAGTATATGTTCCAAAACCCTACGGGAATTCGACGTTAGTGATATAGGACTGTAATTCAGTGGATTACTCTTACTTCCCTTTTTGGGTATTGGTGTGACTTGAGCAGTTTTCCAGTCTTTAGGTACGGGTCTTTCTGTGAGGGAGTGGTTGTATACAGGGTGTTACAAAAAGGTACGGCCAAATTTTCAGGAAACATTCCTCACACACAAAGAAAGAAAATATGTTATGTGGACCTGTGTCCGGAAACGCTTACTTTCCATGTTACAGCTCATTTTATTACTTCTCTTCAAATCACATTAATCATGGAAAGGAAACACACAGCAACAGAACGTGCCAGCGTGACTTCAAACACTTTGTTACAGGAAATGTTCAAAATGTCCTCCGTTAGCGAGGGTACATGCATCCACCCTCCGTCGCATGGAATCCCTGATGCGCTGATGCAGCCCTGGAGAATGGCGTATTGTATCACAGTCGTCCACAATACGAGCACGAAAAATCTCTACATTTGGTACCGGGTTTGCGTAGACAAGAGTTTTCAAATGCCGCCATAAATGAAAGTCAAAAGGGTTGGGGTCAGGAGAGCGTGGAGGCCATGGAATTGGTCCGCCTCTACCAATCCATCGGTCACCGAAACTGTTGTTGAGAAGCGTACGAACACTTCGACTGAAATGTGCAGGAGCTCCATCGTGCATGAACCACATGTTGTGTCGTACTTGTAAAGGCACATGTTCTAACAGCACAGGTAGAGTATCCCATATGAAATCATGATAACGTTCTCCATTGAGCGTAGATGGACGAAACTAAAATGAGCTCTAACATGGAAATTAAGCGTTTCCGGACACATGTCCACAAAACATCTTTTCTTTATTTGTGTGTGAGGAACGTTTGGCCGTACCTTGTTGTAACACCCTGTATAATTGTTAAATATGGAGCTATTTCATCAACATACTCTGAGAGGAACCTGACTGGTATAAAATATGGACCGGAGGCCTTGCTTTTATTACGTGATTTAAGCTGCTTTGTTACACCGAGGATATCTACTTCTACGTTTCTCAAATGGCCAAATGGTTCAAATGGCTCTGAGCACTATGCTGTACTGCGAAACGGCGAGGCTGCGAAATTCAGGTTACGGCAGTTAACCTCAGAAGTTGAGGTCATCAGTCGCGTAGAACTTAGAACCAATTAAACCAAACCAACCTAAGGACATCACACACATCCATGCCCGAGGCAGGATTCGAACCTGCGACCGTAGCGGTCGCTCGGCTCCAGACTGTAGCGTCTAGAACCGCACGGCCACTCCGGCCGGCGTTCTATGGTTCTCATCTTGGCAGTTGTTCTCGATTGGAATTCAGGAATTTTTACATCGTCTTCTTTGGTGAAGACGTTTCGGAAAACCGTGTTTAATAACTCTGCTTTAATGGCACTGTCATCAGTGACTTTACCGTTGTTATCGCGCAGTGAAGGTATTGATTGAGTCTTGCCACTGGTGTGCTTTATGTATGACCAGAATCTCCAAGATTTCGAGACAGAATTTCATTGTGGAAATTTACTAAAAGCATCTCGCATTGAAGTACACACTTAGCAGTGTACGTGTACGTGATTCAAATGGTTCAAAAATGGCTCTGAGCACTATGGGACTTAACTTCTAAGGTCATCAGTCCCCTAGAACTTAGAACTACTTAAACCTAACTAACCTAAGGACATCACACACATCCATGCCCGAGGCAGACCTAACTAATCTAAGGACATCACAAACATCCATGCCCGAGGCAGGATTCGAACCTGCGACCGTAGCGGTCCTGCGGTTCCAGACTGCAGCGCCTTTAACCGCTTGGCCACACCGGCCGGCTCAAATGGTTCAAATGGCTCTGAGCACTGTGGGACTCAACTGCTGAGGTCATTAGTCCCCTAGAACTTAGAACTAGTTAAACCTAACTAATCTAAGGACATCACAAACATCCATGCCCGAGGCAGGATTCGAACCTGCGACCGTAGCGGTCCTGCGGTTCCAGACTGCAGCGCCTCTAACCGCTTGGCCACACCGGCCGGCTCAAATGGTTCAAATGGCTCTGAGCACTATGGGACTCAACTGCTGAGGTCATTAGTCCCCTAGAACTTAGAACTAGTTAAACCTAACTAATCTAAGGACATCACAAACATCCATGCCCGAGGCAGGATTCGAACCTGGGACCGTAGCGGTCACGCGGTTCCAGACTGTAGCGCCTTTAACCGCTTGACCACACCGGCCGGTTCAAATTGTTCAAATGGCTCTGAGCACTATGGGACTCAACTGCTGAGGTCATTAGTCCCCTAGAACTTAGAACTAGTTAAACCTAACTAATCTAAGGATATCACAAACATCCATGCCCGAGGCAGGATTCGAACCTGCGACCGTAGCGGTCACGCGGTTCCAGACTGGAGCGCCTTTAACCGCTTGGCCACACCGGCCGGCTCAAATGGTTCAAATGGCTCTGAGCACTATGGGACTCAACTGCAGAGGTCATTAGTCCCCTAGAACTTAGAGCTAGTTAAACCTAACTAATCTAAGGACATCACAAACATCCATGCCCGAGGCAGGATTCGAACCTGCGACCGTAGCGGTCCTGTGGTTCCAGACTGCAGCGCCTTTTACCGCACGGCCACTTCGGCCGGCTGTACGTGATTGCTGGCAACGGTGGTGACAAGAGTGTCCAGTCGCCAGGAGACTGGGCTGAGGACGGCCATGTGGCACTACCGAGAGGGAAGATCATCGTGTGCAAAATATGGCTCCGGCGCATCGTACTGCGTCTGCAGCAGCATCTGAACGCCAGTTGGCACCACAGTGACTCAACGAACTGTTACAAATCGGTTACCTCAACGACAGTTCCGAACTAGACGCCTTGTAGCTTCATGCCACCGACCCCAAAACAAAACCTTCGAAACTTCAGTGATGTCAAGCGAGAGCTCATTCGAGTGCAGGGTGGAGGTCTCCAGTGATTCCTACCTCAGTGCCAGTGATAGCCTTGTGGTGATTAGAATGAGGCCAGCTGAGGATCTGTGTGCTAGACACTCTGGACCTACACCTGGACTTAGGGTCTGAGTGTGATATCGTATAACAGCGGGAGTACTCTCGTGGTTATCTCACGCAGGCTGAATGGGAATCTGTATGTCAGTGATTCGACCTGTTGCGCTGACATTCGCGAATGGCATTCCAGTGGATGTTTTCCAATAGGATAACGCTCGTTCACATACCGTTGCAACCTAGCATGCTCTACAGAGTGTCAACATGTTGCCTTGGCTCGTTTGAAGACCAGACCTGTCTCCAGTCGAACACGTACCGGGCATCATCGGAAGACATCTCCAGCTTCATCCACGACCAGCATTAACCATCCCCGTACTGTCCCACCAAGTGCAAAAAAGTGGAACTCCATCCCACAAACTGACGTCTGGCGCCCGCACAATGCAATGAAAGCACGTTCGCACACTTGCTTTAAACATTCAGGCGGTTACAGCGGTTATTAATGTACCAGCATCTCACATTTGCAATGGCTTACTCCGCGCTTACATTAACCTGTGATCTTGCAATGTTACTCACTTAAATATGTTACCCAGACAAATGTATTCCTGAAATTTTATTATTCTGCATTATTTATTTTCGGTGTTGCGATTTTTTCCCCGTCAATGTATTTCTATTTTGAGCTAATCCCCTTACTTTGTGTGTTTATATACCTACTACACCCAGACGGTTATGAGTATTTCTAATCTTTGTCTATCTTTAAAGAGTTTCTTCCCTTTTCCTGTCTATCAACGTGAGGTCTTTGTTACTGTCAATTGTTCCTTTTTCTGGTAACGGTTTTCTACTGAGGCACTACTAGTTAGTTTCCAGTTTTTGTCAATAATTTTTGTTTAATATCTTTCAGTCAGCTGTCTTTTTTTGCCGTTTATATGTGCAATATATCTATTTCACAGTTGTATAGCTCTTACCTTCAGAAATCCATATGACTGACTATGTTTACAAATGGAGATGCTGTTATATACTCTGAATATGTTTGGTGTGAATCAAAATGATGACGGCTGATTGGTACGTGTCAGACATATAATTTTTTTGTTCCTATGTAACTTGACATCCAATCAGGCTGGGGAGTTTAATATAGTTGTGTAGTCGGAACGTTAAGACGTAGTTAAATTGAAGAGTGACAAGGAAAAGTAAAAAAGATATTAAAAAATGCGGTGTATGTACAGGAGAGAGAGGAGCTGGATGGCACGGGATAACGAGCTAGTGAAACATTTATTACCGCGCTTGCAACGTAGCGGTTGCCCTTCTGAGAATACTGGACGTGCCCAGTGGAAAAACATCCGGTGACCTGCCGCTTCCTGCCGTTAGGCTACGATGCAACGGCCTCCATGTCCGGTATGACATCAGCTGGAAAACCAGCCGTAGCCGAGTAGCATTTCCTGGAGTCTCTCTCCAGCTCCAGTCACCAGGTATGATTGAGCGGGAAATTAGTGAGTAACAGGGGAAAAAAGGGGGTATTAAATAATTGTGAAGGTAGACAGAACTACCCTAATGGAAAACTGAATTTCTGGGAATGACGCTATACATCTCAAATACATCATACGAAAACTTTTTCCGTTTACTTTCCTATTTACTTTTGTGTAACACGAACTAAACTTAGCAATTCATTATTGCACTTTTTTCTATTGTGAATCTAGTAATTTGATTTTATGACCATCCTGTGGCATTAACATTTTTTTACACCAAACACATGGGTAGCGTTCATAACGCTCAGGTTACGGAGGAAGTGAGGCATCAAGGAATTGTGAATGGCCGGCCGCTGTGGCCGTGCGGTTAAAGGCGCTTCAGTCTGGAACCGCGTGACCGCAACGGTCGCAGGTTCGAATCCTGCCTCGGGCGTGGATGTGTGTGATGTCCTTAGGTTAGTTAGGTTTAATTAGTTCTAAGTTCTAGGCGACTGCTGACCTCAGAAGTTAAGTCGCATAGTGCTCAGAGCCAATTGTGAATGAATTTAGGGGTATTGGAGGGCTGGAGGGAAGTGTGTGAAGAGCGGGGAGGGGGGAGAGGAATCGTAGACCGACGCCAAGGTTTGAACTAAGTAAGCGGGAGCAAATAGATATAAGTTGCGGTAGTTATGCTGGGATGAAATCGCCTGTACAGGATACACTAACATGGAGAGCTAGATCAAACCAGTCCTCGGACTGAAGGCCGCAGCAACGACAAAAGCAGCAACATCATGGTAGGGATACAGTCTTACTCTTCTGTTTTTCAGATTTTGTATGGAAGAATTAATGATGAAAATATAAGACAGTTTCGCAAGTGGGATAAAATTCAGGGTGAAAGGATGTCAGATTAGTTGGTGACGTATGTCTCAGTGGCACTCAGCAACAACTGCGAGAAGTGCGATCGATATGGAACGAACAGTCTAATGTACGTAGAATTAGGACTGAGTGTAAACGTAAGAAAGACAAAATATTATGGACCATCGGAAATGAGACAGACAATCAAGTTCAACATAGAACTGAGGGCGGCACAAAAGAAGTAGTGAAGTAATTCTGCTACCTTGGAAGCAAAATAAACTACGATAGACGAAACAAGAAGGACATAAAAAGCAGACTAGCAGAGGCAAAGAGAGAATTCCTCAAAAAAAAGTACTAATCTCAAAAACTGGCCGAAATTTGTGAAAGAATTTCTGAGAATTTACGTTTGGAGCACAGCGTTGTATGAAAATGTATCACGGAAAACCGTAAAAGAAGACATGTTGTGTTACAGTAGCATGTTCAAAATTAAGTGGAGTGGTGTAAAAATTAAGTTGGTTCTCCGCAGAATCCGCGAGGAAAGGAATACGTAGAAAGAATTCGTAAAAGAAGAGAAAGAATGCTAGAGGAAGTGTTTATAAGTTCGGAACTTTCATGTACTATAAGAAGCCTTAGAGGACAGACATTGAGACATTGTAGGGGAAGAACGAGATTGGAATATATACAACAAATAATAGGAGAAGTTCGATGTCAGCGCTGTTCTCGGATTAAGGGATTAGCATAGGTGAGGAAACCTGGATGAACCACGTCAAATCAGTCAGAACAATAGTGAAATAAAAGAAATGCTGCAAATGTAAGTCCATACAGGTATTATACATTGAGGTGACAAAAAGTAAAGGGACACCTCCTAATATCGCGTCGGACCTCCTTTTGCCCGACGAAATACAGCAACTCGACTTGGCATGGACTCAACAAGTCGCTGGAAGTCCCCCGTAGAAATATTAAGCCATGGTGTCTCTATAGCTGTCCATATTTCCGAGAGTGTTGCCGGTGCAGGACTTCATGCACTAACTGACCCCTCCATTATTTCCCATAAACGTCCTACAGGGTTCTTGTCGGGTGATCTCGGTGGGCAAATCATTCGCACGAATTGTCCACAATATTCTTCGCTGACATAGCACATTGTCATCCACAAAAAATTCCATCACTGTTTGGGAACATGAAGTCCATGATTGGCTGAAAATGGTCTCCAAGTAGCCGAACATAACCATTTCCAGTCAATGATCCATGTAAACACAGTCCACACCATTATGGAGCAATCACCAGCTCGCACAATGCCTTGTTGACGGGTTTATGGCTTCGTGTGCCACTTTCGAATACTACCATCAGCTCTCACCAACTGAAATCGGAACTCGTCTGACCTGTCCACGGTTTCCCAGTCGTCTAGGATCCAACCGATATGGTCTCTAGCCAATAAGAGGCAATGTGGTCGATGTCATGCTCTTAAAGACACTCGCGTCGGCCGTTTGTTGTCAACGCCCCTTAAAGCTAAATTTCGCAACACTGTCATAACAGATACGTTCGTTGTACATCCCACATTGATGTCTGTGGTTATTTCACGCAGTATTGCTTGTCTGTCAGCACTGACAACTGCATGCAAACGACGCTGCTCCCGGTCGTTAAGTGAAGGCTGTCGGCCACTAGGTTGCCCGTGGGGAGAGGTAATCCTGAAATCTGGTATTTTCGGCACGCTCTTGACACTATGGAACCATTTTCGAAATGAAATGTTCCATGCATCTGGCTCCAACTACCATTCCGCGTTCAAAGTCTGTTAATATCCGTCGTGCGACCATAATCACGTAGTACAAATAACAGCTTCGCCAATGCACTGTCCTTTTTACCTTGTGTACGGGATACTACTGCTATCTGTATATGTGCATATCGCTATCCCATGACTTTTGTCACCTCAGTGTAGTTTACAACTGTCTTCATTACATTAAATTACGGCACATAGTCCACCACTGTAGATGATTTTCGACTGTTAATGACAGGAGAAAGGTTCAGTAACAGCGTCTCATTGCAGTTTACGACCGTCTCCACTACATAAATTACGGTGTACAGTCCGCTACTCTAGACGAGTCGAATACTAACAATAGGAGAAATCTTCAGTAACAGCGTTTTCTCGACATAGGAAGATACACGGTTCTTGGTGGTCATGCGGTGCGCCAGTTTCCTAGGTTGGATCATAAAATTTATGTCGAGTGTCTTGAGCGAGAACACGAAATTCAGTTGGTGATTGGCCGGCCGCGGTGGTCTAGCGGTTCTAGGCGCTCAGTCCGGAACCGCGCGACTGCTACGGGCGCCGGTTCGAATCCTGCCTCGGGCATGGATGTGTGTGATGTCCTTAGGTTAGTTAGGTTTAAGTAGTTCTAAGTTCTAGGGGACTCATGACCACAGATGTTCAGTCCCATAGTGCTCAGAGCCATTTGAACCATTTTTCAGTTGGTGGTTACTCTGCCTAATGGTCAAATTAAGCTTCACGGCTCCCGCGTGTTCGCTGAAGCAGCAGCAGTCTCCATCCTTTCCTTTCCCTCTTTATTCTACGCTCTTCCATTACAGTTCCAAACGCCAGTCTTAGGGGTGAACGTAGAGCAATCAGGATCAAGGATCCCAGGCATCATAAGGGAACCGTGAAATCCCGTGGAGGTTCAGTGGAGCGATACTTCGAAAAGTACCGTTACTGGAGACTGTCAAAGTGCGAAGTCCTGATTGAGTTTGTAGAAGGCGAAGGGAATTTCGGTGAATCTGAAAGAAGACTCGTTAATAGTAACTATAGCTGAAGCTTGAAGTGGCTTCATCATCCAACCAATATTTCTCCTCTCACGTACAATTGTAGATGTATTTGGTGTAGGAGGTCATTCTCAGGCCTTGTAGTACCAGGATTAAACTGACCCAATGTGACTAGACACTACTGAGAAATACCTTGTTTTTGTTTTAATGTGCTGAAATAACTGTGTTTGCAGGCAAAATGATAGGAAACTGGTTCCCTCTATTCTTGAAAAATGTATTATTTTTCTCGGTTTACATATCAGATATAGGAAATCGATGTCACCATCAGCAGTTTCTTCAGGGAAATTCCCCCCCCCCCCTCCCTCCCTCCCCTCACCGGCGTGCATTCTTTCTACTAACGATTGTAATTCTGGCTTATACGCCGGACAAAGGCTTTAGAATTCGGCAGTTTCCGGGTCTCCGAAATGTTCTTTCCGTTTCAGTGTGATGTCTTGCGTCCCATCATTCATCGAGCACCTCTGCAGCCCTTTCAGTATATAATTAATTTTTTTAGTTAAGAGTTTATTGTAAACAGGAAATTATTAAATATCTGAACAATCAGAGCGATAGTTAGAAACTGAAAGTAACGTTTTGTGTTGTTACTCATGTAATTTTTTTTTTAATATTTGCTTTGTAGAACATCAATTCGCTTTGTTTGGGTACTCTGACAACTGGAACAACATTCGTTAGGAAGATGATTAAAAATTTAAGGAAATCATTTAAAGTTGGTTTTCTATTGCGTAAAGTTTTCCCAGAATGAAATCTAATAACCCACTCTTGTAATGAGACGTCCATACACAAAGAATCTGAGAATAATTTTTATTCATTAGGTGACAGTGTTCTACTTTGAGAAAATAGCATGCTCTTGCAGTAATAAAATGAACCACGGCAAATGATATTTGCAGTACTTGTGACACATGACGTTCCTAAGAATCTAGTCGTGGTACTGTCATTTTAACACAGGATTCTTACAGATCAGTTTAGTCTGGACGTCAGAGGCTCCTTGTCACTCGGGATAATACTAGAAATGAGGGTACTGAGCCCCAAAAAATCTGTTTCCACCACATCGTGTTACGAACAATAGCGAAGTACGCGACCGTTGAAAATTATAGTGCCGTGGAAGGATTTCTCTGTCCAAGTGTAGTTCTGACAGCAGCTGCATCATCACACTCTAGAGAGAGCTCACTCACAAATTGTGTTTTGTAAAGCCCATCACGAAGCGGAAACTTCAAGTATGTGGAGCGAGTCAAGCTGTAGAGCAGGCTCCTTCAGTCAAATGCACTAACATTAAATCACGATTTGTACTAATTTATTTAAAATGATAGTTACGGTAATTATTTCTTCAGTGGAAGCAGGAGGCGATCTTCCGTGTTTGAGAGTTTAGTATGCTTTTCGAATACTTCATTGCCCAGATCGCAAAGTTTGTTACATAGATAGCCAGTTTCAGCCAGTTCAGTGGCCGTCTTCACATCTGTAAAGGTATACAACAAGATACGGGTCAATACATCTCATCCAAATCAAAAATGTTATAGTACTATTAAGTAGAGTATACAACGTATACGGTAATATCAATGATGATAAATAACTAATGCGCGGGGTAGCCGCGCTATCTGATGCTCCTTGTCACGGGCCTCGCGATTTCCCCCCCGACGGAGGTTCGAGTCCTCCCTCGGCCATGGGTGTGTGTGAAGTCCTTAGCGTAAGTTAGTTTAATTTAGATTAAGTAGTGCGTAAGCTTAGGGACCGATGACCTCAGCAGTTTGGTCCCATAAGACGAATTTCCTAATACCTAATCTCATGTTTGTGTATAACGAGCCAAAAAATACAGTAATACTTACCCTAATTCATCATTATCTTTATACCACTGTGCTATATGTACATTATCTACCCATAATCCCAGAACTTGCAACGTATTAGACAATGTATGGATTACTGAGCATTCTCACATAGTGCAGAAAAACAACGCAGAATCCCATGTATATGATGATCATATACGGGGTTATTACAAATGATTGAAGCGATTTCACAGCTCTACAATAACTTTATTATTTGAGATATTTTCAAAATGCTTTGCACACACATACAAAAACTCAAAAAGTTTTTTTAGGCATTCACAAATGTTCGATATGTGCCCCTTTAGTGATTCGGCAGACATCAAGCCGATAATCAAGTTCCTCTCACACTCGGCGCAGCATGTCCCCATCAATGAGTTCGAAAGCATCGTTAGATGCGAGCTCGCAGTTCTGGCACGTTTCTTGGTAGAGGAGGTTTAAACACTGAATCTTTCACATAACCCCACAGAAAGAAATCGCATGGGGTTAAGTCGGGAGAGCGTGGAGGCCATGACATGAATTGCTGATCATGATCTCCACCACGACCGATCCATCGGTTTTCCAATCTCCTGTTTAAGAAAACCCGAACATCATGATGGAAGTGCGGTGGAGCACCATCCTGTTGAAAGATGAAGTCGGCGCTGTTGGTCTCCAGTTGTGGCATGAGCCAATTTCCCGCGGGCTACGCGTGAAACTTGGCCGCACGCGTTCAACCGTTTCTTCGCTCACTGCAGGCCGACCCGTTGATTTCCCCTTACAGAGGCATCCAGAAGCTTTAAACTGCGCATGCCATCGCCGAATGGAGTTAGCAGTTGGTGGATCTTTGTTGAACTTCGTCCTGAAGTGTCGTTGCACTGTTATGACTGACTGATGTGAGTGCATTTCAAGCACGACATACGCTTTCTCGGCTCCTGTCGCCATTTTGTCTCACTGCGCTCTCGAGCGCTCTGACGGCAGAAACCTGAAGTGCGGCTTCAGCCGAACAAAACTTATGAGTTTTTCTACGTATCTGTAGTGTGTCGCGACCATATGTCAATGAATGGAGCTACAGTGAATTTATGAAATCGCTTCAGTCATTTGTAATAGCCCTGTACTTCCTGAGACAATAAGCATAAGCAGAATAACACGCTACTCTCCATGCGAACCAGTTGGATCTGTCCCGCTGACGGAAACAGGTAAACTAACTGCAGCAGATGATTTGGACCTCAGGTCGCAGTTATTGTCACCATGTGGCAGTACAGTACGATACATCTAAAATGTGAAGTTGCACTACTGCTTCCTTTATGAATTAAATTAAATACATCTGCTACCTAAAATCTATTCGTAGCCATTAGACTATTTGTCAATGGTAAGAATATATAACAGAACATATGGTTAAATACTTAAACACAAGCTGCACAGACACTTAAGATGCGTGATCCAAGCTCGCTTTATCATCTGTTTTTTACGTGGGAACGCCATGAGAGAGAACATTACCAGCGAAATAAGTTCATATAAACAACCCGATATCCAGCAATTAAATGAGCAGGAACCTTTGACAACTATTATATTCCGATTCATGGACAGAACAGGTACATGAGACGTATTACGAACCTGCCTCTACCATCCGTATGCCGGACACACGCCACACCACTAAGGCAATAGATTTTGTTCCTAAATCCAGTATTATAACACACAGTTATGATACACAACCAGGACAGTTGCATGATAAAGTCTTGTGAACTTTATATTATACCCAAGGATACACATCTGTACCGGCCATATGACGGATGGCTTTATGTCAGTACCGTAATAGACGCTCTACGTTTATTCCGTACTGTTGGACAGAGCGTATAAGTTACAGGCAGATTACAACCAATAGCGAGAACGCTAATATGTAGCTCGATGTGTAGGTTGCATACGGTACGTGTTACAGGGTATTTATTGTATGGTAACATTATAAAACACAACTTCCCTTAAAATTACACTGTCCTATTCAGCGTAAAGCAAAACCTGCAGGGTCCCTGGTGGACAGCTAGCAATTGTGGGAATATGATACGTAGCTCGAAATTTACATTACATAATTGTTACATTATACTTGTTTTACGGTAACATTGTAAAATCGTTGCATTTTAAAGAACCTGACAGACACTAATGGGATAAGATCTTTTAAGAACTATATTACGCTTCATGAACAAGACAGGTACGTGTTCTGAAACCAGAAATATGTTCCTGAAATACATGTCTATACGGTCTGTACCTCTTTCTCCCTTTCTTTCTCTCTCTCTCTCTCTCTCTCTCACGCACGCACACACTCACACACACACTCACACCACACATACTGTCATTAAGTTCTTCATTTGTGTGGCCATAGTGACAGTAGTTGCTTTACAATTCTTGAGGGTATTTTTGTTCTGTCGCTGCAACTACAAAAATGAGTGATTTTTTTCGCCAGACGCGTTTCGCTTTATTGAAGTAAAGCATCATCAGTGGTCCGTAATTAAATTATTTACATTTTGATTTGCTTTTAGGTCGATAAACAGTTCGTTAAGAATATCACAGTAAGCACAAATCAACATATTCTTAACGAACTGTTTTTCGATCTAAAATCAAATCAAAATGTAAATAACTTAATTACAGACCAGTGATGATGCTTTACCTCAATAAAGCGAAACCCGTCTTGTGAAAAAAAATGAAGCATTTTTGTAGTTGCAACAACAAAACAGAAATACTCTCAAGAACATGCTGTCGTGTACGTGTGTTCCACATTATCTCAAATAAATAGATTTTGGACCTACATAACCGATATTTAATTTTCAAGTAAGTGGGTGAAGACTAGTAGAAACGAAAATAGCGCGCCAAAGTACCGTAGGAGACCGCTACAGGAGTCAAAACAACGTGTCACAGCCCATCTCTACTTCATTAACCTGCTGTGCTTGTTTCACGGTGATAATTGCAACTTTATGACTTTCCCTCGTATGTAACTTAACGAGTTTCAAAGCCCATTATCAACTTTTTATGTACTGAAAAACTTAAAAACCTGTTTAAAGTGAACGTTAGTTTTAACGGTAATTTACATTTATAGTGTCACAAAACTGCTGACACTGGCGTTCGTACTCCCACAGCATGTACAGTCACATTTAATGTCTAATATTATTATTATTTAATATATTCAATTTTTTTTCTTCTAGAGACATTTTGTTCTTGTTGTTGTTGTTTTATTTTGTGCGGGACGAGCGAGCGCCTTAGTCGCCTCCGGTTCGTCCGCTGCGTAACTTAAAGAGTGGCCGCTGTTGAGAGCCCGAGCTCCGCGACACGGCGTTGACTCCATCCTGCTTTTTTAACAATAAATTATTGTTAAGTGTTTTCTGGATTGATTGGAGAAAGTTGCCACGAAATGAATAAGACTTGTAAATTAGTTATATTAAGCAAAATGTAATCTTGATTTTACTAAAATGTAGTATGCACTGGCGAACCCGTCAATGGTTCGCAACTGCTGAATACGTATTGACACTGGACATACGTCCTATATGGAGTATCCCTGGAAACTGTGACTTCGCCCAGAAACGTCTCTTCAATGTACGCGTTTTTATGATCACGCTTTGCTGATACCGTTTGTTAAGTACGTTTTTGGTTGGGCTCCTTCACTGTTTACATCGCTGTTAAATCGATGTACTCGAAAATACTCCAAAGATCTCACATGCACCTGTAATAAGTACACATTATCGATGTTGCAGCTACAGGCACTCTCTTACGACCTTGGCAGATACATATATATATATTTTTACTACAGATTCGTTACAGTTTTCTTCAGTTTGAAATGTGTGATAGTCTTGTGTGCGTTTCCTAGATATCTGTGTCATTTGGAGATTGTTTATTGTGCCTACATGGAAGTTGTTCACCTTAAATGTTGTAGTGACAAACTGATTACGCTTTGAAATTTCTACGTTATTTAGTGCCATAATGTTTATTTTGTCAGCATATCGTCACCTGTGCACTTTAAATGTTATGTCTGTCGCTTAGGCTTCTGCTTGATAAGGGTCTACTGATCGAAACCGGTAGCACTGGGCATAAAAATTATCAGCTGACGGTCCTACAATGAAGTTTCACACACTGATCGTTTGAAACTTGAAATTACAATAAATCGTATAGAATAGAAATGAAAACGATTCCTTTGTTTTCCTTTATAGTTATTATTAATTTAAGGTTTTTTAAAATTTCTGTTCACAATACAGTCACAAAACTTCAGAATATACAACTTTTTCGCTTTTTGAATTGTTGTTAATGTGTGAACAGGTTTTATAAACTACCATTTGGAGAATAGGCAGCATATAAACAACTAATTGATTAGATGGCGTGTATCGTAGTTAAAACCGACTGCTAGGAAGAAACAAAATACAGCGTATTTTCACAGTGCATCTATGATATATATATATATATATATATATATATATATATATATATATATATATATATATATATATATATATATGTGTGTGTGTGTGTGTGTGTGTGTGTGTGTGTGAAAATATGCTGTATTTAATATATATATATATATATATATATTAAAACTCTGCTCTATACAATTTGAACACAGGCTATATAGCCTGTGTCCAAATCGTACAGAGCAGAGTTTTAATGTTTCGGATATTGTGTCGTAGGAGTTAGTGAAAGGGCACATGCAACTGAGCATGGTACAAACACTCCTACCGTAAATCAATTCCAACGTCTGTGAATGTCCGACCTTGAGACCTCTTTATTGTTACTGCAAACGAAACGTGATTCGCTTAAATTAAGTGAGTAAATCGGTTGGCATCATTGGTATAAGTGGTACGAGAAAGACCTCTCCAACTGGTGGATCTGTGGCAATATAAGCTTCCATAACATATTTCTCATAGTTTTAATATTTGGACGGATAGCATTACAAAGTTTCGGATGATCCAGATTGCGTAGTAGCACTCCAATCATAAGCCGATAAGCCATAAATATAGCTTCCCTAATATACAGATTTTCCTTCCTGCTGTCAGTTTCAACAGAAAACATGTACATTATTGTGATTCTCGAAGT
The DNA here is from genome assembly GCF_021461395.2 of Schistocerca americana. Taxonomy (NCBI): domain Eukaryota; kingdom Metazoa; phylum Arthropoda; class Insecta; order Orthoptera; family Acrididae; genus Schistocerca; species Schistocerca americana. The sequence continues at coordinate 276,120,389 of NC_060123.1, read as the reverse complement.
GTCAAACACACACCTGAAGGTGGCTGAATGGTTGTTAGCCGAAATTGTTGGCAAGGAGGAGACGTCATCCAGCTGAAATCCCGAAACATTATGGAATGCTGTACATGGCTGTTCATAAAAATAAACTGCCTATGTCCATCCGATTGGTTTATTAGAGTATAGTGTAAAAAACTGAAGTAAATAGGTTCAAGAACTTTTCGAGATTTTTGGTGAACAACATTTCCCCTTTGTCTATTAGTATATACTTGCAAAAGGAAAGCTTGAATGTGATACTTAGTAACAATGAAAAGGTATGGCAACTCAATCTGTTTTTTGAGGTAGGTGCCTTTTCTCAGAACGGATCGAACCTGCTACTATGTTATCTAAGTAATCCTTCACTGTAGAGAATGTATTGCTTAACAGGCATTTTTTTAACTGCCTTTTCAAACAAGTTTATTTTAATAATACTTTTAATTTCCTTGGGCAATTTATTGTTCAGTTCTATTCCTTGGTAGAAAATGCAGTTTTGAGTTTTATGTTTGTTCTGTCTTGGCAAATGAATGTCCACTCTAGATCTTGTTCCACGGTGATGGACAGAGCTGTTTGTACACTAATTACGAATGTTATTTTTGATACACACAACTGACTGGTAAATGTACAGGCGTGGCGTAGCTAAAAAACCCAGTGTTTGGAACAAATCTTTAAATTATCTCGACTACTATTTTTTGTTACTATTCTTATAAACCTCTCTTGTAGTCTGAAAACTACGTTGATATTTTGTATGTTTGCTCCCAAAAAAAGAATTCCATAGCTACATAATGAATGTACAAACTAATAGTATGTAACTAAAGGACATTGGCTGTTACACACTGATGACAGGACTCTAAGGGCATAACTGCCTGCATGTATATCAGTGCGTTGACACTACTTCAGCTGGGAATAAACATTCATTCTAGAAATTGTGTTTGTTATTCAATCCATGCATGTGCCATCTATATTTAATTTAACAGTGTCATTTTCCCTCTTCGAAATGAACATCGGGGCATTTGCTTGTTTTTATGTTTATTGTGACTTAATTACGTTTTGACCAGCAGTTGATCTGCGTTGCCTGGTGAAACGTTGTTGGGATGCCTCGTGTAAGGTGGAGAAATGGGTACCATCGCGTTTCCGACTTTGATAAAGGTCGGATTGTAGCCTATCGCGATTGCGGTTTATCGTATCACGACATTGCTGCTCGCGTTGGTCGAGATCCAATGACTGTTAGCAGAATGTGGAATCGGTGGGTTCAGGAGGGTTTAACGGAACGCCGTGCTGGATCCCAACGGCCTCGTATCACTAGCAGTCAAGATGACAGGCATCTTACCTGCACGGCTGTAACGGATCGTGCAGCCACGTCTCGATCCCTAAGTCAACAGATGGGGACGTTTCTAAGACAACAACCATCTGCACGAACAGTTCGACGACGTTTGCAGCAGCATGAGCTCGGAGACCATGGCTGCGGTTCCCCTTGACGCTGCATCACAGACAGGAGCGCCTGCGATGGTGTACTCAACGACGAACCTGGGTGCACGAATGGCAAAACGTCATTTTTTCGGTTGAATCCATGTTCTGTGTACAGAAGCATGATGGTCGCATCCGTGTTTGGCGACATCGCGGTGAACGCACATTGGAAGCGTGTATTCGTCATCGCCATACTGGCGTATCACCCGGTGTGATGGTATGGGGTGCCATTGGTTACACGTCTCAGTCACCTCTTGTTCGCATTGACAGCACTTTGAACACTGGACGTTACATTTCAGATGTGTTACGAAACGTGGCTCTACCCTTCATTCGATCCCTGCGAAACCCTACATTTAAGCAGGATAATGCACGAACGCATGTTCCAGGTCCTGTACGGGCCTTTCTGGATACAAAAATGTTCTGCTGCTGCCCTGACCACCACATTCTCCAGATCTCTCACCAATTGAAAACGTCTGGTCAATGGTGGCCGAGCAACTGGCTCGTCACAATACGCTAGTCACTACTCTTGTTGAACTGTGGTATCGTGTTGAAGCTGCATGGGCAGCTGTACCTGTACACGCCATCCAAGGTCTGTTTGACTCAATGCCCAGCCGTATCAGGCCGTTATTACGACCAGAGGTGGTTGTTCTGGGTACTGATTTCTCACGATCTATGCACTCAAATTGCGTGAAAATGTAATCACATGTCAGTTCTAGTATAATATATTTGTCCAATGAATACCCGTTTATCATCTGCATTTCTTCTTAGTGTAGCAATTTTAGTGGCCAGTAGTGTATTTTGGCTCTGATATTTCTTGTTATCGAATGTTTGGACTTATTTGAGGGATGTATTACGTCTGGTCTTTGTACACCTGCAGGGCCTGATAGAAACAGTTACTACACATTTTAGTCCTATTGCTTCTAGCTTATTTAGTAGGATCTTATGGTCAGTCGAAGGCGTGAAATGTAGTTGGTATTAGGGAGGGCACTGGACTAGAGTAATCTGTGCAGCTGTGTTAGCCATATTGCTACAGCGAAGGAACTTGCCCCCTTTCTTGCAGCGGTGTACCGTAGGTCTCTAGAAGAAAGTAGCGTTCCAAAGGATTGGAAAAGGGCACAGGTCATCCCCGTTTTCAAGTAGGCAAGTCGAACAGATGTGCAGAACTGTAGACCTATATCTCTAACGTCTATCAGTTGTAGAATTTTGGAACACGTATTATGTTCGAGTATAATGACTTTTCTGGAGACTAGAGATCTACTCTGTAGGAAAAAAATGGAAATGTCGTGTGGCTAGGGCCTCCCGTCGGGTAGACCGTTCGCCTGGTGCAGGTCTCTCGATTTGACGCCACTTCCGCGACCTGCGCGTCGATGGGGATGAAATGATGATGATTGGGACAACACAACACCCAGTCCCTGAGCGGAGAAAATTTCCGACTCAGCCGGGAATCTAACCCGGGCCCTTAGGGTTGAAGTCTGTCACGCTGACCACTCAGCTACCGGGGCGGACTTACTCTGTAGGAATCAGCATGGGTTTCTAAAAAGACGGTCGTGTGAAACCTAGCTCGCGCTATTCGTCCACGAGACTGAGAGGGCCGCAGACACGGATTCCCAGGTAGATTCCGTGTTTCTTGACTTCCGCAGGGCGTTCGATACAGTTCCCCAGAGTCGTTTAAGCCGGCCGAAGTGGCCGTGCGGTTAAAGGCGCTGCAGTCTGGAACCGCAAGACCGCTACGGTCGCAGGTTCGAATCCTGCCTCGGGCATGGATGTTTGTGATGTCCTTAGGTTAGTTAGGTTTAACTAGTTCTAAGTTCTAGGGGACTAATGACCTCAGAAGTTGAGTCCCATAGTGCTCAGAGCCATTTGAACCATTTGAGTCGTTTAATGAACAAAGTAAGAGAATACTGACTATCAGACGAATTGTGTGATTGGATTGAAGAGTTCCTAGATAACTGAACGCAGCATGTCATTCTCAATGGAGATAAGTCTTCCGAAGTAAGAGTGATTTAAGGTGTGCCGCAGGGGAGTGTCATAGGACCGTTGCTATTCACAATATACATAAATGACCTTGTGGATGACATCGGAGGTTCACTGAGGCTTTTTGCGGATGATGCTGTGGTGTATCGAGAGGTTGTATCAATGGAAAATTGCGGTGAAATGCAGGAGGATCTGCAGCGAATTGACGCATGGTGCAGGGAATGGCAGTTGAATCTCAATGTAGACAAGTGTAATGTTCTGCGAATACATAGAAAGAAAAATCCCTTATCATTTAGCTACAATACAGCAGGTCAGCAACTGGAAGTAGTTAATTCCATAAATTATCTGGGAGTACGCATTAGGAGTGATTTAAAATGGAATGATCATATAAAGTTGATCGTCGGTAAAGCAGATGCCAGACTGAGATTCATTGGAAAAATCCTAAGGAAATGCAATCCGAAAACAAAGGAAGTAGGTTACAGTACGCTTTTTCGCCCACTGCTTGAATACTGCTCAGCAGTGTAGGATTCGTACCAGATGGGGTTGATAGAAGAGATAGAGAAGATCCAACGGAGAGCAGCGCGCTTCGTTACGGGATCATTTAGTAATCGCGGTGGGCGCTGATGACCACGCTGTTTAGCGCCCGTAAACCTCAAACACACACACACACACACACACACACACAGTAATCGCGGAAGCGTTACGGAGATGATAGACAAACTCCAGTGGAAGACTCTGCAGGAGACACGCTCAGGAGCTCGGTACGGGCTTTTGTTGAAGTTTCGAGAACATACCTTCACCGAGGAGTCAAGCAGTATATTGCTCCCTTCTATGTATTTCTCGCGAAGAGACCATGAGGATAAAATCAGAGAGATTAGAGCCCACACAGAGGCATACCGACAATCCTTCATTCCACGAACAATACGAGACTGGAATAGAAGGGAGAACCGATAGAGGTACTAAAGATACCCTCCGCCACACACCGTCAGGTGGCTTGCGGAGTATGGATGTAGATGTAGATGTAGATGTACTCGTTCGCACATCTGCCTAGTAAGAGGGAGATCTGGGTTCAACTCTGGACTGTGGCATAAATTTTAATTCATTTTTTCAGCTTCCGTCATTATGGAGATATCTGCGTCAAGGTGACGGAGGTCGGCCGGGGCTTGAGGAAAAATCTATTTAAGGCCGCGAACAGATGATGTGAGCCACGCAGTTCGGCACAGCCCTCCAGTTCCAGCAGTGAATGGAGTGCGTCCGCAGCGGCCGCCCTGCGGCCCGTCACTCGGCGGCTGGAGAGGCGCGGCCTGCGCCGGCCAACTGCTGGAGCGGCGCCGCTGACGGACGAAGCGCTGCCGCCGACGCTGCTCTGCTTCCCGGCTGTCGGTGAGCGCCGCGTCGGCCGCCCGCCTCGCTGTATTTGGCGGAAGTGCTTAATGGACGTTTCTGACGTGTTTATCTGTTCTGCGCTCTGCCGCTCCTAATTGTAATCTGTTGAAAACGGAGATGTTATCGCGCTCATTTAGTTTCGTTGCTTGTTCAGCGTACGGGCAGATTATTGTTGGTGTCTTTAAGTCCAGTGTGCCGTCGAGAGGGATACAAGCACAGTCCGGAAGGACCCACGTGCAGGCGAAGGAACCGGAATTCCTATTCGTACGGCAGACGAAAGATAAATGTCACTGCCGGACGTTGTGGCCGAGCGGTTCTAGGCGCTTCAGTCCGGAACCGCGCTGCTGCTACGGTCGCAGGCTCGGATCGTGCCTCCGACATGGATGTGTGTGATGTTCTTTAGTTAGGTTTAAGTAGTTCTAAGCCTAGGGGACTGATGACCTCAGATGTTAAGTCTCACAGTGCTCAGAGCCATTTGAACTATAAATGTCATTGTATACAGGGTGCCTCAGGAGGAATGGTCAATATTCAGGGATGTGACTGGAACGATCATTCGAAGCAAAATGTCTAGTAAAAATGGGTTTTAAAATGCATACCTTTTGAGCCATGAGCACTTCTTTACCTTCGACACAGCGAAACAAATCTCTTCTAAATTGTTGACGGTGTACAGCAACAAGCTACAAATTGGTTTCAGATTATTTTATTCAAAAAGTACCGTTAGCTGTTTCGAATCTTTTGCAATTAACCGTTAGAAGATTTTTCCCTGCTTTCATCAATACAGATTATACACTGGTTTCCTTTGAGTTGCCGTAAAATGTCCATCTGGGGCATTTGTATAAACAGTCTTCTTGCAATGAAATACATTGTATTTTGACAGTTCCGAACTGCATTGTAAACCACTTTCGTTCGGTTCAATGTGCACCACATGTTTTATAGCATACGAAAACAAATTCACAGTTTGCAATGTACATGACTGTCAATGATGCTATATCTTTGACAATCATTCACTCACAAAACGAATTTACAATATACACAACATGTCTTCATTTACAGCATACGAAAACAAATACACAGCTTGTAAAGTACATAATTGGCAAGGATGCCACATGCTTGACAATCATGTACTTTGCAAATGTGTATATGTTTTCGTATGCTATAAATCGAAATATGTGGTGCACAATGAAAATTAGTTTTCAGAATGAGATTTTCACTCTGCAGCGGAGTGTGCGCTGATATGAAACTTCCTGGCAGAATAAAACTGTGTGCCAGACCGAGACTCGGCAAGGCAAAGGTCCAGAGCTCGAGTCTCGGTGCGGCACACAGTTTTAATCTTTCAGGAAGTTTCAAAATTAGTTTTGTCACCGAACGAAAGTGGTTTACAATTTAGTGCAACGTTTGCGACTGTGAAAATACAAACATCGTTGATAATGTACTTCACTGTAAGGAAACTACTTATACAAATGCGCCAGATAAACATTTCACGGCAACCCACAGGAAACCATCGTACATAATCTGTATTGGTGAATGCATGAAAAAGCGTCCGATAATGAACTGTAAAAAATTCGAAACCAGCAACTGTACTTTTTCAATAAAGTAACCTGGAACCAATTTGTAGGTGGTTGCTGTACACAGTGAGCAATTTATTTTATGTAACAGCCACGGTCTCTACCCATGTCTATATATGACAAATTTGCATCAGATCTCTTCTAGTCCAAATTCTTTTCCATATTTTGAATGGTGGTAGTTAGAGATCAGAAACGGAGCAAGTACAAGTCAATTTTTCCGGTTGCGCTGCTGTTTCCTTGGTTCCCCGAATACGACGAATCTGAGAACTGTGGCGCTGCGGTCGCTTCATACTCGTCTCCTCGTTTTCGTTCTGGAGGATACAGGAGAATAACGCTCGCCGTGACTTATTTTGTTAATACGGAAGATGAGTACACGATGTTGCTGCTGTACATTAGAACTGACATGGACTGATGGCCTTTAACAAGGCTGCTGTGAGACGGTGGATCGTTTAAGATGGACATTAATTGATGCAAAGTACACAACTGCATATGTTTTCCATTACGGAAGGAGTGGTATGGCTTCAAATGGCTCTGAGCACTATGGGACTTAACAGCTATGGTCATCAGTCCCCTAGAACTTAGAACTACTTAAACCTAACTAACCTAAGGACAGCACACAACACCCTGCCATCACGAGGCAGAGAAAATCCCTGACCCCGCCGGGAATCGAACCCGGGAACCCGGGCGTGGGAAGCGAGAACGCTACCGCACGACCACGAGATGCGGGCTAAGGAGTGGTATCTGGAATACGTTTCACACCACAGTCTACGCTCCGACGAAAAACATGCAAACTTCATCCAATGTAAACAAAATGGTTGTGTTCTTATTTATCCGACCACTACCGTGAGAAAACATATGTGCTGCGTCAGAAAAAAACTGGACACAGAGTAACATCACTATTATATCACTACGACAAAAAAGCGCGCTATTTATGTATTCATTTGGTCATGGCATCCGAGGCTTAGGGGCTAACAGCGAGTTGCGTGCCTTATCATTCATTCCTATAATTTAATTTAATATTTAATGACTATTTGGAGACTGCACTTCATCCTCACGTCATGTTTTCTGGTGCTGTAGTTACAGCATCGGTGACGCCTCGAAAGTGTGTGCATGTCTACGTAGTTGTTACACACTATCTGAATGGATGTTGGACACTAAAACAAATTTAGAATAATCTTCGAAAAACTTGTATCTATGTAAGTGTACGTGTAAACAGATAATCTGCCCGCACTGCTAACCGATCAGCCGTTATATTGTTATAGAAGCTCTTGCTTCTGTGGTTTAGGCAGGTCGGACGTTACGTGACATTTCAGTTTGCATTTGTGAATGGCTGTAAAGACGAAACCATGATTTTGTGGAACAAAAGAATACTAATCTACAGTTTCATGGCGGAAATTCCTTTCAAAACGGTTGTGTATGTAGAGATAATGCCGCGAGTCCACAGTTATACTTGCCATTTCTTGTACCCGCCCTCATTTCAGAGCGAGTCGAGTCCACTTGTGACCCGACAACACACTCAGATGAAGAGTGGGCTGTGGCGGAGACTCACGAGTCGTATCTACGGGCACACGGAGACGGCGAGTTCGGAGTTGACGATACCCGGACTCGCTGACGACTTTAAAGCGGGCATACGGAGCATTTCCGGTCTCTAACGGTGCATGCACAACAAAAAAAATCCAATGAACATCGGGTCTTAAGTCCATAACTTAAAAGCTGTGAGCACCTGTTCATCAGTGAAACACATCGTTTCTTCTGAACGAGTGCTCATATCTTTAAGGTACGCATTTTAGAGACCGTGTTTACTCGACAAGTTTTTCTTATTTTCGTCCATACTATCTCCTTCCAAAAAGTGGAAAGCAAAGAGGTTGCAGTAGAAATATTTCGTTTCAGTATGTCGAAGATGAAATGCTTATGACTTTTAAGGCAGGCATTTCAGAGCCCCTGTTTACGAGAATTTTTTGTTTCCAATCCTCTCACGACCGAGTTTTAAGCCTCCGAGACGTGTTTTGGAGATAAACAGTGACCGGCTACAGCAAACTTGTTTCATTCCTTAGAAGCACGGTTCCTTGTCGTGAGCATTGCAGAATAAAAGTGTGCTCTGGACTCTTCGATGCTTTACTGTCAACACTTACACGTATCCATGTTGCTCGTGCATTTTTTTCTGATGTCATGTAGTCACTTTCTGTTAGGAGAGTATACGTAGCTACTTATTCGGATCTATTCTCATATAGGTTCTCACTGAAACAAGGAGCCCTTTTCTTGCATGCACTGCAGGGAATATACCGCGCGGCCGTCCGTACCAACACGAACTGATTCCATAAAAGCTCTTAACTACTGTGACACGGCCGTGTTTAAAATTGTCTTCTAAACCACTGTGTGGATGCGCCAGACCAGCGCAGAGTTCCATTTTAATTTCGTCGCAGTGTTATGGACATAATTGTGGCATTTACATAGATCCCCAACTCGTGAAACTGTTTGTCGGTATTCTGCTCCAGTTGCTAAGTAAGTTTCACCAGCAGCGACATAGTCGCTATACGAACAGTGATCCAGTACTGTCAAATGTTTTTTCTTCTAGTCTTTGATCACAATATCAGTTCTTTTAATGATGACCGGTTTCAGTCCGTGATAACCATCCTCAGGTCTTTTCTACACCTTGTCCTAAAGTGATAAGGCCATAATGACATCCTCAAAACATATATAGTCAGCACAGCATCGTCACATAGATGTAAAATAAGGAGTAGAATAAGCCACATCGTCTACACAGTCATTACTGCTATTCTGTTCTATACATTTTAGATCTATGTGACGATGCTGTGCTGACTATATTTATATGTTTTGACGATGCCATTATGACTTTAACGCTTTAGGACATGGTGTAGAAAAGATCTGAGGATGGTCATCACGGACTGAAACCGGTCATCGTCAAAAGAATTGGTATTGTGATCAAAGACTGGAATAAAAAAACATTTGCTAAGTAAGTTGTTTTCTTTGTCATGCGCTATTTCATTTACAGTGCAACTATCTTCTAGTGACTTTGCAGGGACCAATATTAAAATACCTCATTCCTGTAATGAAACAAAGCTCAAGAATATACGAGGGCATGCTAAAAACTAATACCTCTGACTTTTGTATGTGTAAACTTTTTGAATAAAACAAACGTTATTTACATTCTATATCTTTATTTTACATGTCTACATATTTGCAGCCCTCTGTCGCTAGAGGGCTCCTGATTGCAGCACGTAACATTACAGTGTGTAACGTAACTGTACCGGTGCATGAGAAACAGCGTGCTGTAATGGAGACTCGAATTAGAAGAGTTCATCCACACATGGAGCACCGGCACCTTTAGGTTGACAAAGCCAGATCACACATGAGCGCTGTGACATCTAGAAGAATCCGACGCTTGGGTTCACAGTCATCGATCATCCTCCATACGGTCCTGACTACGGTCCATTTTTCATCTCTTTCGAAAACTTAAAGAACACCTTCAAGAACTTCATTTGGTAGTGATGAAGCGCTGCAAGCAAAGGTGCGGTTGTGACTCCGTCAATGTAGACAAACATTCTACATTGATGGTATCAACAAACTCGTCTCTCATTATGAGAACGGTTTTCGTCGCAGGGTGACTGTGTTGAGAAATGAATACGTAGACATCAAGAACAAATATGTAGAATGTTAAAAACGTTTGTTTTATTTTAAAAGCTTTAAGCGTTTTCACATTCGTGTGTATTACTTTTCAGCACGCTCTCGTAGTATGTGCTAGAGTCTGCTTACGTGTGCAGCTTGACGTACCAGTACGCGATGTGCAAGCAGTTTGGTCAGATGTCATTGATGCCAGTTCTCTCAATGGATTACGGGTACTACGAGCTTAAATTGTTGTTATAAAGTGCATATAGTTTACGCCAACAAAAAACGAGATATTCATTTCTGTCTTAATTTCTGATTTGTTCAGTTTGGGACCCTATACGATTTCTATGACTTTTAATCTAAAACATCTGGTTGCTACTTGTAGCAATTCATACTCTTTATCAGTGTACTATGCTGACTGGATTGCAAACAGTTGTGAGAATATTTCTCGCTTCCTACTGGTTGACCAAGTGACCAAGCGTCATCTTAGTGAGCTATTTAGAGCAAGAACATGAGATCAGTGGGAAAGTAAGCGGGTAGATAGAGAATTGCGCCTAACGCGTCTGGACTGAGAACCGAGAGTGGGAGAAGGTGAGTGGGTTGTCAGTAACTCACACTCAGCGTGACTGGCGACCAGCTGGTCTTGACAGATAAGGTCTTCCCACTCTGCATGATTTATCTTTCTGTTATCTGGCGTAGGCAGAGATTGTGTATTTACCTTCCTCTTCCGTGATGTCATTTCTCGTTTGAGCTACGCTTTCTATTCAATAGCCTAGGAATTTAACAACAAACTAATAGTACGTAAGTCCCCAGTGAGCAACACATCTGTTCAACCAACTTGTCATTCGAGAGGCACGACTTGAGCACATTAAGTAATCACCAACTGATTTAGTATGAAAAAACTTACCAGCTGGGGAATATACGTAAAAAAAGGGCCAAAATCGAAATAGACCGTACCACCCAACCTAATACTCCAAGTTTCAATGGTGTTCTTTGAGAATCGCTTACCATTAATTCACCTCTAATTATTCGACTTGAATACTTTACCTTTTGCTCAAAAGAAAAAAAAAAGGAAAATAAGGGAAGAGAACTTATCAAAACCATTTGCCTTCATGATGCTCTTCCTGTCCCACCTTTTTTAGTGCTAGCGAAGTGGCGCTGTTGTTGTGACTTAGCACTCATTTTTAGGAGTACGGCAGCTAAGATCTCCGCACAGGCTCAACAAGTTCAAATGGTTCAAATGGCTCTGAGCACTATGGGACTTGACATCTGAGGGCATCAGTCCCCTAGACTTAGAACTACTTAAACCTAACTAACCTAAGGACATCACACACATCCATGCCCGAGACAGGATTCGAACCAGAGACCGTAGCAGCAGCGCGGTTCGGGTTGAAGCGCCTAGAACCGCTCTGCCACAAGTTTAGAAAAGACAATATTCTCTGGTTATTTGTAGGTTTATCGTTGTTTCGATAAATCGGTTAACGCAAAAGTCAGGATGCTTCCCCTTAAAAGGATGAGGCCAAATTCAATCCTGTCCTTTTCATATCCGATCTAGTGCACCCTCTCTAATGAGGTGTCGTCAATACGGTACATACAAAGTCGAAAACTGTTCGCATTTACTGAAGATTCTTTCACCTCCCAGCATTAGTGCACACAGAAAACAATGTCTTATATGTGATGACTATTCGCGCGAATGTGTGTCAGACTTGGATTCAAAACGAAGTAGCCTGGTATGAGGCACTCCATCATATTTTTTTACATCTTTTAGAGACAGCGCTTAGAAGCAAAAGAGTTATTTCCGTCGAAGCACAAGTTCGAAGATCTTGTCTTCAGGCAGCTATTGTCTCACCCAAATATATACAACAAAACACTGATTTTCAGACACGTAGCTCGCACAATATCAGATTCCAGATTCATATCCTCCAGATCAGATGCTATCGTTTGATATGCGTGAATGTAACATTTCAGTCAGTTTTCATTTTGGTAATGTTACAGATTATTTAAAGTTTTAAGATCGCTTGTCCTCTTGTCAGACCCGCACTAATGCATTACAAACAAGGGCTTTCACGAACTCCACAATTTTTACCTGCTCAACACCGGAATTTCGCATCTTGCCCAAAACTTGTCTCATTGCCAGTACCCGAACTCCACAAGTAATAGCAGACTTGTGACCTTTTGCTCTTCACCACTTTCTCAAGGAAATCACTAAGCCATATTGCATTTATTTATTTAGCATATGACAGTACAAACTGAGCTGCAACTTACATAAACGAACTGCACAATTTTACGAAATAAATATAACTAAACGACTACATCTACAAATTAATATCTAAATTTTCAATCCTTTCAAGGGCTGCCTTTGTGACTTCCAAGAAGTCTCCTAATTTTCGGGGTCAGCTAGTCTGCTACACCTTGTTACAGTGTGTTTCATGGTCATAAGTACATTGCCACGGTAACATTGAGAAGATGAAGCCTTTCCCCATCATTAGAGGATTTCTGTACAGATGCCATGACCTGTAGGAATCCGTTTAATTGTTTGCCAAGCATGTCGCTGTAATTCAATATCGGCTGGCCTTGTGCCAGCCCTTACGAGCGTCTGATATTCCTCAGGGTAGTATTTTTTCACGTTTGTGACCACTTCCTGCTCATATTGAATTCCACTGCTTGTAGTGATTCTGTCAGTATCATAGGTGACTGCCTGGACTGTAATCAGCTCAGTTTAAGTGCAGGCGCGTCGGACTGGATAGGTACCTGAGGAATTTTAATGAAGATACTCGCCTCCGCAGCGTACCTTAAGTTGTACGTGTCCCGTGGGTGGTACTAAACGAGTATCAGAGCTGGCGGCTACATCTGTCTATAAAAGGTCCCCTGGCTTCAGAATGAATGAGCAACAGCGTTTCTTCTCAGGACCAATCAACCAGGCATCACTATGATAATTTTTCAATTTTACAGCTTAATGTTGAAGGGCTTAGCCATATTGTAGAAATGTAACAAAGTTAAAGAGCACTGTTACATCTTTATAACAACTATTATTAAGATCTTATGTATCCAAAATGACAGAAGGATAAAGAAAAGTTGTTTAAAGAAAAGGAAGTATATAAAACGAGCTCCAATTGCAAGTAGAAGATATTCCTACGCTAATGATAATAGTTAAGATTTGTACGGAACACACTTTCAAGAAGTTCAGTCGGTCCATTCGCTATTCTGTGATTGCATATTTTCCTTCCGGATGAATACTTGTCTTTATTTGGTTTTCTTGCCAGATTTTGTTACGGTACCAGACCCGACACTATTTAGTCAAATGAATACGATACACATAGGGATAAACCAATTCAAACAACAATTTAAATCGGAAATGAAAAGTCTCGCATGCATTTGTCGTTCTCCAAAGCGCAAAAGTACTCGTCTACCCAAATATATGGTGAGAAAGTTACATTTTTTCTCATCAGTAAATTTTCTATGAGATGGTTAGCGAAGTGTGCAGGAATGGATCATGTTTCATGATGCTCATTGGATCACAAATCTCACATCTCCTACTTGTTCATATTCCAAGTAAGTGAGAGACAAGCACTAATGAAGTCACCTTCCATTTTCACTATCGGTAGTCTTTCCTTTCCTTTGCATTTGTGACCGATTTATTGCCTATCTCTTGAACTAAAGATGGATCATGAGTGTGATTTCCCACGCACCAAGACAGGAGATGATCGGAGATGGTGAATAAACAAACATTATGCAGTGCATTTCTTTTAAATTATTCGTTGGTAATATTACAAAGGAAAACTATCGTACCTGGAACAGAAACCCCTGGCCTGCACTTCTGTAAGAAACAGCTGCCTCAGTAGCCTGAAAGGTAGCTACATCCATGTAAGTTGTGGTGTGTGCTCCACGGTTCCCAATCGTGAGCTCCCGATAGTGCTCCTAAACGTAAGATAATTCGCAGTGCGATACTGCGATTCGAAGCAAGATGACGGCGTACGGCTCATAGGACGTTACCATTGCACTATAACGCCCGTTTTACACTATGAACGGAATTGTAATCGATTGAAAACCAGTTGCGTGAATGGCGGCCATAGGAGTAGGGTCAGTTCAAAATTCGGTACTAGTGACCTCAATTCGCATGCGCTAGCTGGGAGCTGTCTGCTGTGGTCACGTCTCAGCTGTGTGCTGAGTCTGCCATATTGCTTTCTGGTGCACTTACCGCGTGTTCTGTTTCTGTTTATGATCGTTTCGTTATCACAAGGAACTTTCTGAGCAAGTAAGTGTAGTGCACTTTTCGTAAATATTTTCATGGAAGTTTTTAAATCTTTGTAAATTTCAAGTATAATTAATGATATGCTAATGTGAAATCACGACTTTGGCACTGTTATTCTAGAAGCTGTAAGCTGTTTTTACGTTTATCATTTAAACACGCTGCGACAACATCTTTTACGAGTTTACAGTTCGGGCCTAGTACGCTTGGAGCGCTTTAGTAGACTATAATCATTCTCGAACACTCGTTCATCGTGTAAAAAGAGCTTAAGTGAAAGCCTCACGAAGCGACTCTAACTTTAACGATTTCTCCCTTGCTCTTCTAAGCACTGTAGAGACTCTTCTAGCGCCTGTAAGTTGCATTTCCCAGAGGATGGACATAGCGGGGAAATCTCTTTTACCGACTGTATAGTAATGGGACGTGAAGCAGAAAGATAAAAAAAAAAAACAGAATCGACATGAAAATCCTAAAAGATTGTTACCAGTTCTTAGTTTTACATATTATGCAGTCGTTCTGCAAAAATATTAGAATACTTGAGGCATGTGTTGACGTAAATAAATCTTAGTCGAAAGTGATGAGCAGTTTTAGGAAAGAATATAGCGATTATTGTTCAAAATGTGTGTGACATCTTGTGGGACTTAACTGCTAAGGTCATCAGTCCCTAAGCTTACACACTACTTAACCTAAATTATCCTAAGGACAAACACACACACCCATGCCCGATGGAGGACTCGAACCTCCGCCGGGACCAGCCGCAAGGCCTATGACTGCAGCGCCTTACACCGCTCGGCTAATCCCGTGCGGCAATATAGCGATTTTTAGAAATGAAAGCCAACAAAGGTACAGGAAGTATAGACATAAACAATTATGTTGTTTAGGAAAAAAGATTTCAGAAGGTGTACTGAGGAAGCGAGATGTCATGAGTGGCGCAAGCGATCATATATTGACCTTAAATCTTTTACATTTTTTAGTATTCGAATTTCGGTAAACAGCCATACATTTCACCTATATAGCAGCATTTATAACAGATCTAATTAATTACACTAAGCTGAACGTGGCTGGGGCTCTAAACCACCAGTAATGTATTTAAAAGAACCATTCCAGTATGAAAAACCACGAGAAATGTCGAGATCTGAACGGCAGTCCTCTAAAATATGAGTCCAGTACCTTAACTGGTGAATTATTCCACTCGGGGTTCACATGAAATTGAGGAATATGTTCCGGAGTGTGTATATCAAACACAGAACTGTTTTGTAATCAGTCATGGACTAAGGGATAAATAGAGGAAAAACATTTGAAATGTGACATGTTAAAACAGTCTAGATATCTGAAGTAATGAAGGGGGAGAAACTTGTATTACTACGATTTGCATATGCAAACTGAAGCGACAATTGAAAATTAGTACTAAGACCGGGATTCAAAACCCGGGCCTCCTGCTCACTGGGCGGATTCAGATTGGATTGAGAAGGGAGGCATGCCAGGATAATCAGTGCAGTTGTGCAAATCCACCGTGTTAGGGTGGTGTAGTGGTAAGTGCATCGCCTTGGTGAGCAGTAGCCCTGGGTTTGATTCCTGGCCTCAGTATAAATTTTCATTCGTCGCTTCAGTCTGCATATACATGAGACTTACAAAGGTTTCTGGAACCGCATAATTTCATCTGTTATCTTATCTTGATCATTTTAGTCCAATTTACACAACAGATAACTTTCTTGCTGCACAAAAAAATTGAGATGAAATTTTTACCATTTCATTGTGGCAGGGTGGTACAGCAACCAGTTTCGAATTATTTCAGAGTAACAAAATTATTCAGTCTCAATGACGCGTTTCATCCTTGTGGGGGATCATCAGATTGTCTATAAAAACAAGAAACGAAACAATGAGTAACAGATATAGGAAGGAACAAGGTCCTATTTTACACGAATATGCAGGTAAAATGAAAGTAATAGAAACTTACATAAAAGTAGCTGGATATGACATCCATCCGTCGAATAGCCATGGAAAATGGAAGCAGCAGTAACTGTATATATAGCCCATCCGTCATAAAAACACATAAAATGCAAGGTGGACCTAGTTAAAAGAGAAGAAAGCCGCCAGCATATCATCAAGAAGATACAGAAAGGCGGCGGACACATTTCATCGGCTTTCGCATGTTGCCTTGAACACATCAGCTGACACCGCCATAGTAGTAAAAAATAGGGCCACGCTTACAAAAATAAACGCGATATAAGCGACACGTTGCACGCAATACATTGTCTTTCCAGCGCGCACAAATACTGCTGAGACAGAAGGAGATGCAACCACATGAAGCCGAAAGTACATTAAGGTACCCCGACACAAAACAGAGTAATTAGTTAAAACGATGACATGAAACAGCAATTCAGGTATGTCAGTAATACTTCATATGGAGTAAACTAGCTAAATTTTAGAGTGCTTGTGGAGCGTGTGCACACAAAACCAACAAACCAAACTTCAGGGCATCAGAGACAGTGAGAGTCGTAAGCATTGCAAACTGTTGTCAGTGTCCTGTTTCTAGTCAAAAATGGTTCAAATGGCTCTGAGCACTATGGGACTCAACTGTTGAGGTCATTAGTCCCCTAGAACTTAGAACTAGTTAAACCTAACTAACCTAAGGACATCACAAACAGCCATGCCCGAGGCAGGATTCGAACCTGCGACCGTAGCGGTCTTGCGGTTCCAGACTGCAGCGCCTTTAACCGCACGGCCACTTCGGCCGGCTTGTTTCTAGTCATTAGAATAAAAATATAAGTTGCAGAATATAAAGAAGTAAAGCCACCTACGATAAAATAAGGTTGTTAATAAGCCTACCTTTGAAATATAACGACCCTAACTTCAAAAACAACAAAACAAACAAGTTAAAAATTAGGCTATACACAAAACAAAAGGAATCACTGTAGCAGATTTCCAAACAAAGGAAGCATTGTATTATAATACTTGGTTTCTGTTAAACAGTTGAGCGTTCAGCAACTTGGAGTTTATCGACATACGGATGTTTAACAATTTCCAACTCCTCGAGTAGATTCAACTTTTTCTCCTTCTGAGCAATGTGTAGTATCTTCAAGTATTCCGACAGGGAAGACTGGCGCCCACTTGATTGAAGACGTCCGGCAAACGTCCTGGTCTTTCTTCGATAGAATGTGCTGGTTGAACCCTGTCTTGAAGATCTTACCGGTCTGACCTATATACGACATTTCATAGTCACTACACTCCAATTTGCACACCCCCGACCCTGCGTACTAATCCTTATGGGAACGTTCATTGTGAATGTAATTATTTTGAAGCTTAATACCAGTACTGAAAACAACACGCAAATCATGATTCTTACAAAGCTTAGCCAAATCATAAGAGAGAGTTCCTATGAACGGGATCTTCACAAATTTGGACTTGGAAAACAAGGAGACTGGGAGAATTCTGTGCTGAGCTACTGATGTTGTTTTCTTATGTAGCTTATCAGCAATTACAGGACTGTAGGCATTATTTACAACGATGTATATCAAATTCGCTAACTCTTTAGCTACGGAGAATTCGGTGAGCGGTATCTCACTAATCCGATGCACCATAGATTTGAAAAAAATTCAGCTTATACTCATGAGGGTGGCAGAAGGAAGCATGTACTATAGAACTGCTAGTCGTGGGTTTACGATAGATATCAAACCAAATAATACCCCCATCAAGCTGAAGTTGAGGTAAATAAGCTTCTTATCATAGTCCAGCACTTCGTGAGTGACTACCATTTTTTCGTGTAAGGCATTAAATTCATCAGCTATATCAAAAATAGGGCCGTTGAAGACAGTAATAATATCGTCTACGTATCGGCGATAAAGTAGTATCTATATCTACATCTACATCCATATTCCGCAAACCACCTGACGGTGTGTGGCGGAGGGTACCTTGAGTACCTCTATCGGTTCTCTCTTCTATTCCAGTCTCGTATCGTTCGTGGAAAGAAGGATTGTCGGTATGCTTCTGTGTGGGCTCTAATCTCTCTGATTTTATCCTCATGGTCTCTTCGCGACATATACGTAGGAGGGAGCAATATACTGCTTGACTCTTCGGTGAAGGTATGGTTGAAATGGCTCTGAGCACTATGGGACTTAACATCTATGGTCATCAGTCCCCTAGAACTTAGAACTACTTAAACGTAGCTAACCTAAGGACAGCACACAACACCCAGTCATCACGAGGCAGAGAAAATCCCTGACCCCGCCGGGAATCGAACCCGGGAACCCGGGCGTGGGAAGCGAGAACGCTACCGCACGACCGGTGAAGGTATGTTCTCGAAACTTTAACAAAAGCCCGTACCGAGCTACTGAGCGTCTCTCCTGCAGAGACTTCCATTGGAGTTTATCTGTCATCTCCGTAACGCTTTCGCGATTACTAAATGATCCTGTAACGAAGCGCGCTGCTCTCCGTTGGATCTTCTCTATCTCTTCTATCAACCCTATCTGGTACGGATCCCATACTGTTGAGCAGTATTCAAGCAGTGGGCGAACAAGTGTACTGTAACCTACTTCCTTTGTTTTCGGATTGCATTTCCTTAGGATTTTTCCAATGAATCTCAGTCTGGCATCTGCTTTACCGACGATCAACTTTGTATGATCATTCCATTTTAAATCACTCCTAATGCGTAGTCCCAGATAATTTATGGAATTAACTGCTTCCAGTTGCTGACCTGCTATTTTGTAGCTAAATGATAAGGGAACTATCCTTCTATGTATTCGCAGCACATTACACTTGTCTACATTGAGATTCAATTGCCATTCCCTGCACCATGCGTCTATTCGCTGCAGATCCTCCTGCATTTCAGTACAATTTTCCATTGTTACAACCTCTTTATATACCACAGCATCATCAGCAAAAACCCTCAGTGAACTTGCGATGTCATCCACAAGGTCATTTATGTATATTGTGAATAGCATCGGTCCTACGACACTCCCCTGCGGCACACCTGAAATCACTCTTACTTCGGGAGACTTCTCTCCATTGAGAATGACATGCTGCGTTCTGTTATGTAGGAACTCTTCAGTCCAATCACACAATTGGTCTGATAGTCCATATTCTCTTACTTTGTTCATTAAACGACTGTGGGGAACTGTATCGTACGCCTTGCGGAAGTCAGGAAACACGGCATCTACCTGTGAACCCATGTCTATGGCTCTCTGAGTCTCGTGGACGAATAGCGCGAGCTGGGTTTCACACGACCGTCTTTTTCGAAACCCATCCTGATTCCTACAGAGTAGATTTCTAGTCTCCAGAAAAGTCAGTACACTCGAACATAATACGTGTTCCAAAAGTCTACAACTGATCGACGTTAGAGATATAGGTCTATAGTTCTTCACATCTGTTCGACGTCCCTTCTGGAAAACGGGGATGAACTGTGCCCTTTTCCAATCCTTTGGAACGCTACGCTCTTCTGGAGACCTACGGTACACCGCTGCAAGAAGAGGGGCAAGTTCCTTCGCGTACTCTGTGTAAAATCGAACTGGTATCCCATCAGGTCCAGCGGCCTTTCCTCTTTTGAGCGATTTTAATTGTTTCTCCATCCCTCTGTCGTCTATTTCGATATCTACCATTTTGTCATCCGTGCGACAATCTAGAGAACGAACTACAGTGCCGTCTTCCTCTGTGAAACAGCTTTGGAAAAAGACATTTAGTATTTCGGCCTTTAGTCTGTCATCCTCTGTTTCAGTACCATTTTGGTCATAGAGTGTCTGGAAATTTTGTTTTGAGCCACCTGCCGCTTTGACATAAGACCAAAATTTCTTAGCATTTTCTGCCGAGTCAGTACATAGAACTTTACTTTCGAATTCATTGAATGCCTCTCGCATAGCCCTCCTCACACTACATTTCGCTTCGCGTAATTTTTGTTTGTCTACAAGGCTTTGGCTATGTTTATGTTTGCTGTGAAGTTCCCTTTGCTTCCGCAGCAGTTTCCTAACTCGGTTGTTGTACCACGGTGGCTCTTTTCCATCTCTTACGATATTGCTTGGCACATACTCATCTAACGCATATTGTACGATGGTTTTGAACTTTGTCCACTGATCCTCAACACTATCTATACTTGAGACAAAACTTTTGTGTTGAGCCGTCAGGTACTCTGTAATCTGCTTTTTGTCACGTTTGCTAAACAGAAAAATCTTCCTACCTTTTTTAATATTTCTATTTACGGCTGAAATCATCGATGCAGTAACCGCTTTATGATCGCTGATTCCCTGTTCTGCATTAACTGTTTCAAATAGTTCGGGTCTGTTTGTCACCAGAAGGTCTAATATGTTATCGCCACGAGTCGGTTCTCTGTTTAACTGCTCAAGGTAGTTTTCAGATAAAGCACAAAAAAAAAATTTCACTGGATTCTTTGTCCCTGCCACCCGTTATGAACGTTTGAGTCTCCCAGTCTATATCCGGCAAATTAAAATCTCCACCCAGAACTATAACATGGTGGGGAAATCTACTCGAAATATTATCCAAATTGTCCTTCAGGTGCTCAGCCACAACAGCTGCTGAGCCAGGGGGCCTATAGAGACATCCAATTACCATGTCTGAACCTGCTTTATCCGTGACCTTCACCGAAATCATTTCACATTTCGGATCTCCGTCAATTTCCTTCGATACTATTGCACTTCTTATCGCTATAAACACGCCTCCCCCTTCACTGTCCAGCCTGTCTCTGCGGTATACATTCCAATCTGAGTTTAGGATTTCATTACTGTTTACGTCTGGTTTCAGCCAACTTTCTGTCCCTAGTACTATATGGGCGTTGTGACCGTTTATTAATGAGAGCAATGCTGGGACCTTTCTATAGACGCTCCTGCGGTTTACTATTAGCACATTAATATTGTTATTCCCTGTTGCATTTTGCCTACTTCTACCTTGCCGCGTCTCAGGAGGCGTCTTGTCGGACCTAGGGAGGGAATTTTCTAACCTATAAAACCCACATGTGCACTCCACACGTACTCCGCTACCCCTGTAGCCGCTTCCGGCGTGTAGTGGCACGCCTGACCTATTCAGGGGGACCCTACATTTCTCCACCCGATAACGGAGGTCGAGAAATTTGCACCCCAGATCTCCGCAGAATCGTCTGAGCCTCTGGTTTAAGCCTTCCACTCGGCTCCAAACCAGAGGACCGCGATCGGTTCTGGGAACGATACTACAAATAGTTAGCTCTGATTCCACCCCGCGAGCTAGGCTTTCCGCCTTCACCAATTCCGCCAACCGCCTGTACGAACTGAGGATGACCTCTGAACCCAGACGGCAGGAGTCATTGGTGCCGACATGAGCAACAATTTGCAGTCGGGTGCACCCAGTGCTCTCTATCGCCGCCGGCAGGGCCTCCTCCACATCTCGGATGGGACCCCCCGGCAAGAAGACAGAGTGAACACTGGCCTTCTTCCCCGACCTTTCCGCTATTTCCCTAAGGGGCTCCATCATCCGCCTAACGTTGGGGCTCCCAATAACTAATAAACCCCTCCCCCCCGTGTGCCTGCTCGGACCTTGCTGAAGGAGCGGCCACATGTCCACTCACAGGCAGAGCGGGCGATGCCTCACGGCCAGCCTCCACATTGACCCTCCGCCTCTTTCGCCGCGAACGCCGCTGAACCCGCCACTCCCCTTGGGGAGAGGGTGGCCCAACCGCGCCCGGTACCTGTGAAGATGTCTCGACAGCAGGGACAGTGGGTGAAGCATGTAACACCTGGGGTGTACCATGCGACACACCAGACTCCCCACTGCCGCTACACTCCGAGGCAGCAGCCTGAAGACGGCTGACCGCGGCCATGTGTCCCGTCGAAAATATTTACACTCTAGATCACTGACTAAAATATGCGCGAGATACCGTGTAAACATTTGCCCATGCCTAGATCATCGTTCTGTTTGTAATACTGGCCGTTGAAAGCGAAGTAATCGTAGGATGTAAGCAGCTTAAGTAAGGTGATAGTTACATTATCTCGTCTGCACTGAGACGCCGGTATTTGAGGATCGTTTCATCTAGAGGCACGTTTGATAACAGATTTTTAATATCCAAGGAGAGTAGACTGCAATCAAGTGGGAAAGATTTACTATCTAGTAGCTGAACCAACTCTTTTTCGTTACAGATTACAAAATTTACATTTTAGTCAAAATTTTTCCGTAATAAGTATAACATGTATCTAGAGGCAAATTCTCAGTGTTCCCTATACCGTTAATTATCGGATGTATTAGGTGATCAAGCTTATGAGTTATAATTTAGGCACGAAGGAACAGTGTCTTTCATTTTTGGTACAAGGTCAGCACAAAAAACAGTGTGACAACCGACTAAATACGTTTTGAGCCCCTTCGTGCACATTTCGGTGGGATCATAATCTATTTGTTGAATATTGTTCTCCTCAAAAAACTGCAATGTTTTAGATGTATAATCTTTTCTATAAACGAGTACCGATGTATTGTCCTTATCAGCCCGTAAAATTAATGCCTCTTCTGACTTGAGCTTCTTGTTAATAGAATTTAAAACCAACTGATCTGTAGTAGTAGACTTTTTATGGGTAGTCTTCTCAATAAGATCACTGGTCTTACACATAATTTTTAGGTATTCTGATTAGTTGCATGCGGTCCCATGTAGCGCACTTTTTAAATCTGGCACCAGAGGCGTAAACGCCCTATCATCTAGCCGTAGTTGTACTTTATATTTAAGCCTTTTATTAAATAAGTCCCACTGTTGCTTATTAAAGTCATTCCCGACAGATTTACAACACGCTTTATTTTTGTAAGTGTAGCCGTATTTTGTACTACTACGGCAGTGTCAGCTGGCGTTTTCAAGGTAACGTGCGTAAGTCGATGAAATATGTCCGCCGCCTTTCTGTACCTTCTTGATATGATATACTGGCAGTTTTCTTTTCTTTTAGCTAGGTGCACCTTGCATTTTAAGTGCTTTTTGACGGATGGATTACATATCCAATTACTATTGTCCATTTTCCATTTTATATGGCTATTTGATGGATGAGTCTCATATACAGCTACAGTACTTTTACGTAGGTTTCTGTTACTTTCAGTTCCTTTTACTTCTGAAGTCGTGCAAGACAGGACCATGTCCATTCCTCTATCTGTTACTAATTGTTTGGTTTCTTGTTTTTGTAGACAATCTGATGATTCCCCAAAAGGGTGAAACCCGTCACTGACATTAAATAATTTCGCTACCAAGACTGTTTTTATTCTGAAATATTCAGCTGGCTTATTTGCTTCCGTAGGTGCATTCACGTACATTTACTTTTCAGATATGGGTCTATAGGCTATTCCGTTCTTATCCTTGTCCATTTAAACAGTGTTATAATCAATTACTTACTTACGTTCTCATAGAAGAGTTTCAGCTTGGTGAGTCACTGCTTTCATTTTACGGTGACATATCTCTGACGCATACCCTGCTGTACGTATTTTAATTCATATGCTGGCCTGCAAATTTTACTATTCACACACTTTATGATATCAAAATTTAGCGTGTCGTAAAGTGTTTAGGCAACATACTGCTATCTCTGAAGAAGAGAAATTTGTTAACATCGAATATAGATTTAAGTGTCAGGAAGTCATTTCTTAAAGTATTTGTATGGAGTGTAGCCATGTATGGAAGTGAAACATGGATGATAAATAGTTTGGACAAGAAGAAAAAAATGGTTCAAATGGCTCTGAGCACTATGGGACTTAACATCTATGGTCATCAGTCCCCTAGAACTTAGAACTACGTAAACCTAACTAACCTAAGGACGTCACACAACACCCAGTCACGGACAAGAAGAGAATAGAAGCTTTCGAAATGTGGTGCTACAGAAGAATGCTGAAGATTAGATGGGTAGATCGCATAACTAATGAGGAGGTATTGAATAGAATTGGGGAGAAGAGAAGTTTGTGGCACAACTTGACTAGAAGAAGGGATCGGTTGGTAGGACATGTTCTGAGGCATCAAGGGATCACCAATTTAGTATTGGAGGGCAGCGTGGAGGGTAAAATTCGTAGAGGGAGACCAAGAGATGAATACACCAAGCAGATTCAAAAGGATGTAGGTTGCAGTAGGTACTGGGAGATGAAGAAGCTTGCACAGGATAGAGTAGCATGGAGAGCTACATCAAACCAGTCTCAAGACTGAAGACCACAACAACAACAACTGCTATCTTCAATTGCTCTTAAGTGTAAATTGTTTTGTCTGACTTCATTTGCCCTGGAATGTTTTTGTATTCCATCAAAGTAGTGTATGGGTCGCAGACGGCAGCATTCTGCATCGTGCCAAAACCAGATATTGATATCGAAACTTGACTGAAGAATGAAAATGTGTCGTTTATAAAATTCATAAGACAGACATAGACCTCATCCAGTTCCATATAACACTGATAAAAGTAAGAATTCCGCAAAGCTTTGCAATCAGACCTCCTACTTGTTACGTTCTGTACATGAGCCGGCTCTATTGCACGAGTTTACGCTTCCTTCATCGGTTCTGGCTGTGAAGTTCGTTACTTTTCAGATGGGAAGTCCTACCAGTGCTTTCCTGTAACTGACCTCAGACAGCTGCCCATCTGTTGCGTTAGCACTTCACACAAACAACGCCTACTTTGGCGAGTAATCGCTTCGCCAGTGCGCTTACTTTCCGCTGCCGTGCTGTCCAGTGGCCCAGAAATATAGCGCGAGATACCGTACGGTTGCTGAACCGAAGTCTGATTCAGCCTGTTGCATGTCAGCCGCTAATGCTGCGCTTAACACGCGCTGCCGACTGGTTGCAACAAAAGGCAGGTGATAAACGCCCACCGCGACATACTTCGCACTTCGGTCGTCCACCTCGACACCGCACTCGTGGGTGGAATGCCGGCGAACCGCTGCCTGTTACTTCCTGGTTTCCGGTTAGGAATTCGCGGCTGTTATCACCTCTTTCGTTCAACAACTCTGAAGTGGGAACGCGGCTGAAACTCATCGTGAATTTGACGCCAGTCTGTTACTGTACGGTACCCAAATCCACCCACGTCCTCTGTGTCTTGTTTATGTTCTTCTTGAACATAAATGTGTTCGCTGAACCAGAACTGTAACCATTAATCTTGCTGTTCGCATTCAGTGCAACGTGAAAGACATGGTTACGGGTTCAGGCCGCTACCGAATCACTGTTTAAATCTATAGCTGTATCTGATCAAAAGCATGTGGAATGGGCCATCATAAGTCGCGAGAGTCGGACCTATCAATATAAAAGGAGAAGCAGTAAGAGTAGAACGGCTCGGTCAGGTGAACGTGCACTAGCCGTGGGATGTCATTCCAATAACAAATCTATTAGTGACGTTTCAACTCTTGTAAGGCCTCCCAAGTATGATGGAATTACATTTTCCCAGAGACATACGAGTGTCAATTTTATCTTCGATAGTGATGGAAGCTGAAGCAGTGTGTTAAAATTTGTGTCACCGGTGGGACTTGAACCGAGGTCTTCTGATTACTGCGCAAATGTTCTAACCACTACAACATTATAGCACTCGCAGCTACACCCCGTCAACTGCTCTAGTCCAGTGACCTCCGTAACACGAACTTCAGTTCACACCATCAGCGCATTTTTTCCCCTCTTAAATCGTCAATATTGCCAAATCTCTCTGTCCTTACCGACGGTAAAGTTGAGGCAAAGTCCATTCCCCCGTTCTTAAATCGTCAATGTTGCCAAGGCTCTCTGTCCTTATCGTGTTGAGGCTCATACGTCTTTAGGAAAATGTAGTTCTATCAGGTCAGCTGATCACCTACACCTGTGGTACAGGCAGCGTATCCCCATTATGTAAAAATCTGGGGTGATGTTCCATTGCAGGAGAACCTCGGCAGTACTGACGGTTTAAGAAGGGGAAAATGGACTGAAGGTGTGAATTGAAGTTTGCATTACTGGACTACGGTGGCCTGTGCAGTGTGCTAGCCACAGTACTACAGCGAGATAGTGGTTAGCAAATCTGCCTACTAAATAGGAGGGCTGGGTTCAAGTGCTGCCTGTCACAGAGTTTGTTTCATTGCTTCAGCTTCTACGCTTCCTAAGTCGACTGTTCGTGATGTGACTGAAGTGGAAATGCGAAGGAACAACCACAGCTAAACCAGGGTCAGGTAGTTCGCATGTAATGACAGATAGGGAATGTCGAGCGTTACAGCGTGTGTTTGTTAAAAAGAATCACGTGAAAGCAGCAGAAGGAATCACTCATGCCACTAGCAGGCAATCTAGCACAATGACTATACGTAGGGAGTTAAAAATAATGGGATATAGAGGTCGATCAACTCCTCATAAGCCATACATTTCTGTAGTAAATACTAAACGGCACTTGAGGTGAGTGCGAAGCCACTGATATCTGGAAAAGAGTGATTTGGAGTGATGAATCACGCTGTACCCTGTGGCAGTCCGATGGTAGGGTCTGGGTGTGGTGAAAGCGTGGAGAACCTTACTTGCCATTCTTATAGCGCCAACAGTGATGTACGGAGGCTCGTTTTACAATACAGGGATGTTTCTCGTGGTGTGAGTGCGGTCCCCTTATTATACACAAGGAAACGCCAAATGCGGAAGTATATGATCACATTTTACAACCGAGCGAGGTAGCGCAGTGGTTAGCACACTGGACTCGCATTCGGGAGGACGACGGTTCAATCCCGCGTCCGGCCATCCTGATTTAGGTTTTCCGTGATTTCCCTAAATCGCTCCAGGCAAATGCCGGGATGGTTCCTTTCAAAGGGCACAGCCGACTTCCTTCCTCATCCGTCCCTAATCCGATGAGACCGATGACCTCGCTGTCTGGTCTCCTCCCCCCAAAAAAAACAACAACACATTTTACAGCATCGTGTACTGCATGCAGTAGACGAATAATTCTAAGGCGATAACTCTATCAGCATGACAACGCACAGTGTCATGGAACAGCATTTGTGAAGCAATGGTTTGAGGACGATTACGTTCCTGAAATGGACCGGCCTACCCAGAGTGTTGGGTAAGCATTCTGTGTCGTGGTGAGTAGTGGTCATGATGTTCCGTCTTATCAACGAACGTTACAAACTGTAATTCTGAACGGCGGATCGTGATTCGGTCCACAGCCCCTGAATTTCGAGGCAGTGTAGTACCAACTGTGCTATACAAGGATGTCTCTCGTACCCACTTCATGATTAATCTTCTCTACCAGTTCTCTGAATGCACGGTTAATACCAGAAACGTTCCCGCCCAGTACTACGGAACCAGCATTCTAGGTAGTAAAAGTTTACTGGATGTCTGGTGTGTCATAGAGTCTCGGAATTATTGCTGAGATTAAATATTTCAGTTCTACATGGGATTATACACATCGATCAAGTTTTGTGTCAAGTTTACTCGGTGGAGTTTGGGAAATAGGGAGAGGTTTCGTGGCAAGCTGACAAGTGAACTAGTCCCGCCCGAAACGTGCCCACACGGCGCAATTGATACCGCCGTGTAGTCCAAAACCAGGTAGCAGGTTCGAGCCCCAGTCCGGCCTACACTTTTCAGTTCTTGCCAACGTTGACCTCAGAGCTGACTTTACTAAAGAAGAATAAACTGCTGATACATTAATGTAAAATAATTCAAAAGCCAAGATCGCTTAAATACTGTTTACTGGATGACCGTCTTTAACACACTAAAGGTGCCATCATCGGATCTGAATGTAGCTTAACATTTATAAACCATTAGGATAAAAATGTTAATCTACATTCAGGTCCGATGACAGCACCTTTAGTGTGTTGAAACCGGTTATCCAGTTGACAGTATTAAAGCGATCTTGGAGTTTGAATCATTTCTACAAAAGAGTGACCGCCCCACTACGCACTATGTGTTCACTGAAAAATTAATTTAAAAGTATGCGATACCTTTCCTGGTCTAATTACCTTCAGTTATAGCTCCAACTTACAGATGCACCGTTGTTTCAAAACAAATCGTTACTGTAAAGCTGAAGTGCTTGTTGAGAAACCAGTTAACTTATAGCGCTACGTCAGTAGTGAATTTCAGTTTCATGGGATGATGCAGAGCAACATAAAGACACGAGACCGTCAGCTACACAATTAACTTCGTTTTTTATTTTTTAAATTATTTTTACCCTCGTGGTAAGAGTGCACTTAGCGTATTATCTTCCTTCACGTTCCTGCATTCAGCCAATTAGCTGTTGAACACAGGGACTAGCGACCTCTAACATACGATCACTGTCATCATCTTGTGTTTGTCATAACATCACTGATTGAGAACAATATAAGGCACCAGAAAAGAATCAGAAAGCCTAATAAGGAAGATAAAAATTAAGCACATTGTCTTCATAGGTATCATAATGAAACAGATGACACACTGTAAGCATCTCACGGTCCCACCGTCTCAACCTTTACGCCAGACTGCTCAGTACCAGAGATAAGACCTATCTCAGGCGGCTTCATTGATGATCAGAGGCAGAAATCCGCTGGATTTGTAGCGTGTGTTTGAAAAAAAGATTTCCTAGAATTGGAGCCAAGATCTCAGCTCAAAATATTTACTGCAACTGTGCTTGTCTTGAGTGTAGGTTACACACAATTTACTGTCTTTCATGTTTCTCCCCCACCGCCCCCATTTCCCGTTTGTTATCAGTGCCACCGTCCGTCTCAGGTGGATTTCTTCATTTATGTACGTATACAAGAAGACAATGGCACGTTGTGTAAAGAGAAAGCTCACGGCAGCTTAGTGTCATTTTTAAATGACATTTGTTTCCAAGAAGTGAAAATTAGTGAGAAAACATCAGAATAGAAAGCAAAACGCAATGAGAACTAGTATGGATAGTTAGATTTACATAGTATATATTCTGCAACGTGTGTGGAGGACTTACGTATAACATGTGTTGAGGATAAACAAATCTTAGCCAAAAGTGATTAACAGTGTTAAGAAGGTGTAATGAACAAGCCTGGGTAACGGCATAGAATGTAGTTTATTCGAAGGAACCATCCTGTTATTTTCGTACAGTTATTTAAGGAAACCGTGGATAATCTAAATCTGTTTCTCAGGAGGAGTTCTGAACTGAAATCCACTGCAGTACCAGGCCAACATGCTAACTGCAGAACTATATTATTCAAGACTGACACGAAATTGAGGAATATGTTTCAGAATCTGTACGTCAAACAAACAATTGAGTGGTAGTGGGTAATGGACTGCAGCAAAAGCAGAGTAACATTTAAAACGTGAGGTGTTAAAAACTGACATGTTAAGTACGAAGTGAGAAGAAATTGAAAGAAACGAGTGAGAGACAAGTCTATCGAAAAACTTTACCATAACATGAGGAGCGCAAGTGGCACATCTGCTACGTCAATGAGGAATAGTTATGGTGATAATGAAAGGACCAAGAGAGTAAATAATCATTGGAGAAGACAAAGACTGATTTGCACCAAGTTGTTGCTAATAATTTTTCCGGTCCTCTGTGGAATCTCTCCGTATAATGTGACACTGAGTTTGAGGATCTGTATTATTTTGACCCTAACGTTTTGAGACATTCTGTTTGAATATACCTAGTGATGAAATTATAGGACTGGTTGTAGTTCATTTGAAACTGTTAAATCTAATGTTCCTCAAGCCACATTCAAACCCGAAAGCAGTACGAACGAGAGTGATGCGGATTACACACGAATAACTCGTTACATCGTGCACAAATATTTTCGTCACTGTGCCGATAATTCGGCGAACGGTATGATCAGACTTAAAATAAAATTTCGAACCTTTTTCAAAATTTTGATGGATTTATAACCTATAGTCACAGCAAAGTTACATTTTTTGTTTGTTTGAAAAGTAATGCAGCACTGCGATTAAGGAAACTTGACAGATTAGTGAGCAATGGTTGATAATATCTGATTAACTGTTTCAGCTTTTCTGTTTGCTGGTTCGCATGTATCCCACATGCGGCAAAAATATGATTAATATCTCGTACTGTTATCTATTCAAATTCAGAGCAGGTGTTATTTTGTAAATGCTTTCGGCCTGCCAGGCTGCTTCCTGGACTCGGGTAGGCGCGCCGGCTCCGGGTCGAATCCGCCTGGCGATTAACGACGAGGTCCGATGTGCATGCCAGCCTGGATGAGGTTTTTAGGCGGTTTTCCACATCCCGCTAGGTGAATACGGGGCTGGTCCCCATGTTCCGCCTCAGTTACACGGCTCGCAGACATCTAAACCCATTCGCACTATTCCATGGATTACACTCGACGCAGACAATTGGGATACACTAATTCCGTCTCGGGGGGTATGAGGTGGCATCGGGAAGGGCATCTGGCCACCCTTTAAACATTAACATGCCAAATCCGATTAACGATGGCTGTCCCTGCGTAACTGCGGGACAAAGCTCAAGCGATAGATAGTTATTTCGTAAATGCTTTCGTTGAAGATGACTGAAAAAATATTAAACTGATGTTAAAAATTTGTTTTACTTGTTATCGTTTTGAATCAGGTACTGATGGTTCAAATGGCTCTGAGTGCTATGGGACTTAACATTCGAGGTCATCAGTCCCCTAGAACTTAGAACTACTTAAACCTACCTAACGTAAGGACATCACCCACATCCATGCCCTAGGCAGGATTCGAACCCGCGACCGCAGCAGTCGCGCGGTTCCGGACTGAAGCGCCTAGAACCGCTCGGCCACCGCGGCCGGCCTTTGAATCAGGACTTCTTGGGGATTTTGGGCTGTATTTGTTCATTATAATTTCCTTTTACTACCATGAAATTGTGTCTACTTTTCGAGGTCCCAGGAAATTTATAAACAGTAACACCAACAATAAGCGCGTGTGACAAATGTTTATTTCCATTCCTTTAGAGCAGGGGTCTCCAAACTACGGCCCGTGGGCCGAAACCGGCCCGCGAGGGCCGGCAAACCGGCCCGCCTTAGCTGGCCGGACATCCCCGGTATCCGGCCCGCCGAATATTTGAGGTAGTACCTATACTGCCAACAATTGAGTTTCGAGGCCTATCGCGACCAGTACACCGCGACACTGGCTCTGCTACTCACTGCAAGACTACATAACTAAACTTATTGTTGCGCCGCTTGAAATAACAATGCGTTGACATGCTCTACCTCTGTTACGTCTTGCAGTAATAGTGTTACTAACAGTGATTTTGAGATTTCGTTAACTTTGCAGGACACTTTCGCGAAGAATATGCAGTGACATATTTTTTTGTCGGTGAAATTCGCCAGAATAAAACACTCCAGAATTTCGATCAGGTACGTCCACCATTCAAAATTATGTAATTAAATAAAAATCGTAGTTCGTTTCAGTGTCAGCTATTCCCACAACCTTAGATTTTTGCGATTTCATCTTTCCTTTAGCCTTACATTATGGTGATCATGGAGTGCTAGGGTGCTTTAATCCCACTAGGTAGATCTTGGCCCTTATGACTTCGTGGAGGAGTCAATGTGGCCCGCGGACTAAAAAGTTTGGATACCCCTGCTTTAGAGGAACGTTATTACACAGAGAAACACTCCTCTTTCACTTAAAACAAATGGAAATCCTTGGTGGCAGACTATCTTTTTAACCTACTGCAAACGATTTATTGCTTCCCGCTGCAAATAGTAGCATAAATCAGTAAACTGGTTTTATTAGTAAGTAAATCCGCTAAGAACATCCATGAACCTCGATTTCTTGCATATACATTACTGGGAGAAAAATATCCAGCGAACAGAAAAATCTCGTAACGACTGCCGGTTGAGAAAGCCGCGCTAAAAGCTGAGGCCGCGATCGCTTCCGCAGATACGAGCACCGATTTGCATGGCGCGGCGACCGAGGTCGCGATTTCGCGGGGCGGCCTGGAACGGGCGAGCTGCGCGCCACATGCGAACACCGCGGAGCCGGCGGCATCGCTCATCCGGCGGCGCAGCCGCGGGCCGGGCCACGCCGGCGCCCACACGAGGCGGGCGGCAGCGCGCATTTCAGATGCGGACGCCGGTCCTTGGACTCGTTCCATGCCGAGTTTCTGTGTCGGCATACATTTACGGCCTAATAGATTTGTTTTGACCCAGCATGGGAGCGTCGCCATTCCATTACACCGGCCTGCAGTCGCAACTGGAAAGCCTCGTTACGTACTGCCCGCAGCTGAGTCACTATCTGAACGTTTCGGCTGTGACGAATGTAGGTTAGACAACCGTTGAAGCATCTTAGATATCTGCATCTTGGTTGCTTGATTTTGGGGGAGGGGACCTAACAGCGAGGTCATCGGCCCATTGGATTGAGGAAGGCTGAGGAAGGAAGTCGGCGCGCCCTTCCAGAGGAACCATCCCGGCATTTGCCTGAAGAGATTTAGTAAAATCACTCTGCATCTTATCTTAAGTTGTTCTAAAGCGCTGTAATTATCTCACTGGAGAATCGACATGAAATTCGCAATTAAAATAAAACTCCACATCTCGCCTATAAGGTTTGGAAGAGGAACCAAAAATGGTTCAAATGGCTCTGAGCACTATGGGACTTAACTTCTGAGGTCATCAGTCCCCTAGAACTTAGAACTAATTAAACCTAACTAACCACCTAAGGATATCACACGCATCCATGTCCGACGTAGGATTCGAACCTGCGACCGTAGCGGTCGCGCGGCTCAGACTGTAGCGCCTAGAACCGTTCGGCCATCCCGACCGGCTAAGAGGAAGCAAAAAGATCGAAATCAGCTGTATTGCGTTTGCAGACGATCTTGTTATACTTTCCGAAAATGTGGCATCTGCTATAACACAAATAAATCTGCTGGAAGAAATAACCAGCAGAGCTGGATTACGAATCTCTGCAAAAAATAAATAAATAAACTGTAACAAACGTCAAGGATGCTCCAGAATTCCTAGAAACAGTTTTTGGCCAAATAGAGAGGATAAAAAAATTCAAATATCTAAGGGAGATAATACAAGAAAATGCTTCGAAAACTCTGCTACAGCGGAAAGGTTGCATAAAATAGGGAGATCATACGGCATCACCAAAGACCTCAGCCATAAAAAGTGCCTACCCAAAAATTTAAAAATAAGGTACTCCAGCACAGTAGTGAAGCCAAAATGTCTGTATGAAAGCGAATGCACGGCATTAAATTATAATTTAGATAAATTACAAGTACTAGAAAGTCGAATTGTAAGGAAAATATCAGGACAACAAAACATTGCAGAAGGCTGGAAATTACGAAGTAATGCTGAAATGTACCAAAATACAGAAAATATTTCAAACGTATTGAGAAAAAGTAGACTCATGATTTTTTGGACAGTAGATTAACTAATAAGATTTTCAAATGTGCATCTTCACATTTTACTGCACAATGATTGTCCCATAAAGTTTAGGGCGTGCAGTCGCATAAATTCACTTCTTCTTCTAATACAGCCGAAATATTAGAAGAAGTGAAATTTATGCAGCTGCACGCCCTAAATTTTATGGAACCAGATTTTCAAATATTTGTGGGGTAAGAAATCAACAACAAGCTAGGTGAACGAAGTAAAAAATGATTTAGAAAGAAACAATATTAAACAGAAGTTATGAACAACGTAGAAATCTTTCGGGGGGGGGAAAGCACTGAAAATGGAAGGATACCGAGGTAGGGTAGGTAAAAAGACTGGTTCAAAATGGTCTGAAGAGAGAAAGAGGAAACACAGTGACCAGATGAAAGTATACCGGAAGAAAAGAACAAAAAACGATGACTTGAAATTGCAACGTGGTCCTCAGATGGCCTATTTGCATTAAAAATAAATAAAATGAAATAAATGGAAGAGAAAAATTGTAGGCCACGAGTTAAAAGTGACAAATTGCAACAACCGAAATTTTTGCAACATGACATAGTATGACATTCAGTACTCTAGCGTTAAGCGACTTTAATGCACATGAGGGAGGAAAATCGGTCGACTATCGGTCCAGATAGTCTACACGAGGAAAGCAACGAAAATGGTGTCCAACTTGTGAACTTTGCTGCCGGTAGAAGAATGATTTTTAGCAGTACGTATTTCCCTCGCAAGGAGATATGTAAAATCACATGGGTATTACCAGATACTCAGAAAAAAAAAATCCGATGGATCATATTTTGGTAGGTGGAATCACCGTGGATGTGTCGAGTAAGTAAGGCCGTTTCACGCGGCCGATATGAATTCTGACCAACTTCTACAGATTCTGAAACTGCCCACAAAATGATGAAAGAGAAATGAAACGGCGGTTCGTGATGAAAGAGGCGTGCTTGCAATTGAACAACTAAAGCGGTGGGCGCCTATCATCCGGGATCACAGGTGGAGTTGCAGAGATATGGAGGCTATCATTCACACTGCAAGTGAAGATTGGGTCAACAACTGAATCAAATGAAAAAGCGTTGTTTGAGTACGAGTGTGAAGAAGCAGTGAAGACTAGAAAGGCAAGAAAATTAGAAAGACTCAAGAATTCCACGGAAAATACAAAGATATCACATACGGTGTAAGGAAGACGGACGAACAGCAGAAGAAACAAGAATATGGCTAGCAACTATAGAAGGAAATTAGAATTCAAGGAATTTATCTTGCTCCGTTTTTGTCTAACAAGTATTGAAAGAGGCATTCAGAGATTGCAAACTTTAATTCAGACTAGTGAAGAGGAAATCGTGGTCTCTTCAGTGGAGTACGCTGATGCCTTCGGAAGTTATTTTGACAAAGTACTGGATCTTGAAGGTCAAGCGAAAAGTAAAGAGACGGAGAGATTACAAGCTATGGAAGAAGAAGTTCTCCAATCAATACTGGATGAGATAAAAACCGTCCTTAGACCCTAAGAACAATAAGTGAAATTTCTGGTCCGGTATACAATATAGAAAGTGGAAGATGGGAAAGAAGGCGCAGTGAAGATCCTTATCGGCGATTTAAGAAAGCTGAAATTTGGAGGGTGATCGCAAGAAGACCGCAGTGGACAGGACATGTTTTCTGAGCAGAGGATACTCTCCCTAAAAAAGTATTAGTACATCAGCTAACTGGTAGACGTCCAAGAGGTAGTCGGCGAACGAGGTGGAAAGATAGAGTTCTACTGACCCTGAAGAAGCAGAGCCAGCCAGCACTGAGGAAGCATGAGACAGAAGTAAATGGGCAAACATATGTAATCACTTTCTTCCGTGTTGTGTTGATCCTTTCCTTGTATTTTATGTTTATATATTTATATACTTTTGCCTTTTGCCAAGGGCCTAAATGGCCTGTTTATATGCAATAAATGATGATGATGATCATGATGATGACGATGATGACATAGTGTTACTAGAGTGTCTTGTAGGATCAAGTATTGACTCAAAATCGTTTGGAGTGATGTAAACTGGAACGACAGGGAAAGTACCTAGTTTGCACGAAAAGCCGGTGACGGTCTGTGATTCATCGGAAGAAGCACAATAAAATGTAGAAATACGAAAGAAATGGCTTACTTAAGACTCGCTTGCCGGCTTCTTGAGTATTACTCGCCAACCTGGAACGTTTATCAGTGAGACTGAAAAAAAGAGATAAGATGTAAAGAAGAGTGAAACATTTCATTACGAGTCGTTTAAGCGCAAGTGTGTTATTGAGACGCTCAGCAACAGCCGGTGGCAAACGCTAAGTGACATGCACCTCAGGGAAGGTTGCTGTTAAAATTACCAGAGAATTCCAAGGAATCACGGCTCAGCGAGAACTAAAATCGTGGTGGGCTGCATCAAAAGACTGATGACTCACATCTTGTACCAGTTGTTGTTCTCCCCACGCACGATTCGCGAATAGAACGGGAAAGTGGAAGATAATAATGGTGCCAGTTGTATCTTTCGCCACATGCCATAAGGCGGCTAATCTTTGATTCGGAGAAAAAGGAAGGATCAGCAAGGTCCGTTCAAGCATAAATCTTACGTAAGATATGACTAATGTTGAAATGAATAAATAATAAAATATCAGAGTGGAACAACTGAATTATTGCCAGAAGGACATTTGTGGCTACCCATCGCTGTAATAGGGGTTTTCTTAATTTTGTATGGTACCTGCCATATGTACCTCAAACAAACACTACGGAGGAACTGACTTTCTTAAGATACTTTTAGTTAATTTGTGGATTGAGGTTATACTAGGCAGTTCTGTTTGAATACAAACCATCGGAGCTGACAAGCAGAGGATGTAATTTGGTGCATTGCAAATAATTAGGGCGAAATGCGATCGGATGTTGTTAAGGTGCAACATGCAAAAAGAAGATGTCTTTTCCATTTAGACCTATTAACAGATCCCAATCACCAGACCCTATCAGTAGGACTGAAACTTTCCGTTTCTTTAGAAAACTGCCTGGCGTAGAACACAGTAAAGAGACCCATGGACAGATGGAATCCATGACACAGGAGTTGGAGAACAGGATGATTCAAGAAGAAGAAAAAAGCAATTTATGGTACTTATTACAGGCAAATTATGGGATACAGAAACACATTGCGCATATCACTGGACAGAGGGAGGTTCAAAGTGCTATATTCGCGCAGAAATTATACCACACACTCGAAAAGCACCATGCATTTCTCGAGAAACATCGAAACCGTGTTCCATTTCATTATACATACGTATCAACATGTCCCTGTTTATTGATTCGACAGCTTCAACAATTACATTTCTCAGATCTGAAGAGTAGCTCCAATAGGTGGAATGAAGACTCTGTCTTTTAGGTACCCCAACAGAAAAAACGCAAGGTGTGAGGCCTGATGACCTGAGAGGCCAAAAGTAATGAATAAGATCTTGTTGTCCACCTCCTCCAGTCTAACGTTGTGGGATGGTGTTGTGAAGATAACGCTGCATTTCATGGTGAAAGTGAGGCGAGGCGCCGTCATGCATATAAGTGAAATCACTGGTATCATCGTGAAGCTGAGGAAACATCCAATTTTGCAGCATTTCCAGGTTTGACATTCCTGTCACAGTTTCCTCTACAAAGAAGAAAGGTCCATAAACTTCGTAAACAGAAACGGCACGAAACGCATTCAGTTTCAGTAAGTGTCTTTTACATTCGACGACGATACCAGGAATTTGTAACCCCCAAATTCTTATATTATGGAGGTTTACTTTACACGTCTGATGAGACGTCGATTCGTCTGAAAAGGCGATTCCTCTGCCATATCCTGGAGAACTTCCGAAACGCAGTTGCTGCAGTAACTGTAACTTGTAAGGCTTCATATGAGGAACACGCCACTCCCATGTTTGAGGAAGTTGAAGTTCCTCCTGGGCCTCCGTGTGAACGCATCTCGGATACGCTAGACATTTTCATCAGACGTGCGTGGCCGACCAGTACTTTGCATATGCCACGAGCTTTCAAGAATTTTGTATGCCAGTCATAAATTTGATTGGCCAGAGGCTGCTTCTTCCTGATTCGCTAGCAGAATGCACGTTGCACTTGAACGATGAATTAACTTCGAGCAAATTTCAAAACACATAATGATTACTTTCGTGATGTAGTCGCCATGTTGCTACAACAAACGACCAAGCAGATATGTCAAAACTTTGAAGCTATCTCTGTTCAGTGACATGCGCAATGTGTTTATATTTGTTATAGTTTGTCTGTAATAAACAACTGAAATCTGTTGTTTCTTACTGAATCACCCAGTATGTGTGTATTAACTGAACTGTGGCCTAACAAAAGTTCACAGTTTTTCAAGTCCAGCACTGTACTGGTAGGAGGAATCCAGGAGAGCAATGTAAAACCAGTTTAAGAATATGTTATTTGATGCTTCGGTACCTGTCAGCTTTATTGATACCGGACGAGTCCGAAAACTGTTTCACAGCCAGAACTTCGCATTAATGAAAAAAAAAGTGGAACTTTTACTTTATCCAGTGAAAATTTACAGTGAAGGCACTATTTCCTCTCCCGTGTCTTTCTTGTCTTATCAGTGTAGCACTTAGACCTAAGGTCCTGAATTAGTTACTGGGTATATTTCAGTCTTCATTCTTTTCCCCTGTTCAGCTCCCTTCAGAGCTGTTTTTTCTTTTCATTACCTAGTGTCTAATTGGTCCTGTGCAAGTTATTTCCTGATGTCTTATCACGTGCCCTGTCATTCTGGCCTTTCTTGTAGATGGTGTTTCTCACACTTTTTTTCCTCGCCGATTATGCACAGAGCCTCCTGATTTGTTCTCCTCAGTAAACATTATTTTCGGGATGCTCCAATAACCCATATCTCAATTCGATATGCTTCCGATTTTCCCCACAGCCGATGATTCACATATGTGCATTACGGGATTTAAACGTTCGTTCTCCGAAATTTCTTTCTCGAGGGAAGTCCCGTATTTGATATTAGTACTCGTCTTTTGGTAAGAAATGCAGTCTTTCCTGCACTAGTGTGCTTCTTACCTTTCTTTTTACGTATGTCAGGAATTATTTTACTTCCAAGATAACAGAATTTTTTAACTTTGTCTGTTATGTGGTCATCCATTTTGCTCTTGAGTTTTCCGCTAATCTCGTTTCTGTTATACCTCATAACTTCCGTCTGTCTACGGTTGACTGTCAGTGCATGTTTTCTGTTCAGTAGGTTGTTCATTCTATCGAATGTGTAACGCAATTTTTCCTCTTTTTTGAAAAGGACTGCAATGTCATCATCGAAACTTCTAATTGACATCCTTTCACCTTGAATTTTAATCCCACTTTCGCAGCTTTCTTATATTTCCTTCATTACTTCTTTGACGTAGGTTTGAACACTAGACGAGATAGACTTCATCCCTGCCTTACGCCCTTTTGAATCTGGGCACTTTCCTCTTGGTCTCCCTTCTTCTTGTTTCTCCTAATTTTTGTACATTGTATTACTCAGGCTGTTGTTCAGTATACGCTTGTGTTTCCGAGGATTTTTGCATCTTGCACCATTAGTCGAACGCTTTTTCTACGTCGGCAAATCCTTCGATGATGTCTTGATTTCTTTGGTGCCTGTACTTCCTCTAAAGCCGAACTGATCGTCATCTAACAGATCCTTAATTTTATCTTCCACTCTCCTGTGTATTACTCTTGTTAGTAGCCTGTACGCATGAGCTGTTAGGAAGAAAGCGTGATAGTCTTCGCATTTATCATCCATTGCTATCTTCAGGATTGTGTTGATGATATTTTGGGATTATATTTCTCCGGAAGACTGATGATGATCAGAACTACCCGGTCACCCCATGTAACGCGGAATTGACTACTAGATGTGATGGGAGGCGGACCCGGCCGTATAAAAGGGCTGGGGAATATTGAGTTGTCGGAAGAGAAGTAGTAACAGCAGAGCAGGCAAGTTGCGAGGTGCCAGGGTGGAGAAGATTTTTTTTTTTTTGTATCTCTTTAATTCTAACGAATTTTTCATGAGAACGAGACATGCACTCGTCCCCCTCCTTATCTAACACCTATTTAATTATGCGCACAACGGTAATGGAAGGAAATGATGGTGGACACTGGTAGTTGGTAAAATAAGGAGTCCTAACTCACAATAATTTAACAAAAATCGTAGATAATCTACTCAGAAAAAGAGAGAAATTTATCACAATAAAAAACAGGAAATGGGATTCTGCATATATCTACGAAATGATATGCAGATTAAATATTACAATGAGATTTATTATACATCAGAACATAAATGCACATGATTATCGACACAAACAGTAGGTTAAAGAATAGGGTATACTTAACTGTTATGAGAATAAGTGTTGGCTCGAGAACAAGGGGCTCCTTCTCTCTGTGATGCAACAGATTGACGATAATGACTGGAGGTCCTAATGAATCAAATATTGATCTTCTGACTATATAGCAGTATCGCAATTAGTAGTTAGAGCTCAAATGGGATCACATGAAGAAACAAGCAAGGTGGACTTGCAGCAAAGCGAGCGTGCTTGCTGCTGAGGGATTCAGTATAAAATTGATGAGGTTCTACAATGCCGGAGCCGCAAAATACTGTACCAGTACTGAAACGGTAGACAGCGTCCTGATGATGTAGGCGCCGACTTCCGTCGTGCAGCAACTCTGTGTCAACTCCTGGCCTCGAAGGCTGTCCGAGAATTCCACGTTCTTCCGAAAAAGAGCGACCAAGTTGCAAGACTTTCCGACTCCGACGAAGATCAGATCCCGAATCCCCCTGCACCCTCGCAAGGCAAGAGCGAAGCCAACATTGCTCAACTCCCTACTCTCCTCGAAACCCGCGAATCAGCATTCAGTGCTGATTCCAAAATTCCCCCACACTGTCTCAGAATATCATTCGCGCCAATAGCGACCGTTCCCTCCAATTTCGAGCAGGGCATTATGACGTCAACTAGCCTCAGTTTATGTTGACCAATCATGCCTCTGCTATTCAGCTGAGGGCACTGAACTTGCCGTTTGACCAGCTAAGAAAAATGGTTCAAATGGCTCTGAGCACTATGGGACGTAACATCTATGGTCATCAGTCCCCTAGAACTTAGAACTACTTAAACCTAACTAACCTAAGGACATCACACAACACCCAGCAATCACGAGGCAGAGAAAATCCCTGACCCCGCCGGGAATCGAACCCGGGAACCCGGGCGTGGGAAGCGAGAACGCTACCGCACGAACACGAGATGCGGGCAGCTAAGAAAACAACCTGCCTAGACCACCGGCCATCCAGCGCCAGACAGTCGCACCCAGCAGGGCATAGTCCACAAGTATTCTCAGAATCAAGAGTCAGTCAGTGCCAGGAATCTTCGTAGTGACACTCAGACGTCTATCAGATCATTTCACCCTGCTTACAATAGGGGAAACTCGACCGAAGTCAATCGCTCCGCCAGGCACTTATGCCCATTGTACGAACCCCTCAGAATTCGGGAAAGTGTAGCCCTCAACCGGAAACGCAGTGTGCCGCGTCCTCCGATACTCGCCTCGCACAGGTCACACAGGGAAGTAACCCGAACATGCATAGGAATCAAGTGAAAAGTGTTTTTGAGCTCTCAGTACAAATACTCTCATTACATTAACCTTATTCGGCCTGTTACCACCGTGCAATGACACAGAACATTAATAAAATTGATGAAGATGAGAGGCGACATGCAAAAGACGGCATGGAACACCTCAAGGCGAGGAGAACTCAGTTATCTCCAATGTGGACTGGTCATTGGATGTCACCAAGCCACCATATCCATCAGGGGCACTTCAACCCTTCTAAAGCTGCCCAAGTCCACTGCTGATGATGTTACAGTAAAGTGGAAACGTGAAGGAACGGCCACAGCTAAAGCGAGACCTGGCAGACCTCTAGTACTGACGGAGAGGGACCGTAACACTGCGGAGGGTCGTTGCAAAAAATTAACACGAAATCAGCGGAAGGAATCACTTTTGAATTCCAAAGTGCTACCAGCAGTCCAGTTTTCACAGTAGGGAGTTGAAAATAATGGGATACAGTAGTTGAGTGCCTCCTCACAAATCACACATTCCTGTGGTCAATGCTAAGCGGCGCTTGAGGCTGGACAGTGATGGGGAACCAGTGATTTGGTGAGGTGAACTACGCTACAGCTTGTGGCAATCCAACGGAGGAGTCTGGATGCCTCAATAACGTCACCTGCCATTGCGTGTTGTTGTGCCAACAGTGATGTATGGACGGGGTGTTTTTCGTTGTTAGGGTGTCGTCCCCTTGTTGAGCTTAATAAAACGCTAAATGAGGAAGCACATGAACACATTTTACAGTATTGTGCACTGCTTACAGTAGGGGAACAGTTCGAAGATAATGACTGTATGAGCATAACAGTGCACTGGGTCATAAAACTGCATCCCATAGTACCTAGCTTTGGGATGAGTTAGAACGCCGACTTAGCTTCAGACCCCAGCGTCCAACATCACTTACTTAACTAGTTTCTGTTCTTGAGGAAGAATACTGTGCAGTTCCCCCACAGACATTCAGATATCTCACTGGATGTGTCCCTAGCAGAGTCCAAGCCGTCATAACGGCAAAATGTGAACAACCCGTATTGATGTCCACTAATAGGTATCTCGATAACATGATCAGACACGGTGTACCTACAGTCTCTCAGATTCTACACACTAACATGAACATTCGTTTGGGTGCCGTACCTCCCAATGATTTTAGCAATTCTGAAGGAATGGTATCTATGCTAACTACCTTGTTTGCTTGCAAGTCTTCCAGACTTCTTACAGACTCTAATAATAAATCTCTTGTGTCTTCGAAGTCGCCAGCCATTTCTTTATAACGAAAGCAGAAAGTTCATAAACCCAACCCGGTTGTCGTCTAACTGATATGTATAGGAATGTGTTAGTCCTTAAGTTCGGAAACACGTTATAACCGAACTAATCAATACATTAAATTAAGTATTACCACTGTCAAGACAACGAGCCAAGAGCCTGGCCGCAGTCGTAATACCAGTTCCCGTCAGGTTACCGAGGTTAAGCGCTGTCGGGCTGGGCTAGCACTTGGATGGGTGATCATGTGGTCTGCCGAGTGCTGTTGGCAAGCAGGGTCACTCAGCCCTTGTGAGGCAAACTGAGGAACTACTTGATTCAGAAGCAGCGGCTCCGGTCTCGGAAACTGATATACGGCCGGGAGAGCGGTGTGCTTACCACATGTCCCTCCATATCCGCATGAAGTGACGTCTGTGGGCTGAGGATGATACGGCGGCCTATCGGTACCATTTGGCCCTGCAAGGCCTGCGCGAACGGTATTTAGCTTTAGCTTACTGTCAAGGCAACATATGTAAAGCAGAAACTATAAAGAGAAGAACTGTCACATCACATACAAGTCAAACTGACATCTCTTGTTTCTTCCATTGAATACAACAATATCCACAGCCTAATATGTATCTTATTTGTTATGATTATCTAACTTAGCAACAAATTTAGACAAAGGGTGTATATGGATTTGTACTTATTATAGATATACTGAAGAGCCAAAGTAACTGGTACACCTGCCTAATATCGTGTAGGGCCCCAGCGAGCACGCAGAAGTGCTGCAACACGACGTGGCATGGACTCGACTAATGTCTGAAGTAGTGATGAAGGGAACTGACACCATGAATCTTGCAGGGCTGTCCATAAATCCGTAAGAGTATGAGAGGGTGGAGATCTCTTCTGAACATCATGTTGCAAAGCATCCCAGATATGTTCAATAATGTTCATGTATGGGGAGTTTGGTGGCTATCCGAACTGATTAAACTCAGAAGAGTGTTCCTAGAGCGTCTCTGTAGCAATTCTGGACTTGTGGGGTGTCACATTGTACTGCTGGAATTGCCCAAGTCCGTCGGAGTGCACAATGAACATGACTGGATGTAGATGATCAGGCAGGATGCTTTCGTACGTGTCACCTGTCAGAATCGTGTCTAGACGTATCAAATGTCTCGTATCACTCCAACTGCACACTTCCCACGCCATTACAGAGCCTCCACCAGCTTGAAAATTCCTCTGCTGACATGCGGGGTCAATGGATTCACAAGGTTGTCTCCATACCCGTACACGTCCATCCGCTCGATACAATGTGAAACGAGACTCGTCCGACCAGGCAACATATTTCCAGTCATCAACGGTCCAATGTCGGTACTAACGGTCCCAGGCGAGGCGTAAAGCTATGTTTCTCGCTGTCATCCAGGGTACACGAGTGGGTCTTCGGCTCCGAAAGCACATATCGTTAATGTTTCGTTGAATGGTTCACACGTTGACACTTGTTGATGGCCTAGCACTGAAATCTGCAGCAATTTGCAGAAGGGTTACGCTTCTGTCACACCGAACGATTCTCTTCTTTCGTCGTTGGTCCCGTTCTTGCAGGATCTTTTTTCGGCTACAGCTATGTCGGAGATCTGATGTTTCTCCGGATTCCTGACATTCATGGTACACTCGTGAAATGATCGTATGGGAAAATCCCCACTTCATCGCTACCTCGGAGATGCTGTGTCCCATCGCTGGTGCGCCGACTATAACACCACGTTCAAATTCACTTAAATCTTGATAACCTGCCATTGTAACAGCAGCACAATTGCGTCGACAGCAGCGCAATGTTCTGCCTGTTTACATATATCTGTATTTGAGTACGTATGCCTATAACCGTTGTTTTGGCCCTTGATATACATATATCAGGTGATCAAAAAGTCAGCAAAAATTTGAAAACTGAATAAATCACGGAATAATGTAGATAGAGAGGTACAAATTGACACACATGCTTGGAATGACATGGGGTTTTATTAGAACCAAAAAAATACAAAAGTTTAAAAATGTCCGACAGATGGCGCTTCATCTGATCAGAATAGCAATAATTAGTATAACAAAGTAAGACAAAGCAAAGATGATGTTCTTTACAGGAAATGCTCAATATGTCC
Source organism: Schistocerca americana (assembly GCF_021461395.2). Classification (NCBI taxonomy): domain Eukaryota; kingdom Metazoa; phylum Arthropoda; class Insecta; order Orthoptera; family Acrididae; genus Schistocerca; species Schistocerca americana. Next base: position 276,075,929 of record NC_060123.1, on the reverse strand, counting down.
ACCATCATTCCGCAACAGTAGTTGTAGTCGAGGAATAATGTTGTGAACAGCACTGTAAAGCATGTCCGGAGTTATGGTGAGACATTGGCGTCGGATGTTGTCTTTCAGCACCCCTAGAGATGTCGGTCGATCACGATACACTTGCAACTTCAGGTAACCCCAAAGCCAATAATCGCACGGACTGAGGTCTGGGGACTTGGGAGGCCAAGCATGACGAAAGTGGCGGCTGAGCATACGATCATCACCAAACGACGCGCGTAAGAGATCTTTCACGCGTGTAGCAATATAGGGTGAAGCGCCATCCTGCATAAACAGGTGTTTATCAGCCAGGCTAGGGATGATGCGATTCTGAAACATATCGACGTGCCTCTCACCCGTCCCGGTAGCAGTTACAAAACCAGAATCACGCATTTCCTCGAAGAAAAAAGGCCCGATAACGGTAGATGTCGTAAATCCAACCCATACCGTGACTTTCTCATCGTGCAATGGACTTTCCACGACACTTATAGGATTTTCCGTAGCCCAAATTCTGCAGTTGTGGGCGTTGACAGACCCTCGGAGCGTGAAATAATCTTCGTCGGTGCACAACACGTTACTCAACCAATCGTCATCTTCCGCCATCTTTTGAAACGCCCACACCGCAAATGCCCTCCGCTTCTCTAAATCGCCAGGTAACAGTTAATGATGCCGATGGATTTTGTACGGATAGCATCGGAGGGTACGCCTAAGTGCCAACCAAACTGTAGTGTACGGAATGCAGGTGCGACGTGCGACTGCACGAGCGCTGACTTCAACGTGCATAAACGAACCCGCTACAGTCTCCATTTCTTCCTGAACTGTCTCAGCAGCGTTACGCCTTGTGCTCGGTCGGCCACTACGGGGTCTATCGCCTAAACAACCTGTGGCTTCGAACTTCGAAATCATCCTCGCCACAGCTTCATTTGTCGACGGACCTTTACCCGTTCGAATCCCCTTCGTATGGCGACAGGATCGTAGCGCTGAACTAGCACAGTCCCCATTCTGATAATACAGCTTCACTAAAATCGCCTTTTCAGGTAACGTCGACATGCTGCGACTGCTGGCGCATGTGATTCTCTCTCTCTTTTTTTTTTTCTTTATTGTAATTTTTATCACCTTACACAAGGCGGGCTGTCAGCAGCTGAGTACGCCGCTCTTCAGCCTTGAGATTTACAATAAGTAAGAAATAGAGGGGACACAGAGAATACAATCAAAAGTGGCGGGCAAAACAATGTAGACACCAAAAAACAAAAAACACGCAGCCGTTCACGCCTGACGAGAAAACATCACGGACACTAGTTGACACGGCGCACAAAACAGGGATGATGGCGATGGTACACGTGAACAGTGGCGGCGTTCCGGCGAACAAACACTAAACACAAACGAAGGCACACACACGAGACACTAATGGCGTGACCTCCGGCGCGCGAATGTTCACTGGGCGTGTGCGAGTCCGGGGACCTGCCAAGGGAGGAGGAGGAGGAAGGGGAGTGGGAGAGCGAGAGGGGGGAGCAGAGATGCCACGGGCAGGGGAGATAGGGGGAGGGAGGAAGGGGGAGGGGAAGCCCGGGGGAAGAGGGGTGGAGGGACGGGACGGGGGAAAAGGAAAGAGAAGGGGAGGGAAGAGAAGGGAGGGAGGGTGCCTAAAGGAAAGGACACCGGAAGTGGGGGGGGGGCAGGATCAATGTTGATAGGAGGGGTAAATGGAGGGGAGGAGGACATCATCAGGGAGGGGGAGCTGGTGGAAGCCACCTTGGGAGAGGGTAAGGAGGGTTGAGAGATGGAGACCAGGTGGGACGTGAGAATACAGGCGCGGCAGCGGGCGGGGGTGTGAGAGGATCGGGGAGACGAGTGGGTGAGGAGGATCGAGTTTACGGGAGGTGTACAGGATCCGTATCCTTTCAAGGAAAAGGAGGAGGTGGGGGAAGGGGATGAGATCGTACAGGATCCGCATGGGGGAGGGAGGATGGATGCGATAGGCGAGGCGGAGAGCATGACGTTCAAGGATTTGGAGGGATTTAGAAAAGGTAGGGGGGGCAGAGATCCAAGCCGGATGGGCATAACAAAGGATAGGCCGGATGAGGGATTAATAGGTGTGGAGGATGGTGGAGGGGTCCAGACCCCACGTACGGCCGGAATTCTCTCTCTCATTACAGCTCCTTTTATACACGATTGTCATGCGCAGTCACTGACGATTTGCTGTCGAGCGCCATCTGTTGGACATTTTGTGAACTTTGTTTTTTTTGGTTCTAATAAGACCCAATGTCATTCCAAGCATGTGTGTCAATTTTTACCTCTCTATCTACATTATTCCGGGGTTTATTAAGTTTTCAAATTTATACTGACTTTTTTAATCACGCGGTATATATATATATATATATATATATATATATATATATATATATATATATATATATATTCTTTTGAAAATTTTACAAATATATATATATATATTTGTAAAATTTTCAAAAGAAAATGTGCTAGTAATAAAACTGAATTTGTATGATATAAAATGTCAAATCACACAATGCGCGATCTGCTGTATAATAACAGGGAACAGGCTTTTACTCGAGGAATAAATACAAAAAATAGTTTTGCGCATGATATCGCTCGTTTCGCGTGACGGTATTGATGCACGAGGGTCAGAAGAGCGAGTGAGGAGTGCTGGGCGTCGTGCCCCGCCCGCTCATCTGGTCGCCCTTCAGAGCCCGCAGCGGCTCCGCGCGCGGCAGCCGTTCGTGGCGAACGCATCCAGCCGGCCGGCCGGCCCTACACGGAAGACGGCTCTGCGTAACCCGCTCCTCCGGCGCATATAAATTAGTTCATTTGCAAGACTGATGTAATGTTTTCAGCCGGCCTGGAACGGCAGCCAGCACTGTGTTAATCAACGGGCGAAACGAGGATTTCCGCGTTTCTACCCTCCACGCGTCTGTAGGTGCTACATTAGCGCTTTCTGGCTGTCGAGTCCTTGCGTGGCTTTGTAAACTGCGCGAATATGTACGCATACTGAAACGTACCGATCCACACTGTGACGATAGATCGCTTTCTGCAGTGTGTTTATGGTCGCTGTACGTTAACAGTTGGGCAGGAACAGCAATTTATTGCAATTTTTGTGACGTAGATTGCAGTAACTCGATTCAGTCCAGTGAACTGGGGAGACCACTGGACGAAGCCAAGCTATGATGCACAACGCTGCAGCCACCTGGTGAGTCGGCTCGAGCTGTCAAATCCTCCTGCTTCACAGGAGATTGCAAGCGCTGTTTACTGCTGCTACGCGAGGCTGTCTACATTCGGTCTGCGGTTCACAGTTAATACAGTTTCTTATCTTCTAATCCTTCTCTCCAGCATCAATTTTGCAGGTGTTCTGCTCTGTTCATAGCTGCAGTTAACGTACCGTCGCAGAATATCTACCGCAATTACACTACTCAACAGTTTTACTTCTGTATTAAAGAGGTTTATGTCAACTTTCCATATCCAAGTAACTGCATGACGAAACAACATACCGACTGCAAATTAGCAAAGCACTGACGTAAAAACTAGTGTTACATGATTCTCTTGCTAGATTTTCAATGAATTTTCAAGTAGTGAATCATTATCACTCCATTTCCATAGAGGGGTGGGTGTGCTTACAATTTCAAATGGTTAAAATGGCTCTGAGCAGTATGGGACTTAACTTCTGAGGTCATCAGTCCCCTAGAACTTACAACTACTTAAACCTAACTAACCTAAAGACATCATACACATCCATGCCCGAGGCAGGATTCGAACCTGCGACCGTAGCGGTCGCGCATCTCCAGACTGTAGCGCCTAGAACCGCTCGGCCACTCCGGCCGGCGCTTACCCTTTCCTCGAAGTCTTTCGCGGCTGCATGTCTGAAAGACCTTCTCGGTTTCCAAGCAGCGTCAGTTCGAATAAAATACTCGAGGTTTCCATGGCTATGTTAGCCATCGTCGTCAGGAGGAAAAATCAGTGACTGATTTTTACCCCTGTCGACGATGACGAAGGTAGCCATCGAGAGCTGGAGTATTTTATTCAAACTGACATGGCTTGAAAACTAAGAAGATTTTATTGACTGATTCAGGGAACAAAACCAGCTAGAAAGAAAGGGAAATGTTATAACATTCCAACGAATCATCTAACAAGTCAAGTCTTTCAAAGGTTTGACTGACTTGGGCTATGAAATGTAACAGTGGTTGCAGACGAAAATTTGTGATGGATCATGACTCGAACCCGAATTTCCCCGCTTTACGCGAGCGGTCGCCTGAGTACACTTTCCTTCCTCGCCGAATTCCCAGCCTGTTACTCGCTAATGATATAGCGACACCTATCCATGAACTCCTTACTCGTAGTCCCTGATTCCAATAAGAGATCATTGGTCGTCATGTGTGTGTGTGTGTGTGTGTGTGTGTGTGTGTGTGTGCGCGCGCGCGCGCGCGGGCATCTTTTCTTTGTACTAACATTAGACGAAAGCCACAAATATAATAATGCTTCTTATTGCACATACAGTATTTATCTTCCTGAGAAATTCTTTCTTTTTGCAGAAACGATATCGTCATCACTTTTTCCCGCATCATCAAGTCAAGTGAGGTTACACAGAAGCCTTTTCCAATTGTGCTTATCATATCCTTCCATAGTTCCTACTGGTTTGCCTGATATCATATGGCACCTCGGATTTTAAAGTCCTTTTGGATGTGCCTGTTCAATTGCCACGAGGTTTACCTCTTGGTCTCTTACAAGGGACACTTCAGTCCTGTGGGGGGTGGGGGGTGGGGGGCGGTGGTAGGCATGTGCGATGAGTGCAATTCAAAAGCATTTCTAACTCTACGTGTTGTCCGTTATAGTCATTTCTTATTTTATTGTGTTTTCTGTTACCTGGTGACGGTATTTATTCGGCTCAGTAACCACTGCCCGGGTTCCCGGGTTCGATTCCCGGCGGGGTCAGGGATTTTCTCTGCCTCGTGATGGCTGGGTGTTGTGTGCTGTCCTTAGGTTAGTTAGGTTTAAGTAGTTCTAAGTTCTAGGGGACTTACGACCACAGCAGTTGAGTCCCATAGTGCTCAGAGCCATTTGAACCATTTCAGTAACCACTGCTTCTTTTAATCTATTTAAGTAAAAATATCAGCGACAAAAAGGCAGGTTTGCAAGTACTCATACTGACATCTGCTCGATTACCGTCTGGGGCAAGAATTTTCTATAACCTAAAGTAATAAAAGAGCTCTAACGATATCAGATATTGATACAGGAATGAGGAAGAAGATCCTGAAAGCTTACGGCTGTAGCAGAGTATTGGGTACAAGTGAACTCTGCAGCGTCGAAAATCCGGAGAAGAACAAGCTTCTTGCTTTGGAAATGTGGTGCTATCGAAGAATGCTAAAAAATAAGTGGGGAGATAAGTTGCGTAATTGAGAAATGACAAAAGTAACAAGTGAATTTCTTTGTAACATGACCCTCTCTTATACCTAGCCTGGCATTCTACATATTTTGCTTTCATATGTTTTAGTAGGCATGTTAAGCTACATCTAATAAAAAAAAAGTGAGACCATGTATCAATTCTATTTTGTATACAAAGTGCGCAGTACTGACTGCTGGGTGGCTGTTGAAAAGTTCTGATGCTAATCCTTTTAATCTATTTAAGTAAAAATACCAGCGACAAAAGATTAAGGAACAACCCACGTCTACTGTGGAGTTGCAGCAACAACACTTTGCTCAAATAGTGTCGAAATTCTGGGGTGGCTCTCCGGGCCTGCTCTACGTATTCCGAAGCTGCGGTTTTCGGGAGCTAATCCCTGACGCGCGGCCGCAACGGTGCTTCAGTCACTAAGTGCCCACTTGAGACGTAGTAAGTATGTATTCAGCATGGATGTCAACTAGAATCCAGCTTTTTCGTTCCCATGAAAAATGGGAAATTTCGCATTATCTCAACAGTTTATCTGTTGGTCCAACCCTTGTATTGCATTCCCTTTCTAGACATTGTACATGCTTCAACAGTTCACAATGGGTACCAATCTTAAGAACTTTTAAGCGTATTTTTACGCCATGTCAGTGAAACTTTCGCAGCGCTCCTCTCCATTTTCATCCTTCGAGACAATGGCTACAAGATTTTATTAAAACTGACTTAAAAGGTTTGCTTGTGACTGAAAATCAGAGCTTGTACAGAAAGATTGAAGTGTTCACTCTTCCCACGCTCTGTTAAACGGTAGTGAATTAGTAAGAACGTGGTTCGGAGAAGCCTCTGCCATGCACTTAAGTGTGAACTGTAGAGTAGTCACGAAGATGTAGAGAATATACCTGTATAGTGTGTCAAATCTAATATGGGAATGTTTCGACTTTAATTAAATTGATTTATATATTACAGAATCAGAAATCAATTTAATTAAAGCCGAAATATATATATATATATATATATATATATATATATATATATATAGTTCCCCTTTAGGCGAGTGATTGAACTTGAATTCGTAATTTCATCTCCGGGCTTTTTTCTTCTTTGCTTCCCCAAAACTCTTTATCCCCTCAGAAAGCTTCTTCTTCCGTTCTTCTGTCCATTTTTTACCAGGGTGGCGCGATGATCTTTCCTCAAACTTCACATTAGAGATTTTATTCCGGCACTCAGTGCGGTCTTCGAGATTTTTTATGTTGATCTGCTGCAGATCCCTCTGGAGTTCTCTCAGACATTCTGTGCCGCATTTACTCATTGTTATAATATTGACAAGTTTCCATACTGTACTGGAGTCTTCCATCTTGTAGATAAGTGTATAAAATTTGGCCCGGCATTTTCTGATTCCGTCTGTGTTGTTCTTTATGTAGAGCTCGTTTTGTGGTCTCTACATCCAAATGCCGTTTTTGTTTATTGCCCCGTAAATCTTCCTGAGAATATTTCTTTCCTGCTTATCTATTTCCCTAATTCTTGAATGACGTTCAATCGCCATTGTTTCAGCTGTGTAGATTGCTTCTGGGAGAATCAGTGTTCCATAGTGTCTTAATTTTGCTTCTGTCGAAATGCACTTCTTGTTGTAAAGCGCCCATGTTAGCTTGTAGGCCTTCTGGAGCTTGGTGATTCTTTGTTCATTGGTGATCCGATTCAATCCTAAGGACTGCGTAGTTTCTCCGAGGTATTTAAAATGGCAGAATTGATCAATTTTACCATGTTTTGTTATTAAAGGGGATTTATCTTCTTGCTGTTTTTCTATATGTGTCTCTGAGCGCTATGAATTGGAACTACTTAACCCTAACTAACCTAAGGACATCACACACATCCATGCCCGAGGCAGGATTCGAACCTGCGACCGTAGCGGTCGCGCTGTTCCAGACTGTAGCGCCTAGAACCGCTCGGCCACTCAGGCCGGCGTTTTTCCATATGATTGAGTTTTTCATAAGATATATGTAATCCGTTTTTTTGCGAAATTTCATGTAGTTTTTCCACTGCGTGAATCGCTTCTGTTATGTTATTGGTGATAATTGAGATATCGTCAGCGAAATCAATGCACTTGACTTTAATTCGATTCTCTTATTTGATACCAATTTGAATGCCCTCTACATGAGACTCCGATTCCCTGATGATCTTTTCTAGAACAATGTTTAAAAGCATTGTGGGTAGTCCATCCCCCTGTCGGAGTCCAGTTTTGATTTCGAAGGGTTCTGATATTTTTCCCATGAATTTAAATTTGGAAATATTACAGTCACGGATATGTATATCCTTATTTTGTAAACAAACTTGGTCCGTGACTGGAATGAAATATAATAAATTTCTTAAACTCCATGAACTTCAGAAAAGGTGTTAGTTCATACTCAATACAACACTCTATAATTTCTTTCACGACTTGAAAATACTTTCCTTACAATGGAATGTACACCAGCAACAAACAGGACTGATGTATTTAATAACTCTGGAAGTATCGCTCATCTGTCAATGAAACATTTTCAGTATAATGTTGGAATTGTTTAGAAAGAATAAAAGCCGGCCGTTGTGGCCGTGCGGTTCTAGGCGCTTCAGTCTGGAACTGCGTGACCGCTACAGTCGCAGGTTCGAATCCTGCCTCGAGAATGGATGTTTGTGATGTCCTTAGGTTAGTTAGGTTTAAGTAGCTCTAAGTTCTAGGGGACTGATGACCATAGATGTTAAGTCCCATAGTGCTCAGAGCCATTTGAACCATTTGAAAGAATACAAATGTTATTTTCATATCTTCCGTGGCTTTCAATACCATGGAGAACAAAGAAACCCAGGAGTGGACTGGAGACTGAACGACTGTCAATAATCTATCAATTCAACAACATCGGTACTACAAATAGAGTATCAGAACTACCTTATAAATGAAGCGTATCCTTTTAGAACGTTAAATTATACATTTGTGCGCGATCTTGAAGAACGCGCCTAAACTAGAAACGAACCTCGGAAGGTTCGTCGCAAAAATCGGAGCGTTCGATGTATGTTTCCCAGGTTACATGGAGCCTGTAATGCTCTCGCCGGCCTTTATTTGTAATCGTGGGTACACGGGTCGCGATCGATGAGTCTCGGTTCTCTGGTCGGTCCTCGTAATTTGCTCGTTAAATTGCGGAAGGCGCAACCGGCGCTGCAAGACTCGCTAGTGGAGACTGTTACGCAGCAGCCGCTGCTGCTTACAAAACGGCAGCATGATACGTATCGGCGGCCAGCGCCCTCTAGCGCCGGTCGTGTCCCCTCCGACTTGGACGGCTGAGTCCTGCGACTGTTCGACGGAGCAGAACGCCGCACCGCCGCTGAGTTTGCTGCCAAAACTCGAAACTGGGGGTGGGTGGGGGAGACGGAGGCACGTTGCCTCACACCTCGAACAGCTGTCTGTCGGGGCATGCAGCTCCAACGCTTAATGATGTCCAGTATACTGATTCATGTTGACGAAGATATCGTGGTTGACATTGCGAGGGCGTATGACAGTCAGTGGCGACCCGCAATGTTTGATCGCCTGACAACTGTAAGTCATAAGCTGTTTGTACCAGAACTTCCGAGATTATTGCTAACAGTGCACTGTGACGTGGGACGAATCAATATACACCACTGGCCATTAAAATTGCTACACCACGATGATGACGTGCTACAGACGCGAAATTTAACCGACAGGAAGAATATGCTGTGATATGAAAATGATTAGCTTTTCAGAGCATTCACACAAGGTTGGCGCCGGTGGCGACACCTACAATGTGCTGACATGAGGAAAGTTACCAACCGATTTCTCATACACAAACAGCAGTTGACCGGCGTTGCCTGGTAAAACGTTGTTGTGATGCCTCTTGCAAGGAGGAGAAATGCGTATCATCACGTTTCCGACTTTGATAAAGGTCGGATTGTAGCCTATCGCGATTGCAGTTTATCGCATCGCGACATTGCTGCTCGCGTTGGTCGAGATCCAATGACTGTTAGTAGAATATGGAATCGGTGGGTTGAGGAGAGTAATACGTAATGCCGTGCTGGATCCCAACGGCCTCGTATCACTAACAGTCGAGATAACAGGCATCTTATCCTCATGGCTGTAACGGATGTTGCAGCCACGTCTCGATCTCTGAGTCAACAGATGGGGACGTTTGCACGACAATTTTGAAATTAAAGCAGTGAAATAGAATGATATTACTTTAATGCTGGCATTTGAATTTCAACGACACTCGGGTTCATTTCGGGAAACTAAGGGACCCTGCTTGGTAATGCAATTGGGACAATGAGCAACAAAGGTTCATGCTAAGTTGCTGTATTTTAGTGATGCAAATGGAACAGTTTGAAAAGCTGTGGTGTGCCTTACAGTTGTAAAACTTTACGTGGTTTCAGTCTTCCCTGTCGGCTGATTGAAGGTTTGAACTCGCCGATCGAGGAGGTGGCGACAATCACCTATTGTCGGCCGTCGCTGTTGCAGAAGCTGGATGTTGCCGTGCCTTCTTCTCGACACGGTCACCAGGCGAAACGTGCTCTTGACGTGTGCCAGCTAATGTTTCCCGTCCGCGACACCGTGCCAGAAACTATCTTAGCAAGTCGAGCGCGATTACGTGCTGCCAAACACCGAAAGCGCGGCAACTCCCGGGAGCGTCACTCGACACACCTGCCGCACCGCCCTGCTCCAGCCACACACAGCTCTGCCCGCACTCCACGCGGCAGAGTTACCACTACCCAAGATCTTAAACACTTTGGTTCTCCACACGACCTATCGATGTAATCTTCGATAGCACAGTTTTCCCTAGGCAAAACCCAGCGTAAAAATACAAATAATATTTACAAAACAAACCAATTATACATCGACATGTATATATATATATATATATATATATATATATATATATATATATATATATATATATATATATATACAAATTGTAAAACAATTACAATATATAAAGACACAGAAATGTCATACCTTCAGGTAACAAAATAAGGAAAAAATGTGTAGTACAATAGATAGAAATAGGAGGATATGCATTTCCGGCGTTACAAACTATCTGAGCATTTATACCCCCTGATGACATCTCCAGCACTGCCCGATCCCCCGACTTAAATCCCGTCGAGCACATGTGAGATGCGTGTGGGAGACGTACTGCATCACGTCTACGTGCACCAAAGAACATCCAGCAGATGTCAACCGACCTGGTTGTGGAATGGAACGCCCTATCACAAGAACGACTTATCAACGCTGCGGCCAGCATGGGAGTACGTTACGTTGCAGAGCATTCACTGAGGTCGGAGGTGATGTCGTACCTTATAATGAACCATGTCCCGCCCTTCGTAATGATCAGGGGCCATCATAAATTGCGATGACTACAGTGTATTTATTATTTTTGGCAGAAAGTATTATTTCTGTTTGTCTCATTTCCTTTTTCTTTCAGTTACCTTCGGTGCTATACTTCAGGAGTTCTTTCTCACTGAAGAGCCAAAGAAACTGGTACACCTGCCGAATATCGTTAGGGCTCACGCGAACACGCAGAAGTGCCGCATCACGACGTGGCATGGACTCGACTAATGTCTGAAGTAGAGCTGGAGGGCATTGACACCATGATCCTGTAGGACTGTCCATAAATCCGTAAGATTACGAGAGGGTGGAGATCTCTTCTGAAGAGCATGTTGCAAGGTATCCCAGATATGCTCAATAATATTCATGTACGTAGCAATTCTGGACTTGTGGGGTGACACGTTGTCCTACTGGAATTGCCCAAGTCCGTCAACGTGCACAATGAACATGACTGGATGTAGGTATCAGACAGAATGCCTACGTGTCACCTGTCAGAGTCGTGTCTAGACGTATCAGGTGTCCCATATGACTCCAACTGCACACGTCCCACTCCAGTACAGAGTCTCCACCAGCTTGAACAATCCCCTGCTGACATGCAGGGCCCATGGATTGATGAGGTCCTCTCCATACCAGAACGCGTCCATCTGCTCGATACAATTCGAAACGAGACACGTCCGACCAGGCAATGTGTTTACAGTAATCAACAGTCCAATGTCGGTGCTGACGGGCCCAGGCTAAGCGGAAAGCTTTGTGTCGTGCAGTTATCAAGGGTGCACGAGTGGACCTTCAGCTCCGAAAGATCGTATCGATGATGTTTCGCCGGCCGCGGTGGTCTCGCGGTTCTAGGCGCGCAGCCCGGAACCGTGCGACTGCTACGGTCGCAGGTTCGAATCCTGCCTCGGGCATGGATGTGTGTGATGTCCTTAGGTTAGTTAGGTTTAAGTAGTTCTAAGTTCTAGGGGACTGATGACCACAGCAGTTGAGTCCCATAGTGCTCAGAGCCATTTGATGATGTTTCGTTGAATAGTTCGCACGCTCACTCGTGTTGACGACCCGGTATTGAAATCTGCAGCAATTTCTGCCATGTTGAACGATTCTCTTCACTCGTTGTTGGTCCCGTTCTTGCAGGTTGTTTTTCCGGCCGTAGCGATGTCGGAGATTTGATGCTTTACCGGATTCCTGATGTTCACGGTAGTCTCGTGAAGTGGTCGTACGGAAAAATTCCTACTTCATCGCTGCCTCGGAGATGCTGTGTCCTATGGCTCGTGCGTCGACTATAATAACACGTTCTAACTCACTTAAATCTCGATAACCTTCGATTGTAGCAGCAGTAACAGATCGACCAACTGCAGCAGACACTTGTTGTCTTATTTAGGCGTTGGCAACCTCAGTGTCATATTCTGCCTGTTTACAGGTCTCTGTATTTGAATACATATGCCTATACCAGTTTCTTTGGCACTTCAGTGTATGAATGGTCAAGATTTGTCGAGCTATGTCACTAGGCAGTGATACATTACGTGAAAGTTTCTTTCTTCCTTAAGTTGTATATATCAGTGTACAATGTAATCTAATCCCTCCAACCACTTACTGACAGGTATTGCGTGCCAAATCACATTTTCATGCGCAAAGGTGCAACCATATATATATATATATATATATATATATTTTTTTTTTTTTTTTTTTTTTTTTTTTTTTTTTTTTTTTTTTTTTTTGGAACATGGTGGTGGGTTCTGGGGTGGGAGGAGGAGCACGGTATGGTAGGTCGGTGGGCATAAAAAATGTTCAGATGTGTGAGAAATCTTATGGGACTTAACTGCTAAGGTCATCAGTCCATAAGCTTACACACTAATTAACCTAAATTATCGTAAGGACAAACACACAAACCCATGCCCGAGGGAGGACTCGAACCTCCGCCGGAACCAGCCGCACAGCCCATGACTGCAGTGCCTTAGACCGCTCGGCTAATCCCGCGCGGCTTGGTGGGCATGAAAGAGAATATGTTCAATTACTGTTTCTCGATTTGAAAGTGTATGGGGAGAGAGAGAACATGTGCTGTTCTAATGGTTTAGAGACTTCGAGGTTGTTACGCGGCTTTGAGGTATAGTGTGGGATGGAAGAGATCAGAGAAAGGGGAAAGGGAGACGAATGGATCAGGCGGGGATAAGTTAGCAGTGTGGTGGTACACAGGATAGTGTTACGGGGGGAGCTGCCCGGCCCGGTGAGCAGTGTTTTCCGTTACAGGCACGGGTCACGGCCTTCCTCATGGAGACGTACCGTCCCCCTGGCGACCAGCGCCGTACGTCACGGCTCGCCCGCCGGCCGCCAGAACTGGATCGCCGCAGACAGTTTATGCAGCAGCAGCGGAGAACTTTGCATACGAGACGTCGTCTCGCTGTCCTCATATGCTAAAATCCGGTTCGCACCGATAGCGCCGACAGGGGATACCGTTAGAGGGCACCGATCACGGCGTCCCGACGCCCGCCACGCCACGGCGCGACGCGTTGTGCTCCACAGGTGTCGAGGCCGACGCCACAGTCTGGTGCCCGTCCTGTAAGGGCGAAAGAAGTGGGCCGCTCCCTGCCGCCAGAGGAACGGACAGCAGCTCGGCGTAGATATGCCTAACGGGCTTTCTGGAGACTACTCACTTGTTTGATCACAGTATTATAAACACCTGCTGGTATACACAATACTTGACTTTTGTAGAGAATTTGAGGGTGTTGAAAGACAATTAAGACTACTCTAAGGGTAGCCACTGACGGAATATCCATTGGATTTTACATTACGTACTTGTGTCATAGGTAAAATACACTACTGGACATTAAAACTGCTACACCACGAAGATGACGTGCTACAGACGCGACATTTAACCGACAGGAAGAAGATGCTGTGAAATGCAAATGATTAGCTCTTCAGAGCATTCACACAACGGGAGGAAAGTTTCCAAACGATTTCTCATACACAAACAGCAGTTGACCAGCGTTGCCTGGTGAAACGTTGCTGTGATGCCTCGTGTAAGGAGGAGAAATGCGTACCATCACGTTTCCGACTTTGATAAAGGTCGGATTGTAGCCTATTGCGATTGCGGTTTATCGCATCGCGACATTGCTGCTCGCTTTGGTCGAGATCCAATGACTGTTAGTAGAATATGGAATCGGTGGGTTCAGGAGAGTAATACGGAACGCCGTGCTGGATCCCAACGGCCCCATACCACTAGCAGTCGAGATGACAGGCATCTTATCTGCATGGCTGTAACGGATGTTGCAGCCACGTCTCGATCCCTGAGTCAAAAGTTGGGGACGTTTGCAAGACAACAACCATCTCCGAGAACAGTTCGACGACGTTTGTAGCATCATGGACTATCAGCTCGGAGACCATGGCTTCGGTTACCCTCGGCGCTGCATCACAGACAGGAGCGCCTGCGATGGTGTACTCAACGACGAACCTGAATGCACGAATGGCAAAACGTTAATTTTTCGGATGAATCCAGGTTTGGCGACATCGCGGTGAACGCACATTGGAAGCGTGTGTTCATCATCGCCATACTGGCATATCACCTGGCGTGATGGTATGGGGTGGCATTGGTTACACGTCTCGGTCACCTCTTGTTCGCAATGACGGCACTTTGAAAAGTGGACATTACATTTCAGACGCGTTTCGACCCGTGTCTCTAGCCTTCATTCGATCCCTGCGAAACCCTATATTTCAGTAGGATAATGCACGACCGCATATTGCAGGTACTGTACTGGCCTTTCTGGATACAGAAAATGTTCGACTGCTGCCCTGGCCAGCATATTCTCCAGATCTCTCACCAATTGAAAACGTCTGGTCAATAGTGGCCGAGCAACTGGCTCGTTACAATACGCCACAGTCACTACTCTTGATGAACTGTGTTATCGTGTTGAAGCTGCATGGGCAGCTGTACCTGTACACGCCATCCAAGCTCTGTTTAACTCAATGCCCAATCGTATCAAGGCGGTTATTACGGCCAGACGTGGTTGTTCTGGGTACTGGTTTCTCAGGATCTATGCTCCCAAATTGCGTGGAAATGTAATCACATGTCAGTTCTAGCATAATATATTTGTCCAATGAATACCCGTTTATCATCTGCATTTCTTCTTGGTGTAGCAATTTTAATGGCCAGTAGTGTATATCTTAGGTGAAGTAGGTAGGTGGACCCGGCCGATGAGTCATCCTTTGCCAGTGGAATTGGCGGGTGCAGTATGGAGGGGCATGTTGTCAGCACACCCCTCACCCGCTCACTGTCGAGGTTCTTGACGTTGGGGTCGCTAGTAATCGGTCGCGTAGCTTCTCAGGTGGCCTCACGAAACTGGGTGCAGTCCGTACCAGTCCTTCCAACAAGGAAAAGTCCCCGGTAGTAGCGGTAACCGAATCCCGGTCGCCCGCTTGACAGCGGCCACGTAGATCATAGTAATCTTGAATTTCCTGCTCAGCGAACGGTCCAGCGGGACTGCAAGGGAACGCAGGAAAAGCCTGCTCACAGAAACGGCAAAAGAGTGGAAGTGCTTTATTACAGGCTACTATCACTAACATCTGCTGGTAGAAGGAGCCTGAAGCGTATTCTAGGAACAATTATTATGAGGTTTCCGGGAAAATTCGGCCGGAGTGGCCGAGCGTTTCTGGGGCTACAGTCTGGAATCGCGCGACCGCTAGGGTCGCAGGTTCGAATCCAGCCTCGGGCATGGATGTGTGTGATCTCCTTAGGTTACTTAGGTTTAAGTAGTTCTAAGTTCTAGGGGACTGATGGACTCAGCAGTTAAGTCCCATAGTGCTCAGAGCCATTTGAACCATTTTTCCCGGGAAAAAAGTTAATTTCAAGGAGAAAACCTTCCAGGCGAAGCACACCTTGATTTTTTCAGACAAGATCTCTTGCATGCAGTAGATGCAGGTGAACTAAACAGCTAGATTTCCTTTTCCTAAATTACCGAGATGCATTCGATTCTGTACCACTGATAATGGAGATCATGCGAAATATTTTCACAGATATCAGATTTATGTAATATATATATATATATACATATTCCTACAACGGGAGGCAGTATTCGTCACATCTAACAGAAAAGTTCCTACAATGATATGTCCACAAACCAATACGTGTTGAGATATCGATGAATACGTTCTCTCATTCGCCTTTCTCTGTTACGTTGTAGTAGACACTATCGGCTGTGCTGCACTCTGACACATCCTTAAGCCTTTGTTCGCAATGTCTTCTGCTTGCTTACAAATACACGTGGTCTAGGGGTAGCGTCTTTGATTCATAACTAAAACGTCTTCTGTCCCGGGTTCGATCCCCGCCAATGTCTAAATTTTGATAAATAATCAGCATTGGCGGCCGACGACTACCGGCATAAGAAGTCAGCCTCACTCTGCCAACGGCCTTGTCAAAGGGGGCGGAGGAGCGGATAGAGGTTCAGTTCTTGTCCTAGGGGTGGGAAATTGCCCCTAAAGGCGGAAGAATCAGCAATGATCAACGACATGAGGATGCAAAAGGCAATGGAAACCACTGCATTAAAGACACGTAAGGTGTATCCACAGGACATGTGGCCTGTAATTGAAGGACTGTCATCATGATCTCTCCATTGGCAAAAGATTCCGGAATAGTCCCCCATTCGGATCTCCGGGAGGGGACTGCCAAGGGGGAGGTTACCATGAGAAAAAGATTGAATAATCTACGAAAGGATAACGTTGTAGGAGTCGGGGCGTGGAATGTCAGATGCTTGAACGTGGTAGGGAAACTAGAAAATCTGAAAAGGGAAATGCAAAGGCTCAATCTAAATATAGTAGGGGTCAGTGAAGTGAAGTGGAAGGAAGACAAGGATTTCAGGTCAGATGAGAATCGGGTAATATCAACAGCAGCAGAAAATGGTATAACAGGTGTAGGATTCGTTATGAATAGGAAGGTGGGGCAGAGGGTGTGTTACTGTGAACAGTTCAGTGACCGGTTTGTTCTAATCAGAATCGACAGCAGACCAACACCGACAACGATAGTTCAGGTATACATGCCGACGTCGCAAGCTGAAGATGAACAAATAGAGAAAGTGTATGAGGATATTGAAAGGGTAATGCAGTATGTAAAGGGGGACGAAAATCTAATAGTCATGGGCGACTGGAATGCAGTTGTAGGGGAAGGAGTAGAAGAAAATGTTACAGGAGAATACGGGCTTGGGACAAGGAATGAAAGAGGAGAAAGACTAATTGAGTTCTGTAACAAGTTTCAGCTAGTAATAGCGAATCCCCTGTTCAAGAATCACAAGAGGAGGAGGTATACTTGGAAAAGGCCGGGAGATACGGGAAGATTTCAATTAGATTACATCATGGTCAGACAGAGATTCCGAAATCAGATACTGGATTGTAAGGCGTACCCAGGAGCAGATATAGACTCAGATCACAATATAGTAGTGATGAAGAGTAGGCTGAAGTTCAAGACATTAGTCAGGAAGAATCAATACGCAAAGAAGTGGGATACGGAAGTACTAAGGAATGACGAGATACGTTTGAAGTTCTCTAACGCTATAGATACAGCAATAAGGAATAGCACAGTAAGCAGTACAGTTGAAGAGGAATGGACATCTCTAAAAAGGGCCATCACAGAAGTTGGGAAGGAAAACATAGGTACAAAGAAGGTAGCTGCGAAGAAACAATGGGTAACAGAAGAAACACTTCAGTTGATTGATGAAACGAGGAAGTACAAACATGTTCCAGGAAAATCAGGAATACAGAAATACAAGTCGCTGAGGAATGAAATAAATAGGAAGTGCAGGGAAGCTAAGACGAAATGGCTGCAGGAAAAATGTAAAGACATCGAAAAAGATATGATTGTCGGAAAGACAGACTCAGCATACAGGAAAGTCAAAACAACCTTTGGTGACATTAAAAGCAACGGTGGTAACATTAAGAGTGCAACGGAAATTCCACTGTTAAATGCAGAGGAGAGAGCAGATAGGTGGAAAGAATACATTGAAAGCCTCTATGAGGGTGAAGATTTGTCTGATGTGATAGAAGAAGAAACAGGAGTCGATTTAGAAGAGATAGGGGATCCAGTATTAGAATCGGAATTTAAAAGAGCTTTAGAGGACGTACGGTCAAATAAGGCAGAAGGGATAGATAACATTCCATCAGAATTTCTAAAATCATTGGGGGAAGTGGCAACAAAACGACTATTCGCGTTGGTGTGTAGAATATATGAGTCTGGCGATATACCATCTGACTTTCGGAAAAGCATCATCCACACAATTCCGAAGACGGCAAGAGCTGACAAGTGCGAGAATTATCGCACAATCAGCTTCACAGCTCATGCATCGAAGCTGCTTCCAAGAATAATATACAGAAGAATGGAAAAGAAAATTGAGAATGCGCTAGGTGACGA
This sequence comes from Schistocerca americana, assembly GCF_021461395.2. Taxonomy (NCBI): domain Eukaryota; kingdom Metazoa; phylum Arthropoda; class Insecta; order Orthoptera; family Acrididae; genus Schistocerca; species Schistocerca americana. The sequence continues at coordinate 276,057,782 of NC_060123.1, read as the reverse complement.
TCAGTTTGGCTTTAGGAAAAGTAAAGGAACGAGAGAGGCAATTCTGACGTTACGGCTAATAATAGAAGCAAGGCTAAAGAAAAATCAAGACATTTTCATAGGATGTGTCGACCTGGAAAAAGCGTTCGACAATATAAAATGGTGCAATCTGTTCGAGATTCTGAAAAATGTAGGAATAAGCTATAGGGAGAGACGGGTCATATACAATATGTACAACAACCAAGAGGGAATAATAAGAGTGAACGATCAAGAACGAAGTGCTCGTATTAAGAAGGGTGTAAGACAAGGCTGTAGCCTTTCGCCCCTACTCTTCAATCTGTACATCGAGGAAGCAATGATGGAAATAAAAGAAAGGTTCAGGAGTGGAATTAAAATACAAGGTGAAAGGATCTCAATGACACGATTCGCTGATGACATTGCTATCCTGAGTGAAAGTGAAGAAGAATTAAATGATCTGCTGAACGGAATGAACAGTCTAATGAGTACACAGTATGGTTTGAGAATAAATCGGAGAAAGACGAAGGTAATGAGAAGTAGTAGAAATGAGAACAGCGTGAAACTTAACATCGGGATTGATGGTCACGAAGTCAATGAAGTTAAGGAATTCTGCTACCTAGGCAGTAAAATAACCAATGACGGACGGAGCAAGGAGGACATCAAAGGCAAAAAAGGCATTTCTGGCCAAGAGAAGTCTACTAATATCAAATACCGGACTTAATTTGAGGAAGAAATTTCTGAGGATGTACGTCTTGAGTACAGCCTTGTATGGTAGTGAAACATGGACTGTGGGAAAACCGGAACAGAAGAGAATCGAAGAATTTTAGATGTGGTGCTATAGACGAATGTTGAAAATTAGGTGGACTGATAAGGTAAGAAATGAGGAGGTTCTACGCAGAATCGAAGAGGAAAGGAATATGTGGAAAGCACTGATAAGGAGAAGGGACAGGATGATAGGACATCTGCTAAGACATGAGGGAATGACTTCCATGGTACTAGAGGGAGCTGTAGAGGGCAAAAACTGTAGAGGAAGACAGAGATTGGAATACGTCAAGCAAATAATTGAGGACGTAAGTTGGAAGTGCTACTCTGAGATGAAGAGGTTAGCACAGGAAAGGAATTCGTGGCGGGCCACATCAAACCAGTCAGTAGACTGATGATAAAAAAAAAAAAAAAAAAAAAAAAAAAAAAAAAAAAAAAAAAAAAAAAAAAAAAAAACACCTCGGCCCACTCGGAGTGCGCTACATGCCATGCACTCATCACGTGCTCCTGTCGTGTCTACACATCGAGGTACTGTCGCGCGATTTGTAAAAAATGGGTAGTAACCCGTTATGCATAAATTACAGTCATTGTCTTTCTGCAAGGTTAATATTCTCCAGTAGTGTCGATATTTCAGCATGTATAAATCGGTGATACGTGGCATCTGTAAATCTGTTTCATAACGCGTATGGCCCTATGAGACTGTTACCGACAGTTCCTCGCCATACACTGACACAAAAATGATTCTGATGCCTCACCTCCGTGACTACTCGCGGATTCTCAATGGTAATTTACTATGCCATATCTTGTGAATTCTGTTAATAAAATGCAGGCTGCGAATGTTACTCATTGCTAGCCACAAGTAAAACGGCTGAAATCTCGACAGGTATTGGTTTCCGTCCACTTGTTGTCAAAACTTCCTTATTAACGCTTTTAGTGCTTGGCCCTTCATCAGAATGTCTGAGAAAGACTTAATACCGGCTGTTTCAAAATGAATTTCGGGGTTTAAAACTTTGTAGCATTTGTTACTTCCAATTCACAACTACAAATAATACATCAGATATAAGAGTAACTTAAACAGTTGTGCTTGAATGCCTGTGTGCATGTACTGTTCTCCTTGTCTTCCTTCAGAAAGCGCTAGTAGCACAAAATGCAACTAGTGAACAGAAACCTATTCGTGTTTCACAGTTTGCAAGGATCGACTCTATTGTTAAAGTGCAACGTGTGTTCCGTATTAAATTCCATTGTAATCCTCCAAGAGATAATAACATCTGTAGTTTGAAGACATCAGCTGTCTTTGCAAAGGGAAGAGTGTGGGATGACCAAGAGTGACTGAAGAACGTGTTGAACGTGCGAGAGAGTTCTTCACGCGTAGCCGCAAGAAAGCAGTTCTAAAGGCTAGTCGTGAATTGGCAATTCCAGTGACGTCTGTGTGGAGACTTTTAAGGAGACGCTTACATCTACATCCTTATCGTTTGTAGCTGCTACAAGCTCTAAAGACTACGGATTACGTGCCAACTTTGCAAACGAGACGTTGCTTCATGACGACTAAGATTATCTGAATCGTACTATCTTCATTGATGAATCGACATTTCACCTAAGTGGAAATGTCAATACACGTAACGTACGCATCTGGGGGTCTGCAAATTCTCACGAGATGGCAGAGTTGCAACGAGACTCCCTCAAATTGAATGTTTTTTGTGTCGTATCCCTTCGGTTAATTTATGGGCCTTTCTTATTCGGTGAAGCAATTGTAACTGGTGTTTATTATCTTGATGCGCTAGAACTATGGCACTTTCCTGAAATGAAAGAAGCTGAACCACAGAAGGTGCACCGTCTCTCTGGCATAACTCAGTGCGCGATTGGTTAAACGACACTGAACATGACTGCTGGGTTGTCAGCAAGGCCCAGATGACAGAACTTGTTTTGCGTGGCCTCCACGTTCACTCAATGTGTCGCCATACGGTTTTCACCTTTCTGGGCTCGTAAAGGATCATTTGCATGTGCCTCCGCTACAAGTTGATCTGCCCGACTTGAAATACAGGATTGAAGCAGATTTTTCATTAATGACTTCAGACACAATGATCAAGATTTGGCCTGTCGGCTCTGTGTGTGCATGTGATGAATGGTGTTCACATTGAACACTGGTAAGGAAAACTGTTTGATTGCTCTTTCATTCGATGTACACTCTAAGACAAAAAGCGCGACACATCACGAAACAATTATCCGAATGGGACGGTAATGGACAACTGTACGCTACAGACAAACAAATGAGTACAATATTAGAAAAACTAGATGACTTATTCTAGAGAAAGGGCTTCACAAATTGAGCAAGTTCACGACGCACTGATCCACCTCTGGTGCTTATGCAAACATTTATTCGGCTTGGCATTGATTGATCGAGTTGTTGCATGCCATTCTCAGATATGAAGCGCCAATTCTGTCCAACTGGCGCGTTAGATCAACAGTAAAAACCCTCGTCAGCCGGGCCATGCATTATCTTGCTGAAATCTAAGTCCAGGATGGTTTGCCATGAAGGGCAACACAACGGGGCATACACTACCCTCGACATACCACTGTGCTATAAGGATGCGCGAATCACAACCAAAGCAGTCCTGCTGTGAAGAGAAATGGCAGTCCACACCACCACTCCTTGTTGTCAGGCCGTAAGCTGGGTAACAGCCAAGATGATAACCCAAAGCTGTCTGGGACATCTCCAGACACATCTTCGCTGATCTTCGCGGCTTAGTTCGAAGTGCGACTCATTACTGTAGACAGTTCAGCTCTAGTCAAATGATATTCTAGCCCGAAGACGTATCTGGAGAAGCCCCAGACAGCTATGAGATATCAGTCTGTGAACCGCCATACGCCCCAACAACCACGACACCTCCAGACGCATCTTCGCTGATCATCGGGGCTCATTTGAAAGTGGGACTCATCACTGAAGACAACACCAGTCAATGAAGCCCCAGACAGTGGTGGGATACCAAGTTGACTGTCAACCACGATTCATCCCAACAACCAGGATATCTCCACACACATCTTCGCTCATCAACGGGGCTCGTTTGGAGTGGAACTGACAACAATTCAACTGCAGTCAATGAGATTGCAGCCCGACGACGTATCTGGAAACGCCCCTGACTGTCACCCACCAAACGGCCTGACAACCAGGATCGATGCTCTGGCTCCGGGCTGTCATATCTTTTCACAGCAGAATGCCTATGGTTATCATCTGCAGCAGTCTTACAGTACAGCGGTAGGTCGACGATACACTGTTCCCCGTTTTGTTGCCCTTGATGGCAAGTCATCCCGCGCTTACATTTCAGAAAGATAATGCCCGCCCGCACACAAAGAGAGTTTCTACTGTTCTTCTTCGTGCCTATCAAATCCTACCTCGGCCAGCAAGCTCGACAGATCTCTCTCCAATTGAGAACGTTTGGAGTGCTATGGGCTGTGCCCTCCAACTAGCTCGGGATTTTGACGATCTAACGCGCCAATTGGACCTACGTTGGTACGATATTCCCCAGGAGGACAACCGACTCTATCAACCACTGCCAAGCCGAATCACTGCTTGCGTAAGGGCAGAAGGTGGACGAATGTGTTATTGACTTGCTCAGTTTATGAAGCATCCGACTCTATCAACCAATGCCAAATCGAATAACTGCTTGCGTAATGGCTGAAGGTGGACGAATGTGTTTTTGACTTGCTCAGCTTATGAAGCTCTTTCTCTTGGATAAATCATCCATTTTTTTTTCTTTGAAATTGTGCCCGTGGTGTGGCCGTGCGGTTCTAGGCGCTTCAGTCTGGAAACGCGTGACCGCTACGGTCGCAGGTTCGAATCCTGACTCGGGCATGGATATGTGTGATGTCCTTAGGTTAGTTAGGTTTAAGTAGTTCTAAGTTATAGGGGAATGACGACCATAGATGTCCCATAGTGCTCAGAGCCTTTTTTTTTCGAAATTGTAATAATCTGTTTGTCTGTACATGTACATCACATCTACTGATTTCCATGCCATTTGGGTAATTCCTTCGTGGTTTATTTGTCTTCGAGTGCATTATTTATAACTGTAAGGTGAATTAACAGATGCTTCAAAGCCTTAAAACCCCGATATTCATTCTGAAACCCCCATTACAGGGTACTGTGTCAAGTGGTATCTATCGTAACGTTGGTGATCAACTTACTATTAACCAGCTAAAGCGTCCTCACATATGTCGCAAGTAGGGATGTCTTAAGAAAATGTAGAAATTTAGAGAACCTGTCTTATCTCAAGGTCCGCCTACGCGGCAGAGGTCAGCTTGTGTGGATAGTACTGCCAGCGATTTTTGCTTGTGGTAGAGCTGGAACAGAGTGCACTCAGCCTCGTGAGGCCAATTGAGTAGCTGCTTGATTGAGAAGAAGGGACTCCCATGTCAAGAAAACCGACAACGACCTGAAGAGCAGTACGTTGACCCCACGTCTCTGCTTGCCGCATCCAGATTACTCCACTGACAGAGGATGACATGGCGGTCGATCTCGATTGACCCATCTGGCCCGAAACGCAGAGCTTTGCTTGCTTTTTTGCGTCTTTTACCAAGACACCGTAACAGTTCGGCTGCCACATTCGTGTATCTCGCGTGGTGATTTTGATGATGTGCTGGATTCGGCAAATTTGGTGCGAGGAGTAGTTTTAAATGTTTTTCACAGCCTTCCAGTCATTTGTCGACGATTGTCGTCGAGTGGTTAGTGCAAAATGGTTCTGAAATATTCTTTTCTCCCGAGGAACAGACGCCAAGGTACTGTTCACAACGAAGTTGGTCCTAGATTAATGATGCAAGAATAGTGCTTCCCAACCTTTCTCTGATTGCATTCAGCTACTTATCCACCGCCCTCCCCCTCCCATTATCAAAATCAGTACTTAATTATACTTTGGAAAGGAAAAGAACTTTCTTTGAACACTTATACTTAACATGGCGAAACAAATAGAATGATGAACCAAGTTTTAGTGCAGCGTGACTGCTTTCTACAATTCCTGCTCAGAAACGAAATCCCGGTATGTTCATTGAGGATACACACTTGGTACAAAACTTGTTTTCTCTGCACAACTCCTCTTCCTAGCGGCACTTGCTTCAGCCACGACTTCCACCTCCAAACCAAATTAAAATGTACACTGGATACTTAGGTCTACGGTTCGTAGATCACTTGACTGTTGGACTCTCACTACTGAAGTGGAGGAAATACGAGAGATCATTAACCCTGCGTGCATTCAGCTACTTATCCGCCGCCCTCCCCCTTCCATCATCAGAATATGATAAAAAATTAACCAGAACACAAGACTCTCACGTAGGCGACTGAATACTTTTAAGGGCTCACCCAAAACGATCGATATTAAAAAGAATAGGAAATGGCAATTATTCTCTAGACGCCGGCCGGGGTGGCCGAGCGGTTCTGGGCGCTACAATCTGGAACCACGCGACCGATACGGTCGCAGGTTCGAATCCTGCCTAGGGCGTGGATGTGTGTGATGTCCTTAGGTTAGTTAGGTTTAAGTAGTTCTAAGTTCTAGGGGACTGATGACCTTAGAAGATAAGTCCCATAGTGCTCAGAGCCATTTGAACCCATTGTCTAGACAATATAGTACAGCTCAGTTCTCCATGAAGGAAAATCAGCTATCTGATTGCTTTCCCAGATTCACATAAAATTAAGGGTTTGTACCCCCCCCCCCCCCACATCACCATGACCTGAAGAGATATAATCAGTAAACAATGACCTTACACATCTCAAAAGTAAGCCCGCATCTCGTGGTCGTGCGGTAGCGTTCTCGCTTCCCACGCCCGGGTTCCCGGGTTCGATTCCCGGCGGGGTCAGGGATTTTCTCTGCCTCGTGATGGCTGGGTGTTGTGTGCTGTCCTTAGGTTAGGTAGGTTTAAGTAGTTCTAAGATCTAGGGGACTTCTGACCACAGCAGTTGAGTCCCATAGTGCTCAGAGCCATGTGAACCATCTCAAAAGTAAACATTATTGAATTGCTTAGTAGAGTCATATTAGCCAACAGCTTGCGGCCGCGGTAACACCGGTTCCCATCAGATCACCAAAAAAAGGCAAGAGATGTGCTATATTGGACTGCCTGTGTTATTCTGATTACGATCCAATATCGTATTTATCTGCCGATATCGGACAAGCGACTTTCAAGTACAACGTCTGACCCGTACGGGAATATACATAATGGATGTACGAGTACAGGTCGTACACGCATGGTTGACGACATATGAAAGTTTGGGTCTGGCCATGAGTCGTGCACGGATAGCCAAATGGTAAGGCGACCGATCGCGATAAGCGGGAAATCCGGGTTCGAGTGTCACTCCGGCACAAATTTTCGTTGTCGTTGTTCCGTTCTACAGCTGATGGTAGTCCTTATTCGCAATTGCGAATTCATTTGATGTGAAAGTTAAGCGCTGTCGGGCCGGGTCTGCCGAGCGCTGTTGGCAAGCGGTATACGCTCAGCCCTTGTGGAGCCAATTGAGAAGCTACTTGACTGGAAAGTACCGGCCCCAGTCACGAACACTGACAACAGCCGGGAGAGCGGTGTGCTGACCATATGCCGCTCCATATACGCACCCAATGACGTCTATCGGAAGAGGATGACACGGCGGTCGGTCGGTACCGTTGGGCCTTTCGAGGCCTGTTCGGACGGAGTTCTTTAGTAGAATCATACTGCATTATGTACACTCCTACAGCAAATGTCACTGTACCCAGAGCACGGAACAATGAACTTACTTTAATTCATTCAATGTACTGTACACAATTTTATTTTTCCAGTGTACTGTATATAATATTTCTAGTGTAGTAACCTACATATGAAGTTGTATTAAAGCAATGATTAACTTCCTCACCTTCCCCACAGTTTCAAACAAAGTAGCGACACGTAAGTCCGCAGCTCATGGTCGTGCGGTAGCGTTCTCGCTTCCCGTGCCCGGGTTCCCGGGTTCGATTCCCGGCGGGGTCAGGGATTTTCTCTGCCTCGTGATGACTGGGTGTTGTGTGATGTCCTTGGGTTAGTTAGATTTAAGTAGTTCTAGGGAACTGACGACCATAGCTGTTAAGTCCCATAGTGCTCAGAGCCATTTGAACCATTTAGCGACACCTAACAACGCAAATGGTGGATGTTTGTTTCACTTTTACGTCTGCTGTGTTTATTTGTTCAAACAATTAACTAAGCACAAAAACTTTTTTAACTTTGGTTTAGGTATTGTTTTTGTGTACTTAATTTATCACTGAAGCAGTGTGTTATGAATATTCGTAACACAGTGTCATGATATGTTTCTATAAAACACAGACAATAATGAACTACTTTACATGGTTCCCTCAGCAAAACAGATAACGTTACAAGTACAAACTACGCAACTGTGGCATTGTGGCACTTCACCACTTCCTTTTATGACGATGTATATGTATAAATTAATGAGTAGATATACATTTATGAGTTCAAAAGATGATAATACATCTAAGTGCAGTACTGAAGTAATTCTTGGTGTTACGCGCAGGTAATTCAAAGCGTGAGAGGTCAATGCCTATATGGGACATGAATCGTCTGGTGTGTAACTGATGATCAGGTTACAGAGTGATACTTAGTACATGCTTTCCTTGAGCCTGCGGGTGCATCTTTTTTCGTAAGTGTTTAGAATTTTTCATCTTGCGTTTCGTTAGCAGTAGCACATGTCAGAATTTATTAATGGTGACATGCAGAGAGTGATGTCCTATGTATTAAGCATGCATTCGGGATCAGAAGTCAGTTCTGTAAGTATCAGACCAATGGTCATATAGATAAGACAATACAGCCATACAGATCGAAAAACAAAAGAAAAGTCCACAAAGTATCTTATAAACAAAGCCCGCCCGACTAGCCGCGCGACCTAACGCGCTGCTTCTCGGGCGGGAAGGCGTGCCAACCCCCGGGCCGAATCCGCCCGGTGGATTAGTGTCGAGGTCCGGTGTGCCTGCCAGCCTGTGGATGGTTTTTTAAGGCGAATGCGGGCTGGTTCCCCTTATTACGCCTCAGTTACACTATGTCGGTGATTGCTGCTCAAACACTGTCTCCACGCAAACATTTGAGGGTACACTCGTCTGGTTTGAGACGTTTTCGGATGGAGGGGGGGGGGGGGGGGGGGGTTCCACTGGTGGCCTAACGTCACAGTAACCCTGGGTTCGGTGTGGGGTGGGTGGACTGCAATGGCCTGTTGTGGGGTAGTGTACCACTGAGGGCTACGGCGGGTCGAAGCCTCTCAGTCGTTTCTAGGTCCCCCATTCAATGCACAATACACACATTCTTATAAATGACATAAATATGTTTTTTACTAAAAGATCCGTGGAGGCAGAAGAAGAGACAGCATTCGTTCCCTTATGAAATGAAAATACTAAACATGAAACAAAACGTGATTTAAGTACAAAGTGGACCCAGTGCTAAAGTTACAGAGCCTGTGTTTATTGAACTGTACACTCGAGGTGGTATGACGAACAATATTAAAAAAGTTGACGTGATCGGTAAACTTTGAACATAAGGAAGTGAACGGTGAAGTATCCACTTACCTCACTCGAGCTCAGCGTGCAATGTACACATTAATCCATAGATAGCCTCTGCTTTGGGTGAACTGTGCATGCAATAAGACACATGAGCACCCATACGCACGAGATTACAAGTAATGCTGTAGCGATCGCTCTCGCGACGTGCGTAAAAAATGTACGCATACACTCCAAAAAATTGGAAGCAATGATGAGACAATTAATAACGCAGTGATGAGAGATATAATGGCTGGATCTTAAGAGACACATGTGTTGAACTCTAAAATTCACGAAGGCATGTGAATGGACTGTGTGATAATTCGTAGACAGCGAAAGACAGTTATGTTGACCATTACATCCGAAAGTCGGTGTGCAAAAAGCAGGCCTGCCGAATGTAGGAACGCAGGTGGAGGAAAAACGACGTATCCCATTTTAAGACGTATCGATTTAATATGAATGATCGATTAATCGTTTTGATCTATTTCGGTTTTACTCTCGGGTTTTCTGAAAACCCACGTCCATATGGAGGAGCCAAAATTATTATTATTATTAAAATTATTAAAATTATTATTATCCAAAGTAGCATTAAATTGTAATTCAGACTTACATAACGCTGTAACATATAAAAAAATCTGTGTAATCGAATGTTGGAAGTGAGATGCTGTTTTTGCCCATCACTTCCATCATTCAACGGAGCATCTCTTCTTCTTTTGGTGCTCTGCTGTTTGTGTGTAAGTGTAGTACAAGCAATTTGTGTTAATAATAACAGCAATTTAATTCAAATTTGGTTAAAGAGATTCATTTTAAAAACTCATTTCCTTTGCTGCATTAACGATGTATCTGAAACATTCGGCCGTATAAAAATTGGGATTGGTTTGTTTAATAGTTAAAATGATCGTCCACCAGTCGCACACTTTCTTTAAATATTTTCATATCTTTCGCAGCAAAGAACCTGCTTTCATACGTAACGAAGGCCGATCATATTCCAATTTGCATTTCACTGCATGAGAATGCAGGCAAATGCCTCTAAGCAATGAAGAATAAATATATATATATTCCCTCGCTTCTGAAGTGTGTCTACTCGATGCGGCGACTTATAGATACCATAACTTCAGGTATTTTTTCTTTCGTCTTTGCAGTCGCATATTTTAGAGATCAGTCCTGAGGTTACTATAAAATAAAGGCGAGGAAGTACGCTTCAAGTTTCACTGTGTACAGAAACATCGTCCGCGAAAAGCCCCGTGGAACTTCTGATATTGTCTACTATGTATACATACTGCGAGAAGTAACGGACCTATAACACTTCCTAGGGATGCACCCTCAGTTACTTTTACGTCTGAATATTTCTCTCCGTTGGGAATGACACACTCTGTGCTGCTTCCTAGAACATGTTCAATGCAATCAGACGGCTGGTCTGATACTCCGTATGCTCGTATTTTGTTCATTAGGCGGCAATGCGGAACTTTGTCGAACGCCTTAGAGAAGTCAATGACCGTGGCAACAACCAGGGTACCGATATCTACTAATTTTTTAGTCTCTTGGATGAATAGAGCGAACTGTGTTTCAACGATCATTATTTTCGGAACCCATGTTGATTCCTATATAGGATATTTTAGGTCTCTAGAAATGCATAATCCGCGAGCATAAAACATGTTCCATAACTCTACAACAAATCGACGTCAGAGATGTAGGACTAATAGGTAAGTGCGTCTGGTTGACGTTCCTTCGATCAACAAGTGAATGATCTGTACTTTTTTCCAATCAATAGGGCCGCTTCGCTCCTCTAGTTCCTTAGACTGTCCCTAGAAGAGGTTCAGCTTTTTTTTGCATACTCTATGTAGAATTGCGCTGGTAGTAGCAAAAGGTCGTTGCTCATGTGCAGATACTCTGTGATTCACTACATCACTGTGAACGATCCAACAAGTTTGCTGAGAAAGTCGTTTCGTGCTCAGGCGTCCCATCTGCAGTTCTTGCAGCAGCCGGTGGAATGCGTACAGACAGCCTATCAGTTTTGTTTGTACCTAATCCACGAGTGGACCTCACGAGACGTACATCATGAGGTATGCGCTGCATATACAGGGTGTTTCAAAAATGACCGGTATATTTGAAACGGCAATAAAAACTAAACGAGCAGCGATAGAAATACACCGATTGTTGCAATATGCTTGGGACAACAGTACATTTTCAGGCGGACAAACTTTCGAAATTACAGTAGTTACAATTTTCAACAACAGATGGCGCTGCAAGTGATGTGAAAGATATAGAAGACAACGCAGTTTGTGGGTGCGCCATTCTGTACGTCGTCTTTCTGCTGTAAGCGTGTGCTGTTCACAACGTGCAAGTGTGCTGTGGACAACATGGTTTATTCCTTAGAACAGAGGATTTTTCTGGTGTTGGAATCCCACCGGTAAAGTGCGGTGGCTTGCGAAGAATGTATGTTCTGGATTATCTGATTGACCTTCTTGCTTGCTAGTTCTGACATTCACAACTGACCGCCGAATTTTTATCTATCTCCTGGTGTCTGTAGCATTCAGTTAAACTGTCTCAATATGACCCCTAAATGGCAGGACCATGTTGTCTGGAAACTGAAGGACCATGTAGTCTGGAAACTGACTGTACCAGCCACGAAAACGCGTCTTGACAGCTGTAGACCTCGGGTCCCAGTGAGGGAATTGACAATTGACAATTGAACTACTGTAATTTCGAAAGTTTGTCTGCCTGAAAATGTACTGTTGTCCCAAGCATATTGCAACAAACGGTGTGTTTCTATCGCTGCTCGTTTAGTTTTTATTACCGTTTCAAATATACCGGTCATTTTTGAAACACCCTGTATATGTAGCAGGTGATCATGAAGATTTGAATTCGAGACCTCAAGACTATTCTTAATTCTCCTCAGAATGCTCTCCCCAAATTACATGCCATCTTTTCATATTTCTAAAATAGCTTGTAAATAATAGTGTTCTTGATTTTCCTTTATATAGTTGGGTTTTCACGTTGATTAGCTGAATGACCTTATTTATTTGTTCTTGTAGACATACGTCCTCTGTTTTTGTAGTAGGTCGTGTTTTTCATTTATTTTTTTTGTAGTTGCTACAGGTTGTAATTGATTAAAAGGTTGTATATCAGTATAGTAATAATAATCATCATCATCGTTATCATTATCTTGGTTGTAATAATTAAAATAACAGAGATACCACGTATTCAGAAGCTTGCAGGCTGAATTATTGAGATTTGCACTGGGATCTGTGGTGGACAATCATCGAAGAACGAAGACGTTGCATCATTGAATAATTCGAGAGAATCAGCAGTAGTAAAAATGTAATGCAGTTCTGCTGCTTGCATCGTATATTTGTTATAAGGACCATAATAGCAAGATGAAAAAGAGGAGAGCGCACAAAGGGGCTTCCAGACAGATATTTCTGCCTTCACTTCATTTGACGAGTACGGCTCGGAAATACCCACTTCCAGTTAGGACGCAGTGACTTCAGGAGAACTAGAGGTGGAAGATAATTTAATTCTGCAGAGGAGGCAGTCATAGCGTTCTCCTAGATCTGCAATTGCCCTGAGGTTTTCATTGCAGGTAGCAAGAGGTCACGCTGTGCTCTGTCTGGACTGTAAAAGAGGCTGACTGGTTTATAAAACTCAAGATTTACTTTTCCTGTGCTGAAGCAGTTTTACGATAATGTACAACGCACTTAGCCAAATTATTTGTCCTTTCATCCTGGACCATTTGAAATACGTGTAGGTGAACAGTTACAGTTCCTTAGTGTCTGAACAGTGATGGTTCCAGCATCAGCACACTTTTCAGGAGCTATGTCGCTTCTTCTCTCCAGGTCTTCCGAAGATCGAAAGTCATTGGACAAGAGACAGACTGTCCACTTATGTTACGCCTCTGAGGTACTTGAGGCAAAGCAACGCTTCTTTTCCTACCGCATTCTTGTCGCACAAGTGAATCGCCGATTGCTCCACGGAACTGTACAAACTAGTAGATATTCCAGGCTTCTTTGAATCACGAAGAAGAAGAAAGCCCATTGAAATCTCCAAAAGGAGCTTGTGATGACGCACACTATATGGGTGTTTACTATTATCACTCCATCAGAATTAGTTCAGTTAGAGATTAACAAGCCGTTGAGGTTAGCAACGATATTCCTGTGAGAAACAATTAATTTTGATTTCCAATTGAGTGTGTTTTGAGAGGTCGGACGAGAAACAGGAAACGGACAGCATTGACTTCGTGGTATGGTGGTCGAAACTGAAATTAATTGAAAGTTAGTAATTTACCCCAAAACGGGAAATTTTTGTACTGAGTTTGAATGTTCGGCCATGAATGAACCAGAGAGACGCCAGAGAAGCGATTCTGGAAGACAGAAGAAATCATTGTCTGGCAACCTAACGTACCCGAGCAGCCTGCCCAAAACTGTGCAAATGAGCACAATTAGCTTGGAAGGAAGAAGGACGATCAGAGTTTAACGACCATTGGCAGTGCGGTCAAGCACAAGCTCGGATCGAAAGGATGGAGAAAGAAATCGTCCATGTCCTTTTCAAAGGAACCAGCCCGGCATATGCCTGGAGCGATTTAGGAAAATCGCGGAAAACCTAAACCTGGATGGTCGGAAGGGGATTTGAACCGTCGCCCTCCGCGAGTCCACTGTGCTAACCACTGTACCAACTCGCTAAGTAGATAAGATTGGTTATGAAAAGTTTAGCCATTTACGCAGTCGGCTGTTTTCTTCGCACCCCGAGGTTCTATATAATCAACTAAACGACAGCGCTTCCCTCACTGAGACCCGAGGTCTACAGCTGTCAAGACGCGTTTTCGTGGATGGTACAGTCAGTTTCCAGACTACAGGGTCCTTCAGTTTCCAGACTACATGGTCCTGCCATTTAGGGGCCATACTGAGACAGTTTAACTGAGTGCTACAGACACCAGGAGATAGATAAAAATTCGGCGGTCAGTTGTGAATGTCAGAACTAGCAAGCAAGAAGGTCAATCAGATAATCCAGAACCACGATGGCAGGTCTTAGCAATGATCGCATCCGGGCCACCGATGCCTCCATGCCCGCTCTGAGGCATCCTACTTCGTTCTACTGCTGTGTGCCATCATTAGATGGCACCTTTCTCGCTCTGCATACATTCTTCCCAAGCCACCGCACGGTACCGTCACGAATCATTTCCTTTCCTGTTCCACTCGCAAACAGAGCGAGGGAAAAACGACTGTCTACATGGCCCAGTATGAGCCCTAATTTATATTATCTTCGGATCTCAAACACTTGAGCAGTACTCAAGAATAGGTCGCAATAGTCTCTGCTTTACAGATGAACCATACTTTACCAAAATTCTTCCAATAAAACTAAGTCGACCATTCGCCTTATGTACCACAATCCTCACATGCCCGCTCGGTTTCATATCGCTTTGCAACGTTACCCTTGTCTCTGCTGAACCCTCGCCGCCGATGATAACCTACTGGGTTCTGTTGCTTAACAAGTCTTGAAGACACTCACATATCCGAGAACCTATTCCTTATGTAATGGAACATCGTGACAAATGCTTTTCGGAAATCTAGACATATGCAATCTGCGTGATGCCCTTCATTCATAGTTTCTGTACACCATGTGAGTAAAGGGCAAGCTGAGCTTCGCACGAGCAATACCTTCCAAAACCATGATGGTTCGTGGACATAAGTTTTACGGCCTCTAGGAAATTTATCATATTCCAACTCAGAATACGTTCAGCAGCAAACCGATATTAAAGATATTGGTCTGTAACTTTGCCGATCCGCTCTTTTACCCTTCTTATATACAGGAATCACCAGCGCTTTTTTCGAGTCGCTTGAGACTTTGCACTGGCCGAGAGATTCGCGATAAATGTAAGCAATTACATGTTTTTATTTATTTATTTATTTATTTATTGTTCCGTGGGACCACATTTAGGAGAAGTCTCCATGGTCATGGAACGAGTCAATACATGAAATTATAACACGATTGTAGAAACAGATAAAATGAAATATAAGCAACATATTCAGGCGACAAGCCGTTAGTTTAAATAAAGAAAATCAAGAATGTAACACTGGAATTTGCTTAATTTTTTAGCTCTTCCAGGAGCTCCTCGACAGAATAGAAGGAGTGAGCCATGAGGAAACTCTTCAGTTTAGACTTAAAAGTGTTTGGGCTACTGCTAAGATTTTTGAGTTCTTGTGGTAGCTTATTGAAAATGGATGCAGCAGAATACTGCACTCCTTTCTGCACAAGAGTCAAGGAATTGCATTCGACATGCAGATTTGATTTCTGCCTAGTATTAACTGAGTGAAAGCTGCTAACTCTTGGGAATAAGCTAATATTGCTAACAACAAACGACATTAAAGAAAATACATACTGTGAGGGCAATGTCAAAATTCCCAGACTATTGAATAGGGGTCGACAAGAGGTTTTCGAACTTACACCATTCATAGCTCGAACAGCCCGTTTTTGAGCCAAAAATACCCTTTTTGAATCAGAAGAATTACCCCAAAAAATAATACCATATGACATAAGCATATGAAAATATGCGAAGTATACTACTTTTCGTGTTGAAATGTCACTTATTTCAGATACTGTTCTAATGGTAAATAAAGCAGCATTTAGTTTCTGAACAAGATCCTGAACATGGGCTTTCCACAACAGCTTACTATCTATTTGTACGCCTAGGAACTTGAACTGTTCCGTCTCGCTTATAACATGCCCATTCTGTCTGATTAAAATGTCATTTCTTGTTGAATTGTGGGTTAGAAACTGTAAAAACTGAGTCTTACTGTGATTTAGCATCAAATTATTTTCCACAAGCCACGAACTTATATCATGAACTACATTATTTGATAATGTTTCAATATTACACACCAGATCCTTCACTACCAAGGTGGTGTCATCAGCAAACAGAAATATTTTTGAATCACCTGTAATACTAGAAGGCATATCATTTACATAAATAAGAAACAGCAGTGGCCCCAGCACCGACCCTTGAGGAACGCCCCATTTAACAGTGCCCCATTGGGACTGAACATCATTACCACTCTCAATATTGCGGAGGATTACCTTCTGCTTTCTGTTCTTAAAGTAGGAGGCGAACCAATTGTAAGCTACTCCCCTTACTCCATAATGTTCCAACTTCTGCAGTAATATTTTGTGGTCAACACAGTCAAAAGCCTTCGTTAAATCAAAGAAAACACATAACGTTCGCAACCTTTTATTTAATCCGTCTAAAACCTCACAGAGAAAAGAGACTATAGCATTTTCAGTTGTTAAGCCATTTCTAAAACCAAACTGTACATTTGACAGCAAATTATGTGAATTTAAATGCTGCAGTAACCTTGTATATACAACACCGATGGCATAGAAATAGGGCTATAATTGTCAACATTATCCCTGTCTCCCTTTTTATAAAGTGGCTTCACTACCGAGTACTTTAATCGGTCAGGAAACCGACCACTCCTAAAGGAAAAGTTACAGGTATGGCTAAGTACTGAGCTAACATACGTGGAACAATACTTCAGTACTCTGCTAGATACCCCGTCATATCCATGAGAGTTCTTGGTCTTTAGTGATTTAATTATTAACTCAATCTCCCTCTTGTCAGTATCATGGAGGAGCATTTCAGGTAACAGTCTCGGAACACTTTTTTCTAAGAGCGCTATATGATTCCCTGTTGGGACTAGGTTTCTATTTAGTTCACCTGCTATATTCAGAAAGTGATTATTAAGTACTGTACATATATGCGACTTATCAGTAACACGGACATCCCCACTACGCACTGATTCTATATTCTCGACCTGTCTCTGCAGACCAGCCACTTCCTTTACGACTGACCATATGGTTTTAATTTTATCCTGAGACTTAGCTATTCTACCTGCATACCACATACTTTTTGCCTTCCTAATAACTTTTTTAAGCACCTTACAATACTGTTTGTAATGGGCTGCTGCATTTAGATTTTGACTGTTTCTAACGTTTAGATATAATTGCCACTTTGTTCTACAAGATATTCTTATCCCTTTAGTCAGCCACCCAGGCTGCCTGTTTGTGCTAGTACCCTGTTTTGAACGTTCTAACGGAAAGCAACTTTCAAAAAGTACGAGAAAAGTCTTGAGGAAAGCATTATATTTATCGTCTACTGTATCAGCACTATAAACATCTTGCCACTCTTGTTCCTTGATAAGGTTTACAAAAGTCTGTACAGCAACTGGATCAGCTTTCCTAAAAAGTTGGTAACTATATTTAACATGTGTTGCAGCACAAAAATCTTTTAGACTTTAAAATTTGTGCATCATGATCTAAAAGGCCATTCACCTTTTTGCTAACAGAATGCCCTTCTAATAATGACGAATGAACAAAAATATTGTCTATGGTTGTTCTACTGTTCCCTTGCACTCTCGTTGGAAAGAATACGGTTTGCATAAGATTATATGAATTAAGGAGGTCTACCAGCATCCTTATCCTTGCACAATCACTTATACAATTAATATTGAAGTCACCACATATAACAAACTTTTTGTATTTCCTATAAAGTGAACCAAGAACCTCCTCTAGCTTTAGCAAAAATGTTGTGAAATCGGAGTCTGGGGATCTATAAACAACAACAGTAAGAAGTTTAGCTCCACTAAATTTAACCACACCTGCACAACATTCAAACACCTTTTCAGTGCAGTACTTTGAAACATCAATTGACTCAAATGGGATACCGTTTTTCACATACATGGCTACTCCCCCACACCGCAAAGAGCTCCTAGAAAAGGTGCCAGCCAACCTGTATCGTGGTAAAGGAAGCCTCTGAATTATCTCCTTATTTAAGAAGTGTTCAGATATACCAATAATTTCAGAGTCAACATCTATAAGCAGTTCACTAACTTTATCTCTAATACCTTGTATATTTTGATGAAATATACTAATTCCCTCAGTAATCGGATACCCAAGCTTTGTAGAAAGTGGTTTCTTTGTTAGAGAGACTTCCCTTAAGCAGGAATACCTATCAGCTGACTTCAATCTAAAAAAGGTACAGCTCTAACACCCACAACTACCGGAATTTTCCCATGAGTGATCCCACCACCCCCACCTATGCTGTCACCTATAAGTTTTGCCAACCTCCCCTTCCCATACCTGTTGAGGTGCAGGCCATGTCTAGTGAAACCCGTCCTATTGATAGACTCCACCGACACCACTGAAATGTGACTCATGCCTTCTGTCATCAGCGCACCCCCAAGTCTCATGTTATTACGCCTGACGGCTGTATTAAGATGAGGCCGATCGTGACGCTGAAACAGTTCCACGAAATGCACATTCGTGTTGCCAGTCTGAGTGGCTATCTTTTCCAGGTCACCATCTATGTCATACTCCCCATCCATATCAATACTATTACCAGCCCCACCCACAATCACTACCTGATCCTCCCGGCCATCCTGATTTAGGTTTTCCGTGATTTCCCTAAATCGTTTCAGGCAAATGCCGGGATGGTTCCTTTGAAAGGGCACGGCCGATTTCCTTCCCAATCCTTCCCTAACCCGAGCTTGCGCTCCGTCTCTAATGACCTCGATGTCGACGGGACGTTAAACACTAACCACCACCACCACCTGATCCTCTTTAGTAAAATCCCTACATAGCCCCCCTATGTTAAAAGTCACCTGAGCCAATCCTGCATTAGGCTTCACAATGCTGGTGACCTGGTACTCACTCCCCAAAACTTCCTGCAACTGCTGGCCTACACCTCTACCATGAGAACTACCTAACAGCAGAGCCTTCTTCTTTCTCTTAGACTTTGCAACTGTCCTAGCCACCGTAACTGCTGAGGTCTGCTGCATACTTCCTACATCTACAGCTACTAGAGATTCCTCTCCACTAGACTCTGACAGTTGGTCATATCTATTACAAACACCAATAGTAAAACTATCTGAAAATCTCCTTCTCCTAGCAGATCTCTTGCCAACAGCCAGCTCCCATTCCCCAACCCCCTTCTCCCTCCTCATCCTATCTAGCTCCTCCTGTGCGTTTTTCAACTGCACCTGAAGGGCACAGATCTTACGCTCCTGCTCCTCTATCAACTTACTCTTGCTACATAACCTGCAGTTCCAGGAGAGGATCTCACCAGAATGCCCACTGGCTTCCCCACTGCATTCCCCCCAGTGAAAATACTTCGAACAAGTCTCACACCGCAATCAACTACTCACGAACCTACGGCAAAGCCCACACTTCTCACTCATGGTAAAATTTTACAATTATTGAAACAAGAAAACAACTTTATCTAAGTTCCGCTACTACAATAAGAAGATGTTAAAAACTGACTACAATTATCACAAACTTGCTCTACAAGGGAAGTAACTACTATTATTGACAGTATTAATCAACAACAAATGAGAATATAACAAAATACTAACACAGAAAGAAAATCAAACGTCTAATGACAGTAACGAAACTGAAAGCAGTTCGCAAAAATTTCTTCTGAAGTTATTTCACCGGAAAACACCAAGAACACCGGTTGAAGACTACTAAAGTTCCTAAATAAACTACTATACACAAACAATTAATTAGTACTTAGCTTTCGATGCGCCGCTACAGCTGCAACTGGTCAGCGCGGAATGTAAACACGGGTAAAAGGTTAAGTTGCTCGATACGAAACACTCACAAATATCAGGCCACAACACAAGAAATGCAGAGGTGAATGAAGAAACCACTAATAAGTCACTTATATAGTAAATATTATCACAAAAACAGTTAAAATATATATCTGAAACCTAAAAATAGATGAAAACTTAGAGAGCGATCTCACACGCAGTCACGCGCTTATGACGTTACACCAAAGACTCATTTTGTCTGAGTCCTTTTATTACTTACGTGTGTGATTTTTGTTGAATGAGCGAACATTTTCTCCGGCCCCAGTCAAAAGTATCTCGGTATCCAGGTCCTTTTGCCACATATGTCACCGCCTTTTTACTTTTTGCAGTCATGTGAGCTTCATTACTACGATAATTGTTAACTTTCATCAAAAGACACATATTTAGTCTGTAGAGGACGCTTATTTAAAGGGTGTAGGACATCAAACGGGCCCCTTGGAGCAGGAGAGGCACCACAGAACATTTTAATTTCCATTGTGTATACTTTTACAAATAAATTAATAAAACTTTATCAGCATGACCAGGAAGGATTCAGGATTCACGCTCATGGCAGTGGAAGTTCAAAAACATAACAAAACAAATTTTTTACGTGTGAAATTTCATCATTTGTTGCTATAGGTACACTTTTCTTCATAAGTAACAGAGATTCATCAATGAATTTTGCACGTCATACAAATCATACTTACAGCTTACGAAGCTCTAGAATTTTCCAAATCTATTAAAATTGCGCTTAAAATTGAGATAATTAACCATTTTTTTAGGCTTTTTCTAAACATGTAGCAGCTCTTTCATTTTTACATAAATTAAATAAAATCTAGAGTTTCACACACCTGTAAATATGATATCTAAGCTGTGCGGAATTCATCGAATAATCTCTCTTACTTATGAAGAAAAGTGTTCCTATAGCAATAAATGCAGCCAATAGTAAGTGAAAAAATTATGAAATTTCACATGTAAAAAAAAAATAATTTTGTTACGTCTTTGAACTTCCAATGCTATGAGTGTGAATCCTGAATCATTCCTGGTCATGCTGACAAAGCTTTATGAATTTATTTGTAAAAGTATAGAGAGTGGAAATTAAAATGTCCTGTGGTGCCTATCCTGGTCCACGTCGGCTCGTTGGACGTCCTACACCCCTTACGTAGAGCTGTGCTATTTGAATGTGTAAACAAGGTCAGTCATCCCTATAGGAGACGAATTCGATGTTTTAGGCACGATCAGGGCAGGGTGTTAGGGTAGTGGGTACTCGTTCACGTGCTACGCAGCTGGCAACGCAGTTTCACTTCTTCAAAACACGGTGTAACGACACAAGTCTCCCGTGCAGCTGTTAAATATATAAACTCAAGGTTCAAGGAATTCTTATTTTTGTGTTGATCTCTATACTCCGTGAGAGTCGGCGGGTACTTCTGATACGCCTCTCTTTTTCCCCTTCACTGCTTCAGTCACGTATGGGACGAACGACTATCGCTAAACCTCGGAAAGCGTATTTCTCTGTTTCCGCAAGAAGTGTGTGGGGGGAGAAGTAAGACGTTGCCCAACTCTCCTTAAAAGTAGGCTCTCGAAATTCTAACAGTAAATCTCTATGTGATGCACAATGCCTCTTGTGTAGAGTGCCCACATCCCCGTAAACGCCGGCGCCAACTACGCGATTCCGTGAAGAAACGTGCCATCCTTCGGTATATCTTATATTAATCCAACCTCGAAGCGTCCCAGACAATAGTCTGATATTACACTGTCTGGGACATACCTAACCTTTGACTTTTGGGTTGCCTACATGCAGTGACAGGAAAAATAACCTCTGACTTTTGACCTTCACCTTCACCTTAATCTTGAAAGCGTTATGCAATCATGCCACAATGCCTTCCCTTCCCTCCCTCTTTTACAGCCAACTACAGTATATTGTTAAAATGAGGCAGCCAATTACAACATAGTTTCCATAAATAAGTAAGTAACATACAAAAAAATCAAAGATAATGGAACTAATTCAGTTGTACTTTGAAACTCTACACCTCCCTCCCCCTCACCAGACAGTCTCAGCGAAGTATTGTAATGAAGCTGTGAGTTCCGTAAAAATGGCACCAAGTTTTTCGAAGATATGCAGCAAAAAAAAAAAAAAAAAACTGTCCGCCCCAGTAGCTGAGTGGTCAGCGTGACGGATTGCCGTCCTCTGGGCCCGGGTTCGATTCCCGGCTGGGTCGGAGATTTTCTCCGCTCAGGGACTGGGTGTTGTGTTGTGTTCATCATCATTTCATCCCCATCCGGCGTGCAGGTCGCCCAATGTGGCGCCGAATGTAATAAGACCTGCGATATGGCGGCCGGACCTGCCCCGCGAGGGGCCTCCCGGCCAGTGACGCCAAACGCTCATCATCATCATCAGCAAAAAAACTACGTTATCTCATATGAATATGCGACAGG
This sequence comes from Schistocerca americana, assembly GCF_021461395.2. Classification (NCBI taxonomy): domain Eukaryota; kingdom Metazoa; phylum Arthropoda; class Insecta; order Orthoptera; family Acrididae; genus Schistocerca; species Schistocerca americana. The sequence goes on along the minus strand of NC_060123.1, from coordinate 276,035,443 downwards.
GTCAAAGATATTCGGTGAATGTCAGAGACATTTATTTGCAGTTACGTACATACTTCAGTACTTAATCAGCATAATATTAAAAATGGCTCTGAACTGCGTGTGCGCTCTCTCTCTCTCTCTCTCTCTCTCTCTCACACACACACACACACACGCACACATATCTCTAACGTCAAAGTCTGTACTCCATGCACATGTTCTCTATCATACCAAGTAATGTAATGACTGCGTGTGGAAAGCTTAATTACCTCTGACACACACACACACACACACACACACACACACACACACACACATATTGTGTAACGTTCCGTCTCTGTATTTCAGATCTCTCTCTTGTTTTCATACTTAACGTGCATGTCAGTGACTTAATGCTCTTGTCTTTAAAACGTTTGTCATATTCTGTTGACAATGCTAAGTGATGGTATCACTCAGTGGAATGTACTGCCTTTGAACTCAATATTTTGCACAAATTTTTCACGTCGGAGTCGTTCTGCGAACTTAGTATAGTTTACTGATACCTGCTATGGGATGTCAGTTACTGGGGCGCCGACTACTGGGTCTTAATAGGTAAGTGGTTGAACGGCAAACAGCAAATGGAAATTGGTAGGTGGTTAGACAGTTAGATGGTTGAACTCTTTATCACGTTGTGTCATAACGTGCTATCGAGGGGGCGAGATATAGCGTTGAAGTCATAAATGAAAAAAGTAATGAAATCATACAGTTGTAGCAGCGTCCACTAGGAATATCTGTTGATCTTAATGTATTGTTCATGTCGCCAGAATTGACCTAGGAGTGTTACGTGATCTTTGCTTAACGCTGTTTGTTGGACTAAGAGCTAAACTCTAAAATCACACGTATTTATTTATTGGTAACTGAACTTATGAAAATCGAAATGCGTCAAAGGAGAAGGAAGCTACTTTCCTTACATAAGTACCATGAAGATCTAATTATCGTTGAACCTCACACATGTGAACCCATACAAAACCTTGACACCCCACGAAAAATGTACACTAACAGGTTTTAAATAATGGAGATGTATCGTGAAACTCTCTACTACTGGCTGAAACGTTACGAACTACTAAGATGGAGAATTTTTACTTTTTTTGAATATGGCGCAAACAGTTTACATGAACATCTTTTTCACAAAACACAGGTGCGTGTGTATGAAATTCAGAAGCAAATTTCTAACGCAAACAACTCTGACCATGCGCTTTTTCAAGTGAAGGTTATGAAAATAATGCAACTCGGGATCATTTTAATATTATGCTGATTAAATACAAAGCTATGTATGTGGTACACACATATATCTTTGACTTTACAAAAATAATGCATGGCTTTCGCCATGGCACATATTCAGGTGGAGATTACTTAATATTTTGCTGCATATCTTCGAATTTGGCGACGGTTTTACGCAGCTGACTGCCTCGTTTTAACACTTATGTGAGATTGGCTGAAGAGAGGGAGGGGTATGGGGAACGAAGCACAACTGGGCCACATGTACCATCTTGGATTTTTTATATTTTATTTATTTATTTGTTGCAACTACATTCTGGTCCGCTGGCTCATTTTAGCACTGCGCTGTGGCTGCCTTGAAAGGGAAGGGAAGGGAAGGGAAGGGAAGGGAAGGGAAGGGCGGCGTGTTTACGTAATGTGTTCAAGGTTATAGCCCTTGCCTCTGCATGTAGGTAACCCAAATGTCAAAGGTCGCATTTGTCATAGAAAAGTACATCACCTATTTACTCCAGACTGTAGAGCGATACTCAAGAATAGGTTCGAACACTACTTCTGCTTTTTCTAAAAAAAAATGGTTCAAATGGCTCTGAGCACTATGGGACTTAACTTCTGAGGTCATCAGTCCCCTAGAACTTAGAACTACTTAAACCTAACTAATCTAAGGACATCACACACATCCATGCCCAAGGCAGGATTCGAACCTGTGACCGTAGCGGTCGCGCGGTTCCAGACTGTAGCGCCTAGAACCGCTCGACCACCCCGACCGGTTTCTTTTTCTACTATTTGTTTTAGTGATCATGCTCGGCAGTTAATTCCAGGTATTTTAAGGTAACTGCTGTTCCCATTTATTGGTTGAATATAGCAATCAAACATCAGTGGATCTCTTCCTTCTAATTATGGCCAATACGCCACATTTCTTTATATTCATGGCCGACTGTTGGTCCCTGAACTAGTCATGGCTCTTGTGCAGGTCTTATTGACTTCGCTATATCACCTGGCGTTGCAGCCTCTCTATAGACGACAGTATAGTGTGCGAATAGCCTCGTGGAGCCTCCAAAGTTATCCACTAAAGCATTAGTATGTATTGGGCACCACTATAGTACTTCCTTGGGTCCTCCTGTGGTTACCTTTACATCAGTCTATTTTGTCCTGTTAAGAACGACATGTTGCGTTTCATCTCCAAAAAAGTCTTGAATGCATTCACAAATATGCGTATTTCGTTCACTGAAGGACTGTGTCGAATTGTATCGGATGCCGTCCAGAAAGCAAGAGAAGTGGCAACAATCTGGGCACTTTCTTCTTCGGCGCTCTGGATCACATGGATGAAGAGAGCGAGGTTAGCTTCGCAAGATCTCCGTTTGTGGTATCTATGTTGATTTTCACACACGACGATTTCCTTTCTCTAAAAAATCCGTAAAGCGTGAACGAAATATTTGTTCCATAATCATACTAGAGACATAAGCGATATAGACCTACAGTATTACACTCGTCTGTCCCACGATCTTTCTTGAATACAGGAATAACGTGCGCCTCTTTTCCCAAACGCTAGGTATTCTTCGTTGTTCCAGCGACGTGCAATAAACTACTGTTAGAAGAGGGGCATTTTCCTACTAAGCAGTTTTAGTTGATTTTCTAATCCGCGGTCTCTTGACTGAATATCTACCATAGCGGAGTTCGCGTGAAGAAAGGAGGAACTATATTGCGGATATTGCAGTCTTCTGCGGTGAATTAATTTCAGAAGGCCAAATTCAGTACTACAATGTTCTCTCTGTCGTCCTCCGTTTGTGTGCCACTATGATCAATGAGCGCCTGAATATGTGATGTCGATCTGCTTACTGACTTTACGTTACACAAAAAGTCTTGGAATTTTTCGTCAGATCGTTGGGCACAATGTGCAAGTGTAGCTGTCGGTGGCTACTTCCATTCTGTTGGACATACGACGAAAGAATGCTAACTACGTAACTGTTTGAATGCCAATCACTTCGACAAAGTTTGAGCGCGAACTCGGCGACATCTTCGGGACAGGAGCTGGCCGCTACGAGAACCTAACGCAGCGCTGATCTCTGCTGCCGGCGCTGGCGCCACCAGCCTGTTTCGCAGCGGAGTCGCCATTAATCATCCCCGAGGGGCAGCCTGTAACGAAATTGAGTGCGGCACTGAAGCAGCGGACCATTAAGTGCCCGGTAACTGCACATAAATAGATTTGTTAAGAACTCGTTCAGCCAATTTGGTAGTATCGTGTTGCGCCGGTGTCCGCTCGACGACAACGACGTAATGAGGCGAACGACAATAAGCAGGAGGGTATACTGCGTCTGTTAGGAGGTTTCACTTTGCAAATAATCTCCCTCTATGCCGAGCTCGGAAATCCCAGGGATATAACTCTTCCTCCCCGTTCCCATTGTAGTAGGAACTTAAATAATCAACAACCAAGTACGGAGGGTCCAGAAGCCGCTGGAAATCGTTTACTGAGGTAGAGAGAGAGACACAGCAAGTGCGAAAATATGTGAAACTGATCTCGTGGAGAACACCGTAAGCTATGTGCGACTGGTCGAGAAAGTTACGAGAGTGCAAAGGAAGTGTAAATCATGGCTGAAAGTGGTCGCTTGCAGAACACTAGTTCCACCGATACAAGAGTACCTTTCGCCTGTCTGAGATCCTTATCAAGGTAGGTTAAAGAAAGACATCGTAAGTAATCAGAGAAGAGTGGACAGATTCGTCACGGATCTATTAATTCACAATGGGTCAAACTGCTCCGGGTGACGTTATACGAAGTAGGAGTTTGAAAGGCATGCTGTGTTCCGCCGTTATGAAATACGTCGAAGAAAACGATCTATTGACACAAAATCAGCACGGATTGAAAAAATATCGTCCTTGTGAAGCACAACTGGCTCTTTATTCACATGAGGTAACGAGTGCTGTCGACAAGGGATATCAAGTTGATTCCAGAACGCTTTTGACACCGTTAGTTAAAAGAATCTTCTGATTAAAATACTTACCTATGAGTTATCGTCTCAATTGCGTGGCTGGATTCATGTCAGAAAGATCACAACTCGTAGTAATTTACGGGAAGTTATCGAGCGAATGGGAAGTGATATCTAGTGTTCCTCATGAATATATTTATGTCCTTTGGTGTAAATCTATACAAACGATTTAGGAGACTGACTGGGTAGCCCCTTAGATTGTCTGCAGATGATACTGTCGTTTACCCTCTGGTACCTTTTTATAAGCTGCGACATGGTCGCGAATTTAACAGTAGCACAAACATAGAACAGGAAGTAAAGGAAGTCTAGTACATTCATCGGATAACCAATGTGAATTACAAAATGGTTAAGACAATATGTCTGTATGGCGCGAAAAGTGACGATTGAAACTGAACAATGAAACGTGTGCGGCCCCATAAGAACACTAAAAAGTTCCATTAAATTTCGAGTACATGTTAAATCATACAAATTTAAAGGTCGTCGCTTCAGCTAAGTGCTTACGGTTAAAATCACGAAAAACGTCAATAAAAGCGATCACATGGAACATGCTGCGGGCAAGGCGAACCAAATACAGGGTTTTACTAACGAAGATGCAACAGATTTACTAAAGAGACTGCCTTCACTACGATTTTAAGTCCTTCTCTGGACTGCTGCTGCGCGGTATGGGATTCTTACCATCGGATTGATGGAATACACTGAGAAAGTTCGAAGAAGGACAACTCTTTTCTTTTATCGCTTAGCAGTGGAGAGAGCGTCACGGATATGGTAAGAGAGATGAGGTAGCAGTCATTAAAAGAAAAATGTTTTTCGTTGCGGTGAGATCTTTTCACCGAATTTCAGTCACCAGTTTTTTGCCTCCCACTTAGATAGGGAGAAATGACCGCCATGATGAGATATGAGAAGTCAGAGACCTCACGGAAACACTTAGATGTTAATTTTTCCTACTTGCTGTTCGAGAGTGGAACGGATAAGAAATACTCCGAAACTGGTTTTATGACCCCACTGATAAGCACCTAAGTGTGAATTGCAGAGTACTCGTGTGTATGGAGATGTAGGTGTAGATGAAGGAAGTCGTTGTGAATCGCAGAGCCTTACAAAATACAGAGAAACCAAGTTTCAAAACGAGTCAGCAAATTTACGATTTCCTCAAAGATACGCCACGCCTGTTGACGACGAGGCTAAAATTAGTGAAATTTCCTCGTGGGTATGCAGTAGAATTGGGGGAAAGCTTTACTGGTACTCCATGTACTCTTGTTAAACATTGCAAGATGGCTTTCGAAGTACGAATGTAGATGCTGTTGTATGTTGGAAATTGAAACAACGGCAAATATTAACGAAGTCCAGAGATATTGTCCGCAGCTCGATGGGAGTGAGGTCGGTGTTGTAACACTTTAAGAGAATGGAAAATCTCGAGCACATTAAAACTGATGCTTTGCGGAAGAACAAGCGGCCATCCTGTGAGATAGTCGATCACAAGAATCAGAACACCTCAACGAATACAAAGGACAAATCAGTTCACAACAAAATAGCAAAATTGTCAGACTAAGCAGTAAACTGAAAATTTCACGGATTCGTAGGGCTGTGTTGTGGTGGACATGATGTGCAATACAAAACTACAAATTTTGTGTGCTTTTCGTAAAAGAAAATAAATTTCAGAACAGCTTCTTAAAATAGAACCTGAAGTGTCACCGCGGTCACCGAATTTCATTATTGACGATTAAGCAGAGCTCACATTCTAGAGCACAGAGCAGCGTGGGATCACTAGTTTTGTCCATGTCTCTGCAGAGCCACCCCTACGAAAGCCGTCGCGTCTCTATGTTCGCCATTTTTTGTGCTGCTCTCGGGACTGGATGCTTAAGAAGCTATACAATAGTCCGTTCTACGGATAGCAGTGTCTTTACAGCAATCGTTCTGTAGTAGTCGAAAACACTAGGCGAGTTTTAATCATCACTATTATTCTTATGTCTGAAATGCTGTAACGAGTAGTTACTGATTAGTACAGGTAGCTGAAGTTGAAGTACTCGTTCCATATGGGGAAAAATAACAATGTGTCACTCAAAGACTTCTAACAAGAGGAAAGAAGGATACGAGTGCAGTGTGTACGACTTAAGAATAACTCACTTTGTTTAATTCGTGGAGTGAATGAGTGTGTTTTGAAAAAATACGGTGTGAAGGCTAAGGGACCCACAAGATGTTCAGGTTTTGAGACAGCGGTCCTCAGATATTTGAAGTTTGTCGACTACTGTTTTAATGTCCATACAAATTTTGAAAACTAAAATCAAGTTTTTGATATAAAACAAATCTCTTGATAGTTACCTTGTAGTTTTTCAGCGATTTTACTAGACTCAAAAGATGCAAGTAGAAAGAGAAGTACATTTGTCATTAGGGAATACACACGTAATATAGAGAAAACAATGTAAACACACGTTTTACCAGAAAACAGAGACAGCTGACAAATTCTATTGAAAATACTCCACAGCATAAGCCATCGCTACGCTGGTGGTAAGATTTGCTGTGCTGGCCCCATCACGCAACCGCCGACTATAAGAGGGAGCTGTCTGAAAAGTTGACAGTTATGTTAGTGTTCATTATAGTGACTGGGTCGCCAAACTGCAGTAGAACACGTTACATTTATAATGTTTAATGTTACATTTTTAGCGTAACATTAGAAATGTAAGTCATTGCACAAACATTTCACAACGGCATCTGAAGTATACACTGAAGAGCGGAAGAAACTGGTACTCCTACTTAATATCGTGTAGGGCCCCAGGGAGCACGCAGAAGTACCGCATCACAACGTGGCGTAGACTCGACTAATGTCTGAAGTGGTGCTGGAGGGAACTGACATTATGAATCCTGCAGGGCTGTCCATAAAACCGTAAGAGTACGAGGGGGTGGAGAGCTCTTCTGAATAGCACGTTGCTAGAATCCCAGATATACTCAATAATGTTCATGTCTGGGGAGTTTGGTGAACAACTAAAGTGTTTAAATTCAGAAGAGTGTCCCTGGAGCAACACTGTAGCAATTCTGGACGTGTGGGGTCTCTCATTGTCCTGCTGGAATTACACGATGGACATGAATGTATGCAGATGATCAGAGAGAATGCTTACGTACGTGTCACCTATCAGAGTCGTATCTAGACGTATCAGGAGTCCGATATCACTTCAACTGCACACGCCCCATGCCATTACAGAGCCACCACCAGCTTGGACAGTCCCCTGCTGACGTGCACGTTCCATGGTTTAATGAGTTTGTCTCCATACCTGTACACGTCCATCCGCTCGATACAATTTGAAACGAGACTCGTCCGACCAGACAATATGTTTCCAGTAATCACCAATCAAATGTCGGCGTTGACGGGCTCAGGAGAGGCGTAAAGCTTCGCGTCGTGCAATCATGGAGGGCACACGATTGGGCCTTCGGCACCGAAAGCTCATATCGATGATGTTTCGTTGGATGGTTCGATCGCTGATGGCCGATAGCGCAGCACTGAAATCTGTAGCAATTTGCGGAAGGGTTGGAATTCCGTCACGTTGAACGATTCTCTTCCATGGTCGTTGATTCCGTTCTTGCAGGATCTTTTTTCGACCGCAGCGATGTCGGAGACTTGATGCTTTACCGGATTCCTGATATTCGCGATAGACTCGTGAAATGGTCGTACGGGAAAATACCCACTTCATCGCTACCTCATAGTTGCTGTGTCCCGTCGCTCGTGCGCCGACAATAACAACACGTTCAAACTCACTTGAATCTTGATAACTTGCCATTGTAGCAGCAGTAACCGACCTAACTACTGCGCCAGATACTTACTGTCTTATATAGGCGTTGCCGACCGCAGCGCCGTACCCTGCCTGTTTACATACACTCCTGGAAATTGAAATAAGAACACCGTGAATTCATTGTCTCAGGAAGGGGAAACTTTATTGACACATTCCTGGGGTCAGATACATCACATGATCACACTGACAGAACCACAGGCACATAGACACAGGCAACACAGCATGCACAATGTTGGCACTAGTACAGTGTGTATCCACCTTTCGCAGCAATGCAGGCTGCTATTCTCCCATGGAGACGATCGTAGGGATGCTGGATGTAGTCCTGTGGAACGGCTTGCCATGCCATTTCCACCTGGCGCCTCAGTTGGACCAGCGTTCGTGCTGGACGTGCAGACCGCGTGAGACGACGTTTCATCCAGTCCCAAACATGCTCAATGCGGGACAGATCCGGAGATCTTGCTGGCCAGGGTAGTTGACTTACACCTTGTAGAGCACGTTGGGTGGCACGGGATACATGCGGACGTGCATTGTCCTGTTGGAACAGCAAGTTCCCTTGCCGGTCTAGGAATGGTAGAACGATGGGTTCGATGACGGTTTGGATGTACCGTGCACTATTCAGTGTCCCCTCGACGATCACCAGTGGTGTACGGCCAGTGTAGGAGATCGCTCCCCACACCATGATGCCGGGTGTTGGCCCTGTGTGCCTCGGTCGTATGCAGTCCTGATTGTGGCGCTCACCTGCACGGCGCCAAACACGCATACGACCATCATTGGCACCAAGGCAGAAGCGACTCTCATCGCTGAAGACGACACGTCTCCATTCGTCCCTCCATTCACGCCTGTCGCGACACCACTGGAGGCGGGCTGCACGATGTTGGGGCGTGAGCGGAAGACGGCCTAACGGTGTGCGGGACCGTAGCCCAGCTTCATGGAGACGGTTGCGAATGGTCCTCGCCGATACCCCAGGAGCAACAGTGTCCCTAATTTGCTGGGAAGTGGCGGTGCGGTTCCCTACGGCACTGCGTAGGATCCTACGGTCTTGGCGTGCTTCCGTGCGTCGCTGCGGTCCGGTCCCAGGTCGACGGGCACGTGCACCTTCCGCCGACCACTGGCGACAATATCGATGTACTGTGGAGACCTCACGCCCCACGTGTTGAGCAATTCGGCGGTACGTCCACCCGGCCTCCCGCATGCCCACTATACGCCCTCGCTCAAAGTCCATCAACTGCACATACGGTTCACGTCCACGCTGTCGCGGCATGCTACCAGTGTTAAAGACTGCGATGGAGCTCCGAATGCCACGGCAAACTGGCTGACACTGACGGCGGCGGTGCACAAATGCTGCGCAGCTAGCGCCATTCGACGGCCAACACCGCGGTTCCTGGTGTGTCCGCTGTGCCGTGCGTGTGATCATTGCTTGTACAGCCCTCTCGCAGTGTCCGGAGCAAGTATGGTGGGTCTGACACACCGGTGTCAATGTGTTCTTTTTTCCATTTCCAGGAGTGTATTTGAATACGGATTAAAACTTTGCAGGCAGAAATGAGTTCCAACAACACGTCTGTCCGCTACCGAGACATCGCTCTACCTACCTCTCAGTACTCCTCCAAGTATCAAGTAGACGTGTACTCAGCCACACCTACATCAAAAGTGAGCTTTAAGTGAAGCGACAGCTAATCGTCAGCAAGTGGCACGGTCTGCGAGGTAAGCACTTTTTGAGAAATGACAGCCAATCACAGGGTGGCTATCTCCTCACACTGCCTCTTTTTGACAATACTTTTCTTACGAGGACATGCTGCAAAGTAATGCCTTCGAATTTCTATGTGAAAACTCTTAAAACTTTTTAAATAGTCAAACGTTATTTACGTCCTTATTCTTCATGTCTACGTATCTGTTAACCCTCTGTCGCTAAAGTGCTACCAATTGTAGCGCGTTACTTGGCGGTCTGTAACGTTAACTAAGTCGGTGCGTGAGAAACAATATGATGTAACAGAGTTTCGAATTCGAAGAGTGCGTCCACACTTGGATCACAATTATCTTCAGCACGGCAGTGCCAGACCACACACGAGGGCTACGCACATTCGCAACAATCCGGGTTCACTGTCATCGATCATCCTCTTTACAGTCCCGAACTGACTGCATTAGTTTTTGATCTGTTTCCAAGACTTAGAGAAAACCTTCGAGGACTTCACTTTGATAGCCATGAAGTGGTGCAAGCGGAGGTATCAACAAAATGGTCTTTCGTTGGGAGAAATGTGTTTGTCACCAAAGTAACAGTGATGAGAAATATATAAGTACATTTGTAGGCAGGAAGAACAGAGGTATAGAATATTAAAAACTTTTTTTTAAGCTTTAAGAGTTTTCACATCAGAAATTCTGTAGCATTACTTTTCAGCACGTCCTCATACATTAGTCTGCTGTTTTCTTGTGTCAGTCGGCATTACCTGGATCTTAAGCTCCCATTTCTCTCTTATAAACGTCGGTTGTATGCGAAAGCGTATGACTGACTATCTCTGTTTAGTGGTTTGTTGTGACAGTATTTGGCGCTCTCTCTCGGCTAACCCCCCTCTGCAGTGCTCGACGGTCGCTATCCGACAGCACAAGAGCTCTGCCTGTTCTTGATTTACCTGTGGTGTTCCTCCGCATTTCCACTTCACAATCACGTCACCAACAGTCGACTTGGACAGTTTTAGAATGGTTGAAATGTCCGTTGTGGATCTGTTATTCAGGTGAGTCCACGTTCGCAGTCAGTGAGCTCTCCTATCCGAACCATTCAGCTCTTACTGCTTCTCTACTGACAATACTGGCGATAATGCTATTATTGCAACAGCACTTCGATGTACGAGACGTCGTTGCTTAAACGTCTGATGCTTGTGGGGTACTGCTTAAAAAGATAAAATCCGTTACCGATTAAGTGGTTGAGAAGAATTCAGAGGTAACTCCTGGCTAGAAATGTTCGACTTTCCACTCAGAGCGACGACTTATTTGCGATACGATGTGAGCAACTAGCTCTTGGCTTCCAATTCTGTTTTGTAACACTTCCTGCCAGCGCAGAGATCCTATGAGAAACGAACAGAGCTCCAGATACACACACACACACACACACACACACACACACACACATACACACGCACTACAAGTCCCCTCCTTTGAGGAAGCCCCACAAATTAATAGAACGTCACTCTAATTCTCCCCGCTCTTGATTGATGACTGTGCAGGGAGTCCTGGCGAGTATACCCACTCGCTACCGCCGCTGTTTTCCCCCTCGCCTTGGTTCTTAACTTCCTCTCTCTCTCTCTCTCTCTCTCTCTCCCTCCCCCCTTCTTTCTCTCTCTCTCTCTCTCTCTCTCTCTCTCTCTCTGTGCCGACATACGTGAGCGAACCAGTCCTCCTCGCCCTCACTTCTATACCTTTCTTTCTTTTTCTTTGCCTTGGCTTCACCCAGTCCATGTCGACTTTTAAGAGCCAGCAGCGTGTGATGAAAACGTTGAATCCGTCACTGAATCTTTTTGCTTTGGTGTGTAACTCCACTCTTTCCACCCCTTCGTAATGTGTTGTCTGCTTCAGTTCTCAGGCGAGGAAACTTAATAGTGAGCTCATCATTCCGTAACAACGGAGCCCATGTATGCAATAAATAGTATCCCCAGTAATGCTCGTGAAACAAATATTCGATTTACTGGTCTGTGGTACTCCTTTTCCATTTGCCATAGCTGTAATTATGTTGTAAAATAAAATACACTAAATCAATTATTGTTTTATCTGTGGGAGTTAGACTGCTACGGTCGCAGGTTCGAATCCTGCCTCGGGCATGGATGTGTGTGATGTCCTTAGGTTAGTTAGGTTTAATTAGTTCTAAGTTCTAGGGGACTGATGACCACAGCAGTTGAGTCCCATAGTGCTCAGAGCCATTTGAACCATTTTTTTGTGGGAGTTATTGTTGTGTGAAACTGTGTGAGTGTTGACATTTTCCCCATTTGATTGGTCTTTTATTACCTTTTGGCCACTATTTCATTTTCGGCTCTGTAAATATTTACAAGTGAATCATTACCACAGAATAATAGTGAATCACTCGAAGGTGGCTACAGGACAGAAATTGCAGCAGCTTCCGTAAGGAATTACGGGAACAGCCAAATGTCGAAAGTGTTATAATTTAATCAAGTCACTTTTACCTTCAAAGTATCCAAATTTCTCGCTACTTTGCACGAAAGAAACACGACGTGGCTGGTGGACAGCAGAATCAAACCAGCTTCGAGAGTTTTGTCCAATATTTGTCTTCTCTAATGTTCCTGTGTTCGCATCTTGCTGGAATTTAAAAAAGCGAATCATGAGAATTCTGAAATAAGTATATATGTAACAAAATTGTGTCATCAACCACACACAAGAGAAGTATGCTGCGACAATAAATGGAATACGGTTATTATCGAAGGCCTAACGCCTCAGAAAAAGGTAAGACTTCCATTTCAACACAGGAGTGCTATCCTAGGCACGTTCCTTTTATAGCTAGTTTGTTATTGCCTTCCTCTGACCTATGAAGTGATTTACCCACTGAACTTAGCGTAGAGTAATAGGAGAATAGAGAGAAAGACTGAAACGGTACTGGTCGACCATCAGTTTGGTTTCAGGAAGGGACAAGGGGAAAAGATACCACAGAAGCAATTCTGACGGCGCGCTTAGTGATGGAAGGTGGACCGAAGAAAGTACGGGATACCCTCTTAGCATTTGTGGAAATAGAGAAAGTCTTCGACAATATAAGGTGGAAAAAGATCATAATGCTTAGAAAATAGGAACTAAGGCACAAAGACAAATAATCTACCATAAAAGTGGGAGTAATACTAACCGGAGGCAAAAAAAGATAAGTTGGTGATAAAAAATCACTAAGACAAGACCGTAGCTTACAGTGGTAGCTTATCCATATTCTGTAGTTTGAGATTGTTTTCCTCTATCACCTATTTAAAACAGCTGAAGCCATCAATACCTTCTGAGGTGGGTACACACTAAATTTGAACTTCAATGACAGTGATCGCAAAACTATGAATTCTGACCTAATACCAGTTACTTTTCTTGCTTACCATTTTAATTGCTCCAAGAAATCCTGACTAATGCTTCACATTCGACCCTTTCGTACCTCCATCAGAGACTATACAGGTAAATGTCATTGCGACTGTCACCTAACACCACAGTAATCCAATAAAAATTGATTCGAGACTAATACAGTTTTATGAAAGTCATGTTGCAAAGGAAATCGGAAGCTGCTAAATGACTTTATTTACTGTGTTACCAGTTTAGATATACAACATTAACATCAGGTTATAAAACATGGCCTTAAGATTTGTATATTGTAGATTCAAACCGATGGCACAATAAAGAGATTCGCTTATCAGCTGTTGGTATGCTTCCCAGCACACCCTACAACAAATATTCACTAATAGAATTAGTTTGCTATTAGTTTTAGTCTTCACTCTTATCAACCCACCATCCAACCCTCAAGGGGGCTAGGTTTCTCGTACCCGAAAAGTGTGTTTTTACAAATAGTCAGTCATACACGTACTAAGTTTGGTTGAACAGCATCCGGCATTCAAGATCTGTGCTTAAGTGACAATACAACACTAGCTCAACCCCCAAAATAGGGCAGCAGAGATATCTTACTTCTGCAGTAACTATCTCCTGATGTCGAGTCATAGATGTGTGATGACTGATATTTGTCTGGGTGTTCCAGAGATGTGCCAAATGACTGAAAAGTGTTTTATAATGGTGATTTAATTAAATATGTTTACAAGAAAACAATAGTTTAATAAATCTGTTTGCAGGTATTGAACAAATAACTTCCATCGTCGTGTTACAGGGTTACATAGAACATATCATTTCTACGTTACTCGTAGTCAAAATTACTACGCTTTCAGTTGCAGTCCAGATATGTTACGATGTGAATTATTAGCTTCAGCGTGTATGGCTTCTTGACTGAAAAGTCCATTTTGTAGCCTGCTATCCTTATTCACGTAAGTTTTGTGATACATTCTGTAATCACTGCAAACTCTTATTAATAAAACAGTTAACTGTATGAGTCATTTATTTTTCCACTACGTTTTTCGATGGTTCACATCATCATCTTCAGGTGGAGACTTATGCAGTTACATTGCTGGTGCTAGTGATGAGCTCAGATGCCTTTCAATGCAGAAAACCAAAGGGAAGGCTGGAAGGCTGGTTGTGTTGTATCATTTGTTGATTATAAAATTATTCTTTTCCGAAAAGGCACTGTCAAAGTTAAAAAACACGTATTTGTAGGAGTAAAGCGTTCTTAAGGTAAGTAGAGTGTAAAAAGTGCTGTATACTACCACTTGTTGCATGTGCGCTTCATTCTACATTTGATAGTATAAGCAAAAGATGTATTGCTACTAACTGTGAAAATGACACGTTGATTTGCAGACAGGCACAACGAAAAGACACTGACACATTCATTTTCGCCAAAACCTTCTTCAGAAAAGGAAACACACACAAGCACAGACACACACCACACACACACACACACACACACACACACACACACACACACCACTTGCACACAAGACTGCTATCTCCAGCAGCTCAGACTGGATTGCATTGCCATTGCATTGTTTGAAATGCAGTTCTTACTTTATGGCGTCTGAAGATATTGCCAATTTTTTGGGACATATTCTTTAGGAAGGGGATGCATGTTTATTATATTTTCCTGGTTCTTGATGGTTATTTTCTTTTTTAGTCTTTTAGTTAAATTGTCTATTTGTGTGGGTGTTTATACCCATTAGCTGCAATTATTTGTTTTATGGTCCTGGTTGTATTCTGGAGGCTGACATGATTCAGTCACATTTTTAGAGCTCTGTGAAACACTGAGCGGTGTGCTGCTAACTTGTGCATTTGGGATGACAGGAGAAAGCAAGTTTGGCTATGTCAGTTGTGGTTAATTTCCTGTAAATGTGGAAGATATTTTTGTCATCTTGCTTGCAGATGGTTAGATCAAGGAAGTTAATAGCATTATTTATTCCCTACTCGCAGTTGAATTTGATGTTCCTGTGCATTTTGTTGGAGGTGTGGGGGATCTCTTTGACATCATCTTTGTTTTCTCCTTCAATTGGAAATTTGTGGTAAGGTCTTATGGGACCAAACGGCTCAGGTCATCGGTTCCTAAGCTTACACGCTATTTAATCTAACTTAAAATAACTTACGCTAAGGACGACACACACACCCATACCCGAGGGAACTTACGCTACGGAAGACACACACACCCATACCCGAGGGAGGACTCAAACCTCCAACGAGGAGAATCGCGTGGACCGTGACAAGCTCCTTTGACCGCACGGCTATCCCGGGCGGCTTGTCCCTCAATGATTTGAAATGTATAAGCTCTATATTTTCTTCAGAATTGATCTTTTTGCATTAAAATTGGGTTTTTTGTGAAAAGTTTCTGCTTTAGTTGGTTGAAGAATATAGTATCTTTGAAAGTCGCGTGTCTCTAGTCAATGAGTGGGAAGGCAGTATGCCCTTAACCTGTGTTACGACATAACGTTGTTATAAAGGTGTTGTTGCTTACTATGTCTGAATACTGCAAGGTCATTAGTCAAATTATCATGGAACAACGCACATAAAAACTATAATCCCATGGAAATCTACAATCATTCAAGAGGGCGAGTGCAATGCTCGCTATCTTCACTGAATAACAAGTAACTGATCGTTGAGTTTGGTCACTGTGCTCAACGACAACAGCGTCATAGTGAGAATAACGAACTTTGGCATACAAAGGTTATGTTTGTAATTAGTGGGTCGCCCAACCATTGAAAAGTTGTAGGACAGTTAAAGGATGTAGAAATTTAAGTCAATTGTGCTTATAATAGGTTTTTGTTTACTCTGTTTGCTGGACACAGTCCACAAGAAGGTGACAGAGAGTAACGTTCCCTAAAATCGTGAGTGAATTTACTGAGACAGACACTAATCATTTGGCAAAGTACGAAATTATATGCAAGACTGGGTGGAGAAAACACAACTAGGTATCCTTATCTGGGTAGCTCGTGCATTCAAAGATAATGAGACAAAATTAAAACTCAAATCAACAAATCAAGTTGCGTACCGGAACAAGTCATCAGCAAGCTGCTCAGAATACGAAGCACCCATTAGAAACTGACAGTGGCCTGGAGATGAGTAACCACGAACCTTACTTCTTCCTCCTCAACCCTCCACCCCCAAAGAAGCTCTACATAGAGGGTACGACCCATTGCTATCGCCATTGTGGCAGATGAGAATATCACTTATTTCGTGAAAAAACTGGAACCACAGCAGAAACTTTTCACTCTTGGCATACAAAGTGCACATTCACAGACATTTGGTTAGTACCACGGTGGAGCAGGATCTCTTTGATTGGTCGGCTTCTTTGCGCCAAACACACTGATGGGGGCAACACATTAGACTGGATGCACCAGAGTTTCTGGAGTGAAAGTAACTGATTGTCTCACACTGGCCGAGCACCAGCGCAGACTCTCATACCTCAATATTCGTGCAGAAAAGACAAATATTTCAGGCTCAATTATTCTCTGGGTAGGCAGTGTTGGCGCAGCATCCTCTTCCCTCAGCAAGGATAGGCACCAGTTCCGCCCATAAAAGCACGGAGCTGCCATAGCGCTACTTCCACGAAAACTGCCCATCTCCCTGGGGAGGGTCACATCTCCTAATAAGGTTCACTGACTGCCTTCTGCGAACACCAGGAACATGAAATCACACAGGTAGCACACCTTCCCAGTGAGAAAAGTGCAAAGGTCTTCTCCCTGGCACGTATTCCCAGTACTCACAACAAATTAACCATAAAAGAAGTGGCAGAAAAATAAAACAATATTGCTTCATAATATGCATCAGTAATGTTACATCTTTTGTAGGAGAGGCTCTTGCAAATTTGTGCGGTGTGTTGTGTTGTGTAGTGTTGTAAGACACTGATATGTTGTCGAATCTGGTGTGTAAGTTGCAGCCTGTTTAACCTACACACTCGACTGATCATTCACTACAGATGATTTTATATCTGCCAGAAGATGAAAAAATACGTGGTTGAATTTCAGGTTATGAGAAGATCTGTGGGAAATTTGCCTCCTTTCTTGAAATGGAGTTGTTATTTTATTTAACTTTAAAGTATTGGCAATTTTTGGGAGATATTCCCAAGGAAGGGAATGCATGTGATTGTACTTACCTGGTTCTTGATGGTTATTTTGTTTGTTAGCTTTTTTAGTTTTTAGCTAAGTTGTCTATCAATGTAAGTTTATTTGTTTTATGATTCTCATTTCATGCTGAAGGCATCTCAGTGTGATTTTAAGACCTCTATCAAACACTGTGTGGAGTGCTGTTAGTTTGTGGATGTTTGGGTGGCAGTAGGAAGCATATACGTTTATGTCAGTCTTGTAAACATTCTGCTTGCAGATGGTTAGATCAAGGAAGTTAATGGTATTATTTATTTCCTGCTCACAGATGAGTTTAATATACCCAGTGTGTGCTGAGGAAGAAGTTGGGGTTTTGCAAAATAATCTGACAAAGTGCAACAGCTGTATTGTACATGATTATTGCTGCCTTCCTCTTCTAGGACTGTATGTGTGTGTGTGTGTGTGTGTGTGTGTGTGTGTGTGTGTGTGTGTGTGTACGTGTGTATGTGTGCATGTGCTTGTTCGTATGCATGTGTGTGTGTGTGTGTGTGTGTGTGTACGTGTGTATGTGTGCATGTGCTTGTTCGTATGCATGTGTGTGTGTGTGTGTGTGTGTGTGTGTGTGTGTGTGTGTGTACAGACTAGGCTGTGTGAGTTATGTGAATGTTGACCAAAGACTACGGCTATATGTGGCTATAGCCGCTTCCCTCATCTCGTACAGTTATCAGATTGCGCACATTGTCAGTAACTTGGTAATTAAACAGTACTGCATTTCTGAAAATGAGTGAAGTGCATATTTTTTATTTAAGTGAACAGGAGCATCTTTCGGCATTCTTATCCCACCGATATGTCTTCCTTTAATATAGGGACAACTCTCGCGGGTATATGTCTTCATCTCTATAGAATCGTTGTGAGCGAGAACTGGTTCACTAAATGGTTTATACTTAAGATATACGAAGCGATTAATAAAATCGCCAACGAAAATTTTTCTGTGTACGGTATACTACTCATTCTTCACTCTTCCCAGTGTCGAATCAGATCTTACTGAGAATGGTGTTAGTACTAATACCAGTGTGTAACCTAGCGATGATTGCATTTGTCAACTGTGAGGGTAACACATTTATCATCTTCTTATTCGTACCCTTCCAGAAATAAAATGTCACCTGTATGAGATTCCGATTATTTTTATTTAAGTGAAATCCAACGGTTATTTCTTCACCATCAAAAATCGCAAAATTTTATATTCGTATCTCGCCATGACTGATATGTAAATGGGTGAATTTGGTGGTTCTTATACCCAGGTGGTACTACAGCAGGAACTCATGTAGCAATGTGGAATGAACGTCCAGAAATATTACCGTCAACACAACAGGCGTTAACTTGCTGAAATTTACTGGGTGTTATGAGGCCTTTAAGTTCTTGTTTTAGTTACATTTCTCTCAAAACCCAAAACTAAACCTACATTATTATCCAACTTACAATTAATATACACATTACTTATCATCACCCATCGTTTTAGAATTTTATTCTAAATTATGCTGAGTTTTACGGTGATTTTATTCATTTCCTCCGCAACATCTTCATAGTCGTTCATGATTTTGTATGAGTACCTACCTCAACAAGGAGGAAAAATGTCGTGGAGTTCATAAATTCCCATTTTAAAGTAACTCTGCCTGGAATTTCCTAATAGCCTACCTCATTATAGAAACTGAAAATATTATTTCACCATGTTATCGGCCTATTCGGTTTGGAACTGTGGGTAAATAAGTTGAGTATGGTAGTTTTGTATGTGTGATGAGGCAACTTTAGTATGGGGTAAGAGACAGCAATTATAATTAAGTTTTTACGTGATAGGCTAAATGAAAGACCGTGCTCAATGGCATCCACTGCGATACTGTCAGTATGGGCTAAAGGAATTGCTAATTAGCTATTGTTCCGAAAATTTAAACAAAGATGGCCAAACCTCTGACATTTAGACAACTAAAAGGTATTGTAGTACTTCTTTATGCATCTCTTTTCAAATATCTCAGTATTTCTGGAGGAGACAGTAACTTGTCTAATCTATCGAAGTAATACGCAAAATTGATATTTTTCTTAGAAAAAAAATATGAACCTTGTTCATTTTATGTCTGGAGGTTAAAATGAAACCGTCTTAACTTTGAGGTTTGATGGTAAGTTATCTCTCATAAGCACAAAGCGAAAACGAATAATTCTCAGTTTTTTTTATCATAACGTTCAAGATCAATGTTACTAACTGTTCTTCTTGGAATACTGTTTAACGACAACTTTATATTTGGTCAAATGCAGACCAAAACCGTTTTTCCTATATGGTCCTAAATACAGCAATTTACCTTTATAAACTACTGTTGCTTCCTGTGTATGATTACTTCTTTACATATCAGCTAGCTGTATGTGAGCAATTTTTGCTGCACCTACACTGATTGGATTGGATTGAGATGTAATATTCTACCTTATTTGGATACGGGTATTACACGCTCTTTGTTGAGCGATTTTCCTTTCAGAGCAACTTGTAGAGCAATTTTACAGCAATTTTCACAGGTGCTATGAGATTACAGCCTGACTTACACTTAAAACTACCCCTAATTTTTTAAATTATTTTGTTTATTGCTTTCTCTGCGTTATTCTCTGTCTTTTTCATACTTATCTCCATTTTCACTTTGGCTTTCATAGCACGAGTCACTGCTTAAGCAACTAACTTTTTTCTGGGTTGAGTGCCTTTGCTTTCACTTTTGGCCATGCTATTTTCAGCCAGTACCCAGTCTGCTCAGTGTCTGTCTGACAAACTGCCTGGGTATATTGCGTAAGTGATGTTGTATTCCTTGCACACTTCACATTTCTCAGTCGTTTCACCAATGTTTTTCCTGGACTGCACTATAAGTAGCCAGGCATATGAAGTTCCACAGATGTGAACAACACAACAAGATCCATTTTGCTTCTTCTTCTGTTTATTGCACAAATTCTACCCTCCAAGTGATGCATTGGATCTAGACTGTGATCTTATAAATATTAGTTGCTGCAAGAGAAAAGAGCCCTCAGTGTCTCTGAAGATGGAGTTCTGCTTTCCATCACTGCTATTGCTGAAATCGACCTTTTTTGCCAGATACAGTTAGATGCGCTATATATGCTCCTTCCAACTGCAGGAAAACGAATATGGTTGTTTACCGTCTTCATCGTGAAAAAGGTCTCAAATTGAAGAATATACTCCAAATCTCTTCATCAAAACATGTATAAATTTCTAGGACAAGTATTTGAAAACTGGAATGATACTGCATATTTCGCTTTTCAAATAAGGTCGAAGTAATGACATCTGATGAGATACTACTGTTTACTATTTTTATTTTGATGATATTGCTTGTGATAAAACATATTCTTCTATGTTCTGCCATTACGATGTAGACAGTTTTTATCTGTGTGCAACATAAAGGAAAACTCTGGAAACTTAGAGACAATGTTAACGTAATTTTTTTTTCTCAAATCAGGTGAATGTAACTGGAAACGGAGACTTTCCGTGGCCATTATCACTGTCAATAAAATTTTTCTGGTTATGTGGCCGTACTGACAATATGTAAAACTTCCGACATTTCGACCACTACTGCAAATGGCCGAAACGTCGGAAGTTTTGCTCGTTGACAATGCAGTCACAGACCTAGAAGAATTTTGTTGAAGGTGAATGTAAATCAAGGAATGCATTCTGCGATTGTACCCTTATGACATTTAACGTGTTCCTTGAAATGTGTAAACGAGCGTATAGTGAGAATGTTCAGAATTTTCCACCTATAAGTAAAGATAATGATTTAAATAATAGGCACTGTCATATTAATTTCAATAACTGTATTTTTATTTAATCTACCATACTGAAGTTCAGTAATAATAGAAGAGCAAAGGCACTTGAAAGTCGTCATCCACTACATATGAATAATTGTGTATTGTGTTATAAATTGATATCTTTGCTAACAATCACTTCAGTTGCTGATTGGGCTGCGGTTGTCAGCAATGACAACATGCTTCTCAGGGGGAGAGGATCTCAAGGTCATATTTGATCTAGAATTGGCATCGCATTCCTACTTGCATTCATACTTTGTCAGCCCTGGGGGGGGGGGGGGGGGGGGGACACGACAGGCCTATCCTGAACGGAATCACTTAGTGGAGTGAAACCGGAGGAAAAAATCAAGTAATCAGGTTAAGAACAGGACAGAGTAATGTGAAGCAGCATGTGCTCCTAACGAATAAAAGGATCTGTGTTTTTAGTAACGATGACCATTAGCCCAGGTTTCTTCCATTCAAGAAACTAAACGGTTGCCTTTATCAGACGGTAAACCAGTAGTAACAGTCGTCTGTCAGCTTACGGGAAGGAATAAAACTTGTCTACAGAAGAAAATGTCTCTAGCGTCATGTTTAAGTTAGGAAGCATACTTATAACAGTTGTACGCAGACGTCAGAGAGGGAACTACATTCAGACTGACTAGACACGAAGCATTAATACACTACTGACCATTAAAATTGCCACACCAAGAAGAAATACAGATGATAAACGGATATTCATTGGACAAATATATTATACTAGAACTGACATGTGATTAAATTTTCACGCAATTTGCGTGCACAGATCCAGAGAAACCAGTATCCAGAACAACCACCTCTGGCTGTAATAACGGCCTTGATACGCATGGACATTGAGTCAAACAGAACTTGGATGACGCGTACAGGTACAGCTGACCTTGCAGCTTCAACACGATACCACAGTTCATCAAGAGTAGTGACTGGCGTATTGTGACGAGCCAGTTGCTCGACGACCCTTGACCAGATGTTTTCAATTTGTGAGAGATCTGGAGAATGTGCTGGCCAGGGCAGCACTCGAACATTTTCTGTATTCAGAAAGGGCCGTACAGGACCTGCAACATGCAGTCGCGCATTATCCTGCTGAAATGAAGGGTTTCGCAGGGATCGAATGAAGGGTAGAGCCACGGGTCGAAACACGTCTGAAATGTAACGTCCAGTGTTCAAAGTGCGGTCAATGCGAACAAGAAGTAACCGAGACATGTAAACAATGGCATCCCATATCAAATGGTTCAAATGGCTCTGAGCACTATGGGACTCAACTGCTGAGGTCATTAGTCCCCTAGAACTTAGAACTAGTTAAACCTAACTAACCTAAGGACATCACAAACATCCATGCCCGAGGCAGGATTCGAACCTGCGACCGTAGCGGTCTTGCGGTTCCAGACTGCAGCGCCTTTATCCGCACGGCCACTTCGGCCGGCATCCCATATCATCACGCCGGGTTATACGCCAGTGTGGCGATGACGAATACACGCTTCCAATGTGCGTTCACCGCGATGTCGCCAAACACGGATGCGACCATCATGATGCTGTAAACAGAACCTCGATTCATCCGAAAGATTGACATTTTGCCATTCGTGCACCCAGGTTCGTCGTTGAGTACACCATCGCAGGCGCTCCTGTCTGTGATGCAGCGTCAAGGGTAACCGCAGCCATGGTCTCCGAGCTGATAGTCCATGCTGCTGCAAACGTCGTCGAACTGTTCGCGCAGACGATTGTTGTCTTGCAAACGTCACCGTCTGTTGACTCAGGGATCGAGACGTGGCTGCACGATCCGTTACAGCCATGCGCATAAGATGCCTGTCATCTTGACTTATAGTGACCCGAGGCCGTTGGGATCCAGCACGGCGTTCCGTATTACCCTCCTGAACCCACCGATTCCATATTCTGCTAACAATCATGGGATCTCGACCAACGCGAGTACCAATGTCGCGATACGATAAACGGCAATCGCGATAGGCTACAATCCGACCTTTATCAAAGTCGGAAACGTGATGGTAGGCATTTCTGCTCCTTACACGAGGCATCACACCAACGTTTCACCAGGCAACGCCGGTCAACTGCTGTTTGTGTATGAGAAATCGGTTGGAAACTTTCCTCGTGTCAGCACGTTGTAGGTGCCGCCACCGGCGCCAACGTTGTGTGAATGCCCTGAAAAGCTAAACATTTGCATATCACAGCATCTTCTTCCTGTCAGTTAAATTTCGCGTCTGTTACACGTCATCTTCATGGTGTAGCAATTTTAATGGCCAGTAGTGTATTTGTTACCGTTACACTTTCTGGTAGATTAAAATTGTATGCCCGCCCAGGATTCGAATCTAGAACCATGCCTTTTGCGAATAGTGCTCTTACTGTCCGTTTTATGCAGACATTATTCGCGTCCCGCCCTTACAGCCTCCAGTCTCTGTGTGTCCATCTTTTCAGAGATGGTTGCGGGACTCGGCTGTTCGATACAGGATGTCAAATGAAAACCTTTCAGCCGTCTAGTTTCCAAACTTATTTTGTTTGGCTACCAGCTTCGGTGATTGATCAGAACCGAGGTGGAATCTTCCTACACGTCGGCCGGGAGCCTGAAGATGGAGTAGTAAATCACCGAAACTGGTAGCCAAATAAAATAAGTTTGGAAACCGGACGGCTGAAAGGTGTTTACTACAATTTAACATCCTTACAGCTTCACGTTTGTCAGTTCATTTATCCTGTGGCTATGCCATCCTTTCTTCCAGAGATGCTAGTACGATAAGGTGTTCAAGGGAGTTCTGTGAAGTTCAGAGAGGTGAACAGAGCTACTTGTGGAGTAAAAACGATCGTGTGATGTTTTGGATTCGACACCGCTCCTACACATACCAGAAAGTTTGGAAACATCGCACGCTACGCTGATGAGTGGAAGATAGACAACCTGTTCTCTTCGAAATCTGCAGCTGTCAAAACAGCAACAGAATTCTCGAAATCTGTGATCAGCAATTTCGTGAAAGGGACAAATCGTCGACCACGGAGTGGCGTAACCCCTCGCTTGATGACGTGATTAATTTGTGGAGCGGAAGTCGTGCTGCCCCAAGGACGCAGTGCTGTAATTTTTACATTTCGGTGAAGGTAATATGAAGGAAATTTGTTTGTCACGTTCTTAATGGATGGGTCCTTGTACCGTTCAGTATTTGCATTCGTGGAACGTGTATTTTTCTTATCTTTGAATGGTGGTCGTTATTTACGAAGGGCACAGTTGTCTCCACTGTGTTTTCTTTCTCTGTGCAGCAGCTCTATGTTCACGACTGGGACACAACGACAACAGCACATCACTTAGACGGTGTTTTCCAAGTGTCTACTACTACTACTACTTCTTCTTCTTGTTGTTGTTCTTCTCCTGACACTCTAGGATCAGGCCTGATGGTCTGATCTTGCCTCATCATCACTTCCTGAGCTTTCCCATACTCCTTCTCCCAATAGGATTGCATTTCATCACTTACGGAGTGATTCTCTGTATACTGAATACATGCTCTTTTTAAGTCTGCTGTTGCCAGATTACTTTTTTTAATGCCTATATCCCCAGTTCTTATTTCTTCATTTCTTATTATTTATATTTTACAGTCTTTCACTGATATAGGAACCATCATTTCAGATGTTCCGAGTTGTCTTAACTCGTTTGATCTTAATGTCCAACTTTCTGCTCCATTTAGTAGTGTCGGTAGAGCCATGGCTGTATAAAATTTTATTTTGGTTTCTCTTCTCGTTTCTTCTATCAATGTTCCTCTTACCATGCCACATTCATTTATTACCATACTTCTATCTTTCTCTTCTTCGAAAGTTATTTTACATTCTCGTTACTGGAATGAGACACTTGTTCTATTCTTATGTTACTGATGATCACCTCAGTCCTTGTGGAGTATTTGCCTGGAAAGCCCGCTGTTTTTATTTCTGTTGTCGATATCTTAATGTTACAACTTAAGTTTACATTGTTTAATTTATGTGTCACTATTTGTAATTTGCCTTCACGTTGAATTTGAGTACCTGGTCGTCTGCAAAAAGAACTGTATTCAGAAATTTGTCCTTCCCAGTTGTTATACTTTGAGGTATTCTATCCTCCATCCATTCCCTGATCAGTTCGTCGATGCAGATGTTAGACAGTGTTGGTGATATACTACAGTCTTGTCTTACTCTCTGGTTTATTTCTGGTGTCAGCTCTTTGCCTGGGGAAACCTCTTTTCTCCATTAGTGACCAGAACTTTTCAGGTGTGTTGCGGTCAAATGCTTTTTCATAGTCGATAAATGCTAGGTGTATTCCAAATAGAATTTTCGTCTTTTTGTATAATTTGTTTCAGGGTGAAAACATCGTCGGCACAGGATGTACCTTTACGGATGCCTTCTTTTTGTCTAATAAAATTGGATCGAAGATGTTTCGAAGCTTTTCACCCAGCTTTCGCTCCCATACAAAAGATTTGGTCAAAAGATTGAACGGTGCACAGATAACTTAGTCTTGGTACTGACTTCCTTCTTGCAGAAGAGAGTAGATCGTAGCTGAGCGCTCACTGCATTAGCTTTGCTACACCTCGCTTCCAGTTCTTTCACTATGTTGCCATCCTGTGAGAATATGCATCCTAAGTACTTGAAACCGTCCACCTGTTCTAACTTTGTTCCTCCTATTTGGCACTCAATCCGTTTATATTTCTTTCCCGCTGACATTAGTTTCGTTTTGGAGATGCTAATCTTCATACCATACTCCTTACATTTCTGATCTAGCTCTGAAATATTACTCTGCAAACTTTCAATCAAATCTGCCATCACAACTAAGTCATCCGCATGTGCAAGACTGCTTATTTTGTGTTCATATATCTTAATCTCACCCAGCCAGTCTATTGTTTTCAACACATGGTCCATAAATAATATGAACAACAGTGGAGACAGGTTGCAGCCTTGTCTTACCCCTGAAACTACTCTGAACCATGAACTCAATTTACCGTCAACTCTAACTGCTGCCTGACTATCCATATAAAGACCTTTAATTGCTTGCAAAAGTTTGCCTCCTATTCCGTAATCTCGTAGAACAGACGATAACTTCCTCCTAGGGACCCGGTCATATGCCTTTTCTAGATCTATAAAGCATAGATACACTTTCCTGTTCCACTCATAAAACTTCTCCATTATTTGCCGTAAGCTAAAGATCTGGTCCTGACAACCTCTAAGAGGCCTAAACCCACACTGATTTTCATCCAATTGGCCCTCAACTAATACTCGCACTTTCCTTTCAACAATACCTGAGAAGAATTTACCCACAACGCTGATTAAAGAGATACCTCTGTAGTTGTTACAATCTTTTCTTTTTCCATGTTTAAAGATTGGTGTGATTACTGCTTTTGTCCAGTCTGATGGAACCTGTCCCGACTCCCAGGCCATTTCAGTTATCCTGTATAGCCATTTAAGACCTGACATTCCACTGTATTTGATGAGTTCAGACTTAATTTCATCCACCACAGCTGCTTTTTTGCACTGCAATCTACTGACCATTTTCTCCACTTCCTCAAATGTGATCCTATTTCCATCATCATTCCTGTCCCATTCTACCTCGAAATCTGAAACATTACTGATGTATTTTCACCTACATTGAGCAACTCTTCAAAATATTCCCTCCATCTGCCCAAGGCATCCACAGGATTCACCAGCAGTTTTCCTGACCCGTCCAAAATACTTGTCAATTCCTTCTTACCTCCCTTTCGAAGACTGCTAATTACACTCCAGAATGGTTTTCCAGCAGCTTGACCCAAAGTCTCCAACCTGTTTCCAAAGTCTTCCCAAGATTTCTTCTTGGATGCTGCAATTATCTGTTTGGCTTTGTTTCTTTCTTCAACATAACTTTCTCCGTCTATCTGAGTTCTAGTATGTAGCCATTTTTGATACGCCTTCTTTTTCCTTTTACAGGCTGCCTTGACTGTGTCATTCCACCAAGCTGTCTGCTTCATCCTACTTTTACACACTACTGTTCCAAGACATTCTTTAGCCACTTCTAGTACTGTGTCCCTGTACCTTACCCATTCCTTTTCCAGTGACTGTAATTGACTACATTCAACTAACTGGTACCTTTCTGAGATCGCTGTTATGTACTTGTGTCTGATTTCCTTATCCTGAAGTTTCTCCACTCTTATCCTCCTACATATGGATCTGACCTCCTGCACTTTCGGCCGCACAATCCCAATTTCACTGCAGATTAAATAATGATCAGTGTCATCAAAGAATCCCCTGAATACACGTGTGTCCCTCACAGCCTTCCTGAATTCCTGATCTGTTATTATATAGTCAATGACAGATCTGGTTCCCCTGCTTTCCCAAGTATACCGGTGAATGTTCTTATGTTTAAAAAAGGAGTTTGTGATTACTAAACCCATACTGGCACAGAAACCCAAGAGTTGTTTCCCGTTCCTGTTGGCCTCCATATCCTCTCCAAATTTACCCATAACCTTTTCATACCCTTCTGTTCGATTTCCAATCCTGGCGTTGAAATCGCCCATGAGCAGAACACTGTCCTTGTCCTTTACTCTAACCACTACATCACTGAGTGCCTCATAAAAACTATCCATCTTATCTTGATCTGTCCCTTCACAATGCGAATATACTGACACAATCCTAATTTTCTTGCTAGACACTGTCAAATCTATCCACATCAGTCGTTCGTTTACATACCTTATTGCAACTACGCTGGGTTCCATTTCTTTCCTGATGTAAAGCCCTACACCCCATTGTGCTATTCCTGCTTTGACTCCTGACAGGTAGACCTTGTATTCTCCCACTTCCTCTTCTTTCTCACCCCTTACCCGAATATCACTAACAGCTAAAACGTCCAGCCCCATCTTACTTGCAGACTCTGCCAGCTCTACCTTCTTCCCAGAGTAGCCCCCATTGATATTAATGGCTCCCCATCTCATTACCATTTGTTTGCCAAGTCGTAAGGAACTAACTACAACTGAAATGATGCGAATGTTATCGTTAAGTCTAGAGGAAGCAAAACTGAAACTGAATACTTCTAATCCAAATGGCTGGTTCAAATGGCTCTGAGCACTATTGGACTTAACATCTTAGGTCATCAGTCCCCTAGAACATAGAACTACTTAAACCTAACTAACCTAAGGACATCACACACATCCATGCCCGAGGCAGGATTCGAACCTGCGACCGTAGCAGTCCCGCGGTTCCGGACTGCAGCGCTTAGAACCGCACGGCCACCGCGGCCGGCTTCTAATCCAAAGCGATTACTGTCAAAAAATCTAATGATCAGATACAAACAATCATCAAGGCAGATGATGAAACCCTACAACAATGGTCCGCAGCTCGTGGTCGTGCGGTAGCGTTCTCGCTTCCCGCGCCCGAGTCCCCGGTTTCGATTCCCGGCGGGGTCAGGGATTTTCTCTGCCTCGTGATGACTGGGTGTTGTGTGCTGTCCTTAGGTTAGTTAGGTTTAAGTAGTTCTAAGTTCTAGGGGACTGATGACCATAGATGTTAAGTCCCATAGTGCTCAGAGCCAGAGCCTACAACAATGCATTCAGTGGAGTGGATGCGCCATGGAAAGCGGAAGGAGAACTGCCATCGCTAAACAGGCTTTCAGTAACTGGAAACAGCTTCTGACAAGCAGGCATATAAGTATCAGGACTAAGAAAGAATTCAACAAAACGTCTGCCTGGAGTGTCCCGTTTATGGCTTTGAAACACGGGTCCTAATGAAACAGCATATACAACGCTTGTAAGCAATGGAAATGTGGATGCAGAGAAGAATGCTGAAAGAAAAAGTCGAACGAGTGCGTCCTGAAACGATCAGATGAAACAAGGGAATTTATCATCATCTAACAAAAGAGTAAAACAAATTTTGTTACTGACACGAAACGCCGCAAAGAATTCTGGCCATCATGTAGGAAAGAAAATTCTTAGGAAAGAACTGAAACAATAGAATTATCTGGATTCTGTAATGGATAGACTTCAATTCGGACAGTGAGCTGACTCGAAATGCTCAGCAGACGAGAGGCAAATATGGTTGCAGTGTCAAGGCGTAGCCTTTAGAAGATGATGACGAGTATTATTCATATGAGATTGT
This sequence comes from Schistocerca americana, assembly GCF_021461395.2. Lineage (NCBI taxonomy): Eukaryota > Metazoa > Arthropoda > Insecta > Orthoptera > Acrididae > Schistocerca > Schistocerca americana. The sequence continues at coordinate 276,006,376 of NC_060123.1, read as the reverse complement.
AAACTTTACCCACATGAGTCATTTTTAATCAGAATATTACTTGTCCAGTATCTCCCTGTCACAATCTCTTCAACCTTATTACTAATTGATATTCTTGCTTTCATCGGATTTCCCCTGCTTTATTCACTGCCTACGCTAATCTGCTATTTCATATCGATTACTGTTGCAGGTGACTAACTCAAAGTTTTCACTGCCTCCACCCACCTCAAATGGCTCTGTATACGAAAGTGCAAACTCGAATGAAGAAGAAAAATAGACACGCTTTGTCAATATTACAGTGCCCAACGACTGTCTACCAAAGACAATGGTTTCGGTTGAAATGGTACGCTTCAGCCGGTGGCCAACGAAAAACACTTCGACAGTTTGCTCACAAAATCCGTATTTGCGAATATTACACGTTTTGCTGGCTTAAATAAATCTGTCTGATGCTGGAGGTATAATCTCCCGAAATGCTTAGGCGAAAGGTGAATAAAAGATACTAGTTGAGACGGTTTACGTATTTCAAATGAAAAAAACTCTAATTAAAATCGATCTTAAATGTTAATTTTCGGAAAGAATAACGTTAACATTTACTAGCGCTCTGTACTGCTGTTATTTGTACGGGGTAAAACCGAAGTCCATGTACTAAATATCAAAGGTTTTTCGGGAAATTTTCTGATCATTTTGGTACAAGGGTTCTTTGGTGACTTACTACAGAGTAACTATCCGATCAATTAGCTCAGCTACCTTTGTCTCTGGGGAAATACCTCCGCAACAGTGTAACTGTTTGTGATACGCAATCACCAAAAAGTACAAAACAAAGTACAGAGTGAAGTAACAGCGTGCAGATGAAACAGGTACATTTTCATCCCCGCAGGTGCCGGCGCTGCGGGAACAGCTCGACAAACCGTCGGTCCTCCATTCCTCTACTGCATTCAAACAGAAGATGTACATCGGCCAACTCTTCATCAGAAAACGCATCCATACTGCGGTTTATCGCTGTTGACGTACAACCACACGGGAAATAAACCAGAAACAGGATCGAGCAGTACTGAATGCAAGCTTGAGGGCGCAGAGTAAAGTGGGCAGTACCGTTGTCGATAGCAAACACCGTGAGAGAATGAAAAATTTTATTTCCGAGCAAAGACACATACACTACAGACCGTCGACATATTTCAGTGCAGTACAGATAGAAAGATAAATGAGTGTAAGGAACAGAACAAAATTCAAACGTTCGAAAAACGATACTATCACTAACAGACAGCCCACGTTGCTGACAAGGGGTAAGAGTATCATGTAGAACAAATTGGAAATTATATCAAAATATTAGAAGCAGCTCATTATAAACAGTATTGTAATGTGCTTAAATTTGATATTAGTATGGCAAAGATGTATAAAACGCAAACAGAACAGTTAATTCTCATGATAAAATTAAAACATGATGGTCAACCGTGAAGGAAATGTATGGTGAGCAGCACAAGCCTGAAGATATAATGTCAGTGCGTAGCAGAAATGTATCAGTGAGTGATAAGTCAGATGTATGTACAATATTTAGTAACAACTTTCTGAACACAACAGGTAAACTAAACAGAAGCTTAATTCCTATAACTCTCTTAGAAAATAACTTTCCGAGACTGTCATCTGAAATGCTCCTCCAGGATACTGACAAGGGGGAAGAGTGAGTCAATAACTGAATCACTAAAGACAAAGAACTCTCATGGATATGACCGTTTAAAGCACTCAGTAGCGAACCCACTATGTAAAAAAGGAAAAAGGGATAATGTAGACAATTTTAACCTATTTCTCTGCCATCGTGTTTGGTAAAGTTACTGAAAAGGCTGTACGTACAAAGTTATTTGATCATTTAATTCACATAATTGGCTGTTAAATGTACAGTTTGGTTGTAGAAGTGGTTTGACAAATGAAAATGCTGCGTTTTCATTTCTCTGCGGGGCTCTGGACGCATTAAATAAAATGTTGTGAAGGCTAGGTATATTCCTTGATTTAACTAACGTTTTTGATGTATATTCACAAAATATTACTGCAGAATCGGACTTTTATGGAATAAGGGGAGCAACTCACAACTGGTTCAGCTTTTACTTTAAGAACAGACAGCAGAAGGTCATTCTGATAATGGCTACAACGTGCAGCCCCAATGACACAATTAAGCGAGGGGTGCCCCACGACCCGTGCTGGAGCCACTACTGTTTTGTATTTATGTAGATGATATGCCTTCTAGTTTATAGGCGACTCTAAAATATTTCTATTTGCTGATGACACCAGCTTGGTAGTGAAGGATGTTCTGTGCAGTATTGACACGTTAGCGAATAATGCAGTTCGGAACGCAAGTCATTGCCTGTACAAAATAAACTAACGCTAAATCACAATAAGTCTCAGTTTTGCCCGCCTGGTTAGCCGTGCGGTCTAACACGCTGCTTCCCGAGCGGGAAGGAGTGCCGGTCACCGACACGAATCCGCCCGGCGGATTAGTGTCGAGGTCCGGTGTGACGGCCAGCCTTTGCAGGGTTTTTAAGGCGGTTTTCCATCTGCCCCGGCGAATGCGGGCTGATTCTCCTTACTCCACCTCAGTTACACTATGTCGGCGATTGCTGCGCAAACACTGTCTCCACGTACACGTACACCATAATTACTCTACCACGCAAACATTTTAGGTTACAGTCGCCTGGTATGAAACATTCCCGGAAGGGGGGGGGGGGGGGGTCCACTGGGGGCTGAACCGCATTTTAACTCTGGGTTCGGTGTGGGGCGGCGGTGGGGTGAGTGTACTGTTGTGAACTGTAGTGGGGTTGTGAACCACTGAGAGCTACGGCGGTGACGTAGCCTCTCCGTGGTTTCTAGGTCCCCGGTTCAATACACATACATAACACTCAGTTTTTACAGCTTCTAAAACACATTTCAACAAAAACTGATCTTTTGATTACACCAAATGGGCTTATGAGTAGTGAGACTGAACAGTTCAAATTGCTAGGCGTTTGGGTAGGTAGTAGCTGTCGCGGAATGTCCATATTCAGGACCTTGTTCATAAACTAAATCCTGCTTTCCTTACGACCACAACAGTATCTGAAATAAACGATAATTCAACACGAAAAGTAGTCTACTTTGCTTATTTTCATTTACTTATGACGGATGGTATTATTTTCTGGGGTAACTCTTCTGAATAAAAAAGGTAACTTTTGGCGTAGAAACGGACGGATCGAGCAATTTTTGATGTAAATTCGCGAACCTCTGGTCTACCACTGTTCAGTAGTCACGGATTGTTTCATTGGCCTGTCAATAAAAATTTTATTTACTGTCGTCTGTTGGTCATAGTATTAACTTAATCCCAAGAGTTAGCAGCTTTCACTCACTTAATGCTAGGAAGAAATCAATCTGCATTTGGAACGCACCTCACTGACTCTTGTGTAGAAAAGCGTGCACTATTCTGCTGCATCTGTTTTCATTAAGCTGCCACAGGAATTCAAATATCTTAGCAGTAACCCACACGCTTTCAAGTCTAAAGTGAAAAGTTTCCTTATGGCTCACTCCTTCTATTCTGCCGAGAAACTCCCCCAAAAATTAAAAAATTGAGCTACTTCTTGTGTCATGTTGTTGATTATGTTTATTTAAGCTTATGGCTTGTCGTCTGCGTAAGATTCACATACGGTTCATTTAATCTGTTATTACTCTTCTGTTACAATTTCATGCACTGACTCGTTCCATGACCACGTCATGGAGCCTTCATCCTAAATATGATCCAACGGAACATGACACATAAAGTAAAATGCTCTGTAACGAGCCACCAGTGACACACGTCCCTAATACAAAATAAAAAATATCCAAACAACCTCCGAAATTTAGTCTTTGAAGTTCGAGTTCACACTGTATATCACGTTTTCGTTCTTTTCATAACAAATTTTTCTGTGTCCTAGAATGCCTCAGTGGTAGGGAAACAAATGACGTTTACTGATACCAGTTTACACTAGCCAAGTACGTCACTTTTATCTAAGACCACCTCCACCCAAGGCTCTGAGGCGTCTCTTTACCGAACGAGCCTCGCTTACTGCCTCACAACACTCGCTGAGAGAGGCAGGAAAATCTCAAAGCGGAATTCGACGCCCACACTACTTTCGAATGCTTTGTAGGGTTTCCGTACTGGGAAAGTAACTTTGTTGGTCGTGAAGGAACATCTACTCTCGACTTTTGATTCACACAATCAAAACACCACTTCCGCCCCAGAAGGAAAACAGCTCCTCCACACTACTGACTGACTCCTCGATTTCTAGAGCACCAAACCGCTCTACGAGAATATTCAGCATTAGGTGAAAAATCCTGGATTTCCCGCGTATTTATTTGTAGCTGTGTCCAAGACTATGGAATTTATTTCTGATTTATAAATCTTCTATGTATACAAGATTAAAGCAGTATGATTGGCGACATAAATGAAGAGATTGTTTTCTACACTAGCACGGGCGGGAGCCAGGCTGTGTTAAAAAAAAATTGGCATTAAGGTCCACGACTGCAACACGCAGTTTGTAGCCTTGTGCTTTGTTTATAGCCATGGCATACAACATACGCTCACCGTGTATTGTACATGTTTAAAGCGAAATGGTGGCATTCGTAGTATAAAAACGCGCTTGCCTGCGCCACTTCCCGTCAATATTGCCACTTGTGTGATGTTTCGTTGGAGAGAAGTAACTTTAAGCTTCTGTGAGCGAAGGGTTCTGAGGAGCGAGATAACGCATGATGCTCTCGATCAGAGTTACGTTACACCTCGCCTTCAGAGGGAGTTTTCAAAGAGCGAGTCAAAGGCTGACGTTCTTGAGCCACAGCACGTCTCACCTCTTGATCTTCAATGGATTATTGAGACTGCAAGGTCCTGAGTCCTTTAGCCATTCTGGTGTATTCACTAAGACCTTTTCCTAGCAATATTTATTTGAAAACAAAACGAAATCAAGATCCAACGTGTGGGCACCCAAATCACAAACCAAATTCAATAAATCCGTTTAGTCTAGCAAAGAATATGCGGTACATAACACCTACCCAAGGAAGCAAAGCAATGTTGTTAAGCTTTTAATACAGAAAGCATCATTAAATTCGTACATCCTAGCCAAGAAAATTGAATGTTAGTTTGTATTCGTGCAGATAAAATAGTGGCGCTTAATTCTGTCGCTGAAGTAAATTTTAGAAAATACACCTGTCATTGAATTAAAAACATTAACAGCGCAACCTGTTAGTTCTTTGGTGTATTACACTGTGGTGATTAAGTACAAGAACTATTAAAATGAGCAGAAGACTTTAGATAAAACTTTTAATTTACGTTATTTACCACGTGTTCCGATTTTGTTGAAGCAAAGCCGTATATGTTGTTCCAAGCTACGTTCAAGCTATGAGTGGAAACTCCAGGGAAATTCGTCGACTACTTTTGGCTATTATCATTTTCAGACAGGCAGAAACGGCTGTTTTAGATAAAACTTTAAATTATGATACCTCTTTCTCCGTGGTGTGAATGTTTAGGTTGAGGAGCATGCCTACAGTAACTGGACAGTCGCCACTTCCTGGCCGGCCGAGGTGGCCGAGCGGTTCTAGGCGCTACAGTCTGGAACCGCGCGACCGCTACGGTCGCAAGTTCGAATCCTGCCTCGGGCATGGATGTGTGTGATGCCCTTAGGTTAGTTAGGTTTAAGTTCTAGGGGACTGATGACCACAGCAGTTAAGTCCCATAGTGCTCAGAGCCATCTGAACCATTTTGAAGTCGCCACTTCCCTCTGCCTGCGCGGTAGCGGACCATACTATGGAGTTCGACTGTGCCTGTCCCCTGATGCCTTGTTTGGTGGATTTGGCCACTTACACCATCCTTAATACTCCCAGGCCTGACGGAGGAATGACGGAGAGCGCCATTTGGCACCATTTGTTGTGTGTGGTAAAGTATCTGTCACAGTTCGTGCAAATCCCTACACTTTTGCTACTGAATTTCATTTGATGTTATTGCCGTAAGGTAATACGGCTTATACCGCTGGCCGATGTTTGGGGGTCAGCATCCTAGTGATAATGACGTGCCCCCGTTAAACATTCATTCGAAAGTAAGAGGGCGTTCACCTTGTTCTGTCTATTAACCTTGCTCTAAAAAGATTTGTCTTTAATTGCGCTAGCGCTGCGTATCATTTCTAGGCTTAGGTATCTTTAAACAATTTTTTCTACTTTGATCTGGATAGATTTGCCTTTACAACTGGTGCGTGTACTCTTCGGGTTTCGGTATCTGTAAAATTTTTCATTTTTAGTTAAGATAAAAACGGCCATGTGCTACTCGCCGTTTACAAATTACATAAATTTAATCTACCGAATCGAGCAACCATTCGATGTGAGGTCCGAGTTCAAGCCAGTTACTGTACATTGGTGTCAGCCTCTGTATTTGCTTTGCAATTGTCCTTGGTTGCTATTGTGAATAGTTTCTAATGTTTGTTGATTTGCTAATGCTTACTTTCTTATTTTAAAAATTGATAAGAGTATTTACTATCTTGCATATTCTTTTTTATTTTTTTTTATTTTTTATTTTTTGATGATTAAAGTGTGTGCACAGTGTGGTCTTTATAGTATCGAGTTTCAAGCAGTCAAAAGTATTGGGAAACTTAGCAAATGCCTCTGAGGTGATTTACTAATGTTACAGAATTGAAAGAGTGTATTTGGTTTTAAAAGTCGCTGTGCTATTATAGAAATCGCAATTTAAATTTTGGCCCCTGTGGCGAATATGTATTGGTCATTACTGTTGATGTTAAATTTGATCTCTGTGGTACATAAATATTTTTAAATGATGGTTTTCTTCGTGCTCAGCACCTAACCACTCCGAGATCCTAGCTCCCTACCATTTCAGAGGAAGAACTGGGGAAGTTTGACATTTTTTCGAAAATATTTTTTTTTAGAGATAATAATTTTTGACATCATTACGGAACATAGCGATCGTACCTGCCATTTTAATAAAAAGTGGTCTAGAATTCAATATTTCCTTTGATTTTTGATTTTCATAACCCGTTTTCCCAGAACAAAGCTACATTTAGCGTAAGGGGCCAGTGTATGGAGATGCTGTGTCTAGTATCTGTCAAGAACTGCAATGACTCGTTACGTCTTTTGGAAGCTTTCGTCTGAGGGTGGTCTCAGAGACTGAAACCGGTAACCAGAACTAAAAGTAAAACATTAATTATTGGGATCTGGACTGCTTTTTATCAAAATTAAGTACGTTAGCTGCGTTCCGTGATGATCTCAAAATTACTCCCAAAATAAATTACTTTCGAAGAAATGTCAAGCATCCCCTCTCGTTAGCTCATCTGTTTCCCCCATATTGACCACTTTCTTCTTTTCAAGTTTGTTCACGGCCACAGCTTTAATCTTTTTAGAGAACTAACTCTCGTTTCGAAATTACTTGAGGATCAGCGATGACAATTAGCGATTTCAACGGTAATGAACTACTTTTTTTCAAGATCTCAATAACGTAGCTTTAAATCCTCGCACATAGGACAATATGGTAGATACAGAAACAAGTGGCCAAGGAATAGAAAAGCAACTGAAATTACTCAATGGAGGAAAAGCCACTGGACCTGACGGGAGACCAGTTCGATTCTACACCGAGTGTGCGAAAGAACATACTCATCTTCTAACAGCAGTGTACCGTAGATTTCCAGAGAAGTGAAGCGTTTCTAACGATTGGAAAAAATGTACAGATTATTCCCGTTTTCAAGGCGGGTCGTCGAACAGACTGACAAAATGAAATGATCGTGTGTCACTGATGACCGGGAGGCCCCATATGGGTAAATTTGACCGGCGAGTTAAAAGTCGTATTTCAGGTGACGCCACATTGGGCAGCTTGTCTGTCGGTGATGATGAAAGGATGGTGGAGACACCCAACCCATGAGCAGAGAAAATCTCCAACCTGGCTGGGAATCGAACCAATGCTCTCTGCATGATAGGCAAACGCGTTAGCCATTCAGCTAAGCAGGCAGACACAGACTGACAATACCTATGACATCAGTCTGCTGTAGAATTTTGGAACATATTTAATGTTAACATGTTGCGTTATTTCAGGGGACCGAAAATCTCGTCTGTAGGGATCAACATGGATTCCAAAAAAAATATTCGTGTGAAACTCAGACCGCTATGTTTGACCATGAGACCCAAAAGGCAGTAGAAACAGGCGTCCATGTAGATACTGTGTTTCTTGACTTCCGAAGGACATTCGATACAGTTATGCACTACTGCTTAATCAATAGAATATGAGCTTATGAAATATCTGACAACTTCGGAAGTAAAAGTAACTAGAGGTAAGCCCCAGTGTAGTGTTATAGGACCATTACTCTTCACAATATATATAAATGACCTAGTATATAACGTCAGAAGTTCTGTGAATCTTTTCGCGGGTGAAGCTGCTGTATACAGATAAGTCGCGACACTAGAAAATAATAGTGAAATGCAGGAAGACCTGCAGAGGATTAACAGTTGGTTCAGGCCATCAGCATGCACAAATGTAACATATTGCAAATATATAGACACAAGGACTGTTGTATGAGTACAAAATCACTCGAAGCAGTTAGCAGTACTTCGTTGAAATATCTAGGAGAATGTATACGGAGAGGTCTGAAATGGAATGACTACATAAAATTAATCGCTAGTAAGGCAGATGCCCGATAGTTGCTTTGGAAGCATCCTCAAGAAATGTAGTCCATTACCAAAAGAAGTAGCTTACAAAACTCTCATTTGACCAATATTTGAATATTGTGTAAGTTGTCAAAGATATAACACACTTTACATTGAATTCCTGAAACAATTCGAGTTAAACTGATATGTCACCCGACATAGGAGCCACTGTGCAGAGCATCGGTAAAACCTGCCACCCTTGTCCCTGCTTTCAACAACGACCCTTCGGAGACCCTTTCTGCAGGAACACAGCCGTAGATGGCAGTTAAATGTCAGAAGAAACCCAACACAAAGTATTGGTGACTCACTGTAGCCACCTGCGTTAAAACTCGCATGAAAGAAAAGCTGTTTATCTCAGTATTAGGTGGCGGAATCCCCCCCCCCCACCCCACCCCCCATGAACCATGGACCTTGCCGTTGGTGGGGAGGCTTGCGTGCCTCAGCGATGCAGATAGCCGTACCGTAGGTGCAACCACAACGGAGGGGTATCTGTTGAGAGGCCAGACAAACGTGTGGTTCCTGAAGAGGGGCAGCAGCCTTTTCAGTAGTTGCAGGGGCAACAGTCTGGATGATTGACTGATCTGGCCTTGTAACACTAACCAAAACAGCCTTGCTGTGCTGGTACTGCGAACTGTTGAAAGCAAGGGGAAACTACAGCCGTAATTTTTCCCGAGGGCATGCAGCTTTACTGTATGGTTAATGATGATAGCGTCCTCTTGGGTAAAATATTCCGGAGGTAAAATAGTCCCCCATTCGGATCTCCGGGCGGGTACTACTCAAGAGGACGTCGTTATCAGGAGAAAGAAAACTGGCGTTCTACGGATCGGAGCGTGGGAAGTCAGTACCCTTAAACAGGCAGGTAGGTTAGAAAATTTAAAAAGGGAAATGGATAGGTTAAAGTTAGATATAGTGGGAATTAGTGAAGTTCGGTGGCAGGAGAAACAAGACTTTTGGTCAGGCGAATACAGGGTTATAAACACAAAATCAAATAGAGGTAATGCAGGAGTAGGTTTAATAATGAGTATAAAAAATAGGAATGCGGGTAAGCTACTACAAACAGCCTACTACAGTAGTACAAGTTTATATGCCAACTAGCTCTGCAGATGACGAAGAAATTGAAGAAATGTATGACGAAATAAAAGAAATTATTCAGATAGTGAAGGGAGACGAAAATTTAATAGTCATGGGTGACTGGAATTCGAGAGTAGGAAAAGGGAGAGAAGGAAACGTAGATGGTGAATATGGATTGGGGGTAAGAAATGAAAGAGGAATCTGCCTGGTAGAATTTTGCACAGAGCACAACTTAATCATAGCTAACACTTGGTTCAAGAATCATAAAAGAAGGTTGTATACATGGAAGAAGCCTGGAGATACTGACAGATTTCAGATTGATTATATAGTGGTAAGACAGAGATTTAGGAACCAGGTTTTAAATTGTAAGACATTTCCAGGGGCAGATGTAGACTCTGACCACAATCTATTGGTTATGAACTGTAGATTAAAACTGAAGAAACTGCAAAAAGGTGGGAATTTAAGGAGATGGGATCTGGATAAACTGACTAAACCAGAGGTTGTACAGAGTTTCAGGGAGAGCGTAAGGGAACAAATGGCAGGAATGGGGGAAAGATATACAGTAGAAGAAGAATGGGTAACTTTGAGGGATGAAGTAGTGAAGGCAGCAGAGGATCAAGTAGGTAAAAAGACGAGGGGTAGTAGAAATCCTTGGGTAACAGAAGAAATATTAAATTTAATTGATGAAAGGAGAAAATATAAAAATGCAGTAAATGAAGCAGGCAAAAAGGAATACAAACTGTGGTGTCACCGCCAGACACCACGCTTGCTAGGTGGTAGCCTTTAAATCGGTCGCGGTCCGTTAGTATACGTCGGACACGCGTGTCGCCACTATCAGTGATTGCAGACCGAGCGCCGCCACACGGCAGCTCTAGAGAGACTCCCTAGCACTCGCCCCAGTTGTACAGCCGACTTTGCTAGCGATGGTTCACTGACAAAATACGCTCTCATTTGCCGAGTCGATAGTTAGCATAGCCTTCAGCTACGTCATTTGCTACGACCTAGCAAGGCGCCATTACCAGTTATTATTGAAGCTGTAAAACATGTACCGTCAAGAGCGATGTTCACCATTTATGGATTAAAGTATTCCACAGCTACGTCCTTTTTTGCTAATCTAATTTCCTTGACCTGTTCCAGACCTCACGCCAGCCTGCGTGAGCTAAAACGCGTGCCTTTCGGCTTCCTCTCAAAAACGGGTTGGCTCTCTCGCCAATCCACAACACAAACGACTAAAAAATGAGATCGACAGGAAGTGCAAAATGGCTAAGCAGGGATGGCTAGGGGATAAATGTAAGGACGTAGAGGCTTATCTCACTAGGGTTAAGATAGATACTGCCTACAGGAAAATTAAAGAGACCTTTGGAGAAAAGAGAACCACTTGTATGAATATTAAGAGCTCAGATGGAAACACAGTTCTAAGCAAAGAAGGGAGAGCAGAAAGGTGGAAGGAGTATATAGAGGGTCTATACAAGGGCAATGTACTTGAGGACAATATTATGGAAATGGAAGAGGATGTAGATGAAGATGAAATGGGAGATATGACAATGCGTGAAGGGTTTGACAGAGCACTGAAAGACCTAAGTCGAAACAAGGCCCCAGGAGTAGACAACATTCCATTACAACTGCTGACGGCCTTGGGAGAGCCAGTACTGACAAAACTCTACCATCTGGTGAGCAAGATGTATGAGACAGGCGAAATACCCTCAGACTTCAAAAAGAATATAATAATTCCAATCCCAAAGAAAGCAGGTGTTGACAGATGTGAAAATTACCGAACTATCAGTTTAAGAAGTCACGGCTGCAAAAAATTATCGCGAATTCTTTACAGACGAATGGAAAAACTAGTAGAAGCCGACCTGTGGGAAGATCAGTTTGGATTCCGTAGAAATATTGGAACACTTGAGGCAATACTGACCCTACGACTTATCTTAGAAGCTAGAGTAAGGAAAGGCAAACCTACATTTCTAGCATTTGTAGACTTAGAGAAAGGTTTTGACAATGTTGACTGGAATACTCTTTCAAATTCTGAAGGTGGCAGGGGTAAAATTTAGGAAGCGAAAGGCTATTTACAATTTGTACAGAAACCAAATGGCAGTTATAAGAGTTGAGGGGCATGAAAGGGAAGCAGTGGTTGGGAAGGGAGTGAGACAGGGTTGTAGCCTCTCCCCGATGTTATTCAATCTGTATATTGAGCAAGCAGTAAAGGAAACAAAAGAAAAATTCGGAGTAGGTATTAAAATCCATGGAGAAGAAATAAAAACTTTGAGGTTCGCCGATGACATTGTAATTCTGTCAGAGACAGCAAAGGACTTCGAAGAGCAGTTGAATGGAATGGATAATGTCTTGAAAGGATGATATAAGATGAACATCAACAAAAGCAAAACGAGGATAATGGAATGTAGTCGAATTAAGTCGGGTGATGCTGAGGGAATTAGATGAGACACTTAAAGTAGTAAAGGAGTTTTGCTATTTGGGGAGCAAAATAACTGATGATGGTCGAAGTAGAGAGGATATAAAATGTAGACTGGCAATGGCAAGGAAAGAGTTTCTGAAGAAGAGAAATTTGTTAACATCGTCTATAGATTTAAGTGTCAGGAAGTCGTTTCTGAAAGTATTTGTATGGAGTGTAGCCATGCATGGAAGTGAAACATGGACGATAAATAGTTTAGACAAGAAGAGAATAGAAGCTTTCGAAAGGCGGTGCTACAGAAGAATGCTGAAGATTAGATGAGTAGATCACATAACTGATGAGGAGGTGTTGAATAGGATTGGGGAGAAGAGAAGTTTGTGGCACAAATTGACTATAAGAAGGGATCGGTTGGTAGGACATGTTCTGAGGCATCAAGGGATCACCAATTTAGTACTGGAGGGCAGCGTGGAGGGTAGAAATCGTAGAGGAAGACCAAGGGATGAATACACCAAGCAGATTCAGAAGGATGTAGGTTGGAATAGGTACTGGGAGATGAAGAAGCTTGCACAGGATAGAGTAGCATGGAGAGCTGCATCAAACCAGTCTCAGGACTGAAGACCACAAAAACAACAGGTGGCGAAAGTTAAACTCTGCCCTACGAAAGAAACGACACCTGTGATAGACTACAAAACACGTACGAACACTTTGATTGCCCAGAAAGTAGATGCGTGGCCACCAGCTTTGATATAGGTAATTTGCAGTCACAAAATTCGCTCTTTCTCTTGCAGCAAATCATCGAGTGATTGAACAAGTCGACTTGCGCCATGATTGCAAGAGTCATTATGAGAACACTTGTTCACAGGCTCGTCTTAGCTCGTAAGGCGTTAAACTGCAAATTCTCCTAGTACAGAGAATCGCACCAAGCACTGACATTCAACACTTGCGGGTGATTTGAGGGCAACGGCCGCAGTGGCCATGCGGTTCTAGGCGCTACAGTCTGGAGCCGCGTGACCACTACGGTCGCAGGTTCGAATCCTGCCTCGGGCATGGATGTGTGTGATGTCCTTAGGTTAGTTTGGTTTAAGTAGTTCTAAGTTCTAGGGGACTGATGACCAAAGCAGTTAAGTCCCATAGTGCTCAGAGCCATTTGAACCATTTTTTGCCGCCGCCGACGAGAGGTAAACACGCGCACTCGCGCTAGCCAGCAAGTAACATTCAACTGACACTCAGAGCTGCGATCGTCTCCATCTCTCCTATTTCCTCGCACATTAAACCATGACCTGTAGTTAAATATATTCATGACTTTCGGGCTTAATTGAAGCAGAAACGCGAGATATCCGATTAAACGAAAAGTACTGATCAGCTACTGTAGAATGCTTCATAATCTTAAGTTACGGAATTTTTTTAGTTGAGTGCCTTTTTCTGATTGCTCTTTACCGACCCCCATTAAAATCTGGTAATTTTCGTTGTGCATTTTAGCTTAATTGATATCTCTGGCTCCAATTGTATTTCATTTGTTTGTATTTTATCATCAACCATCTTACTATTAAAGAACCTTATAATAGAAATTTCGCTTTACAGTTGAAAACACCCAATACCAATATTTTACCATCCCGTACATATTGTGCCAAAATTGCTGTGTCATGAAGTCATACTTAGAGTAAAAATAGACGTTAAAACGAAAATGTAAGATTTTCATTTTTTACTAACATATAGTTATGCCAGAAACTTGTACACTAATTTCTGTTAGCGATAACGTTTCCTTACAGGGAATGTAGTGGAACCGACATTGAGATCATTGTCTGATTATATCACTGTTCATACTGCTGCAGTCTTCTGAACTCTGCATATGTATGATAATATCTTCCTACCTTGCAGGCCATAGATTCACCCCAAATTTCTAAAACACTCACAGAGCCTCCTTGCAGAACCAGTCCCACACATGTTGGAGTTGCTCACCACTATGGGATTTGTACCAGATGGGACTGGTGGGGGAAATAGAGAAGATCAAAAGGAGAGCAGCACGGTTCGTTACAGTTCATATAGTAAGCAACAAAGCGTCAGCCAACTCCATGACAGAGACTGCAAGGGAGGCGTTCTCTATCACGACATGGTCTACTGATAAAGTTCCGAAAGAGTACTTCTTAGACGAGTCAACAAATATATAGCTTCCTCCTACGTATATCTTGCAAAAAGCGTCAAGATAGAAGTAGAGAGATTCTAGGTCACCCGGGAGGCGTGTCGGCAATCGTTCTTCCTGCGAAGCGGCAAAGTTACACTGTTACGCAAAGTACCCCTCCACCACACACCTCAAGGTGGCCTGCGGAGTACATATGTCGATGTGGGTGTTAGTGGCTGTACAGTGGACGCAGAATTATTATTTTCTGTTTCAGTCCTTCTCTTTCCTACGCCGTACACTCCTTTAACATACAGCATATTACGTTTAATGGAGTATCACGTTTGTTCGCGTTGTTATAATTTTCATTTCTGTTGTAAAAAAGACCCGGCTAGAGACCAGGTTGCTCAATTGAAACACTTACGTGTTCGTTGTACGTTCTTTCTTCTATAAATCACTTTGTGAGTTCACCACGGGAACCGCGAATTGCACAGCTCCTATGTGCAAACTGCTTGAAAGCACACATGTGAATGATAACTTCGGCTTCTGTCAGCAGTATTAATGTAACATGGTAAGCATTTCCACGTTCGGATATACACTGAGGTGACAAAAGTTGTGGGATGTCTCCTAATACCGTGTCGGACCTGCTTTTGTCCGGCGTAGTCATGCAGACTGAACAGCCATTCATAACTACGAAAGTGTTGCCGGTGCAGGATTTTATGCACAAACTGACCTCTAGATTATCTCCTATATTGTTCAATGGGATTTGTGTCAGGCGATTTGTGTGGCCAAACAATTCACTTGGATCGTCCAGAATGTTCTTCAAACCAATAGTTAACAATTGTGTCCCGGTGAAATGTCGCATTATCATCCATAAAAATTCCATTGTTGTTTGATAACAAGAAGTCCGTGAATGGCTGCAGGTGGTCTCCAAGTAACCGTTTCCAGTCAATGATCGGTTCAGTGGGACCAGAGGACCCAGTCCATTCCGCGTAAACACAGCCCACACCATTATAGACCCACCATGAGCGTGGATACTGCTTTGTTGACAAATTGGGTCCATGGTCTCCTGCGGTTTGTGCCACGCTCGAACTCTACGGTCAGCTCTTATCAACTTTATTTACTTACTTTATTTATTTAGCGTATGGCATCTACAGAGTAAAATTACACACATACTATTAATGAATGTAATAAAGGAATTAAAAATATATTACTAAATGATTGATTGCAAACAACAATATGCGAAAGATTAGGGAGACAGCCACTGCAGCTCTTACAAGTCCACATCTAAGCAGGTCACCCACTGAACAGCACGTGGAGTGACATTCATGATATCCCTCCATTCTCCTTCAAACCTCCTCGAAGGGCATCCGAAGATCAGGTGAGGGATTGTTTGTTCATCTGCACCACAGTTGCATCGTGGGTCATCAGTGAGTTTCGATTTGTGGAGAATGGCCTTACACCTGCCATGGTTAGTCCTCACACGATTAAGTCTGCACCAAGTTCTTCTGGGCATTTGCATTCCTTCCACCGGTATGGAAGGATCAAAATCAATTATGAGAGGATGCTGATTATTCAGCGACCAGTAGTGCCTCCATTCCCCTGCTATGTCGTACCTTTCTGGGAATTTGAGGACTTCGTCTTCTCATATAGGTTTCCTGGATTTTAGGCAGGTAGTTGGTCCAATATTTTTCGGAGGTATATCTTCAGAGACAGAGGGATCATTAATTTTCTTCCATTCTCGGATTGCTTGGGCTCTCCAGGAGGTTCCACTCAGCTTTCTTAATATGTTATTTCGACTTTTTATCTTTTGACTGGTTATTTCTAGGTGTTTTTTACAGGTTAGTGACCGGTCAAGAGTGATTCCTAGATAGTTTGGATGGCTGTTATGCGTCAATCGCTCATTGAAGAATGTTACTTGTAACTCTCGTCTTGTCTCAGGATTGTTCAGGTTGAATACGCTTACCTCAGATTTATTTGGATTTGGGAGAGCCCCAGTTTGGTATAATACTGGTTGAGACAGAATAGCTTCCTCCTCTTCGAATATCTTGCTCTGAGTGGCTATTGCAATGTGATCTGCATAGCAGAATTTTTGCGATTTAGTTGCTGGCATGTCACTTGTGTAAAGGTTGAAGAGAAGGGGAGCCAACATTGATCCATGTGGGAGCCCATTGATAATTGAGTAGGATTTACTCGTAAATTGACCTACGTTCACTCTGAAGTAGCGATTTTTCAACATGTTATCCAGAACCTTAGGTGTCCTAATTGTTCCTAAATCCTGCCTGGTCTGCGGGATGGTCTAATTCCCGTAGACCAGGCAGGATTCAGGAACAATCTTATCGGTACTCATCTGATCAGGCCACGGCTGTACATTCGTCTAGGGTCCAACCGATATGGTCACGAGTCCAGGAGAGGTGCTGCAGGCGATGTTACGTTCTTAACGAAGTTACTCGCGTCGGTCGTCTGTTGCCATAGCCCTTTAACGACAGATTTCGCCGCACTGTCCTGATGGATACATTGGTCGAACGTCCCACATCGATTTCTGCGGTTACTTAGAGTAGTGCTGGTTGCTTGTTAGCACTGATAACTCTACACAAACGCCGCTGCTCTCGGGCGATAAGTGTAGGCCGTCGGGCACTGTGCTGTCCGTGGTGAGAGGCAGTGCCCGAAATTTGGTATTCTCTGCACACTCTTGACCCTGTGGATCGCAGAATATTGAATTCCCTAATGATTTCCGAAATGGAATGTCCCATGCGTCTAACTACAACTACCATACCGCGTTCAAAGTCTGGTAATTCCCGCCCTGCGATCATAATAACGTCAGAAACCTTTTCACTTGTGTTACCCGAGTACAAATGGCAGCTCCGCCAATGTACTGCCCTTTTATACCCTGTGTACACATTATTACCGCCATCCAGTATACCCACCTCAGTGCAGACTTGCATTCTGTTATGTCAAGATGCAAGATGGCCGCCTGCGGGAAAGTCAGTCTAGGCGTCTCGCTTCGAGCGGTAAAGTCAGTAGCCTCTTCACGTGACTTCTCTGGCCGGAAACAGAGTCACTTGGCGCTTCTGTTTTTTGCAAGTTCCTTGCGGTTTCGGGTTCGTATCTAAGCGCCCACGGACAAGGTGTAACAGGTTCTCGATAATTACTTTACAGTGAACAAGTGTTCCTTTGCACGGCCCGAACGTGCGAACAGCCTGGTAAGAAAAGGACGCATGCGCACACGCAGTCGGCGGGCGGCGCTAGGCGCGCGGTTAGGTGCCCGCGGAGTGAGTGCGTTGTTATCTCGCGGAGGCCGTATATTATTCCAGTCATTACGGCCCGCGCTCGGCCGGGGGCAATTTCGCGTCGCGCCGGGCCGGGCCGCTCGCACTTATCGGAGAGTCGCTCCCACACACGCCCCCGCGAGTTTAACGGCCTCGCAAACTGAGGGACGTAAAACGCGATACTAGCGGCGGGCGGTCGCCACGGGCAAAAATTCGTCCCGTGCGCCTCGCCTCGCCTACGATCACCGTTATCTCCGCCTGTCGTAAGCCGAATGCGTGCGTTACTCTCAAAGCTTTCAGCACAAACTTACCGCTTTTTGCGTTGTTACCGTCACTTTTACATACGGTGTTGTGGAGCGAGAACTTCGGATTCTTATCCTCTTGGTTAATTTTAGTGTCGGAGCGGCTGACGGAACAGGGTAAGTGTATTACGAAACTAGGAAACGGAAATTTGTATTATCTTCTTCTTTCTGTCGAGGGAGCACGAGATCCATGACGTACCGAGCAAAACAGTTGTGCGGTCACTGACGTGTTGTTGTTGCGGATTTCAGTCCGAAAAATCTCTCCTGTCCTTTGCAAGCATCATAAAGCATCATAGTCTCCGAGTAATTGATGCAACCTACAACCATCTGTACCTGCTTACTGTATCCATCTACTGGTCTTTCTCTACAATTTGTACGTCCTCCCCACCCTCTCCCACCCCTCGCCACCAAACAAACACACACACACACGCAATCGTTCATTTAACATTCAATACTAAGTTGACGATTTCTTGAAGTCTGAGATGTGGCCCAGCAATTGCTCTCTCTTTCTATTCGAGTTAAGCCGCAATTTTTTTTTTCTCCTCAGTTCGCTTTAGCTCCCTCTCATTAGTTACTCAATCTACGTTAAGAGATATTCCCATTTAATCTTCAGCATTCTTCCGTAGCAACACATTTCAAAAGGATGTTATCGTAAATTAATTAAACATGCCAGAAGAAAACGCTTTATGTAACGTAACTTAGATGTTTATTACTTTGTCGTCTTGAAAATGTTTGGCTGGAATACAGTTGAGGTGTATGACTAGTGTCATTTTCATCCTCGCTACGACTGTAATATCTTCTTGGTCCTTGACTTTGAATTGTTTTCTATATGTTCTGGTCCCCTAATGCCAGTGCAAGTCTCGTGTCGGTTCTCTTCAGTTAGTCACTCTTCATACAGATATCATACTTCTACTGTTCGAAACGAACAGTTTTGATATGTAATGTTGGCTCCAGATTAATTTTCTAACGTAAGTAATTTTTCTGTTGGCACACTTTAAATAATCTTGTGACCCTGTAGGTAATTTCCTTTCTGCATTTTGACATGATTTTTATTTTGTATTTAGCACATGACCGTGAACATGGTTTATGACCGAGAACGGTCGGAATAAAACATAAATAAAATCAGCGTTTGCGTGTCAAGCATTTTATAAAGTACATTTCAAAAGCTGCTACTTTCTTCTTGTCTGAACTGATTACTGCACTCATTTCACATCGGTACAAAGCTACACTCCATACAAAAAACGCCAGAAAAGATTTCGTCACATTTAAGTTTATGTTCCTTGTTAGAAAATTTCTGTTCTTTAGAAACGCTTTTCTCGTCATTGCCAGTCTACATTTTATATCCATCCTAATTTCACCATCTTCAGTTACCTTACTGTCAAATATCGGAATACATCTACTGATTTTACTGTCTCATTTCCTAACGTAATTTCCTCACCTTCGCCTGATATGATTCGAATACATTCCAATACCCTTGTTTTGCTTTTGTTGATGTTCACCTTACATTTTACTTTCAAGAAACTGTCCATTCGTTTCAATTGCTCCTCCAACTCCCTTGCTCTCTCCGGCAGAATGACAATGTCATCGGCAAACCCCAAAGGTTCTATCTCTCCTCCCCTAACTTTAATTCCTTCTTAAATAGGCTGCAACTATGTCTCACTCGTATTTGGGAACAATGAGGCGAGAATCCCCAGCTGATCATCCTTACTTAGATTTTCTGTGCTTTCCTTGCATATTGTTGATTAGCTCTCTTGCAAGGGCATGGTGTTGCAAGATTCCCGAGTTCGTGAAGAGTACTAGGTGCTCTAGTTTGGTGCGCTGTCCAGGCGCAGAACTTTAATCCTTTATTTATTGACGGGACTTGGGAATGCCGGCAGATTCTGTGTGAAATTATGTAACACAACAGCCCGTTAGACATGTAGTGACAAAAAGGTCAGCCTAAAATGTGAACAGCTGTACTGCAAATCGCTGCCTGGTGTGTGAAACAATATTACAGGGTTACGTTTACATGTGAACTGAGATGAGTGATAACTTTTATGTAATTACCTTCATATATACTAATGTAAATCTGGATAAAATGTCAATACAGTACCGTTGTAATGTTCGATTATAATGTAAAATATATTTAGGGCTTAGCAGTTCCTCTGGGTCAAAACAGTGACTTCGCTTTCTTTCAAATTATCATGGAAATTATGTATTCGGGGCACCCAGAACCGAGAAAGATGGATCAAAGATTGGTGTGGGGCACATCAAAGATTGGTGTGGGGCACTGACAGTTGTATAAGAGTATAATGAACATATGGATGGCGTAGATACAGGTGAAACGTTGAGGTCTGTTTGTGAGACAGACAGAAAGTCAAAGTACTGGTGCAGGCTGTTCTTAGCAGTGGTGTAAATGACCTCCGTGAATTCCAATATTTCTTACTGTGAAATAAAATGCAGAGCAACAGTTGGTCTGCTCACACTTGGAAAGCAAATGTCCAAACAATCTGGGAAGACCCGGAAAGGATCAAAATTCTTCTCTTTCAACGCCAGAGAGAAGAAAAACAAACAACTACGTTTTGAGGATCTGGCCAACATCTGTCAATTCAAGAGGCAGATACGAACTTCGCTCTTCTACAGAGGTGGAATCAAGAGCACATTTAAAGCGTTGAGAATGTAATATTTTTGTGTCTTTCTGAAAAAAAAAGAACTAAGTATCACCAGAACCAGTAATCCTAGCTGTATGATTCTTTTGGCAATCTTCAATCCGACTGAATTTTCTTGTGCTGAGAAATTAGAAGGAGCGATCTGTTTTACTTGACATAAACTTTCTATAGCCAAGACCCACAAATATTTCTTTATTTACAAATAACCCGTTTCGACAGACTTCCCTGTCATCCTCAGGTCTGAAGATAACAGCAAAATCTGTCGAGAGCGAGTGATTGTAAATAAGGAAATATTGATGCTATCTTGGCTTTGGAATGTTTTTACTTTTCAGTCCCTAATATACTTCGCCTGTATAGTCCTCGGGACTTACAATTCCCCTGAAAATTACATGGGGTTTAATGACTTTGTGTTGTTTTTGAAATAAAATAATTTACTATTAATTCAGAAACAGTTCATCAAGTTTTAAAGTAAAGATTTTGATCCTTTATTTTACATTTTTTACAGTTACAGTAAATGAAGGGATAAACAAGGGAGCAGCAGGGGCCTGAAGTTGCGGGCAATGTAGAGAACTATAGCCACATTCGGCGAATGACACCATACGTGCCAATCAACCTGTAAATCGACGTGAATGTCTAATGTCCAGCTCCATCGCTCCAGAAACGATTTCACCACCTGCGCTTGGTGCTTTGTTCATCATGTGCAGAAAAAAACCACAACAGAGTGATGAACCATACCTGTGCTCAGTATTCTCATATTAATTTATTTATATATTTTTTAACTGTTATTGAAGTCTCTTCTTATTCTTTAAGAGACATCTTAGGACCGAACACGCGGTCTATTTGAAATATACACTTGTTCACAATCGTCTTTATCGCATTTTATAGATTAATGACAATGCACCCGTTTTTACTCTGGTAAGTCATCATCCGAAGTAAAAATTCATAAAAAATTGCAGAATTTCTATTAATAAGAACGGTCACGAAAATATTAAAAAAAGTTGCAAGATTAGGTGAAAAAATAAGAAGTGTGTATCCTGCATATTTCATATTTTTCTCTTTACCTTGAATTTTGTAAAAGATTTGTAAAATTCGCTGTTGTATTTTATCCTTGCTCCCTCCAGAATCACATTTTATTCCCCTTAACACTGTCAACAGCTTCCTCTAAATCTAAAAATACTATAAACATGTATTCACCTTTATTCAGCCTATCTTTCAAAAAAAGCGTAGGATCAGTATTGACTCACATGTTTCTTAATTCCCCGAACCGTTAACCGATATCCAATGAGTTCTGCTCCTGCCAGTCTTTCCATTATTCTGTAAATAATTTGTGTCAGTATTTTGGAAGCATAGCTTATTAAAATGTTGTTTTGTTAATATACATACCTGTCAGCATCTGTCATTTTTCTTTTGTACTGGAACTGCTACGATTTTCCGAATCGTATGAAGATGTTAACGCCGGCAGGAAAGATATAAGAGAACGACTCCCATCGAAATGAGATCGGCGTTCCCGTTTTAGATGCGCGGACCAGTCTTTTGGCTGTATCCACCAGGAACCGACAGGAACGGATCGTTTTGGGCGGCGTCGGCGTCTGCGTCGTCGCCGCCCGCGCAGATTCCTCCGCCCAGCGCCGCCCACGCGTCCGGCGCATCCAAGCCGCCCGCGCCGCCCCACGTAGCCCAGGCACCTCGCCACGATTGTTCGCGCGTTACGTCACGTCCACCACGCGGCGACCCGCTCTGATAAATTAGCAGTCCCTTACGTGGCACAAAGGTGACCACTGTTACGTGCTGCGCCAGAACAGGTGTTCCCTCTGCACGCACAATGGTACAAAAATGTAGCTACTTAATTGTTGTTTTTGTCATAATTCTTGAAGTTCGCTTTGATATATGACCGCAGTAGCGTCGCTTGCCAGCTACGTTCTTCGTTTCAGCGTAATTGCTGCATCCCGTAACACCGAGCGTCTGCGTTATCAGCAACCCTGCCCCCCTCCCCACCCCCCCCACCCCCTACCCACCGTTTCCTTAAAGACTCGAACTCCCAAGTAAAAAACAGATAATTGTTCACGCATATCAATATTTATGACATCGTACAATGGTGTAATTCTGCAGGTTGAGTCCGCGCACGTTACGGTAGACGATGCACACTGACCAGTTTTCGTCCAAAGCTCTGGGTGAGTTCATTTGTTTGTTCAGAAGGGTAGACAGGTAGTGTTTGCCAGATTCGGCCGGTCGGCAATGATAAAATCGAAGCCTAGGCCCTGCAGTCTTCCTCAAAAGATTTTAAGGAATCTTTTCGGTAAATTTTTTTTTGTGTTACTTATAGCTTTGTATGTCAGCTTCATGACGATCTCTCAAATATTTTTTTATTGTCTTAGTTATTGTGCTATTTACAGGTAAGTAAGACACTGTGAGAAATTCGAACTAGTTTGCAATGAAAAGTAGGGGTCACTTTTATTTGGCTTTTGGTGCACATTACATAATATATTACTGAATATGAAATTTAGCTAACATATGGAATTTTTCTTTAGACTGGGGTGGAACTTTCTATCTGCCACCAATCTCGAGAAAATTGATCTGATGTCTCATTTGCGATCGCGTCCCACCAACAATAAGACCAGAGTGAAATATCCACAACATCCCTCATATTTCATAAAAGATTTGAGATAAAGACAAAAGATTTTAGTAAATGATAGCACAAAAAGATTAGAGTGTCTCGCCCTATGTTTAGTATGCAAAACTTCCTTATCTACCGTGTTATTCCACTAACAACAGAATTCTTCAGTGAAAGAATGTAATCTTTATGGGCCATACATAGCTGGCGAAACGAGAAATGCTATGAGTCTGGGAACAACATAACTGGAGACATTAGACACTTATTTTTTACCGAGGATGTTCTTTTTCATAAGCTACTGATCTTACTTTCCCTCACTTCCTTACTTAATAAACTTCAGAATTCTCTGGAAATTGTGTCTGCGCAACATGTTAGTGAGCTGACATTTTGTAAACTCCGCTTGTGCTGGTAAAAGGAGCAAATTTTATTGTGGCAACAAGAGAAATGTGTAGATTTCACTCAAAATTCGCCACTCATGTCACTTCTCTGAAAGTTACAAATCATTAACAAGCCAAGTGAAAATAAATCGCTTCATTTTCAGCAGAACTTTTTTTACATAGTAACCAAAGCAGAGTTGACATATTTTTGAATGGTCACCACACAAGTATGGGCATGGAGCGGCTCCACTTAATATTCACAAAAAATGTGAATGCAGGCTTCAGTTTAGTACGTCACATCTCTTCCAACACTCGGCATTTCCCCTACAGCGCTTGATAATAACCCACACCACTACTGCTCTCCCCAGACGTGCCCTGCCGACTACCTATCTACCGGAGACAGTACTTGTGCGTACTCTGCATTTAGTGATATATATGGATACTGTCTGAAGATGTGTTGCGAATAGAGTTGGTAGTAAAAAAGTAATAAATTAAAACGCCTTGTATGATGTTGAAGGTTTATTGCATGAATAACGAAAATGTAGTAATTGGGAAACTTCTTAACTTCCATTATTTTGTAGGGGAGAGGAGTTGCCAGCAAGGAAAAGTTTGAAATTATTTGTAAAGTTTTGTGGAAGTCGCTAGCCCACTCGTTCTCAAACACTGGATGAATATAGTATGAGTAATTTGTGCGTCGTGAGTTACACTGCTTTAAGACTAACAAATTTTATAGCTTTAATACGTCTTATTGTGCTAAAACTTATAAAGTAAGATAATGCACTACTTTAAACGCGAAATTTTAAAAATTAATTTTTGATTGCCCAAGGCAGCTTTTAAACTGGCAACCTGCAACTCATACTGTGTACCACCTTAGCAGCACAGTAATATGAGGTACCCATGACGATGATTATGATGAGATTCCACACTCTGAGGAGGGTACGGGACGATGCGGGAGACCCGCACCGCCGACTAGGCAAGGTCCTAATGGAGGAGGGGGCCATTGCCTTTATCCGACCGCAATGCGGATGAATGATGATGATGAGGACGACACAACACCCAGTCATCTCGAGGCAGGGAAAATCCCTGACTCCACCGGGAATCGAAACCGGGACCCCGTACGCGGAAAGCGAGAACGCTACCGAAAGAAATAGTTCAAATGGCTCTAAGCACTATGGGACTTAACATCTGTGGCCACCAGTCCCCTAGAACTTAGAACTACTTAAACCTAACTAACCTAAGGACATCACACATATCCATGTCCGAGGCAGGATTCGAACCCGCTACCGAAAGACCACGAGCTGCAAGGTACCTATGCACTACTTGAATATCAGTATCCGGACAACTGTCTGTAATGCTGTCACACGAGCTCAGTGACTTCGAACATAAACTAGTCGATAGATGTCGACTGTGTAACAAGCCCATCACAGACGTTTTTATCCTTCTAATGTTACCCTAGTCAGCTGTTGGTGATGTGTTTGTGAAGAGGAAATGCGAAGGAACAACCACAGCTGAACCAAGAGCAGCCAGACCTCATGCACTGACAGAGACCGTCGACCTTTGCGGAGGGTGGTTGCAAAAAGTTTCATGAAATGAGCGAAAGGAATCACTTGTGAGTTCCAGAGTGCTACCAGCAGTCAACATAGCTCAATGACCGTGCGCGTGGAGTTCAAAAGAATGGGGTGGAATGCTCGATCCGTTCCTGGCAAGCCAGACATTTCTGTAGTCACTGCTAAGCTACACTTGAAGTGTCTGAAGAACGACGCCACTGGGCAGTGTATGAGATAAAACGAATGATGTGGAGTGATGAATCACACTATCCCCCATGACAATCCGACAGAAGAGTTTGGATCTGGCGGATGCCTGGAGAACGTTCCCTGCCGTCATGTATGGTGTCAACAGTGAAGTACCGAGTGGGTTGTCATTACGGCACAGCGAGGTTTTCCTCAGTTATGGTGTGGCCCTGTTATTGTGCTTGAGAAAACACAGAATGCGAAAAGATATGAACACATTTTCCAGTGCTGTGTACTGCGTACAGGAGGGGAACAGTGCGGAGATGATGACTGTATCAGCATGATAATATTCCCTGCCAAAGTAGCATGTACGAGACAAAGATTGGTGTACAACAACACTCCTGAAAAGGACCGGCCCGCACAGAGCTCCAAGCTTAACGCGATGGAACACCCTTCCGATGAGTAAGAAGTAAGAACGACGACTTCGCTGCAGACCCCAGCATCCTAAATCACTGTCTTCTCAGGTTTCGGCTCTTGAGGAACAATGGAGTGCAATTTTTCCACAGACAGACACCTTACTGGAAATTCCCTCAGCAGGTTTAAGGCTGCCATAAAGGCTAAGGATTGACACACACCCATATTAATGTCAACATGTAGGTATCCAGACACTTTTGATCAGAAGCGCCTGTGATGCTTTCCCTCTACCATCCCTCCAGTTTTTGTTCTGAGCTACGATTACCGTCGTAACACATGCCCTAGCATTCCATCTGTTCGGTTCATATTCTTTGTTATGCATTTCTTTTTCTTGTTGATCCGGGGCGCTCTTGTTCCTTACTAGTTCGATCCATCCGATCTCTAACAGCATACTGTAACCCTACTAACCCTACACATTCAACCTCTAGTAATTACTTAATTCCCATCCTCCCCATTCCCCACCTCACTCACCGATTCAGAGCTATGCTGCACACATACTATTTCTGGTTTATATTTATAGATGCTCACGGCGATTTCTTTCTTACATATCCCATTTGTTATTTTCCGTCCTTTCTAATGTGTGTCCGTATCCGTTATACTTCGAAGATGGTAAAATTCATACAGTTCTTGAAGAGTTTCGTGTCCTAAATAAACATTTTTGCGTCCAGCATATCAACACGTTGCAAACACTATAACCATTTTTAAAAATTGTGAGCATCATATGGTATTGTTTAGCACACGTTCCATTTCACAGTCTCATGCTGATTTTTTATTCATGACAAATCACCGCGCTGGTGATATAGTCTTTTACTTTCCTCACTGCGTCTTACATAAACTCGTGGTCGTGCGGTAGCGTTCTCGCTTCCCGCGCCCGGGTTCCCGGGTTCGATTCCCGGCGGGGTCAGGGATTTTCTCTGCCTCGTGATGCCTGGGTGTTGTGTGATGTCCTTAGGTTAGTTAGGTTTAAGTAGTTCTAAGTTCTAGGGGACTGATGACCACAGCTGTTAAGTCCCATAGTGCTCAGAGCCATTTCTTACATAAACATTTTTTTTGAACCATCAGTCTTCCGACTGGTTTGATGCGGCTCGCCACGAGTTCCTTTCCCGTGCCAATCTCTTCATCTCAGAGTAGCACTTGCAACCTACGTCCTCAGTTATTTGCTGGATTTATTCCGATCTTTGTCTTCCTCTACAGTTTTTGCCCTCTACAGCTCCCTCTAGTACCATGGAAGTCATTCCCTCATGTCTTAGCAGATGTCCTATTATCCTGTCCCTTCTCCTTATCAGTGTTTTCCACATATTCCTTTCCTCTTCGATTCTGCGTAGAACCTCCTCATTCCTTACCTTATCAGTCCACCTAATCTTCGACGTTCGTCTGTAGCACAACATCTCAAGTGCTTCGATTCTCTTCTGTTCTGGTTTTCGACTGTCCATGTTTCACTACCATACAATGCCGTGCTCCAAATACACATTCTCAGAAATTTCTTCCTCAAATTAAGGCCTATGTTTGACACCAGTAGACTTCTCTTGGTCAGAAATGCCATTTTTGCCAGTGCTAGTCTGCTTTTGATGTCTTCTTTGCTTCGTTCCTCATTGGTTATTTTTTTGCCAAGGTAGTAGAACTCATGAACTTCATCTACTTCGTGACCATCAATCCTGATGCGAATTTTCTCGCTCTTGTCATTTTTGCTACTTCTCATTACTTTTATCTTTCTTCGAGTTACTCTCAATCCATGTTCCGTACTCATGAGACTGTCCATTTCGATCAGGAGATAATGTAATTCTCCTTCACTTTCACGCAGGACAGCAATATTATCAGCGAATCTTATCACTAATATCCCTTCACCTCGAGATCTAATTCCACTTCTGAATCTTCCTTTTATTTACGTCATTGTTTCTTCGATATCCAGATCGAACACTAGGGGCGAAGGACAACATCCCTGTCTTACACCCTTTTTAATCTGAGTACTTCGTTCTTGGCCATCCAGTCTTATTATTCCCTCTTGGTTCTTGTATATATTGTATATTACCCGTCGCTCCCTATAGCTTACTGTTATTTTTTCAGTTTTTCGAACATGTTGCACCATTTTACATTGTCGAACGCTTTTTCCAGGTCGACATATCGTATGAGCGTCTCTTGATTTTTCTTTAGTCTTCCTTTCATTATCAACCGCAAAGTCAGAATTGCCTCTCTCGGGCCTTTACCTTTCCTAAAGCCAATAATGATCGTCATCTAACTCATCTTTAATTTCCTTTTCCATTCTTCTGTATATTATTCTTGTAAGCGACTTGGATACGTGAGCTGTTAAGCTTACCGTGCGATAATTCTCGCGCTTGACGGCTCTTGCAGTCTTCGGAAATGTGTGGATGATATTTTTCCGGAAGTGAGATGGTATGTCGCCAGCCTCATACATTTACACAGCAACGTGAAAAGTTGTTTTCTTGCCACTTTCTCCAATGATTTTAGAAATTCTGAATGTTATCCAACCCTTCTGCCTTATTTGATCTTAAGTCCTCACAAGCTCTTTTAAATCTGATTCTAATACTGGATCCGCTCTCTTTTCTAAATCGACTCCTACTTGTTTTTCTATCACATCAGACAAATCTTCTCCCTTATAGAGGCCTTCAATGTACTCTTGCGCGCTCTTAATGCTACCACCGTTGCTTTTAATAACACCGAAGATTGTTTTGACTTTCGTATATGCTGAGTCTGTCCCTCCGACAATCATTTCTCTTAGGATTGCTTCACAGTTTTGATACAGCCATTGCATCTTAGCTTCCCTGCACTTCATATTTATTTCATTCCTCAGCGACTTGTATTTCTGTATTCCTGAACTTCCCTGAACGTTGCCGGCCTTTGTGGCCGAGCGGTTCTAGGCGATTGAGTCTGGAACCGCGCGACCGCTACGACCGCAGGTTCGAATCCTGCCTCGGGCATAGATGTGTGTGATGTCCATAAGTTGGTTAGGTTTAAGTAGTTCTAAGTTCTAGGGTACTGATAACCTTAGATGTTAAGTCCCGTAGTGCTCAGAGCCATTTTTAAAACATGAACATTTTTTTTACTTTTTGCCCTCGTCGATGAACGACGTATTTCTTCTGTTACTCACGGTTCCTTCTTAGATACCTACTTTGTACTTACGTATTTATTTGCAACTTCTGTGATGGCCCTTTTTAGAGATGTCCATTCCTCTTCAACTGTACTGCCCACTGAGCTGTCCCTTATTCCTATATCTACAGCCTCAGAGAACTTAAATCGTGTCTATTCATTCGTTAGTACTTCCATATCCCACTTCTTTGCGTATTTATTCTTCCTGAGTAATCTCTTAAACTTCAGCCTGCTCTTCATCACTTCTACATTGTGACCTGAGCTTATATCTGCTCCTGGCTGCGCCTTACAATCCAGTATCTGATATCAGAATCTCTCTCCTACCACGATGCAATCTGACTGAAATCTTCCCATGTCACCCGACCTTTTCCAAGTACACCAACTCCTCTTGTGATTGTTGAACAGAGTATTCGCTATTACTAACTGAAATTTGTTGTAGAACTCAGTCTTTCTCCTCTCTCATTCCTTGTCCAAGTCCATATTCTCCTGTAATATTTTCTTCTATTCCTTCCCCTACAACTGCATTCCAGTCCCCCATGACTATTAGTTTTCTTCCCGCTTTACGCACTGCATTACCCTTTCAGTATCGTCATATACTTCCTCTATCCCTTCATCTTCAGCTTGCAATGTCGGCATGCATACCTGAACTGTCGTTGTCGGTGTTGTTTTGCTGTCGATTCGGATAAGTGCAACGGTATCACTGAACTGTTCATAGTAATACACACTCTGCCCTACATTCCTACTCCTACTGCTGTTATACCATTTTCTGCTGCTGTTGATATTACCCTTTAGTCGTCTGACCAGAAATTCTTGTCTTTACCATTTCTGCTGCTGTTGATATTAGCCTTTAGTCGTCTGACCAGAAATTCTTGTCTTCTTTCCGTTTCACTTCACTGACCTCTACTAGATCTAGATTGAGCCTTTGCATGTCCCTTTTCAGGTTTTCTAACTTCACTTCCACGTTCAAGCCTCTAACATTCCACGTCCCGAGACTGAGAACATTATCGTTTCGTTCGTTATTCAACCTTTTAATCATGGTCACCTCCTCCTTGGCAGTCTCTTCATGAAGATGCAAATGGGGGACAATCCTGGAATCTTTTGCCAATGGAGAGACCATCATGATCCTTCTTCAGTTACAGGCCGCATGTCCTGTGGATACACGTTGTGTGTCTTTCTTTAATGCAGTGGTTTCCATTGCTTTCTTCATAGTCATGCCGTTGATCATTGCTCATTCTTCTGTCTTTAGGGGCAGTTTCCCACCCCAAGGACAAAAGAGTGTCATGGACCTCCTCCCGCTCCTCCGGCGTCTTTGACACAGCCGTTGGCAGAATGAGGGTGACGTCTTTATGCCGGAAGTCTTCGGCCGCCAGTGCTGTTTATTAATCAAAATTTAAACTGTGGCGGATTTCGAATCCGGACCAGGTTCGCTACCCCTAGACCACGGGTCTGATTCTCTATCTCATGCTCTTCAAATTCTCGTTAAATGCGTGGCAGACATTACTGTACTTCCTATTTTACCGCGTATTAGAGTTCCTTCCCGTTCAATTTGCGGATGGAGCACGGGAAAAGCGGCCGCTCAGATTCCTCTGCGTATGCGGTAATTATATTAATCTTTCCTTCTCGATTCCTGTGTGAGAAATACGTAGAAGGAAGTAGGATATTCTTAGGTCCCACAATTAATACTGGGTTTTGAAGTTTTGATCTCAACAATTACGTCTGAAGTGTCCCTGCTTCTCCTAAAACCAAAATGGTTCTCTTCTAATTGCTGTGCGGGAATTTTCTTATCCATCTGTTCAGGATTTCGGCGATCCAGCAGTCCACACGCTTCAGGAGAACGTTGCTGCCGCTGAGTCCCTCTGAAAACTGATACCAAGGCTGCAAATCGTCGTCCTTTACAGGCCTCCGTACCGTACACGGCGCATGCGTCCCCCATTACAGGTGCTGCCCTCCAAGACTGGGTAGATGGCGCTGGCTTTACAGGGGAAGAAGCTCCCCACCGCAGATTTAGTGGTAACATAACCCCGTGGATAGTCCGCCAAAAAATGAATATACATCAAGCTTGAAAACAGGAAGAAGGTGCACAGAACTGTGAAAAAAGGAGCAAAGTAGAAACAGTGAACAGCCCACACTTAAGACGTGCAGCATCGAGAGAACTTCAATAGTCACGGTGACGTGGTTATGTAGTCACGGTGTTGCACTGCGAAATGGGAGACCCGTGTTATATTTTATCTCACGAAATTATGAACTGGCTGTCCGGCCGTAGATGAGTCTGTTCACTGTATTCAAATTCGTGTCTGTGTTGTGGTGTAACTTCTGTTCGCAACAGCGAGGCTAAGAAAGGGACCTCCAGACCCACATACCTCCTACTCGTCCTACACAAGTATTACATGTTATGACTCTCGCTTTCCGTTCTGGAAGTTTTGACTCTTGAATTCTACATCTACATCTATGTGATTACTCTGCTATTCACAATAAAGTGCTTGGCAGAGGATTCAGTGAACCACCTTCAAGCTGTCTCTCTACCGTTCCATTCTCGAACGGCACCCGGGAAAAACGAGCACTTAAATTTTTGTGTGTGAGCCCTTATTTCTCTTATTTTATCGTGATGATCATTTCTCCCTATGTAGGCGAGTGCCAGCACAATGTTTTCGCAATCGGAGGAGAAAACTGGTGATTGAAATTTCTTGATAAGATCCCGTCGCAACGAAAAACGCCTTTGTTTTAATGACTGCCACTCCAATTCACGTATCATGTCTGTGATACTATCTCCCCTATTTCGAGATAATACAAAACGAGCTGCCCTTCTTTCTACTTTTCCGATGTTATCCGTCAATCCTACCTGATGCGGATCCCACAACGCACAGGAATACTCCAGAATAGGGCGGACAAGCCTGGCGTAAGCAGTCTCTTTAGTAGACCTGTTGCACCTTCTAAGTGTTCTGCCAATGAATCGCAGTCTTTGATTTGCCCTATCCACACTATTATCTATGTGATCGTTCCAATTTAGGTTATTTGTAATTGTAATCCCTAAGTATTTAGGTGAATTTACAGCCTTCAGATTTGTGTGACTTATCGCGTAATCGAAATTTAGCTGATTTCTTTTAGTACTCATGTGAATAACTTCACACTTTTCCTTATTCAGAGTCAATTGCCAGTTTTCGCACCATACAGATATCTTACCTAAATCATTTTGCAAGTCGTTTCGATCATCTGATGACTTTACAAGACGGTAAATGACAGCATCACCTGCAAACAATCTATGACGGCTACTCAGATTGCTCCTATGTCGTTAATATAGATCAGGAACAATAGGGGGCCTATAAAACTTCCTTGGGGAACGCCGGATATTGCTTCTGTTTAACTCGATGACTTTCCGTCTATTACTACGGACTGTGACCTTTCTGACAGGAAATCACGAATCCAGTCGCACAACTGAGGCGATATTCCGTAGGTATGCACTTTGGTTAGAAGACGTTAGTGAGAAACGGTGTCGAAAGCCTTCCAGCAATCTAAAAATCAATTTGACATCCCCTGTCGATAGCACTTATTACTTCATGAGTATAAAGAGCTAGTTGTGTTTCACAAGAACAATATTTTCTGAAACCGTGCTGACTATGTGTCAATAAATCATTTTCTTCGAGGTACTTCATAATGTTCGAATACAGTATATGTTCCAAAACCCTACTGCAAATCGACTTTAGTGATACAGGCCCGTAATTCAGCGGATTACTGCTACTTCCCTTTTTGGGTATTGGTGTGACTTGAGCAATTTTCCAGTGTTTAGGTACGGATCTTTCTGTGAGCGAGTGGTTGTATATAATTGCTAAATATGGAGCTATTTTATCAGCATACTCTGAGAGGGACCTGAACTGGTTTACAGTCTGGACCGGAGGAATTGCCTTTATTAAGTGATTTAAGCTGCTTCGTTAATCCGAAGATATCTACTTCTATGTTTCTCATCTTGGCAGTTGTTCTTGATTGTAATTCAGGAATATTACTTACTTCGTCTTCTTTGGTGAAGGAGTTTCGGAAAACCGTATTTAGTAACTCTGCTTTGGTGGCACTGTCATCAGTGACTTCACAGTTGATATCGCGCAGTGAAGGTATTGATTGTGTCTTTCCACTGGTGTGCTTTATATATGACCAGAATCTCTTTGTTGCAACATAGTTCATACCTGTTTATCTGTTGTTTTTATCTCGCCTGCTCTCACGTGACCCGTATTCTATACACAATGTGTAGTATGACAGTTGCCAAGACTACAGAAGGAGAAGAGACACGACAATGAACGGACGGAAAGTTCATAATTTTGTGAAGAAAGAAACACCGGTCTTCCACTTCACAGTGCAATACCGTGATCACATAATCACGTCGCCGTGACTATTAAAAGTTAGTTGGATGTTTCACGTCCTAACTGTGGAACGTTCACTGTTTCTATTTTGCTTCTTTTTTCACAGTTCAGTGCACCTTTTACCTTTTTTCCTGCTTGATCTGCGCTCAGTTATTTACCAACTATCCGTTGGGCCATTTTCATGCTTGATCTGCGTTCAGTTATTTAGCAACTATCCGCTGGGTCATTTCACCACTAAATCTGAAGGGAGTGCAGTGGGTAGTTTCCCTTGTTAGCAGAACACCGACAGGGTGCTTCAGAGCCTTTGTCTGGCAGTGTATGCCTACGTATCGCTAGAGGATACGGTTAACGTCAAAAGTTTACTACAGTACTCTCAGAATTGTTGTGTTTGCTCCTTCAGTCGGTTGTGTAATAAGTATTCTAAGGCACTCTGATTATTTCATTGTACAACATAAACGTTATTTCAGTGGGGACTGATTTCTAGAGCTTCGTGCCTTCCTCAGTCAGCTGCCCAACCAATGCTTCTGACCAGAGTTGGCCTTCGTGTCACTCAGGCTTAAGTTATCCTCAGTCTTGAATAGCGACATGCGTTCTTACGCGGTACTAGTATTTCCACTTTCTCTTACCAGTGAGTCCATTACTTGTTTTACTCTCAGCTGCAGGATGTGATAGTCCTGTAGAATTCTAATCACGTCATTCCAGTGACTGATGTAGCCGGATCTATTTTCTGGCAAAGACTCTGCTGCATTTCCGTAATGTTTCCATCATTCTGACTGGGTGTATATTCACGTCCGTCTGACGATGTCTTTATGAAAGGACGCGGTATACTTTCTTCGTTATCCAGTTCGGGCCGGTG
This sequence comes from Schistocerca americana, assembly GCF_021461395.2. NCBI lineage: Eukaryota > Metazoa > Arthropoda > Insecta > Orthoptera > Acrididae > Schistocerca > Schistocerca americana. The sequence continues at coordinate 275,972,397 of NC_060123.1, read as the reverse complement.
GTCCGCCTCTGGCGACCTGGTCGTCGTCGGTAAATCCTAATCTTCCTTTCGAACAATCCATTAGGGATAATGGTGCAAATGTACGAGTGAACTGACGAGATACAGTGATAGTCTGATGATGGCTATAGCCGAAACGCGTTAAAGTGTATATTTAAAAAATAAAAAATATAAATAACGATCAAGACGGGCAGTTATATTGCCTTAGGAATTAGTTTAGACATAGTCCACTAGTTATTCATGCCACTCTTCAAGATTATTGTCATCTTCGCTACCGCCACAGATTTTCGCCTACGGTCAGTATTAAAATCACTAGTGTAGGTTCACCCGATGTTTACCAGCATATGAAGGTCGCCCAGAAGCAAAAGCGGATTTATTCGAAGGTATGCACTGTTATTATTGTAGGCTACAGTCTGAAGACTGGCTTGAAGCAGATGTCCACATAAGTCTATTCTTTACAATCCTCTTAATCTCTGCATAACTACTGCAATCTTCACCCATTCGAACCTGCTTCCTACAGTCAGTCCTTCGTGTCCCTCTACAATTTTTATCTCCCACTCTTCCCTCCATCACCAAATAGTTGTTACTTTTCATGCCTCTTACCGATGTATCCATTCCTTCAGAGAAAGTTCCGTCGTAGGCATTTACTACATGGGTGTAGATATGGTAAACAGTTTTTCGCCGATCTTTTTAAAAACTACTTCCAATGACCTCTCGGCGACGGTCCGTTCATTATTCGTTATTAAACGTCTACGTCTCTGCTATTTTAATTGTTGCAATTTGTTGGCGGACGGACGGTCGTTGGCCAAAAACCATCAAATTGCCAGTCCAGAAATTATTGTTTAGGTGTGATGCATCTCATCATAGCTATAGGTTCATCAAAGTACAAATAGAAATTATGAAAATTGTACTTCAAGACCTACGCATCCTCATACTGGTATTAATTTATATCCATCCTGTAAAAGGACGCTAGCTTATATTTAAATGTTGATAGCATTGTGCAAAGCTGTACTAATACAGCACCATCTCCTGATTGTTTAAAAAGCCATAGAAGCCATCGTTTTACTTCAGTAGTCGTTTGACTGTTGGTGAAAACATACAACAATGGGTTCTAAAATTGATGCTCCGACAAGTTTTGAATTGGGTCTTTTAATTCGAGTTTTGTGTGCCAAAACATCAGCAACAACTCAAATTCACAAGGATTTGTGCCTACTTTATAGATTTTACAATTATGTCGAGAACTTATAAGTGGATTACAAATGTAGACACAGGACCAGAAACTGCGATGTGATAGGTGACTGACGATGGTTCTGTAGCTGATGAATATCCTCATGTTGGACGTAGTCTATTTACAAGATTGTCACAGCAAATCTCAGATACTGCTGTGTGCAAGGTGGCAAGTGGAAATACTCACCGACTAAAACAAAGATCAAAGAATGTCCACGAAGATGAACGTTTTTCTTGTCCCAAATGAGACGTGGATTTTCTACACCATCGTATAATTATAACAGTCAATGCAGTAGCGCAAGTCCAAAGTTTCAGGAACTGAAATCTTTTTACTTTTATAGAAGCTGCCTGTTTCTGGGCAAAAAGGCCTTTCTTGTGGTTTATTTCATGAAACGTATGTCTGCAATTACTGCTGACGTGTACTACGAAATGTTTACCGGAGTCAGATATGGATCCAAAATCGTCAGTGTGGGAAACTGTGGTACGGGATATCCTTCCTCAGCGACAGCGTGCGTCCACGTACTGGGTGGGAATGACGTACATCGGTTCCGTGGAAGCTTTTAGATCACCGGCTCTACATACTCGGACTGGCACACTTCAAGCAATGGCTTGGATACAGCAGTCTTAAGATGACTAAGACGACGGTGAAGACGAGATTGCTGTTTTCCACTGGTACTCAAGCGGAGAGAACATCTGTGCGAAGAGATTAAAGAAGCAAATGTAGCATTGAGAAAAGGAAAGTAAAAACCGCCAGTGAGTTTTTCTGTTTTCGTTCAGTTTTAGCTCCAATTAAGAACGACGCGTTGCGTCGGAATTTATACATTTTATTATGTAACGGCGTAGTTCTCGGCGTAAACAATTAAAACAACTGAAAAGTTAATCAGTCGAAACCGTTTGTCTGAATATAATTCAAAACAATTGGCAGATGAAGCATTTGATTTCAATAAACTCGTGTTGCGTGTCATATATCCCAAACACGAAGCCAAATTTATACGTTGAGGAAACAATATTTAAGGAGTTGGCTGATGCCACTGATAATAATAAAGTTGCGAATAATATTTTTATGCTTACACGTTGACATCCTGTTGCTAACGAAATAATATCCCACAGGGTTAAAACATGGCCAGTACCTTGCTTTAGTTTACTACCTCAAATAAGTTCTTTTCATGATGTGAAGTGCTAGTGACTGTTGAATGTTCTCTTATTTCCGTCATTTACTGAGTTAAAAGTGTTGACAAACAATGTTAAATGTAAAAATTAATATATATATATTCCAGTTTTTAAAAAAATGCCATATTTTAGTGATTTACGAAATATGAAAGGTCTTAAAACGATTTTTTACTGAAGTAAGGCAGAATAATATCTTTCATACAGAGGCTCGCACAATTTCCAGGCTCCAAACGGAGTACTCTGGAATTAATTTGCTGCTTTTTAGCAAATGTAAATGTCGTGTGACTAGGGCCTCCCGTCGGGTAGACCGTTCGCCGGGTGCAAGTCTTTCGATTTGACACCTCTTCGGCGACTTGCGTGTTGATTGGGATGAAATGATGATGATTAGGGCAACACGACACCCAGTCCCTGAGCGGAGAAAATCTCCGACCCAGGTGGGAATCGAACCCGGGCCCTTAGGATTAACATTCTGTCGCGCTGACCACTCAGCTACCGGGGGCGGACTGCTTTTTAGTCATTTGTGGTCTCTGAAGAGTACATTATTCTATATCTTCTTGTGATGTAAGTGTGTGAGTTGATTTACTCTTCGTTTTGCTCTTCTCACCTCCTTCTTTTTCTCACTTTCTTTCCTGTGATGATGTATCCTCTTTCAAAGCAATTTTTCATAAAATTTTCTGCAGTATCCACTCTGAAGCGTTAATATTACGTTATTTATCTCATCAGTCATTTCTCAAGATGTCTTATACTGAGTGTATGATTCAGAAATACCGAAATAAAAAGCAGACGTAGCATTCCTGTTCCCAACACACCCTACGCTCAGGAAAACCAAGATGTTATACAAATATTAACATAGATTCGCTTTGCAGTCACGTTAATGTGACCACCTGTCCAAAGCCTGAATAACCACCTTTTTCACAGGGCAGACTTTCGTGAGCCGTGCAACTAGAGAGTCGCTGAAGTTCTGGAAGGTACCAACAAGGATGTGAAGCCAATGCCGACTCCAGGGGCGTGGCCAGCTGCGCCAGATTTCTCGGTTGAGGATCCATGGCACGAACAGCCCAATCGAGGTAGTACCAAAGGTTCTCCATTGGGTTTAAATCCAGGTGTGACCAGGGGAGTATGGTAAACTCGGCCTGGTGCTCTTCGAACAACGCACGTAACACTGCAAGATGTGTGACACTTTACAGTGTCCTGCTGGCAGATGCCAATGGGCCGAGGGAAAACATACTGCATGTACGGATGGACGTGGTCCCCAAGGATAGATGCATTTGTTGATCCATTGTGCCTTCCAGAATGACGAGATCACCCAGGTGATGCTCTCCACCGTGGACCCTTTGGATGATTGTTGTAGGGTGTGTGCTTTCAGATATTTCACGCTGTACGCTCCAATGCCATCTGTCCGACAGAGCATATATCGTGAGTTATCTGAAAATACCACCACAAGTAGACGCCCAGCTGCGATAATAACGTACAAATTCCAGCCTTCATCGCTGATGAACAGCTGTTAGTATGGGTGCTTGAAGTAGTCAGAGCCGGCCACTGTGGCTGAGCGGTTCTAGGCGCTTCAGTCCGGAACCGCGCTGCTGCTACGGTCGTAGATTCGAATCCTGCCTCGGGCATGGATGGTTGTGGTGTCCTCAGGCTAGTTAGGTTTAAGAAGTTCTAAGTCTAGGGGACGGATGACCTCGTATGTTAAGTCCCCTAGTGTTCAGAGCCATTTGAACCATTTTTTAAGTAGGAAGCTGCTGTGGAGGATCATACGCAGCAACGTTCGTTGAACTGTCGTTGAGGAAACACAGCTGCTAGCCCCTTGGTTCATCTGGGCGGTCAGTTACTCAGTAGCTGCAAGTCTATTCGCCCGTAAAAATTTCCATAGCCGTCGTTCATCCGTGTCATCTATGCACTGCAATTGTGTCGGCCCCAGTTTTGGATAGCGCTATTTTGCCAACCGTGGTATACTTTAACCACTGTAAAATATATGCCACCAATATTGTAACGTAGCTACAGCCAATATAGCCTATGTTCGTCTGTGAAACTGGACTCGATAAGCAACCTGAGCTATCAGTAAACGGAATCTAACCTGCATAACCCTGCACGTGTGTTGTATGAGTGTGAGTTTCACTGTCATTTAAGCTCTCAAAACATCGTTACATGAAAAACTTAGAACTAACATTTGGATAAGCTTTCTTATTGCATGTTTGAGTATGAAAAACTACAGAAACAAAAGAAACTTCAACAATGAACACCTTGGCTATCTGACTGAGTTTTTGAACAACAATTTACAGGTGATCTGACTTTTGCAACGGAATTTACTGGACTAGAGCACATGACATATTGTGTGTCAGTGTCTCTATTTTGGCCCTAAGTTTTGCATTCACCTCTTTATATGACTGCCTTTTTCCCATGTGGTTTACAGCAATGCGTAGCACCATGCAACAGCGGCGGCTAAAGCTTATTGTTACTAAGAATGAATTTAATAAAATGGAGTTTGCTTGGGTCCTGTTAACTACTAAATAACTTTTGAGAATGGATTTCATTAATTAAGTCTATTTAAAACTTCAGAATCATGATTAACAAGTATTAATAATGGCAACAGCAATGACATTTAGGTTTTTATGCTGGTAACGCCACGTAGCGCTCTGTATGAAAATCACTGACTGTGCTGTGTGCAGTGTGTGGCTGGTTTGCATTGTTGTTGGCCATTGTAGTGTTGGGCAGTTGGCTGTTAACAGCGCGTAGCGTTGCGCATTTGGAGGTGAGCCGCCAGCAGTGGTGGATGTGGGGAGTGAGATGGCAGAGTTTTGAGAGCGGATGATCTGGACAGAGACAGTAAATTTGTAAGACTGGATATCATGAACTAATATATATATATATATATATATATATATATATATATATATATATATATATATATATAATGACTTTTGAACACTATTAAGGTAAATACATTGTTTGTACTCTATCAAAATCTTTCATTTGCTAACTATGCCTATCAGTAGGTAGTGCCTTCCATAGTTTGAGTCTTTTATTTAGCTGGCAGTAGTGGCGCTCGCTGTATTGCAGTAGCTTGAGTAACGAAGATTTTTGTGAGGTAAGTGATTTGTGAAAGGTATGGGTTAATGTTAGTCAGGGCCATTCTTTTGTAGGGATTATTGAAAGTCAGATTGCGTTGCGCTAAAAAATATTGTGTGTCAGTGTAGTGTTGATCAGAATAGGTAAAGAGCGAAGTGTCTGAGTACGTTCAGTTTTGCTCAGCTGTTTGAAAATCAAATAATGTAAGAGATTTATCAGCACAGTAATTCAATAATTTTTCTAAGGGGACGTTTCAATATGTGTGAATAATGGCCGATGTCAGATTAACAAATTATTTCAGTTTTAAAGTTACATTAACGTTTAGTAAAGACAGCATATTATTTAGATGTGGAGAATAATTACTGTTATTTGGAGGATAAGGAGGCTTCACTGACAAGCAAAACATGGGGTTATAGCAAACTCAGGCTATCACGAGTCTAACCCTGCAATTGCTTTTGCACTGTGCTTGCGAATTTTATCTTGAATTCCAACTTCAGGCGTAGTTAAGCCATCTACATCTCTCTTGGCTATATAGATGAAATCAGGCTTTGAGTGTGGTTAAGATCTCTCATCACCGACGTGAAGGCAGCATGACACGTCTTCTGTCTCCGAGCTCTCGACCGACACTACTTCCACTCTCACAGACAGACCTCGTCTCACAACAATGCTTAGAATCGCTCTCTCATGTTTCGCCCTCAGTTTGTTACTATTGATATCTGAGTGCTTACACAATACAAAGAATAGCGTTAGGTTGACTATATTGTTTTCAATGTAATGAAGAGTTCTGATACACTCCTCTCACCACGACGGCACGTGAAACAGATTACAAACCTAGCCCTTTCGGAAAATCTTCTACCTTTGGCCCAAAAGCCAATGATTATGCCGTTTTGGAGCTCAGATGAATGTTTCAGTTTCACATTACTGGACTATTTTCGCATCCCCGGGACATGCTTTATATATCCTCCACTGATAGTGGTGCCACCTGCCATCCGTGAGTGGATATAGCACTTTGACGTCGAGTATGGGCGGTGGTCACATTATCGAGACTGCATAGTGTTTATAAGTGCTAAGAAAAACAACATGTAGTGGCAGCTACGTTTGAACAAAGTAAAATGGCAACGACTAGCAATTGTTTGGACCTGTAAGCAGTAGAGGTGTGGAGAAAAATCAACTTTCATTTCATTTTCCTTAAAAGAACTGGAAGTAGGTAATTAGTTACAACTGTTTAGCACTGTGCAACGTCCCCTTAGAAAAATTATACATGACTGTGCTTAAACTGACACACAATATTTTTAGCGCAACGCAATCCGACTTTGAAAAATACCTACGAAAGAATGGCCCTGACTAACATTAAACTATACCTTTCACAAATCACTTACCTCACAAAAATCTTCGTTACTCGAACTACTGCAATACAGCGAGCGCCAATACTGTCAGCTAAATAAAAGATTCTAATTACTGAAGGCACTAACTACTGATGGCATATTTAGCAAATGAAAGATTTTGAAAGAGTACAAACAATGTATTTACCTTAATAGTGTTCAAAAGTCATTATATATATATATATATATATATATATATATATATATATATATATATCAGTCCATGATATCCAATATTACAAATTTACTCTTTCTGATGGACACACGTCCAGATCGTCCGCTCTCAAAATTCCGCCATCTCTCTTCCCACATCCACCACTGCTGGCGGCTCACCTCCAACTGCGCAACGCTACGCGCTGTTAACAGCCAACTGCCCAACACTACAATAGCGACTATTGCAACAATGCCGACCAGCCTCAGATTGCACCCAGTACAGTCAGTGATTTTCATACAGAGCGCTACGTGGCGTTACCAATAAAAAAACCTATACAGCCTACTTACAACTGTTTTAGAAGTAAGTAAAGCTAGATCACCAACACTAGCATTTCATTTGTGGAGCCTTGTTGCACTGCCTGCAAACTAGTTTTCAATAATTGCTTCTGGCAAGGTTATTTTGAAAAGTTAGTAGTAGCTCACGTGGTCGTTCTACAGGGTAACGACGTAAGATTTTCCGTTTGTGTGCCTGACCAAATGCTTGAAGATATTGCCATCGAACTACTCCTTCGATGGGCCTTATCGGGAGGGAAGCATTATCTTTCATCCAAAGAAATCGTCTGCTCGTATGTTTTTAGTTGGTCTCTCGACCTCCCTGGGTGGGAGTGTGTGGGTTGGCTAATTATAAAACAAGTGATAGCTGAGCACTGCCGTGTAGGGCGTCCATCAACAACACAAAAAAATGTGAGGGCGGGCGGAAACGGCGTCAAGCAGTTCGAGAGGTCAGCAGGCATAAATCTGAGGCGTCGCGTCGCGCCGTGGACGGGTCAGCCCATTAAGGGCACGGGCGGGAGGCGAGGGCGGACAGCCGGCCCTGCGGCACCGCTGTAGGGTTTCCAGAAGCGCCGGCCGCAGCCGGGGGACGCAGAAATCCAGCCGCCGAAACCGTAGAAGCGCCACGATGGATCGAATCTCGTTGTTGCCTATCCTGATTGAATTCCTTGGCAGGCTTCCCCAATCAGAGCAGGTGAGTGCCGAACAGGGGCACGCGCGCCGGCCGACAGCGTGGCTTACAAGCGGGGACTGGGTCGGGCCACACCTTTCCATCCATCGATCTGCACGAGCTGGGGTATACTAACCGGGGCCAATCGTAAGTAGCCACGTCCGTCATTAAAAAAAGAAAAAAAAGGCAAGTCAGTAACATGTTGATCCACCTCTGGCCATTATGCAAGCAGTTCAGAGTTGTTGGACGTCCTCCTGAAGGACATAGTGTCAAATTCTGTCCAACTGGCACGTTAGATCGTCAAAATCTCGACCTGGTTAGAGGGCCCTGCTCCCTGCTCCAAATGTTCTCAATTGGGGAGAGAACTGGCGACCTGGCTGGCCAAGTTAGACTATGTCATGCACGAAGACAAGCGGCAGAAACTCCCCCCGTGTGCAGCCGGGCATTATCCTGCTGAAATGTAATCCCAGGATGGCTTGGCACGAAGGGCGATAAAACGAGACGTAGAATATTGACGACGTACCGCTGTGCTGTGAGGGTGCTGCGGATGACAACCAAAAGAAAAATGTAGCTCCATCTCGGGTTTAAGGGCGTGCGACAGTGGCTGGTCGATGATACTGTACCGATAGCCGTTATTTTTATACTGTTCTATTAGGCAACCAGTTTCGACATTCCAGTCACGTTGTAAGCGTATTGTCATATCGCTGGCTTAGTTGTGGAGTATCTTTGCGGGCAGTCGCGTCTGTCGAGTCGAGCGCGGGACACGGAATTGTTATGTTGTGTAGTGTGCAGCTCTGCATGTGAGAGGCAGTGTTAGCAAGGAAGTTGAAGTGTTGCTACAAGTGCTATTACAGTAAAGTGATAAGTAAATGATTTAGATGAAAGTGCGTCAAGAAGTAATTTGGAAATGAGCAGTACTGCTGATAACGTATTTGTGTATCCTCTCGTTGCGTGTCATACCGTACACTATCAATCATCCGCGCCGTGTTCGGTCTCCAAGAATGAACTAATGTGAATCGGTAATACTATTTACCACAAAAGAGAGCATTTAAGGGCCAGTGTCTTGTAGCGAGCGTGAGGACGTGCTTTCGGTCATCGCGTTCCACATTATCAACAATCAGCCGCGCCTCAACGGTTACGCGCACGCTCGTACAAGTGAGAACTGAGAAATTAACTTTATGAATAGTGTTATATTGTTAATAGTGTTAAGGAGGACTATTACCAGATATCTGTATGTGTGACGAGCGTAAGAACTTTCGTGCGATCATTCGGCTTCCGCATCATCAACAACCACCCGCGTCGTGTCGGTTACGCGTGCGTTCGTCCGAATGATATTGTGGACTGTTAATCAACCATTAATTGGGATAACACTTCTGAATTAGAATGCAAACAGTGCAACCTGCGACTTTCTTTTATCGTCTCAGAATATAGTTGTTCATACCAGACGTCGGACAGTGTTGTGTTTTAACGTTGAGCGGCTCCCCTAAACCGCTTGCATATTTCGATAGATAATTTCAGGCAAGCCAGCAGCAGTGTGGAGCAGAACAGTACGACCGCCGCGGAATTATCAGGTACGTGGTGTGGACAGGGCGCACGGCCAAGAAAAGCAGAATCGACCACCAGTTTAAAGTACCCCCCACCCATTAGTACTCCCGGACGTATTACAACGTTATCTTCAGGCTTGACACAGACATGACACCAAGTATCATTCGTCCATGTTTAAAACAAGGCAGAATATTCGTATTCTGTAGGTATTCGAACTTCACTTTGGATATCTACGGAACCAGATACGAATATTAGCGCCTTCTTTTATACAAGCACGAGTGGTGCTAGGTGTCATTCATGCGACAGTATTTGATCTGGCTTAGTTTATTCTGTTTTACAGTCAACAAATGGCACAACTGCTTAAAGTGATGAACCGCTTCATGATGGAACAAATGACTTCACAAAAGACATCGGACCAGCTGCAGCGCCACCACCTGCAGTGCCTGCGTGTGTGCCGCCATTTAGTGAGTCTGACGAGGCGAAGGAAGGCTGGAGAAAGTACCTCGCACAGTTCAACGCACACATCGTTGCGCATAACATACAGCATACTGACAAACACTATTATTTATTGGCCACGACGGGAGGGACTATACGCTCTGCGCGAACCTTTTTCCCACAGTACAACAGGAGGACCTACTGCAGGCGCTTACAAAGTACTATGACAGGGTACAAGTGGCGGCTGGTGGGTGGCAGAATAGCAAGGCCTTACTAGAAAGTGTAGATTCAAATGTCACTGTGGCAAATATTACAGTGATATAATGGTTCGTGATGCCATCACGCATAATATAGCTCATTCTCGGATTCGGGAACAGATTCTTAAATACCGGGACCCTTCCTTGCAGCAGGTTCTGCCCATTCTAGACTATCAGGATTCCTGTGAAAGTGCAACAGACAGTTTTGAGGTAGCGTCTGTTTGTTCTGCAGACAGCCGCGACAAACAGGCCTCACAGCCGGCTCCCAAATAGCGACCCGGCCAGCCACAGCCTCAGCGGCACGTAGATACGTGTCGCGTCCGGCACACGGTGTGAACACATGCCCCGGCTGTAATACGGCACATGATCGCTGATCTTGTCCCTTGCGTGAAGGGATTTGCATTTTTGCAGCAAACGGTAACATGTATAGTCTGCATGCTTACAGAAATACAAGGCAACCGCTTCTGCTACCACTGGTCTCGCATTCGGGAGGACGACGGTTCAATCCCTCGTCCGGTCATCCTGATTTAGGTTTCCCGTGATTTCCCTAAATCGCTCCAGGCAAATGCCGGGATGGTTCCTTTGAAAGGGCACGGCCACCTTCTTCCCCGTCCTACCCTAATCCGATGAGACCGATGACCTCGCAGTTTGGTCTCTTCCCCCAAACAACCCAACCATTCTGCTACTCCCTTACGCAAATTAAAGCCACAAAAAGTGCGTTTTCAAAGCCCCACAGTGTCATTAGTGCGAAGCAACAAAGTAATAGCCGTCCAGGAAAGGTTCCCAACTCATCTGCATTGCTACGTGAGGACAGCAAAATTTTTCTGCCTCTTAGCATCACTGGACGATCAGCCCGTTTACGGCTTGACACTGGAGCTTCAGTGATTGCTCAACCGTAGCACTTATGAATTGCTTGAAAAACCGACGTTGTGCACGACGTATCTTATGCTGACGGCGTATAACAACCAAGACATTCCTGTCTTAGGCACTTGTAACCTTCCTGCTAAAGGAGAGATCATCAAGTTATGTTTTCAATTACATTCGGATCTCCGAGAGGGCACTGACCATGAGAAAAAGATTGCATAACCGGCGGAAGGATAAAGTTCCTCGAGTCGGGGGGTGAAATGTCAAAAGTTTGAACGTGGTAGGGAAGCTAAATATCTGGTAAGGGAAATATTAAGGCTCAGGTTAGATATAGTGGGGGTCAGCGAAATGAAATTGAAAGAAGACAAGGATTTTTGGTCAGATGACTAAAGGGTAATATCAACAGCAGCATAAAATGGTAGAAGGAGAGTAGGACTCGTCACAAATAGGAAAGTAGGGCAGAGAGTGGGTTACTGTGAATAGTTTAGTGATAGGATTGTTCTCATCAGAAAGGATAGCAAACCAACACCGACAACGATAGTTCAGGTATACAAGCCGACGTCGCGGCTGTGTTATTTCTACTTGCTTCAAGCGTCTCTGCAACTTCGTTAATGCACCTCTACCTACCTTTGTCGAATTTTCTGTCTTCTCTAATGCTTCAAGAGCAATCCGTTTTGCACCCCTCGCTAGTATTGCGCCTCGTTCGCGGTTCTTCTGACCTCCACAACATCTCGTTCTAATTTTGTTCGGAGGTAACTACCTCATTTTTCACTTCCCTCATTTCATGTTTTATCCACTGAATCTCTGTACTAACGTTTTGAATTTTACTTCCCATTTCAGAGCGTACTTCATCATTCACCTTTTTTACTTGGCTTCCCTACTCAGAGCTGACTTTTTTAATCTTACTTCGGATTTTAGAGCGTACTTCATCATTCCCCTTTTTTATTTGGCTTCCCATTTCAGAGCTGATATTTTGAATTTTACTTCCTATTTCAGAGCGTACTTCATCATTCCCATTTTTTTCTTTGGCTTCCCAGTTCACTTCCCATTGCTTTTAGGTATGAAAGGATGTCCAACACACCTGTGTTATCTGAACCTTCTCTCCTATTGTGACTTTCTCTTCCACTACTCTTAGGTGATCTTCTGCCCTTTTCCCTTTCCATTTCTTGGTATTCAAGAAAGTCATCAACGCGCCCCTTTGATATGCTGCCTCGTGACCATATCACTGACGGCAATCTACCACGACTCTTAGTTGTTCCGCGTTCACTTGGACTCCCTACATTATAATACTGTAGCTTTACGATTGCCTTAGTGTGTGTCTGTTTCTCATCTTCGCTATCAGATTGTCCACCACAGGCTTGGCTGAGTCCATCATCCTCAAAAAGTTCCTTTGGATCAGTATTCCCCTCACCTATACCTTGTGCTGCTAACAAAGCTAACTCTTTCTCATCCCATAGGCTTTCTTGACTACCCCATGTATCTGCCATTTCTATATAGTTACAACTAGTGATCTGTTGTGTTACTAAGCGCCCTGTAGCCCTAGCTGTTACGGAGTGATCTCTGATAATAGTTCTCTCTTAAAAATACACACAATTTACACTACGCACATTTATTATGTAACGGGCATGCAACATAAAATATCTACAACAAACAGCTAAACTAATGGCAACGTCGTGAACGAGCAGTGTCGTTACAATATCAACAAAATACAACGACAAATGACGTAATATAAATGTCAATAAATTGCAGCCAGCGGGCTGAAGCGCAACGCCTCTGAAAAGGAAATATACAGAAATATTATTTTTAATGTTATAGCGTGACTTTACCACTGCAAACTATACAAGCAAGCTGGTGATCACTATCAGTAACACCTAAACATTATAAATGAAAAGAAATTTTTTTTAATTTCTGAGGTTTCGAACCACTTTATGACTACTATAAGAAGACTGTAGGTAGGATCCTGGCAGGGTAAGCAATATCCAAGATGCTACTCTAGGCGGGTGAAAAAATGAATGTGCGCAACGGAAAATACTGAACGCGAAAATGAAGTTTTGGCCCTGTCTGACTACCCCATGAAGCAGATCTTAGGGTCTCTTAGTGGTTATATTATCTCCTTCTTCTTGCTCTTTAACATATAAATTACAACATAAACATTAATGAATGATTAAGGGAACTAGTAACTACAAAATGATAAATGCTGTTTCTGCTGATACATTAATTGTAGATTAAAACCCCTTTGTATTTCACAAATGTTTATATATCAATGACCAATGGACATAAAGAGATACAAATGAGTTTCCTAACTAATATTACTGATCAATTGCCCAAATCTGCTCCCATTTTATGGCTACGCGATCTAATATAAATAACACGAGATGAGTGACATAATCTACGTACCAAACCCTAGAAGACACTACTTTCAAACATGATCCACAGTGGTTTGCAACCTCAGTGGAAATAAAAGTTACGTGATCACAGCTGTTAAGCTTTCTATCCCTAATAAGCCGAAGCAATTAGCAATATCACCGTATGTACTGCACCCAGTGCGTCGGAGCGATGGTTCTCGTACACGTCTGTGACGATGGGAGGACCCCAGCCACGAACTTAAAACACTTTCAAACACTAGGTCGGCAGAAGGCGGTCCTCTCAATATTATAATTTAATACTGTCTTCTCCGCTTTGTGTTCTACAGATAAGAAACATGAACTCCCAGCCACAAGGGCGGAATTCAGATAACGTCTTAACGTGAGTATAGAGAGAAGAACTGCTCTCAATCACTGATCGCTGTGTACTCAACGACGACTCCCTACCTGGAGACGAAGTCCAGAATCGTATAAGTTCGCAACAGTACAGTGCCTAACCGTTCTAACTATAAAATCTCCTGAGAGAAAAGACACCAAGTCCGTCTGTACCAACAAAAGCTGATACTGAGCAATCGTCAAACACGAGCGCTCAAAAACGTCGAAACCTCTTTTTCTCCACCTCTGGCTTCCCAGCAAAGCTCGGCTCCCCTCACTCGCAACTGTAGAAGGTGAATCATGTTCTCAAAACCACGGAATATTCTCCCACTCCACAGATTCTTCCGAACACCGGCCAACCATATTTTAGTCCTTTGTCATCCAGTACGGAAAGTTTGCGAGGAAATACCTATACCCCTTAATTAGGAATACATACAATGATACGCCTCTCAGAGCAAAAATACTTGGAAATAACCCAGCCTACGTGATTTCTGAGGTAGCACTTTATAAAATAAATAAAATAAAATAAATAAAAAATGTTATTTTGAATATGTTAATTATTCTATCTGTATGATGGTGATTGTGATTGCAATTGTGTTTGCTTATCTGGAACGTGTTCATTCCAAGATTGTGTAGCTATCAGTGTATCATCTACATAGTGTGTGACTGTCTCAACTAAATCGTCGCCAAGAACGGTATCCAGAGCTGTAATGAATACCCCAGAGCTGACATTCAGTCCGAAGGGTAGAACACAAAACTGATAGGTTCGCCCCCCGAACATAAATGCAGTATATTTCCGAGAATCAGGAGTGATACCCACCTGCCAAAACGAATTAGCGAGATCTATTGTGGAAAAATATTCTGCATCTAGAAATCTCTGTAATTGCTCTTCTAAATTTTCAGGTTTTGTGTGAACCGGTAAAATTATTTCATTAATAGCTCGTGCGTCTAACACTAACCTAATGCTTCCATTTGATTTTTTGACAACAAGTAGAGGACTACAATAAGGTGAGGTGGATGGTTCAATGACCTTCCAGTCTAACATTTGTTTTAATTCTTGCCACACAGCAGGTCGTTGAGATAACGGTACGTTATATGTCTTATGGTAGAAGATCTTGTGAGGCTTAACTTCAATCTTGTACACATACGTGTTGATAACACCTAATCGTTTGGTAAAAACTTGTAAATATTTGGATAACACTTCCTGTAGTTTTATACGTTCATGTACACTGAGAGCTGTAGCTTCACTTATCTTATGATCAAGCAATGTTTTCAAGTCCATTAGCTCTGTGTCAGATGAGTGAGTTTGCATGTCTTGAATGTCATTGTCAAGTACTAACTGAACCTTGTACCCTGTACAGTGTTTGTCATGCTTTAGAGTTCTCCTGTCCAAATCAATAATAATTACACTGCCTTTATCATTTAAAATACATTTACCTTTGGAGAAGTCTATAATGCAGTCCTTCTCGCTCATAATATCTATTCCTAATATGCAATTTGTCACAAGGTTTTGTACAACCAGGAATGGCCATTGTACGGTTCCATTACCTATTTTAACGTTTACAAAAACTTGCTTCGTAACCCAACATGACTTATTACCTAGTGCAGTAGTTATTTTACAGTTTTGGGCAGGAAACTCAGGCACAGGTTCCAATTCACACATCTTTTTATAGAAATTAAAAGACAAAACGCTCACAGCTGCACCTGTATCTAGGATAATAGTAGTTGGAATCCCACCTACTACACCAGTAGTAGATGCTAAAACAATTTCATTTGTGTTTAAACGACATTGTGTACTGTCTTGTAAAAGTTCATCTGATATATTGTTATTGTGGTTGTATCTTATAAATAAAACAGGTAGTTTTTGTTTAGAATTACTCGGCATATCATTATTCTGTTGTTCAAGTGTGATGTCAAATAACTGATTAACATTGAAGTCGCCCCCCAAGAATTCTTCAGCCACGACCTGGGGCAAAGTAGTGACTGTTTCTAGTTTGTTGGATTAGCATTTGTACTAGGTACTGACACAGATTGAGGTTGTGCATCAGGTGTCATTTCTATTATATTCACATTCGGATATTGCCTATTATGATCTCCAAACTTTTGCGGTTGTTGTTGCTGTTGCGCATTATAACTTACCTGTCGGTCGTAAGGTATGCTCCAATTTTGTCCTGGTGGCTGCTGTGGTAAAGCAGAGTTTGAATGAAAGTACTGATCGTTACGAGTCCAACCTTGATGCTGTCTTGGCTCGTAGTTATTATTATTTCTATTTCTGTTTGTGTTTTTGTTATTACCTTTGTATCCGTTGTTACCGTTGTAGTTATTACCGCGGTGCCTTTTGTATGGATTGCCGCATGAAATGTTATTACTGTTGTAACTATTGTTTGTATTGGAATACGCGTGTTGATTTTGATTTCCGTACTGAGACGGCATGTGAGTTTGCTGTTTTTGTTGTACCGCGTATCCAACTGTGGGCGCGCCAGAATTGTGTTGGCAAGCCTGCATGTTTTGCATACCACTAGTGTAAACATTGTGGCTGCTGTTTTGCCGCGCGAAGCGCTGATCTTCAAGTAACATGTCAACCGAATCTAAAGCTGTTAAAAAATAATCTGAATCGTCATCCGGGATATGTAGAAGTTTTTCCTTAATGTTGAAAGGCAATTTGGCCTTCAACGCTCGGAGTATATCACGCGTTGCGACTGGTTCGTCTAAAAAATGTCCCATGTTCAAGTATTTTTCAAAATATCTGCGTAAGTTACCATTTTTACTGTTAAAAGTTTCAGGTTCTAAAATTTGTCTTCTGAGTCGCTCCTGGACGGATTGCGACCAGAATTTGTTCAGAAAAGCACGCTCAAACTCACTGTACGTGGTACATACGTCAGCTTGACTGTATGCCCAGACAGCTGCATCGCCTTGGATGTAACCGACAATATATGAAATCTTTTTCCGGTCACTCCAAGTGCGTGGAAATGCGTTACTAAAAGATTTAAGAAAAATCACCGGATGAATGGTTCGTTTTTCTGGGATAAAAATCTGAAATTGCCTGTGTTTCATTAAGCTTTCATCTTCCTTCGCATTGTGATATGGATTTATTCCACTGTAATTACTGGTATGTTCAGCTGGCGAGTAATTACGATAATGTTGCTGTGGTTTACCATGATAATAGCTTGTGTTTGTGTTTCCACATCGTGGTATGTGTTGTAGTCGTGGTGTGTTTTGTTCTTGTGTATTTGTCGTGTGCGGAATGTGTGTATCATACTCGAATGTATATTGGTTTCTGAACTGTACATTTTGACTGATATTTTCGTTACATTCAGACTGTAGTTGATCGGTGAATTGTCTCATGGGAGCAGTGACGGATTGTATTGCGTCACTGATCAGCTATTTGTTATTAGTAATGTATTGCGCTACGGACTCGTGCACAATTGTTGGTAAATTTTCACGTAAGCATCTATCAAAATGTTTGTCTTTGTTCTCAACCCAATCATGAAATTCTTTATTAATATTTTGAAAATGAGCTGTGGCATCTGATTGTAAGATGTCAGTCAGGCGTTGTTCAACATTGTCAAATTTATTCTGTACGTCAGTAATTCGTTTTTCAAGATTGTCATGTACTGAAGGATATGTTTGAATTTGTTCAGTAAGAACTTCACACGTGACATTAAGGTTTTTTACTTGTGTCTGTAAAAGTGCTACGTCAGTTGTAGTCTTTTCTTGTCTCGTATTGAGCTGGGAAAATTTAGTACTGAGTTCAGTCATCTGTTTGGTCAGTGTGGCGTCTATAAGTTCCACACGCTTACATAAAGTGTCATTACCTATCTTGATTGCTATGAGATCAGATTTGATTTCGTCATTTTGTGTTTTTAACTGTTCATTTTGTGTCTCTAATTGTGCCTTTAAGGTTGCCATGTTTTCGGCGTTTTGTTTCATTAGCATTTGTAACATGTCGGCAATGTTTACCGTTTGCAAGGTCTCTGCCCCCGCCGCGTCATTAGACGTGACGTCATGCATTAACATGGGCTCTGATTGAGATTTTGAAATTTTTGTAGTGGACGGCCTATCGTCAAAATTTTCGTCAACACTTGCGTCAATGTTTGATGAATCGTCACTACCGGTTGCTGTCGTAAAGTCATTTTCTAACACTTGTCTCACGTCCGAGTCGGATTGCGTCTGAATAGTACGTCCTTGCTGTTCCATTTTTGCGTATTGTTTTCTAGTTATTACCATGCCACACGTGATATATGTTTCAAGAAAATTTTTGACACTGATTTTAAAATAAAATGTAGTTGAGCATGAATCGCTCGTAGCAACAATGGCTGTCTGTTAATTTAAAAATATAAACTGAATTTGAGATTATTGGTAATGGCTGCTGGCCATGTTACATGATATCGTACAGAAGTCGGCCATATTGTACACTCGTGTATTGGTATTGTTGCATACGTTATTGTTTAGGGAAAAGTACTGAGAATGAAATTTATCACTGAAACTGTTATGCAGAAAAGAAACACTACAGAATTTACTGAAAAGCTAATACACTGAATTATACGTCTGGTCAAGCCTACCAATGCAAAGATGCTGCGTCTTACCTTATTTTGCTGGAAGTTTCATTGCGTCTTCCCGCAAAATTTCAGAATTGGAAAATATCTTCAGATTTTGTTATCTCTCATACATTGACGTCCAGGTCCAGAAAGTTGATTTTTTTACATGAAACAAAGAGAACAATGTAACAAATGACAAAATAACAAGTCCAACACGCAGTCGCCAATATAAAATAAATAAAATAAATAAATTAAAATATATTGTTATTTAGATATTGATTATTCTATCTGTATGATGGTGATTGTGATTGCAATTGTAATTAATATTTTGCTTATCTGGAACGTGGACGTTTAATTATTCGTTATCAGACGCTTGACAATGGCTTTTTCGTAAAGGCAATGTTACTCGTAGTTGACCGTGAAATAAAACTGAATAATCGGACTTCGTAATTAAATCGTTTCCAAAGACTGCTGCGGTAGGTGCGGACTCATAATCTAAATCTCAATATTACAATAATTTGCCAGCCATGCCAATACGTCGTACAGAGGTGATTGTCTACTAAACATAAAAAAGTTACACAGTTAGTTAAATCAGATATATTCAATGAATAAGCCTACAGTTCATAATCCTACTTACTTTTATAAATATAAATTCTTTACAGAATCGAGTGCCTAGTGTGGTTGCAACTCGCAGTATTCTTCTATAACATGAAATATGGCGGTGTGCCAGACAATAAAATAAAATACGTGCTTCTCGCACCACTTCAACCAGAGCTCTCCCTTTCTTAATCAAACATAAGAGTAACGTAATTGTGCTTTTGTTTTATCAGCGACACAGCGCTGCAGTTGTGTGCCATAGGCTTTATTTATTTGTCACTGATTATTTATTTAATTAATATTTCGCGTTTCCGAGGAAACTCACGCTCGGCATGCAAATGTGCCTTTATAACTTCCTCGTTCCTCTCTGTGGCGCCCAAGATTTTCAGAGTTTTCGAAGTATTATCCGGTTATCCTTCCGGCCTCGCTACAACACCAGGCAGCCGCCACTCTATTGCTTCAGCGCTTAGGTGCCCCACCGTCCGTCTTGGGTTACTTGTTCATTTCCACTGGCGTTCCAACGTCTACTATTATAGGCAATCATTCATTACGCCGTTTTGATAATAAAGACAATTCATCGCTTTTCATGCAATAACCGTTAACAACTATTTACAAGGCGTATGTGGCAATTTCAGTCTTCTTTAAATATTCAAATAAACGATGTACAATCTATCAAATGGTATCTAATTCCGGTTGTAAATCACGGCAAAGTATTTAGATGAGTGCTTGTAAGGTGCGAAATTATAGCCACCTTACAAGACTAGTCAGAAAAAATCAGTGCGCAAAGAAGTGAGATACGGAGGTTCTAAGGAATGAGGAGATACACTTGAAGTTCTCTAAAGCTATAGATACAGCGATAAGGAATAGCTCGATAGGCTGTTCAGTTGAAGAGGAGTGGACATTTCTAAAAAGGGTACTCACAGACGCTGAAAAGAGAAGCATACGTACAAAGAAGGTAACTGGGAAGAAACCAAGGGTAACAGAAGAAATACTTCTTTGATCGATGAAAGAAGGCAGTACAAAAATATTCAGGGGAATCAGGAATACAGAAATAGGAGTCACCCACGAATGAAATAAATCGGAAGTGCAGAGAAGATAAGGCGAAATTTCTGCAGGAAAAATGTGAACAAATCGAAAAACATATGATCGTCGGAAAGACTGACTCAGTATGCGGAAAAGTCAGAACAACATTCGGTGAAATTAAAAGCTAAGGTAGTATCATTAAGAGCGCAGTGGGAATTACACTGATGAATGCAGTAGAGGGAGCAGATAAGCAGAAAGAGTACATTGAAGGCCTATATGGGGAGGAAGGCTTGTCTGATGACCTGACAAAGCAAAAACAGAAATCGATATAGAAGAGATTGGGGGTCCAGAATTATAATCAGAATTTAAAAGAGCTTTGCAATACTTAAAGTCAAATAATGCAAAGTGGGCAGATAACATTCCGTCAAAATTTCTAAACTCATTGGGGGAAGTGGCATATGAATAAATAATTGAAAATGGAAAATATTAAAAAACTGCCTTTCGGAAAAGCATTATCCAAAAAGTTCCGAGGTAGCAAGAGCCGACAAGTGCGAGAATTATCGCATAGTCAGCTTAACAGCTCTTGTATCCAAGTTGCTGTCAAAAATAACATTTAGAGGAATGAGAAAGAAAACTGAGGATGTGTCAAATGATGATCAGTTTGGCTTTAAGAAAGATAAAGGCACTAGAAGCAGTTCTGACGTTGCCCTTCCCGGCAGCAGGCCCACGTGCCGTCTCGGGTCCCTCTGCAGTTGTCGGGATGCCCTCATCTTTGTTTGGTGCTACGCCCCTGGATGTGAGTGCGTGCCCTCTGCCCGATTTTTCAGGTGGCATTCTTGGACGGCTCAGGGCCCACGCGAAAGCTCAGGCACCGACACCAGCCTCAGTTTCGGCTCCACTCTCCTCAATGCCATCTGCATCCAGTCCTGCCCCCTACCATCATTCGCTAATCCACACTACAAGACGACAGTGAGGAGGTTTACTGGGCAGGGATGTGATATCACGAATCGACACCACCTCACGGACGTCAAAGCTGGCAACGGATTTACAAGTTTCCGTCAGACGCCGATAGCGGTCATACGAGATCCGGCGGACCCAGTGGTACACTCCCGCTGAGCCACGCCTCCAGTGGCTTTGGACTACGAGCGCAATAAAGTATGGCCGGCGGAAGCCACATCGCCCACTTAAACTCGGAGCCGCTTCGCTACGTGACAACATGCAGAAGCCACATAGCCACAGTTCTGACACCATCGTCCATCAGAGGGTCTCATCCTTGTTGCTACTGTATCAGCTGCACTCTGTTTCTTGCTGCATTACTTGTAATGAGTCTTCGTACGCTTGGAGAAATGCAAGTCAAATAAATCTGCTGTTTACTGTGTTATCTTGCTTGCTGAGCATTTACGCTCCTGTCCACCTTTCCTACAATGATAGTTGGCGGACGACTCTGTAGCCCACCTTTCCTTACCTCCTTACCACTGTGAACAAAGTCATACACAATAAATACTGTGTGAAATCTTATGGGACTTAACAGCTAAGGTCATCAGTCCCTAAGCTTACACACTACTTAACCTAAATTATCCTAAGGACAAACACACACACCCATGCCCGAGGGTGGACTCGAACCTCAGCCGGGATCAGCCGCACAGTCTATGACTGCAGCGCCTGAGACCGCTCGGCTAATTCCGCGCGGCACAACAAATACTACTTCTGTTTTTGCCGGTACTCTCCTTGCAACGGTAAATAAGAGATGGGTCTGAATTCTAAAAGCTACCAGTACCGTTGTACCAACAGGTTGCCTTATTATTTCTCCCGTTACAAGTCAACGTTAGTATTGCAAAGAAGGTGAAAGTAGAGAGTGATCGAATTTGTATGAACGTTTTGTTGTTGTTGTAGTCTTCATTCAAGAGACTGGTTTGTCGCAGCTCTCCATGCTACTCTATCCTGTGCAAGCTTCTTCATCTCCCAGTACCTACTGCAACCTACATGCTTCCGAATCTTCTTAGTGTATTCATCTCTTGGTCTCCCTCTATGATTTTTACCCTCCAAGCTGCCTCCCAATACTAAATTGATGATCCCTTATGCCTCAGAATATGTCCTACCAACCGATTCCTTCATCTAGTCAAGTTTTGACACAAATTTCTTTTCTCTCCAATTATATTCAGTACTTCCTCATTTGTTAAGTGATCTACCCATGTAATCTTCAGCATTCTTCTGTAGCACCACATTTCGAAAGCTTCTATTCTCTTCCTGTCTAAACTACTTATCGTCCATGTTTCACTTCCATACATGTCTACACTCCATACAAATACATTCAGAAACGACTTCCTGACACTTAATTCTACACTGGATGTTAACAAATTTCTCTTCTTCAGAAACGCTTTCCTTGCCATTGCCATTCTACATCCTCTCTACTTCAACTGCTCTTCCAGGTCCCTTGCTGTCTGTGACAGAATAACAATGTCATCGGCGAACCTCAAAGTTTTTATATCTTCTCCATGGATTTTAATTCCTACTCCGGATTTTTCTTTCGATTCCTTTACAGCTTGCTCAGTATACAAATTGAATAACATCGGGAATAGGCTACAACCCTGTCTCACTCCCTTCCCAACCACTGCTTGCCTTTCATGCCCCTCGACTCTTATAACTGCCATCTGGTTTCTGTACAAATTGTGAATAGCCTTTCGCTCCCTGTATTTTTCCCCTGTCACCTTCAGAATTTGAAAGAGTGCATTCCAGTCAACATTGTCAAAAGCTTTCTCTAAGTCTACAAATGCTAGAAACGTAGGTTTGCCTTTCCTTAATCTATCTTCTAAGACAAGTCGTAGGGTCAGTATTGCCTCACGTGTTCCAACAATTCTAATATGTACAAATCACCTAGAAATATGGTTTCTAAGTTGAGAATAATTTACGTGGTAGGTGCCTAATAGAGTGACGAAGCATTAGGATGTTTGGTAATTAATAAAAAGAGATTTTTCAATAGGTCAATGCATCGATGGTAAGTAACTTCGTTGCACTTTCTCCATCTTTCTCCCTTCCACGAAACCAACATCATTTGCTCTACCCCCCCCCCCCCCCCCTCCCCTCCTCCTCCTCCAGAATTGCAAATTTTCGGTCATTTTGTTACCGTACAGTAGAAATTAGAGGAATAATTGCGTTCCGAACGCCTGTGCAGGGAAGACAACTACAACGAGAGCGGAATTGTAAGAATTGACACGCATCCTATTTAGCAATATCTCTCCTTGTCAGGTATGTCAGTTGCGGATCAAAATCACTAAATTTTCGGTTTTACTGAAGGTATTACGTTGTAAGCAGAACACGTGTACAAAAAATTTCGTGTTTTCGAGTGCTCTAACGATTGCACCTTGTCCCAGGCGTATGCTGCATTATGACTTCTGACCACATTTTTTTCGAAAATCGAAGCTTAGTGACCCAAATTATTTCGGCGAAGTTGGTGCGTCCTTGATAATCGCAGGATCGCGGCGAGCCGGGAGAGAAAAGCACAGCTGAGCACGTCAAAAGGCAGGCAGGCATCGCACGGGAAACGAGCCAGCGGTGGGGAAACAGATTCGCCACTGCCAGGAATTAACAGTGGCGCAATTCTGCGAAAGGACCAGCAGCACTGAGTTGCGGTATGCACACAGTCTTTTGCTGCTACTCTCTTAACACGTAATGCTGGACTTTAATTCTGAAAAGGTGTGTCAGCATGACACTGAAAATACATTGATTTACGTATATAGACTCCTGCAGAGACGATCAATTTCATTAAAATCCTTCTGGGTTTACTGCTCCGTAATTATGTAAAAATAGAGGAGAGTGTTGTTCCTAGAGGATAGTGTCTCTGGGATCACATAATGGGTTTCCGTCTGTTTTTGTTGTTGTTAGAGATGAGGCTATGTTTCGCGCAGTATTTGTAAATAATTCGCGTTCTGCATATTTAAATGCTGGAATATAGTGTTCATTCTTGAAGAACAGAGTTTTATGGTGAGTAAAATGCAATACGTCTTTAGAACTATTTACATAACATGTGGAGAATTACGCCATACTGGGTCCGTCGTGCCCCATCTTGTACCTTGAAACAGAGCAAGGGCTTTCACCAGGGAACATACGATAACTGCAAATGAACTTAGTTTCTTTAATGTCTTAACAACTTTGTCTACCTTCAAAATTGAAATTTCTGTTAGTTTCCAATACCTTTTGTTTATAAAAATATTTAATTTATAACTGGTTTTTGACGATACTTCTCCTTAATTTAATTTCATTTACTGGTTACTGGTGTGTGGTAAGGTAATAATGTAACAAACAAAGTACTGTGTTGAGAAGATTTTCTCGATCGAAACGACGTTATTTTACCTTCTAACATGTTCTTACATTTGGAAAAATCTTACTTTTCCGGAATAATGTATGTAATTCCAGAGAAAGCCTGCAGTACATAAAAAGTGAATATCACTATTTAAAAATGGAGTGAGAAATTATATTAAACAGCTATTACAGGGTTGGTCACAGGCGGAAGTCTGTACCGAGGTACAACACTCGATCTACTAAAAATCCCAAACAACAGACGTTTGAGCCATGTTTATCGACCTTCTTCAGAGCACTGACTGATAAAACACTAAGCTATTATGCAGGAGATAGATTGCTTATTACTAATATTGTTTAGCTGCAGCTCAAAAGGTGAGTGCCTATTCATCAGAGTCCTTGTGAGTCGTGAAGTTAGCTCACGTAACATAACAAGATAGCGGCCAAAAAGCATGGCATGCTCAGGTGAGCGAAATACTGTAGAGATGACAATGTTCGGTTCCGGGTGAAACCGAAATAGGTGATTCGAAAAGTAGTACATTGTCAGCAAGTACAAGCGGATACGTTTGCAGCCCTGTAGGAGTATTTCAACCTACAATTCCCTGATTTGAATGTACATACAGAAAAAATATATAGTTCTGACTAAATAAAACTAGGCCTTATACTTCAGGACAGGGTAATGTCTTCAAATTTAGAATAGCACGAAATAAAATAAATTCTGTGAACTGCTGTAACCAGCTTCCAAACAGTTACATATTAGCAATCTGAGAGCCCCAATTTCACTCGTAGAATGATCTTCATAGCAAATATAACCATGGCGACCCACGGGAAACAAGAAGTAACGTGAGGAAAATGAAAGTGCTGAATTAGTAGGCACTTATGCATATGGAGTTATGAAGCGGATCGGAACGCACGACGCCAACGTATTTCAAAGTGTTCGCCTGGAAACGGCATTGTATGCAAGATGATGTGAACACTGGAAATATGGAGATGACGAAAGTGGACGCTTTTGAAAAGGGATGCTATCGAAGAGTGTTAAAGATTAAGTAGAAAGATAAGGCATACAGTGAAGAGGTACTAAAAAGAATAGGTTCTGAGATATTCAAACCAATCTTCGAGATGAGGTCAGCTTCTTCTTGCTTCTGCTTGCTTCATGAAGCTGTGTGTTGAACATCAATATGGAATTTTCATAGGCAGCCTACGTGGTCCCTTTGTTTGCAGAATTTCAATCACGCTTCTCACGCATGAGAAGGAAGGAAGGAAATTTGCATTTAACGCCTCTGGGGCTCCAATGCTCGTGTTTTGTCCTAATGGCCAGTGTTTATCAACACCCCTTCGAGGTAAACTTCTGAAGCTAATGGCACCAAGTAGCTCCTCACAGAAGTGCTGTGAGATGGCGAGATGGCTCTCGACCTGTACATAAACCTGACCGCTGAAGATGTTTTAAAATAAACGAAACGTGTATGATGTTAACAGGGTTTTTATAACAATCGCCAAAGACGGAATTAGCCTGTACAGAGTGGGCAGAAACACTCCGAAAAGCTTGTAAGGGTGTTTCAGGGTAGATTATGATGAGAAATAATCAAATGAAACAACAAATTTACTGTTACCAGTCCCTGTTTATTTATACCCACGATGCGTTTCAAAGGTTTAAACCTCCATCATCAGGTGTATTTACATTTGTAGTTTAACGTTTGTGTGTGTGATGTGTTGCGATTTTTTTGGAGGAACTTGTGGCACTGTCTATTGGAGAAAACGAAACACTATTTCAGAACATAATTTTGGGTTTCTTTTGACAAAAATTAAACGTATATCTAACAGTAAACATAAAATAAGTAAAATAAAGTACCACCAGTGGTCACAGGTTCCTTTCGCTGTCGTAACCTGTGACCAATGGAGGTACTCTATTTTACTTATTTTGCGTTTACCGTTAGATATACGTTTAATTTTTATCAGAAGAAACCCAAAACCATGTTCTGAAATAGTGTTTTGTTTTCACCACTTGACATTGCCAAAAGTTCCTCCAATAAAAAATCGTAACGCAAAACACACAAAAATGTCATACTATCTAATGTAAATCCACCTGATGATGGAGGTTTAAACCTTTGAAACTCGTCGTGGGTATAAATAAACAGTGACTGGTAACAGTAATGTCAGCAACAGTCACGGTAAAAACCTCAAATGTTCGCATTTGATGAGAAATAACTGTTAAGAAAAAAGTTCCCTGCGTTGCGTAGTTTACGATTTAACTGGGAATGAAGTTAACCATTCAGGTCGCTGCGCACACAAATTCCAGCAGCCTGCCAGGAACACTGCCGCCAAACGTATTCTTTGTCTGATTTCCCCAAACTGAAAAAAAACGTAGCTTTTTCTCACATAGCTTAAACTTACCACATTTAAAACGTAATGAGCAGTTGAAATAGTGGTAAATCACTGACCCACAGATGCCGCATTTTAGCGCTCACGAGTGCTTGAATTTACGCGCGCAACGACCTGTTTGCCTAGCATCAATGATAATTAAGTCGGAAACGGCGCAAGGAATCGAATTGTTTTCTTAACAGTTATTTCTCAGCAAAACCTACACTGCAACACCCTTTCAAGCTTTTCTGACTATTTCTCACCAGCCTGTAAAACTTGTAAAATGCTTAGCCTCTGCTTCAGATTCTGGCTGGCTGTTTTGGAGCTCTAAAAATCAGGAGACGGCCTGAAGTCCTCGTGAGAATAGAATGAGAGTCTTCGGCACCGTGAGACGGAACTGGTGTTTCTTGGTGTGGTGAATGTATCAAGTCGGGTGACAGCCCTCTTGGAGTGCAGGAGGCACATTTTGAGCCGTCTGAGATGCAGGTGGTTTTGCGATCTGTGGTAAATAATGTTGATCTTTCTGTAAGAAAGAGTTCGCGAGGACATTCCCGCGAGCGGGTGTTGGAGCTGTTTTGGTCATTTGCCTGTTTTCAAGGTAAGTGCTGCTGTTTGTGGGGGTACAAGTACTCTGCAGGAGCCGGCCGAAGTGGCCGTGCGGTTAAAGGCGCTGCAGTCTGGAACCGCAAGACCGCTACGGTCGCAGGTTCGAATCCTGCCTCGGGCATGGATGTTTGTGATGTCCTTAGGTTAGTTCGGTTTAACTAGTTCTAAGTTCTAGGGGACTAATGACCTCAGCAGTTGAGTCCCATAGTGCTCAGAGCCATTTTTGAACTCTGCAGGAAGAGGGCACACACCCGGGCGTGGAGTTATTAGCTAGCTGGAGGCGTTGTTTTAACGGACGAGGCGGATTTGACGAGGTCTAATAGAAGATAATAAATTCTGTACTGGGTGTTGGCTCCTGGTAGGTCAGCCTTTGTTTAACCATTTTCCTGACGTTTCGCTAGCACGAGTGGCTGTCATTTCCAAACGTTCACTTTCTATTGCTGGTGGCAGGCGGAATTGAGACCACAGCAGGAGATTATGTACCTGTCACGCCAGCGTCTGAGGACTTTCTTTGGTCATTACCTGTGTCGTTGTCTTGTTACCTGCAACGGTCGTTCGCTGCAGTGTGGCAATCACTTTACTTTTACCTTGAGGCTTTCTTAGAGGAACTACAACTGAGTCTTCGGCTTGCCCAGGTTTTTATTTATTCCAATTTTATATTTACCTATCTTCTCTTGCCCTCTCTCTCTGTCCATCTTTTCCTCCCCTCCTCTCCGTCCGTCTCCTTCTCCAACTTCTATCTGTCCATCTCCTCCTCTGCCCCTTCTCTCTCCATCTCTTCCTCCCCCTGTCACTGTCCGTGCGCTGTCTCTCTGCTCAGTCGTGCCCATCCACACGTATAGCCCGTGGAACGCTTTTCGATAATACTGACATAACATACCTACCATGCAAAGCAGCTAAGATGTTCGGTGTTACCAAACTTTCTCGCCCCCACCTGTATGGGAGCTAGGTGGTTCTCATCCCCACACTATTTCTTCCCAGACAGTAAGTAGTATGTGTACCGAATTAGATAGTAATCAATCAGCTACGCGGGGTATTCGCTCGGTTTAGGGCGTCTTGCCACGGATCGCGCGGTTCCCTCCATCGGAGGTTCGAGTCCTTCATCGGGAATGGGTCTGTGTGTTGCCCTTAGCGTAAGTTGGTTTAAGTTAGATTAAGTAGTGTGTAAGCCTAGGGACCGATGACCTCAGCAGTTTGGTCCCATAGGAACTTACCAGCACCTCCCTCCCTCAACACTCCAGTGGTTTAGGAAGAAATGTGGAAAATACACACACAGACATAAGTACACCCATTTTTATAGATCTACGAGTATATGAGTACTATTTTTGTGTTTTTCTGTAACTTGCCTGAACAAGAAGGCATAGTAACTCTTCTTCATAGCGAGAACCTCTGAATCGGCTAAGTTTAGCATTTGTTCAATCTCACACGACGTTTGCTCCACCACAGCCATGTTCTCCACATGTCCCAACTGACTATACCGCTCAAGTTTGTTACTCCTGATATTGATGGATCGTCTGATGATACTGATGGATCGTTCGATAATCCCAACATGTACTTTTCCACATATACACAGTATGCAGTATATTCCTGGCACTGTGAGTGGAACCTTAACATTAACGGATCCTGGAGTCTCACGCTACAGCAAACGATCGTTGTAGGTATCAAGGGGAGAACCACAGCGGTAATGATCAGGGAAATGTCCTCAGACGTTGGCGCGACAGGTAGATGTAATCCCGGCCGCGATCTCGACTCCAGTCCGTCGCCAGCAAAGGAGGCTGAACCTTTGATAATGTCAGCCTCCCTGCTGGTGAAACGTCAGGAAATTCTTTAAACGAACGTCAGCCGAGTGTCACTAGATAGAAACCAACAAGCAATACGTCAACAAGCGGCCATGAAAGGCTCAACAATCTTGGACAGTAAATTCCGTTTGTTGTAGAGAAAATTTAAACTGTATTGTTTTTGAATGTCCTTCTGTTGTTTGAGGTCAGACGTCTTGTTTTGGTTATCGAGGGAGAGGCATTAGAGACGAGAAACCAGTTTTGTTTAGTGTTTGGAGTGCTCATTTTCCAGGCCAGTGGTCGAATCTGAGAGCCTTCTGGAAGTTATTGGAGTGCAACAGTGGATTGATTACTGGTGTATGAGGAATAACAGCTTTAACTTTTGTCTTATGGGTCAAAGCGAGGTTGGTGTCCGTAATGTAGCGCGACAGTGTGTGTGCTATACAGGTCGCTCAGCCAGCGTGATATTTAGTCTCAATTTTTCGTTAAAATCTTTTCTGGTAATGTTCACATGTAATTCATTGTGATCTAAGTGCCAAGTAAAACTGTAGTTTCAGCAGAGATTGTTTGTTCCCGTGGGACGTGAGCTGCCGTCAATCTGCCCACTATACACTAGCCGTGTCTAGCCAATACGGAGAGCAGTCACATGTTGATTGCTGGCCACCAGTGACGAGCGTGGTCTCCAAGCCACAAGCTCACTCTCTGACAGACAGCTGCTCACAACTATTCAGCACGTGTTCCCTTCCTTTCTCCTTTGCGGACTTAAAATCCGCTACGACTATCTTATATTTGTAACGTGTCATCTCCCACCCCGCCAACCTGGCTGCGGCCTAGAAAACGAAACCGGGCACACCCGAACGTACTCAGAGTGAAAATAAACTCCCTTTCGGTTCATAGAAATCTAAATTTTATGATTTAACGTCTCCTGAAGAAGCACAAAATATTACAATCGTGACCGGACTTAGTACGCACCTACAAGCGTAGTAATACGCAAAATGAACTCGGGTTCGCCAGTAAACGTTTCCTGTCCCATCTGCGGAGCACTAAGTCGCGTAATTTGTCTCGTGATCCGCTCATCGCTGTGAACGCGTGTGCATTCTGGTCGCGACAGCGAGTGGTATTTCGTCCTATGCAGCGGAAGCTTCGAGGCAGGAGCAGGAGGAGGAATATTTCGTGTCGTATTAAAATATGGTCATGATAGCGGACCACGAAGTAGACGAAGTTAAGGAACTCTGCTACCTAGGCAGCAAAGTAACCCATGGCGGACGGAGAAAGGAAGACATTAAAAGCAGATTAGCACTCGCAAAAAGTTCATTCCTGGTCAAGAGAAGTCAGCTAGTATCAAACATAGGTAATAATTTGAGGAAAAAATTTCTGAGAATATACATTTTGAGCACAGTATTAAATGGTAGTGAGACATGAGCTTCAGCAGAAGGACATGTAATACTGGGGACGACCGCTTTACGGCCCAAGCGACACAAAAAGCCGTTTGGGGCAGCAAGTTGAGAGGTTGCGCCAAATGCGTCCAAGTGCAAAATATCTATTCGAGGTGTTTCCTTTACTAGTGAGAACTGGCAAGTATGAACACATACGATAACAGAAGCCACTTACGAGAAGACTGCGAATGTGTGGGGTAAAGAGGCACCGCTGACTTTGTTATCAAACAGTGCCCTGCTTAGTATAAAAGTATTTTAAATGTGTACTTTTCTAATGTGGCTCAAATTTCACACGTGTCATACTTTAACAAGAAATACCAGGTGGTTATAATTAAAGTGCAGCTATTCACAGACGTTCAGTGTGGGCTGTAATTACGGTATGATAGCGAGACTTGGCAGACACTCTAACGCTTTAACGCGGAACCGATTTATCCTGGAAAATAATTAGTTCAAATTTTGGTCGCCAGGTGCAACTCTGGCGCTGTCCAACGTCTCATCGACGTCTCCGGTTTCTCGTATTGAACAAATTGTGTAAGTGGCGTTGAATAGTAACATTAACATTATGATTTTCTTACTTGTTTGAGTTTTGTTGCCAACATTCCGTTCCTAATCCGTTACATACGGCACTATTTCCACACGTCTTCTTGCATTCACAGCGCCAGAATTGCACCTGGTGCTCAAAATTAGAACTAATTTTATTCCAGGTTAAGTCGGTTCCGCATCAACGCATTAGAATATCTGCTGTGATACGACAATTACGGCCCACACTATACCTCTGTGAGTAGCTGCACTGTAATTATAACCACACAGCGCAGTACTGCTTAAGCACATTTCCTGTGGTGAATGAAGTTTTTCGAAACTCATGCCGATGAAGACTTAAGATATGTCAACACTTTTTGAAGGATGTCAGGGTGATATGTCAGTTTTAGGCATTGAAAGCGATATCTTGAAGTCAATAGGCTCAAATTCTAGTTTGTAAGATTGTGTAAAGTTGAAGACTAGAAAAATTCAATATAATGTTTATCTAAATGGAAACTTGGCATCGGCAATAAGTAGGGTATATCGGACAAGTGTAGGCATTAAACATGTCTTTATTAACACAATATTTCTCTTTCGTACCACACGCAAAATTGTGTTTCCTTTTTGATCTGCATGCATAAAAAGCTTGACCACATCTATCAATTTTGAACTATTTTCGTGGGAAATTTTCTAAAATTTAACTACTTACAAGTGTGTTTGCCTCATGCGTAACACAAAAATAGGTAAACGGTGTCTTACATTTAACCCGTCAACATAAAATTAGACGATATGTTTCGAATTTCTGTCTCACTTTTACTGATAGAAAGTGGAGTAGTTTGTAAATTATGGAACTAGAGTTTCCATTATTAAACTAAAAAAAAACAGAATTGCTAAATTTTCATTTTTTCCAGCCAGCTTAATAAATAACAAATTGTTATTGCACATAGTTTCGGTACTCAATAAAAACTTTTAATGATATTAGGGAATGGAAATGTATTGTTTTATCTCTTAATATTTAACACTGAAATAAGATTCTGACATTTATTTCTGTTAGCCAGAAATATCGATGCAGTACTTATTTTGAAAGAAAAATTAACCCCTTTACACGATCACTCAAATTACTTTTATTTTTAAAGGTCATACGAATAGTAAAAAGGTATTATCAGACAAAACGGCGGGAAATCTTCCAGACTAATAATCATGCGTTTGAAGAACCAGATAAATTTAAATTCCTGTGGGTGGTAGTAAGAAAAGAAATGTTGAGCAAAAAAAAAAAAAAAAAAGGAGCGAGGATAAAAGCGGCATTCAGACCTTCATATTTACTAACTATTATCCAAATGTTTTTAAGGAGGAACCAAAATAAGGATATATAACAATATAACAGTGTTACTATTTGGGATAGAGATACGGAAAAAGATAAAGGTTTTTGAAAATGAAATCCTGAGGAAGATATTTTGACCAGTTTGTGAGGAAGGAGCATGGCGAGGAAGAAATAACAGGGAACTCAGGGAGAAATATAATGAACCAGATGATATCGCGGAAGCTAAGAAAAGGACACAGGTGGGCTGGCCACGTCAGCAGAAGAGACAAAGGATCAAGTTTGAGAGAAATGACAGGAGAAACCGGAACACCGTTAGGCAGATCAACGATGTGATGGAGAGACCAGTTGGCTAAAGGTCTTCAGACACTTGGAGAAGGATACCGGACGAGCTTTAAAACCGACTGCGGTTTGTGGGGCCAGGAAAGTAAAAGTAAGTACCAAGAGCCCAAGGAAAAGCAGTTAATGTCTGAAGGAGAGGCCGGAGGAAAATGATATGTCACTTGTGTGCAGAGATCCTCTCAAACCGGTGTTGGCCATAGGCAGTCAGAGCTCCGGCCTGTTTATGTACAATTTCTACGACGCGGGTGGTGACTGTGGCTATCGCAGTGCGACTGAAGTTCACCGCAGACGCATTAACGAGCGGTTCCCACGAACCAACTGTGGTCTGCTACTGGTAATAGTACACGAGGATCATCAATTTTTCCATTCTGCTGCTGTAAAAAATTCTGTATGTAAATGAAGCAAAGATACATCACCTCCTGGAGTTATTTTTTCGGTCGTTCTCACTTTCCTTTAAAAAACTGAAAACCTCTCTTTGGGGTTTGTGAGTCTTCTTCACCATGTAATAATTCTCACTGCATTTTTAGAAAACTAATTGCCACGTAATGTTGATTGTTTCATATCTTATAATTTCACATCACAGCTTGGTGATAACATCGCTGTTTTCGTGATATTGTTCACAGTTTTTGTAATATTTGGTTATTTATTGACAAGCAATATGGGACTTAACATCTGAGGTCATCAGTCCCCTAGAACTTGGAATTACTTAAACCTAACTAACCTAAGGACATTACACACATCCATGCCCCAGGCAGGATTCGAACCTGCGACCGTAGCGGTCGCGTGGTTCCAGACTGAAGCGCCTAGAACCGCTCGGCCACTGCGGTCGGCTGCTTGCAAGTTATTGGTTGCGAAGTAAGAAAAGACAATAATCGCTTCCAAAATTAAAGTGAAAGTGTCATTCAAGGGATAAAGAGCTGTTCACTGCGTCTGCCAGAATGGCTACCGCCGTGTTGGACCGTGATACCCCTTTATGAATGTTACCGCTACGAAGTGATACAGCACCGTGACTAAACTGCGAAGATTCCAGAGACATTTATCGACTCGTGCTTAACGATCAAGCTTTCTTCCTTATGACATCACGAATGACAGCCAGTTAGCAGACCCGATGCTGACCTGTTATAACTTCTCTGTATGCTGATGAGCGAGCAGCGCTTGTGGTCGGGGAGATGGTCTTTCCCGGAAGAACGCTAAATTGCCGTTCAGGGTGCCTAAGAATTGGTTTCCGTCTACCACTTCGATGAATTACACTGATCCTGTTTCTGCTCGTTTCTTAGATATAAGTTCCTAGTCCTTTATTCCGTATAGTGCGACCGATCCAAAGAAAAATAAAGAATCTCCGAGCGTTACAATACGCTATGGATTCAAAAAGCGCGCTACGGAAAGTTCGATGAAGTTTTGTGCAGAGAGAGGGCAGCGGTCTGCTCGAGCCTTAGTTTGCAGTGAGACTGTGTGGGCGCTATTAAGCATCGCTAAGCACTCAACCGAACAGTCGCAGGAGGTAGTCAAGAAGTACATGGAGCAAGCATACGTAGCAATTTAAAGTAGGACAACCACATAAAACTAATCGTAGAAGAAACAGACGCCAGACTGATATTCATTGCGAGAATCTTCAGGAAGTGTAGTGCACTCACGAAGGAGGTAAATGGTATGTGGCATGTATGTCAGAATTCCTCGTCACTCTGGGACGCTAACTACACTGCACAACAGGTTTTTCGAAACCCCCTAGTGGCCTTCCATTGCAACGTGCAAGTTTGAGGTTTGGATCAGAGGTGAGTACAACCTTCCTCGGTAGTGGTGCAAAAGTGTGGAGTTCTGCGGCGTCACTCTCCGGCTCGGTCAAGTATCAAACAGGAAGGTGTCGACACATGCGAAGAAAAGGACACAGAAGTTCATGTGAGTTGTACGGTGGGTTAATGATGCCACATTGGCACCAAATCTCATAACGATATGCCCATCGCCGCCAAGGACGTGGCACACTATGATATCGCGGAAGCTAAGAAAAGGACACAGGTGGGCTGGCCACGTCAGCAGAAGAGACAAAGGATCAAGTTTGAGAGAAATGACAGGAGAAACCGGAACACCGTTAGGCAGATCAACGATGTGATGGAGAGACCAGTTGGCTAAAGGTCTTCAGACACTTGGAGAAGGATACCGGACGAGCTTTAAAACCGACTGCGGTTTGTGGGGCCAGGAAAGTAAAAGTAAGTACCAAGAGCCCAAGGAAAAGCAGTTAATGTCTGAAGGAGAGGCCGGAGGAAAATGATATGTCACTTGTGTGCAGAGATCCTCTCAAACCGGTGTTGGCCATAGGCAGTCAGAGCTCCGGCCTGTTTATGTACAATTTCTACGACGCGGGTGGTGACTGTGGCTATCGCAGTGCGACTGAAGTTCACCGCAGACGCATTAACGAGCGGTTCCCACGAACCAACTGTGGTCTGCTACTGGTAATAGTACACGAGGATCATCAATTTTTCCATTCTGCTGCTGTAAAAAATTCTGTATGTAAATGAAGCAAAGATACATCACCTCCTGGAGTTATTTTTTCGGTCGTTCTCACTTTCCTTTAAAAAACTGAAAACCTCTCTTTGGGGTTTGTGAGTCTTCTTCACCATGTAATAATTCTCACTGCATTTTTAGAAAACTAATTGCCACGTAATGTTGATTGTTTCATATCTTATAATTTCACATCACAGCTTGGTGATAACATCGCTGTTTTCGTGATATTGTTCACAGTTTTTGTAATATTTGGTTATTTATTGACAAATCGTATAAAATTTAAAGGACTTGAGTTAAAGATGTGATCGCTGGTTACTTTACGTTTCGATTACTTTGGCTGATACAGTGCTGCACAGAAAATGCAGATAACATATCCAAATCGTTTTCAAAGGTGGAGTGAAAGCCTTTTCTTATTACACTATGGAAGAAATAGGAGTCGACGTATTTTATTTGAGGGCGCTAGGGCGCAGCCTGTTCGCTCCGCACAAAGTGAACTGTAGCCGAGTCGCGAGCAGTTTCTCAAAATGAGTAGCCACGATTTATTGTTGTGCTTACTGCTGGAAGAAAATAACGAAGTAAAAGATATTTTACAGCAACAGTTACACAATGGAAAATTTGAAATATGTCCCATCTTTACAACAGTGTTTGCCGAATGTTTTTTTACGACACTTACAAAATTGTCGTATATTAAAGGACGACCAGAAGTTGAATTCTTCACGTTAAATATTGTCCAGTTTAACTGTGTCCTAGATATGGCCAAAAAATATCTCTGGAAGAAGTCATCAAATACATATTTGTATCGAAAAAACCGGAGGAAAAACTACCCATAACATTAAGGTAAGGAAAGGCGAAATAGTTTTTAGGTTGTTGTTGTTGTGGTCTTTAGTCCACAGACTGGTTTGATGCAGCTCTCCATGCTACTCTATCCTGTGCAAGCTTCTTCATCTCCCAGTACCTACTGCAACCTACATCCTTCTGAATCTGCTTAGTGTATTCATCTCTTGGTCTCCCTCTACGATTTTTACCCTCCACGCTGCCCTCCAATACTAAATTGGAGGTAAGGTAAGGAAAGGCGAAATAGTTTTTAGGCTGTTGTTGTTGTGCTCTTCAGTCCACACACTGGTTTGATGCAGCTCTCCATGCTACTCTATCCTGTGCAAGCTTCTTCATCTCCCAGTACCTACTGCAACCTACATCCTTCTGAATCTGCTTATTGTATTCATCTCTTGGTCTCCCTCTACGATTTTTACCCTCCACGCTGCCCTCCAGTACTAAACTGGTGAGCCCTTGTTGCCTCAGATCATGCCCTACCAAACGATCCTATCTTCTAGTCAAGTTGTGCCACAAATACCCCTTCTCCCCAACCTCCTCATTAGTTACGTGATCTACCCATCTAATCTTCAGCATTCTTCTGTAGCACCACATTTCGAAAGCTTCTGTTATCTTGTAACCTCCCCACACGAAAATATTAATTAAATGATGAACCAGATGTAACCTCCCACGGAAATAATAATAATTAAATGAATTTTAAATATTGTAACCTCTGAACAAAATTGGCTCCCATTTATAATCTCTGTGCAGAAATGCATCCATATTTAATGTTCCCACAAAGTTCTTTTCTCATTTAATGTTAAGTTCGAAACAGAAAAATTCCTAAACATCCAAATAATAAAAAAAATTCAGTAACCTGGTAAATTTTATGACGACAGCAGCGCTGCGTCTCGGCCCTGTATTCTGAATAAAAAAACAAAAATTCTTACTTCAATAAAAACTGCGAATATATCTGCTCTTACATAAAAAAAGTTTTGGCACAGTTCCGTGCAATGCTGGCCTATGCTTTGTGATTCGTGAAAGGAATAATTATTCATTGGATAAAATCTTTAAATTGAAATGAATGCTTTTTTTAAAAAAAATTACTTTATATTATAAAAATTATAATTGTGGCATTTTTAAAAGAAATTGGAATGACAATTCATATACATTACTCGATATGCGCAAGGCTGCTTCTTTACCTTCTACAGTAATACTCATCCTCCAGAGTCTAAACCAGAGCAGACTCCCGACACGCGCCGACATGCGCACACAACTGCCGACTACTGCCGACTCACGCAGACTACTCAAGACTACTGCCGACTAATGCCTACTAGCGACAAGCAACAACTAACTACATACTGCTCTCTGGTCATAAACTCTCCCATGCCTCGCCCATCGCCGGCAACGCATATGTCTTACATAACCCTCCACTGGGGGGGGGGGGGGGGGGGGCAAAAATTTGGCAGCGATGGTGAGTCAATTGGACTTGCCATGAGCAACAAATTTTTCTTAATTAATTAAGTTTACAATCACAGAATATATACATATATACATAAGTGCAGAACATGAAATAAAATATAGTGCACTTGCACTGAGTACAGAACATATTAAGCAATGACAAAATGTATACACAATGAGTACAAAACACATTAACAAATGGCAAAAGTGCACACGCACTGTAGTTCAGAATATATCAGGAAATCACAAAATGTATAGGCAATGAGTACATAACATATTAATAAATGACAAAGTGCACACGCACTGTAGTTCAGAATATATCAGGAAATCGCAAAATGTATAGGTAATGAGTACAATCATATTAACAAATGACATAAAGTGCACACGCACTTTAGTACATACGTAATGAATACTAATCATATTAACAAATGACATAAAGTGTATACGCACTGTAGTTCAGAATATATCAGCAAATTACAAAATGTATACGTAATGAATACAAATCATATTAACTAATGACATAAAGTGCACACGGACTGTAATATTTTTTTACTATTTTACAAGAATTAGTATAGGAAAGGGAAGGATTGCATCATGGTTGTAGCACATTAGGTTGCATGCAGCTGCACTGAAAGTCCATTTCTTTCTACAGAAGCACAACACCAAGTGAGACAATCTGAAGTTCTTTTCCCTGAAGTATTAATCAGTGTAGCCAAGACACTGAAATGTTGTATTAATATTCCATGTTATCATTTTGGTAGTACATTAGGTACACCAAACAGTGGGACCATAATAACATCTCCACCGCTCAAGGTGGTGGACAGCACGTCGTGTAAACACCACATTCTTGTAATGTACGCTAACGTAGAATTAGTGCAAAAACAAAATATAGTGCTCTATGAGCATGAGGATAGACAGGACAAACGGATATTGCAGTAATTTCTGGTAATTAGGTCAGAAGGTGACGGACATTAAGTCTTATGCCAGTCATCATTGATAATTACACTAGTCTGACAACTAATTTGAGTAATTTGTGGCACTCATCGCCGAGTTATTGAACATTTCTGTACCATGTATGAAGTATTACAGAATAATGTTCATAAGTCATTTTTTTTACAGAGAACATTGCACTCACTGACCAATTACAAAACATCAGAAGTCATCATTCAAAACAGGAGTTAAAGAGTGTAGCATCAAGCTACTGGTATTCATATTTATAGCATGAAAGTGATATAATACAAATTTAAAATATAAGAAACAGTGGCATTAATTGGTCAGCAAGTATTGAATATTACAAAACATTTTTCATCATTCAAGTGACATATGACATGTTTAAAAATAATTATTGGCACTCATTGGCCAGTTACAAATCATCAGAAGTCATCATTCAAAACAGGAGTTAATGAGTGTAGCATCAAGCTACTGGTATTCATATATATATATATAGCATGAAAGTGACATGATACAAATTTAAAAAGTAAGAAACATTAGCATTCATTGGTCAGCAAGTATTGAATATTACAAAACATTTTTATCATTCAAGTGACATATAAAATATTTAAAAATAATTATTGGCACTCATTGGCCAGTTACAAATCATCAGAGGTCATCATTCAAAACAGGAGTTAATGAGTGTAGCATCAAGCTACTGGTATTCATATATATAGCATGAAAGTGACATAATACAAATTTAAAATATAAGAAACATTGGCATTCATTGGTCAGCAAGTATTGAATATTATAAAACATTTTTAATCATTCAAGTGACATGTGACATATTTAAAATAATTATTGGCACTCATTGGCCAGTTACAAAACATCAGAAGTCATCAGTCAAAACAGGAGCTAATGAGTGTAGCATCAAGCTACTGGTATTCACATATATAGCATGAAAGTGACATAATATGAATTTAAAAATAAGAAACAGTGGCATCCATTGGTCAGCAAGTATTGAATATTACAAAACATTTTCGTCATTCAAGTGACATATAACATATTTAAAATGTAACACTCTGTAGCTATTACTCAAAGTCTGTGGTTGAAAAAAAATTATTCAGTATTACTCATAACTCTTTTAAATTGGTATCATTATTTGGGACTGGTAATACATTTTTTTGTGCTAGCAATGCATTGCGTTGGGATCGATAATTAATTGCTGGGGCATAATAATATTTGCATTTGACTTATTGCTGCAAATGAAGATGTGTAACGTCATTCGTCATGAGTCAGCTGTAGCAAGGTTATGAAACAAATAGAGTATATGTGATCACATTCATGAATGACACAGGTTTAATGACCAACTGCTTATGGCACATTAATTTCATGAATAATTTCTCCTGCAAAAAATACAAAATGGATTATTAAACTGAAAGAAGAAACGCATATTATGCTGAAATGTAGTGAACTTCGAATTAACGAGTAATGAAACGTGTATTAAATATATATGTTCTCTAGCTCTCCTTTCCAAAACCCTCAGTCATCATACCATGCGACATAAGACATACTGTCAAAACGAACTGCAACAAATACTAAAATGACTAAATAGCATAAATACATTAACTTCAACATTATCCTCATCTGCAAAGAAAAACTTCATTATCATTACTGTCATCACCTGCAAAGAAAAACTTCATTATCCATATCAACATAATTCCATTATTATCATCGCCTACAAAGAAAAACTTCATTATCCATATTAGCATATTCTGCATCACTATTCATCATCATTCATTATCATCTGCTAAAAAGTCACTTCATTATTCATTATACAACTATTCATAGTATAGAGTTCCTTATTTCTAGCATATTTCATCACTAAAACTAAGACGTGTAGTTCTGTCTGACAGTCTGCATCAATCGCCTCATATTCTGAAAGAAAATATTAGTTAAGACTGCTATCATACAATGTGTATAGTATATTCTTGTTAATGCTTGTTAATTCTGATCCATTTACTCTTCGTGACGAGGTATTGCATCTTCTTTCGTTCATTGCGAAGGTGAAATTCCCATAATTTATTTCTTTTACTCGTTATTTCTTTCTGCAAATGATGAACAATGATTAATGTCTTGCATTTAAATCATATACCCGTTAAATAAAAACTGGTTTCCAGTGATATAATTAAGCATACAGCATAGCATGACAGAAAACGTAAAATGTCAAAAACATAGACAGTGTTCAGATGCAAAAATGTACTCAGAGTATCACAATGTAGCAGCAAAAAAAAAAAAAAAAAAAAAAAAAATGTAAAAATAGTCACGATGTTGAGATATCATAAGGCAAAATGTCAAAGTCAACTGGTGTTTGTTATATCTTAAATATTTCAAGTGCATACAAACAAAACAGCAAAACAATCATACATACATGAAAAATGGAAAATGTGCACGGTCTGATGTGTAACGACAAGAAAAGCGACCTGCTAACCTTACCTTGCCAGGCACTTGCCAAGAAAAAATACGATAATCATCAGTAAGTGTTCATGTGAATATAATTGCATAAGCGGTCATAAAAAAATCGGGAAATGGCATTACAGTGTGATAAATCATAAAGTATGTTCATTCAATAAAGGGTTTGATGTTGGAGATATGGTGGTTCCCTTTGGTTTATCTGGTTCTCAGAGTTTCGACGTGTACTACATTGGGGTGAGCAATGCTGCGAATTCGATATGGACCTGCGTATAGAAGCTCAAATTTACTACATATACTTTTTCCTCTATTAGATA
Source organism: Schistocerca americana (assembly GCF_021461395.2). NCBI lineage: Eukaryota > Metazoa > Arthropoda > Insecta > Orthoptera > Acrididae > Schistocerca > Schistocerca americana. The sequence goes on along the minus strand of NC_060123.1, from coordinate 275,931,254 downwards.
AATAATGTGTGCGTACTAATATCTTCTGTCCAATGTGAAAGTCACGGCATGTACAAACCTGTTTTTGCTGTCTTCTCCGGCGCTCTGCGGCACGTTTGATGTTGTTCAGCGCAATGTCAATTATTTCATGATGTCGTAGTCGACGAGATGTAGGAAAGGTTACTAATTCTTTAATTTTGTTAGGTGGTTCAACATTTTTCAGTATAACAGTCGGAGATAGCATAGTAGATTCATTTGGTATGGAATTAATTACATCCTGGAACGAGAGTATGTGTGTGTCCCAATCAATATGTTTTTATGGCAGTATATTCTACACAGTTTACCAATTTCTTTCATTAATCGTTCACAAGGGTTCGAAGAAGCATGGTACCTGGATATATAGATCGGAGAAATGTTTCTAGTTCGTAACATACGTGTTCATATAGCAGATCGAAACTGTGGTCCATTGTCGGAAATTACTTTCAATACATGCCCTACATGAAATAGAAAATGTTTTACAAATGCTTTCGAAACAGTTTTAGCAGTAGCTTTGCGTAACGGAGTGAAGGTAACAAATTTTGAAGTGAGTTCAACAGCGACAAAGATGTAGCAAAAACCTCTATTAGTTCTGGGAATCGGACCAAAAATGTCTACAGCGGCCATGTGTCTCAATTTAACAGGTACAATGGGATGTAATGGAAGAATATGTGAAGTCGTATCTGACTTAGCTTTCTGGCAGATTTTACATGACGCTAAAACTCGTCGAATACGTTTCTCCATGTTGGTAAAATAACAGTTCTGTCTCAGTATAAGAAAACATTTTCTGGCTCCGTAATGGGCGTAACTTAAATGAATATACCAAATTAATTTGTTAACAAGTTCGTCAGGAATGCATAATAACCAATTGTTGCTGTCAGGGTGAGAACGGCGAAAGAGAATGTCATTGCGTACAGTGTAATGGTTTCTAATGGTAACATTATTCCTATCTTGCCAAAGGTGTTTAATTTCTTTCCACACGTTGTCTTTGCTCTTGTGCTATGTCTTGTAATGACGACGAAATGAAATTCTCAAATGCAACTTGTTGAATGTACATAACGCTGAAATTTGCTTTGCAGAAGTTGGTTGCGATGTCTTGCTGATTGTTGCTGAGAGAACGGGATAGTGCGTCAGCTACAATATTATGTGTACCGGGAATGCGAACAATTGTAAAATTAAATTCCTGCAAATAAAGATTCCATCTGCTTGATCTGTCGTGTGTAAATTTAGCGCAAAGGAAAAACTGTATAGCTCTATGATCTGTGTAAACGGTAGTGTGTCTTCCATAAAGAAAATGACGAAATCTCGTAAATGCCCATACAACACATAATGTTTCAAGTTCTGTAACAGAATAATTGCGTTCAGCAGATGACAGAATGCGACTCGCAAAGGCTATGTTTTTAATTACTGTAGTGCCATCTTCTTCAATTTCCTGAAAAATGTGTACGCCTAAAGCAGTGTTAGAACTGTCGGTGGCAATGGAAAAATTTCTAGTAAGATCAGGGTGCGATAAAAGTGGTGCATTCAACAAAGCATGTTTCAGGTTCATAAATTCAGAATGTGCTTGCTTATCCCAGGACCAAATAGTGTTTTTACCTGTCAATTGACATAATCTAGGGGTGTCTAAAGCAGAGTAATGAATAAATTTACGAAAAAAGTTAATTAAACCCAAAAAGCTGCGTAGTTGTTTCTTCATCGTAGGAACAGTAATGTCACGTAAAGCTTGAAGTTTTTCCGGGTCAGGCGCAATGCCCGCTGCTGAAATTACATGTCCAAGAAATTTTATAGAAGTTTTGCCAAAGTGCGATTTACTGAGATTAACTGTGAGTCCTTGTGCTCGAAAAGTTCGTAACAGTTGTTCAAGAATCAGATTGTGTTCAGACCAGTTAGCTTCTGCAATAAGAATGTCGTCTACGTAGGTTGTGATTCTGTCTTTATGCAAAAGTGTGTATCGGACGTCGTCAAAAGTAATAACATTTTCGTGAACAAGATTCTGCGTGTCAAAAGTATTGCTTGCGTTACTGGAAGATGCAACCTGTACTGTATCTAGTCAAATTCTATCTGACGTGTTATTATTTTCGGGAGCATGCTGTGGCATTTCCACTATTTGTACTGTTCTGTTATTTCTTCCTGACGTATTACGTTCGGGATGATATCTACTGTCTGGTTCATTCGTGATAATCTGTTGTTGCGGATGATTCTCCTGCTGGTAAGACCGACTGTTATTAAACGTACGCTGAAAATTGTGCTCATTGCTTTTATGTCTGTCATGATAGTCATCTCTATACGGTACATTGCGATAGGAATTGAAATGGTGTGTTTTCTGTACGTACTGATTTCCTTGTTGCTGTGCGTTACTATTTGTTGGAGCTGACGCTATACGTGCAGGCGGCGAAACATTAAAGCTTGGTTGACCTTGTACATTACATTGTTGGTTAGGTATGCTAACCGGTTGGTTCTGTTCCTATTGCGGTGAAAAACCTCTATTGTTACCAAAATGTGTTTGCGATTGCTGAAAATTTTTCACATACTGATGATTAAATTTTGGTCTGATATTAAAGTTCTCGTGGTTGTCATTTCTGGAACGTCTAATGATAAATGTCACTTTCGGTAAAACTTGTCGTATCAGATTATCTTTAGTCATTCTTAATGCTAGATAGATCGATAGTTGAAGAGCTGTTTTAATAGATATAAAGGATAGTAGAAGAGAAGGCAGCCATGCAGAAAACTAAAGATGAAATAACACTACTATGGCTTGGGGCCCTGTGCACGCTACGGCACATATTCATTAAAGTGTAATGAATCCCCTGAGGTCAATTACGCGCTGCAAATAAGTTTTAGTTTCTGCGTTACAGGTAATGCCGGCGAAAATTCAAAAGAAAATTGTTGTATCCAGTCCAAAGCTAGTTTCTGCATTACAGGCAATGGCAGTGAAAGTACAAAAACAAATCGACGTATCCAGTTCAAAACGTGCACCTGCGCTCCGTCATTTTCAAACACCTTAGATTTTCTTACGGATAAAAATTGCTCGTAATCAACGTTATCGCCTCTGAATGTGTGAACAGGTTCATGATTGTATGAGAATCTATTTGTCCGTGATTGTTCGGAATCTAAGTCACGTACTATCTGTAAATTACCTAAAGTATACTGGCTGTGTGAGTGTGACAAATGTTCGGAATGTGCCGTATGCTGTGACGTGTTATTGACTGAAATTTTTTTATCTCTGTCACCTCTTGCTGTAAAGTCGTCAATTTTCTACGTAATGTATTATTGGACGAATCTATCTCACTAATCGTCTGCTGTAAATTTTGGAATTCAAGTGTTTGATTAAACGAAATCGGTGAAGTATCGTCTGATTTGCTGTCATTGTTACTTTCGATAACATCAATACGACTGGCCAATTCATCATATTTTTCAGTCAGTATTTTTACCTGATCATCGTTTTTAGTGTCACAAGCATTAGTTTCTTTTTGTATTTTAAGTGTGGTTTTGTTCAATTTTTTAACGTCTGCTTTGATGACATCGGAATCCTGTATTAGTTCTAATCGTTCGAGTCTGTCGGTCACTGTCTGGAAGTCTACTGTGTATGTATCTGTTTTTGATTTAAGATCGGAAATTTCATCACGCAATTCGGTGTTCAACTGTTTGATAGTATTAATTTCGTCTGATACTGTAGCAATATTGTTATCTACGTATGTTTTCGCTTTCGCAAACAATTTACGCTTATCTTCCTGTCTCTGTGCAGTAATTGTTTCCATCACTTGTCACTTTACTTTATTCTGTTCCTGTATGAATTTACGGTAACGCGTTTCACTGTTTTGTAGGTGGTGATTAAAACGTTCGTCAATTTGACTGTTCTGTTGGTCAAATTTCGCGTTTACTTTTGCATCCAGTGTGCGTGAAAGTTCTGCTGACATTAATTTAAACTCATCGCGTAACTGTGTTGCGTTTTCAGAGCATTGTTTACCGACTGCACTAATTTCGTCTCTAAGAGATTCTGTTGCAGCGGTTTGCGTATTCCTTAATTCTTGAGCAACAGATCTAATTTCTTCTCTACTTTTCGTAGCACAAGCCTTAATTTCCTCACGTAATTGTTCCTTAGTATCATGACATTGCGCGGCAACGGCTGTAATCTGTTCACTAGCTGTTTATTCTGTTCACTAAGTTGTTTGTTCTGTTCACGAAGTTGTTTGAAATTTTCATTCAGGTTGTCTTGTTTTTCATTCAACTGTTTATAATTGTTGTCTAGTTTTTCATTAAGTTGTTCTATGAGATCTTCATTATTTTCATTAAATTGTTGTTTGAGATATTAATTATTATCATTAAGTTGTTGTTTGAGATTTTCACTAAGTTGTTTGGAATTGTTGTCTTGTTTTTCATTATGTTCATCATTTCGTAGCAACAATGCCATAATTTGATCCATGCTAAAATTAGCAACTCTATTCTCTGTACTGTGTGTTGGTGTATCTGCTTTTGTCGCGTTTTGTGCAACCAGTTGGTCATTCTCTGATTCTTGAAAAGCTTCGCCACTTGTATGTGCACTGTTAGTCACTACCTCGGAATCAAATAAATCTGCCGTACTTTGAGTACACTGTTCATTTTCGTTAAAAAAATTTGTCTGTTCACAATTCAAATTTTGCAAATCGGGCGTGTCGAACTGGGCAGCGTTCATTGTAACAGAACGTCCCGCATCATCAATTGTCGTTAAATTAACAGATGACACAATTGAATTTGTTTGCTCAACATTAGCATTAAAATCATTATTAGTGATCAGTACGTACTGATTGTCTACAATTAGGGGATTATCATCGTTACATTGAGTGTCGCAAGTATTATCGGTCAAATTATTAGAGTCGGCTATTTCGCTCATTGCACATCGCGATGTACTGTTAACAGTTTTTCGCGGCATTTTCACTAATCAAAATTAAGCACAAATGAAACAAGGACAATGCAAAATGCAACAAACACAATTAAAACAAAGAGCAACAAATTGCCGATGGTCTGTGAAAGCAAGAGTGACAAATTAGTAAATGCATTGCACCAGATGCAAACTACATTTAAATAAATAAGAGCAGATATATGACTACTTATCAGAAGATTCACAAAGAAATACGATCCTGGCCGGATGTCGCCAAGTGTAACCTCCCCACACGAATAATAATTAAATGAATGATGAACCATGAACCAAGTGTAACCTCCGCACAATAATAATATTTATTAAATGATGAACCAGATGTAACCTCCCAAGGAAATAATAATAATTAAATGAATTTTAAATATTGTAACCTCTGAACAAAATTGGCTCCCATTTATTATCTCTGTGCAGAAATGCATCCATATTTAATGTTCCCACAAAACTCTTTTCTCATTTAATGTTAAGTTCGAAACAGAAAAATTCCTAAACGCCAAAATAATTAAAAAAAATTCAGTAACCTGGTAAATTTTATGACGACAGCAGCGCTGCGTCTCGGCCCTGTATTCTGAATAAAAAAACAAAAATTTTTACCTCAATAAAAACTGCGAATATATATGCTCTTGCATAAAAAAGTTTTGGCACAGCTCCGTGCAATGCTGGCCTATGCTTTGTGATTCGTGAAAGGAATAATTATTCATTGGATAAAATCTTTAAATTGAAATGAATGCTTTTTTTTAAAAAAATTACTTTATATTATAAAAATTATTATTGTGGCATTTTTAAAAGAAATTGGAATGACAATTCATACACATTACTCGATATGCGCAAGGCTGCTTCTTTACCTTCTACAATAATACTCATCCTCCAGAGTCTCGACCAGAGCAGACTCCCGACACGCGCCGACACGCGCACACAGCTGCCGACTACTGCCGACTCACGCAGACTACTCAAGACTACTGCCGACTAATGCCGACTAGCGACAAGCAACAACTAACTACATACTGCTCTCTGGTCAGAGACTCTCCCATTCCTCGCCCATCGCCGGCAACGCATGCGTCTTGCAATCTTCTTGTCTAAACTATTTGTAGTCGAAGTTTCACTTTCATACATGGCTACACTCGACACAAATACTTTCAGAAAAGTCTTCCTGACACTTAAATGTATAGTCGATGTTAACAAATTTCTCTTCTTCCTTGCCATTGCTAGTCTACATTTTATATCCTCTCTACTTCGACCATCACCAGTCATTTTGCTTCCCAAATAGCAAAACTGATTTACTACTTAAAAAGGCTCATTTCCGAATCTTATGCCCCCAGCATCACCTGATTTAATTCAACTACATTCTATTATCCTCATTTTGCTTTTGTTGATGTTCATTTTATATCCTCCTTTGAAGACACTGTTCTTTGGAGACACTGTCCATTCCGTTCATGTACTCTTCCAGGTCCTTTGCGTCTCTGACAGAATTACAATGTCATCGGGAAACCTCAGAGTTTTTATTTGTTTAGGCTACAGTGGTTAATTTAACGTTTATTTTGATGTACAACAAAGAAAGCTATATACGATTAAGTGAAATTTGTTACGGCATCAGATGAGCACAATCAGCTACTCGCTGGTTAGTAAAATTCAGTTTTGGTGATGATAACGATGTATCAGTACTAAATAGCTGGAAATGCTAAACTAGTTGACTGAATATTCTGAAGAAGTTCCTTATGATTTTCCAACTCGAAAATCATTTGCAATGAGATGAATTTCTCTTCAATGATCAAGTCTGGTTTCAGTTTATTTTATCATGCTACACTTCTCAAAAATAAATCGTCATCGTGTACCTGCTTAAAGTTTTTAACTGTAAACTTGGATATCATTACCACAAGTTTTTCGTCTTGTACAACTGTAAATGACACTTTTGTAACAGAAATTGTCAGTAATTGGTTCGGCAACTTACTGTATTGCAAGCAACGGCTGGGGCTGGCCTGCTCTCTGAAGGGAGTAGCAGCAAGGCTGATTTGGCTCACCTGCACCAACGGTCCCAGACGCTCCTAAAGCCGTCGGCACACTCACCATCCAGTTGGACGTCAACGTTGACCGTGCCGATTTTCTGAAGTCATGGAGTGAAATGTGCAGGTTGGGGAATATTTCTGAAAGTGTAGAGCAATATCGAGCATGACAGATATTGAGAACGTGCGTTTCAACTAGAGAATTGTTATGAAGAAAGTCACCTCCGCCACCATGCACGTCATCTCTTTTCAGTACCAAGTCTGGAGATGCCATACTGGCTTCCAGTTGAAGCCCATATTTGGTGTATTTAGTATGATGACTTACGTCCTACGAATATACGCCGTTTCAGTGCACCAGCAAACTGATCTCTCGAAAAGCCGTCGTTTATTGGTACGATTTATAATGATAAAATGACGGGAAACGTCATATTGGTAGTTAAATAATTTCGGAATCCTGACTACCGCTTATGAAAGCATGCCGGTTCAAGGCAAAGGCATGCTAAAGATACATCAAAACATTTTTCTTGATGCTTTTTGTTGTACTTACATGACACTTAATTACGTATATGTGGGTAAAGCCTTCAGAAGAGAGAAACATACTAGACAAAGTCGTACATTACACATAGTTTAAGAATTATGAAGGAATGTTGTGTACGTGGAAGAGGACTGGAGACACTGGAAGGTTTCTGATAGATTATATAATGATAAGACAGAGATTTAGGAATCAGGTTTTAAATTGTAAGACATTTCCATGGGCAGATGTGGACTCTGACTAAAATATATTGGTTATGAACTGTAGATTAAAACTGAAGAAACTGCAAAAAGGTAGTAATTTAAGGAGATGGGGCCTGGGGAAGCTGAAAGATGATGATGATGATGATGATGATTGGTTTGTGGGGCGCTCAACTACACGGTTATCAGCGCACATACAAATTCCCAAACTTTGCTCAGTCCAAACTCGCTACTTTCATGAATGATGATGACAACACAAACACCCAGTCATCTCGAGGCAGATGAAAATTCCTGACCCCGCCGGGAATCGAACCCGGGACCCCGTGCTCGGGAAGCGAGAACGCGACCGCAATACCACGAAACGTAAAGAATCAGAGGTTGCAGAGAGTTTCAGAGACAGCATTAGGGAACGATTGACAAGAATAGGTGAAAGAAATACAGTAGAAGAAGATTGGGTAGCTTTGACTAATGAAATAGTGAAGGCAGCAGAGTATCAAGTAGGTAAAAAAGGCGAGGGCTAGTATAAATCCTTGGGTAACAGAAGAGATACTGAATTTAATTGATCAAAAGAGAAAACATAAAAATGCAGTAAATGAAGAAGAAGAAGAAAAGGGATACAAACGTCTCAAAAGTGAGATCGACAGGAAGTGCAAATTGGTTAAGCATGGATGGCAATAGAACAAATGTAAGGATGTAGAAGCATATATCACTAGGGGTATGATAGATACTGGCTACAGGAAAATTAAAGAGACCTTTGGAGGAAAGGGAACCACCTTATGAATATCAGAAGCTCAGATGGTGAACCAGTCCTAAGAAAAGAAGGGGAAGCAGGAAGGTGGAAGGAGTATATAGATGGTCTATAGAGTGGCAATGTTCTTGAGGGCAGTATTGTGAAAATGGAAGAGGATGTAGATGAGGATGAAATGGGAGATATGATACTGCATGAAGAATATAACGGAGCACTTAAATACCTAAGTGAAGCCAAGGTCCCGGGTTTAGACAATATTCCATTAGCACTGCTAATAGGCTTCGGAGAGTTAGCCATGACAAAAGTCTACCATCTGGTGAGCAAGATGTATGAGATAGGCGAAATAGCCTCAGACTTCAAGAAGAATATAATAATTCCGATCCCAAAGAAAGCAGATGTTGACAGGTGTTAAAATTACCAAACTACCAGTTTAATAAATCACGCTGCAAAATACTAACACGAATTCTTTAAGGATGAATGGGAAAATAGGTACAAGCCGACCTCAGGAAAGGTCAAATTCCGTAGAAATGTTGGAACTCGCGAGTGAAATCTGACCCTACGACTGATCTTAGAAGATAGAATAAGGAAAGCCAAACCTACGTTTCTAGCATTTGTAGACGTGGAGAAAGGTTTTGACAATGTTGACTGGAATACTCTCTTCCAAATTCTGAAGGTGACAGAGGTAAAATACAGGGAGCGAAAGGCAATTTACAATTTGTACAGAAGCCAGATGGCAGCTATAAGAGTCGAGGGACATGAAAGGGAAGCAGTGCTTGGGAGGGGAGTGAGACAGGGTTGTAGCATCTCCACGATGTTATTCAATCTATATATTGAGCAAGCAGTAAAGGAAACAAAAGAAAAATTTGGAATAGGAATTAAAACCCATCAAGAAGAAATAAAAACTTTGAGGTTCGCAGATGACATTGTAATTGTGTCAGATAGAGCAAAGGGCTTGGGAGAGCAGTTGAACGGAATGGGCACTGTCGTGCAAGGAGGATGTGAGATGAACATCAACAAGAGTAAATCGAAGGTAGTGGAATGTAGTCGATTTAAATCAAGCGATGCTGAGGGAATTAGATGAGGAAATGAGACACTTAAAGTAGTATATGAGTTTTGCTATTTGAGAAGCAATATAACTGATGACGGTCGAAGCAGAGAGGATATAAAATGTAGACTGGCTATGGCAAGGAAGGCGTTTCTGAAGATGAGAAATTTGTCGAGTATAGATTTAAGTATCAGGAAGCCTTTCTGAAAGTATTTGTATGTAGTGCAACCATGTATGAAAGTGAAACTTTTACTATAAATGGTTTAGACAAGGAGATAACAGAAGCTTTCGAAATGGGATGCTACGGAAGAATGCTGAAGATTAGATGGGTAGATCATGTAACTAATGAGGAGGTACTGAATAGAACTGGGGAGAAGAGGAATTTGTGGCACAACTCGATTAGAAGAAGTGATTGGTTGGTAGGACACATTCTGAGGCATCAAGGGATCACCAATTTACTATTGGGGGAAAGCTTGGTGCGTAAAAATCGTAGAGGGTGACTAAGTGATGAATACACTAAGCAGGATGTAGTTTGCAGTAGTTACTCGGTGATGAAGAAGCTTGCTCAGGATAGAGTAGCATGACGAGCTGCATCAAACGAGTCTCTGGACCAAGGACAACTACACATACTATAGACAGAAAAGAGAAAGGAAGAAATATGTGTTTCACTGGAGCTGACGTAGGAATTTTACGTCCACCCATTCCTCCAGATAAAGCAGACGAATGATCAGCAGACGAGATGTAAGTGACCTTTTGACGACTCTTTTGGTTATTGTGTGAGACCTTCTATACATTTTACAGAAAGTAATTTTTATGAATACAGTAATATAATAAATGAAAATACTCCATCTATTGATAGCTTCTTATTGTAAAAGAGGAAAGAAACAAAGAAATTATAGGCGTGCTTATTGAGGCATACAGCAAGGGAAGGTGTCTACACGACGCCGTACCATAGTAAAGTACGTCTACCGATTTTGAATTCGTAGTTTAAATGTTTTACGTAAATTTGCATATAATTTTATCTTCGATGTGTGTACGTATCACCGTAATTTGTGAGAGTAACTCACAAGTTCGATTTGATTTTGTTGCTTGTACTGTTTCAGCACGCCAGGAAGGACAGTGTTGCGAAAACTGCCACCACACTCAGGGCAGTTGTGCCGGCCGCGACCAGTGGAGACTGCAAAACCAGTTTTGCGTCTTTGCGGTAGCGCTATTGTGCCGAGCTGAAAGAGGGAGACTGAGAGGAGTGGCAGAGGCACGATAATAGTCTGTAAACCGAGTGTATGACGGTTTCCTCATCAGTGTGTCATTTAGGCGAATACCGTCACACAGGCGACAGAAGTTTGTCAAAACAACATACATCCATTCCGACGAAGTTCCTGATTCCTGTGGATTTTCAGGGCTATACTGCATCATTAATGGGGGGCTAAATGTCCATGCCGTCACCCCTCCTTCACAGCCATGGTCAAATGGTTCAAATGGCTCTGAGCACTATGCGACTTAACTGCTGAGGTCATCAGTCCCCTAGAACTTAGAACTACTTAAACCTAACTAACCTAAGGACATCACACACATCCATGCCCGAGACAGGATTCGAACCTGCGACCGTAGCGGCCGCGCGGTTCCAGACTGAAGCGCCTAGAACCGGTCGGCCACTCTGGCCAGCTCCCAGCCGTGATCGAACCCAATTCCTACTCCTGGCTTTGCGTCGTCCTTCGCCCCTTCTCCAGACGATTAAGGCAGCCAGTTTTACGGAAAGTGCTGAGTACACAATCGCGTCCTCCATGGCCAAAGTGCTGTGAAACATAAACCTATCCACTTTTCTTGTACCAGCGTGACATAAAAGGAACCCTTTAGTCCATAATTCTGTGTAGTCCTAATGTAATCCCATTCTAACAGCACAAGATAAAAATAACTGCTTAATAAATTCGAACCTAGATCTCTCACATGTTACAGTACGATAAAGAGCAACTTTACAAAAATATCAACTATCATACTCAACACTTCCCTAGGAACCGTGGACCTTGCCGTTGGTGGGGAGGCTTGTGTGGCTCAGCGATACAGATGGCCGTACCGTAGGTGCAACCACAACGGAGGGGTATCTGTTGAGAGGCCAGACAAAAGTGTGGTTCCAGAAGAGGGGCAGCAGCCTTTTCAGTAGTTGCAGGGGCAACAGTCTGGATGATTGACTGATCTGGCCTTGCAACGTTAACCAAAACGGCCTTGCTGTGCTAGTACTGCGAACGGCTGAAAGCAAGGGGAAACTACGGCCGTAATTTTTCCCGAGGGCATGCAGCTTTACTGTATGGATAAATGATGATAACGTCCTCTTGGGTAAAATATTCCGGAGGTAAAATAGTCCCCCATTTGGATCTCCGGGCGGGGACTACTCAAGAGGACGTCGTTATCAGGAGAATGAAAACCGGCGTTCTACGGATCGGAGCGTGGAATGTCAGATCCCTTAACCGGGCAGGTAGATTAGAAAACTTAAAAAGGGAAATGGTTAGGTTAAAGTTAGGTATAGTGGAAATTAGTGAAGTTCGGTGGCAGGAGGAACAAGACTTTTGGTCAGGTGAATACAGGGTTATAAACACAAAATAAAGTAGGGATAATGCAGGAGTAGGTTTAATAATGAATAGGAAAATAGGAATGCGGGTAAGCTACTACAAACAGCATAGTGAACGGATTATTGTGGCCAAGATAGACACGAAGCCCACGCTTACTACAGTAGTGCAAGTTTATATGCCAACTAGCTCTGCAGATGATGAAGAAATTGGAGAAATGTATGACGAGATAAAAGAAATGATTCAGGTAGTGAAGGGAGACGAAAACTTAATAGTCATGGGTGACTGGAATTCGAGAGTAGGAAAAGGCAGAGAAGGAAACATAGTAGGTGAATATGGAGTGGAGCTAAGAAATGAAAGAGGAAGCCACCTGGTAGAGTTTTGCACAGAGCATAACTTAATCATAGCTAACACTGGTTCAACAATCATAAAAGAAGGTTGTAAACATGGAAGAATCCTGGAGACACTAGAAGGTATCAGATAGATTATATAATGGTAAGACAGAGATTTAGGAACCAGGTTTTAAATTGTAAGACATTTCCAGGGGCAGATGTGGACTCTGACCACAATCTATTGGTTATGAACTGTAGATTAAAACTGAAGAAACTGCAAAAAGGTGGGAATTTAAGGAGATGGGACCTGGAAAAACTGATTAAACCAGAGGTTGTACAGGGTTTCAAGGAGAGCATAAGGGAACAATTGACAGCAATGGGGGAAAGAAGTACAATAGAAGAAGAATGGGTAGCTTTGAGGGATGAAGTAGTGGAGGCAGCAGAGGATCAAGTAGGTAAAAATACGAGGGCTAGTAGAGCTCCTTGGGTAACAGAAGAAATATTGAACTTAATTGACGAAAGGAGAAAATATGAAAATGCAGTAAATGAAGCAGGCAAAAAGGAATACAGGAGTCTCAAAAATGAGATCGACAGGAAGTGCAAAATGGCTAAGAAGGGATGGCTAGAGGACAAATGTATGGATGTAGAGGTTTATCTCACTAGGTGTAAGATAGATACTGCCTACAGGAAAATTACCTTTGGAAAAAAGAGAGCCACTTGTATGAATATCAAGAGCTCAGATGGAAACCCAGTTCTAAGCAAAGAAGGGAAAGCAGAAAGGTGGAAGGAGTATATAGAGGGTCTATACAAGGGGGTTGTACTTGAGGACAATATTATGGAAATGGAAGAGGATGTAGATGAAGATGAAATGGGAGATACAATACTGCGTGAAGAGTTTGACAGAACACTGAAAGACTGAGTCGATACAAGGCCCCGGGAGTGGACAACATTCCATTACAACTACTGACGGCCTTGGGAGATCCAGACCTGACAAAACTCTACCATCTGCTGAGCAAGATGTATGAGACAGGCGAAATACCCTCAGACTTCAAGAAGAATATAATAATTCCAATCCCAAAGAAAGCAGGTGCTGACAGATGTGAAAAATACCGAACAATCAGTTTAATAAGCCACAGCTGCAAAATACTAACGCGAATTCTTTACAGATGAATGGAAAAACTAGTAGAAGCCGACCTTCGGGAGGATCAGTTTGGATTCCGTAGAAATATTGGAACACGTGAGGCAATACTGAACTTAAGACTTATCTTAGGAGAAAGGTTGAGAGGCACCCACATGCCTTGCTCATACTGTGGCATCAAGCAGTCAGGCCTGCAAGATGAGTGGTCTGCCAAGCGAGTGGATTCATTCTTATTTATCGAGCAACATGAACTCTCGTACTCACAATTAAGTTACAAATTATCCTCCTGTATGAATAATACGCAACGGAAAAACGCATCTGACTATCAGTAATTTACAGAACTCTGTCTGTTCACTACGCACTGGTAATACCACATTTTCTTTCCTTTACTTATAACGGCTTTTATCAACACGTGGCCATCGCACTGAATATGAGTGGCGCACACATTATAAATTCTGGATATCATGACAACATACAATTCGAAGGAAAAGGCCACCAATCTTTTTCTTTTCACTATCTTATTTACTCCGATAAATTCTATAACCTAAACACACAAATTCTATAACCTACAAAAATAACACATGAGAAATTCCGCCCAGTGGGCATGGCTTAATATTGGTGATTCTCTACCTTATGGTCTTGTAATTATTTAACGCTACAGTGCACTTTCTGGATAGGATGGTGGATCTTTTATTATTTCTCACACTTCGACTCGCACAATCATCATCACGAAACTTTCCTCCAGACTGAGCAGTACAAAAGGAACAAGCATAACCCACTAATCTTTTGAAACTACCTCGCTACTCTCCCATGCAAACCACACATACCCAAATTACATGACATACACCACACTACAATATGAAATACTACACAAGGAATAGTCACAACATTATCACTTTCAGCTTTCCCACTTCAATTAATATTTATCCCATTTCACATGACACTGCCCCACTTCGTAATTCCACTTTCCTACTATGAACTCTGGAGATATATGCACGTCTTCCTGCGCAGTGCAAGCCAAGTGGCGTTGCTGGATAGACGGCCGACTCACCTTGCTTCTCTCTCAGAGTTTGAATCTAGCGTCACACGGAATCATACCATGCAAAGTAATATTAAGAACATATTTATCGCACACACAAGTCCTCAATTGATACCATGGACGAGTACTTCTCTTTATCCTTTGTCTCATACACAGATTGAGACTCACACAGTACTCACCACGTGGAAGTACTCGTCTCTAATTTCAAGTCTTGCACACGCCATTTCTTAAATATTTCAACTTATGGTACACACGCTATTTCTTCAATATTTCAACTTATTGTACACACGCTAGTAATTCAGCTTAACTTAAGCACACGGAAGTATTTCAACTTATTGCTACACGTGGTTTCATTGTGACCATTGGTCACTTCCGAAGATTACTACGATCCCATTAATATTACCTGCCTGACATTTAATTCCCCCCACAAAAGTTCCTGAAATAGAGAAATTATTATTTCAAACTACTCTTAAATATTCCACATGCATACCATGTCTCCACTCTTTTGTCTTTATGGAGCACAACTAAGACAGGTCTTAACAGCACAAGATCCAGCGGCAGAGTGCTGAAACATGGCCATTCTTCAGGTCCTCTCGCACCTCTGTCGAAGTGGGGGGAGCACCTTGCTACCGTATTGGTCAGCCACATTTCAGGCGCTCAAAGCTCAGGTAAATTTCATCTCTTTGGTCCCACCAAAGGTGGCCAAAGGATCGTCTCAAAGATGATCATATATTCACATTCACTATCTGTGGTTAGCAGATGACCATACATTCAATCATTTCACAGATCTCACCAAACTGGATGTAGGGATTTATTTTGAGAGAGTGCACATGTGATCAATTAAATAAATAAATTGTCATTCTTTCCCACACTGGTATCCGCCTTCGCTGTATTAATTGAAATTGAGTTATTTTCCAAAAGAACGTGTTGTTCTGACAAAAATAATGAAGTATGTTGTACCTATTTTCAAAGTCTGGCGGTACTTTACCCTTTCACCACCGGCTACCCATGCAGAAAAAAATGGCATGGTACTATCCTTGCAATGCGAGGGTAGTTCCGAACATTTTTTTTTAAGAAAGGTGTATTAGAACAAACGTAGCAAGGCATCAAAATAACCAGGAGGAGACCTTAGCCCCTGGTGACCTCAAATAGATTACCAAATGCTGTTACTTTACCAAATTATTGACACAGTTGTTCCATTATTATACTCTCCACAATCTGGACTAACGTACACATACAAATTTACAACAATTCACATGACAAATAAAACATTACATCATACAAATAAAAAATAATATTGAGATAAAAATTTGCGTAGTTAGGGGATCTTCGTTATTTTTATGAGTAATCCAAACTTCACTAATTCTATGACAAAATAAAAAAAAATACTAATTGTGCTCATGAAATTTTAAATAGCTCACCGTCCAAACACAGAACAAGTAATCTGACATTTCCATTGCGTTGCAATAATCTTTACATGGCAATGTCTATATACAAAACAAAATCAACAAAAAAAAAAATTGCGTACACTAGTTACATGCAGAAGTCAGGCTCCATATCAGTACTCTAAAATATACATCAAACCTACAGAGAAATAAAACTGAGAAAGAAAACAACGAAATATACCACAAGTTACATACTAGTTACGTAATATAGTCAGTCTAAGACATCATGTCATACCTCATTAACTATCATTACTTAAGCAATTGCCACCACTACTCGACTGTGAGTTTAACCTTATCCTTGTCCACCAGTACAAATACCTGCTGCTCAGCTAGTCAGTCCATCAACTTTGATCAATACACGCAGTAAATAGTTAGCAATAAGTGCTTGAATCCACCAGTAGCTCTCGTATCTTACTCTACTGCTCATTTCTCTGTTGTTACACATTTAGACGACAAGAGCATGCATTTCGACTAGCCTTCGTTACACTTTAATGTGAAATATCACCACTGTGATAATGCAAATAAGTGGCTTCAGTCAACACACCAACAAGGTCATTACTGTCCACGACATCAAAATTCACCAGTTAATTCCGGTATTTGTTGTGCAATGCAAACTCTGTAACATACCTCTAAGACATCTCCACATTATTAATTCTACTCACCTTCATTTACCACTGTTTCATCACGTCGAATCTCTCTTTATTAATCACACTGCTTCACGTCGCTTCTCTCCTTAAATATCACCTTTATCCACTACTATTTATCACGTCGCTTCTCTATCTACAATCTTTATCCACTCATCAATCATCATGTCGTTTCTGCTTGATCCTTAATCATATGACAAAAAATACGTACATACACCACTCTGTCGTCTCCTGTTCATGACTCATTCGACCAGTCTATTCCGTCATACTTCCTGACATCCCGCCTGAAAATTGTTATGTTCGATTTGACCCTGCACAACGTTACACACCACAAATAAATACACTGACTATCTACCATAACTTGCCTACTTTCGATCTATCCTTAACTTTTCCATAATTTGATGTTGGAAATGTGATGAAGCCCACGAGATTGTTTTCCTTTGATCGTATCAATAAGTACAGCATTTTCATGGACAATACGCCTCACTCTGAATGGTCCACTGTACACAGTAAAGAATTTGCTAGTTAGGAATCTGTGCTTACATGAAAATTAAATGTGTGCAGAGAATATACAAGCTGGGAGAAAGGTACAGCCCAAGTGTTAGAAACTTTGGTGCTAGTGGCCTCTTTCCCTAACACCAGATTCCGAACAACCATACACACCACCTCATAACTGTCACTATGACAATGACATACTATATATCAGATAGCACCTAATCTAAAAAACTTCGATCACATTGCTGATATTACCTGTAACAGCAGTGTAAATGTACCCCATGCCATACAGATCACAATGTTGACTTTTTACATTACGTGTTAAGTACCTGCAAATAGTCAAATCGCACTAATTAAACTGGACTCATTGGCATTATTACATAACTTTTTAGCAACTGTTTTTTTTTTTTTTTTTTTTTTTTTTTTGAGGAAACAGTCCTTTTACTTTACTGTTAGAAATAAAAATTTGCAGATTTTGCTCTGAGAGACCAGCCTAACAGATTCCATTACTGGTGTTTTATTCTCTGATCAGAAGTATGGTATTTGCATTCCTACATATAAGTGGAGTATGTCTGCTACATAGACAATTTTCAGTGCCAGCTGCGTGTGTTTTAAGGCAAGATGCTAAGGGCTGATATGTTGGATTAGTTTCTCTTATCCTTCCATCCATTATGACAAGAATGAAATGCCAGGATTCCATGCTCTCCTGTCATTCTGATAGTTTCTGCCGTTCCTATCCTTGACTCTGTCTGACCTATGAGCCGTGTCTCCGTTCACATTGTTGCTCTCATTTCCCAGTTCCTGTAACAAGTGCTGAAATGACGCAGAATCGTCTAAGCCTCTGCCTGTTATCACTATATCTCTGCGCAATTTCACTGGCAACTTCGTTATATAGATCCTAATGAACTCCCCAGTTTCGTATGGCACATCCAAATACCTATTTCGTCTCAGCATTTCCTGATAGCACGACACTGGATCTCTTATACCACCTTCGTTACAATTTGGCATCATCAATATGCTTTGCTTAACCTGGTCCTGCTTACTCTTCGACCAGAATTCATATAAAAACTTGTCACAAAATATCTTGTAGCTATTACAGTCTTTAATAACTTCCTGCATTTTCGCTCTAGCCTCGTCCCTCAAATGATTACACACAAACTTCATTTTGAGGAGCGGTCCCCACGATGAAGGTAATGAATCTTGAAATTGAGACAGCCTTGGACTATACCCAGTTGGGTTTGCCACCTGTTTTATCCGACACAACAGTTCTTCTAACTCTCTGAGTTCGTCTTCCTCTTTCTGCCTATTTTCGTTTTTTTGAATTTATCTCACTCTCCCTCTGCAGTCTACCTGGTGGTGTTTCACCTTCGCTTCTACACGCTAATTGCAACTGTGCTAGTTCTTCCCTGTGTTTCCTATTTGTTTCTAATTGTGCCTCTTTAAACTGTAATAGCGATTGTATCTCCTCCTGGTCGGCATAAACATCTCGCTGCGTACTGTCAGAGCCTGTTTCGCCTCTTATACTGATCTTTTCTACATCTGTGCTAATCGTATTCATTCTGACCACTACCTCCGCAACTTCATCCCTGTGTTTATTTAGCGCCACTTCCTGCCGGGTGACTTGAGCTTCCACGCTGTCTAATGCCCCTTGTTTATCTGCAAGTAAGTCCTCCACTATCTCTTTGATTCGTTCATCCGGCAACACATCCCTACGTTCTGTAATATCGCTCTCTATTGCACTTATTCGTACCTCCAAATTATTGGCTTTTTCTTTCACGGCATCACATACTTGCTTCAACGAATCCAGATTCTTCTCCCCCTCATCTAACCGATTATTAACTGTGGACAGACGCTCGTCGATAACTGTGTGTAGCTTCCTCATTGCCTCTTTATTTCCCTTATCCATTGCCTCCAATCTTTCCTTATTTGCTTCCAATCTTTCCTTAGTCTCCCTATCTCTCTCCTTATTATCTCTATCCATCGCTTCCAATCTTTCCTTATTTGCCTCCAATCTTTCCTTAGTTTCCCTATCCATCGCTTCCAATCTTTCCTTATTTGCTTCCAATCTTTCCTTATACTCCCTATCTCTTTCCTTATTATCTCTATCCATCCTCTGTAAAAACTGCAGTAGCACATTGTCATCTGCTACTTTCGGTGCGCTCACCTCGTTCGCCTGAGAAACCGTAGCTTCGCCAAGGGTAGCTACACGATCACTGCGTACCTGACCTGGTCCCGGCTCCCCCGCGTCGTCGGGAAAAGCCCCCGGTTGCGGAAAAAGCCCGCCGCTCAAAGGATCACCTGGCCGCGGTCCACTGAACAATTCAGCCCCTTCCGAGTGTTTGCCGTTCCCACTCATTAGCCCATGGTCGACACCTACTTCCTGCTGCACTGCTACGTTCACCCCAGAATCACTATTCTCCATGGTGACTACACTTTTCGACTACGACCTAGTTACTACGGACATCACGCAAAAAAAATTATGCAACGATCTTCCAGCCTTGGACGATATAGCAATTAATTACATAAAAAAATAAAAGATCCTCACCAATCCAGAAAGAAATTGCAAACAAACAAAATTTTTACTTCTTAGCGCTATCACAATATATTCCATCAAAAAAAATCTTAACAGCAAACCCTAACAGCAAAATCCTGGCAGGGTCGAAATTATGAGAGGCACCCACATGCCTTGCTCATACTGTGGCATCAAGCAGTCAGGCCTGCAAGATGAGTGGTCTGCCAAGCGAATGGATTCATTCTTATTTATCGAGCAACATGAACTCTCGTACTCACAATTAAGTTACAAATTATCCTCCTGTATGAATAATACACAACGGAAAAATGCATCTGACTATCAGTAATTTACAGAACTCTGACTGTTCACTACGCACTGGCAATAGCACATTTTCTTTCCTTTTTATTTAACGGCTTTTATCAACACGTGGCCATCGCACTGAATATGAGTGGCGCACACATTATAAATTCTGGATATCATGACAACATACAATTCGAAGGAAAAGGCCACCAATCTTTTTCTTTTCACTATCTTATTTATTCTGATAGGTATTCTGTGAGGTATGTGATGCGTCTCAAACAGCCTCTCCATACAAATGCCAACCTCACCTTCACGAGTTGCAGCCAAGGATTGCTGCACGGTACACCCTGTTACCACTAAAGAGGATATGGCGACCGAGTATCTCCCGGAATAAGGAGACACCCTCTACCAAGCGAAACGGCCTCCTAGGAGGGCGGATGAGCAGGTAGAGGCAGGACACTCTCTTGTCCTTGCGATGGGAAACTGTCCCTAAAGGCGGAAGAGCCACATGATGGCCAACGGCATAGAATGAAGAAGGCAAGGAGAAACCACTTCATTAAAGAATTAATTAGATTTCTCAAGTATCAGCAGCCATAATATGAATATGAAACAAGCTCTAGTAAAAATGCAATCCGGAGTAATAGCCCCTCATTCGGTTCTCCGGGAGGGGACTACCAGAGATCTCGTTTCAACAGTTCATAGGAAGAAAGGAAATAAAAAGAGCTATAGTAGAATTGGAACGTGGAACGTCCGCACCTTACTGCAGATGGGGAAGCTCGAAAACCTTAAGCAAGAAATGAAGAAAATAAAGTTGGATATACTAGGAGTGTCTGAAATGAGATGGCCTAACTGCGGAGATTGCTGGAGTGATGAGTACAGGATAATTCACACAGGAACGATAGAAGATAGACCTGGAGCAGGTGGGGTTGGAGTAGTTATGAGTCGAAAATCGGGGCAGAGAGTGAAGGGATATATACAATATGGAGGAAGGATAATACTTGTCAGTCTGGATACCAAACCTACAGAGACGGTTGTGATACAGGTCTATATGCCTACCACAAACCAGGGGGATGAGGAAGTTGAAGCTGTATATGAAGAGTTAAATGGAGCCTTGAGAGGAATCAAAGGAGAAACAAATTTAATAATCATGGGAGACTGGAACGCAATAGTAGGAGATAAGGAGGTACAGCCAGCTGTTGGACGCTACGGCCTTGGTAAAAGGAATGATAGAGGAGACCGACTGATAGAATTTTGTAACAGGAATCAACTGATAATATCGAACACGTGGTTTCAACATCACCCCCGTAGAAGATACACCTGGAAGTCACCAGGGGATAGAGAACGATACCAAATTGATTACATTCTAGTCAAAAATAGATTTAGAAATCAACTAAAAGACTCTAGAGCATACGCAAACCCAGATATTGTGAGTGATCACAACATGGACGTTGCGGAATGCCGACTCAAGTTCAAATGCATAAGGAAGAAAATAGGAAATGGAAAACTGGATATAGGGAAGCTTGGAAACCGTGAGACGCAGAAGGAGTTCCAAGAAAGGGCTAAGGATCTAATTCAACAGCATCCTATAGAGAATGTAGAACAACATTGGGAAAATATGAGAGATGGCCTAATAAAAGCAGCTGAAGAGATAATTGGAAAACAAAAACCTGAAAAGAGGAAGGAGTGGATAACTGATGAAATAATACTTATGTTTGAGGAAAGAAGGAAGCTCAAAAATAATGAGATGGAAGAAGGGAAAACGGCATACCGAGTGCTTAGGAACAAAATCAACAGGAAGTTGAAACAAGTAAAAGAAAGATTCCTTGAAGACAGATGCAAAGAAGTTGAAGACCTTCTGAAGAAAGGGAACCTTGAATTAGTATACAAAACAGTGAAACGCTTCTTCTCAGGAGGACAAAGGATTAGATGTAATGCCCTAATAAGAGAGGATAATAAGATGGTGTATAATCATGAAGATATAGCACATACATGGAAGGAATACCTAGAGAAATTATATGGAGGCAACGTATAAGATGACATGATTGAAAGTGAGGACGAAGTAGATAAAGATGAACTAGGAGACAGCATACTAAGGTCTGAATTTGATCAGGCACTACAGGCACTTAAGCACGGAAAAGCACCAGGAATTGACTCATTGCCTGCAGAAATCATCAAAGCAGCTGGAACAGAAATAAAAGATAAATTGTATAAATTAATCTGCCAAATATATGAAACTGGAGAGCTGCCTGAGGACTTCAAAAAGTGTATTATTGTTCCATTACCAAAGAAAATGCCAGCAAAATCATGTGCACAATACAGAACCCTCAGCCTAACATCACATGCATCAAAAATTTTGACGACCATCCTCCTCAGAAGAATTGAAGGGAACGTGGAATGCATGCTCACAGAAGACCAGTTTGGCTTTAGAAGAAGGAGAGGTACGCGAGAAGCCATTATGGCCCTAAAGCTCAGAATAGAAAAAAGAATGGAAAAAGGAAAGGACACCTACATAGCATTTATTGACCTCGAAAAAGCCTTTGATGAGGTTGAATGGAAAAAACTATTCCAGATATTGAGGGAAACTGGAGCTAAGTACAAGGACAGGAGAACGATATGGAACATATACAAAGAAGAGGTAGCAATAGTGAGATGTGGGGAACATCAACAACAAGCAAAAATGAAACAGGGTGTGAGACAGGGATGTGCACTCTCCCCTGTCCTCTTTAATATGTACATACAGAAAGCAATGGACGAGGTCAGAGAAAAGCTAGGACAAGCTAATGGAATCAGGATGCAGGGGAAAATAGTTGATATGCTGCGTTTTGCGGATGACATTGCTGTCCTAGCGGAAAATGAGGAAGAATTACAAGTAGTGTTGGAGGAAATGGAAAACACTCTTGCTACACGGTACAACATGAAAATAAATAAGTCAAAAACAAAAATCTTAGTTGCAAGCAAACAAAATAATCAAGCAATTACGAATATAAGGCTGAATGGAGAGAAGCTGAAAGAAATACAAGACTTTGTCTACTTGGGAAGCAGAATAACATCAGATGGTCGTAGTAGGAAAGATGTAATAAGTAGAATAAATCAGGCAAAGATTGCATTCTATAAAAGGAAAGGACTCCTCACATCAAATATGATAAGTCTGTCGTTAAGGAAGCGGTTAATAAAGACCTTTGTTGGGAGTGTGCTTCTCTACGGCAGCGAAACCTGGACACTTGGAGAGGACGAAAGAAGAAGGATTGAAGGATTCGAAATGTGGTGTCTGCGAAGAATGTTAAAAATTCCATGGATGGCCAGGATGACAAATGAAGAAGTCCTGCAGAGAGCGGAGGAAGTTCCACTTCTTTGGAAGACGGTCGAGAAGAGGAGAGATATATGGATGGGACACATTCTGAGACATGAAAGTCTTCTCCACACTATAACGGAAGGCCTTGTGGAGGGCAAAAGGGCAAGAGGCAGACATAGAAGAAAGTACATAAGCCAGATAATGCAGGACCTAGGATGCGGAAGTTTCACGGAATTGAAGAGGCTGGCCGACAATCGCACTGAATGGAGAGCTGCTGCAAATCAATCTTAGGACTGGCAACTTAAGAAGAAGAAGATTTATTCTGATAAATTCTATAACCTATACACACAAATTCTATAACCTACAACAATAACACATGAGAAATTCCGCCCAGTGGGCGTGGCTTAACACTGGTGATTCTCTACCTTGTGGTCTTGTAATTATTTAACGCTACAGTGCACTTTCTGGATAGGATGGTGGATCTTTTATTATTTCTCACACTTCGACTCTCACAATCATCATCACGAAACTTTCCTCCAGACTGAGCAGTACAAAAGGAACACGCATAACCCACTAATCTTTTGAAACTACTTCGCTACTCTCCCATGCAGACCACACATACCTAAATTACATGACATACACCACACTACAAAATGAAATACTACACAGGGAATAGTCACAACATTATCATTTTCAGCTTTCCCACTTCAATTAATATTTATCCCAGTTTCACACGACACTGCCCCACTTCGTAATTCTACTTTCCTACTATGAACTCTGGAGATATATGCACGTCTTCCTGTGCAATGCAAGCCAAGTGGCGTTGCTGGATAGACGGCCGACTCACCTTGCTTCTCTCTCAGAGTTTGAATCTAGCGTCACATGGAATCATATCACGCAAAGTAATATTAAGAACATATTCATCACACACTTGAGTCCTCAACTGACACCATGGACGAGTACTTCTCTTTATCCTTTGTCTCATACACAGATTGAGACTCACACAGTACTCACCACGTGGAAGTACTCGTCTCTAATTTCAAGTCTTGCACACGCCATTTCTTAAATATTTCAACTTATGGTACACACGCTATTTCTTCAATATTTCAACTTATTGTACACACACTAGTAATTCAGCTTAACTTAAGCACACGGAAGTATTTCAACTTATTGCTACACGTGGTGTCATTGTGACCGTTGGTCACTTCCGAAGATTACTACGATCCCATTAATATTACCTGCCTGGCATTTAATTCTCCCCACAAAAGTTCCTGAAATAGAGAAATTATTATTTCAAACTACTCTTAAATATTCCACATGCATACCATGTCTCCACTCTTTTGTCTTTATGGAGCACAACTAAGACAGGTCTTAACAGCACAAGATCCAGCGGCAGAGTGCTGAAACATGGCCATTCTTCAGGTCCTCTCGCACCTCTGTCGAAGTGGGGGGAGCACCTTGCTACCGTATTGGTCAGCCACATTTCAGGCGCTGAAAGCTCAGGTAAATTTCATCTCTTTGGTCCCACCAAAGGTGGCCAAAGGATCGTCTCAAAGATGATCATATATTCACATTCACTATCTGTGGTTAGCAGACGACCATACATTCAATCATTTCACAGATCTCACCAAACTGGATGTAGGGATTTATTTTGAGAGAGTGCACATGTGATCAATTAAATAAATAAATTGTCATTCTTTCCCATACTGGTATCCGCCTTCGCTGTATTAATTGAAATTGAGTTATTTTACAAAAAAATGTGTTGTTCTGACAAAAATAATAAAGTATGTTGTACCTATTTTCAAAGTCGGGCGGTAATGTACCCTTTCAAGGTTAAGGAAAGGCAAACCTACGTTTCTGGCATTTGTAGACATAGAGAAAGCTTTTGACAATGTTGACTGGAATACTCTCTTTCAAATTCTAAAAGTGGCAGGGGTAAAATATAGGGAGCAAAAGGCTATTTACAGTTTGTACAGAAGCCAGATGGCAGTTATAAGAGTCGAGGGACATGAAAGGGAAGCAGTGCTTGGGAAGGGAGTGAGACAGGGTTGTAGCCTCTCCCCGATGTTATTCAATCTGTATATTGAGCAAGCAGTATGAAACGTCCCCTTTGAACAATTATACATGACTGTGCTTAGCCTGACACACAATATTTTTAGCGCAACGCAATCTGACTTTCAATAACCCTACAAAAGAATGGCCCTGACTAACGTTAACCTATGCGTTTCACAAATCGCTTACCTCACAAAAATCTTGGTTACTCGAACTACTGCAATACAGCAAGCGCCACTACTGCCAGCTAAATAAAAGATTCAAATTACGGAAGGCACTAACTACTGATATGGATAGTTAGCAAATGAAAGATATTAATAGAGAACAAACAATGTATTTACCTTAATAGTCATAATATATATATAGCAGTTCATGACAAATTACAAAACTCCGCCATCTCTCTCCCCACATCCACCACTGCTGGCGGCTCACCTCCAACTGCGCAACGCTACGCGCTGTTAACATCCAGCTGCCGCTGCCCAACACTACAATGGCAGACAACAATGCAAACTAGACACAGACTGCACACAGCACAGCCAGTGATTTTTATACAGAGGTGGCGTTACCAATAAAAAAACCTAAACAGCCTACTTACATAGCCCCCATGCTCCCCACAAAAAATTTTACAAATTGGTTTGGGCAGTGGCCAATACAGATTTGAAAAAAATTTTTCGTAATTACAATAACAAAGAAATCAAATGCACACACTTATTGATACAATGTTGGTCAAAAGCTAAAATTTTTTCACAGTCCATAAAGATAGACCTGATCATTCATCATAATAGTAATTATGGTTTTTTTTCACAAAGTCTCATTAGTAAAAGAAATTGCACACGGAAGTAGTGGATTTCCATGCAGTCTTGAAGAAGTAGTGTTCACAGTCCATAAAGATAGTCCTGATCATTCATCATAATAGTAATTACAGTTTTTTTCACAAAGTCTCATTAGTAAAAGAAATTGCACACAGAAGTAGTGGATTTCCACGCAGTCTTGAAGAAGTAGTGTTGTCCTTCCAACGGAAAGACAGTGCTGACTCTTGACATGCAGACAGGTAATGGGCCACAACAGAGCAAACCCACAGCAGAGTCAATCGAAGTTTTGAAGAGTATTGGTAGGTAGGTCATCACAGTGTAGACCCACTGTGGTCCTGGTAGAGATTATGGTATTGGTGAGCCACCAGAGGTGCAGACCCACTGCAGTCCTTGTAGAAATAATGGTATTGGTGAGTCATCAAAGGTGTAGACCCACTGTAGTCCTAGTAGAAATAATGGTATTGGTGGGTCATCAAAGATGCAGACCCACTGCAGTCCTTGTAGAGATGGTCAGCAGCCATCTGTTGCGACTGTGCAGGTGCACAATCACCATTGAAGAGTCTTGCGGATAATGTAGCAAGTCCACAACCACCACTTGTGCACTCATAAAGTTTTTTGAATTGTCCTTAGAACCAGCAATGCTGTTATCCAGTCCCTTGCTGAATTATTAACACACATGCAAACACTAACAGTCCCAACTTCTCACATACTGTGCATATATTATGGCCAACAGAAACGTGTGCAGTGAAATGATACTTAATTTGAAGAACTGGTAACAATTACAATTTGATAACATAAAAATACAATAACAAAGGTACAAAATACATCATTAAAGAACATAACAATACAGAGAACATTTGTAGTACAGGCTTTACAAAAGAATCGAAATAACATATACGTCAGTGTTCCAGGAATTATGACATGAGTACATACATAAAAGATCAGAATAGCTTTCGAAACACCAACTTCACACATGAACATTAAGACAGAACAGAATAAATAATGTATAAACATCTTTACAAAGAAAATAACATAGTATTTGAAAAATTCTACAACATAAATCTTATTAGCTAAACACATAAAGACAGGAAAAACACAAATACACAAGAGTACACACACATATAGCGGAATAATACAAAAGGATAGGACAGGGTTTGTTTTACTGCAGTATTTTGCAAACAAAACTTCCTTTACTTCTTGGAGATCTCCCTTCATTCATCATTACTCCCAAAAAGTCCTATCTATACCTGCTTTCTGTATTCTATTCATATTTCTTTGAAAATAATTATTTCTCAGTGCACAATACTCATTTTTGCCAAATCTGTTTCTTATAACTTCTCAATGCATTTCTTCCAATTCATCGCAACTCATTCTCTTATATAGTCTACCCCCTCTTAAGCTAACTTAAATCTACTGAGCTCAGATGCTAAACTAAGAGACGAGGCAATGCAGCAGCACAAAAGAATTAACACACACAGCAATGATCAAAAATACAAATGGCGAAGCAAGCAGCATAAATTACAACTAATATAAGGCAATGAGCAGCAAACAAGAAAAATAAATCAGTAGTAAACTGGCTTAGCAGAGTAACACAAATTAAAATTCAGTAGCACTATGCCGGGCAAACAGCAGAAGCAAATGATATAACTAGTACCTAAACATGACAAAGCTCAAACAGAAAAAATTTTACACTAAAGACAACAATGCAGATAAGGGAAATGTCTATTCACATCTTAATGTCTATGTAATTAAAGTTGTGCACCACCAGAAGTTATTCTACCAAAAAAGTTACCAAGTACTTGAAAAGAAAATTATGAATGCAGTTCCTGTGAAGGTAAACGTCTTTTTGTGCTCCCTCATTTTTTTTGAAAAAATTATTATTTAATCGGTCTGTAGGCAGAAAATATTTATATTCGTACATCTATAAAATTTTGTTTTAACCAATGCTGCAGTGCAGCTAGAAACTAGATATTAAACAAAATGAGTAAATAAATACATAAAGGCAAGCCATATGGCATTTCTCTCAATTAGCAAGACAATAGCCGTGAAATGTTTCTCCGTTTCATTAGGCATTTTAGTAAATATCATAAATTAAGAGCTCCACAGTGTAATCATGTTTTCAAGTTTGAGGGTGTCGTATTTACGATGCTTTCTACAAAGGAATGTCAATAGCGAGGATAATGGCCTCCCTTTTTTTTTCTTCTCCACCTGCGCCTCTGGCACACACTAATGGCTTTTTTTTTTCCAGGCGTCTGTCACGCAGCTGGGTGCTTACAGAGACCTACCTTTCAGGTGGGCGCCAAAAACGTATTACGCCAAGGTCACTTACCTTTCTTAACGAAATATTTACGACAGCAGTTTCCGCTACAGTGACAGTCTCATATAAAAATTTCATAGGTCAAGAATTTGTGTTACAAATCTGTAGAAACAAAATCCTATAAATATAACAGCGTCCAAAAAATTTTCGCCAGCATTGTGATACATTCACGCATATACACACATTTCATAACTCTTAAAGTACGATTCTTGGTTTCCAACAACCTTTCTCACAAATCTGCGTCCCTAACCACTACTCATTATTCCTTACCTTATTCGTCGACACTTCTTCAATATTTCATCATAACAGATGCATAGCATATTCAAATAATCATTATAGCATCAGCTTATTGATCATAACCATACTGCAACAGCATAATACACACAGTCATCGTAATAATAACATCATAACACCTCAGTCAACTCTCAAAATCGTCGTAACTTCCTCCAATAATTTCTAAGCCTAAAAAAAATTCTCTGCTCATGTCAAAAGTGTCAGCTGCCTCAAACGTACTTTAAAAATCATGATCCCATACCAAATACATCATTCAAAGCTCTAATAGTATCACAATGGTTCCAAAAAAATATGAACAGTTCACAAAGTAGAGACAAAATACAATTTCGTAAGTGTGAAGTTATCCAACTGTGTAATTGCGTAAACATCTGTCACTGATGTAGTAAAAATAATGTTTGTTTCTCTGTCAAATAATCGGGTAGCTGTGTAATTCTGTGTTAGAGAAATATGGTACCGATGTGTAAAGTTGTATAAGCAAATACCATATTAGCTAGGGCTTCTTGTGCTTGCCAAACACATGGTACACGAAGTAGGCGTGTACCCCCCTGAGGATCAATGTAATTATACCCTCAGGTGCTACAGATTACAGCAAAGGAATGAAATGTATCACGGAAAAACTTTGTATCATTGTACTTCAAATATCTTTAAAAATAAATGTTTTAAGTACAAAATTAATCACTCAAATGCGTGTCCTGTAGCGCTAAATGTGCGTCTTGCTGTAAGATAATTCTGTGGAAGTGTCCTAATTATCGTCCTCCGAAAGCTAAGTTCTGCAGAAGTCAATGTACTTACCCCATCATAAACGAAAGTGAAGTGCTTTGTGTATAGATATCGTAGTTATTACGTACATTACTGTGATCAAGAAAGTACTATACTGTAAAGTATTGTTGTGCTACGAAAAAGGCTCTCACATTGTAGCTTACTACTAAAACATGTTTTGCTTTCCAGAAGAATTCAGAAAAACTGTGCGGATATAAAACAGAAACACTGCAAAAGCAACATTGTAAATTGTCACTCATTAGTAGCGTCGTGATAAAATCGTGTAGCTGTCACATAAACTAGCCACTATGTCATCTGGTATCTCACTGAAAGTACTTTAAATCCAGAATGTATTTTCAAGTAAACCAAAATGTTGCATTAAAATCTCATTAGCAGTACCAGTATACGTCCTAAGTATGTGAGCCTTATAGTCATTACGTAAACGTGCAACTAACAAGCAAGAATGTACACACACAATAACACTGTGTCGTCTGTTCACAATAACAATGCATTCGTAATTTCTGTTTAAATAAGTTCTCTTCATTCTTGACTGGATATTTAACTTCAAACATTGTTGCATATTAACAGATTCTAAGTCTGACAAAGCATACTAGTAATGTAAAGTGAAAAGTTATATGACAAAGACAAAGTTAAAAAGCAGATTATCTTTCAATAAACGGTTTTACATGTGAAATGTGGTGTAAACCTTTACTCTTCCTAGTACGCAGAGTTTGAACTTGAATGCAATTGTCATTTGGTATACGTCGGTAAAGAATACTGAAATTTTTTCTCAAGGTTAGCGTCTATGTTATTTTTCCCTGAGCCAGCCGGCGCACGTGGCTGCGGTGCGAGTCATTGTCTGTTTCTTTGTTGGCGCGCGCCGTTATTGGGATAAAGAGACCTAGCTTCTACAAATTCACGTTGTCGAAAGTGCCCTGCTCTGTTTGAATCCCGCCAGTTCTGATGAAATTCAGGTCTGTCGTTATGATTATCTCGTCTGTCGTCATGTCGGTAGATTCCACAGTTTCTTTCTTGTCGGTCTCGTGGTGGAGAATTTCTCCCTGAATCGTAACTGCGCGCTGGACCGTTGCGTCTAAAGTTCTTCTGTCTCCCTTGATAATAATTATATTGGTTCCCAAATTGTCTACTTCTCTGATTGTCTCTGTGATATTCATTACTACGGAAATGCGATCTTTCTCTGTAACTATTACCCTGCCAGTGGTTGTCATATGGGTGGTGTCTGTTTTGTTCACGATTTGCGTTGTGAGAATAGCCTTGTCGTGTCCAGTTATTATTTCTTTCATCGCGGAATTGCGACGGATGTGACCTGTAATTGTTGTACTCCTGTTTTCGCGTTCCGCGATTGTCAGTGTCAATTTCCAGTTCTTGTAACAGCCCTGAAAAGCTTCAATGTCGTCTTTGCAACGTCCTGCTAAAATAATATGTAGTAAATGTTCAGGCAATTTGAGTAAGCAAATGCGGATGAGTTCTGAGGGGCTGTATGGGTTTGAAAGATACTGATTCTTATGCAACATGTTTTCAAAATATTTGACAAGACTGGAAAATTCAGATTGTTCAAAGTGTTTCATCATCATGATGCTATGTTTTACTCGGTCTTGTGTAGCTTGAGACCAATATGCTGAGAGGAAAGCATGGTAAAATTCTCCTTCACTGTGACAATCGTGAATGACCGATTGCATTCTTACAGCTGGTTCATTCTCTAAGTAGCCACACATAAATTCTAACCTGTGCTCCAATGACCAGTTGGGAGGAAAACAATGAGAAAATTGATGGAGCCATGCTGGTGGATGAATGTCGTTGCCAGAATTCTTAAATGTTTTGAATTTACGTGTAGTAATGAACAGCTAATAGTCAAAATCATCGTGTCGGCGAGTCGCATATCGGTCATTGTTACGTTGTTTCGGTGGTTCCATCTCAAAATTCGGTGTGCCTTGCCAATTTCTTTCATAATTTCCGAAGTGTCCTGTGTTATTATTTTGTGGCTGTTCCGTACTACTATGTCCCTCTTCCCGTGTTGGAGCGCGAGTGTCCTCTGAAATATGAAATTTTTTGTATTACTTGTGCCAACTGATCTTGTACTTCCCGGATTTCTCTTTTGTATTGCGTATTAATTTGATTCTGATTTTCTTTGAATTTCTTAATTTGTTCATACTCTTCTGTGTCAGTGATGGCTACAGGTCTTGTGTCATTCAGATCATCATGTAGATAAGTTAGTGACCTGATCCGAAAGTTCGGCTAGTTTCTCCGATAGTGAACACATTTCCTCAGTGTGTTTTTCTGAACCAAGTTTCAGAGTGTCCATTTGTGTTGAAAACGAATCTACTGTGTCCTTCAAGTTTTCCTGAGCTTTTGCAAGTTGGGTAACCGAATCAGTAGATGCAACTGAGTCAAATTTAGCTTGCAAGGTCTCATGATTTTCATGAACAATAGTTTGCAGTTCTTTTATGGCTGCTTCGTGATTGTGTAACGCATTTTCATGCCGCGAAAAAATAGGTTGAAAATGCTCACAAATTTGTGTTTTTACGTCATTACAGACTTTTTGACATTTCGATTCGATTTTATGTAACTCAGTAGTTAAATCTTCACGTGTTTGTTCAAGCGTGGTGTGAAGATTTTGTTCCATTGCGTCTAACTCTTGCTGTGTTTGTCTCTGGTGTTGTTCCATTGTGTCTAACTTTTCAAGCTTTTGGCCCATTTGTTGCATTAATTGTAGTAACAACGCACTGGTGTCTGAAACATGTTCCTCAGTGCTTTTCGGCAGTGAATTTGCACCGGCAACATTCACATTTTGACAAGCAGAAAATGTGTCTTGACTCATTTGAGGAAACGGTGAGGACGCAAAACCTGAATCTACAGTATTTGCAAAATTGTGTCCTGTCATTTCGGATTCCTGAGGCGAGCTGTTGCCGAGCGATCGATCGATAATGCTTCCCTGTTCACTACCTGTTTCACTGTCTACGCCATTGTTTGCAGCCCGCTCCATTTCCCTATGCACAGTTACCAAATTACTACTTTGAACATTAGTTAATTCATTACTCGGTGGCGCTAACACACTGCTTTCGTCTTCACTGTCATTTCTCAGTTTACTTTGGAGCCTAGTATTACGTTTTTCACACGCCATTTTTGTCACAATATTTCACACAATAACACAGAAAAACACAATTTGAAGAGCAACAATAAGAGAATACATTAACATAGCAC
This sequence comes from Schistocerca americana, assembly GCF_021461395.2. Lineage (NCBI taxonomy): Eukaryota > Metazoa > Arthropoda > Insecta > Orthoptera > Acrididae > Schistocerca > Schistocerca americana. The sequence continues at coordinate 275,898,585 of NC_060123.1, read as the reverse complement.
TGAAAATAATATCTCGTTAATCGCAAGCGCAGCAGCGAAATACTTGGTGCACATTAACATGCATGCCACAACAACAATGAAAGACTGCAACTACAAAGGAGATCCTCTCTACAATTACGCGCTAGCAATAAACAAAAGCTACACTAATTACACAAACTACAAGAAAAAATCAGAAGATTCCAGTGAGGTATCCTCGGCTAAGGGTCGACATATGAAACGTCCCCTTTGAACAATTATACATGACTGTGCTTAACCTGACACACAATATTTTTAGCGCAACGCAATCTGACTTTCAATAACCCTACAAAAGAATGGCCCTGACTAACATTAACCTACGCGTTTCACAGATCGCTTACCTCACAAAAATCTTGGTTACTCGAACTACTGCAATACAGCAAGCGCCACTACTGCCAGCTAAATAAAAGATTCAAACTATGGAAGGCACTAACTACTGATAGGGATAGTTAGCAAATGAAAGATATTAATAGAGAACAAACAATGTATTTACCTTAATAGTCATAATATATATATAGCAGTTCATGACAAATTACAAAACTCCGCCATCTCTCTCCCCACATCCACCACTGCTGGCGGCTCACCTCCAACTGCGCAACGCTACGCGCTGTTAACATCCAGCTGCCGCTGCCCAACACTACAATGGCAGACAACAATGCAAACTAGACACAGACTGCACACAGCACAGCCAGTGATTTTTATACAGAGGTGGCGTTACCAATAAAAAAACCTAAACAGCCTACTTACAAGTAAAGGAAACAAAAGAAAAATTCGGAGTAGGTATTAAAATCCATAGAGAAGAAATAAAAACTTTGAGGTTCGCCGATGACATTGTAATTCTATCAGAGACAGCAAAGGACTTGGAAGAGCAGTTGAACGGAATGGACAGTGTCTTGAAAGGAAGTTATAAGAAGAACATCAACAAAAGCAAAACGAGGGTAATGGAATGTAGTTGAATTAAGTCGGGTGATGCTGAGGGAATTAGATTAGGAAATGAGACACTTAAAGTAGTAAAGGAGTTTTGCTATTTGGGGAGCAAAATAACTGATGATGGTCGAAGTAGAGAAGACATAAAATGTAGACTGGCAATGGGAAGGAAAGCGTTTCTGAAGAAGAGAAATTTGTTAACATCGAGTATAGATTTAAGTGTCAGGAAGTCGTTTCTGAAAGTATTTGTATGGAGTGTAGCCATGTATGGAAGTGAAACATGGACGATAAATAGTTTGGGCAAGAAGAGAATAGAAGCTTTCGAAATGTGGTGCTACAGAAGAATGCTGAAGATTAGATGGGTAGATCACATAACTAATGATGAAGTATTGAATAGAATTGGGGAGAATAGGAGTATGTGGCACAACTTGACAAAAGGAAGGGACCGGTTAGTAGGACATGTTCTGAGGCATCAAGGGATCACAAATTTAGCATTGGAGGGCAGCGTGGAGGGTAAAAATCATAGAGGGTGACCATGAGATGAATACCCTAAGCAGATTCAGAAGGTTGTGGGTTGCAGTAAGAACTGGGAGATGAAGAAGCTTGCACAGGATAGGGTAGCATGGAGAACTGCATCAAACCAATCTCAGGACTGAAGACCACAACAACAACAACATACTCAACAACGTAAACAGCTTCCAGTTCCGAATATATACTTTTGGGGCGCTGGGCAGACCTACACGTTAGATGCAGGAGGCTCGGAAATTATCGTTACGAACTTCTAGGACTGGTACAAGACACTGAGCACATAACATAATGAATAGGAACAGACTCCCGGAAATCTACCTTTTCCGTGCTGCAGCCGTTTGAAAACATGTTTAGTATGTAGTTTCTGAACAGGTTAGTCATGCAAGTGGGTGCTTATGTCGGACTGACTGATGTCTGTCGACGTCTGTGCTACCTTTCTGACCTGCTTCATTCACGTGTCTGTGAGTGTTAGAGCAACATGGCCGAGCACACGTCCATGATCCTTCTGGATGGCGAAGCTGATGGAAATGGAAGAGCTGCTCGTCGTCTTTATCGACATCGCTACGCACAACGTCCGGCTCCATCACATACTCTTCTCCCCACACTTACGCACCGGCTTCGAGAAAGGGGTACCTTCACGGTCAACAGGCGTAACTGTGGTGTTCCAAAGAGATGCCACACACCCCAATTGCAAGAAGCCGTATTCGCCATGTTGAAGAGAACTCGTCAAAAATGGTTCAAACGGCTCTGAGCACTATGGGAGGTCATTAGTCCCCTAGAACTTAGAACTACTTAAACCTATCTAACCTAAGAACATCACACACATCCATGCACGAGGCAGGATTCGAACCTGCGATCGTAGCGGTCTCGCGGTTCCAGACTGACGCGCTTAGAACCGCTCGGCCACACAGGCCGGCGAGAACCCGTCAACGAGTACACGAGCAACTGCGCATGCAATGGATGTCTCTCCCAGCATCGTCTGGTATGATGTAGAAGACCTAAAACTGCATCCTGACCATCTCCGACACTCCATACCACCTATAACACTCATAAAGATGTGAATGAGGCTCGAACTAGGTGAGAGAAGCAGGATAGACGTCAAATGGCCTCGGTCAATCCGACATAATCGCCTCCCATCATGACTACACTGTTGAAAACTACCTAGGAAACATGTTTTCGAACGTATGTAGCACGTAAACGGTAGGTTTTCGGACATGGATTCCTATTGAAGATATTCTGTACTCACCCTTCTCTATAAGTCATAGAATTTTGTGCCGGCCGCGGTGGTCTCGCGGTTCTAGGCGCGCAGTCCGGAACCGCGCGACTGCTACGTACGCAGGTTCGAATCCTGCCTCGGGCGTGGATGTGTGTGATGTCCTTAGGTTAGTTAGGTTTAAGTAGTTCTAAGTTCTAGGGGACTGATGACCTCAGATGTCAAGTCCCATAGTGCTCAGAGCCATTTGAACCATTTCTAACAAAAATGTTTACAGTTCCAGACTTGCACACTTGGGGCTGTGGTGCAGACTTGTATACGATGCGTCCGCAGCTGCCAACCGCACGACAAGAATCGTACCTTCAACGGGTTGATGTGGTTCGCAGTATTTTAATACCCGCGGTTGCGGGAACGGATGCGTTTCTCTGATCGGCGTAGACCGCTCTAGATGCGGTGAGAGCGGGGGAGCCGCCTAGCGGGCAGCGAGCCAGCTGGGAAGGCATTCAGCCCGTGCGGCTCAGGTGGACGGGCCGGGCCCGCTTTGATCGCACAATCAGTGAGCGGCGACTTCAAAGCGGCCGGCACTCAGACGCCCCTCGCCCAAAACATTACGCGCCGAGCAGCGGCGGCGCGGTCCGGCACTGGCAGCTAGCTGATACCGCCGCGCCGCCTCCGTCGTCTCTTTTTAAACTAATCTGGCCGCCGCCCGCGCCTTTTTCTTCCCCCTGGACAAAAATGTGGTGTGGTGCCCGCTGCCTGGAGCCTGCCGGCGTACAGCCCCGCCGCTGCTGCTGCGCGGGAGTCTATTTTTTCTCTTTTGCTCCCGGGAGATTCGACTTTTGCTCGAGTGCCACTGCAGCCAGGCACACTTGAGACCGAGCTTCCATTCTCCGCAAAGAAGGAAAGAAGGAAAAAGAGAGAGGAAAAAAAATGTAGCACAGGGGGGGGGGGGGGGGGGAGGGGCGAGAGAGGAGGAGGAAGAGGAGAAAGAATTCGTGGCCCACCACTAATGAACCTAACCTTTCTTGCGCGCAAATATTTCAAATGTCATCTCTTTTAATGGCACAATATTTATTCCGCTCGCGGTTTCCCCTCCTCATTTCAGTTGTATCTTAAGCTCTACTACCGGCGCGGAATCGGTAACTAATTTGTGGTAATAAGCATGCACCACACTTCACTAATTCCGAGGACTGTTGCCGTAAATTTATAGCCCCGTTACTCCACTGCTTGGGAGAGCAATTTTTCGGCTAAGCCCATTCAGAGGAACAACTCGACCATTCGACGCTGTATTACAACAAAACTGTTGCGACGCCCCGTAATTCAAGACTTTTCCTTTTCTGTATATATGGAGGGAAGCTTATAAACATCGTTTAGCAGCCATTTGCCTTTGCTTTCAGTAGTACGTCCCCCTGGGACTAAAATAATGCTGATGTTTGTTTCTATGATGTTTATCGCATCCGGCATTTTTAATGCTGATCCCTATCCAGAACCGGGTCCGAGAGGATGGTTTAATTCCGGAGGTACGCATAAAGTGTCATCCGAAATTGTGCTAAACGCATTCTCTGAAAATTATTTCGAGCAGTTAGTTCATCAGCCTACGCGAATAGTAAACGGTTGTGAAAACACACTTGACCTCTTAGCAACAAATAATCCTGAGTTAATAACCAGCATCAAAACCGATATAGGGATTAGTGAATACAGGGTTGTCGTAGCGATATTGAATACTGCAACCGCAAAATCCTAGAAAAATAAGCGAAAAATATACCTATTCAAAAAAGGAAATAAAATTCACTTGACGCCTTCCTGAGAGACAATCTCCACTCATTCCAAATTAAGAATATAAGTGTAGACCAGATGTGGCTTAAAAGCAAAGCTATAGTATCGGCAGCAATTGAGAGGTTTATACTAAATAAACTAACAAACGACGGAGCTGATTACCCTTGGTACACAAAACGGATTAGAACGATGTTGCAAAAACAACGAAACAAACATGCCAAATTTAAACAGACGCAAAATCCTCAAGACTGGCGATCCTTTACAGAAGCTCGAAATTCAGCGCGGAGTTCAATGAGAGACGCCTATAACAGTTTCCACAACGAAGCTTTGTCTCGAAACCTGGGAGAAAAGTCAAAGAGATTCTGGTCGTATGTGAAGTTTGTTAGCGGCAGGAAACAATCAATGCCTTCTCTGCGCTATAAGAATGAAGATATTATCGAAGACAGTGCTGCCAAAGCAGATTTACTAAACACAGCCTTCCGAAATGCCTTCACAAAAGAAGAGGAAGTAAATATTCCAGAATTCGAATCGAGAACAGCTGCCAACATGAGTAATATAGAAGTAAATATCCTCGGAGTAGTGAAGCAATTCAAATCACTTAATAAAAGCAAGTCTTCTGGTCCAGACTTTATACCAATTAGGTTCCTTTCGGAGTATGCTGATGCATTAGCTCCATACTTATCATATACAACCGTTCGCTTGACGAAAGATCCGTACCCAAAGACTGGAAAGTTGCACAGGTCACACCAATATTCAAGAAAGGTAGTAGGAGTAATCCACTAAATTACAGTCCCATATCGTTAACGTAGATATGCAGCAGGATTTTAGAACATATATTGTGTTCGAACATTATGAATTACCTCGAAGGAAATGGTCTATTGACACACAGTCAACATGGGTTTAGAAAACGTTGTTCCTGTGAAACACAACTAGCTCTTTATTCGCATGAAGTGCTGAGTGCTATTGACAAGGTATTTCAGATCGATTCCGTGTTCCTGGATAACCGGAAGGCTTTTGACATTGTACCACACAAGCGGCTCGTAGTAAAATTGCGTGCTTATGGAATATCTTCTCAGTTATGTGACTCGATTTGTGATTTCCTGTCAGAGAGGTCACAGTACGTAGTAACTGACGGAAAATCATCGAGTAAAACAGAAGTGATTTCAGGCGTTCCCCAAGGTAGTGTTATAGGCCCTTTGCTGTTCCTTATCTATATAAACGATTTGGGAGACAATCTGAGCAGCCGTCTTCGGTTGTTTGCAGATGGTTAGGTTAGGTTAGTGGTGTTTAACGTCCCGTCGACAACGAGGTCATTAGAGACAGAGCGCAAGCTCGGGTTAGGGAAGGATGGGGAAGGAAATCGGCCGTGCCCTTTCAAAGGAACCATCCCGGCATTTGCCTGAAACGATTTAGGGAAATCACGGAAAACCTAAATCAGGATGGCCGGAGACGGGATTGAACCGTCGTCCTCCCGAATGCGAGTCCAGTGTGCTAACCACTGCGCCACCTCGCTCGGTGTTTGCAGATGACGCTGCCGTTTACCGACTAATAAAGTCATCAGAAGATCAAAACAAACGGCAAAACAATATAGGAAATATATCTGAATGGTGAGAAAAGTAGCAGTTGACCCTAAATAACGAAAAGTGTGAGGTCATCCACATGAGTGCTAAAAGGAACTCGTTAAACTTCGGTACACGATAAATCAGTCTAATCTAAAAGCCGTAAATTCAACTAAATACCTGGGTATTACAATTAAGGAACAATTCAAACTGGAAAGAACACATGGAAAATGTTGTGGGGAAAGCTAACCAAAGGCTGAGTTTGATTGGCAGGACACGTAGAAAATGTAACAGATCTACTAAGGAGACTGCCTACACTACGCTTGTCCGCCCTCTTTTAGAATACCGTTGCGCGGTGTGGGATCCTTCCCAGGTAGGACTGGCGAAAAAGTTCAAAAATGGCAGCACGTTTTGTATTATCCCGAAATATGGGAGAGAGCGTCACAGAAATGATACAGGATTTGGGCTGGAAATCATTAAAACAAAGGCGTTTTTCGTTGCGACGGAATCTTCTCACGAAATTCCAATCACCAACTTTCTCCTCCGAATGCTAAAATAATTTGTTGACACCGACCTACATAGGGCGGAACGATCACCACGATGAAATAGGGGAAATCAGAGATCGTACGGAAAGATATAGGTGTTCATTCTTTCCGCGCGCTATACGAGATTGGAATAATAGAGAATTGTGAAGGTGGTTCGATGAACCCTCTGCCAGGCACTTAAATGTGATTTGCAGAGTATCCATGTAGATGTAGATGTAAATGCTATGCGCCTTAAGGTAATTGTTGTAGAAATAACTAGCTTTACCTGCAAGTGAGTGTATTGACTGAAATGCACCAAAAACCTCTCTCCGCCCGAACAGGCTTCAGGCCAACGGTTCTAATCGACCACCGCGCCATCCTCGGCTGACAGACTTCAGTGGATGTGGATACATAGGGACATGTGGTCAGCACACCGCTCTCCCGGCGTTGTCTGTTTTCGTCACCGAAGCCGCCACTCCTAAGTCACGTCGCCCGTCAATTGGCCTCACAGGGACTGAATCCATTCCTTTTTCCAACATCGCTCGGCAGACCCAGATGGTCACCGATCCAAAAGCTAGCCAAGGCCGACAGAGCTTATCTTCGATGTTACCAAGGGACAGGTTTACCACTGCGGCAAGGTCTTTGGCGCAGTGCACCATCGAAGGTTGAATTAATTTAAGGATAAACAAAAGGCGTATCGCCGGTCGCAACAAATGTATCAAATGTCCTTCCTGAAGAACCCCTGACTGCTGAAAAATTCCGTCTCGGGAGGTAGGAAATCAAACAATCTACAGCACAAATTTCACATTATTTCTACTGATTTGGAGCTGTTGTGCACTTTGTTCTGTGTTGTAATAATCTTTTCATATCTATGGAACAACGAACATTCTCTATAACCTTATTTAGCACCTTTGACTGCATCTACTGTTCGCCCTCTCTACTGCTCTTTCCAGTACCAAGTTAACGTATTCTCGATGCTGTAGCAGCTCTCCCACACGAATCTGCCCTTCTTCTCAGGACATTTCGGTGATCAGCGTTTCACTTCCATATAATAATGTGATCTTGACTTCTTCTTCTTCATTCTACAAGATACCATCACACATCTTTTACTGCAGAAACCTTCCTACATCTTTGTCACTTTACCTCTGACATCTTTGTTGTTTCAGCGACCCTGCGTACTCAGATCCTAAATAGAAGAATCTTTTACTACTTTTACTACTGTCTAGTTCCCATTTTCAGTGCTGAGCCCGGACATAATAATGTTGTGGCATGTGATATTATATTCCGCAAAGAGAGATTAATCAAAACATAAAGAATAAATTTATTTTGCTTCCATATTATTTCTTGGAATGTAGTTGGTGGCGACGGACTGACATATCCCACGCTCGTCTTTGCTCTTTTAATGGAGTGAAACACATCTAAAGAGACAACAAGTTTACTGTCAGGTGCTGCGGTAAAGCTCAAAGATGGCGTGAAGATGGATAGTATCGTCCAGGCATGCTGGCTGAGGATTTCGGGAGTCACACTACATTTTTGTGAATGGACAGATTCAATGTGACCTAGGGGTGCCTGAGATGGATTGGCACTTGGCTCAGCTGTTGATCAGGTGGGTGGGGCGGGGGTGAGGGGGAAGGGGGAATCTAACGGCACAAGTGATCTTCCACACCTACAAAACCTGCTAAAAAGTGAGTCAATGAATCACTGTGTCTGTGTGGTCCTACTTAATGCAACAGTTGCTTCCTAAATTTGCGAGACGTCCCTGGGCTATAGCTAAACATAAACAATGCCTTTGACCTAAATCGAATAAATCCTCTCAGTATGCAAATCGTCCCGTCCTTCTCAGATATATTTTATAAACTGAGAGCATTACAAAAGAACTGAAAGGTGTTGGAACTGACAAATAAGTCGTAGATGTGGTTCTTGTGAGAGTAATGGTAAAAACGGGGATAAAGATGTTCACCTCTAGTAACTGAATTGAAAGTTAGGTCACTTAGACCATCGTTTATTAAAAAACATTCCACAAGGGAAACAGCACATCATAAACAAACGTAATACACACAATGAAAAAAGTTTGGCATCACCTCCGTTACGAGAGTTCCAGAACCTGTACAGAAAATTGGAATAGAGACCAAAATAAACATCATTTCTGCCGTTTTTATTGCTCATAAAAACCACACATTGCATCTTGTACCACCATACAGCGAGGTGGTAGTCCAGATACCTGTACACAACGGTACCTCTAATACCCAGTAGCACGTCCTCTTGCACTGATGCATGGCTGTATTCGTCGTGGCATACTATCCACAAGTTCATCAAGACACTGTTGGTCCAGATTGCTCACTTCTCAACGGTGATCCGGCATAGAACCCTCAGAGTGATTGATGGGTCACGTCGCCCATAAACAGTCCTTTTCAATATATCCCAGGCATGTTCAATAGGGTTCATGTCTGGAGAACATGCTTGCCGCTCTAGTCGAGCGATGTCGTTATCGTGAATGAAGTCATTCACACACAAGATGTGCACGGTGGGGGCGCGAATTCTCGTCCATGAAGACGAATGCCTCGCCAGTATGCTGCCGATATGGTTGCACTATCGGTCGGAGGATGGGATTCACCATTACGGCGCCTTCGATGACCACCAGCTACGTACGTCGGCCCCACATAATGCCACCCCAAAACAGTAGGGGACCTCCACCTTACTGCACTCGCTGGATAGTGTGTCTAAGGCGTTCAGCCTGACCAGGTCGCCTCCAAACAGGTCTCCGACGATTGTCTGGTTGAAGGCGTATGCAACATTCATTGGTGAAGAGAATGTGAGACCAATCCTGAGCGGTCCATTCGGCATGTTGTTGGGCCCATCTCTACCGCGCTGCATGGAGTCGTGGTTGCAAAGATGGATCTCGCCATGGATGTCGGGAGTGAAGTTGCGCATCATGCAGTCTATTGCGCACACTTTGAGTCTTAACACGATGTCCTGTGGGTGCACAAAAAGCATTATTCAACATGGTGGCGTTGCTGTCAGGGCTCTTCCGAGCCATAATCCGTAGGTAACGGCCATCCACTGCCGTAGTAGCCCTTGGGAGACCTGAGCGAGGCATGTCATCGACAATTCCTGTCTACCTGTACCTCCCCCATGGCCGAACAACATCACTTTGGTTCACTCCGATACGCCTGACACTTCCCTTGTTGAGATCCCTTCCTAGCACAAAGTAACAATGCGGAAGCGATCGAACAGCGGACTGACCGTCTAGCCATGGTTGAACTACAGACAACACGAGCCATGTACCCCGTCCTTTCTGGAGGAATGACTGGAACTGATCGGCTGTCGGACCCCCTCCGTCTAATAGGTGCCGCTCATGCATGGTTGTTTACATCTTTGGGCGGGTTTAGTGACATCTCTGAACAGTCAAGGGGACTGTGTCTGTGATACAATATCCATAGACAACTCTCTATCTTCAGGAGTTCTGGGAACCGGAGTGATGCAAAAACTTTTTTTGATGTGTGTAGTTAACTCTCTCACACACCGGATACAAGCAGAAATCGGAACATAAAATCCGGATAATTAAACAGTGGACAGAAACTGAGCAGCGAAGTCCCCAGCGAAAGGAACAAGATAACCTGGTAACTAGCTTATAGCGTAATTTAAAGGAATCAAATTCACCGTTTCACAATGGCCATGATGACTGCGTTGGCCTGTTGGAGATAGAAATATGCATGCAGGAAGTCCAAGTAATTGTGTCATGGATAGGCTATCAACCTTCAAAGCGAAAGTGACGACAAGAGCCCCAGCTTACTTTAAAAGAAAACGCATCTACTCCTGCATCGTTACTAACATCTCGCCTCACAGTGCTGCCTGAACTTACCAATGTAGATTTTGCAAGGAGCTGACCAGCTACCGTAGCAACTACCAAAGTTATCTGCACTACAGGTGTAGCCCGCGGCATGCACAGAGGCTGATTTCTCGCCTCTGTCCCCATGCAGCCGAAGAGTACTGCTACAACTCGGTTCTAGCTAAGACTCTGCTTCGCATCCAGACTAAGAGTGCCACTCAGCTTCATGGCTCGACCAAGAGAACTGCTCAGCATTGTCGACCAATGGTCCTCCAGAGAAACGGTGCTCCTCTGAGCTCTCTGCGCAAAGACCTCAAAAAATTGTTGGTCGTCCAGTCAGACAGAAAGAAATACCGCCAATGAGAGGCCACATAGCAAACATTTCTCTCTAGCGAAAAGTCTACTCTTACATAAATAGTCTCTTGATTTTTCAGTTTAAACAGATTTATTATAATTTGGCGAGAGACATCAATTCTGGAAAATGGTGGCAGCTTGAGCCAATGCGAGAGAACCCACGCTTCCTGCCCACCGAGAGAAGACGCCAGTCCTCCTACTTCGGCTAATTTTTAAGACAGCGTCCAATTAACAAGTAGTCTGTTTCCCACGACAAAATCTCGGGTCGATAAGCCGCAAGTCTTGTGGCAGTTGGGCTGGTGGTGAAATTCAGGAGAGGGCCTTATGTGAGAGATAGCTCTCCATGTCCTCTGGAAGATCTTATCTGCAGTCCAAACTACTGGCCACGTTTTCCAGAAGCGCCCTATTTGCTCACCCGACTGGTGCTGTCTGCGATGCGGTGAAATTTCAAAGTGGACCTAATGAGTACACAGTTGTGCTCCTATTGTCTCTGCAACATATTATCCGCAACCCACACTACAACCAAATTCTTCGGACATGTCATTCGCTTTCGCAAACGTTGCACCACACAGGATAACGGGAATCTGCGGTCAGGGACAGCTGGGAATGCCTAACATAAGGGATGGGGAACGCCGGACCACCCATGAGCTGGAAACACGTTTACCTGAAGTCCCCAGGTAGCCCTGCCGCTACCTACCTACACAACAGGATCGGTTCGATGCCGGCGGCCTCTCCACGAATCAGTGAATGCACCAGGCAGATCCCACATGCAAACCAGTGAGAGAATTAATGGAAAATATTTTGTTAGAAGGAAGCGATAACCTCTGCAATCACAACGTATGTTTCGTTTAAATGTCAAAATCCGAATGTCTCTAGCTCTCGACAGAGTAACTAATACACTTAACAAATAATTGGCCACATGTGAACAGGACTCGCGTTCTGAGGGTTCCTACAAACATAATTATGTATGTAGGCAGTTCATCCACCCTGGGAATTGAGAACCCCCTTTTTTTTGCCCTTTATCGACAATGACACTGTGAAGATATCGGTTCCGGGAATTCCAAAACTTTCGGGAATTCCAAGCCTTTTGAGAAAAGAAATATTTTATTCGTGTGATATATTTGCAGAGTCACAGTTTTCGGGTTTTTTCCCTTACTTGTGCCGTGAAACCTTGATCTTGTCAAATTTCGTGATTCTGAGACAACAGCAAATACTTTACAGATTTCGATGACTGATTTCGCGATTATAAAAATATGTCAGATATGAAGTCGCATTAAATCAGATGCTAAGGGAATTAGATTAGGAAATGAGACATTTAAAGTAGTAAATGAGTTTTGCTATTTGAGAAGCAAACTAACTGAGGATGGTCGAAGTAGAGAGGATATAAAATGTAGACTGTTAACATCGAGTATAGATAGAGGAAGTCTTTTCTGAAAGTATTTGTATGGGGTGTAGACATGAATGGAAGTGAAACATGGAAGATAAATAGTTTAGGCAAGAAGAGAATAGAAGCTTTCGAAATGTTGTGCTACAGAAGAACGCTGAAGAATAGATGGGTAGATCACGTAACTATTGAGGAGGTACTGAACAGAACTGGGGAGAAGATGAATTTGTGGCACAACTTGACTAGAAGAAAGGATCAGTTGGTAAGATATGTTCTAAGGCATCAAGGGATCCCCAATTTAGTACTGGAGGGCAGCGTGGAGGGTAAAAATCGCAGAAGGAGACCAAGAGATGAATACACTAAGCAGATTCAGAAGGATGTAGGTTGGAGTAGTTACTTGGAGATGAAGAAGCTTGCACAAGATAGAGTAGCATGAAGCGCTGCATCTACCAGTTTCTGGACTGAAGACCACAACAACAATAAGTGCCCTTATGAATGGCTCTGAGCACTATGGGACTTAACAGCTATGGTCATCAGTCCCCTAGAGCTTAGAACTACTTAAACCTAACTAACCTAAGGACATCACACAACACCCAGTCATTCCGACGTAGAGAAAATCCCTGACCCCGCCGGGAATCGAACCCGGGAAAACGGGCGCGGGAAGCGAGAACGCTACCGCACGACCACGAGCTGCCCATATGAACCTTGCGTTTATTACGTCGCAAAGAGATCGTAGACCTTACCTTGTAAGACATTTCCAGGGGCAGATGTGGACTCTGACCACAATCTATTGGTTATGAGCTGTAGATTAAAACTGAAGAAACTGCAAAAAGGTGGGAATTTAAGGAGATGGGACCTGGACAAACTGATTAAACCAGAGGTTGTACAGAGTTTCAGGGAGATCATAAGGGAAGAATTGACAGGAATGGGGGAAAGAAGTACAGTAGAAGAAGAATGGGTAGCTTTGAGGGATGAAGTAGTGAAGGCAGCAGAGGATCAAGTAGGTAAAAAGACGAGGGGTAGTAGAAATCCTTGGGTAACAAAAGAAATATTGAATTTAATTGATGAAAGGAGAAAATACAAAAATGCGGTAAATAAAGCAGGCAAAAAGGAATACAAACGTCTCAAAAATGAGATAGGCAGGAAGTGCAAAATGGCTAAGCAGGGATGGCTAGAGGACAAATGTAAGGATGTAGAGTCTTATTTCACTAGGGGTAAGATAGATACTACCTAGAGGAAAATTAAAGAGACCTCTGGAGAAAAGAGAACCATTCATATGAATATCAAGAGCTCAGATGGAAACCCAGTTCTAAGCAAAGAAGGGAAAGCAGAAAGGTGGAAGGAGTATATAGAGGGTCTATACAAGGGCGACGTACTTGAGGACAATATTCTGGAAATGGAAGAGGATGTAGATGAAGACGAAATGGGAGATACAATACTGCGTGAAGAGTTTGGCAGAGCACTGAAAGACCTGAGACGAAACAAGGCCCCGGGAGTAGACAACATTCCATTAGAACTACTGACAGTCCTGACAAAATTCTACCATCTGGTGAGCAAGATGTATGAGCCAGGCGAAATACCCTCAGACTTCAAGGAGAATATAATTATTCCAATCCCAAAAAAGCAGGTGTTGACAGATGTGAAAATTACCGAACAATCAGTTTAATAAGCCACAGCTGCAAAATACTAACGTGAATTCTTTACAGACGAATGGTAAAACTAGTAGAAGCCAACCTTGGGGAAGATCAGTTTGGATTCCGTAGAAATATTGGAACACGTGAGGCAATACTGACCTTACAACTTATCTTAGGAGAAAGGTTAAGGAAAGGCAAACCTGCGTTTCTAGCATTTGTAGACTTCGAGAAAGCTTTCGACAATGTTGACTGGAATACTCTCTTTCAAGTTCTGAAAGTGGCAGAGGTAAAATACAGGGAGCGAAAGGCTATTTACAATTCGTACAGAAGCCAGATGGCAGTTATAAGAGTCGAGGGACATGAAAGGGAAGCAGTGCTTGGGAAGGGAGTGAGACAGGGTTGTAGCCTCCCCCCGATGTTATTCAATCTGTATATTGAGCAAGCAGTAAAGGAAACAAAAGAAAAATTCGGAGTAGGTATTAAAATCCATGGAGAAGAAATAAAAACTTTGAGGTTCGGCGATGACATTGTAATTTTATCAGAGACAGCAAAGGACTTGGAAGAGCAGTTGAACGGAATGGACAGTGTCTTGAAAGGAGGATATAGGATGAACATCAACAAAAGCAAAACGAGGATAATGGAATGTAGTCGAATTAAGTCGGGTGATGCTGAGGAATTAGATTAGGAAATGAGACACTTAAAGTAGTAAAGGAGTTTTGCTGTTTGGGGAGCAAAACAACTGATGATGGTCGAAGTAGAGAGGATATAAAATGTAGACTGGCAATGGCAAGGAAAGCGTTTCTGAAGAAGAGAAATTTGTTAATATCGAGTATAGATTTAAGTGTCGTTTCTGAAAGTATTTGTATGGAGTGTAGCCATGTATGGAAGTGAAACATGGACGATAAATAGTTTGGGCAAGAAGAGAATAGAAGCTTTCGAAATGTGGTGCTACAGAAGAATGCTGAAGATTGGATGGGTAGATCACATAACTAATGAAGAAGTATTGAACAGAATTGAGGAGAAGAGGAGTTTGTGGCACAACTTAACAAGAATAAGGAACCGGTTGGTAGGACATGTTCTGAGGCATCAAGGGATCACGAATTTAGCATTGGAGGGCAGTGTGGAGGGTAAAAATCATAGAGGGAGACCAAGAGATGAATACCCTAAGCCGATTCAGAAGGACATAGGTTGCAGTAAGTACTGGGAGATGAAGAAGCTTGCACAGGATAGAGTAGCATGGAGAGCTGCATCAAACCAGTCTCAGGACTTAAGACCACAACGACAAAACAATCATGTAAATTTCAGGTTGATACGTCTATTCGTTCCTCATAAAATGGGGGTTAACAGACGGACAGACAGACAGACAGTCATAAAAGAATGACAAAATTTTTTTTCGTGTGATATAATTACAGATTAACAATTTTCTTACTGTGTCTTGCCAAATTTCATGATTCTAGGTCAACCCTATACCTTGATGAGTAATATTCATGTCGTTTTCGGTAACATATCTACAAATGGTGACATAAGTTTAATAGCGCTCCACAAAAATTACCGCAAAGAGCATGTTAATTGTGAAGAAAATAGTTTGTAGTTTGAAAAAGTTCTTATGTTCCAAAAGTGGAGTTACAGCGCGACCTCCAGCATGTGACCAGATGAGAGGAAACGCAGATGCCAGCCAAAAACGCAAAAAGCTGTAAGCAATCACTTATTTACATGAAAAACAAGACGTGGTTGTTTTGTTATCTCCAAATATTGAAACAAAACTGTATCATTCTAGGTTCCACTGTAAGATGCCTTAACGGAAAAGGCGATACACTTTTGGAACAACTAAAATACATTGCAGCAATAAAAATGTCGTTTTTATTTACAGAACGAATATTACTTTGCTACTGTGCTTGCTTCCTATGAGCATCACGCAAACAAACTTGATGAGTTAGTTCGCGAGTATCAAAATTTGTGACGTAAATGGCTGTATATTTTGGTTGCATTAACACAGAAGTTTTTATTTTGGATTCCGCCAAGGGACCGTAGAACTGAGTATGTGGACATAAACTTGGACTTGAAATGTCTGCCCGTTCCCTAGAAAAAGTGGTTTTCACGCACGGGCAGACAGACGGGCAACGATGTGACACCAATAAGGATTCCTTTTTTAACGACTGATGTTTAGAACCCTAAAAACGAAGCCAAGGGACTAGCTCCAGCCTCACGCATTTCAAACATAAGACACTGATGAAAAAAGATTCAGTCACCCACCAAGTCTTCCGGGAAGATTAACTATATCTTCAAGGCTGCTGTTAATACAAAATTACATTAAAAGCTAAAGCAGCTTGGAAGGCGGTACCAGCACCTGTTTGGCTGACACAAACTTTCTTTGTGCGATGGAGACGACGCCGCTCGCGAAAGCATTTCGTCCTGGGCACCCGAGAGCGGCAAACGCCCAAGGCGTTTTACTTCGCACTCACTAGCTGGCAGATAGATTTGACTGTAGCATTATGCAACACCGGTGAGATATTGTGGATCATTTACCTCGCTCCAGAGGTTTTGGTTTTTCATACTCGTAGCAATTCGTGCACCAGCCGTTTAAAGAGAAATATGGTAGCCTCAGACATAGTGCTTCCACAACGCTAACAAAAACGTGTTGTGGGTGGGTCGTGACAATGACATTAAGAGAAAAGATGTTATCCTGACTTACCTTTGTTTATTTCGGCTTGAGAACCCCGTTGCAACCAGGGCGTTTTTATTACTTCTTGATAATGTTGTTTCACATTCTGTTCACAGAGTGTTGGGTGTATCCGTTGTGCGACAGAGCACAGAAGTGAAAATATGCGAGGGTCGTTTCGAAAGTCTTGCACACTGCCCATGCGCTGTCGTCATGATAGCATGATCAAGTTGTAATTCGCATAATTTGTGAGCACGACTTCAGGCGTGAGGGTTGTACATGTGTTTGTCGATTAGCGTGGCTGTTTCGTGAATAATTCAATTTTAAAATGGAAGCTGAAACGGAATCAGGTCGGATGACACGTAGTAACCAGCGTTCCTATCTAAAAATCGAGTCCCTACGTGGAAAGAACACAGGGGAAATTTTCAACGCTTTGAGAGAGGTGTATGCGAATAATGTAGTCGATTGTAGCACGATATTACAGTGGTCTGTTTGTTTCCGTGAAGGTCAGGTAAGCTCTGAGGACAACCCTTGAAGTGGAAGACCGTCAGCTGCAACAGATTACATCTCTCAGGTTACTGTCACGATCGACTAGACGATCGACGAAAAAACGTGAGGAAACTGCATATGAGGCCAGATGCCAGTCGCTTCGGTTTACAGAATCGTAACTGAAAAGTTAAAGATCAGAAAATTTGCTGCCAGATGGGTTCCGCATGGTTTGAGTGAAAAGCAGAAATCAGGTCTCAAAAGAACCTGGTTGGGTTGATTTGGGGGAAGACATCAAAGAGCGAGGTCATCGGTCTCATCGGATTAGGGAAGGAAGTCGGCCGATTCCTGTCAAAGGAACCATCCTGGCATTTGCCTGAAGCGATTTAGGGAAATCACGGAAAACCTACACCAGGGTGGCCCACGCGGGATTGACCCATCGTCCTCCCGAATGCGAGTCTAGTGTGTTAACCACTGCGCCACCTGGTTTGGTGCAAAAGAATTGTTTCAACGTTGTCCAACAGAAGGAGAACAGGGTCTGGAAATGACTTTTGCATTTGATTAAACCTGGATACGATATTTTGAGCCGAAACGTAAGCGTCAGTCGTCGCAATCGAAGAGTTTCGGCTCTCCACAACCGAAAAAATTCCATCACCAACAACCAATGGTGAAACTGATGACGATTTTGCGTATGACAGGAATGGAGTCATAGCTGCAAATAGTGTGACCCAGGGGACGTCAGACGTGTACTACATACTGTTTCCGCAAAATATTTTGCTCACAAAAATTCGTCAAAGAAGGCCTGACCTTCTTGCAGTTGGTGATCTCATTTTGCACGTTAATGCAAGATCACATAATGCCCAAACAGTGAGAGAAACCCTCGACAAATATGGATGGGTAGTACTTCTCCACCTACCAATATAGTCGTGATATGAGCCCACCAGACTTTGGATTTGTTTACTAAATTGAAGGAACAGTTCTGTGGAAGAAGTTTTGATACAAGTGATGAAGCTTCCAATGAGGTGCCCCAGGTAATCAGACAACTCAACAGTGAAAGTGCCATATCCGGAAAACAGAAGTTGGACGCTGTCATAAGCAAGAATGGAGACCATATTGAAGACCTGTGAAGGTATTTTGTAAAATAAATTACTTTCTTTGAGTCTATCTCAAAGTGTGCGGAACTTTTGAAACGAATCTCGTAAGCTACAGAATTTGTATACGCAAAAACAATACAGCAACAATATTTTAACCCATAATGCACACGCTTAATAACATCATATTAAGTTTAACCTCTAGCAGTATTCTGCATGGTGCGTGCTTTCTCTTACTACCAACATGTCTTGGGCCCTTGTTTACAAATAGCCAGAAGGGATACGTTGTCTGGGATTCATTGTGTTAGTACATGTTGCTTTTGCACCTTTAGTTCTTTTCCGAACTTCCGTTTCTCTTGCATCATTGCTTCTTTGGTGTACAAACTGAACAGTACTGGTTTTATAGTCGTAATCTATACCCTGCCTAGCACCTGCTTAATAATAATAATAATAATAATAATTTCACGTGGACGGGTGCAAATCTTTTGACTGGACGCCACATCAGCGTCTTGCGTGCACCCCTCGCCCCCCCCCCCCCCCAACCTACCCCAGTTGTTCAACAGGTGACAGGGGACGTGCGGTTTAACATGGAATCCCAACCACCTATCGTTTCTTGCGACTACCCACATTGCTGAGAGGTGAAGGTTAGATAAAAGGCAGACTGAAAATTTCCGTGGTCCAACCAGGATTCGATATCGCGACCCTTCGGTTTCTATGCACGTTCTTTACTATTTTTTTGCATTTCTATTTTTGGAACGGTTTCCTCATTGTTACATCGCCAGTGTTTCTTTGCGGATATCGCATGACATCTCTCGTATTCTGTCACTGACGAATTCACTAAGTTTCTTCATTACACGGGTTGCCATTCCTCTAATTTTCTGCAGCAACAGAAATGCATTATGCGTTATTTCACTGGAATATAGTTGTTTGTTACGAAAATGTACTGGCTTCTGCTCTGGACCAATAGCATGACAAATACGATCTCATAAGATCTGATCGAGAACGCTCTTGTTGATCTTGCTGTTATTTTTGTTTTGGTGTTAAGTCCTAAGATTGGTTCGATGCAGCTCTTCAGGCTAGCCTAACTTGCGGAAGTATCTTCATCTCTGATAAATAATGCACCCTACGTCCACTTAAAACTGCTTACTGTATTCATCGCTTGGTCTCCCCCTACAATTTTTACGTTCTCCCCTACACTTCCTTTCATTACCAGACTAACGATTCCTTGTTTCCCTGTTAACCAATCCCTTCTTTTAGTCAAAATGAGCCAAAAATCTCTTTTTTTTCCAATTCGGTTCAGTAACTCGACATTTGTTATTCGATCTACTCATCTAATCTTCAGCAGTCTTCTATAGTACAACATTTCGAAAGCTTCTGTTGCTTTCTTGTCTAAACTGCTCGTCGTCCAAGTTTCAGTTTCATGGAAGACCACAGTAAAGATAAATACTATCAGAAAAGACTTCCATGTGTGGAAGTGAAAGATGGTCAATAAGCAGTTTATAAAACGCTTTTGAAGGAAGGAAGGAAGGAAGGAAGATTGGGTTTAATGGCCGGTCTACATCGAGGTCATTAGACATGGTGCACAAGTTCGATGTTGTCGAGGATGGGGAGAGAAATCGGCCATGCCCTTTCAAAGGACCATCCCAGCATTTGCCTTGAGCGATTTAGGGAAGCCACAGAAAATCTAAATCTGAATGGCCAGACGTGGGTTTAAATCGTCGTTCTGCTGAAAAATGCTTTTGAAATATAGTGCTACAGAAGAATGCTGAAGATTACATGGGTAGATCACGTAACTAATGAAGAGATAATGAACAAAATTGGGCAGAAAGAAATTTGTGGCAGATCCCGACTAGAAAAAGGGATCAGTAGACAGGACAGATTTTGAGGTATCAAGGGCTCGACTGTAAGATGGCAAGAACTATGCCCCTTACATGAAGTCATTATCACCCAACTCACATTGAGCGAACAGTAGGGCTGAACAAAAATGACTGTCAAGGCACAATGCATCTTGTAGAGGGTATAGTATGAACGTATTGGAATAATTAATGTTGGGTGATGGTTTTAAAGTAATTCACACGACATGAAATCTTTGTGGAAACGCGTCGATTTACTGGAGGCTAGTTTATACCAGGGAAGTATACAGAGTTGACCGTGGCTGGCTGGGGAGCGGCGAAGGGAAGCGACAATAGCCAGCTTAGGGCGGCTCAATCGCTGAGAAAGCGGTAATGGGGTGCGGCCTCTAGCTGCCTTAAGATGAGTGAGAGTGAGTGGGTGGTTGACCCCATGCTGGTGTACTGGGAAGCAGACGGAGAACTTGTACACCTGTTGATAAATGTCCATTGTCCTGTTTTCAGTAAAACATGCAAGTAAGACGCGCAAAGCTATGGTGGAGTGGTCAACAGAGGCCAAAATATTCATGTTCGTGACTATAGCAACTTCACGCTGAATTCACAGTCTGCAGAGTCTGAAGTAAATCAGGTGAAGAGCGACAGAATGAAATACGCTGGCCTCCGATGGGAACATAGAACCAAGTAGTTTGAAGTACTCTCCTGGGAGTCAGAATTCCAGAAAAATTGGTGTTTTGTGCAGACGCTAACCTTGATGGGTGGCTTGGGAGGAGCTAAATAGCAGAAGTTGTGAGGAAGGGATATACTGTGGGAATTTGTTCACTTCCCAGAGCAGGCATTGGTTGGCACTGGGAAGTGACTCATAATTAACGCGACTTGCACTGCAACTGGCATAAGTGATTTTGCTGGAGGGGAAACCGAGGCGAAGAATGGACTGGGAGAAGTCCCCGTAGTGGTCTTCCGTTCCCAGCTTGCCTAGAGTGCGGATGTGGCGTTCTTTACTCAGCTTGCCTGAGAAAGAGTGAGCATCTCTGTAGTTTAGGACTTAGCAAATGGAACGATTGAGCTTGGAGATAGGAAGTTTTGGTTCAGCTATATACTGAGCAAGAAAGCTAGGAGTGAATAGACGAGCGAAGCCTTGCAGCACCACGAGGTCGGCCGACATCCGCACAACAACGCCACTCCGCCACGCTGTATTCGGTGATATTGCGCCCACTCCGGCCATTGATTAATTTGTTGGATCACGTCGGCAAGGTTTCCTCGAGGGTTTCATGGCCCATGTATTGCAGAATTCTTCTCGCACTTCGCATTACGCCTAGGTCAGTCGATAGGAATTATTTTTGATTTATCGCGCTTTAGCCCACAGAAACGCAGTTTATTACCACTGCCTTTTAGGAGAGTCATGTAACGTGATGATTGAAGGTCGTGAGTTAAAATAAATCTGTGCTAATCGACTGCATCTGTTTTCAATCAAGTAGTAGAAATCCCTAGTCACTTTCTTAATTAATTTTATGTTGAACATTTGCATCTGGTGTTCAATAGCTGAATATAACATCAATGTGCACCCCTTTTTGATTAAAAGGGATCAATCCTGAATCAATTAATGTCAGCACTGCCACCGCATTTCAATCAGGAGTCACAGAGCCTTACTACTTTCTTTGCGTTATCCGACATTGCGGCAGTTTTGCACTCTCTGTTGATCTGTTGGTCAATTACCTGGGTTGAACACGCACCAAAACCAGATAAGTGACGGGTGGGGTGTTACACAACAATTTAGTGATGATGACAACGATGCTTGGTTTGTGGGGCGCTTAACTGCGCGTCTATCAGTGCCCGTACGATGTCCAAATTTTACACAATACAATCTCGCCATCTCCACAAATGATGATGACATGATGAGGCCAATACAAACACCCAGTCCCCGGTCAAAAAAATCCTTAATCCGGCTGGGATTCGAACCCGGGATCCCGTGATCCAGATGCAGCAACGCAAGCCACTTTTTTTGTTGTTGCTCTCATTTTGTTCTATACTGTTCGTTGAATTTGTTCGGGGAGGTCGTACGGGTTGTTCGTTGATCCGTTGACTCAGTTTTTTTATTACAGAGGGCAGGTTGACCGAACACGCTGAGCTACCGTGACGGCTCCACTAGACCACGAAACAATTTAGTATCGAAGTGAAATATAGGGCTGGGGGGTAAAAACCATAGACGGAGACCAAGAGATGAATGCAGTAAGGAGATTCGTAAGGATGTAAAATGCAGTAACTATTCGGAGATGTAGGGGCTTGAATAGGATATATAACGCAGTCAAATCTACGCAGTACACTGTCCTGACCACGAGTGACACTTGGAAAGTAATGAGGGTTTTGCACAGGTGCCCTTCGTCAGATACAGCAGCACCACTTCCAGGCTTGAGTAGCATCTGCACACTCTTCCCTTTGTACAGGGTGATAACGTCTCTTTTCACCAGTTTACAAAAACTTTATTGACAGAGGTCTCAATAATTTACAACTCCAGAAGCGTTACTAAGTCTCTGGAGTTTCATGTGGTACGTAGCACTCACTTCTTGAAGATCACGTTATTCAGTTGAGCACCGCCTTTATCGGAGAACTATGAGCTATGAAGCCACTGCGTGAAGTGTTCTCCAATACAGCAACAGGAATACCGGCGACTTCTCTACGGATGTTGGCCTTCAGCTCGTGGAAGTTTGCAGGGCGATTTTCGAACACTATGGACTTAAGACTGCCCCAAAGGAAGGAGTCGGGAGCCGTCTTATCGGTGTACAGAAAACTGCGCCGACTGAAATTTGCGGCCAGTGAAATTTGCGCCCAGAAAGGCTCGAGGAAGGGTCCACTAAGCCCCTTTCCCGGCAGGTAGAAGAGCTGAGGGACGCTACCTAGAGGTTCCCGAGCTCCCATTCTGAAGCCATGCTGTTCAGTGCGCTGCGAACTGAGAAGTTCCTCATGATGTTCGAGTGAAAAAAGCACCGCCGAATCCTCGGTTTTAAGCATTCTTCGGCAGTGGCTTGCTTTCTGCCTTGAGCAGCGCCACGTCACAGTTCCATCTTCTTTCGTTCTCTTCACTATGTAAGAATAATCTCCATAGCGGCAATATGGCATATCGCGAATGGTCGTTGAAATTTCCGTATCGGAACTATTGTGATAGAAATATACAAGTCGCACGACGTCAACTCTACGGCACCTAGAGCGGTACTAACGCAGCCGCGCGCAATGACCGAGCGGTTTGAAGTGCCATGCCACGGATTGTGAGGC
The DNA here is from genome assembly GCF_021461395.2 of Schistocerca americana. Classification (NCBI taxonomy): domain Eukaryota; kingdom Metazoa; phylum Arthropoda; class Insecta; order Orthoptera; family Acrididae; genus Schistocerca; species Schistocerca americana. The sequence goes on along the minus strand of NC_060123.1, from coordinate 275,875,489 downwards.
CCCTCCCGCCAGAGGTTCGAGTCCTCCCTTGTGTATGGATGTGTGTGTTGTTCTTAGCATAAGTTATTTTAAGAAGTGTGTAAGTCTAGGGACCGATGACCTCAGCAGTTTGGTCCCTTAGAAATTCACACACATTTGAACATTTGGTACTGAGACTGTTTGTTCAGAGAGTCGGCTACCGTGGTAGAGGAGGTCCATTGGGGAGCAGGTAGTAATTATGACGGTCCGAACGCAGGTAAACCGTGACACAATGGGAGCAGGTACTGGGCGCAGATTTCACAGATTTGTGCTTGGGTCTAAATTTTAATGGGCGCATTTTTCATGGACTCGTCATATCTGGTGAACGTGGCGGCCAAGCCACGTCACCAAACTGGGAGATGAGACCTCCAGGAAACAGTTCACGCAGTTCGTCAATTGGCAGACAGACGGTGCGCGCAGTTGCACCGTCCTGTTGACACCACGTGATAGGACAGGGAAGCTGTTATAGCGCAGGGTCGACAAAATTCCGAATCATGGACACATTACGCTCATAGGTCACAGTGAATGCTGCACCATTGTCGTCCCGAAAGAAATATCGAGCGATCATCCGAGCTGTAGTGAGACCACACGACACCGTTAATTTCGGGCTATGTAGCGACTGTTCATGGACTTGCTATGGGTTCTCAAAACCCCCAAAAACGGTAGTTTTTCTTGTCAACTGCCGTTGAAAAAAAAAAAGAAAAAAAAAACAAGCTGTCAACAACTAATAAAAACTTTGTAAAGCTAGGATCGTTTAAATATTTCTCTATTTACAAACAAATATGGGATCACCCCATTCATCTCATACGGAGTTTATACTCTGGTCAAGAAGCCATGGTGAGCACTGCGTATGGAACAACTAAACGGAGCAAGATTCCAAATCTGGCACGGTAAGGCTGCATAAGATCACCTTACTTATTTAGTCTGTAAGGAGAGCACGTTCTGAGGACTGCCGGGCTAGATGAAGAAGAAACCGGAATAAGGTAGCTCGGTTAAATATAAACAACACCTTCGATATGGGGTTGATACAATACTGTTGGCAGAAAGTGAAGAAGAGTTAAAGACACTCTTGCTGAAGGCGAAAGAAACTGGTCTTATGCTGAATGTTAAGAAAATGAAAATTATGGCAACTGCAACTATCATTTAATGGCATACAGGAGTCGAAACAACATTCAATTATATCGGTTCCCAGATTTCTACTGATTGTGATTGCAGCCACGAAGTCAGGAGAAGCCTGCTGATTGGCAGAAAAAGCAATGTCAAACCTTGAGAAGGTCTTAATTAGCAGAGATATAAATGTAGCAACAAAGATCCGTAATGCAAGGGCTATGGTCTTCCAGTTGTAATGTATGATTGTGAGACCTGGTTCATTAGAAAGGCGGAACAGCGAAGAATAGAAAAAAGGTTCAAATGGCTCTGAGCACTATGAGACTTAACATCTGTGGTCATCAGTCCCCTAGAACTTAGAACTACTTAAACCTTCTACTCACACACATCCATGCCCGAGGCAGGATTCGAACCTGCGACCGGAGCAGTCGCGGTTCCGGACTGAGCGCCTAGAACCGCTAGACCACCGCGGCCGGCCCGAAGAATAGACTCCTTTGTATTGTGATGTTGGAGGAAACTTCTTAGAGTCCCACTGACTCCAAAGAGAACGAATAGGTCAATATTAGAGCAAATAAAGCCAGAGTGCTGTGTGAAAGGTCTGATACTAAAACAAAAGTTGACCTACTCTGGACACATCATGCGACGACATGTTTCACTGGAAACAAACACTCATGCTGAGGAAGAGCACTAGAAGAAAAGGACGTCATGGGATGAGATGCATCGATGGCATCACAGAAGTTGTGTGTTCCAACCTTGAAAGCCTACGAGAGAAAGTACAGAACAGAATAAATTGGCGTGCTTTGATTCACTGGATCACGGAGAGTCGGAACCGACTTATTGAATAAAAAGAGAGAAAGGGAGAGAGAGAATATAAAGGTCTGTCATAAATTGAACATTTAAAGTAAAGAAGCACCTTGTGCACATGGCCATGTCCATGTACATAGCTCTCACAGATAACTACTACGTCGTAGAAACACTGTACAAACTTTATATTTTATTATGTCCACGAACACAAAGTGATTCTTGATTTTAAATGTTTTTTAATGGCAGATCTTTATATTATGTGCTACATTTAATCTAAATGGCAACTTGACGCGAGGTTCAACACAAAATGAACACGTATTATGTCAAAAAAAATTTGAAGTCCTTAAGATGACAGCAAAGTCTGTCGAATCAGCCCATTTGTAAATAAAGAAATATTTGTAGATTTTGGGTTTAGAAAGTTTTCACCGAGTAAAACAGACTGCCCCTTCTAATTTCTCAGCATGAGAAAAATCTCTCAGCAATTCCTGGATTCCATCCACATTTCCAGAAACGTGTCGCTAAACCGAACACGTGCAACCTTGGCGGTGGGGTTTAGGCGTTGCACTATCTGTATCTCGTAGGACCGTGAATGCAAATTTGTGTGTAAAATGCGCCGTTCACTGACGTATCTTATGTCTAGTGTCTGCGGTCTGTGGTGAGGACTGGTCTGAATTGATACCCGTACAAAGTTGATGATTTTCCGTCTCCTTACATTTCTGGGTCATCTAATAAGACTTGCAGTCACGCATTGACCCATCCTTGCGCCACTTAGCTGTCCAACGCCGTATGGTATGATCCTGCGGGACGTGTCTGCGACGGTTTACTCTGCGGGATGCTAGTTTGGTCGCCGCTATTGACTTCCTTTCAGTGTGAAACTCTTCCAAACGCACACGACCTTGCACTGACGATGGGAGGAAGCGACCAGTTAAAACAGATATTGGTGTTTTCGTTCTGAATAAACGGTATTTTTCGGTATTTGTTTGGGTTCGGTTGTAACGGGTGTTTTTTTTATTTTTACTAATAACTGGGTAAAGAAACGGAAATATCAATTAACCACAGCAGCAGAACTAAGACTTTGTATTTAACTAAACTTTTTTTTAAAAAGAACTAGTTATTTTTGACAAGAAAGTCTCCATTGCTTTGTAATTTTGCGTTATTATAGAATGTGGGAAAAGTGATCAATGCTATTTTCATAAAAATACTGATTGCGACAATCAGCAAACACATGGTGTAAGTATTGGTAGAGTATTGCTGAGACAATAATGTACCTGTTACCATGTGGAGTGGCCTATTAGATGATATGTGAATACACGCAGTGTGCAAGAGTTTCCACATCTGATCTATAATATATGGCGGTTTCTCACTGTTGTCATTCGACATCAGTTTGTAAGGTGGCAGAATAAATGAAGGTTAATTTCGTACCTTATGTAAGAGTTTGAAACGTCCCCTTTGAACAATTATAAATGACTGTGCTTAAACTGACACACAATATTTTTAGCGCAACGCAATCTGACTTTCAAAAATGCCTACAAAAGAATGGCCCTGACTAACATTAACCTATACGTTTCACAAATCACTTACCTCACAAAAATCTTGGTTACTCGAACTACTGCAATACAGCGAGCGCCACTACTGCCAGCTAAATAAAAGATTCAAACTACAAAAAATGGTTCAAATGGCTCTGAGCACTATGGGACTCAACTGCTGAGGTCATGAGTCCACTAGAACTTAGAACTAGTTAAACCTAACTAACCTAAGGACATCACAAACATCCATGCCCGAGGCAGGATTCGAACCTGCGACCGTAGCGGTCTTGCGGTTCCAGACTGCAGCGCCTTTAACCGCACGGCCACTTCGGCCGGCGATTCAAACTACAGAAGGCACTAAGTACTGATAGGCATAGTTAGCAAATGAAAGATTTTAATAGAGATCAAACAATGTATTTACCTTAACAGTCATAATATATATAGCAGTTCATGACATCCAGTCTTACAAATTTCAAAACTCCGCCATCTCTCTCCCCACATCCACCACTGCTGGCGGCTCACCTCCAACTGCACAACGCTACGCGCTGTTAACAGCTGACAGCCCAACACTACAATAGCGAGTATTACAACAATGCCAACCAGCCATTGACTGCACACAGCACAGCCAGTGATTTTCATACAGAGCGCTATGTGGCGTTACCAATAAAAAAACCTAAACAGCCTACTTACAAGTTTTATACATCATAACGGGAAGGTTAACTTACATAGGCAGTAATGGTTCAAATGGCTCTGAGCACTATGGGACTTAACATCTGTGGTCATCAGTCCCCTAGAACTTAGAACTACTTAAACCTAACCAACCTAAGGACATCACACACATCCATGCCCGAGGCAGGATTCGAACCTGCGACCGTAGCAGTCGCGCGGTTCCGGACTGAGCGCCTAGAACCGCTAGACCACCGCGTCCGGCTTATAGGCAGTAATGAGCAGATTTGCCTTTAAGTATGTAATGCAAAAGGGACGACACTCAGTCGACGGTATTAACACACCACTCCTATATAATGCATGCCAATGAGCAGAAGGTGAAACAAGCAGCGAGAGGAAACGGTTTGGGTGTGTGGGCAGAGGCAGAGGCTGTACCCCTGGAGGCACTACAGAAAGCTCTTAAAGGGGGCGCGTCCCGCGGTGTGTCAGCGACCAGACAGGTGATTCATACTGCAGGACGAGTAACGAACCGCCAGAAGTAAGACAGAAAGAAGCTTTAGAAAACTTCGTTTCGGAATTCCAAAGGAATACGAACAAAACCAGTGATGCATTCAATCACGTGAACTGCAAGTGGTACAAACGTGATAGACACTTTTTACTTTTTAGGCATCTGTAGCAGGCACAAAACGTCCCATTGGCAGAAACGCACCAGGAAAGAGTGAAGTGCCGAGATTTCGATGCAGTTCAATGGCAGGACCCTTGCGGTTGGTAGAGAGAATTTCCACAAAATAAGAGGAATGCTCCTATTGGTCGAAAAAAGTCATGACATGGAGAACGGAAGAACCCAGATGGGGAGAGAGTTTGGCTACGAGAAAGACGAGAGTGAAATTTTCGGCGACTCTTCTCTGAACTGGCGTCAAGTGCAGAACGGAGTGCACGACGCTCTGTACAACACAGACGAGAAATTTGTGTGAACACTGTATTCACAGTGGCTGACCTCCAGTTAGAAATTAACTGTAGCATCGTTGAGCTCCAACTGCGGAGAAACGAACCAGCCAGGTAGTTAATTGTTCTTGTGAGAACTGAGAGGGCATTAGAATATGTACGCTGCTCCAGACATGCGCGTGTCTATCGCCATAGTCTGAGACTAGGGATGAGGTCATGTTTTCTCGCATACCGAGAAGCGTAGGGAGAGTTTCTACTGGAAAATTCATCAAAGGGTAATTAGATTTTATGGGAATTCCAGTGGGCGAGAGCAGCCATGCAGATGACAGCTCATCGCATCTAAGGTGAATACCACGTGCAGGGGCGTAAAGCTGTTGGTTCACCAGCTTGCGTCCACTGTAAACTCGAGCGACCTCGGGTAATTTTTTGCTCGACTTGTCACAAAACTATCCATGCTCCGTAGACTTGATTGTGATCCTAAATAGCACTGAACTTTGAACCGGAATCAGATGATTTATCATAGTACAGGCCAAGATCATAACGTAATCGTAAGACTAATGTAGTAAAGAAACTTCTAGTTAAAATTTAATATTGTTGTGTTTAGGATTATTTAACTTTCTGAGAGTTACAATCGAATACTGTTGTGTTCAGGATTACTACACTTTCAGAGGCCGAGATGTGTTATTTTGACAACTGTCTTAACATTGTCACATTGTAATCTGTGTAAAAGCGTGTATTTGCATGACAAAATTGCGATATTAAACAATGTCATTACAGCTTAAACAGTTGTGTTTAGTCATAGAATAAGGAACCACAGAATGGCACCATCCTTGGCCTGGTAGTATTTTATGAAGTACGGAATCAATCAAGTACACTATTCCAATTGCTTTAACTGATTAAAAACGGGAGGAGGCGCAAAAAACTTGCACATATTGTAGGAAAGAAACTGAAAACCTAACATTCATTTATAGTTTACAATAAAAACCGAAAGTAGCTGATTTGCTGCCTGTGTCTAATTCATGTCTTTGTCTGCTTGTCACTTTGCAAACGGAATAATTAACACGAAAAATAGAGATCTTCATCTTTAGTTTTCACTTTTTAGCGTTGACTTTACGTAATGCCCAAATGGTGGTATGATCTTCCATTACAACACAATTTTTGAGCAGCGCGTCAAAACATAGGAATCAAGAGGAGAATACTGATGATTTTTTGTAGTGTTCAACCATTTATCACTTTTCGAGGAAAGCAGCAAACGATGAACGGGTTAATTTTCGTTTACTTGTCTACTTACGAGTGTTGAGTCTACGAATCTTGAAACCGAGGGGGTAAAAATTTTTCACTTTTTGTTCGATTTCTAAGGAAATAATAAGAAAAAAACCGAAAGTCGGTTATTTCAGAAACAGGTTATTTTGAGCGGTTTTAAGACTCCGTTAAAACTGGCGTAGAAAAACAGCGATATAGCCAAAAACCGGTTGTTTCAGCGATAACCGCCATCCCTACCTTGCACACTCCACGTCTCCATCGTAAGTAGAGTTGTTTATGAGATATCTATATGTCGATGTTTTTCGTAAAAGTTTTAGATATATACCGGCATCGTATTTTTCCTAATATATCGATAACGAAATGGCAATATCGAGTGCAGATATTTACATTAGATATTAATATTTTTTCTATATTTTCGATAAATATATGAAGTTATTCTTAGGAAATTATAGTAGAACATAATTTTACTTTCGCTGTAAGAAGGCGTCGTACTACTTTTTGAGTTTTCATCACGTCCAGTCTTTCTCTTGTACTGTGTGGAGCAACTCCATTTGGCGAAAAAGTCCGATTGCGCTGGACGATGGCGGTGTGAATGGAATAACAAGATATCCGATATAACCAGCTGCGTTAAAAATAAATTTTTTACGTAAATAATGTGCTATTTCTTCACATCGGCATTCTTCAAATATAGTTGCTGAAAGTGATTAACAAATCTTGAAATGACAAGATTGGTCTTTGCGGGACGTGTGAGGGAAAATGCTGACGTAATTGGCGCTCGGTACTACCAACAGAAACTGCAATGCTTAACTTCACTGCGCAACTTTGACACTTCAGCCGCTGGGTCGCTGGCGTTTGCAGAAATAAGAAAAGGAGGGCAGTCGACATGAAGTGTTCCACACAAATCCGGTGTGTGATGAAACCGAACGACGGTCACATAGGACACCTTTAAATACTGTGCTATTTACCTGCAGTTAAGTGAAGTTGCTATCGCTAACCCCGTGAACGTGCATCGTTTTCCTTTCAGTTTTTACTCTGGGGAGAATAAGCACGCTGCTAGCTTGTTCATGTACAGAATATCTACACTACTGACCATTAAAATTGCTACACCAAGAAGAAATTCAGATGATAAGCGGGTATTCATTGGACAAATATATTATACTAGAACTGATATGTGATTACATTTTCACGCAATTTGGGTGCATGAGAAATCAGTACCAAAAACAACCGCCTCTGGCCATAATAACGGCCTTGATACGCCTGGGCATTGAGTCAAACAGAGCGTGGACGGCCTGTGCAGATACAGCTGCCCATGCAGCCTCATCACGAAACCACAGTTCATCAAGAGTAATGACTGGCGTATTGTGACGAGCCACTTGCTCGGCCACCATTGACCAGACGTTTTCAATTGGTAAGAGATCTGGAGTTTGTGCTGGCCAGGGCTGCAGTCGAACATTTTCTGTATCCAGAAAGGCCCGTGCAGGACCTGCAACATGTGGTCGTGCATTATCCTGCTGAAATGTAGGGTTTCGTAGGGATGGAATGAAGGGTAGAGCCACGGGTCGTAACACATCTGAAATGTAACGTCCACTGTTCAAAGTGCCGTCAATGCGAACGAGAGGTGGCCGAGGCGTGTAACCAATGGCACCGCATACCATCACACCGGGTGACACGCCAGTATGGCGATGACGAATACACGCTTCCAATGTGCGTTCACCGCGATGTCGCCAAACACGGATGCGACCATCATGATGATGTAAAAAGAACCTGGATTCATCCGAAAAAATGACGTTTTGCCATTCGTGCACCCAGGTTCGTCGTTGAGTACACCATCGCAGGCGCTCCTGTCTGTGATGCAGCGTAAAGGGTAACCGCAGCCATGGTCTCCGAGCTGATAGTCCATGCTGCTGGAGACGTCGTCGAACTGTTCGTGTAGATCTTTGTTGTCTTGCAAACGTCCCCATCTGTTGACTCAGGGATCGAGACATGGCTGCACGATCCGTTACAGCCATGGGGATAAGATACCTGTCATCTCGACTGTTAGTGATGCGAGGCCGTTGGGATCCAGCACGGCGTTCCGTATTACGCTCCTGAACCCACCGATTCCTCCCGGGTCCGGTCATCCTGATTTAGGTTTTCCGTGATTTCCCTAAATCGTTCCAGGCAAATGCCGGGATGGTTCCTTTCAAAGGGCACGGCCGACTTCCTTCCCCATCCTTCCCAATCCGAAGAGACCGATGACCTCGCTGTTTGGTCTCTTCCCCCAAACAATCCAACCCAACCCCACCGATTCCATATTCTGCTAACAGTCATTAGATCTCGACCAACGCGAGCAGCAATGTCGCGATACGATAAACGGCAATCGCGATAGGCTACAATCCGACCTTTATCAAACTCGGAGACGTGATGGTACGTATTTCTCCTCCTTAGACGAGGCATCACAACAACATTTCACCAGGCAACGCCGGTCTACTGCTGTTTGTGTACGAGAAATCGGTTGGAAACTTTCCTCAAGTCAGCACGTTGTAGGTGTCGCCACCGGCGTCAACATTGTGTGAATGCTCTGGAAAGCTAATCATTTGCATATCACAGCATCTTCTTCCTGTCTCGGTCTGTAGCATGTCATCTTCGTGGTGTAGCAATTTTAATGGCCAGTAGTGCAATAGTAAATCAATACTGAGATATACAGCTCTAAAACTGATAGTATATTAATTTAGAATGTGCAGCCGTAATTTTTTTTTTTTTTGGTACGGCGGTATATTTCAGTATCGATTGCTTTATTGCTTTTCGTGAATATCGAGGTCTCGATGTTGATATTCTTTATATATCGATATATCGAATTCCCGATATTTCTAAAAATATCAACAGTCATAATCGTAACTGGATTTCCCATTTCCTTGCAGTGCTCTAGCGTGTGTTCAATTGGTTCAAATGGCTCTGAGCACTATGGGACTTTACATCTATGGTCATCAGTCCCCTAGAACTTAGAACTACTTAAACCTAACTAACCTAGGGACATCACACAACACCCAGTCATCAAGAGGCAGAGAAAATCCCTGACCCCGCCGGGAATCGAACCCGGGAACCAGGGCGCGGGAAGCGAGAACGGTACTCTAGCGTGTGTCACTTGACTACCTGCTGCCGCACACGCAGTTACAACAGCCAACTGAAAGGGGTGTTATTCCTGTCTCACTTTCTATAATATCGATACAATCGGCGAAGGGCGATTCGCTTGCAGCGGCTGCAGCGCGTAACGCTGACACGTGGATTGGGTACGAAAGGCGTACCCGTGGGAAGCGGGAAGCGAGCGCTGAGCGTCTCCCGGTAAGAAAAGCGAGCTCAGAAAACTGGGCGCGCGCAGCACGGGGCACAGGGGCGGCCGTGTTCTCGGGACAGCCGCGCGCCTGTCCGCGGCTCGCCGCGCCGGCCCGCAGCAGGCGGCGGGGCGGCGCGCCTTATCTGGGGACAGAGGGCCCTCTGTGCGCGCCGATAACGCCTCCCGTTCCGTCCTCTCCTCCCCTCACAGTTTAATTACTTAACGAATATTGCCCGCCACAAAAAGCGCCCTCTCTCCCCCTCTCTCCGTCCTACACACACACACACACACACACACACACACACATACACACACACACACACACACACACACAAGAGCGGCCTACCGACACACTCGCCAGCAGAAGGCATTGAGAGGTGTAAATAAATAGCGACCAGCCACCAAGGAGTGCAAAATACTAGCGTCGGCTAATTTCCCCAGTTCTTCCAACTCTAGAAAGGCACAAATTGCATTCATCCTGTATATCAGCCGGTAATCGTTCTAGGTCGGAGGTGCTCAACTCGCCGATAACGATCGACCTGTCGATCGCCATGGCTCTAGGGGTCGATCTTTTAAAACCTTCCTCAGCAGTCTGTTTAAATGAGCCGTTTTTGTAAAATACCAGTCCGTTGACGATGAGTCTCGACCAGTATTTCACCGCCTTTTAACGTTCGGGTCGAGCAGCGGTCTTTCATCGTGCATGGTGAGGTTGGTACTCGAGAATAGTAACTTGCTCGTTGTCAGCAGGGTTTGCGGCAATCGGCGAGAGCGCTCAGGGTCTCCTGCGGGATTGGGTGCGGCGTGCAGTGCGGAGGGATCAAGCTCCGCCTCCAGTCAGTAAAGGCCGTCTCACACGGAGCAAGGTTCGCCGCAAGTTTGCGAGATGGCGTGCATGCCCGCCGGCTTGCAGGGAAGGGAGCCGGCTATCTTCCATGCCGAAGCTCTCCCACGGTGCAAGATCGGCAGCTAGTTGTGTTGTGATCGGCTGCATTTTGTATCGAACGAAGATGGCTGCTTCAGGTACAGATGTTCGGAGCAAACTGGCGTTACTAGCTGTTTTGGTGCTAAACGATGCAGAAATGCATGCTAATGAGAGAAGAAGATAGAAAGAATGGGCGAAAAACTGGATTAAGAGGAGAAACGCTGGAAAAGGTGTGCTCTCCATGCTTCATAAAGAGTTGAGGTTAGTTCGCATAACACCTACTTTTTTTTTGAAAAGTATCACCATTTCATTACTGTTTGACTTTATAAATATACCAATAATGACTGTTATATACGACTTTATTTTATAGGACAGAAAGTCGTACATCCTTTGCAAATTTTTTATGAATGGATGTATTGGTATTCGAAGAACTGCTTTGTATGGTTTCGCCTCTGATTCAGAAGAAAGACACGGTGATGCGTCAGGTAATATTTCTTGGCAAGCAATGATCCGCCAAAAACAGTAACTTACCATAATACCATAAAGATGGTTTGTATATCTGCAAAATTGTAAGTTCATATTAACATAGAAAAATGTACGTGGTAAAGTTACATCGTAATCCATTACCATTCAAGATTATGTGCTTTCAAAAATCGGGTGAATATCCAGTGTGATATTTCTAGGAAATAGTCTTAAATGTGTCCGATTTTTGCAAGTAGTAGGTTTCTACATTCAACACAAAATTCATAGTTTTGTACTTACGTCGTTCATCCCAGCGCCACTGCTTTTCGATGATTCTACTTTCGCGTACTCCACTTTAAATTGAGTACGTAAATTGTGCATTTTGCTATAGCATTCCTTGCTCGTCGTATATGGTCGAACAACACACACAGCACTTGCAACTCTTTCGAGTGCTTCTGCACGCAAGTCTTTCTTATAATAGTTTGCGCTTTTCACGACGTACAGACACTGTTCTTCCCTATAAGTACATATCAATGCTTCAATCGCTTCCTTGGACCACTGCGGTGCCATTATTTAATAATTATAAGGAACTTCCTACCGCACCTCACAACAACAGAAAAGCGACTGTCAACAAAGGCTTCCCGCCCAAGCTTTCCGCGTCTGACGTCATAAACGAAACGTCTCATAATTGGCCAACGCAGGATCAAGACAACTTCCTGAAATTAATAAATGAAAAAATCTACCCCATCGTTTAAAAGAAGCCTCTTACTATCATTTTCGAATCAAATTATCTATGTGAGGCAGCTTTTTCAATGATGAACATAGTGAAATCAAAGTGAAGAAATAAACCTTTCAGACTGTGTGAGGTTGGCTCCGACAAGTTATTCACCAGATTATAATTAACTTGTCAATGATATCCAAAGCGAAGTATCTCATGAACTTTAAGTTTTTTCACAGTGCAATTTCTTGTAAACTGAGTAGTAGGCCTACAACTTTTGATGGAGCGAAAATTAACTTTTATATGTGCGGTGTAATTAAAATGGTTAATTTTGGCAACGGTGTTGTTTTGTGTTTAAATCTTCATGAATGTTCAGGTTAGTAAGTCTCTAAATGGACTAGATGTAGTAGATCTCAAACGTAAAAGGTTTCGACATCCTTCTTCTAGATCGCATCACTGAAAGTGAGCAACGATCACACGAACTCTTTTCCTTAGGGCAAACGGACCACCTACGGCAGGCTTAAATTAAGCACTCAAACACAAATTTCGGTGAACCTCTGCATCATAGCAAAACTGACTGGCACCACCAGCTGTGCCCATACAGCCAACCAGACGACACAGACAGGAAAGCCGAACACGTGCAACACAAACAGACCCCACACGACTCTACATAACCAGCGGCTGATTGATAATCAAATTAACCACTCGGATGACGAATTGACATGTTACGAGCTATGGTGACGTTGCAGCTGGTCCAGGAGACTTCAGCGGACGGCAGCAACAACGGTAATACCTCTCTACTAACATTGCTTAGTACCCACGCGTAAACCGTCGCTGCTGGCACACATGCGCCAGCAGCTCTGCTACCCTTCAACACTGTCACAGAGGTTTTTCCAACACGGCGCCTCTAATTGTGCTTTTTTGCCTGTGCCCTTAAAAACCTCTACTCTTGAAATGCTTATGTCTACTATAGCCTACATGGGACCCAGACGTATAAACAATATTACAGATCCGCAACTCGTGACTCCTAGATTTGAATACTAAGTATATTGCACAAGTGACAACAATCTTATGTGATGGTCACCATGCTAGTGCGGGAGTGAAGGGGCTCCACTTTCTTCTAAAGAGATTACACGACTTGTTGAAAGATATGACCAATTTACTGTTCGCTCGCATTTATGTCAGTTGCATGTCCCTTCTTCGTACGCTCTCAGTCTGTAATCCTGATAACGTCAGTGAAGGCGAGGGCCTGTTGAATGAAACGGACGGTCTACGGATCGCAGAAAATGAATGGAAGTAATGATGAGTTGGAGAAATGACGTAAGCGACGAACTTAACACCAAAACTATGGAGCACTTAGTAAACGAAGTGAAGGCATTCAGTTACCTTGTAAGCAAATAGCGTGAGACGGTCGGCAAAAGGAGAGCATAAGAAAAATTAGAGTTTTACACCTCTGCAATGAGAGTATCACAAGCTCAGATTACAGACAGACGAGGAAACACTTCGGCCGTGCCCTTTGAATGGATACTAGCATTCCACTTAAGTGATTTGTGGAAAGCTGGGCTCTGAGCACTATGGGACTGAACATCTATGGTCATCAGTCCCCTAGAACTTAGATCTACTTAAACCTAACTAACCTAAGGACATCACACAACACCCAGTCATCACGAGGCAGAGAAAATCCCTGACCACGCCGGGAATCGAACCCGGAAACCCGGGCGCGGGAAGCGAGAACGCTACCGCACGACCACGAGCTGCGGACTTGTGGAAAGCATAGGACCCTAGATCTGAATGGTCGGACGTAGATCTGAACCGTCGTCCTCCAGGACACGAGACCAGTGTGCTACCTCCTGCAACATCTTGCTCGGTGAGGGCATAAGAAGCGATCGAGCGCAAACAAAGAGAGTGTGTGGATACAAAAGAATGCTGCTATCAGGCATATGCTTTAATTCGAAGAGCAAATTTTTGAGAATGTACTTCTGGAGCACGGCATTATGTAGAAGTGAATCAATGACTGTGGAACAATTGCAAAAGAAGGGAATCGAATCGTCTGAGATGCATGTTAGAGAGGGATACTAAATATTAAATGTAAGAAACGAGGGGGTTGTCCGCACTGTCGTTGAGGAAAGGTATGCCTGGAACCCACTAACTGTAAGATCGGACAGTCAGTTTACGGGTGTTAAAAACATCAGGGGATGACTTATGTGGTAGGTGACGGGCTAAAATGAAGTGTAAAGATGGCACTAGAGGGAACCCTACTGCGCAAACATTGCAGGGAACACAGAACCGGAATATACGGGGTGAATCTATGATGGTGTTACAAACTTTCGTAGATGAGGGAGAAAAGTAAATGCATGAATTTGAGGTAAGGACCTCTGGTCCGGAAACGCCCGAGTCGAAAGTTATAAACGAAAACCGTTTTGGTAGACCTGACAGTGGACCTTTTCCTCTGCAAGCTCTTTGCTTCCAGTATTTTGGGAGAAGGTAGTAAGGACCAAAACAAGAAAAGAATACCCTTCAACATTGGCTCTAAAAAACGCATGTCTCAGGAACTATGAGCACTTACTGATCTTTGCTACAGCGAGCCGGCCGGTGTGGCCGTGCGGTTCTAGGTGCGTCAGTCTGGAACCGTGAGACCGCTACGGTCGCAGGTTCGAATCCTGCCTTGGGCATGGATGTGTGTGATGTCCTTAGGTTAGTTAGGTTTAAATAGTTCTAAGTTCTAGGGGACTGATGACCTCAGCTGTTAAGTCCCATAGTGCTCAGAGCCATTTGAATCATTTTTTGCTACAGCGAAAAATATTTTTTCTACTGAACAGGTGCTAATAGCTTGTAAGGTATGCATTTTAGAGGCCATGTTTATCAGACAATTTTTTCTTGTTTTGGTCGACACCATCTCCTCGCAAAATACAAAAAGCAAAGAGCTGGCAGAAGAACAGGTCCACTGTTAAAGGTGTCAGAACGATTTCGCTTATAACTTTTGTCTCGATCGTTTCCGGATCAGAGTCTCTTGCCTCAAATAGATACATTTACCCTTCGTAATGTTATCACAGAACCACCGTGTATAAACAATATAAATCAGGAAATTGGCTGCGTGGTTCTGTTACTTCAGGATATTGTGACAGGAGAGGAAATCGCGGCAAGCAACATCAAACGGAAAGGCTGACGACACAAAGGAAATGTTAGGGACTGATGCCTTCGTTTACGCGATCAATGGCAGAACAGCAAGTACAGGTAGAAATGCTGGGTAGCTAAATATTGAAAATCTTCTCTCGAACGTAGAGCAGATAAACAAGGAAGATGCAACAAAAGGCATTAGTGTAAGACCTTCCTGCAAGGACTCTGCCAGATAAAAGAAGGATTTATATAAAAATAATCAGCTGGTTCACAATCTGGAACGCTGTTCTATACTGGTGCGAAACGGCGACAACGGCGAAAACAAAAATGTGGAGATTAGAAGGCTTTACAGAGTGGTGTTAAAGGCGACTG
This sequence comes from Schistocerca americana, assembly GCF_021461395.2. Classification (NCBI taxonomy): domain Eukaryota; kingdom Metazoa; phylum Arthropoda; class Insecta; order Orthoptera; family Acrididae; genus Schistocerca; species Schistocerca americana. The sequence continues at coordinate 275,860,256 of NC_060123.1, read as the reverse complement.
TTGAGTAGATGGCTCGGCGGAGTAGGAATGAAGACGTCCTGCAAAAAGTCGACAAGAAAAAAGGCTAATAAAGAACATAAAGAACGGAAGCGATAGAAGCGTTGTAACCTACAAAATTGTAAGTAAAAACAATATTTATTTAGATAAGTAAATATAAAAAAGGTTAATCTGTCCGCAGTGCTATAAACGTAATTTATTTGGATATTTTCCATGGAGTTACAGCAACGAGCTACAATTGTTTAGTTAGAACATTACTTTTTCTTTCATGAAGCTGATGTGAATGAACCGTAAACAGATGAAATTAAATCACATTTCCTTCACTTCTAGTTAATAAGTTAGAAACGTTCTAAGTCATGCAGATGGTTTTAACTTGCATCAAACCAGTCAGGAGACTAATGACTTAAAAAATGTGAAGATCTATGTTCAGACTGACGGCTTTGTTTCAGTATGTTCATTTAACTGAGGAGTTCAAACGCATGCTTATTCTCCTGGCAGCATAACTCAGTGCGCCACCTAAACGACCTGTGGATGAAACGTAAAGTTACTGGTGTCGCAGAGTGATTTCGATTAGATTGTAGAATGTATTCTTATACGTCCGTATATAAAGCAGATCAGAATGTGCAAAAAGGGAGCCTCGGTCTGCTACGGAAACTGACGCGCAATAAACATGGCAAATACATCCAACTAGCGCGTTGACATATTGCTAACGCTCAGCGAATGCCTCACGATGCCAATGATGCAGCCGTGGCTTATCCTGTGAGATACCCTGGTCGAAGAGCTCAATCAACAGTTAGCTTCTTACGTGTTGAAGAACGACTTCGAGAAACACTTAGATTGAGAAGGTGCGGCGAAACAGAAGAAGACTAGCAAGAAGCCAGGATACAGAAGTTGTTTTGGCTGCAGTACATCACAGTCCCCGCGTCAGCTTACAAGAAGTTGCTGCAGTCGTTGGTATCAGCCTTACATCTGTGTGGTGAATGGTACACGGTTACAACTTTCAGCTGTACCACCTGTCACTGATACAGGAGGAGCATGAGAACAATTTCAGTTGGAGAGTTACTTTCTGCACGTGAACTGTGAATAAATTCACTTTGGTCACCTTACAGTTACGTTCAAAATGAATATACGTTCATGAAGTATCCCGCAGTGAATCGTCACAATACTCATTACTGTGCCACAGAAATTGCTAGGTGGTTAAATTATCTCGATCGTAGAGGTGGTTCATTAATGTGTGGCGTGGAATCCTTGGAGATCGGTCCACATCAGCTCGTAGGTACTCTGACAGGGGTATCGTGTTTTAATCGCAGATAATTTAGATGCTCTCCTTGAAAATGTCTGTCTAGAGGGCATATGTGGATGCATGAGGATGGTCCGTTCTGTGCGTGACGCTGTGCAAGAGCTAAACAAAAGATTTCCTGGAAAACTGTTAGTAAGCCGCAGTTCTCACGAATGTCCCCAACAGTTGCTCGATTTAACATCAGTAGATTTATTTTTGTGGAGACATGTAAAGAATCTCGTTGAGTCACCTAGTTCACACCCAAGATGACTTCACACAGAGTGTCAAGGAAACCTTGTCGCACTGTGACACAAGCAACTTTACATCTCGTCTGCAGGTTGTTTAGAAAACACATCCAGGAAAATTGGCACGAGTTTTATGTGAACATTCCACTAAAAGATCATCCTCCTGAACACAGCCTATTACATACAGCGTGTTGCATCCACCTTAAACTTTGAACGTTTCTCGATACTCAGGCAAAATTTGTAGAAATTTGATTTGAATTGATTTAAATACATTAGCGGAATTATACAAAAATAACTATCTATTTAAAAAGTTATAAATTGTTACTGTAACATACCCTCACAGAGTGTGTAAAATTTCTGATGTTTAACTTTCTAAATAAATATTCTTTCACTTATTATTTTGTAAGTTACAGAGAAATACCCCTCACCTGAAACGCCATGTACAGCAGATCGCTAATGATGTAGGGTATAATAGTTTTGCTGAAATGGATAGTTAACAAGGGACAAGACCAGAGCACTGAATGGACTAACATTAGGGTCGACAACCAAAGAAGCATAAGATGTAATCGAACATTCTAACTAGTTTCCGTGAGGGCAAACGGTGATTTAGGTTTATGTGGTTTCGTAAATCACATTAGGTGAATACTTCAAGAAGGCCACAGTCGCTTCTTATTGTGCATCTAAATAACGCTCAGTCTATTATGTCTTCTAAGTCGACGTGATATTTAATGTCCACTTTATTTCCTGTTTCACAGGCAACTAAACAAGCACTTCTTGCGTAGTTAGTTGGTTAGCTAAACATTAGTACCTTATATTTAGTATAACCCGCTTTGACAAGGAAGTGTCATTCCCCAGGAAGTATTTCGTTATATGTTATGTAGCTGAGTATCATCACACTGTATATTAAAAGCATTTAAGATCTTAATTTTCTTATCACACACACACACACACACACACACACACACGCATATCAAAGCATTAGAGTGGCATGGTGCCTTGACAGAGGCAGAGAGAGAGAGAGAGACAGACAGAGACATAGAGAGAGAGAGTGGCATAGAGAGAGAGAGAGAGAGAGAGAGAGAGGGGGGGGGGGTTGACGAAGAGGAGAGATAGGAGAGATTATCGTGGCAACTCTTCTTCTTTGCATTCTTGAAGACACACACACACACACACACATTTATTGCGAAGTTTATATTATATTGCGATAGATTTTGGAACCACAGAATTCTGCCTTCAGGAACGTGTAGGATGCTCTTCTAATAATACACAGATTTTTAGTGGACCTTAAATTAATACATTATGAATATTGAGAAATTATAAAAATATTTCGGGAAGTAATAAAACTGAGCAAAAAAAAAAAAAAAAGCTCCAGAAATGCTATAAGGCACGTTTCTCACAGGCTGAGATTGGGACTGATGTCGTTGTGTCGTTGCCACAGAAAATGTAATGCTGAGAGTTTAAGATACTTAAAAATTCAAGCATAGCGAAGAAAGACAATTTCAGGAATACATTTGGAGTAATACGCCAATATATTATAATTATAAAAAAATCGTCTTGTGCCTTGACTGAATCAATTATTCAAAAGCCAGTTGACAGACGAGATATTTTTAGGACGTTTTCAAAAAAGAAATTTTAACCTTTTCAGGATTACGAGTAACCAGTATGTTGTAATTTTCGTATAGAACGAACATAAATTAATGCTGGTAAATAGGACACTGATGTCAACAACACTTTCTAGATCTTTAGAGGGATATTTTCAGATACTTCGTAAAGAATCTTGACGCTATTGCTTTACCTCCCACATAATAGGAAACATAATCACTAGTAATGATTTTAATAAAAATGATTTGGAGGATTTAGACTAAAAATGTATTTAGGAGATTATTTATGACAATTATAGTAAGAGTGCGATTGCAACTGTTCACATGAAAATTGTTCTAGATAGTTATACTACATAAGTTTTTTTTTTTTGTTTATGGAAATGTATGACACACGTTAATATGTTCCAAGTTAGAAGTGGGCTCTCACGTCATAATGAAATATTATCGTTGTTTATCACCACGAAGTCTCAAGTACAGTTGCATAATAGAAATCAGAAAAGTTAACAATGGTGACCACAGTGTGTCAAGAACCATATAATAAAAGATCAGATTGAGAAAACTAATGGAAGAATATGGACCGATCTGAAACTGAAAACATGTATCAGCGGTTGGTGTGAGATTTATGGTACTTGAAGTCATGGCTGCTTTATTATTAATCAAAGATCCATACGTACTGTAGCAGACAGCTGACGTCATCAGGAAACACTGATCAGCGTGAGCGACCAAGGAACTTCCCCTGTCGCTTTGCACACGGCACCTCAGTTCGGTGGGTTCCTGCATTTAGCCGATGCGGCACCAGCGAAGCTATCCTATGCCCTGATTAGCTATTGGGGACTTAGATGCTGCATACGTGCCAAACGATGTAACTTTATTAGTTGTTATTTGTTAAATAAGACATCAGATGGGAAGTTATATACGTATGAAGGGAGAGTAGTAATTAAAATAGCCAGGCAGTAGAGTTTGAAGCCTAAAAAAGTTACGAACAGCATAGATCAATTACTGCTTTGTCGTGTAATCAAGAACGATGCCTCACAAGTGCGATCACGCTGGCTGTGAGAAGGCCAGTTCGCTTGGGTATTGACGGACTATGTTAGTATAATTGTAGTCTTTCCAGCAGCCAGATGTGTTTCGTGCAGCATGTCTGTGAGCAATGAGCACCAGTTACATATTGGGAAAGCTTTATCTAATATTGAGCTGCGCATGAAAAGTGTATTAATGTGTGGTCCGCAGCTCGTGGTCGTGCGGTAGCGTTCTCGCTTCCCGCGTCCGGGTTCCCGGGTTCGATTCCCGGCGGGGTCAGGGCTTTTTCTCTGCCTCGTGATGACTGGGTGTTGTGTGACGTCCTTAGGTTAGTTAAGTTTAAGTAGTTCTAAGTTCTAGGGGACTGATGACCATAGATGTTAAGTCCCATAGTGCTCAGAGCCATATATTAATGTGGATTATTATGTATCTGGATTTGTGGATTAGTTGCTTGCCTATCTTTGTAAGAACACAACTGTGTGATGTCAGTGGTTCTGTCGTGTCGAACATCGCTAACGTTGCAAATAAAATAACTGGCAACCTATGTGAAATTCCGACTACATCAGTTAAAAGTCTGCCTCACTTCAACGCGGGGTCGGCCTAGTTTCTATGGATTCGGCAATGTTAGTGTTGGAGGGTGGCCAGATGCCCTTCCTGCCGCCACCCCATACACCCCAGGACGGAATTAGCGTACCCCATCTGTCTGCATGTAGTGTAAGCCATGAAATTGTGAAAACGTTTTCAAATGTCCGCAGGTCGTGTAACTGAGGCGGGACGCGGGGACCAGCCCGGTATTAACCTAGTGGGATGTTGAAAACCGCCTAAAAACCACATCCAGGCTGGCCAGCACACTGGCCCTCGTCGTTAATCCGCTTGACGGATTCGATCTGGGGCCGGCGCGCCTACCCGAGTCCAGGATACAGCGCGTTAGCACTCTCAGCTAACCTGGCGAGCCTAACCCTGACTACCCGAGTCATTTAAAGCACCGCGCAATGGTTAGCACACTGGACTCGCATTCGCGAGGACGACGGTTCAAACTCGCGTCTGTCCATCCAGATTTAGGTTTTCCGTGATTTCAGTAAATCGCTTCAGGCAAAGGCCTGGATGATTCCTTTGAAAGCGCACGAACGACTTCCTTCCCTATCCTTCCCTAATCTGATGGGACCGATGACCTCGGTGTTTGGTCCCCACCCCCAACTCAATGAACCAAACGTATATAGGAGCTATCGATTTCAGCCAACAGCATGTGTTCAAGATCGGATGCCTCGCTTTTCGCTGCACTGGATACAACTTCACTGCCTGACAAGAAAAGTGAAGCACCCAAAAGGGAAGGAGGTAACGAAATAAAACTTCGCGGGTTCACAATGTTGCGATATTTCAGTGCTTGCAAAATCGAATCATGTTTATAAAGAGCTTTACAGTGCAAGTCTACTTATCAGTAAGACATTGCACTCCTTCTGGCCTGGATAGAAGCGCCGACTCAGTTGGGAAGGCTATGCTAAGACCGTTGCGTCCCCTCCTAAGGAAAGCTGGCCCTCAGCTGTTGTAATTGTTCTTTGAAAACTTGTATATTGAGCTGACATCAGAGTGGATCCCGCACATGTTGTGCTGGATATAGATCTGGAGATCTTGATGGCCACGGGAGTACCTCAAAATCACGCAAAGAGTTCAGGAGACACGTGCCGTGTGTGGACGAGCATTGTCCTGTTGGAAAATGGCACCTCGATAGTGTTGCATGAGGACGTCCGCGAGGTACCATTGGGCCGTCAGAGTTCGCTCTGTCACTGTCAGCCAATGGCTGTTCACATCATGATGCTAGGTTGTGACTCACCGCAACATTCGCCAACGATGGTCAGCCATGATAGCGCCGAACCTGGATTCATCTCTGAACACAATGCGACGCTATTCATCTGCAGTAAACGTTTCCTGGTCAATGCGCCACCCCAAACGCGGCCGTCTTTATAGTGGTGTTACGGAAAACCTACACTTGGGTCGCTAGTTCAGCTGTTACCAGTCTTCGAGAAATGGTGCGGGATGGCACAGAATGGTGCAGGGGTTCCATCACTGGTTCTCGGATGAACGGCGCAGATGTGAAGGGGTTGCGATGTACTGGGTACATAAAACGGTGAGCTTCCCTTGTAGTTATCAGGTATAGTCGATCGTAAACCTGAGAATGTCTGCTTTCACATTTCCATACAGGTCGAGATCAGGCCACTGTCATTCTGTATGCCCGACAACTATGGACACTGCAGGATTAGACCAGTCGGCAGTGTAGGCACCCAAGGTGTCTGTCAGTTGCTACCAACGATGTCTGACAAGAGCAGCTGCATTTCCGTGTCCTTCACAGTGATCACATAACTCTGGCTCTATTGTCACCCCTTATTTGCCTACCAGGCCTGGTAACAAGACTAAACACGAACAATACTGATGCCATTTGTTGCCTTCTACATGCAACAAACAGTTGCAATGCTGGACGCAAAGAATTTACGACATGTAGCAGCTAGTGGGTATTGATTTAAATCAATAGGGAGAGTTGAAAATTTGTGTCAGACCGGGATTCCACCCGGGTCTCCTGCTTACAAGACAGGTGCTCTGACCTCTGAGCCATCCAGACACAGTGATCATCGAACATTCACCGACTACCCTAGCACGCCTCCTGTCAGACCCAAATTGTCAACTTACCCGCACACTACTGACGTAGTACCCCTGCCCGTTATCCTGATTACTCGCGGCGTTTCGCCGATTCCACTAAGAATTCGAGCGTGCTGCGCATTTCCACTGGAGGGATCGCAGGCCAGTCTCACCTTAATTGCATATGTGGTGTCACTGCTTTCGAAAATGTCCGAAAGAACAGAGACTACACAGATAATGGCAGTTCTAGTCATTCAAACACCCGCTGATGTTGCGTACGTGCACAAAGTGACAATGATATCCAGCCTTGTGTTCTGGGTGCTCCACTTATTTCCCTCGCGATGTACTTTGAGTGAAGACGCCAGGTCAACACTATTTACAGAAAAATGAGATCGTTTCCGATCCGTTAAGGCTCCATCTGCGACCCCCACACTGACTTCAGGTTCAGTGTACATGAGGCTAGTAACGTAGACACAGTAGTATGTTATGTTATGTTATGTTAACCGGGGACCTAGAAACGACGGAGAGGTTCCGTCCCCGTCGCAGCCTCAGTGGTCCGCAACCCCACGTCGACTATCGCAGTCCGCTTCACCCCTCCGCCGCCCCACACCGAACCCAGGGTTATTGTGCGGTTCGGCCCCCGGTGGACCCCCCAGGGAACGTCTTACACCAGACGAGTGTAACCCCTATGTTTGCGTGCTAAAGTAATGGTGGTGTACTCTTACATGGAGAACTTGTTTGCGCAGCAACCGCCGCCATAGCGTAGCTGAGGCGGAATAAGGGGAACCAGGCCGCATTCGCCGAGGCAGATGGAAAACCGCCTAAAAACCATCCACAGACTGGCCGGTTCACCGGACCTCGACACAAATCCGCCGGGCGAATTCGTGCCGGGTATCGGCGCTCCGTCCCGCCCGGAAAGCAGTGCGCTAGACCGCATGGCCAACCGGGCGGGCGACACAGTAGTAACTTTTGTAGCGGAAGGCTATACCCAAACGTTCAGTAGTATTAACTAAGGGCGCTCAGAATAAACTTTGATTAGTAGTTAGGATGAAATCACGACGGTGACGTTAGGAACTTCCCGATGCTCCGAAATCCAATATGCATTAGTAGGTATGTGGTCTTAGCTGTGACATAACTCTCCTGTCGAGCTGGGAAGGACGCACACAGTCTGGCACCTGGGACCGGGGCGACGTCACGGTTCGGCGTGGGCCGGCCAGTAAGCGCCACCAAGGGCGCGCTGGTGCTGCCCGCCGGCAGTGCCTAGTACGGCCACCGGCGGCTGCATCACCCGAAATAACCCGGCGGCGCGGAGCGTCGAGCTTCCCAGGCCGGCCGCGGACGCGGGCGTCGCCCACACAATCGATTAGTCGCGGCGATAACGCTGACACCAGGTGCGACCCGGGCCGAGTAATTAATATCGGAGGCGAGCCGCGTAAATTGGCAGATCGGTAGGCGCGATCCCCTCACACGCAACAGGTTCTGCCGGCTCTTCGTGTGCAGCCGGGCCCGTGAGACCGAGAACCCTGCCCCTCGCTCCCTCCTCTGCCCCTCCCCCACCATACGTGTAGACAACACGCGTCTCACTCCGACGCGCTCCACGTGAGTGGCAGCGGCTGGTACAGCAGTCGCGATTGCCGTCAGGTATCGCGCGGGCTGGCAGAGAAGGCGCTCAACGTCAGTCTCATGGCGCATGAAAAATTCCTGTAACGGATCGCTCTTCAAACCACACACCTACCACCTACACAGCGATGTAAACAATGTTGTAAGAGGTCCGAGCAGATGTAATTTTATGTAAGAGGTCCGAGCAGATGTAATTTCGATGTATTGCTCATGCGTTGCCTGCGATATGCAAGGTATAAGAGAATCTCTGACCAGAGAGCAGTGTTGACTGCAGTACGAACTGTGTAGCTGTAGCAGTAAGTCGTTGCTAGTCTGCAGTCTGCTATGGTCTGGTCTGGTGTATCGTGTTGGCTGGGCCGGTCGCGGTGCAGCGATGTCGGAGCCTGAGTAATTCTATAAAATAAATAATATGAATAATATTCTGATTTAGTGTACTCTCCCCAAATTTTGGACGTCAGCAGTGCTGCGTCATGGCCATGAAAGATCATTCTGAATAAAAAGAGAAAAATTCTTACCTCAATGAAGTCGCCGGATAACGCATATATATCTGCTCTTACAATAAATTTTTCTGGCACAGCCCTGTGCAATGCTGGCCGATAGATTTGTTATTTATGAAAGGGAAACAACTGATTTTTCTTTTGCAATAATCGGGATGATCATGGATTGGAGAAATTAGTAAATTCTTTAAATTGAAATGAATGAAAACCTCCCCACAAAAATCTAATAATTAATATAAATAATATTCAAATTTAGTGTAACCTCCCCACAATATCCTTTCTCCAGTGTAACCTCAAAACAGAAAAATTCCTAAACCTCTCAACAGTAAAAAATATAATTATGTCGTTCATATTCAGTGAAACGTCCCAACGAAATAATTTCTGTAACCTGGTAATAATACAATGTAACTAACCTCTCAATTAAATTGTCACTCACTTATAACTTTTCAATAATTGACTGTGAATTTAACCTGGTAAATTTTGGACGTCAGCAGTGCTGCGTCATGGCCCTGAAAGATCATTCTGAATAAAAAAGAGAGAAATTCTTACCTCAATGAAGTCGCCGGATGACGCATATATATCTGCTCTTACAATAAATTTTTCTGGCACAGCCCTGTGCAATGCTGGCCGATAGATTTGTCATTTATGAAAGGGAAACAACTGAACAACTGATTTTTCTTTTGCAATAATCAGGATGATCATGGATTGAAGAAATTAGTAAATTCTTTAAATTGAAATGAATGGTTGTTAAAAGTTACTTTTTATGAGAAAGATTATTATTACGAGATTTTTAAAACATTTACATGGGACTTGAGATAACATTACTACATATGCGCGAGGCTGCTTTTTACCTTATACAATAATACTCAGGCTCCGGCATCGCTGCACCGCGACCGGCCCAGTCAACACGATACACCAGACCAGACCAGAGCAGACCGCAGATTAGCAACAACTTACTGCTACAACTACACAGTTCCTACTGCAGTCAACACTGCTCTCTGGTCAGAGATTCTCTTATACCTTGCATATCGCAGGCAGCGCATGAGAAATACATCGAAATTACATCTGCTCGGGCCTCTTACATAAAATTACATCTGCTCGGACGTCTTGCAATGTAGTGTAGGAAAAGCTTCAAATACAAACTGAAATCACATCTGCTTATCGACTCGCACCCCAAGAAGAATTTCTGAATGTATGATAATCTGCAGTTGACATTCAGTAATTAAAGAGATGAATTTATGTAGAAATAAAACAGTTTGTATGAGCAGTTTCGTACTTTCATCACTTTGCGTTGGCATCACTGGGACGAGCTGGTAACAGCTGACGCAAACACTGTTCTGTTTATAACCTCAATATTGCATTTTCAAAGACCTTTTAAAGAAATCCACACTCGTCGAAACAAAGCAAGCATTACAAGTTCCCCTGCAGCCTTCCGGGACTGGCGTCCTGGAAGAAAGGATACTGTGGAGACATGGCATAGCCACAGCCTGGAGGATTGTTTTGAGTATTAATTTTCACTCTGCAGCTGTGCGATGAAAGGCAAAGGTCTCTGTTTCAAATCCCTGTTCCGCACGCAGTTTTAAACTATTAGGGAGTCTCACATCAGCCCACATTTCGCTGCAGAGTGAAGGCAAGCAATGCACCTGGCTTCCGCTTCCTATTCTGCAACGCCTAAGATTCGTCTACTTTATCGGATCAACGATTCACTATATATACACCAATATTATTTCATTCATTATACCCTTAAGGGGTTCTTATAGTATTTAGTTGCGGACCTTGACTTCCCACTAAAATGGAAGTCACTGTCCTTATATCCACTACCTCATCACTATCGTGCCGATGTGGTCAGCGGTGCCACATTAATATTCCACGGGAGCAGGCGGTAGGCGACCCTTTGTGTAGCGCCCAGTCGCTCCAAGGAGCGCGGCTAACCGGTTCAGTGGTCGGCCTGTCACGTCGTCTGATAGCATTATCACCGCTCAACACACACAGCAGGTCAAACTGTGTACCGGCCGTGACTCATGGGCGGAGGGGAGAGTTTCAAGGCCAAGAACCCTCAAGAATACAACGGGAAGGGCGAGAGGGTGAATATCTAATCGCTGACTGTCAGTCGGTGCGCCGAAGAACCATCCGTCCGAGTATGTAAGACCAAGATGTGAGGAGCGTAACTCATCGTGTAAATGTCTGGACATTGTATTTACATATGTAGTATATGTCAGCTAACTAACACACGGTGATAAAGTAACGTAACAGCGCCTGATGGCCCTGTTTTTGTTATTGTAATCGAAGAGCTGTGCTGTGGTGTTCGGCAATGGAAAATCAAACTACAGAGTTACACTACGAACTTGACCAATCATCTTGTAAAATAACGATGCAGTTTGCACGTGATCAAGTTTTAATCTCGAACAATGAAGATGGACTACACAAAATATATCAGATACACGGCATGTCAATACATATATAAGAAACAAAAGAAATGAGTTTCTGTGGGAAAAGCTCAGCAGGGCAAGAAATAGTAGTAAAAAATAAAATCATAGAGCAAGTCGATAGATTTAAATTTTTAGAGACCATTCAGCGTTACAGGGGAGACCCACATCAAAACGACAAAATCGAGGCCAGCCGTTGTAGCATAACGGTTCTAGGCGCACAGTCCGGAACCGCGCCGCTGCTACGGTCGCAGGTTCGAATCCTGCCACGGGCATGGATGTGTGTGCTGTCCTTAGGTTAGTTAGGTTTAAGTAGTTCTAGGTCTAGGGAACTAATGACCTAAGATGTTAAGTCCCATAGTGCTGAGAGCCATTTGAACAATTTTTTGAACAAAATCGAGAAGTTCAATTACCTAAACGATACCATTAGAACATCGCTTCAAAGGTAAGTAGGAATAGAAACTTATCTCAAAATTTGTAAGCTTACTTTGTTACAAAATTTTCTGGGCCGGAATGAATCTTGGGTAATGGAAAAAAGACAAAATAAGATTACAGGCCAACGAACTAAAATTCCCTAGGTACATTACAGGATACACAAAATTAGATTATAAAAGAAACAAAAATATTAGAAAGGAATTTAAAATATTTGATATAAGCGAAAAGGTTGAAGAAAATAGGCAACAATGAATATAAAAGCCAAGATGACTAAATTTTGGAAATTATTCCGCAAGGTAAAAGATGCTTTAGAAGACCAGCAAAACGCTGTAAAACCAAATGCAGTAGGCCTAGTAAGGCTTAGCGCATGACAGAAGAAGACTGCGGTGTATGAGATAACTTCTAGGGTTGGAACTTAAACAGCGGCAGCTATTTATTCACAGCCTATACTAAAGAGTTACATGTTTGCACCTATTACTGTCCTTCAAAGCAGTCACCAGAGTTGTGTAGAACCTGTTGCCAGCGATGTGGAAGGCGTAGTATAACGTTAGCAGAGCCTGTTCTGTTGATGGTGCGAATGGAGTGCTCTAACGTTATGGTGATTCTCCTGTACGACTGTGATGGTGTTATCCTAACGCATTACATTCCTCCACGTCAAACCATCAGTGCACAGTATTACTGTTCGTTTTTGGAGCGTCACCTGCGACCAGCTTTGCAAAAGAAGCGGCGACACTTTCTGCGCAAACCACCCATCATTTTGCACGACAATGCGCGGGCACATGCAGCGCAAGCTGTGGCTTCCCTGTTCGGTCGATGGGACTGGGAAGTACTGTACCATCCACTATACTCCCCGGACTTAAGTTCTTCTGGCTTTAATTTGATTCAGAAGATGAAGGAACCACTTCGTGGTATTCGCTTCAGAACTGTTCCAGAGATTCGACAGAGGGCGCATTCTCTGAAAAACGGTGCAACCGAATCCTCCCGTTTGAAGCAGGTAGCAGTTCTAAACGTTATGAAAACTCCAAGCAGGCAAAGGAAAGCATATGTCGTTACAGTTGAAGATGTAAACATTTTTCGCGTGTATTGTATGTTTATCTTATTTAGATATTTACTTTTAGGAACTGGAATGATTTATAACCTTGATTTCTTCATAATTAATTTATTAAAATAGCAAATCATGATTTCGCAACACATATTCTATCTCAGTGTTCATTTATGGTTACATTTCCAGCAAATCGATATATACAACAAATTGATAAGTGTCCGATTTCTGAATATAGGAGATTTTTAAGAAAACTTAATTTGAATGGTCTATAGAAACGCAGAAGCCGGCAGAAAATATTTTTATAATTTCTTCTGCGTGCCTGTTTGTAGTCGCATTATGCAAAAAGTAATGCACGAAGTTGGATGCTGTTTTGACACTTATATTGCTGCGCGTCTAATGTAAAATCTGGTACATATTTCTTCTTTATAAGCAGCCTAGAGGCAGAATTATAACAGTTTTATCGTAAGACCGTGCGCGGATGCCAGTTTCTACTAAATAGTCACAAAAGGCTTGGAATTTTTCCGATGCAGGTATCTCTGTTATGAAATCGTCAACAAAACAGTCGCCAACCATATCATGAGCCAGCATGGGAAGACCAAATATGTACAACAGAAACCTTCCAATTTCATTTTTTGCGTAGTAGTCATGTGCAAGCCCCAATGTTTGTATTTTTCGCCACCAGCTCTGTGTTAAATGAAATTTGCATCCTTGAATGTGAATATCAGGCCACACCTCACTTCCAGCTTTCATTATGCTCACTTCAAAGACAGGAAACATTGTTGATGGCGCATAGTTCAAACCTATATCACTACATTTATCAACAACGCTTTGAAATTCCCTCGCACATACTGGTACGACGAAGTTTTCTTGTCGTTCAATAAAGAGAAGACCAATGGAATGTAATGGCCATTAACTAACAGCTGACAAAAAAACTTTGGACAGCACTTGAACGTACCATCAGCATGTATAGATTCACACTGCGTTAATGTTTTAAGGTTTGCAGAGTCACAAAATATGATCGCTTTTTTATCGGTGTTATTTACTAATAAACACTTTTCCCGTCTGTGGTTTCCACATTCAGCGTGTTGATAACATCATGAACATCTGCAGCGTTCGTGGACAGTTTTGGCAGAATTTTGCGCCTAGCTTTGCAAATAGATTTATGAAAATTGTTGACATCTCTCGTAGTTATATCTTGCGTATCTTCTGCTTTAAACTTCTGGCAAATTATTTTTTACGGTCTCACAAATATCTTCTATGGCTTTCCTCTTTAGGTCAGAAATGGTTTCTTGCCTGTGAATTTTGTTATGAGGTATTTCTTCATGACTGTGCTCTTCTTGTCACTCCACGACATCCAGCTCCTCAATAGAAATAGTTTTAACAAAACTTCTGCAGCCATTAATGTTGCACGTCCATCGCGCTATACCACCTATCAGCAGTTTTTGAAACCGAAGGTGTTACCTTTAAAAACCAACATTTTCCTTCCCCTCCTACTTACTGAAACTGTAAGCTCGTCTGAGGACATGTTCACTCTACAAAGATCTGCCGCGAACTGCGAAGTGGCCGAAGGCAGCTGTGGTAATTAGCGCAGACAATGCTCTGTCGCATTGTGTCAGCTTGGGAGGATTCGGTCCTGTTACCTGCTTACCTACCTGGTTTCGGGAGGATTCGGGGCTGCGTCCTCGACAGGCAGTAGACCGCTCCATTCGCACCATCAACAGAACAGGCTCTGCAAACGCTATACTACGCCTTCCACATCGCCGGCAACGGGTTCTACACAAATCTGGTGACTACTTTGAAGGACAGTAACAGGTGCAAACGAGTAACTCTTTTGTATCGGTTGTGAATAAATAGTTGCCACTATTTAAGTTTCAACCCTCGTATATGCTGTGAGAAGAAGCCATGTGTTACGCTTTTACTGGATTTAGCATGTGAGATTATACGTAAAATAGTACATAATGAATATTGTTTCGCATTTGAATCTCTTTTCATTCTTATCTTTCAGCGTCCTGTGATTACAAAACCCTAAACATGCCACAAGGAATAAATGCACATGTTCTAGACGAGTATTATTAATTCCAGAACTAAAAATCTACCACACTCGTGTTCGGAGCTTCCTTCCTTCATTAATAATGTTATCCATCATAAGTGCTGCGAAGAATGAAGTCAAAAATGTCAACCGTGCTCACGAAATACACATGATCAAGGCCCTAGCAGAGATGGCTTGTCGTTTCCTCCCTTTAGTATGTGACATCACATTCCGGGTGACTGTTCACTTTCTCTTATAGCCATATAAGAACCTTTCTATAGTGAGACTGGGGCCTGTTTCAGGCCGGTCCTCACACATATTCCTTTTCTTTGCATATGTGAATAATTAATTTTTATCCTACATATCAAAACTTACTTAGTACTTATTTTCTCACGCAATTTTCGAATCTATGTCCTGAGTGGTCGGAGTGCAGGTGCAATGTAAGGTATAACCAATCGGTTACTGCTAGGTACACACTGGTGCAGACGGAGATTGCTCTTCGAGTGGAGCTGCGGAATGCAGAAAGCGTACATGAGCCACCTCGAGAACGGGAACGGCGACCAAATAATTGCTGGCGGTCATGAAACTACACAGTAGACCTCGGTCGGCGGCCCATCCACCTGTACTACTTTGTCGGGGCATGGAGACGATAACATATCGTCAACGACCGACTCTGGGCGCTTCCACACGTGGGTTCCTCTGTGTCCGTCTGGAGTACTGTCTTGCTATTCTGGATATTTTGCTGCTTATGGACTACGGGGCTTTCCCAGAAGGGTACCATTACAAAAATTGTAGGGCAATTTCTTTTCACTGTTTGGAAACGATCCAAGTAAACGGAGTGTGGGTTTCTCTCGGTGGTTGTTTAACAGTTTTAATTGGCGGTGACAAGCAAGTCGAGATAGTGGGGTCGTGGTAACAATTTTTGTGCTTCCGATTGGCTGATCAACCAAGTCATTGCGCTCACTGGCTGTTTTCTGTACTGATGTACGGTTCCCAGATGCACGAGAAAAGGTGGAGAAATTTTTCCTACTGTGCCGGGAGTATTTTCGTTTGTGTTCGACTTTAGACTTTGGTCATATTCCTGATCACGGGCAGCGTTGGATTTATTTGTGGTGCGATCGTGACTTCTCATACGCGCCAGTTTTCTCCTGACGACAGTTAGGAGGAGTCCATGTAGTCAGCGAACTCAAGCCAACAGTCTCTGCACTTAACAATCTTTCTGTCTCAGAGGTCGGCGCCGCTGTCTCCAGTTTCAGGCACTCCAGATACGGTAGGCCCACTCTTTCATGGTATGCGCCATGCAACAATAACGGAGGTTTAACCTCAGAGCATAACTTCAGGTAGTGTTTTGATACGCTTCTCTGACAGATGAGATGTCCTGCAATTCCTTCTCGCTAAACCAGTTAAATACATTGGTACGTAAACTGAAGATGGAGGTGGGAGAAAGAAAAGGAAACGGAAGGAAAAGATGACATCAGTTGCATCATGACTACCTGGGGAACCGTCGGGCGACGAGTGAAAATGTGTGACGGATAGGGACTCGAACATGGGATCTCCTACTTACTGAGCAGTTGCTGTAATCACTGCACCATCCGGACACAGTGTTCGAAACAAATGCACGGACTGTATCGGCACGCTTCCCGGCCGACGACCCTCCCACCTAGCGCTACGTATTCGCAGTCTTCGTCCTTGTCCTCGATGCTCGCTAATTTTAGATTCCCGCCTGGAGCTCGAACGGTATTATGCATCCTCATTGAAGGCTGTGGATTTACTGCCCATCAAGAGAATCAATTATATAACTGCATGGTGGTTGTTTTACCATGACTTCATACAAAGCAGATAAACTTCGTGCATACCGTTGCCGCCCGCTGCTTAACTACTCACATCCTTGTTACCGCATTACACTATCTACTGTAAATTTAAGGCGACAGTAATGTCAGAGTACTCTTTCTGTGTCAAATCATCTCCTGTCTGTGTGTTCTATTGGTATTCATGCAGTCAAATGTTCAAATGTGTGTGAAATCTTATGGAACTTAACTGCTAAGGTCATCAGTCCCCAAGCTTACACACTACTTAACCTAAATTATCCTAAGAACAAACACACACACCCATGGCCGAGGGAGGACTCGAACCTCCGCCGGCATCAGCCGCACAGTCCATGACAGCAGCGCCTAGACCGCTCGGCTAATCCCGCGCGGCTTCATGCAGTCTCTACACTATTCTACATCACGGTTGAGATCAAAAATTATTTGTCCGGAAATAATTTATGGTCAATAGCACAACCAGATTTTCCGGCGAGACCATGGTGGCGGTCTTTTATTGTAAAAAAATGGCTTTGAGCACTATGGGACTTAACTTCTGAGGTCATCAGTCCCCTACAACTTAGAACTACTTAAACCTAACTAACCTAAGGACATCACACACATCCATGCCCGAGTCAGGATTCGAACCTGCGACCGTAGCGCTCGCGCGGTTCCAGACTGTAGCGCCTAGAACCGCTCGGCCATCCCGGCCGGCTTTATTGTAACGAATCAAGCACAAGTTTGTCTACGGAAATCACAGTTGTAATCTTTTAAATTCATTTTCATTCATGAGTTTTCTTTCAGTTTAAAATCCGTGAAGAAAATTTTACTCTTTACGTTACCAGACCACTTTCATTTCGTTATAGCCGCGCGGAGTGGCCGCGTGGTTTGAGGCACCATGTAACGGATTGCGCGGCCCCTCCCGCCAGAGGTTCGAGTCCTCCCTCGGGCATGGGTGGGTGTGTTGTTCTTAATATAAATTAATTTAAGTAATGTTTAACTTAGTTTAAGTAATGTTTGAGTTTGGTCCTTAGGAACTCACGCACATTTGAACATTTCGTAATAAATAAGATTCCCTATAACTGAATGCCCGAAATTCTTGAGCCATAAACAGGTGGACGAGGCCTTTGCAAATTGCAGACACGTAGTTATCGTTTCCTATGCGTCACAGCCGAAAGGTCTTGTATGTCCGTTTGTTTCATGGAGTAATTTTTTTTATTCTTCTTGATCTGGGGCATCAAATCTGTAGGTTCTTGACCATTGACATGCCGTTCGAGAATTCGTCGAAGCGTTTCTTGCACTCAACCAGACCCAGCTTCTGGCAGTATTATTCAAAATGCTTGCATCGCTAACAACCGTTGAAAACTTTAGACAAAACAGTCTCCGACTTCCTATGATCGTGTTACATCTACCGAATTGCGTCATGGTTAAGGATCAGGACACCGTGTCTCGGATGCGCAAGTAAATGTGCCATAGGGCCTACGAGAACTGTATATACCTACCGGCCGATGCAGGAAAATAAGATAATATGAATATGTGGTGTCTGTTCTTTCGGACTGGGCGATGAATCCACCTTCTTCAGTGCGGATGCACAAATACGTCAGGCCTCCTGTGGGAATCTCAGAAGGGTGAATTTGGAGGAAATAGAGAGGGGATGCGGATAGGCAGCATACTCTACAGCATACTCCACAAGCCATCTAATGGTGTGTGGCGGAGACTACTTTCGGACCGGCTGCTGCGGCCGAGCGGTTCTAGGTGCGTCAGTCCGGAACCGCGCACCTGCTATGGTCGCAGGTTCGACTCTTGTCTCGGGCATGGATGTGTGTGACGTCTTAGGTTAGTTAGGTTTAAGTAGCTCTAAGTCTAGGGGACTGATGACCTCAGATTTTAAGTCCCATAGTGCTCAGAGCCACTTAAACCAGTACTTTCGGTACCACTGTCTGATCCCTCCAACCCTGTTCCACTCGCGAATCCTGCGTGGGAAGAATGATTGTTGGTAAGCCTCTGTATTGGTTCCAATATCTCGAATTTTCTCCTAGTGGTCAATAAGTGAGATGTATGTGGGGGAAAATAGTATGTTGTCCGACTCCTCCCGAAAGGAGCTGTCCCGAAATTTCAATAGTAAATCTCTCCGTGGTGTATAACGTCTCTCTTGTAACGTCTGACAGTGGAGTTCGTTAATCATCTCCGTAACACTCTCTCGCCAGCTAAACGATCACTTGACGAAATACGCCGTTCCTCGTTGGATCTTCTCAATCTCCTCTATGTCCTACCTGATAGGGATCCCAATTAGATGAACAATACTCAAGAATCGGGTGAACAAGCGCCTTATGAGCCACTTCTTTCGTGGATGAGTTACATTTCTTAAGACTCTCCCGATGGTTCTGAGTCTGGTATCTGCTTTTCCCACTATCTGTTTTATGTGCTCATTCCACTCAAGGTCGCTCTGGGTGGTTACGCCTGGATATTTTACGACAGACGCTGTCTCCAGCTGCTGGTCATCAATAGTGCAGCTGTATAGTAGTGGTTTTCTTTTTCTATGTATGCGCAATATGTTGCACTTATTTACGTTCAGGGTCAACTGCCAGAGCCTGCACCATTCATCTTCTAGCGTTGCTACTTTGGTATGGACAACTGCATCATCTGCGAATAGCCTTAAAGAGCATACGACGCTTTCCAGTAGATCGTCTATACATATTGTAAACAGCAGTGGTCCTATAACACTTCCCTGCGATACTCCAGGTATTACCTTTACATCTGTCGATTTTCTTCCGTTAAGAGCGACGTGTCAAGTTCAGTCCGCAAGAAAGTCTTAAATCCAATCGCAAGTCTGCTCCGATACTCCGTTAAGCTCGTATATTTTTCATTAAACGGCACTGCGGGACTATGTCAAATGCCTTACTGAAATCAAGGAACACGGCATCAATCTGAGCGCCGTTGTCCACTGCTCTGTCGATCTCATGGAGGAACAGAGCGAGCTGACTTTCGTAGGATCTCTGCGAAATCTATGTTGATTTTTGTGGAAGAGATGTTTATTTTCCGGAAACGTCATAATTCTTGAGCGTTTTTCATGTTCCATAATTCTGCAACAGACTGACGCGTGCTACCACACAAGCGTACATCACCAGCTGCGGAAGCAGTGATACTTAAAGACAAGTAATATTTTGAATTTACATCTCTTCGACTGAAGAGTTGTGATAACAAGAAAATCAAAAATATTTATGACAGTTATGTGGTCTCTCAAGTTCCCTCGTCGCGATTGACAATGATGCGCTTGCGGGGGTTCGTCTCCATTAGGTGCTGCAAGTTGTGCTGTTGATGTGTACTCGCTGCCTGGATTCCCACCAGACTGTGTGCTACGTACAGTATGAGTTCATAGCCGAGTTCGACCCCGGGCGCCCGCTGCGCAATTTCATGTTTTTTGTTTCTCAGAACCGACACTGATATTCCAAGCTCCTACCACACCGTAGCGGAGAAGTGAGGCAACTGTTTCCAAACTGAAGCCACCATTTGCAGGGAGGAATATAGATAGCAGCCTGGTGACCTGAAGGCAATGACATATAGCAAAAGGAAATTGAAGAATAAAGGAAAGGACGTTTTCAGATCCTTTATTGTAATTCAGTCGTAGGTGCGTTTTGTGAAGGTGGCGACTAGTTTCGAATTACCAAGTTCATTTTCGACCCACGCCTATTAAAATACAAAATATTTATTAGAACACACAAAAATAAAATTTCGAAAACAAAATTACAAGTCGTAAGATTTCAGTAGTTATCCACTGAACTTATCGTATCTGCTCCGATGCAGAGTGAAGTTGGTTGCGAGGATTTTTATCTGTGTTGGCGGGAGCGAAATACACTGGATGACATGTTTCTGTAGGGTTCTCACGACCTTTCTGGCTATTGGCCCAGCGTAATGTATGTAACGGGTTCTTGGCTTCTCTTTCGGTGCCTTAGTCTCGACCTCTTTCTTAGACGTTCTTACTTTTGCCTGCAACGCCCGCCCAGTTTGACGATATGAGTAACCATTCCTTCGGAATACTATCCGTAGGTGTTGTTGTTGTTCTGCAAAACTCTCCTTGGGTGAATTGCTCGAGCTATATGGAGTAGAGTGATCGCACTTATGACGAATGGTGATTTCTCGAGGTGTGAAGATACTGTGGATGGATTTTCTATATACACCGTTATCCACGGATGCCTCTGTTCTTTTAATTTTCACGCCGAGGAAAGGCTGCTGGCCCTCTTTTCCAAGTCTCGTCGTGAATTTTGTTACGACGGATTGAGTTTATACCTTCCAGGATCTCTTCAGGTTTTTTCGTTTTACATGGCTCAACCACAAACATGGCGTCCATTTATTGATGGAAACACATTGGCTCGAACTTGGTAGATTCACCACACCGGGCGATGCCGGAAAACCGTAGGGGATTTGTAGGTAAATGAATGGAGAGAATGGTTGTAAATTGATGCGTAATATAATTTATTCATTATACTTAGATTATATTCTTTCAGTATTTGAGAATGACAGCAGTAGCTTGCAACAAACTTTACACATTATGTCAAACCCTTACGAAAGTTTTTCTCGCTGATAACCGCTCCCCCTCCGTCCCCTCAACACAGTCATACACACACGCACACATACACACACACACACACACACACACACACACACACACACACACAAAACTGATGAAAGGAAAAAAATTTTATCGCTTAGTGCATTATTGCTATTCACGAAGTAAAACTGCCGGATAAGATATGACGATTTAATTTGTTGCTTATTAACTACTAATTATACTCGCAACACATTGGGCTGACAGTATCCGCATATAGCAATGAATGTACCTGCAAAATTATGTAATTGTACAACACATAGTTTAGTAGATATGACGCCATAGACGTTGAATTAAGTGAAAAACTAACTTTTCTTAAAACCCAGACTATACTCGTCCATTATTTGATAAAGAGAGCACTTACCAACTTTTTCAAAACTTATTCTCGCCTATATGTTTAACTTAATGAATGAGTATACGACATACACTACTGGCCATTAAAATTGCTACACCAAGATGGAATGCAGATGATAAAAGGGTATTCATTGGACAAATTTATTATACTAGAACTGACATGTGGTTACATTTTCACGAAATTTGGGTGCATAGACCCTGATAAATCAGTACCCAGAACAATCACCTCTGGCCGTAATAACGGCCTTGATACGCCTGGGCATTGAGTCAAACAGAGCTTGGATGGCGTGTACAGGTACAGCTGCCCATGCAACTTCAACACGATACCACAATTCATCAAGAGTAGTGACTGGCGTATTGTGACGAGCCAGTTGCTCGGCCACCATTCAGCAGACTTTTCAGTTGGTGAGAGATCTGGAGAATGTGCTGGCCAGGGCAGCAGTCGAACATTTTCTGTATCCAGAAAGGCCCGTGCAGGACCTGCAACATGTGGTCGTGCATTATCCTGCTGAAATGTAGGGTTTCGCAGGGATGGAATGAAGGGTAGAGCCACGGGTCGTAACACATCTGAAATGTAACGTCCACCGTTCAAAGTGCCGTCATTGCGAACGAGAGGTGGCCGAGGCGTGTAACCAATGGCACCGCATACCATCACACCGGGTGATACGCCAGTATGGCGATGACGAATACACGCTTCCAATGTGCGTTCACCGCGATGTCGCCAAACACGGATGCGACCATCATGATGATGTAAAAAGAACCTGGATTCATCCGAAAAAATGACGTTTTGCCATTCGTGCACCCAGGTTCATCGTTGAGCACACTATCGCAGGCGCTCCTGTCTGTGATACAGCGTCAAGGGTAACCGCAGCCATGGTCTCCGAGCTGATAGTTCACGCTGCTGCAAACGTCGTCGAACTGTTCGTGCAGATGGTTGTTGTCTTGCAAACGTCCCCACCTGTTGACTCAGGGATCGAGACGCGGCAGCACGATCCGTTACAGCCAGGCGGATAAGATGAATGTCATCTCGACTGCTAGTGATACGAGGCCGTTGGGATCCAGCATTGCGTTCCGTATTACCCTCCTGAACCCACCGATTCCATATTCTGCTAACAGTCATTGGATCTCGACCAACGCGAGCAGCAATGTCGCGATACGATAAACTGCAATCGCGATAGGCTACAATCCGACCTTTATCAAAGTCGGGAACGTGATGGTACGCATTTATCCTCCTTAGACGAGGCGTTACAACAACATTTCACAAGGCAACGCCGGTCAACTGCTGTTTGTGTATGAGCAATCGGTTGGAAACTTTCCTCATGTCAGCACGTTGTAGGTGTCGCCACCGGCGCGACCCTTGTGTGAATGGTCGGAAAAGCTAATCATTTGCATATCACGGCATCTTCTTGCTGTCGGTTAAATTTCGCGCCTGTAGCACGTCATTTTGGTGGTGTAGCAATTTTAATGGCCAGTAGTAGTGTATTTACCCATCTGTAAAATTATCAGGTCATTGAAGCTGTTGTATATTCGAGGGATCGCTTCTTTAAAGAATGAGGGTTTTCTGGTAGCTCATAGCCTGGTTGGAGTCTACGCAGCGCGTACACATAAAAGTGCAACACATACCACCTGAAATATTGGGCACGAAATGAAAACAACAACTCGACTGAACACTAGGAAGTAATCCGGTGATATGTTAGTTTCTTCGCCGGCCGAAATGGCCGTGCGGTTAAAGGCGCTGCAGTCTGGAACCGAAAGACCGCTACGGTCACAGGTTCGAATCCTGCCTCGGGCATGGATGTTTGTGATGTCCTTAGGTTAGTTAGGTTTAACTAGTTCTAAGTTATAGGGGACTAATGACCTCAGCTGTTGAGTCCCATAGTGCTCAGAGCCATTTTTTTCTTAGTTTCTTCCTGTTTAATCACGATATTCTAAATATTTATGTGAAACGAAGAAGCGTGCAAGTTACGTAATTAGCGTCGTCCTCATCATAAGCCACTGCATGGCCGTTATTGCACTGTTCGCTGAATTACTGTTTTCAGCCACACGTATCCAGGATACTGTCGGTTGTTTTCTAACGTCTTGTATGCCGTTGTGTAGTCGCCTCGGCCTCTTCTGATCTCCTCGAATCCAGCAGTGAACTTTCTGGATCCAGTTTCCACCCATTCGCCTGTCTATATATCACACCCACCACCGTTATACTTTAATAATAAAGGTCAATAATTAGGTCTCCAGTCTGTTATGTAATCGGGCTTTTGTTTTTCTGTCTGTCCTACTCATATCCTACGTGCATGTGTTAGTTTCTCGTTAAACAAAAAGCTGTTTTTGATAAGGAATTTGACGCAGTCAATTCTCCTGGCCACGCCGGCCAAATAGCGGCAGTAAAAAGTACTCCCACCACCAGGATTCGAATCGGCTTCCTTCGAATCCAGTGGCACCAGACAAGCTCGCGGCAAGGAGCAAGGAGACAGGGGAAGAAGAAGAGAGTGCTCGCTGAAAATTTCACTTTTAAGAAAGAATTTACTTCGCTTTGAAAGTGACTATAAAACCGGCAGTCTGGGACTTTTACTGACTGGCCTGGAGACGCTGGCTTAGGGAAATCTCACAGATGGCTCTGTATGCAAATGAGGCTCTCGGCGACGACCCGACCCGAGATGCGCGGCGGTTGGACGGGGCCGGGGAAGCAGACCTCGACGGAGCGCACGCGACGCCCACGTGGCCCAAATAGGGCTAGTTGGTGGGGGGGGGGGGGGGGGCACGGGCTGTCCCGTTACGGCTTTCACGCGCTCTGCTTGTCTCTCCTGTCCTTCCCCAGCGCGCTGATTGTTCTCCCGAGTGTGTCACCCGCTGGAGCAGCACGAAGCGGCGCAGCGCCCTCATCTCGTCTTCCCCTGACCAACTTTGCTGCAGCGGGTCTCCCAGATGCGCTTCATTCACTGCAGCAGTCTTTCCCAGCCTTTGGAGGAGGAGCAGATTAGTGTTTAACGTCCCGGCGACAGCGAGGTCGTTAGAGACGGAGCACAAGATCGGATTAGGGAAGGATTGGGAAGGAAATCGGCCGTGCCCTTTCAAAGGAACCATCCCAGCATTTGCCTGAAACGATTTAGGGAAATCACGGGAAACCTAAATCAGGATGGCCGGAGACGAGTTTGAACCATCGTCCTTCCGAATGCGAGTGCAGTGTCCTAACCACTGCGCCACCTCGCTCGGTCCCACCCTTTGTCTTTGTCAGATCGTTACCCCTGAGTAACATCACTTGTCGACGTTGTGTTATTTGGACTCGTTAGATGTGGCCCCCCATCCTACGCTATCCTGTGCAAGCTTTTTAATCTATCCATAAATACTGCAATCTAGATCCACTGCAGTCTGCTTACGGTAGTCAAGCCTTGTTCTTTCGGCCTAGGAACAACGCATGTTCCTCCAGTATAGGGAAGAGCATCACAGACCTCTTACTGCTCAATCTCGTGCGACTTTAAGCCGCCTATCTTTCTAACAATGGAAAGTTCCGATCGCACCCACTCAGATATAGTCGTAAGATAGCTCAGTGCATAGCCTGTCAAAAACTGAACACAGATCAAGCATGAAAACGGGGAGAAGGTGTACTGAACTGTGGAAAAAGAGGCAAAATTGAAACAGTGAACGATCCGAGCTCAAGTTGTGCAACATCGAATGTGCAGATTCGAACTGTCACGCAGTCGTGTTTATGTAGTTATGGTGTTGGATGCACGGTGAGATCTGCCTTCCAATCTCTCAGGTGCCCATTTTTTTTTCTCACGTAATTATAAACTATCCGTCCGGTCACTGACGTGTCTGTTCGCTATATTTAAATTCGTGCTTGTGACGTATGTTTGCAACGGCGAGGTGTAAGGAAGGGACCTCCAGACGTACGTCTATTTGTTCTACCCAAGTGCCACACGTTATGATTCTTGAGTTCCGTTTTGGAAGTTTTAACTTTTGAATTTTTTTGTGGTAACATAGTTCACACTTTTGGTAAACATTTTTGGAATTCAGTGACCAATTAATTGTTATATTTAGATTAAAGTTCAGTCTTGATCACGTTATGTCTGTTTTAATGAGTAACCGGTTTCGGTTTTTTTTCTATAAAACCATCATCAGACCCATTGGCTCCCTTGGGTTGGTAGGTGGAGCTCTCCTTGCTGCTGTGCAGTCAACTGATGCACAGCAGCAAGGAGAGTTCCACCTACCAACCCAAGGGAGCCAATGGGTCTGATGATGGTTTTATAGAAAAAAAAAAAACCGAAACCGGTTACTCATTAAAACAGACATAACGTGATCAAGACTGAACTTTAATCTAAATATAATAGTTCACACTGGTGTATTTGTTGTTTTCATTTACGTGCTAGGTCTACGCGCCCTCTCGCCTGCTCTCGCTAACATCACATTTACTTGCGACGGAAATATATTTATACCACATGGCTCATCATCTATAACCAATGTATAGTACGACAATTACCAAGATTACGTAAGAAGAAAAGAGACGTCAATGACCAGACGGACAGTTCGCAATTTTTTGAGAAAAAAGAATATGGGCTCCGATGGCGATCTGAATACGGAACTCCCGCTGCAGAGTCCAACACCGTGACCACATAACGACAGTGCCGTGGCTATCCCAATTCGCTCGATGCTGCTCATCTTGAACTTGGGCCGTTTACTGTTTCGATTTTGCTTCTTTTTTCACAGTTCAGTGCACTTTATTCCTGATTTCATGCTTGATCTGGGTTCAGTTTTTGATGGGCTATCCACTAGACCGTTTTACCACTAAATCTGAGGGAGATGCATTGGTAGGTTTCCCTTGTAAGAACTAAAGTAATCGCTGACAGCGGAAGGATTTCATGCTAATAGTTAGGAGGCTAGATTCTCGTTAATTATTGGAATTAACCAGACAAATCGCTCCACCATCTAAGAACGGCCATGCGCCATCACTCACCGAATCAAGAAAGAGCTATCAGTCTCTCAATATTTCCAGTGTCCGGGCCTGGTGTGGTTTCCTGTGCTGAGTCAAATTAAGCCTTCCGTCAATTACTTTAAATTTCAGCTTTGCAACCACACTTCCCCCGGAAGCGAAAAGCTCTGGTTTCCTGCAGGCTGACCGCCGATTCATCGGAGGAACAGCGGCGAGTTCACTGGCTGGCATCGTTTACGGTTAGAACTAGGGTGGTATCTGAACGCCTTAGAACCTCCACCTTTCGTTCTTCATTAATGAAAATATGCTTCAAAAATATTTCCGCTCTGTTCGTCTTACGACGATTCAACCCGAATGCCCTCGCCTGTCTCTATTAATCCGAGCGTTCCTAAAACCAACAAAACGGAACCAGGGTGCTATTCCATTATTCCATGCATACACTATTCAGAAGGGCTTGTCTGCTTTAAGCAGGTAAGCAGGAAATCCAGGGTCGAGTCGCGGTCCGGCACAAATTTTCGTTGTCACTCCATTCTACAGCTGATGGTTGACCACATTCGCAATTGCGAATTCGTGTAATGTATTTCATAACAGCTGTAGTCACCGCAGTGCCTGTTCCTTTGGACATGTATGCTTGTCCAAAGGTACTTTGCATCGTAAGCAGAATGAAACAGGCACCGCAGATCGTATCACTTTAGTTTGTCCAAAGTAAACCCGCCGGCCCATCTCGACAGCGCGGTAGGATTTCAACGGGGTCCGCCTCGAGACGCTCGGGTAAGCACGAGGCGGCCGCGCCCCTTCGGGTCGTCCCACAGGCAGGACGTCCCACGATACATGACAGTTAAACAGGCGGTGAACCGACAGCGTGGGACACAAATTACAATTTCAACGCCCCAAACTGGCCTCCATTACCCTTCTGACGATTCCCTGATGCCTGATGGTGTATCCTAGCAACCTATTCCTTCTTTAATAAAGTTCTTCCATAAATTTCTTTTCTCCCCTATTCGGTTTAGAGCATCTTCATTAGTTATCCGATCTCCCCATACAATCTTCCCATTCAGTAACACCACATACAGGGTGTCCCACGAGGAGTAGTCAACATTTAGTGCAATTACACAAACGATGATTCGACGCAAAAAAAGTCCAAAAAAGAGCTATGAGCACTTCTTCATCTTCGATACTGTAGAAACAAATCTCTTCTACTGCAAAATCTTTGTTTTCCATATTTTGGGAGGGAGGAGGCTGCGTGGATCACTACAAGATAAAATAGTAAGTTCGTGGGCTTTCACGGTCAATATCATTTTGAATAAAATAATTTTGAGTACTAGTGAACGTCATTATTAAACAGTAAAGCAGCTAAATTGCCGCCGTTTCGACCAACTTGCTGCGGTCCGATTACGGGCGGTAAAGTAGAAGAGATGTGTTTCATTGTATCAAAAATGGTTCAAATGGATCTGAGCACTATGGGACTTAACTTCTGAGGTCATCAGTTCCCTAGAAGTCAGGACTAATTTAACCTAACTAACCTAAGGTCATCACACACATCCATGCCCAAAGCAGGATTCGAACCTGCGACCGTAGCAGTCACGCGGCTCCAGACTGTAGCACCTAGAACCGCTCGGCCACTCCGGCCGGCTGTTTCATTGTAGCGAAGATGAATTAAGTTGTCATAGCTACTGAGATACGGAGTTTGGAGCCCGCGTTTATTGGACTTTTTTCTCTTTTTGGTACGTACCACTACCTTTCAAGTTATGGAAAGCAAAGAGCTTGCAGAGGAATATATTAATTTCACAGTATCGAAGATAAAGTGCTCACCGTTCTTAAGGTGTACCTGTTAGAGCCCATGTTTACTGGGCTTTTTTGTTTCGAATGATCATTTCTATCATACTGACCGGTCAATATTGACCGTTCCTTCTGGGACATACTGTATAAAAATATTCTCCTGTCTGTGCTGTTAATTGTCCTTGTTACATTTTCGAATAAGACTAAATTTCAAACAAATACCTTCAGAAATGAATTCTTATCACTAAAATTTGTATTAGACGTTACAATATCCCTCTTTTTGAGATGAGCTGTTCTTGTAAATTCAAATCGGCATTTCATATCTTCTTTGATTCCGATATCATCTGTTATTTTGGTCTCAATATAGCAAAATTAGTCTGCTACCTTCAGTGTCTCATTTCCTAATCCAGTTCCCTCTACATTGCCTGATGTAAATCGACTGCTTTCCATTGCTCTGAGTGTGGTATTTGTTCACCTTAGCCCCCATTTTCAGGACACAGTCTTTTCTGTTCAACATATCTTCCAAGTCCTTTCCTTTCTGTTAAAACTAAACGAAAAATCTTATCAGTTAGTTTTACACCTACGACGTATATTTTGGTGTGTGTCCGCACCCTCAGATGGGTGCCCAGCGCGTCTAACTGTAATGCAGCGGGCCCAGGTTCGATTACCGCCCGTATTGGAGATTGTTTCCTCTCGGGGATTGAGTTTTGTGTTGTCGTTATCGTCATTTCATCATCATCTTCCCGCAAGTCTTCCAAAGGCGCCAAATGAAAATATTTGCATCTCGTCGGCCCAGCCTACAGGTGGGAACCCCCAGTCATCAATGCCATACGGTAATTTCATTTCAGTGTGTGGTGGTAAATTATTTTTGTCTGATTATTATTATTATTCATGTTTGAGATCTACTGAAGTGTTTTAGCTTTTCTTTGTGCCCCTATTACTGTCATTCTCTCAGAAGGGAATCTTTTCTGCGTGTCAGACCAAATTGTTCTGATCTTCTCACTTTTTGTGCCAGGTCAACCGTCCAGTTGCCTAATAATTTTCTGCCTAATAATCTTCCTGTCTGGTACACCAAGTTGGCTCATTCGTTCTTTCTTCTGGTTTTCTTTCACTGCACCCGTCCATTTTAAAGTTTCAATTTTACTTTTACTGTGACTTTCATGGAATTCCACAACCTGTCTTTTAACCTTCATTTCTTCATATCCGAATAAATTTTGGTATACTTTCCAGTTTATTTATTTTCTCTTAGTGTCTGTTTGTTCTGAAGTGTAGTTTGGACCTATAAAGTTCCTGATTATCTTAACAATCCACTGGTTGAAATGCAGGCATATATGACTAGCAGTTATAAACAAAATAGTCTCTGACTGCGGTCATGGTTTTACAGCTTTTTAATTACATGATCGGGTTTTGGACTGCCAGCTGCATCTTCATATGCACCTCTGCGCAAAGCGAAATTTTCCATTGATACATAGCATTTTGCCGGCCGATGTGGCTTTGCGGTTAAAGGCGCTTCAGTCTAGAACCGCGTGACCGCTACGGTCGCAGGTTCGAATCCTACTTCAGGCATGGATGTGTGTGATGTCCTTATGTTAGTTAGGTTTAAGTAGTTCTAAGTTCTAGGGGACTGATGACCACAGAAGTTAAGTCCCATAGTGCTCAGAGCCATTTGAACCATTTGAACATAGCATTTCGCATAAAGTATATTTTACAAATTGTTAAGCTTACCAGTCATAATATCAAGTTGAAGTTGTGTGCTTCAAAAACTGGTTCAAATGGCTCTGAGCACTGTGGGACTTAACATCTGAGGTCATCAGTCCTCTAGAACGTAGAACTACTCAAAACCTAACTAACCTAAGGACATCACACACATCCATGCCCAAGGCAGGATTCGAAACTGCGACCGTAGCAGTCACGCGGTTCCGGACTGAAGCGCCTAGAACCGCTCGGCCACAGCGGCCGGCTGTGTGCTGCAATCAGAATACACATGAAATTAAAGTTACTCAGAGCTGAGATCAAATATTATGCCGATAATATTTTCTGCCTTTGGAATGTTAACGTCATTACCCACTGTAAGCAAATATCTGTTATATTGTATCTTACTTCCGCCAAATCTGTCTGTCATCCTACTCAACCATGTTGTGTTTCTTCTTTGACACATCAGTATGATTATCAGTATATCCGGGAAACTACCATGACGACGCCTCGGTGGTGTAATGTAACGGTGCCTTTCTGGCTTAGGGTCATCTAAGTGCAAATTCACCTAGGGTAGGTTAAATTGAATGTATAGCATAATAAAATTATACTGTGTATTAAAAACTTTTGTGATTCTAGTAACTATTATCCTACCTTTAACGTTCTCATAATTACACACTTTTAAAGTATGGTTACGCGGTCCAGGACATAGAGAAAAGTGTTTCAGTGTGGCTCAGTGCTCTTCCAGAATAATTTTCGCTATGATTTAGGGTAATCGTTCACGATCACACAAACTCTTTGTCCTTAGAGAGAATAATCCCCTGTAAATGGTCCTTAATTTTAAACGAATAGCTGCTTGCCAACATTACATGGTATGGTTAACACGTAATGTGAAAAATACTATTGCATTAATATTTTTCTATGTGTATGGATAATTACGCCACAGGTCAAGCAAGATAACTCTAATGACTTCAGAAGCATTTGTTTTATTGTACGACGTTCATATATTTTACGCTCTGACTAAGTAGACCATGGTGAATAAAGTAGTATTTCTTTACATCTCAGTGGTCTTTCAAATTAATATTCGCTCATGTTCAGTAAAGAGGTTTGCTGTTAACGCCTTAAATGTTACTGCATGTAGAGAGTGGTGAACACTCCCTCTGTAGCCGGTTTAACTGTAAATTTGTCACCCACTGTACGTAATGTTCTTAAATTCCAAAGTTAGGAAATATTGTTGGCTTAATAATATTTTGGTGTTGGCTATGAGTAATTTTAATGCTATTTATGGCCTGATTTAACTATAAGAGCTTTAACCTGATCATATGACTGGTAAGCTTGACAACTTTTAACACATACTTTACGAGAAATGGTACTATTTCGTATATGCACTGAGTTAATGTTTGGAAAATTTACTAGTGCACAGATCCATCTGAAGACGGGATTGGCAGTCCGGAAATCGATCACGTTATAAAAAAGTTATTAAATCGTCCTTTCAACCAGAGGCTGTTCTATTTACAACTTTTTTTCCTGAATTTCGACACTGTCTCTTTTTCTGTTTAAAGTAAGTTTTTCACTTCCATAGAGATGACTGTGTTGCAGAGTCTCTAAGTTTTTTTATATTTTTTTGACGTACGTATACCTAACAAAAATTATGTAACAACTTCAGATCCAATTCTTTGTTTGTGTTTTCGTTTTTCAAGTAGTCATTCACTTTCTGTTTTCTTGCCTTTTCCTTTTTCTGTTTATACTGTTCCCAATTTCTTATCTTTTCTTTCGTGAAAGCTCTCTAAATTTAGGATTTTATCCTCCAAAAGTTTTATTTCTCCGGTTTCCTTTCCTTTAATGGTGTTTCTTTCTATTTATTTTATTATTCCTCTAATCCATGCCATTGTTGATTCCTTATTCCAGAAAAACGGCAGTATTTATTTTGTTAGTTGATTCTCATTCATTCGGTAAACGTGAGCAATGAAGATCAATCTTCACTTTGCCTTTAGTTCTGTGTATTTTGGGAGATCTCCTAAGTAGTTCTCAACTTGCAACTATCTTTAGGCTCTGTTGCATCCATAATTTTTCTAATAATTCATTTTTAAATACCTCTGTTTCATCTACCTTACAGAGTTTTTAGCTTTGTATTTCTCATGCATCCAAGTAGCTGACATGAAAAGTGTACACAAGAAAGGTAAAGGAAATTGAAGATATGTTAGATGACAATCAGTTGGTTTTAAAAAAGGTGAAGGCACCAGAAGCAGTCCTGACTTTGCGGTTGATAACGGAAGGAACACCAAAGAAAAATCAAGACAAGTTCATAGGATTTATCGACCTGGACAAAGTATTCGATGATGCCAAATGGTGCAAGGTGTGCAAAATTCTGAGGAAAATAAAGGTAAGCTATAGGAAAAGATGTGTAATATACAATAAGTACAAGAGCGAAGAAGAAGCTGCGAGAGTGGAAGGCTAAGAACGAAGTGCCCAGCTTAAAAAGGGTGTATGATAGGGATGTAGTCTCCTGTTCAGTCTATACATCGAAGGAATAATGACGAAAGTAAGAAAGAGGTTCAAGAGCAGGAATAAAATTCAAGGTGAAAGCATATCGACGATAAGATTCGCCGATGACATTGCTATCCTCAGTGAAAGTGAAAAAAAATTACAGGATCTGTTGAATGGAATGAACAGTTTAATGGATACAGAATATGGATTGAGAGTAAACCAAGGAAGACGAAAGCAATGATAAACAGCAGAAATGAGAACAGCGAGAAACTTTATATCAGGATTGATGATCTAGAAGAAACGAAGTTAAGGAATTATGCTACCTATGCAGCAAAATAACCCATGAAGACATAAAAAGCAGACTAGCACTGGAAAAAAGGGCATTCCTGTCTAAGAGAAGTCTACTAATATAAAACATACGCCTTAATTTGAGGAAGAGATTTCTATGAATGTATATTTAGAGCATAGCATTGTATGGTAGTGAAACCATGAACTATGGAAAAACCAGAAAAGAAGAGAATCGAAGCATCTGAGATATGGTGCTACAAAGGAAAGTTGAAAATTAGGTACTCTGATAAGGTAAGGAATGAGGAGGTTCTGCGGAGAATCGGCGAGGAAAGAAACATCTGGAAGACACTGACAAAAAGAAGGGACAAAAAGGAGGGACATATATTAAGAATCACGGAATAACTTTCATGGTACAGGCGAAGAATTCGTAACATGTCTCATCAAACAAGTCAAAAGACTGATGGCAAAAAGAAAAAAAAAGCAGACCTTCTTCACTTCCCCCTCCCCCAAACTCTCTGGTCAATAACACTGAACAAATTTAAATATTGTTATCAATGTTAATTTGTTGTTGCTAGTAAATTCCTATTTTTAGAATTTGAATACAGTAATATTGCCATTGTAAAGATTCTTAAAATATTATTGTAATTTTTGCAGCTTTTTAAGTACAATGTTCTTTATTTCTGGTCTCTCGTAGGTTCACATGATTGAATTTGTTATTAACTGTGACCCTGTAACTTTGTTGAACCTCATTTACCCCTTTTCTCACCCCTCCCCCTACCCCAATAAACCTTCTCCCACTCCTCACAATGCCCCATCACTTTACAATTGCGTAATACTTGTATTTTTTTAAGAAAGTGTCTTTCACCATCACTGCGCCCTTCCCCTTCTCGGTTTGCCTTTTGTGAGAAATTATATGTGATAGAAATTACATCGATGATATGAGCATTTTTCGTATGTTTGAAAAATTAACTGCTGAATGTTATGTATTTGGGGTCTATTTTCTAGTGTGTTCTTCATAAAATTGTAGTTAAATTGTAATTTTGGTTTATGGCTTCTATCTGTCGGTCTGAAGAGTTATTTTACTAACTAACTTGTTAGAGGTTTATTTTCATAGCTTGTTCCTGACTAGATTTATCAGATACCTGGCCTTATGTTCTACTCATAAAACTCTAAATGCATCTCATATACATTATATTTTTTTTCAACTGACACAAAAGTTATGCATCTTTCCTATTATTAATTGTGTGTTTCCCTTTTAATCTCGTTGATCTTCTCAGCTTTATGTAATCACGCTATTTGATATTCCACATATTATTACGTATACTGAAATGTTGAAAATCATTTTTACGTTCATTAAATTTTGTATTTCTGTAATTTTATTTTATTCTATCAGCGCGTAATATTAATTACAATTAGAACTGTACATATTTAGAGAGGGTGATTTCATAATTACATAATCGTATAATGACAACACCTTTGGATTTGGCATGTCATTCGCCTTCGACTTTTAAGGTCTTTGCGTTGTGTTTCTTTCACCTTATACATCGCTTACTGTCACTTTTTCCATTCAGTGCTTATGTTAATCTCCTGTTTGGTCATATTTGTTGTTGAAGTTGATTTATCTAACGTCTTTAGATCCCAGTGGAATTTCATGTATTTCTCGTTAAATATACAGGACAGGTATCACAAGCAGATATAACACATCTTTAATATTTTTCATAAGTACTTAGTTTTTACTAATTTGTCGGTAGATTTCATGTTTAATTTAATTGTCACATTTGGTCTATTTGTATGTTTTACATATAGCTGTCGTGAAGATGGTTTAAAACTCAACAGGTTACAAATAAATATTATTATAGACAGCATAGTGTCATGCAGTTCTTCAAGTTTGTACCTGTGGTTGGCTTCCACCTAACCAAAATATTCTGAAGCTAATTGTTTCATAGGAGATCAATGTAAATGTGGATACAAGCTAGCGAGTACCCGGAACGTTCAAGCCGCAGACAAGTGGCCACGGTTCTCTAAACAGGTTGGTTCACAGAACAGAATTTCAGAAAATGGCATTCATTGTGTTGGAGATGATTCACGAGTAAACATAGTTGAAGTAGACCGTGGAATGTACACTTCGAAGAATACATCATGTAGAGTTCTGTTGGAGGAGCGCTGTGGCCCACACATAAACAATGTGTCCAAGCAACGGGACCAAGGATTTAATCTAGAGTCCAGTTCCATTAAGGGATTATGGCCAATTGTATGCATTAAGACTAGCGATCGTTGTCGCTATAGGTTGTGAACTGATTATATCAACAAAACAGTTAATATTCGGTTCAGACTGTTGGTTCCTCAACCCACACTGTTCAGTTTAGGATTCAAATCGTACCGTTTGCCGCTCGTGGAACAATTAAAAGCGGAAGGATACGGCCGGCACCTTCAATTTGCATCGCAATGCAGGAAGCAATTGAGTATGAACATTTCGTCTCTAAGCTGATATTCAGCGACGAAGCAAACCTATATATCTGGAAAAGTTGATTCCGACAATTTGCCAGTGTGGGGCACTGAAAATCCTCATGAAGTTGTGGTCCATGAATGAAATTTGTCGAAAGTTAATCTTTTCTGTGCCGTACCACAAACATAGCTCTATTGGTCGCAGGTTCGAATCCTGCCTCCGGCATGGATGTGTGTGATGTCCTTAGGTTAGTTAGGTTTAAGTTGTTCTAAGTTTTAGGGGACTGATGACCTCAGACGTTAAGTCCCATAGTGCTCAGAGCCATTTTAACCATTTTAATTACCGCTTGGGCATGTGTCGTGTGACTAGAGGTGCATTCACAGAACATCTGGAGGTTAAAAAATGCAAACTTGGTGAATTTACATTTCTGTTCAGGCATCTATCATATCTGTGTATCTAATACTTTGGAAAATATAGAGTTCTGAAAAACAATGAATTATTTGTAGTAGCCATGTACTGATCTCCGAAATTTTATTTTTCTTAGTTAATAGCTTCTTCTAAGGACAAGATCAGCAACAATGGTCATAGCTGCAGTACCGAGACACACCTTCCGTAAGACGAATTTGTCTTACTTCACGATATACATTTATTAATTACTCTTGGATTTTATACTGTTTCCAGCCGAAAAGAACGCGCAACAGGAATGCAGCTGCGACGATATCGTGTCCTAGAGAGAACAGGGTGCTTCGTCATGAAAGCTTTTTCATGAATGCAATTAATTGGATGTTGTAAATGTGTTCGATTTGGAGTGGTTCGAGCAACGGTAGGTGTATCAAATCCTCTCAGCTCTTCAGCACACTGATACTTTCAGGACAATTTTGCTTTCTGAAATTTTTCAATTGAGATTACATGGTTATCAGTAGTTGCTGTATCATTAGTTGGTTAATACTGGTACTGTGAATGCAAATTTTACGTGTTTTTCGCCAGGTTTTATTCGGTTAAAAACATTGACAGTGGATATTCTCGTCCATTTCGTGCTTACAGTGTGATATGATGTCTGCTCATAAAGTCATCTTTCTCACTGTTGCTCTACATAACAAACAAAAGAAAACGGAACATCGCAAACGGCAACAAGGAAACACAACATGGCTGACAATGTAGTCTACGGGTAAGGTAATGTTTTACGAGCGACGAATAGCACAGACAGTGGGCAGTCGCAGGGCGGAAGAGAGGGAGGAGAAGGACTGTTTCCACGCTCCCCGCCACACATCTCATACGCATTCCCCTCAGCTGCCTGCTGTAAATGTTGTAGACTTTTCGTCTGTGAGTTAGCCTCGGTTTTCTAACGGTTTTGACGTCTTCGATAGCTATCTCTGTATCCACAAACGTTAGGAAGGTATCCTGATTTTACTTCAACTTTGTTCTCATCAATACTTATAATGATAACATTGTAAGATGGCAAAAATTATGGCCCTTACATGAAGTCATTAAAGATCACATAACTCACGTTGAGCGAACAGTAGGGCTGAACAAAAATGAATGACAAGGCACAATGCATCTTGTAGAGGGTATAGTATGGAAGTATTGGAATAATTAATGTCGGGTGATGCAAAGTAATTCACATGACATGAAAACTTTGTGGAAACGTGCCGATTTACTGGAGGCTAGTTTACCCAGGGAAGTATTCAGAGTTGAACGTGGCCGGCTGGGGAGCAGCGAAGGGAAGCGACAACAGGCACCTTAGGGCGATTCAAGCTCTGAGAAAGTGGTAACGGGGCACGGCCTCCAGCCGCCTTAAGATGAGTGACAGTGAGTGGGTGGTTGACCCCATGCTGGTGAACTGGGAAGCTGAAGGAGAACTTGTATGCCTGTTGATAAATGTCCATCGTCCCATTTTCAGTGAAACATGCGAGAAAGCCGCGCAAAGCTATGGTGGAGTGGTCAACAGAGGCCAAAATATGCGTGTTCGTGACTATAGCAACATCACGCTGAATTCACGGTCCGCAGAGTCTGAAGTAAATCAGGTGAAGAGCAACAGAATGAAATTGCTGCAATTGGCATAAGTGATTTTGCTGGAGGGGAAACCGAGGTGAAGATTGGACTGGGAGAAGTCTCTGTAGGGGTCTTCTGTTCCCAGCTTGTCTAGAGTGCGCACGTGGCGCTCTTTACTCAGCTTGCCTGAGAAAGAGTGAGCATCTCTGCAGTTTAGGACTTAGCAAATGGAACGATTGAGCTTGGAGATAGAAAGTTTTGGTTCAGCTATGCACTGAGCAAGATACCTAGGAGTGAATAGACGAGCGCAGCCTTGCAGCAGCACGAGGCCGGCCGACGTCTTCACAACGACGACGCCCCGCCATGCTGAATTCGGTGATGATGCACCTGCTTCGACTAGAATTAGGCCACTGATTAATTTGTTGGATCACGTCGGCAAAGTTTCCAAGAGGATTTCATGGGCCATGTATTGGGGAATTCTTCTCGCACTTCGCATTACGCCTGGGTCAGACAATAGGAATTAATTTTGATTTATCGCGCTTTACTCCACGTAAACGCAATTTATTACCACTGCCTGATAGGAGAGTCATGTAATGTGATGATTGAAGGTCGGGAGTTAAAATAAATTTGTGCTAATCGACTGCATCTTTTTCAATCAAGTAATTGAAATCCCAAGTCACTTTCTTAATTAATTTTATGTTCAACATTTGCATCTGGTGTTCAATAGCTGAATATAACATCATTGTGCACCCCTTTTTAATTAAAAGTGATTAATTCTGAATCAATTAATGTCAACACTGCCACCGTAGTTCAATCAGGAGTCACAGGGCCTTATTACTTTCTTTGTGTTATCCGATATTGTGGCAGTTTTGCACTCATGTTGATCTGTTAGTCAATTAGCTGGGATGAACTCATGCCGAAATCAGGTAAGTGACGGGTGGGGTGTTACAACATAAACAGACTAGCTGAGTACCTTTTGTTGCCCCTGTATATATTTATTCCA
The DNA here is from genome assembly GCF_021461395.2 of Schistocerca americana. Lineage (NCBI taxonomy): Eukaryota > Metazoa > Arthropoda > Insecta > Orthoptera > Acrididae > Schistocerca > Schistocerca americana. The sequence continues at coordinate 275,822,061 of NC_060123.1, read as the reverse complement.
GTGTTCTATTAGTCCTTCTCCTCCTGCCGCCTCACCATCTCGTTCTTCACCTCCCCTCTGCCCATCTCCCCCACCCCTTCTCTCTCTCCACGTCCTCCACCCCCACTCTCCATCCATCTCCTCCTCCCCTCTCTCCCTGTTCATCTCTTCCTCTTTCCTTTCTGTGTCCATCTCCTCAACTTTGTACACATATTTCACCAGTATGTCTATCGAATTTCGATCTTCAGTTTCATTTTCACGCGTGTCAGTGTATATGGCATCACGGCTCCTAAACTAAGTGTCGTGCAATGATGTAATTTTTCGGGTTAATTCGGTGGTATTGTGAATACTGTCTGCAAAATGTGTCACGAACACAGTTGGTAGTAATGAAGTAATAAATTGGAACGTCATGCTTAATGCGTAAAGCGGAAATGCAATAAGAGATTAACTTTCTTCCTTTCAAACTATTGTAGAGGGTAATTAGCAAGAATACTTTTCGCAAAGGTTTTAAATTATATCTAAAGTTTGTTGCAAGTCTCTAAGTACTCTAATTCTCAAATAATGGAGTATATGTATTCACCCCCGCACCAATCCCTGTGATAGATGAGCGAGTCTTACCCCCACATCGCTTCTTTCCACATAGTAAGTAATATGTGTTCCAAGTTTGGTTGAAATCGATCCAGTGGTTTTGGAGGAGATGTGGCATATACATACATGCAGATATACATACATATATACATAGTGTGGATTACACATCCGCGAAGTTTTGTCACGGATCATTGCAGAAAAATATGGAATGTATGTATTGTAAAACAGAACGTGTGTTTGTCCGAAGTAAGATGGGAACCGAAGCTCATAAAGTGGTCAGGGTTTAACATCCGAATACGTATATACAACGTAGCATCATTTGCGAATAGATATGGAGGGCCACGACATGTCAAAAAAAACAACAACAAAAAAGGCGCTGAGCAGTATGGGACTTAACATCTGAGGTCATCAGTCCCCTAGAACTTAGAACTACTTAAACCTAACTCACCTAAGGACATCAGACACATCCATGCCCGAGGCAGAATTCGAACCCGCGACCGTAGCGGTCGCGAGGTTCCAGACTGAAGCGCCTAGAACCGCGTGGCCACACCGGCCGGCCACGGCATGTCCTGCTTCATTTTCATACAGTACGACCTTAAACGATCCACGAACGTGCACAAGGGCGTTCATTTATACACATATGGCAGTCTCTCTTGGGCTGCACTGTTTTACGACGCAGACAGGGTCAACAAGAGGCAATTAATTTGCCTGTGAGCACCTCACCTTCGGGCGAGAACCTAACGTTCAGAGCGGCAGGCAACAGCTGTAACGTGTTGTCTACAGAGCGGGCTATGTGCTCGTAGCAGGAGACACGATCATTGGTGCTAATTGCATGCGCTGCCTTCAGCGGTGCGCTTCGGCCGCGTGGGAGTTTATTTACGTGGCGGGTCGCCAGTGCGGTGACGTCAGCACACTTTATACTGTCACCGCAGGTCAACTGTTTTCTCCTCCTTGCCCCGCCCGTCCCGTCGCCATCCCTCTTCTTCTCCTTCCCCCTTGCCCCTCCGCGAAGCTGCCGCCCCTTACAACATTCCATCTTATTATTGCCGAGACAAAAATATTAGTAGCCGTCCACGGATTCAAATTGCGGCGACCGAAGAAAGCGCTCCCCGAAAATGTTGTTCCGTACCCCGAGCGGCGCGCTGCCAGGCGGACACAGATGCTATCGCGCGGACGACAGCCAGACGGGCCAAAATAACGGATGCACGATACTCCGTCGCTGGCTCGATTTCGCTGTTATGGGAGTGCTCGTGACACCGAACTCTGCATATTTACAACAGATCGAGCGACTGACTCTGCTAAAACAGGATTCGACTGGAGATACGGTGAGATAGTTTAGTTTTTTCGGCTAAGAATATTCTGAACGTATTTATGTATGAGCGGCGTTCAATAAGTAGTGCAATACATTTTTTCTCGGCCTGTTTCGGTTGGAAAAGTGTGAAATTTGTTGTAAGACATCGTGGAATATTTTCGCTTCAGCCCCTAGAGTTTCGTGAAGTTCCGGTAGGTGCCGGCTCCAAACGTAGCTTTCAGAGTGGCGTCTGTAATGCAAAGAGCTGTCATGGAGTTCCTTTTGGCGGAAAACCAGAGCATCGCAGATATTCATAGTCATTTGCAGAATGTCTACGGAGACCTGGCAGTGGACAAAAGCACGGTGAGTCGTTGGGGGAGGTGTCTGTCATCATCGCAACAAGATCGCGCAAATCTATCTCCCGTGTGCCGGCCGGCCACACGCAGCTGTGACTCTTGAAATCTTGGAACGTGCGGACACTCTCATTCGAGGTGATACAACCTCGTGGACCAGCTGAGATCCTCGAATGATTGTGCCCACTGGGTTCCTCACCGCCTAACAAAGAACATAAAGAACAACGTAGGACCATCTGTACGGAATTGCCCGCGCGTTACACGTCCGATGGCGACAATTTTTTTTTATCGAAAATCGTCACAGGCAATGAAAAATTGGCTCATCGCTTCGAGCCGGTCTGCTCTGAGGAAGTTGTACAAAGCCCCAACCTCAGCTGGCCAAGTCATAGCGATGGTCTTCTGGGACTCTGAAGGGGCTACCCCATCTGATGTCCTCCCTAGTGGTGCAACGATAAACTCTGATGTGTACTATTCTCAGGAAATAGAAGAAACGACTTCAGTTCGTTCGACGCTCCATGACAACGCAAGGCCTCACACAAGTCAGCACACCAGAGAGGAGTTCACAAAACTTTACTGAATTGTTTTCCCTCATCCTCCCTTCAGCTCGGCACTCGCACCTTCCGACTTTCACCCAGTGAAGGATGCACTCTGCGGGAAGCTGTACAGGATGATGGATGAGTTATTGATGGAACAAGACGTTGGTGATTGAATGGCCGTGAAACATAGATCTCCCTCCAGAACTCCCTCACTTCAAAATAAATCTCTATAAGGAGGGGATGACACGATGATGTTGCTAATGCGATGAATGAGAATATTGCATATTTCGTTAAAAAAAGGGTGAATCTGCTAAAAGTTCCCGCTCTTGGCATGCAAACCCTACCTTAGCAAATAAGGGGTTTATAATGGGATGGAGCAGTGTCCCATCCATTGGTTGGCTTCTTCGCTCCAAGCACTGCGGTGGGGCGACTCACCAAATTTTGAAGCAAAAGCATCGGTTCTTCCCACACTGGTTTGGCAATATCTTGTTGTCTCCTTCTTCGATGTCCCAAGAGAACAAGCAAAAATGTCTCGCTCTTTATTATTCTCTTGTGATGATGTCTTTCGCACAGGCATAGCGCTTAGACCAAGACGCTAAGGCTCAGGTTTGGGAGAGGCGCGCAGGCTCTTCTAACTACATGACGAAGCAGACCGCAGCTGTACTTCCACGAAAATTGCCCGGTGTCCCGGGGGACCTTCGCCTTTCCTAGTAAGATTCACTGACCACCTCTTGCTGACAAAGACAATCCAGAGACCACACTAGGAGAACACCTTCCCAGTGAGAAAAATGCAGAGTTTTCCTCCAAGCAAGTGAGCCGAGTACAGTCCAATTAAATTTAACCGTGAATGGTGGCAACTATTAATTAACGTCGGGTATCAATGTAATGTGACAATGTAATGTGACAGTAATGCCACAATATTCTTCATTATATTAAAATTTAAAGTAAATTCTTGCGTGCCAAGGGTTGATTGTACCGATTTTTTGAAACGGAGGATAACGCTTTCTCAGGATCTAGTACCGTGAGGCAGTTAGCGATTAATGCGATATAAATCATAAATATTTATGTAATTTCAGAGTCTTGTCTTCTGTAAATTAACTTAGAGAAATCTCTAATTTTGTCCTACCCCTCCCCCCCCCCCCCCCCCCCCCCCGGATGAGACAAGAAATCTTCCGAAGTATGCCTCAAGTATCTTCCGGTGATAACGGACAGGATGTAAAGCGAGAGCTGCCAGATAATTTCTGGAATATGTGTAACCATCTACACAGGATACTACAATGTACCGTTTAAAAAGTGGCGCGAATAACTGTGTTAGTGACTGTTCAAGTATAGCAGCGGTATGGTACTTGACACAAGGCCGTCGGACTTGAATCCTTCTGGGGGGAGCCATGTCTTGATAGTACGATGTGGCAAGCGCGCTACGCTGTTCTGTTTTAGACTGGCTGTACTCCACTCTTTCGCAGTAAATAGTACTCCTGTTCTCAACAACATATGAGAACACATTGCATGAAACTCCGGAGTGTAATATATCAACAGACTGTAAAGTTAAACATGCTTCTATCCAAGAGTATTTACTGACAAGAGTAGAAAACATTCTCTCGTTCCCCTCATCTCATACGATGAAGAAAACGCAAATCCTTCGAACCTATCCATAAGAAGTATCTCCATTTAACGACAGGGCCTATGTGATGAGAAGTAGGAAGAACCTTTCCACTTTTTCCACTGAAGAGATTGTGGTTTGTGATCTGAGCAGCCACTGTTATTACAGGTGCCAGCTGTTACTTCAGACGATCATTACAGGTAAACAAACAGTACAACTGTCATTTCCAAGGCAGTGTGGCAAAAGACCAATAGCTAATTATTGCTTGTAATTGCCACCACTACTATTGTTTCAGAAAGGTCCACATAGTTATTATTTTCAAAATATATGTGCAGTCATCTCGTTAGTTTTTAAGTTACTTGCATACCACGGAAAGGCTATTTTTTCTGAACGCCAAAGAAAGAAATTCAGAGATGGAATTTCAAATTGTGTGCACCGGAACCATGTATTTTCCTTCTTCACCTGTTCTTTGATTTATTGTTTCCGCCGTTTCATTCCAACAATCTCGTCCTTCAAAACGCGAAAGTGACTGTTGTAGAGTGTGATATAAATGGATGGCTTGCTGTCGTGCCTGGTCATCCCTGACTTCCGAGTGGGTTGACAGTTCGTTAGGTTGCGTGTTTAAGAAAAGCATAGTATTTGGTATATGCTGGTGAACAGCTACGTTCGATCTATCTGTTTAATAAATTCCAATATGATCGACGAAGTTTGTGGCAATAAATGGTGTTAAATTGTCACTATGTGGTGTAATGAATAATTCAAAAACAAATTTCAAGTTCAGGTCAACCAGGCGTCTACCCATACTATCACAAATGTTAGAGACCAAAGCACTATACGAAAAAAGTAAGTATTCTACTCCTGAGACTCTGTTATCCTTCGAGTGTCGGTCAACTTGATTCGGGCGTTTGCGGTCAGCAATTCCCGTGTTGGCGTAAGAATTCTGCTACTAGGTCTTACTCAAGCAGTCTAAAATGGTGACGTTCGTGTTTAACGACGTGGGATCTGTGTATTGTTCAAAAGAGGCATTAACTTCAACGAAACGTCTTTACACCCGCGTATTGCACGTTTTCTATACACTGCTTAGGGTGTTTTGTACATATACAGCAAAGCGGAGAATCGCTATCTGGGGAGAGATTACGCTTCAATTGTGAAGAGGAACTTCTGGCATTGATCATGGTTTAAAATGAGACTCGCTTCAACACTCACTATGTAACCTCTTCTGTGAAGCTGGATAAGTGCTTCATTGGCCTCGTGGACTGCCAGTACTTTCATCAAGAGTTCCGCGAACCGCATCCGCAGCGAGAGGTCAGCCAATGGAGGCCACCACAAGTGGTTCGATGTGACACACCAAACTCCTGGGGCACTTGTGCGGATGTATTTGTTATCAATCACCGATACTGTACTCCGACAGCCTCTGCCACCAAGTGCAATTTCTTCTAGAGTCTCATACCACTAAAATATAAATATTGTGACAGTTTTTAACGTCAGAATGTTGTGATATAGTACCAGTTATCAGCTGTCTTACATGATTAATAGATCGATTGTTGTAGAAAGTCGATAACGTACTGACTCAGGGAAACAGGAATCTCTTTGGCCCATAAACTAAATTTATGTAATATTTCAATTCGATTTTGACTGCACAAAAAATAATTCTGCCATATTTAATTTGCTCATTTGATGTCAGATATACTAAATATACATCCTGAGTCAATCCATTGTAAAGTTACTGTTTCAATGTTGCGTAAACGACAAATAATACCACCAATTTTTGTAAGACAAGGAGACAAACGTGTTGCACGCATAACGATGGGAAATAATATTCACCCCCTTTTTACTCCCATATCCGAGCAGCTGTATTTATATTACTTTGCAATACAATTGTTACCTATTTTCGAAGCCAAAAGGCTCCACCTCAACGATGGGTGAGGTAATTTTCTCACGTTCAGAAGAAATACATGTGGAAATACTCTACAACAGCATTAAAAGCAACAAATACATCTGCAGTTGCAGTTTTTCATTCAAAAAGGCAAAAAACTTGCATTAATTTTCTATTCATTTTGATCTCTTGCGTCTGTTCTGTCGGACATATCCGACAGGACACAATAAACACACACACGCGCGCGCGCGCGCACACACACACACACACATAGAAATATATGCGAACACCAATAGATATTCAAAAACGGTTTTCACCAGCGTGAACGTACGACAGGGGGCTTAGGAAACCAAATACTATGCGAAATTTTAAAACGTAAACAAATACTATTTTCAAAACAAGCTTGTGTATTTTTAAATGGACACCCCCTATTATTTCGTATACAATCAATAGCATAAAAAACGTTAATTACATCCCGCGAAATTGCGAAGCGAAGTTGACGCTTGAAATAAATGAAGCGCACAGCTATCGCACTCAAGCGTGCACCTCACTCTGCCGGTAATCGTGACGTTCAAAAATGGTTTAAATGGCTCAGAGCACTAAGGGACTTAACATCTGAGATCATCAGTCCTCTAGAACTAAGAACGACATAAACCTAACGAACATAAGGACATCACACACATACATGCCCGAGACAGGATTCGAATCTGCGACTGTAGCGGTCGCGCGGGTCCGGACTAATGCGCCTAGAACCGGTCGGCCACAAGATGCGACTATTTGTGATATGATTGACGTACTACGAAAGTGGAGTGTTAGTGTATGGTGTCGTATTGTGTGACAACACATCATTGGTCCATATTTCATTGATGGCACTCCTAAAGGATGATAGTTCAGCCCCTTCTTGAGCAGTACCTTACTTGAACCGGTCCACCTCTTATAATGTGTGAAATAATGCGGTATCAGAATGATGGATGTCCTGCGCATAATGTTTATTGATGCGAAATGACAACTAGAGGTACAATTAGTGTTATCACACTTGGTTTCCCGTTTCTAAACCTCATAAGTTCTGAAATATGTGGCTTGTAAAGGATAGCAACGGCATCACAGTTTCTGACCTAATGTATCGCATGTAGTACTGTGCTCAGAGCAGCGGTGCCTGCACTGGCGCCTGTATCCCGCCGTATACATACCAATATCACCACGGCACACTTACCTTTAAGCCGGTCGGTGTGACCGTGCGGTTCTAAGCGCGTCAGTTTGGAACCGCGTGACCGCTATGGTCGCAGGTTCGAATCCTGCCTCGGGCATGGATGTGTGCGAAGTCCTTAGGTTAGTTAGGTTTAAGTTGTTCTAAGTTCTAGGGGACATGACCTCAGTAGTTAAGTCCCATAGTGCTCAGCGCCATTTGCATTTACTTACCTTCAGCGTACAAGTGTCTCCTAATCTGGTCTGCTGAACTGCTCTCATACTGCAACGTAATTCACATTTTTTGCCACATTAAAACCGGTTTTCTTGTGGCTTGTTACATTTGCCGTCATCTAGTAGATATGCCGACTTCCAGTAATGAAGAAAAACTGGATATTATTTTAATTCATGGCAAATGACACAGAAATGCAACCGCGGCTGTGACACAGTATGCTGTACGCTACCAAGATCGGCGGCGTCCGTCACGTCTAACCATTGGCAACATCTGCAAGACACTCACGGAAACAGGAAACTGGGCTCCCACCAAACGTCGACGTACAAAGCCAGCGACTGGCAATGGAAACGAAATTGCTGTTGTGGCTGCAGCAGCGCACAATCCTTAGAAGAGTGTACGAGAAATTGCACAGTAGTGTGTGTGTGTGTGTGTGTGTGTGTGTGTGTGTGTGTGTGTGTGTGCGTGTGTGCGCGCAGAATCTTGCATCTTCATACGTTCAATATCTCGCTGCATCAAGAACTGTACGGGAATGACTTGGAATCCCGCATTCCATTCTGTCGTTTTGCACTTCAGCAGTTGCAAGGTAATCCAGTATTCCTAAGCAACACGCTGTTTAAGGACGAGGCTTCATTTACAAATCATGGTAATGTGAATCTGCGGAACATGCACTACTGGTCCGTGCAAAATCCCCACTAGATTCGCCAAGTTGATAATCAACGACAGTGGAATGTCGATGTTTGGTGCGATATCATTGCTAACTCTATTGTAGGTACCTATTTTTACCGTGGAACATTCAATGGACAGCGATATGCATCATTTCTTCAACACACACTAGCACTCCTCATGGAGGATATAGGATTGGAAACTCGTTTATCTGTGTGGTTCCAACATGATGGATGTCCCGCACACAATGCAGAAGTGCACGCTTGAGTCTCAGGACGTGCGCTAGCTGTGCGCTTTATTTATTTCAATCCCGTCAAATTCGCTTCGCAATTTCTCGGGATGTAATTGACATATTTCGGTGCAACCAACGGCATTATTATTTTGATTTTCCATGCTATTGATTGCATACGAAATAATAGGGGGTGTCTATTTAAAAATACCCAAGTTCGTGTTGAAAACAGTATTTGTTTACGTTTTAAAATTTCGCATAGTATTTGGTTGCCTATGCCCCTGCCGTACGTTCATGCTGGTGAAAACCGTTTTTGAGTACATATTGTTGTTCCAGAGATATTTGAGGTGGCAGAGTTAGGTGAGCCGCCCTATTTGTGTGTGTGTGTGTGTGTGTGTGTGTGTGTGTGTGTGTGTGTGTGTGTGTGTTTGTGTGTGATCAAAAGTATACGGATACTTACCTGGAAATGAGTTACAAGTTCGTTGCGCCCTCAATCGGTAATGCTGGAATTCAATATGGTGTTGGCCCACCCTTAGCCTTGATGACAGCTTCCACCTTCGCAGGCATACGTTCAATCAGGTGATGGAAGGTTTCTTGGGGAATGGCCAATCAGGTGATGCAAGGTTTCTTGGGGAATGGCAACCCATTCTTCACGGAGTGCTGCACTGAGAAATGGTATCGATGCTGATGGGTGAGGCCTGTCACGAAGTCGGCATTCCAAAACACCCCAAAAGTGTTCTGTAGGATTTAGGTCAGGACTCTGAGCAGGCCAGTCCTTACAGGGATGTCACTGTCGTGTAACGACTGCACCACAGGCTGAGCATTATGAACAGATGCTCCATCGTCTTGAAAAATGCAATCTTTATCCCCAAACTGTTCTTCAACAGTGCTTAGCAAGAAGGTGCTTCAAACATCAATGTAGGCCTGTGCTGTGACAGTGCCACGCAAAACAACAAAGGGTGCAAGCCTCCTCCACGAAAAACACGACCACACCATAACACCACCGCCTCCGAATTTTACTGTTGGCACTACATACACTGGCAGAAGACGTTCACTGGACATTCGCCATACCCACACTCTGCCTTCGGATCGCCACATTGTATACCGTGATTCATCACTCTACACAACGTTTTTCCACTCTTTAATCGTCCAACGGTTACGCTCCTTACACCAAGCGAGGCGTCGTTTGGCGTTTACCGGCGTGGTGTGTGGCTGATGAGCAGCCGCTGAACCATGAAATCCAAGTTTTCTCACCTCCCACCTATCTGTCATAGTTCTTGCAGTGGGCCCTGATGCAGTTGGGAATTCCTGTGTGATGGTCTGGATCGACGTCTGCCTATTACACATTACGACCCTCTTCAACTGTCGGCGGTGTCTGTCAGTCAACAGACGAGGTCGGCCTGTACGCTTTTGTGCGTCCCTTCACGTTTCCACTTCACTATCACATCAGAAACAGTGGACCTCGGGATGTTTAGGAGTGTGGAAATCTCGCGTACAGATGTATGACACATGTGACACCCAATCACCTGACCACGTTCGAAGTCTGTGATTTCGGCGGAGCCCCCCATTCTACTCTCTGACGATGTCTAATGACTACTGAAGTCGCTGATATGGAGTACCTGTCAGTAGGTGGCAGCACAATGCAACTAATATGAAAAACGTATGTTTTTGGGGAGAGAAGACGCCTCAAGGTATTTTCAGTGCAGATAAATCTTCCCCGAACTACTGACAGATTTAGCAAACGCTACGAGCAGCGGAACTAATGGATGGGGCGTTACTTTCACGTGACAACTTGAGCATTTTGATTGGACGCCAAGTGTGTCCGGATGGCCGAGGCCAGTATGCCTTTGGCAGTTCAGCAGGTCGGACATATTGTTTACGTCCTGGCTGCATGTTCTCGCGGTCGAGGGTGTGCTAATTGCAGCCGGCTCCTCGTGTGTAAATTCTCAGAGCCGAGCACTGTGGCATCCTCTTTCAGGAAGACCAAGCACATGCACATGCGAAACCTAAGATCCACGAAACTGAACACCTTTTTCGAGACAAAGTGAGCATTAATTACAACAATCTTATTGGCTTCCATTTCTCGGCTGTAAGCCGTACCATCCATGTCAAACTGGTTACGGATGCGGCATGTGACAAGATACTGACAAGCCATTTGGGAGATGTGTCAGGGGTTCATCCGCTCCATTCGACTTGTTGAACTGCCCTTCAAAGTACCGGAAGGCGTGGTTACAGACGCATTACGAGAACTGTGATCAGCCACTCCGTCTAAAAATGGACAAGTTTCACAACTTAACGGTGTCCGACAGTTACTCATTGAGTTAACGAAACATTTGCTCTCATCGGCAGCCGTGGAGTCATAGTGATACACGACGGACAGCTAAGGACCTGTTCCGGATGTAGGAGTGAAGGCCATGTTAGGTCGGAAGGCCTCCAGAATAGATTAACGCAACTGCTTAGGGGCGACCAGTAAGATATAGATGCGTCCACGTCTCTTCCGCTGACATACGTGGTGTCGCTTCGCAAAACACAGTCTCCGACGCCGAAGCCTTCGATCTATCTACCACCTTAGGAGGAAGCGGCAGTGCCGTTGCTTACAGTCAAGGAGACACCGATCGTAATTACGCGCGACACACAACCGCGAGTTCCAGCGGCGACCGGGGGAAGACTGGAGCACGTTGTGGATGTAGAGATACGCGACGAAATGGGTAATGCACACCGGCTTGCATCCCTCACGAACGCTGTCGAGATACATACGCATAAGCAGCCGTAGCCGTAACTACGTAAAAAGTGCCGATTCAATAAAGACGACGTCTATTCGCTGCCGCCTGAGATCAGTGATGATTGTAACACCTGGGATCGCTTGTCACGAGAGTTACAACACCATGACGAAATCGACAGTGCACTTTCAGATGGTGAGAGGATATCATGCTGTAAGATGGCTATTTATTGATGATGTTATTGAATGTGTTAATATTTGTAAAGGAAAATGATATATTTGAAGAATTATGGTCTGAGAAACAGTTGTCAGGCAACAGTGTCTGCGATAGCAGCACTGTAGAGTCATAGGATCTCTGGCGGTCAGTAGTGGAAAGCTGCGGTGTGCAACAGGCGGGGTTCGTTGAGTCTGCAGTGTAATGCATGGACGCTCTTTCAGAACTATGTGAGTTGCAGATTTATTGCGAGGAGGAATGGTGACTCAGAACAATGGTAGAATGGCATACGGACATAAAAATGGTTTTGAAACGAAGAAGAAGATATTATTTGGTGACGTTAAAGGTTTATTTTTATTATTATAGATTTTTATTGTTGGTCCACTTCACCCTAGTCACAAACGATTTTTTGATAATTATTCTGTTGATTGACCTGAGTTAATTCACTGTAGCATGGATGTTATTAGATTAAATGAATTTTCATATTAGAGCCTATAATTTGATAAGTTCCTGCCTAACTGAAATTTCGGAACTTAAAGGTTGCGTTATATGTTTGATTGGCGTTCTGTGTCAGGATTATAAACCCAGTTTCCCTGGACGATCTGTAGGTTTTGAAACGTCCCCTTTGAACAATTATACATGACTGTGCTTAAACTGACATACAATATTTTGTTAGCGCAACGCAATCTGACTTTCAAAATTCCCTACAAAAGAATGGCCCTGACTAACATTAAACTATACCTTTCACAAATCACTTACCTCACAAAAATCTTCGCTGCTCAAGCTACTGCAATACACCGAGCGCCACTACTGCCAGCTAAATAAAAGATTCAAACTATGGAAGGCACTAACTACTGATAGAGATAGTTAGCAAATGAAAGATATTAATAGAGAACAAACAATGTATTTACCTTGATATCATCATATATAAATATAGCAGTTCATGACAAATTTCAAAACTCCGCCATCTCTCGCCCCACATCCACCACTGCTGGCGGCTCACCTCCAACTGCGCAACGCTACACGCTGTTCACATCCAGCTGCCGCTGCCCAACACTACAATGGCAGACAACAATGCAAACTAGTCAGAGACTGCACACAGCACAGCCAGTGATTTTCATACAGAGAGCACTACGTGGCGGCGGCGTTACCAATATAAGAACCTAAACAGCCTACTTACATAGCCCCCATGCTCCCCACAAAAAATTTTACAAATTGGTTTGGGCAGTGGCCAATAAAGATTTGAAAAAAATTTTCATAATTACAATAACAAAGAAATCAAATGCACACACTTATTGATACAATGTTGGTCAAAAGCTAAAATTTTCTCACAGTCCATAAAGACAGTCCTGATCATTCATCACAGTAAAATAGTAGTGTTTTTCTCAAAGTCTGAGCAGTAGAAGAAAATGCACACGGAAGTAGTGGATTTCCATGCAGTCTTGAAGAAGTAGTGTTGCCCTTCCAACGGAAACACAGTGCTGACTCTTGACGTGCAGACAGGTAATGGTCCACAACAGAGCAAACCCACCACAGAGTCAGTCGAAGTTTTGCAGAGTATTGGTAGGTAGGTCGTCACAGAGCAGACCCATTGTAGCCCTGGTAGAGATTACGGTGTTGGTGGGCTACCAGAGGTGCAGACCCACTGCAGTCCTTGTAGAAATAATGGTATTGATGGATCATCAAAGATGTAGACCCACTGTAGTCCTTGTAGAGATAATGGTACTGGTGGGTCATCAAAGATGCAGCCCCACTGTAGTCTTTGTAGAGATAGCCAGCAGCCATCTGTTGTGACTGTGCAGGTGCACAATCACCATTGAAGAGTCTTGCGGATAATGTAGCAAGTCCATAAACCACCACTTGTGCACTCACAAAGTTTTTGGAATTGTCCTTAGAACCAGCAATGCTCTTATCCAGTCCCTTGCTGAGTCATTAACACACGTGCAAACACTATCAGTCCCTACTTCTCACATATTGTCCATATACTATGACCAACGGAAATGTGTGCAGTGAAATGAATGCTTACAAGTTACTTAGTTTGATAAACTGGTGTCAATTACAATTTTATAACATAAGAATACAATAACAAAGGTACAGAATACATCATTAAAAACATAACAATACAGATAACATTTGTAGTACAGGCTTTACAAAAGAATCGAACTAACATATACATCAGTGGAATTATGACATGAGTACATACATAAAAGATCACAATAACTTTTGAAACATCAACTTCACACATGAGCATTAAACAGAACAGAATTAATAATGTCTAACATCTTTACAAAGTAAATAACATATTATAAATGCAAATTATATTTGAGGATAACAGTATTCCTCATCATAGTGAATGTAGCTTAATAGTAAAAGAAGAAAAAATTCTATGAAACTACACAGAGACAGGAAGAAAACAAATACACAAGGGTACACAAACACATAGTGGGATAACACAAAAGGGAAAGGACAGGGTTTGTTTTACTGCAGTATTTTGCATGGAGATCTCCCTTTCTTCATCATTATTCCCAAAAAGTCCTATCTAAGCCTGCTTTCTGTATTCTGTTCATATTTCTTTCAAAATAATTATTTCTGATTGTACAATACTCATTTGGACCCAAATCTTTTTCATATAACTTCGCAATGCATTCTTTACCTATTCTCCATAGTCAGTTTCTTATATAGTCTACCCCCTCTTAAGCTAACTTAAATCTACTGAGCTCAGATGCTAAACTAAGGGACGAGGCAATGCAGCATCACATAAAACAATTAATATAAACAGCAATGAAAAAAAACGCAGATTTGCGAAGCAAGCAGCATTAAGAAATTAGCAAAGCAATTGTAATATTACAACTAATCTAAGGCAATGTGCAGCAAACAATAAAAATAAATCATTAGTAAAACTGGCTTAACAGAATAATGTAAAGTCAAATTCAATAACACTATGCCTGGCAAACAGCAGCAACTTATACCTAAACATGACATAGCTCAAGCAGAAAAAATATTACAGTAAAAACAACAATGCAGATAAGGGAAATGTATATTCACATCTTAATGTCTATGTAATTAAAGTGGTGCACCACAACAACTTACTGTAAAAAAAATATTACCATGTACTTGAAAAGAAAATTATGTGTCCAGTTACTGTTACTAGTTCCTTCTTATTGTTCTTTCCTTTCCAAGTGCTCCTTTTTTTAAAGAATGTGGATTACAAAATTATCGTTTAATAGATCTGTTGACAGAAAGTGTTCACATTAGCAAATGCATCTAAGTTTATTTTATAAAACTAATGCTGTAAAACAGCTGGAAAACAGGTATCAAATGAAATAAGCAATTACGCAAACCAAAGCATACAAATGTCATTCAATAGTCATGTGACATTTCTAAGTTAGTAGAAATTCTCTCAACTCTCGTAGAAAGACTGTTGTCGTAATCAGGTGTGCAGATGTAAAAATATTTCTCGTCATTTCATTAGGCATTTCAGTAAATATCATAAATTACGAGCTCCACAATATGCTTTCAACAAGGAAATGTCAATAGCGAGGACAATGGCCTCCCCTTTCTTTTATTCTACCTGTGCTTCTGATGAGGCACTCACTAATGACTTGTTCTCCCGGAGTCTGACACAGCTGCGTGCCCACGACGCATTACGTGCAGGTGGTCACTTAACTTTCTTACGGAAATATTTACGACAGCAGTTTCCGCTACTGTGACAGTCTCATATACAAAATTTCACGGGTCGAGAATTTGCGTTGCAAATGTGTAGAAACAAAACCCTATAAATATAAGTGTCCAAATAAAATATTCCTCAGCATTGTGATACAGTCACGCATTTACGCACATTTCATAACTCTTAAAGTACGCTTCTTGGTTTCCAACATACTTCTTATTCCTCATATACGGTAGCATCATCTTATTGATCATAAACATATCTCAACAGCATAGTACACATCGTTGTCGTAATAATAACATCATAACACCTCAGTCAAATCTCAAAAACGTCGTAGCTTTCTGCAATAATTTCAAAACCTAAAAAAAATTCTCTGCTCATTTCAATAGTGTCATCTACCTCAAACGTACTTTAAAATCATGCTCCCTTACCAATACATCATTCAAAGCTCTCATAGTATCACAATGATTCCGAAAAAATATGAACAGTTTACGAAGTACAGACAAAATACAGTTTCATAAGTGTGAAGTTACCCAACTGTGTATTGCGTAAACATGTGTCACTGATGTAGTAAAAAAATGTTTATCTCTCAGTTAAATGATCAGATAGCTGTGTAATTTGTGTAGAGAAATATGGTACCGATGTGTAAAGTTGTATAAGCAAATACCATATTAGCTAGGGTTCCTTGTGGTTGCCACACACATGGTACACAAAGTAAGCGTGTACCCCCCTGAGGATTAATGTAATTATACCCTCAGGTGTTACAGATTACAGCAACTTTCTTTGTAATTCAAAAATCTTTAAAAATAAATATTTTAAGTACAAAATTAATCACTCAAATACGTGTACTGTAGCGCTAAATGTGCGTCTTCTTGCAACATAATCTGTGTGGAAGTGTTGTAGTTATCGTCCTCCGAAAGCTAAGTTCTGCAGAAGTCAATGTACTTACCTCATAATACACAAAAGTGAAATGCTTTGCGTATAAATGTCTTAGTTATTACGCTTATTGCCGTGATGAGGAAAGTACTGTGCTGTAATGTATTGTTGTGCTACAGAAAAGGCAGTCTCATTGTAGCTATACCACAAAAGTTACTACTAAAACCTGTTTTACTTTCCAGAATAAAACAGAAAACTGTGCAGATATAAAACAGAAACACTGCAAAAGCAACATTGTAAATTGTCACTCATTAGTAGCGTCGTGATAAAATCGTGTAGCTGTCACATAAACTAACCACTGTGTCATCTGGTATCTCACAGAAAGTACTTTAAATCCAGAATGTATCTTCAAGTAAACCAAAATGTTGCATTAAAATCTCATTAGCAGTACTGGTAAATGTTCTAAGTATGTAAGCCTTATAGTCGTTCCATAATCGTGCAACTAACAAGCAAGAATGTACACACACAATAACACTGTGACGTCTGTTCACTATAACAATGCATTCGTCATTTCTGTTTCAATAAGTTCTCTTGGTTCTTGACTGGATATTTAACTTCAAACATTGTTGCATATTAACAGATTCTAAGTCTGACAAGGCCTACTAGCAATGTAAAGTGAAAAGTTATACGGCAAAGACAAAGTTAAAAAGCAGATTATTTTTCAATAAACGGTTTTACATGTGAAATGTGGTGTGAACCTTTACTCTTCCTAGTACGCAGAGTTTCAACTTTAAGGCAATTATCATGTGGTATATGTCGGTGAGGAGTGCTAAAATTTTTCTCAAGGTTAGCGTCTATGTTATTTTCCTCTGAGCCAGCCGGCGCAAGCGGCTGCCTGCGGTGCGAGTCATTGTCTGTCCCTTTGTTGGCGCGCGTCGTTATTGGGATTAGGAGGCCTAACTTCCACAAATTCGCCTTGCCGAGAGGGCCCAGCTCTGTTTAAAGCTCGCCAGTTCTGATGGAATTCAGGTCTGTCGTTTTGTCGGTAGATTCCATAGTTTCTTTCTTGTCGGTCACATGGTGGAGAATTTCTCCCTGAATCGTAACTGCGCGCTGGTCCGTTGCGTCTAAAGTTATTCTGTCTCCCTTGATAGTATTTATTTTGGTTCCCATATTGTCTGTTTATCTGGTAGTCTCTGTGATAGTCATTGCCGTGGAGAGGTGATCTTTCCCTGTAATTATTTTTAGTCTGCCAACGGTTGTGATACGGGTGGTGTTTGTTTTGGTCACGATTTACGTTGTAAGAATAGCCTTGTCGCGTCCAGTTATTATTTCTTTCATTGTGGAAATGTGACGGATGTGACCTGTAGTTGTTGTGTTCCTGTTTTCGCATTCCGCGATTGTCAGTGTCAATTTCCAGTTCTTGTAAGAGCCCCTGAAATGCTTCAATGTCGTCTTTGCAACGTCCTGCCAAAATAATGTGTCGTAAATGTTCAGGCAATTTGATTAAGCAAATGTGGATAAGTTCTGAGGGGCTGTATGGGTTTGAAAGATACTGATTCTTATGCAACATGTCTTCAAAATATTTCATAAGACTGGAAAATTCAGATTGTTCGAAACGTTTCATCATTATGATGCTATGTTTTACTCGGTCTTGTGTGGCTTGAGACCAATATGCTGAGAGGAAGGCATGGTAAAACTCTCCTTCACTGTGGCAATCGTGAATGACTGATCGCATTCTTACAGCTGGTTCATTCTCCAAGTAGCCACACATAAATTCTAATCTGTGTTCTAACGACCAGTTGGGAGGAAAACAATGCGAGAATTGATGGAGCCATGCTTGTGGATGAATGTCGTTGCCAGAATTCTTAAATGTTTTGAATTTACGTGTAGTAATGAACAGCTTATAGTCAAAATCATCATGTCGCCGAGTCGCATATCGGTCATTGTTAGGTCGTGTCGGCCGTTCCATCTCAAAATTCAGTGCACATTGCCAATTTCTTTCATAACTTCCGAAATGCCCTGTGTTATTATTTTGTGGCTGTTCCATATTTCTGCGTCCCTCTTCCTGTATTGGGGCGCGAGTATCCTCTGAAATACGTAATTCTTGTATTACCTGTGTCAGCTGATCTTGTACTTCCCGGATTTCTCTTTTGTACTGTGTATTGATTTGATTTTGATTCTGTTTGAATTTTCTAATTTGTTCATACTCTTCTGTGTCAGTGAAGGCTACAGGTCTTGTGTTATTCTGATCATCATCTACCTTTGTAGATAAGTTAGTGACCTGATCCGAAAGTTCGGCTACTTTCTCCGATAGTGAACACATTTCCTCAGTGTGTTTTTCTGAACCAAATTTCAGAGTGTCCATTTGGGTTGAAATCGAATCTACTGTGTCCTTTAAGTTTTCCTGAGTTTTTGCAAGTTGCTTAACCGAGTCGGTAGATGCAACTGAGTCAATTTTAGCCCACAAGGTCTCATGATTTTCATGAACAATGGTTTGCAGTTCTTTTAAGGCTGCTTCGTGATTCTGTAATGCTTTTTCATGCCGCGAAAAAATAGGTTGAAAATGCTCACAAATTTGTGTTTTTACGTCATTACAGACTTTTTGACATTTCGATTCAATGTTATGTAACTCAGTAGTTAAATCTTCACGTGTTTGTTCAAGTGTGGTGTCTAACTTTTGCAGATTTTGTTCCATTGTGTCTAACTGTTGCTGTGTTTGTCTCTGGTGTTGTTACATTGTGTCTAACTTTTTAAGATTTTGTTCCACTGTGTCTAACTGTTGCTGTGTTTGTCTCTGGTGTTGTTCCATTGTGTCTAACTTTTTAAGATTTTGTTCCACTGTGTCTAACTTTTTAAGATTTTGTCCCATTTGTCTCTGATTTTGTTCCATTTGTTGCATTAATTGCAATAATAATGTATTAGTGTCTGGAATCTGTTTCTCTACGCATTTCGGCAGTGCATTTGCACCGGCAACATTCACATTTTGACAAGCAGAAAATGTGTCTTGACTTATTTGAGAAAACGGTGATGACCCAAAACCTGAATCTACAGTATTTGCGAAATTGTGTCCTGTCATTTCGGATTCCTGAGGCGAGCTGTTGCCGACCGATCGATCGATAATGCTTCCCTGTTCACTACCTGTTTCACTGTCTACACCATTGTTTGCAGCCCGCTCCATTTCCCTATGCACAATTACCAAATTACTACTTTGAACATTAGTTAATTCATTACTCGGTGGCGCTAACACACTGCTTTCTTCACTGTCATTTCTCAGTTTACTTTGGAGCCTAGTATTACGTTTTTCACACGCCATTATTGTCACGATATTTCACACAACACAGAAAAGCACAATTTTAAGAACAAAATAAGAAAACACATTAACATAGCACTGAAAATAATATCTACTTAATTGCAGCTGCGAAATACTTGGTGCAAATCTACATGCATGCCACAACTGTTTTACTGTGCAACAATGAAAAACCACAACTACCAAGGAGATTCTCTCTACAATTACGCAATAGCAATAAACAAAATCTTCACTAATTACACAAACTACAAGAAAAATCAGAAGATTTCAGTGAGGTATCCTCGGCTAAGGGTCGACATATGAAACGTCCCCTTAGAACATTTCTACATGACTGTGCTTAAACTGACACACAATATTTTGTTAGCGCAACGCAATCTGACTTTCAAAATTCCCTACAAAAGAATGGCCCTGACTAACATTAAACTATGCCTTTCACAAATCACTTACCTCACAAAAATCTTCGCTGCTCAAGCTACTGCAATACAGCGAGCGCCACTACTGCCAGCTAAATAAAAGATTCAAACTATGGAAGGCACTAACTACTGATAGGGATAGTTAGCAAATGAAAGATATTAATAGAGAACAAACAATGTATTTACCTTGATATCATCATATATAAATATAGCAGTTCATGACAAATTTCAAAACTCCGCCATCTCTCGCCCCACATCCACCACTGCTGGCAGCTCACCTCCAACTGCGCAACGCTACGCGCTGTTCACATCCAGCTGCCGCTGCCCAACACTACAATGGCAGACAACAATGCAAACTAGCCACAGACTGCACACAGCACAGCCAGTGATTTTCATACAGAGAGCGCTACGTGGCGGCGGCGTTACCAATATAAGAACCTAAACAGCCTACTTACAGTTTTAGCAGTATTTTCTTAACTGGCGCGGTCTTGCTTTGTTGCTGTTCCTGCAGATATATCATTCTGCAGGTGGAGATTCGTAATAGGTTATTGTTTCGTTTCCTTTGCGCAATATAGGCTCTGTCAGTTTCTTTATTTTACCAGGGTCATATGTCAGTGCAGAAATTTTCTTGTGTTTCAGGTTACAATCTTATATAGGTCGATATTACAATTTTTTTTATGCAGTTACGTCTTTTCGAACAGTTCGCACTGACCAAGTCTACTAAGCGTGAAATTATTGGTCTTTTTATTTATTTGCTTATGAAAGAGATTGGCTTTCACAAATGGAATTCTTTTCAGTTTCACGTAAGTGATATGGCTTTGAGCTCAGCAGCACATTTAGGTTGTTAGTTCACGTTCCCAGGTTTGTAATTACGATGTCACACATGCAAGAAAAGGCTGCTCACCTACAATGCTTTTCAGATGACTCTTTCCCTGTGGAAACAGGATGCGACAGAGATCTCACGGACACCATCTTATGACATACATCAGGGAGGGGTTTGTGGTTCCTCACATCCTCGACTTACGTGACCAAGAAGACGACACCGAAAGGGCTAACACACGAACTGTCAGGAATGCGATGATGTTGCACACCCACTCAGATGGAAGACGATTTTGGGCTACTATAGGAATTATTTCAATGCCTGTAGTGGCTGGAGTCAAGATTTCTCGTAACGTCGTATTTATTTTCTCCTGTGAAAACAGAAAGCGCAGTTCATAGTAATCTAATAGGCTTTTTAGGGGACTGATTCATTTCACTGACCCATACAGCTAATACGGAGTGACCTGGATAATTCGAATGGTACTTTTTGTTGAATTTCGCATCGGAGTGTTAAACGACATCGGTACAGGCAGTCGAATGCAAGTAACAAATGGAAAAACTGTAATATCAGTTCGAATGCCAGAAAAATATAGGAACATGTGAGGCCATATGGACCCTATAGCTCATCTTAGACGGTAGACTAAAGAAAGGCAAACCTACGTTTGTTGCATTTGAAGATGTAAAGAAAGTTTTTGACAATGCTGATTGGAATACACTCTTTGAAATTCTGAAAGCAGCAGGAATATAATATAAGGAGCGAAAAGTTATCCGTAAGTTCTAGAGAAACAAGACTGCATTTATAAGAGTCGAAAGGCATTGAAGGGAAACAGTGGTTGAGAAGGTAATGAGACGGGGATGTAGTCTCTCCCTGATGTTATTTAATCCGTACCCTGAGGAAGCAGCAAAAGCCTGACATTGCAATTCTGTTAGGGATGGCAAACTTTTTGCAAGAGCTGTGGAACGGAATGGATAGTATTTGGAGAAGAGATTATCAGATGGTTGAAATGGTTCAAATGGCTCTGAGCACTATGGGACTTAACTTCTGAGGTCATCAGTCCCCTAGAACTTAGAACTACTTAAACCTAACTAACCTAAGCACATCACACACATCCATGCCGAGGCAGGATTCGAACCTGCGACCGTAGCGGTCGCGCGGTTCCTGACTGTAACGCCTAGAACCGCTCGGTCACTGCGGCCGGCAGATTATCAGATGAATATGAATAAAATTAAACTATGGTAATGGTATGTGAAACGTCTCTGTTGGATTTATGTCATACTATTTAACTTGTACTTCGTGCTGTCACGTTCAGTTATGTGTAATTTACTTTTGTGCTCCCTGTTTGTCCCATTCAGTGGTACACAACTACATTAAAGCGCCTACAACCACTCGGCCACACTGGCCGGCCGGAAGTTAGTGCACAAGGCACTCGGGACTGGACCTAGGCTCTGTGAATGTGGGTGTCTAAAGAGCTGTGGAGTCCTGCCCCCTTGTCTCTTACAGGGTGCCTAAACAATGCCTCGGATAGCTATGCAACAATTCAAGCAAATCACATTAATATTTTTTATTTCAATAAAGCAGATTGACAGTACTTACCTTGAATTTACCACGGTGTTGCAAGCGATGGGCGACATGCAAACAATGAAAGTACTTTGCAGTGCACACGTAAGCAGTTGACATGGATCACACGTCACTGCTATCATAATGTCGGTCTACAACTCTGTTGGTCTGCGAGTCCCGGTCTGGTACGGTGTGGCCGAGGTTGGCAAGAGTGGCGCGTGTATTCTCTCCGTCTTCTTTGCTCTTGCGTTCTTCATCTTCGTTCCGTCGCTTATCGTTATGCCGGAACAAGAGTGACTTGGCTTTGGTGATTTTATTACTGTGTGATGGTGCGTAGCTATTCTGATGCACACTAATGATTTGCTAGTCAATTTTGAAGTTCGATAGACGAATCCTTATATTTTTCATAGTGTAGTCACGAGTAAATGTTCTGTATTTAGTAAGTTTTTCCGGTCCTTGCTTTGTGTAACCAGAACATGTGGTGTAGGAAGTTCGTTACTCCATCACAGGTTTAAAACTAAGTTACCTGACTTCTCTTTTAAATGGAATGTATGTGCAAACATTCCTCGTGTGTATGTGTGTGTGTGTGTGTGTGTGTGTGCGTGTGTGTGTGTGTGTTTTATTTCTTCTATAAGAACATAGGCTTCCGCAGCCGGTGTCATAGTGATTAAAAGCCGGCCGCTGGTGGCCGAGCGGTTATAGGCGCTTCAGTCTGGAACCGCGCGACCACTACGGTCGCAGGTTCGAATCCTGCCTCGGGCATGGATGTGTGTGATGTCCTTAGGTTAGTTAGGTTTAAGTAGTTCTAAGTTGTAGGGGACTGATGATCTGAGATGTTAAGTCCCATAGTGCTCAGAGCCATATGAACCATTTGAGCCATAGTGATTAAAATTCTTCTGGGTATTATGCCGCGTCATTGCTAAAAACTAACAACAATAATAAACAAAAATCGACGTTTCGGCCGAATTGCAACGGCCTTCCTGAATCGTCCCCTGAGGAAGGCCGTTGCAATTCGGCCGAAACGTCGGTTTTTGTTTATTATTGTTGTTAGTTTTTAGCAATGACGCGGCATAATACCCAGAAGAATTTTAATCATTATTTCTTCTACTTTTCGTTTAGTTTCAGTTTTAAGATTGTGTAGCTTCTTTCATGCCATGTGGTGATAATTTCACAATGTGTAATTTCAGTACCATATTGAATAAGTTTTACTCGTATTGCTATTTGTGTCTGTACGGTTTACATTTGTGTTCTTCAAGTTATCACAGGTCTTAGTAATTTTGCTTTGTTCATGAATATCCATGTCATCTGCGTGTGTTACACGCCGGGGTTTTATGTGCAAGGTAATGCAGATAAATTTCTTTGGCGGAAAGTATGCCATAGTGTTCTTATTCACAGTAATCCAATCGTAGCGACAGGGATCAACCTCTGAGCCTTTGACTTACGGTGATGGACAAAATTCTTTGTATGTCTATTATTGTGTGTGTGTGATTCGTGTAGATCTGTGTGAACTTCTCCCGTACACGGCTAAGATTTCCCTTTCATTTATCACAGCACTGTATCTCAGCACTCAGTATTACAATACAACTGAATTAATTAATTAAATTACAGACAATGACAGATAATAGTTTATAATTACTTTGTGAATTTTTAATATGATGTTTTATTTTAAAAATGTTAAACTGTGATGACTGTTTCTCAGACAAACACCACTCCTTTTGTAAGATTATTTCTAATACGTCCCACCTGCCGTTTCTAAAGCGCCACAGGTGGACTTAAATTTGACGACTTTTGTCTGATTATCTTTTTTTTTTTTTTGTTGAGGCTCCAGCTTCAGCTTGTTCTGAATTATTTGATTTTGTTGTTTGTGCTTAAATTATTCCCGTACGTTAATTTCATGTATTCACATTTTATTGCTATTAACACTTTAGTTACGTTTGCCAATTCAGTGATTAATCAGTTCTTATACTAAATTTTCCCAATTTTAATTAAACTGGGCGGCGTCCCTGCAAAATTTTATGGCACACGAAACTTACAGTAGACTGCAGAGTTCCACAGTGACTAACTTCCCCCAGTTTTCTATTGAAAATCACTTTCCAGACAACCATTCACCACTAAAAACCATTTAAATATAGTCAAACTAAATCAGGTAATAATGGCAGTAACAGGGTGGGAAATGAGACACTAAAGGCAGTGCGTGAGTTTTGCTTTTTTGGGCAGCAGTATAACTGACAAAGTAGAGAGGATATGAAATCCAGACTGATAACAGCGAGAAAAACGTCTCTAAAATAGAGATATTTACTAACATCTAAATGTTTGTATGGAGTGTAGCCTTGTACGGAACTGAAATGTGGACTACGAGCAATTTAGAAACGAAGAAAATAATGTTTTTTGGATCATTTTCTTCATGTAGGTGACACAGTCGGGAAATTCTTAAACGGCAGTGTCATAGTTCCACCTCGGATGTTGCTTAATTGCAACGTTATGTTTAGCCCAAGTGGGCAACTTCGGCCTTAAAGGCCATGCTCAAGTGATGTAATTACCGATAACGTGTCATAAAGTATCTGACTACAAGCAGCAGACATTGTACTTCCAAAACCAAAAACATACATGTTTCAGGAGTCAAGTTTAAAATAGAATATTTGCTGAATACAGTAATGGTCACCACTGAATCTACTGACGCGTTCCGAGACCATCAGGTTAGCGTGAAAGGAACGGACGACTGTTTGCTATTCTCCGTCATTTTGAAAGTTGCTAGACACTGTGTGCGCTCACTTTTATAGCGACAGGCAAAACATCTTTATCAGTACGTGATTTCGGTAGATTTTAACAGAATATACAATTGATTTCATGTGGCGTTAAAGCATAGTGTTACATAGTTAACTAAATTGCATACGTGTGGAGTATCGTCTCAGATTTGCGAACGAATTCGAGATTTCCTGTCAGAATGCGTACAGTTCGTAATAACTGACGGGAAGTCATCGAGTGAAACAGAAGTGACGTGTGACGTTACCCAAAGAAGTGTTGCAGGTCCTCTGCTGTTCCTAAACTATAGAAACAAAAAGGAGACAATGTGAGAAGACTTGTTACACTGTTTGCAGATACGCTGTCGTTTACCGTCTAGTAAAGTCGTTAGAAGATTAATACGAGTTCTAAAGAGTAATTAACGCCTTTTGCAACTGTAATGGAAGTCTTAAGACCAGACGCGTTTCGCTTTATTCTAAACCATCTTCAGTGGTCACTGTAGCAATATGTTTTTTTTTCTTTTTCATTAGCAGTTTTATTTGGAAAAGACGCTAATTAACGTATAAAAGTTGTATATCTGCAACTGCGGAAAAAAATATGCCGAAAAACAGAGAAGACAACATTGATTAATACGAGTTACAAAATTATTTAGATAAGACATCTGCACGTTGCGTAAAGTGACAACAGGTCGTTAGCAACGAAAAGTGTGAGATCGTCCACATTAATACTAAAAAAACTCCGTTAAATTTTGGTTAGCCGGTAATTATACAAGATTTACAAACTGTCGATTCGACTGAACACCTAGGGATTTCAGTCACGAACATTTTAAACTAGAAGCATCACATAGAATATGCAATGAGGAAGGCGAACCAAAGACTGGCTTTATTGTCAGAACAGTTAGGAGATGTAACAAATCTAATGAATTGGCTGCCTAAATTGCGCTTTGCCATCCTCCTCTGTACTACTATTGCGCGGTGTGAGATCCTTGCCTGGTTGCACTGGAGGAGGACATCGACAAACCTCAGAGAAGAGCAACTCGTTTTGTACTATCGCAGAATGGGACAGAGAGTGTCATGGATGTGATATACGTGTTGCGGTAGCAAGTTTAAAAGAAAGGTATTTTCGCTGCGGCGAGATCTCTTCACTGAAGTTCAATCACTAACTTTTCTGCTTCGACTGCAAAAATATCTTGTTCATTCCCACTTACATAGGGAGAAATGTACTCGTAATAACATAACAGAAATTGCAGCTCCGGCGGAAAGATTTATGAGTTCGTTTCTCTCACGTGCCACTCGAGAATGGAACGGCAGTGTATGCACTGCAGAGTAGTCATGTATATGTAGACAGTTTGCAGTATCATTATGAGTTTAATGTCTGGTACCGAATACAGTTAACGGAAAAGATGGAATAGCAGTTGACGGCCATTATCTGGTTGATACTCACCCACGTGTAGTGCCGTTTACAGTGTAACCAGAAACCGTTTCTCACTTGAGAAAATAATTCTAATTGCAAAGATGCCAAGAGTTTATATGAATGGTGAGTGAATAGTATCGTAATGCTACGGGATAGATCGAGGGTTTTCTGACTTAGTTATTTCTTAGTACATTACAGAAAGAAACCTTGGACTTGGACAAAGTGCTATTTTGGATCCCTTCAACTGTATGAAGCAGTGAAGAGTATTACTCTTACTTTAAAGAAAACTGGCTTGGGGTGTCGTACTCGCGTGTAACAGGTGCTGCTGGGATACAAAGCTTAGCTAGGAAACAACTCCTTAAGTCGTTCACATGTTTAGTTTTTAATTAGATGAAAATTGGTGGTGTATTACTTTTAATTAGATGAAAATTGATGGTGGCAATTTGCATTATTCCTTTTTCGATTTCTTTATGGACAGGGGAGGGCCAAGTGGGTAGATTATTTGGGGATACAACGAACGCAGTAAGTGTATAAAAAAGAGCTACAATAAGAAAATGGATTGTTCCTTAAAAAATTGTCGGTTTACTTATTCCATTTAGAAACTTCCATAACAAAGAAATCTCCGTAAAAGTTCTTAACCACAGGAAAAAATCAATAGATAATAATCTATCGTTAAGAGTCCGGTTACTGAAAAAACAGACAATTTTTCTCAAAATATTACATCACAGTCAGAGCAATAATTTTTATTAAGACCGATTGAATAAGAAATAAATAATAATTAATCCGTTATACAACATGAGACAGGCAACCGAGAGTCAGTGATAATAGCTAATAACGCTGATATAGGTAAGCGTTTATTGAGATACACAAATGGAAATATCTAAAACTGAATGTGAGCTACAATGTAAGTGTGAAAAATGAATGAAAGCTGAAGACATATTTATATACACTACAATAGATACAACTAGTTTATAAAAGAGTGCGTACTATTTACTTTGATGACTAAGGTACGATTTACCTTCATCTGTACATCAGTGGTAGATCATGGAGTTAGACATGCATTGCTTTTCTGTGTTTTAAAGCAGTATTAACAATAAATGAAGTTTTCTATTTTTATTATTACAGTTGACTGATAGAAAATTCATTCTGGGCTAGTCATACATTTTACAATCACAGCTACTGCGATATTTTACCAATTTAAAGATAAAAAGTAAATTTTGCATGTAATAATGAAAACTGAAGTTATTAGATCATATATACGTATTTCTTTCGATTACTATCTGGAGGCGAATCTCCCGGGTTTGATACTTATATTCATCCTCTGTCTGTAGAAATTCAGTTAAACAGCAATAGAACACGCCGAAAGAGCGTCACTTCTTATTCACTGTCGAGATTTGAGCCCAGGGAAAATACAAGAGACTGATAAAGAATGCCATTTATAATACGATTTATTTTTAAATTTTTCAAAATCATTGATCAATTAATAAAACAGCAACCATTCGGAGTCCTATTACACCCATAACCGCTGGCACTGTTATGTTCTACAGTGTATTATATTCTGGGTTTCAATTGTGACTATGACCATAAGTGAACCCTACAAGTTAACTTTTACTATCAAAGACATAGTATCGACTGTGTAAAGCGTGTTGGAAGGGCTTTTGTGTAGCTATGGTACATTGCAAACGCTGATAAGCCAAAATATTATGACCACTGCTCTTAAAATTCTATTAACACGTTTACTCGCAGACTTTTATTCTTTTTTGTTGAGGTGGTCGCTGGCAGACATTCTGTAACGACAATACAAAATTCCAAAATTAAATTATAAAATACGATGTGAATGAGTACTGTTACACATTACCATATTAATTTGTTTTTCAGACAGCAGAAATAAGTTGACGTCGACACTGTAATGGGACATCCTTCTCTAGCACTGCTTTTCCTCGGCAGTAACTGTCGATACCAGTATTATTTTTCGAATTTTGGATAGGACATTATTATCTCAGCCGCTTTTCAGAAAACTTAGATATAATTTTATAAACGGTACGTTATATTTCAAGTTAAAATATATGAAAGTAATTATTTTCGATGTTGCAATCGATAATTACTAGCTCTGAATGTGCAGTTAAAATTAGTTTTTTAGAAACATTTGAAATTACGAATTATTTGGCTCAATTAAAAATTTCTATTATTAATTACGCCATCTAGTACTATTTACTACATTTATTTCTGGGTTCATTTATGAAATAATAATCGAAATTAACAGAAATTCATTTGTCAAGAAAAATTGCGAGCCCTTTGGAATTTGTTATTACCGCAGAGTGAAATAGTGGTATGTCTTTGATACGATACGACATATTTTTGTATTTTGGGCGAACAATGTAATTTCGGCTTTGTTAATGTGAAAATTCAAAAGATTTTATGATATACTGAAATGTGACAAAATATATTAACGTAACAGCAAAAATTCTGCAGCAACAATCTCCGAATTAATTATAACAATTCAACCATTAGGACCTAAAGTGTGAGAATATCAGCTTTAAGAATCAGACCCCTAGACAAGGAGAACTGGAGGCAACTCTACACGAAAAGCTAAGTAAACTAGAAAGTTTATGGAAAACTTCGCTCCTCTCAAACTTTTCGTAATAGACTTTGCTTGCTGTTGACAATAGCTGGAAAAAGGAAGGAGGGGGGGGGGGGGAGGAGGGACTACAACATCACCTACATAGGAGACCACGTAGTCTTAAATTTGTTTGACAATCGTATCTATAGAAAAGCAGCATAAAACTTTAGTACTGAGTATAATTTGCCTTAACGTGCTGTTGTGATTATGGAAATCGTGTCTGCTCTTAAAATTGCCCGACTGCGATATATACCAACTGTGCCATATGAGTTGAAACGTGGTCAATTAGTGTATTAAAATACGACTATGTATGTTTCTACAACAGGTTACAAAGATAAAATAATTTGGTTATTAAAGTTATATATTTTGAAAGGCAGCCAAATTCTGCGGTAGAACCAGTAACCTGCCTCTCCGAGCAGTTACTGAAGTTAAGTTGGTATGAGTCAAAAACACGTAATAAATAAAGACATACAGGTGGTTTCACAATTCCTATGTCATGTTTCAAGGCGTTGTCGAGAGGACTTATTAGATGAAGTTTTGAGAAGAAACCCGTGTCCGGAAATGTACCGTTTGGATGTAAAATAATTTTGAAGATTGGATCCATTTCAAATCTGTCGCTTCACGGTACTTACGCGAACTGAGAAGGCGCGGTTGTGCAGTCCTCAAGGCCCATAAAAAAGACAAGGCCGTGACGAGTATGTCACAGCGCATGACACTACAGATCTTATTTCAGACGACTTTAATAATTATTAACAGCACGTTTAAATAAATATAATTTCTCGATACTATCTGACAAAATGAAGACTTATGTAGTGGGCAGCTTTCAATTAAATGCTGATCTCCAGCGGACCCTGTGAGGAGCCGAGGAATCATGAAATGTGTCGGACAAGACTACTAGTATGACGTCATACGTTCGTTGCAGGGCCCGTATACCTCGTTGGGCCCGGCAGTCCCTGTTGTAAATATGACATTACTTACAATTTCCGGCCAGCTACAACTGGTACTTTAGCAAATAGAAGGGTTGGTTGGCTGTGTATTCCATGGACGTGGCGCACTCCAAACTCTGACGAGGACGTCCTTCGTTGCATAGAAAATAACGTGACGACGAGTGCTCACGGTGTGCTACCGTGAAGCTGGAGATTTGAAAGTGTTCCGTTCTTCAAACGCATTTTGCATTCATATCGGTACTTTTCCGTACAAAGGTCCTTATTCAGTAGTTTACTTACTACGTACCCCGTAAAACCCTTTAAGCCTGTCACGGGAATTGTGAAACACCCTGCACAATAAGCTACCTGAACGGTTTTATTCATAAAGTATCCACAATGATCAAAGGCACATTCAGGAATTTATTTCCTTTATTGATTTTGTTTAATCAGCACTGTACCTTTTCAATGAAAAGCCTGTGTATGGCACAGTGAGAACACCCACCAGCTCCTCTCATCCTTTTCCTCACTTACCGCCGTTCTTTCGTTTGCATGGCAAAGGGGTAACACACTGAGAATAGAGAGGGGAGTACATTTAGCAACAGAGCGCCAGCAGAGTTGCGATCTGCTTCCTCGCGGCGCAGTGGCGGCCGCACCGCTGGCACGCATGGTGGCTGGCGCCAGTGAGTGCTGGCGCACATCGGAAGTGGCGCGCGGCGTGTCGCGGTCCCGTTGGCCATTATTCGCAGGCCTGGCCGGACGCCGCTCAGCCTCGAACCGCGACCCGCGGGGTCGACAAACCCGGCCCGTGCGTGGCCGCGCGCTTCCTGCGCTCTGCCGGATGCCTTAATAACACGCCTCCCGAACGTGAATTACGCCGACGCCCCACTGGAAAACACCACTTTGCAGCTAATTGCGAGGGACGCGCCAGTAATTATGGCACTCGGCCTGCGACGGGCTGTTATTTCGCACTGATCGCGGGCGGCGAGACGTCCCTACACAAGTAATAGGCAAATCGTGGGCGCCGTCCGCTTGCCGGGCACGCTTCGCGGCGGAAGTCGCCGACACCTCTTTGACCTGGTGCCGATTCCGTGGGCCGCTCAAATGGTACCACCAGACCTGTTGTTGTTCTACATCTCTCATCTGGGCTTTAGGGTCCATGGTGCAGGTTCCTCTTGCTGGAAAAGGGCTTGGAATGTCCAAGTTCAACGTAGGGTTGGGAAAACCGACCGGTTAAAACAGATACCGGTATTTTAGTTCTCCGTAACCGGTGCTTTTCGCTATTTGTTTGGTATAGGTTATAACATTTTTCTTAATTTGCTACTAATAACGGGGTAAAAAACCATTACATTAATTTATCATACCAGTGGCGCTAACATTTTTTTTTATTTTTACATAAGACGTTTTTAAAAACAAATGATGTTTATTTGGTAAAATTTCCATTGCTTCGAAATATTACGTTGTTACAGAAAATCGGAAAAGCGGTCAGAGCTATTTTAACGACAACGCCAACAGGTTCATCTTGTTGCATAGAGCTTGGAGTGCCCAACTTTAATGTAGGGATGGGAAAAACGGCCGGTTACAACAAATACCGGTATTTTAGTTCTCCATAACCGATGTTTTTCGCTATTTGTTTGGCATCGGTTACAACATGCTTTTTTTTCATTTGCTGCTAATAATTGCGTAAAAAAAAACTTATTTTGTCATACCACCGATGCAAATTTTTTTATTTTTAAATAAGATGTTTTTAAAAATGAGTAGTATTTATTTGTAAAATTTCCATTGATTTGAAGTATTAGGTTCAAAAATGGTTCAAATGGCTCTGAGCACTATGGGACTTAACATCTATGGTCATCAGTCCCCTAGAACTTAGAACTACTTAAAGCTAACTAACCTAAGGACACCACACAACACCCAGTCATCACAAGGCAGAGAAAATCCCTGACCCCGCCGGGAATCGAACCCGGGAACCCGGGCGTGGGAAGCGAGAACGCTGTAGTATTGGGTCATTACAGGAAACGGGAAAAGCTATCAGAACTATGTTAACAACAACGCCAACTTTTAGAAACGAGCAACAAACGCATGACATAAGTACATTTTACATCAGAATCTCCGAAAAGAGTAGTTTCAGATATAAAATATACTACCTACTAGAGCTGCGGAAGCAGCGACCACAGAGTCGTTTGAACAAGAAATAAAAATCGTTACAGCACTGCTGGGACAATAATGTGCCAGTTGTCCTTTTCTACCCAGAATCGATGATTCTGTTGTTTTTTGGGAGCGAAGCAGAAGGTGTGTGCCAGGCTTGTCATTTGTAGCCCAATAATATTTATCTGTGCTACGAAGTCCTGTGACTGCTGAAGGACTGGCATCGTCTTTGAATGATACTGTTCCCGACGAAAGGAGTCAACTAGCAAGTCAGTGCATAATAGGACGAGTATTTACGAAATGTTCGGACATTACATGTTCTCCAATGCATTAATTCACTACTGTTATCTTAATTCTTGTCATGCAATTATTGCAGCTAAATGTTCTATTTTGACTGCTGGCTAAATTGTTAATAGTAATTTCATGAAAGAAATTTTTTTTTCTTTTGTCTTCAAAAAATAGATTGTATTCAGATCTTTTGAAAAGTAAATAAATGTATTTGATTACAAAACGCGTTATCATTCCAAATTATTAAAGGAAACTTACGCTACAAATTTTACACGAAAGTTTATTATTTGTCTGCTATTTGTATGAAATTGTACCAGAGAAAGGAAGTTAAGGCAACATTAATGAATTAAAAGCTCAACAAATCATTCATTGCGTGTGATAAAAATAGATAGCAGCTGATCTGTTGCCAGTAAATAAGATGGCTTTATGTCGCTACAGCCCATGGAATTGGACAACACAGCACGAAAAATACAGTTTTGCAACCTCAATATTTATACTTTAGCACTTCTTGTTTGTAATGCCCAAATAGTTGTATGGTCCTTGATTACTAAATTATTTTTGATCTGACTTTCAAAAAACTAAGTGCAATTGGAGAATAATGGTGGCTTTTTATTCAGCCTCTCATTACTTTTCGAGAAAAGCAGCGATCAGTATACGGGCAAAGGTTTCTTTTATTTACCCATTGTGATACGTCGTCAGCAAAGAAGATGTGTCGTTCACGACTTCAACTGGAGCTGAACGGCGCATATACAATGAGGATGTGGACGATGAATAGCATTAGGGCCATACCTCTAGCATTAGGGAAGTACACTACATCTTCAGCAGGGACTCTAGTACGTAGGAGTATCGCGACTCCACTACCATTGTCAGAGGCATGGGAGATGTGTGCCATGTAGCCAGTGGGGGCGTGGAAATCAGTGACGATCACTTCTTGGAGGAGAGCAATGTCGATATCAACAGCATAAATGGTGTCTAAGAACAGTGCCAGTTTACGTGGAGCCCGAATGGTGGCCAGATTCATCGTCGATATGCGGTAGTGTTGTGGACATGCTCCCACCATTAGCACAGAGGGTCTGGTAGAGACGTCCGACTGGTGTGAAACATCCAGGGCGGCCACTGTTGCCGCAATCACTGGGTGGAAGGTGGGCCAGGCACCACTGTGAAGCACTGCCCGAAAGGTGAGCCACCATCTTGATCTGCTCCATCGTCGACATCGTCAGCCCAGGAGACGCACTGGTGGAAGGCGACTGTCGCACTAATCGAGGTGGCGCTGTCGTAGCGGGATCCAGGGAACTTCCCTCTACGGGCTCCATCGTTGTCAGGTGGGATCGCAGGTGGTGGAAAGGACGCTCCTCAGATGGGGCATCAGGAGCAGCCACTCCTGTTGTGGGGGCGCTCGAAGGGAGAAAGAAGTGTGCTGTCTGAAGGCGTTTGTCTTTTCTTCCGTTTTCGGGGCGACCGCTGCTTTCGGAGGAGCTGTTCTGTATAAATAAATGGACGTTCAGTGTCCAAGGTCACGCCAGTCTGAAGAAAAGCAGATGTAGGCACCGCACTCGCATGTCCATCGCAGCGGGCGGGCT
Organism: Schistocerca americana; assembly: GCF_021461395.2. Classification (NCBI taxonomy): domain Eukaryota; kingdom Metazoa; phylum Arthropoda; class Insecta; order Orthoptera; family Acrididae; genus Schistocerca; species Schistocerca americana. Next base: position 275,788,236 of record NC_060123.1, on the reverse strand, counting down.
GGCATCGAGCTTTGGGGAGTTGGTCTCGTAGCCGTCGGAAGAGATGGTGCGGTGGGGCCGCGGCCGCATTATCAGTCCCAATAGGGAGTGCCGGCGGGGGAACAGGTGTTTCCTGAAGTGACGCATCGGAGCTGCGCACGGCTTTGCCGTAGCTGTCTGGTAAAGAAATTACTGTCATTTTGGGAGCTGCGTCACTGGTCGGGATCTGTAGCAAACGGCGACGGAGACAATCTGATCTAACATGGCCCTAATGTCCACATCCAGCACACGTTCGCGGCTGGCCATCGTACATAAAGATGGCTCGCTCGCCACCTATTAACTGATAGGATGGTATATGTTTGGACAGTTCGGCCTTCATTTGGCAGACACCATTCAACACGTGGTATGCCGTGAGCGTCTGCCATTTTTCCGTGTGTGTCCCACAACAATGCCATAGGCTCGGAAGGCTTCGACGACCACGTTTTGTGGTACTTCGAAAGGCAGCTCAAATACCCGAACTGTTCGAAGACCGATACCAGTGTTGTCTACCGTCACCTCCCCAATATGCCCATCAGAATGCTTAAACTTGAGTCCGTGTGAGTGTTGTCGAACTACGTCAGCACATGCTTCCTCCACCGTCATTTTAATTTACACGACACTGCCAGTGATAGAAAAGTGAATACCTATCACTTTCTGTGGGTCCAGAAGTAGCTCTTTGCGAATGGATTGTTCGATTTCATAAGCGCGTGATCTTGAATGTTCGGCTTAGACTGTTACTTTAGGTGTCACTCGTCGGTAACTGTGCACCATGAGGTACAATAGTAATAGACGCTACACAACACATATAGTAAAGTAAACAACTCAGGTGCGTTGTCCAGCGTACAGAGCCGGTCTGCACGCGATCACGACCAGAAGTCGACTGCCTCGCTTGATCAGCTTTTATAGCACGGAGTAATTGTACAAACATTCTCTGCATCATTACCACAGTGATATTAGTCAACATAAAAACATGACCGCCACCCATGTGCTGGCACGAGCTAAAACCACACTCCAGGTAGACATATTACCCGGTAATCTTAAACATTACATTCAAAACTATTTCGATTAACCAAGAGAGTTCACAGTTATTCGGAAGTTTATAAAATATTCCGCCCATATACGATATCGAGACAACACAGTAACCCCAAGCCCAAGAGATCAGCCTCCTACAGGCCGTCGACATCACATTGTGTACGGTACGCAAAGAAAATCCCCGTTGTTTCGGAGCACACTTCTAAGGGCGACATCTCTCAGAGACAGTCATACTCAAGGCATACATCACTGCCGCGGCGATCGAATCGCCTTGCAGTAGCATACAAATCGCCACGGACGTATGACGTCTCGTTACCGCACAGTTGGAAAAAATGTGTCGTATTGAAGGTTAAATATGTAGAGGAGCACTAAATACCGTGTTTCATGGCCAGAGTTCGAGTTTTTAGAGGTGACAGTTGAGAATTTACCATTGCACCTCGTGTGTTCTGGCACAGTATATTGTCACGTGTGATGGAGGACTGCTTTTATTTTTTATTTCATTTATTACATATCGAGAGACCTGTTTTCTAGTATTTTAAAACAGGTCCTACATTTTACGATTTTTTATATGATAACACGTTTTCCATTATTCCAAACAAATACTGTATTCAGTAATGAAATATCGAAGTATTAGTAATGAGTTACAAAGAAAAACCTATACTAATTAACGGAAGCGGAGGGTGTTAGAAAAGACTTAGTAAATTGTTGAAACCGAAGGAAGTAGAATGATGTGAGGAAAGGTTAGAGATGTTTCTTGCGTCAGTTTCACCAGCTTCCTCTGAGGTGTCTATGGGTCTCGTGCCCGGTCTGTTTTGTAGTTCGTTCTCGTACTGAAGGTACAGGGCCATAGAGATCGAGTCTGCTGTGTTGTTGATTTATTTCCACGCTGGTTTGGTTCAAATGGATCTGAGAACTATGGGACTTAACTTCTGTCATCAATACCCTAGAACTTAGAACTACTTAAACCTAACTAACCTAAGAGGCAGGATTCGAACCTGCGACCGTACCGGTCACGCGGTTCCAGACTGTAGCGCCTAGAACCCCTCGGCCACCCCGGCCGGCACGCTGGTTTGTTTCGAATCACGCTGTACAGGTTCCACGTATGTGTGTCTTCGTCATATGGCCTGTGTGGGAAGTGTGCCGTGTATTATGATGTGCTCTGGGCAACATCTCTTCCCAGAAATGCATTCTTCCGTTTCACTGAGATACATGCGATGTAAATGCATCGGTAAGACCCATATCCAATTAGGTAATGGACCATGCCTCTGCTTAAGTAAATGTGTCTCATTCCTAACCGTTTCCTGATGTTGGGAAATAAGGTGCAAAACTCTCCAGCTGTTACCACTGTTATTCCATTCCTGTTTCTAGCTATCTGATAGCCTCGTCTTTAAGTGGCGTTTGTCTCTTATTTCTTCCCCCATTATGGTAATTATCTGGTTAAGTTTTCTCATCTTTAGTCTATACGCTAAGGCTCGATATTTGACTGAAGTTTATCGGGTAGATTCCGAAAACCGCACACAGAGCTTCAGGTGAAGTGATGCGGAAAGCCCTAGACAGCCTGAGAAGGACATTTATTTGCCTTCGTCTAACAGCTGTTCTGTTAGTAACATGTCTCAAGGCGGTGTGCCTGTGTATGGGCCACGAAGCGCACTACCTACTCATAGATCTTGCAATGTTATATACCAAGTGTGACAAGTGGTAATCTAAAGTGGTCGCTGTTATCCTGGATAGTTAGTGTAAAAGTCGTTCGGCCTTGTCGGAAACTACTTGTACTTGGCTATGTGGTTTAGTCGTCCGTCAGTGTGAATGCCAAGGTATCGTGTTGCAGTTATTACGTGTTAGGAAAGTGTTATCTAGTTTGGTCACGAAGTTTCCTTGTACCTCGCCATTTACCATTATTAGTGAAACCTGACACTGTCGGGGACGAGACGGAAATCTTAATGTAGTTTATTAAATAAAAATTGTGTAAAAGTAAAAAACTTTTGATATTTGATCGCAATTTTTCTATTACAATTAAAGCACGATAACTAGTTTTGCTTGCTATATACAATCATTTTCAGATCTATAAACAAATGAAGAAAAATGGCCTAAGAATTTTTTGTACAATCAAGCAGGATAAAAAAACGCTGTATAAAAGCTGACCAAAAACATAATGGAGACCCATTTCTAATAGTAATAGTGAACATTTATGATTATATTTGACAGCGTAGAAGAAAATGTGTTAATGCGTACCAGATAACATACCATACAAAAAGTGAAAAATCGGTGAATAGGCATTGGAAAGCAAAATTTGCCCATAGGCATGCAGTGACATGCATTCGTAAATGCCAAGACAATGGCAAACCAGGTTGTAGGCCGTAGTCCCGCAGGATGACTTTTGCTAAAGCAATTAGCCATTTGCCTTCGCTATTACCATCATCCCACAGCTTACAACCTGGCTTTCTCACAGTGATACTTTGAAACTACGTATTGTTTTTGTCTTGATATTTACGAATGCATGTCACTGTATGACTAAAGGTAATGATGCGTTCCAATGCATATTCACCGCTTTTTTAAATTCTGAATGGTCTATTATCTTATAAGCGTTAACATCTTATGTACTACACGCTTAATTTGTTTTGTCAATGTTCACATTTAGCCTTAGAACTGGATCCCAAAAAAATTTTTCTTAGCTTTTATACGGTTTTTTATGCTGCTTCATTGTGCAAACTTTTCGTGGGCTATTTTTCTTCCATTTGTTTTGCAGATCTGAAGATGGTTGTAGATAGCAACTGAAACTAGTTATCGTATTTTAATTGTAATTAATTAATGTATTGTTTTTCCACCAACCGTTTATCTGTTTTAAGGTTTTATTTATCTTACTTTCTAGATCTGCTCTTGAGTCGGCCGCTGCAATCGCTAGTAAATCATCTGCATAATCAACTACTCCAGCGGTGTGTTCTCTTTCCTTTGCCTGCTGTAATACTGATTCAAAGGCATTGCCCCAAAAAACTGGCCCACAGAGCTTTGCGGGCATCCCTTAGTGATTTTCTTCACAATCTTGCGACGACCCGGCTTTTACTCTGCTATTCTGTCTTTACAATAATCAAGAAGACTATTGTATAACGTTTAAGGTACCTGCAATTCTCTAAGATGTGCGAACAACACTTACGGAAAAAAGTCGCGGCATCAAAAAATAATTAATGTAGAGCAATTAAATTTCGGGAGTACATTTGTCTAAGTAACAGATTTAAGGGATTAATACTGCAAGATCACAGGTTAATGTAAACGCGAGATAAGCGGCTGCAAATGCGAAATGCTGCCACATTAATACCCGGTGTAACTGCCAGAACTGTAACCCGTGGTCTAGGGGCAGTCGGCTTTCAGCCGTGTTACTGTGCGGACGGGCTCGGCGCGCCGGGCAGTGCTCCGCAGGTGTTGTTGTTTACCCGCTAGCGCGCGGTCGCGTCGTTGTATTGCCATGTAGTACTTGTACCGACCCGACATGGCGTTCTCATATCGAAAAGCTAGAATCAAACTAACGTTCAACGCATCGTACACGAGACCGAAGGCCCATGAAATTGAACGGTTTCTACGAGACATCATGCACATCGAACCACAAGAACTGATAGGAATTCATCTGTCTATTGTAACCAGCACAGTGTACCTCAAACTGATTGACGAAGCGGCCTGCGACAGATTACTCCAACGATCTGCAAACGGCTTTCGCTTCTGTCACGCAGACGGTAACGTGAGCGTGGTAGGAGTTGACCATGCTGGTCTGGGGGTGCGTACCGTGCGCATCTTTGAACTACCGTTCGAAGTTCCTGCCAACCTAGTCGTTGATGCGCTGCGGCCATACGGCACAGTTCTGAGCCACACAGAGGAGAAATGGAACACATTCGAAACGTACCCTGTCCTTAACGGGGTACGACAAGTGCGCATAGAACTTAAGAAGCACGTTCCATCATATGATTTCGTTGGTGGCTGCCGCGCAATTGTTATATATGATGGACAACCGAGGACCTGCTCGGGCTGCGGCCAGGAGGGCCATGTTAGAACTGAGTGTCTGCAGCGCTGCCTCGTTCAGGTGCCCCGCAATGAACTTCCGCAACGATCCACTCTGACCTCTCTCCCGCTAACATATGTGGAGGCGGCACGACATGATGTGATGGATGATCAAAACCTGCTACCTCCTCAAGCCGCTGCCAGCTCCGTTGGAGAGTCAGCACCGTCGACGACGCCGCAGCCCAACGGTGCAGAGGTTCCTACAGCCTCTGCCCACCGCAGCGTCGTGGGCACCCAGCCACCGTCACTGTCGGGATCAATCACAGGGGTTCCTAGCGACCGAGACTGTGTCGAAGCCCGCCCTCCAGTGGATGTCGAATCTCGGACCCGAAAGCAAAAATCGCCCAAGCGACACAAGAAGAGGCGATTGTCAGCTGAACAGCAGGACAGGGATGTGAAGCCGGCGGAAGACATCGACTTCGTTGACTCGCCCACAATTGCAACGGACTCCAGTGGCATCATTCACCAGAAGGTGCCTGAAGACAAGGAACACTCTCCTACATCTGGTGGCCCAGAAAACGAGGCGCACTGCGTCGACTCCCAAAAAGTGGGCTTCTGTGAAAGCGACCAGCCATCGTCTCTTGGTGATTGGGCAGACGATATGGAGGCAGATGATGCACAGCAAACATCGATATCTCCACCAGAGCCCATGGCTGACATTGAGCCCGGAGGGCTCTGCCAATCAGGGACTCCTACGGCACAGTAATGCACAGCATGCAGATGGATGGCTGTGTGGTGTGTAAGGTCACTGTGGGCTTGCACCGACACACTGCCTCCGCCACTTGATATGTCTCAGTCATACCGTGTGGAAACAGTCAATGTAAATGGTGTCCACTCCACTGTCAAGACCCGCATGTTACACGACATGATCAGAGCGGCAGACTTGGACATTGCCCTTCTCCAGGAGGTCCGTCCCGAGCTGTGTTTAGACCTATATGGCTACACCACGTACAGCTTACCCGTAGGTGATGGCGCAGGAGGAACGGGCATCCTTCTCCGAGATGGCATAGACGCGAAGGACGCGACGTACTTGCCTAACGGGCGAGGCATCGCACTCACACTTGGCGCAGTCCGCCTCATTAACGTCTACGCTCCCTCCGGTAATTCGCACCGTGGTGACAGGCATTTCTTCTATTCGGAGGAGGTAGCCCCACTTTTACAAGGAAATATGGACCATTACATACTGGGTGGCGATTTTAACAGTGTTCTGCGGCCCGAGGACCAGATACCGCATTACGTCCCATGCCCGGCTCTACAAGCATTGATACCTCGCGCTCCACGACACATGGCTCTTACATCATGGGACCCAGAGTGGATATACGCACTTTACCAGCCATTCTGCCAGTCGTCAGGACCGGATATACGTCTCGCGTGCCCTTCGCACAGCAACCCGTGATGCAGAACTCTGGCCGACGGCCTTCACGGACCATCTCGCGTACATCTGCACTGTCACCTTGCCCCGACAACTGACAAGACGCAGCAGGGGCCCGTGGACGCTGAACGTCTCCCTCCTTCGCGAGGAAGCGTGTCGGCGAGCAGTCACTGACACGTGGCGTCGATGTATCAGGCGCCTGCCTATGTATGCTTCCACGTTGCTGTGGTGGCTGAGATGTGTCAAACCTGCACTCCGAAAGACATTGATGGCCTACGGGCGTGACAGAGCGAACTGGCAAAGGGCAACATCGGAATTTTACTATACAGCGTTACGTGAGCTGGCGACGCAACCGCCGTTTCCCGAACGTCAGATGTCCGTACAACGCATCAAAGCTCGTCTACTTCGCATCAGGACAGAGCAGCTAGACGGTGTCCGCATCCGTGCGCGAGTGCAAGACTGTATCCCCAACGAAACAGCGTCAGTGTATCACATTGTGCGCGAGAGGCGCCACCGCAAACGTCAGCTCATTACGGCGGTAAACACGGAGGACGGCGGGCGCGCAGTGACACAAACGGACATCGCGCACACGTTCGCCAGACACTATGGGACCTTGTACATGGAAGATCCGCGAAATGTACGTGATTATGACGAGCTGTTGCACGATTTTCCCGCCCCTCGAGACGTGGCAACCGATGACAGTCTGCTGTTGTCCATTACACCCGATGAGCTGACATCGGCCTTGGCACGTGGAGCACCGAACAAGTCGCCTGGACCGGACGGTTTACCCCTGGAATTCTACCGTACTTTTTACCACCTTATGGGTGACAAGTGGCTCCAAATGTTTCAAGACCTGATCCGCTCTGATTTCACTGTCCCCACAGAATTCACAGAAGGCATCTTGATCCCAGTTCCGAAACCGAATGGTGGTTGTAGGTGGCAGGATTTTCGCCCACTCACACTCCTCAACAACGACTACAAGATCTTCGCACGTATCCTCCGCGCGCGTCTCCACACCGCTATCGGGAAAGCCATCCACACCGATCAGACATGTTTAGGTGGTGTCAGCAACATTCATACGGCGTTAGGAGCATACCGCGACGTAATTGCTTTGACGGCTGCCTGCAAAATACGAGGCGCCCTTGTCGCCGTAGATTTTGACCACGCATTCGACCGCGTCGATCACGGCTTCTTACGCGCAGTTTTGCAACACATGGGCCTCTCTCCGGAGTCTGCACAGGTGGTCCTTCGACTGGTCCACGGAGCGCGCTCCCGCATGATGGTCAACGGTTATCTGTCTGGTCACATTGTTGTTGGACGGTCAGTGCGACAAGGGTGCCCCCTGTCGGGCATATTATTTGCTGCAGCGCTTGAACCAGCTTTACATGGTCTACGGCAGCGATTAACTGGTATCTCCTTGCGGGGCGTGACCTTTTGTTGTGGTGCATTCGCCGATGACGTGGTATTCCTGGCCAGATCAGAGGCTGAAATGCATATGGCGCTACAGTGGCTACGCCAGTACGGGGCGGTCGCTGGGAGCGTCATCAACGTGACGAAGACAAAATACATGGATGTCGGAGGAGGGATTTCCCACACAACGGCGGTGCCCTTTGACAAGGTGCCCGTACTCAAGTGTTTAGGAGTGCAATTCTATAGCAATGTCCGCCGCACGGCGGCGGCTACGTACCGCCGGCTCCTACACCAGACACGTGCTCTGCTGCAGGACAACAAACTGCGTCGCTTGGATCTGCTACTCAGAACACATTATGTCAACACCTATCTTGTCTCAAAACTGAACTATTTTGCGCATATCCTTCCCTTGACAGCTACGATGGCAGACAGATTTCAAGCAGCAGATGGACATTTCGTAAGCACCGGTCTGGTTTTTAAAGTCCGATACGCCACCCTGACACTGCCGCACCGGGGGGGCGGTATCGGTTTAATTCACGTATATAACCGTGCGCGATCGCTTTATCTCAACACTATGCGTCGCACGTGGACCTCTGCCCACGCCACTCTGACGGGCACCCTGATAGCGGAAGTGGCACCACACTCTCTGCACCCCCCGGTTTCTGTAGGACACATTTCACCGTCACTCACCCACATCAGAGAGTTCTTTATTGACTTCAGCTACTTACGGTCAGACCCTCCGACGACACGGCAGCCCAGCACAAAAGACTATTATCACCTCTATCAACAGCGGCAACCTGTAAATACGGTCACCCACAGACATCCTGAAGTTGCCTGGAACGCAGTGTGGCGAGCGGTACACACGCCTTTTTTACCTACGACGGTGCGTTCTTTGTGGTACGTGGTTGTGAATGGGAAGTTCGCTACTCGTCAGAGGTTACATTCCATACATCTGACGGACGACCCCTTGTGTCCGACATGCTCAGTCGCTGACTCGGATGCACACCGTCTGACGTGTGCCGCGACCAGCGAGTGCTGGCTACTGACGCAGCGTATGCTGGCATTACTCTTGCGGCGATTGCCGGAGTCTATCTCCCCTGATGACGTATTGCGCCCCGACGGCGTATACTTTCCATCAACCAGAACGAACGCCGTTAACTGGCTAAAAGGCATGGCCGTTTACTACCTATTTTGCGATGCTCCCAAAGGCACACTCGACTTTTGGTCCCTATTGATGACGACACATGCAGCTTTCAGCCGCCACCCGAAGTACAGAACTCGTTTCGCAAATTATTTAGGTTCATTATTTGCGGATCCTCCTGCTCACTGGGGCGTTCCGGGTATGAGACGCTGAAAATGAAGAAGAATCCTGTAGCATATTGATCCTCTACGGACGGAATAGGGGGGAACCCCTCCCAACAGACGAGAAGACGACTCGGACGCTCGGCTACGGAAGTTGTAGGATCTTTCTTTGTAATGAAACAAAAATAAAACTATAATACAAAAAAAAATGTTATAAAAATTAAAGAAATAAATAAATAAAACAACAACGATAAACCCACTACATCCTCTTCCTGATCCTTCGATCCTCGAACTTCAACTCGTTGCTTGGGCGTGGCGGCGGGGTGGCCAGGCCTCGGGTGTAGACCCCTGCCCTACCCGTCGCTGCTCCTGTAGCGGTTCATTAGATTTAAAAAAAAAAAAAAAAAAAAAAAAAAGGGGTAGCGTCTTTGATTAACAATCAAAACATCTTCAGTCCCGGGTACGATCCCCGCCACTGCCTAAATTTTGATAGATAATCAGCATTGGCGGCCGAAGACTTCCGACATAAGACGTCAGCCTCATTCTGCCAACGGCCTTGTCAAAGAGGGCGGAGGAGCGGGTAGACGATCAGGGCACTCTCTTGTCCTAGGGGTGGGAAATTGCCCCTAAAGGCGGAAGAATCAGAAACGATCAATGACATGAGGATGCAGAAGGCAATGGAAACCACTGCATTAAAGACACGTAACGCGTATCCACAGGACATGTGGCCTGTAATTGAAGAAGTGTCATGATGATCTCTCCATTGGCAAAAGATTCCGGAATAGTCCCCCATTCGGATCTCCGGGAGGGGACTGCCAAGGGGGAGGTTACCATGAGAAAAAGATTTGAATAATCAACGAAAGGATAAGGTTCTACAAGTCGGGGCGTGGAATGTCAGAAGCTTGAACGTGGTAGGGAAACTAGAAAATCTGAAAAGGGAAATGCAAAGGCTCAATCTAGATATAGTAGGGGTCAGTGAAGTGAAGTGGAAGGAAGACAAGGATTTCTGGTCAGATGAGTATCGGGTAATATCAGCAGCAGCAGAAAATGGTATAACAGGTGTAGGATTCGTTATGAATAGGAAGGTAGGGCAGAGGGTGTGTTACTGTGAACAGTTCAGAGACCGGGTTGTTCTAATCAGAATCGACAGCAGACCAACACCGACAACGATAGTTCAGGTATACATGCCGACGTCGCAAGCTGAAGATGAACAGATAGAGAAAGTGTATGAGGATATTGAAAGGGTAATGCAGTATGTAAAGGGGGACGAAAATCTAATAGTCATGGGCGACTGGAATGCAGTTGTAGGGGAAGGAGTAGAAGAAAAGGTTACAGGAGAATATGGGCTTGGGACAAGGAATGAAAGAGGAGAAAAACTAATTGAGTTCCGTAACAAGTTTCAGCTAGTAATAGCGAATACCCAGTTCAAGAATCACAAGAGGAGGAGGTATACTTGGAAAAGGCCGGGAGATACGGGAAGATTTCAATTAGATTACATCATGGTCAGACAGAGATTCCCAAATCAGATACTGGACTGTAAGGCGTACCCAGGAGCAGTTATAGACTCTGATCACAATATAGTAGTGATGAAGGGTAGGCTGAAGTTCAAGACATTAGTCAGGAAGAATCAATACGCAAAGAAGTGGGATACGGAAGTACAAAGGAATGACGAGATACGTTTGAAGTTCTCTATCGCTATAGATACAGCAATAAGGAACAGCGCAGTAGGCGGTACAGTTGAAGAGGAATGGACATCTCTAAAAAGGGCCATCACAGAAGTTGGGAAGGAAAACATAGGTACAAAGAAGGTAGCTGCGAAGAAACCATGGGTAACAGAAGAAATACTTCAGTTGATTGATGAAAGGAGGAAGTACAAACATGTTCCGGGAAAATCAGAAATACAGAAATACAAGTCGCTGAGGAATGAAATAAATAGGAAGTGCAGGGAAGCTAAGACGAAATGGCTGCAGGAAAAATGTGAAGACATCGAAAAAGATATGATTGTCGGAAGAACAGACTCAGCATACAGGAAAGTCAAAACAACCTTTGGTGGCATTAAAAGCAACGGTCGTAACATTAAGAGTGCAACGGGAATTCCACTGTTAAATGCAGAGGAGAGAGCAGATAGGTGGAAAAAATACATTGAAAGCCTCTATGAGGGTGAAGATTTGTCTGATGTGATAGAAGAAGAAACAGGAGTCGATTTAGAAGAGACAGGGGATCCAGTATTAGAATCGGAATTTAAAAGAGCTTTGGAGGACTTACGGTCAAATAACGCAGAAGGGATAGATAACATTCCATCAGAATTTCTAAAATCATTGGGGGAAGTGGCATCAAAACGGCTGTTCACGTTGGTGTGTAGAATATATGAGTCTGGCGATATACCATCTGACTTAGGGAAAAGCATCATCCACACAATTCCGAAGACGGCAAGAGCTGACAAGTGCGAGAATTATCGCACAATCAGCTTAACAGCTCATGCATCGAAGCTGCTTACAAGAATAATACACAGAAGAATAGAAAAGAAAATTGAGAATGCGCTAGGTGACGATCAGTTTGGCTTTAGGAAAAGTAAAGGGACGAGAGAGGCAATTCTGACGTTACGGCTAACAATGGAAGCAAGGCTAAAGAAAAATCAAGACACTTTCATAGGATTTGTCGACCTGGAAAAAGCGTTCTACAATATAAAATGGTGCAAGCTGTTCGAGATTTTGAAAAAAGTAGGGGTAAGCTATAGGGAGAGACGGGTCATATACAATATGTACAACAACCAAGAGGGAATAATAAGAGTGGACTATCAAGAACGAAGTGCTCGTATTAAGAAGGGTGTAAGACAAGGCTGTAGCCTTTCGCCCCTACTCTTCAATCTGTACATCGAGGAAGCAATGATGGAAATAAAAGAAAGGTTCAATAGTGGAATTAAAATACAAGGTGAAAGGATATCAATGATACGATTCGCTGATGACATTGCTATCCTCAGTGAAAGTGAAGAAGAATTAAATGACCTGCTGAACGGAATGAACAGTCTAATGAGTACACAGTATGGTTAGAGAATAAATCGGAGAACGACGAAGGTAATGAGAAGTAGTAGAAATGAGAACAGCGAGAAACTTAACATCAGGATTGATGGTCACGAAGTCAATGAAGTTAAGGAATTCTGCTACCTAGGCAGTAAAATAACCAATGACGGACGGAGCAAGGAGGACATCAAAAGCAGACTCGCTATAGCAAAAAATGCATTTCTGGCCAAGAGAAGTCTACTAATATCAAAAACCGGCCTTAATTTGAGGAAGAAATTTCTGGGGATGTACGGCTGGAGTACAGTATTGTATGATAGTGAAACATAGACTGTGGGAAAACCGGAACAGAAGAGAATTGAAGCATTTGAGATGTGGTGCTGTAGACGAATGTTGAAAATTAGGTGGACTGATAAGGTAAGGAATGAGGAGGTTCTACGCAGAATCGGAGAGGAAAGGAATATGTGGAAAACACTGATAAGGAGAAGGGACAGGATGATAGGACATCTGCTAAGAAATGAGGGAATGACTTCCATGGTACTAGAGGGAGCTGTAGAGGGCAAAAACTGTAGAGGAAGACAGAGATTGGAATACGTCAAGCAAATAAGTGAGGACGTAGGTTGCAAATGCTACTCTGAGATGAAGAGGTTAGCACCAAACCAGTCAGTAGACTGATGACAAAAAAAAAAAAAAAAAAAAAAAAAAAGCTGCTAGAATCCAGAATGCTGAATGCAAGCATACAAACTTCCGTGCATGGGTTTCACAGGTGCCGAATGTCAGTTTGCGGGATGGAGTTCCATCCCTCTTGTACTTGGTCGGTCAGTACAGGGACGGTTGATGCTGTTTGTAGGTGACGCTGGAGTCATCGTCCGGTCATGTCACATATGTGCTCGATTGAAGATAAATCTAATGATCGAGCAGGCCAAGGCAACATGTTGACACTATGTACAGCATGTTGGATTACAACAGCGGTATGTGGGAGAGCGTTATCCTGTTGTAAAACTTCCCCGATTTGCTGTTCATGAATGGCAGCACAACAGGTCAAATTTCCAGACTGCAGTCAGGATGCTTGGGATAATCGGGGAGTGTTGCCGTCATACGAAATTGCACTCCAAACCATAAGCTCAGAAGTAGATCCAATGTGTCTAACACGATGACAAGTTGGTTGCAGGCTCTCAATTAGCCCCCTTATGACCAACACGCGGCTATCACTGCTCAGGGGCCGAAACAGGTTGTATCAGGAAATGCATCATACCTCCAACCCTGCCCTCCAATGAGCCTCGCTTGACACTCTGATGTCACAAATGGCGATGGTTTGGGATCAGTGGAATGCACGCTACAGGGCATCTGGCTCGCAGCTATACTTGAAGTAACCGATTTGTAAAGGTGTGGTGCCAATTGTTGCTCGAATATCTGCTGCAGATGAAGAACGATGTGCCAGATCCAGACACCGAATACGATGGTCTTCTCTCTCGGTAGTGCCACGTGACCGCCCCGAGCTTGTTCTTTTTGCGACCGTACGTTGTCGTAACCACCGCCGCCATCAGTCTTGTACAGTGGTTACATCCATGCCAAGTCTTTCTGCAGTATCACAGATGGAACATATAGTTTCTCGTTGTCATATTAAACGGTCTCTTCCAGATTCAGTAACGTACTGGTTATGACATATTTGTAGCCTTAGAGGCATTCTTGACTAACGTCAATTCACCACGTCCAGTCTCAAAGGTGAACCAAGACAGCTTTAATTTTGGTGGTGGGCATGCCACTCCACTGGCACCACTAACTAATCGTACAGCTGATATCGATCTTGATCATATGCCAGGACTACGGTCTTTGGTCGAGTTGTGTGTTGTGTTTGGCGGATCGTGGTACAGGCAGTTAGGGGGAGGCCACGTGTCTGGCGAGTTGGTTTTGCGACACTCCTGCTGCTCGGAGGTGGAGCTCGTGAAGCCGTGAGTTTCTTAAATTGGTCGCAACAAAGTTTTCCAGCTGGATTAAGTACTGGTAGCGGCGAGTTGCGGGAAGGGTAGCTGACGTCACGTGCAACCTGATCAGCGAACACCGGGCCAACTCCAGAGGCTTAAACATCCCTACACTTGTAGGTCACCTGTACGAATGGGAGGCCGGCCGCGGTGGCCGTGCGGTTCTAGGCGCTTCAGTCCGGAACCGCGTGACTGCTACGGTCGCAGGTTCGAATCCTGCCTAGGGCATGGGTGTTTGTGATGTCTGTAGGTTACTTAGGTTTAAGTAGTTCTAAGTTCTAGGGGAGTGATGACCTTAGATGTTAAGTCCCATAGTGCTCAGAGCCATTTTGAACGAATGGGAGGCAATAGCACTCCCGCTTAGAATACTGGAAGTCACGGTTCCTTCGCACCCGAGTGGACTTAAGTGTTGATCTTTTATTGGTACTTGTTATCACAAGCCCATGTCTACGCTAGTGTTGAATTAGACTCGTCGTGTTCATTACAAAAATGACTCTGAGCACTATGGGACTTAACATATGAGGTCATCAGTCCACTAGACTTAGAACTGCTTAAACCTAACTAACCTAAGGACATCACACACACATCCATGCCCGAGGTGGGATTCGAACCTGCGACCGTAGCAGCAGCGTGGTTTCGGACTGAAGCGCCTAGAACCGCCCGGCCACAGCGGCCGGCCATGTTCATTACAAATCTGAATGACTGTGCGGAGAGGGTAGCCGGTCAGTGATTTTAATCTGTTTGTTCCACACATATTCATTGCAATTGTGTGAATACTCTAGGTTGTAAATTGATTTGATGTAACTGGGGTTGCAGTATTGTCTGTGTCGAAGGCAATGCACTGTTAAAAGAGGGTGTGTCCTGGTATTTGGATTTGCAGGTGGTTTTAGTTCATGTTGTCAATTTTCATGTAATGTTAAGGAGCGTCAAGCTCGTTACTTGTGTATGTAGCCACTTCCACAATAAGTTAATATTTCCTGCTCCTTAGATGTTGTCGTTTGTAGCTTTATTTGCAGCCGGCCGGTGTGGCCGTGTGGTTCTAGGCGCTGCAGTCTGGAACCGTGTGACCGCTACGGTCGCAGGTTCAAATTCTGCCTCGGGCATTGATGTTTGTGATGTCCTTAGGTTAGTTAGGTTTAAGTAGTTCTAAGTTCTAGGGGACTGATGACCACAGAAGTTAAGTCCCATAGTGCTCAGAGCCATTTGAACCTTATTTGCACAGACTAATGGTAGGTTTCTGAGGCATGTTGGTAGGCTACTTCTGGCAGCGGAGGACGCGTTCCTACTTCGTGGGACTGGACCAGAGATGTGTTTTCTTCCTACTGCGACGACACTTCCTTTGTTGCACGACGTCTAGGTTGCCCACATCCAGTCGCCTCTATCAGCTGCCTCGTGTTAGATCAAGTTAAATAAATTTGATAATTTTACTACGTTCCACGGCGAAGTGTCACCCAATTAATTTCGGAACACTGATCCAATCAAATATTGAGATTTGAGCAAGCACACAACCTTTAAGGTGTGTTCTCCAAGTCCAGAGTTCCTTGTGACTATTTGCTCTTTAACAACTTATTTAAATCTTGCAGGCCCTGATTTGCTAGTTCTGGAGAATGTTAAGTTTTAAAGGCTTTTACTTATGAGTATGATCTATTGAGTTTTATTATCCACAGTCATTAACTACCTCCATTCACAGTCAAACTTGCGTGGTTGCTGCCAATTTGTTGTGATAATTCGTTGCTGTAATTTGTCACCTTTCTTTATTTTGAGGGGTTGTAGATTTATTTAAGGGTCATTATAAATGTTTCTTCTGATGTGTAGCACTTGGGATTGACATTTAAATTGTATGCCTTACCAGCATTTCTTGTATTTTGGGGGACTGTTTATTTGTTTAAGGGTCAATATTAGTGTTTCTGCTGGTGTGTACCAGCTGGGAGTAACTTTTAAATTGTATGCCTTCCCATCTTTTCTTGTATTTTGGGAGATGGTGTATTTTAGAGCTTAAGGGATTTTATGAAGATTTGTAAGTTGTTAAGGGCTTTCCAATACAATCAATGGCGTGACATGTTATCCTTTCTGTATTTTGGGTGGGCGTTGTATAGTTGTTTAAAGTTCTGTTCATGCTTAGGAATTACTAGTACTTTTAGTGGCGGTCATTTGTAATTCATTTTACTTGTAAAACTCAGTTTATTGAACCAGCTTGCAGCCACACCTAGTTCGTGTCACTTCTTACTTTTATTTGGGGACTTGTGTGTGTTCATGGTTTTAAGCCCTGTTCTTAATGGTATAAACTGTCAAAGTTTTTTGTTAAAGAATTGATGCTGTTCAGTGTCTTTAAATTATTACGAGCGTTGTTATTTACTTTTTGAAAAGGTTTTTAATTTGTAATGATAATAATTGTTCTTAAGCAATGAAGTGTATTTCATGAAATCACAAATGATGAAATATGTGGGGCCACCTTCCACGTGTTTTTCCTTAATGTTATTCCAACCGTTGCTGTGAGGTATCAAAAGCTAACTAAGCTCACGACCGTTACACCGTGTATTTACACCAAACCTCACTTGCATCCCTTTAGTGGCGCTACTACTGCCCCTCTTATGCGGCCACTCTTAAATTTGAATCTAGAAACACGCCTACCAACTTTCGTTTATATAGTTTAGCTCCTTCTTGGTGCTGCTATTTTTTTCCGTCTGTCTGTTTATGGAGGACAGCCGAGAGGGCGCCAACAGCAGATTTACTTCGTGGCGGTAGGCGTCTGGGCTAGGCGCCTCACGGCTGCAGCCGGTGACCTGTGTCGGGCCTAACGACAGCCACGTGTTTGCAGCAGACGAGAAGTGTCACCATGAACACCGGCCGCCGGCTTCTTACCTTGTCGCCACTCATAGTCCAGGCCCGGATGCTGATGAGTTGCTCACAACTTCAGCTCCGGAGAGAGATTCACTCCTCAGAGGACCATATCACTCCAAAGCCCTCACGTATTTGGCGCATAATAGGGAACGCCCTATTTTTAACATCTCACTGACAAATCTTGAGGAACGAGTTGTTGAACTCATTTCCAGACTGATCGTTCATTCTACAGAGGAAGATGCACTGTTTTGAGTATTCGTGGAAGACCGGAACATGGCCTTTCGCCGGCCGAAGTGGCCGTGCGGTTAAAGGCGCTGCAGTCTGGAACCGCAAGACCGCTACGGTCGCAGGTTCGAATCCTGCCTCGGGCATGGATGTTTGTGATGTCCTTAGGTTAGTTAGGTTTAACTAGTTCTAAGTTCTAGGGGGCTAATGACCTCAGCAGTTGAGTCCCATAGTGCTCAGAGCCATTTTGAACCATGGCCTTTCGTTGGCTTTTTCCAGATCTGCAAGTCCCGTAAGTTAGGCGGGAGAGTGTTTGTAAAGTTTGTAAAGCAGGCGAGAGGTACTGGCAGATGTTGGGCAACTCAGCCGATAATAGCGTTGTCCATGGAATAAAATCTTCGGTATTCGAGGCCCAATTTGGCACAGAGTTTAAATCTACAAGGAAGTTTTAGGAATGTATTCTTTTCAGCGTGACGTTTACGACATTTACATCTGTATTCTGCAAGTTGTGTGTGTGTCTGTGTGTGGGGGGGGGGGGGGGTTGGCACTGGGGGTGGGAGGGAGGGGGACACATTGCACGTTGCACACTGTCTGTCAGATCTGTCAGATACCCTCCTGGGTGTGGGAAGTAAATAGTGGTCTCTGTTGGGCGGAGGTGATGTTTTAAAGTGACATATTTTTCAGGTCAAAGACGATCCTCGGTGACAAAGTTATTCTGCCAGTACAGAAAGCTTAAAATACACTAAGAGTGCTTCTCAAGTGAGGGCACTCTGTTCTGACTGGTCGTTTCCGATTTTATAGATAAGTGTTGGAGTTTACTGCATTCACAAGTGAATGCTCGAAAGAGGTTTCGTATCAAATCGTGGAACCGTCGTCTAGCTAGAGGTGGTGTTTAAGGAAAGGGTCTTACTTGGCGATCGTTAACTGAATCGCTACGAGGCACAGTGTAGCATTTCACAACTACGTAGGTCAAGAGTCACGCCAAACACTGAACACTTCAAATTTGCAAGAAAATAAATACAATTAATCAACTGTATTAGTTTCCATCCAGTTTGGCGAGACTCTTGACTTACGTATCTGTGAACTATTATCCTGTGTTTGCTGCAGGTTTCTGCGGAAGTTGCAAGGAAGCAGTTGGCGTGGGTGTACTGACTGTTACGGTGTCTTTTTTTTTTTTTTTTTTTTCCGTGGCCGGATCACGGAAACCTGAATGTAATTAGATGGCTACAAGGAATTTGTTTAGGAGAAGTGACGCTTTTAACCCTCTGTTGTGGGTCATAGCGAGAGCGAGACTGCCGAACTTTGAGACAAACTTCCTGGCAGACTAAATCTGTGTGCTGGACCGAGACTCGAAATCGGGACCTTTGCCTTTCGCGGGAAAGTGGAAGGTAGGAGACGAGATACTGGCAGAAGTAAAGTTTTGAGGACGGGGGATGAGTCGTGCTTGGGTAGGTCAGTTGGTAGAGCACTTGACCGCGAGAGGCAAAGGTCCCGAGTTCGAGTCTCGGTCCGGTACACAGTTTTAATCTGCCAGGAAGTTTCATATCAGCGCACACTCCGCTGCAGAGCGAAAATCTCATTACTGAGACTGTTCTGTAGGTACAAAAGTGCAGAAAATTGATCCGGATTGTCTATCAAATGTTTTCCGGAGCAACACGTTTCTTTATTCGTTCTGTGGTCGGCACATCGTGAAGAGATTCGGGACTCAGTCCGCCACTAGTGAGACTTCGCACGGCCCCATGCAATTCCGAGAACGAAGCAGACGAAGGAGAAATGAAATGATCGTACGGCGATATGGACGCGTGGTGTTGGTGGTGGTGGTGGTGGTGGTGGCGGGAGGGGGGGGGGGGGGGTTCTTCGGGCGTCTGGTACATGTCTTATTTGACACAACTTTCGCGACTTGCGTAATTTTGTGACGAAGAGGAGATGATATTATTAGAGCTACACAAACATTGCACCCAAACGAAGAAAGTCTTCGATCTTCTCGGAAATCGAACCCGGGACCCCGCGATGAAGAGGCAGTGACACTATCCAGTTTTGCCTTTTTATTTTTTTTAATGTGCCCTCTTATCTCCCCTTACAGCCCTTCTATTCGCTCACCTTTACTTTCTTCCTTGTCCTGGCTTCTGTATCTTTCAGTTTGTTTGTTAAAATATAAAAATTCACCCGGAAAACGGAAGAAATTGACTACTTCTTTTGGTGTGGCAACTTCTTCTTTACCATTTATTTACATTAATTTTCTTCCAGATTGTGAGTTCAATGATAAGGAAAATTATTGTTTTCCTATAACTGAAAAAGGAAAGTAATGATACGGTAAAGTCCATTCTGATGATATCCCATTACTTCTTAATCACAAATATGTGTCATATTTTTTGCATATGCGGTATTTAACATAAGAACATATAACTTTCATCACCCGATGTCTGGATAACAATGTATATTCCTAAGAAGACGAGCCTGAGAGGCTGGTCACATGGTAAATTATCTTGTTTTATTAAGGTTGTGTTTTAACTTGTCACTTTCCGACTTATCGTTACTCTATCCTGTCGACGTGGAGCCAACATGTAAGCATCATGTACTGACTGCTTACGTAATAATAAGTTAATATTAACTGTCTAACTGCATTTAAGCTCGTAGAGCCACGTGAAATACCTAATATGAATAACATTTTTGGATTTCATTTGTTATTTATGATTAATGACGTATTTTTATGTAGTTAACAAACACTTTTAGAGGAGAGTATATGAACTTTATCTAAAAGTGTAGTATCTATATGGTCAAAACAGGAAAAGAGAAACGCAATTCAGTTAACTGATCAAAATGAATACCGTCGGGCCAGTGTGTTAAATGTGTAGTCCGACACTGTCATGCATATAAGAATTACGAACAGCTTCGTACATTAGAGAATAGTATAAAAGCCACAAATGTTATTTAAGCCATTTATAAACAAAAATTTACGATCCAGGGGGCAAAGAGAGACAACGTTTGTTCGCCTGTGGGAGTAAATGTTAAATGAATTCACATGTGAAAATGAGTGCAAAGTGAATGCTTCTATATAAAAGTAAGTGCGAAATAAGGGCTAATGTGAAGTCAGAGATATTTATAAATGCTCATGTTTACTGAAGCTTACAGTGTCGGACAGTCATGCAAGTAATCGTCATAAGCCGAATTGCACAACAGAATTTTGAAAACATAAGAAGCCGTTCTGCGGAGGTACGCCTAATTCAGCCAAATTGGAAACGTGGTGTTGTCGCGAAATTAATCCACGGACAGTCACCAACTGGTGAAAATGCTACGAGTACATCAATCTTGGAGCACTGGTACATCTGAACACTTAAGCAAGAACATTATAATTGCTGTTATAGCCCATCGGCTGTTATGGTGGTGCTCAACAACGACGACTGCAGCGTATCCAACTGTCGTCTAGAGTAATACTCTGCGTGAAACTGCTGAAGTTTTAAACAATTCAACCGACATCTCTACGATAATGAGATATAAACTGCCCTACAGGTATACTTATCCAGTGGGTTTCACTGAACTGTACAGTAGCTAACAAACTGAGAGAAACAGCTACATTTTTGAGATTATTCCATAGATCGTTTCCAGTAAGCGGGCTTGTCAACTAAAAATAAAAATAATACGAAAGTCCCTAATGCACAAAGACGGCATTAACGTGTAGAAAATAACTAATCATCATGATGATACGACTATTTTAACAAGAACTTTATTTCAGGGAAGCCTAGAATAGTTTGTTATTATGAAACAGTGTATACTGCCTATGTAATGTTTCATTTTCACTCTTGATGAGCTGCCTTACAACTCCATCAGAAGATCTACAAGTCCTACCTGGTATTTCCGACCGTCGGCTGTTCCACCAGCTTCCACGTCGGTGTTTCCTGCTGTTTTGTTGAGGGACATGAGTTTGATGACTTACGTCCTGCTTCGTCGCCGGACCATTGAATCACCCCACACCTGATGCCACGCATTCGTGTCAACGATATTCTTTTTGTAAAAAAATGCAAATGAAACAGCGAATCAACCTTTGTTTTACACAAGAAAGAAAATATTGCATTCATTCATTAATTCATTTTCGATACTGAATACAGTATATGACATAACAATTTAAAAAAAAAAACTTTTTAAGCATGGTTTCCAGATTGTGAAAAACTAAGCAAAAAATATACATTCATCATAAATCTAGAAAGTGAATTTGTGGAAGAATCATATAAATTTAAGAAATTCATCTATGTTTGTTAATCGCATGACTACTTTTTGCAACTAAGACTACTGAAAGTTTAATTATGACATGGATAATAGATGGGATTTGAAGCCCTTATACCAGATTTAGGCTCGGTTATCCATGATCCATAGCTGAATAGGGAGGCAACACTTACAAGGTTAGCCCATGCACAGTTAATCCACTCCGAATTCCCATGAAGAGGTAAATATTTAAATGTATCTGTCAAATAAATTTATAAGGCATACTAGCACTAAACAAACTGTTTATGTGACTGAATGCTTGAAGTGAGTGCTTTTGATGCCTCTAACTTATAGCGTTCGAAGAGGCGACATACCTATACTTTCTAGTCACAAACTGAAATACGTGACAAAATTTTTTGCATAGATGGTATTTAAAATAAAAAAATAAAACTTTAATCGCTGACTGCCTGAGTACTAATTTATATTACTAAGAAGACGAACCTGGGACGCTAGCTATATACTACATTATCTTGTTTTAACAAGTTTATGTTTTAATTTTACTTCCCACTTTCACGTTTACTTACCTTTTTTCCGTCTTGTTGGAAGACAATAGGCTCTTTGCCAGACGACTTCCATATTTATTTAATATTTTCTTCTATTATTTTGCTCAGCCAGCCGCTGTGGCCGAGCGGTTCTACGCGCTTCATTCGAACCGCGCGACCGCTGCGGTCGCAGGTTGGTATCCTGCCCCGGGCATGGATGTGTGTGATGTCCTTAGGTTAGTTAGGTTTAAGTAGTTCTAAGTTTAGGGGACTGATGACCTCAGATGTTAAGTCCCATAGTGCTCAGAGCCATTTGAACCATTTTTTGCTCATGTAGCATTTCTGTTAATTCATTAGTGGTCGGACTGCATTTGCAGCCGTGAATATATTGGATCAGCGACTGGATAACAGCTTCTTATTTTTGCACGTTATACTGACTGGTGGTGGCAGAGTCTGAATTTCCTTGCATGTGAGTTGTGTGGATGCAGGCTAGGCTGATGTTGCCTGCCGTGGTAGTAAACAGTGCTCTTACTGGCAGTCGCTTTGCCCATAGACCCAAATAGCGTAGTGCCATGTCGGCGGGGAGCCGAACGATCCCCAGGGACCTGAAATGCATTGTTCCGGCCTGCTGTGTGGAGAGCTGGCAATGAGACTTCACGGCGCCAGACCGAGATGACACAACAAGGGGGGGAACCTACAGTTCGAAGAGCTTGACAGTGTTATATTTCTGGGGTTACAACTCGATAAGAAATTCAGTTGGGAAGGGCATACCATGGAGTTGCTCAAGGACCTAAACAAGTCTGTATTAGCAGTGAGAATGAAGTCAGATGTAGGAGACATAAACAGAAAAAACTTGCATACTTTGCTTGCTTTCGTTCTATTATGTCACACGGGATCATATTCTGGGGTAACTCATCAAACCGAGCAAAGGCTTTTAGAGTGCAGAAGCGTGTGATAAGAATCATTTGTGGTGTAAATTCAAGAACATCATGTATAAACCTGTTCAAGGACTTTGTATTCTAACCACTGCTTCTCACTATATATTTATTCCTTAATGAAATTTGTTGCAAGTAATATATCTCTATTTCAACCAATAGCTCAATACATAGTATCAATACTAGGAATAAGAGCAATCTACATGTAGACCTAAAATCACTTACCTTGGTCCAAAAAGGGGTCCAGTATTCAGGAACAAACATTTTCAATAAAATGCCAGCAACCATTAAAAACTTGCATTCAGATAAAGCACGGTTTAAACAGAGTTTGAAAGACTTTTTGATAGGCGACTCCTTTTACTCTATAGATGAATATCTTAACAGAGACTTAAGCCAGCTGAAGTAAAAATATCTGTTAGATTTCAGTTTTGACTGCACTTTGTCACAACAGTCAAGATTAAGTATATGTGTATGATACACTCCTGGAAATGGAAAAAAGAACACATTGACACCGGTGTGTCAGACCCACCATACTTGCTCCGGACACAGCGAGAGGGCTGTACAAGCAATGATCACACGCACGGCACATTGGACACACCAGGACCGCGGTGTTGGTCGTCGAATGGCGCTAGCTGCGCAGCATTTGTGCACCGCCGCCGTCAGTGTCAGCCAGTTTGCCGTGGCATACGGAGCTCCATCGCAGTCTTTAACACTGGTAGCATGCCGCGACAGCGTGGACGTGAACCGTACGTGCAGTTGACGGACTATGAGCGAGGGCATATAGTGGGCATGCGGGAGGCCGGGTGGACGTACCACCGAATTGCTCAACACGTGGGGCGTGAGGTCTCCACAGTACATCAATGTTGTCGCCAGTGGTCGGCGGAAGGTGCACATGCCCGTCGACCAGGGACCGGACCGCAGCGACGCACGGATGCACGCCACGACCGTAGGATCCTACGCAGTGCCGTAGGGGACCGCACCGCCACTTCCCAGCAAATTAGGGACACTGTTGCTCCTGGGGTATCGGCGAGGACCATTCGTAATCGTCTCCATGAAACTGGGCTACGGTCCCGCACACCGTTAGGCCGTCTTCCGCTCACGCCCCAACATCGTGCAGCCCGCCTCCAGTGGTGTCGCGACAGGCGTGAATGGAGGGACGAATGGAGACGTGTCGTCTTCAGCGATGAGAGTCGCTTCTGCCTTGGTGCCAATGATGGTCGTATGCGTGTTTGGCGCCGTGCAGGTGAGCGCCACAATCAGGACTGCATACGACCGAGGCACACAGGGCCAACACCCGGCATCATGGTGTGGGGAGCGATCTCCTACACTGGCCGTACACCACTGGTGATCGTCGAGGGGACACTGAATAGTGCACGGTACATCCAAACCGTCATCGAACCCATCGTTCTACCATTCTTAGACCGGCAAGGGAACTTGCTGTTCCAACAGGACAATGCACGTCCGCATGTATCCCGTGCCACCCAACGTGCTCTAGAAGGTGTAAGTCAACTACCCTGGCCAGCAAGATCTCCGGATCTGTCCCCCATTGAGCATGTTTGGGACTGGATGAAGCGTCGTCTCACGCGGTCTGCACGTCCAGCACGAACGCTGGTCCAACTGAGGCGCCAGGTGGAAATGGCATGGCAAGCCGTTCCACAGGACTACATCCAGCATCTCTACGATCGTCTCCATGGGAGAATAGCAGCCTGCATTGCTGCGAAAGGTGGATATACACTGTACTAGTGCCGACATTGTGCATGCTCTGTTGCCTGTGTCTATGTGCCTGTGGTTCTGTCAGTGTGATCATGTGATGTATCTGACCCCAGGAATGTGTCAATAAAGTTTCCCCTTCCTGGGACAATGAATTCACGGTGTTCTTATTTCAATTTCCAGGAGTGTATATTTATTAATAGCGCATAACAATGCTTCATTCTGCCAGCGTGTTAATTCTGTAAATATTAGCTGTTCCAGTTGTATTCACCTATTTCGACAATCTCCTGACAAATGAATAAGGTATTAAGTTTTAACGTTATAATTTCTGACGTGTTCCACACCCACGAGAATCATCTCATTTTTTGAGTCTGGAACGAAAACTGAATCTAATCTAATCTGGAGGTGGCTGCAAACAACGGAGTAGCCTCGGGCCCACTGCCAGTGTGTTGACCTCTATAAACCAGAGTTTGGATGAGACTCTAAAACACTGAACGAGCACAAAGGTGTCAGTGGCGTAGAGCTTGTGACGTCGTTGTCTTCAGTGCAGGCGGTCTTAATCTGGGTAGTGGGAGACGATATTTTAGTTGATTGGATATGGGATGAGTCACGCACATACTAATGGCAAATCTCGTCATTAATTGTAATCAAATGCCTAAAACCGCTATTGGTACATGAACAGAGGTGGCGCGGAAATAGCGAAAATAGGGAAGAAGACAGATTTTTAGGATAGTAGCAGTCAGAGAGTCGGTGTAAGGAGAAGTAGTTGCGAAGAGTGCATGCGGTAGAGTCGCTGTTGTGAGTAATGGAGGCGGGGCGTTTGATACAAGTGCTTCCATGCAGTACTTGAAGTTGCACATGTCTTTACAGGGCGATTACTGCTATTTTGATACTAATGGTCTGATCCCTGTGGGAAAACTGTAATTTATACACTGTGTGTATGTCGTTGATAGCGAGTGTGAAAGCCAGTGGTGTTGTGCTATACTGTGCACATAAACAGAGTCTGAGGGCACTAACGCGAATTCTTAATTGAAAATAGGGACGCAAGTCCCCGAGGTGCGAGTGAGTATATTGCAGTCGGCGGCTTTTCATAAGGTTTGGCGGCACTCCACCGCTGGAGACGGAGCAGTTTCAGCGGCGCACCAGAAGCATCGTCTTGCAGGTCACCGTAAAGTGACGCAGCTCCATGTTAATTTCTTAGTGAAGGAAGTTTCTGCACACTAACAATCAGGCGACGTGTCCCAGCTATGACGATACACTGTGAGACGAGTGTGTATCTTTGATCCAATATGTTCAGTCACTGATCCACACGGCAATTATACAATGGTTGTATGATAGGTGGCTATTTTATGACTGATCAGTTCGCGTAAACGAACTCCATATACATTTTAAGTCCAGTTTGTTTAGGAATTACATGTGGATCTGTTTGTCTTTTAATGAACACAGTATGAAATAAAGGTTATAGTTGAATTCAGCAGTCAGTTCTGCATTCATACCCTATTAGTATTAAAGTTAACCAGCATCAGGGGATCCGGTTACATATATTTCAGAGTACGTTATTGACATACAACTAAGCAAAGTACAATTCCTCGAACAGCGAACTGCCTGTATAATGCACTTCTAGTTAATATTCTGGAGACTTTAGAGTTTGGATAATTTGTTTACGTGATAGAGTCTTTTGGATGATTATAATTCACAGTGAATCATAATTTAAATCACTGAATCAAACAACCATGAGAATTTTAGATGAAAGAGGGGACAATTTTTCTCAATTTAAAGTATGGTTAGTGATCATAGCAGCAGCCACATGTCATTTAGCGTAACCCACAACTTTGTGCACACAATAAATCAAGGTTTATTCAGTACGTGAAAGAGTAATTTTTTGAGTCACTCGGCATATTTTTAACAAACATTGACAGCATAAGAAGGGTGGTTAGTTCACTATTTTACTATTTATAGGGGATTTTTGTTGGCTGGGTGAGTCGGGGGAGGGGACGCAAAAGAGGGATCTTGACAGAAGATGAAATAAGTACTAGAAACCATTTGAGGGGAAAAACTAATAATTAGCATCATTATCTTTCTGTATCTGTTATTCTGGAAACTTACATTCATATTTTTTAAATAATCCCTTAGCCCTCACTAATATCTCTTTTCTAACATTGCTTATAAATAGCTATACACCTCCCAATGTCATTGTGAAAGCAATATGTTACTGTCGTGTGCCGGCCGGGGTGGCCGAGCGGTTCTAGGCGCTACAGTCTGGAACTGCGCGACCGCTACGGTCGCGAGTTCGAATCCTGCCTCGGGCATGGATGTGTGTGATGTCCTTAGGTTAGTTAGGTTTAAGTAGCTCTAAGTTCTAGGGGATTGATGACCTCAGAAGTTAAGTCCCATAGTGCTCAGAGCCATTTGAACCATTTTTTTTTTTTTTTTTTTTACTGTTGTGTACTGCCTGCTTACAGACTAACAAGTTAACATTAATTGTGTAACTGCGTACAATTTCGTAGTGCCAGATGAAATACCTCATCTGATTAAAATTTCGGATTACATATGTTATTTTTGATTTTCAGAGTAGGTCTTCGAAAGAGTGGAGCCAGCTTGTTAAATTACCAAACAATTTGAGATTCATTTATGCACTTCCGTTAATCATTCACTTAGCAGGAAAAGAATCTATCTTTATCAATATTGAAGTCCGATTACATTAACATCTACATTTCTTTCGTGTAAAAAATTTTATTGAACTTTCACATTCAAGAGTCACTGAATAATGGCAGCAGACAGCCAAAACACATCGGCCTGAGATGTTGTAGTAGGCTATATTTTTTTTAGATGATGGTAATAATTATTACTGACTTTTTATCTTTTCAGATCACAAAAAGCCTGTAATCTGTAAGCATCTGTTACAGGGCAGCTCCCGCTGTGTGGGCAAGCTCTTAGTGAAAAAACATGGTGCACAAGCGTTGCTGTTATTTTCGTATTAGTTCTGGAGAAAAACCACATTGTTCTGGTAAGCCGAAATTGTGTAGTTGCATAATTTTAATATTAAGGTTTAGTTTGCACAGTGCTGATATAGTATATTTACTGCGAGCTTGACAAAGGTGTACTCATGAAACTAACCTGAAATGCCCAACGAGTTCGCTAACTGTAGATAGAAGCCGGGTCGGTCCACCTCTCTCAGACAGTCTGGAGAGATGTGCCAGTTTTATTTGGGAGAGATGGACCATTTGTTTCGGTGTGAGTGAGATGGAGTACACTCAAATTCAGCTTCAATGCATATGGGCGAGCAAATCTGCAACATAGTCGAGCGCAGTGCCACAACGAGGCTAAGAGCGGCGGTGTGAAACAGCAGAGAAGAGAGCGGTGTGCAACAAGAACGCGGCAACAACTCGGAACCATCACTGGGTGCCGTGGACAGTAGCGGGACACGACTTCACGTGAAATGCTGGGCCACGGTTGGTGCGCTGTCTGGTCTTGTGTATGTCGCACTGTGCCTGGCTCAGCGAGTTGGCCGGTGAACAGTGGCAACTGGGCTACTGGCAGCTGGTGAATGCGATCCCGTCTGCACGGGGGCTGTGGCGGTCGTCGTCATCATGAGTAGCGGATTGTGCAGAGAGCCAACAAGCAAGTACAACAGCAAACTAGCATCTGAGAAGGCAATCAGATGGACGGGACAAAGCTGCCAGATCATGCGACCAGCTATGGAGGCAGCCTGGTAAAGTTTTAAGACCGGCCGGAGTGGCCGAGCGGTTCTAGGCGCTACAGTCTGGAACCACGCGACGGCTACGGTCGGAGGTTCGAATCCTGCCTCGGGCATGGACCTGTGTGTAGATTAGTTAGGTTTAAGTAGTTCTAAGTTCTAGGGGACTGATGACCTCAGTAGTTGTCCCACAGTACTCAGAGCCATTTGAACCATTTTTTTTGGTTTTAAGCTTGTGACTTGTTATTGGCGTGGGACAACAGATCCTATTCCAAGCAAACAGACAGTAGGGAAAGTCGTGCTGACAATGCCCCAGCAAATACTAGCTGCTCAGACTTGGCAGTGTACTAGAGGTATGTTGTTTCATGTTCAGCAGCAAATTTCGGTCGTGTAAAAGGCTGTTTTTCACCTTTGTTGTGTTAGTTACTGTATGACTGTAGCCGACCAGTGTGGCCGTGCGGTTAAAGGCGCTCCAGTCTGGAACCGCGTGACCGCTACGGTCGCAGGTTCGAATCCTGCCTCGGGCATGGCTGAGTGTGATGTCCTTAGGTTAGATAGGTTTAATTAGTTCTAAGTTCTAGGGGACTGATGACCTCAGAAGTTAAGTCGCATAGTGCTCAGAGCAATTTGAACCATTTTTTTGTATGACTGTATGACTAGTGTGTTATTGTAACCAGTGTCAGCAGGACAAGATACAGTGTGAATTAAACTCTAAGGGTTCATTATTTAGTTGTGTTCAATGGCGTTACTGTTCTCATTTTTATTTTTCGGTTTGGGTTGAATTATTGGACTGATTGATTATGTCCTGTGGCCAGTACTGAGTAGCGTGGTTCAGTGTGTCTGTATTATTTATTGACTACAGCTCTTGTTATGTGGTAGTATTAGTAACAGTTTCAGGGTTTCTTGTGTTGGCTCTAGTTGGGTCAATTTCTGGATATTGTATCCTGAGCTAAAATCTGTTCATTTTATATTTCCTGACACTTCATCAAGCTTGTATAGTTACCAGTAATACGCTAATTCATTCTGGCGCCCTCCTTTTACTGTAAAGATAAAATTGTTTGAAGAGCAGAGTTTTGAGTATTTCTTTATGTTACGCTAGATATTAAGTTAATGCTTGATTGTGATTTGAGGAGTGAGTATTTTACTTGTGTATTACCTTACTTATGCACTGTGATTTGTTGAATTCTATTGTTCATTAGTGTATGTAAAGCTCGTGCAGTATTTAAATGCACAAAACCCACAGTCACATTAATCAAAACATCCACGGGTGTGCTGCCGGTCTATAGTGTCCAACGAGCACAATATTTCGGCGATCATACATGTCGCCATCATCAGGTGAACTGACGGACTGAGCTCCTGTGAACGTGCCGGCACGGAGATCCGTACGCTATGGCTGCTCAGACGGAACTGGGTACGGTCGCGGCGGCGGCAGATTTAAATACCCTCCGCCCGCGGCGCGCTCCTACCGCCGTCCGCGCCCCGTGCCACGGTCGCGCTGTGGAACAGATTGTGACGGCGTCTGAGATGACGTCGGTGTGATGGCTCTGTCCGCCGTGGTCGTCACAACTATACGTTTGCTCGATTTACTCTTGATTAACCCAATCGCTGGTTCCCAAACCTTGCTAAGATTATAGCCACAGTCGCGGTTTATGAGGTCGTCGTTGGTGCGAATTTCGATGGCCTCTCTAACAACGCTGTCCCAGTATCTCGACGTCTGTACCAGAACCCTCGTGCGGTCATACTCCATGGCGTGATTTTCCGACAAACAATGTTCAGCGACCGCCGACTTGCTCGGATACATCAGTCGAGTGTGCATCTGGTGTTCACGGCATCGATCCTCGACGGTACGCATCGTCTGACCAATATACGACTTGCCACATTGACACGGAATCTGGTACACGCCGGCCTTCCTCAAACCGAGATCACCTTTGGCGCTCCCCACCAGTGCACGAGTTTTATTTGGAGGACAAAACACAGTTCCGACCCGGTGTTTCTACAGAATGCGGGCGATTTTCCCCGAGAGTGCGCCTGTGTATGGAATAAATGCAGTGCCTACCTCCTCCCTCGTGACTTCATCCATCTCAACAGGTTGTGCTGCAGTGGTTGGGCGGAGAGCACGTTGAATCTGCCACTCTGAGTACCCATTTTTTCGAAATACGGTTCTCAGATGTTCCAATTCCTGGGGTAGACTCTCTGCGTCAGAGATAGTGCGCGCCCTATGTATTAGAGTTTTAAGTACCCCATTCCTCTGTGAAGGATGGTGGCAGCTGTCTGCGTGCAAATACAGATCAGTGTGCGTTGTCTTCCGATACACACCATGACCTAGGGTGCCGTCAGCCCTTCTCTTGACCAAGACGTCAAGGAAAGGTAATTTACCCTCCGTTTCAGTCTTCATAGTGAATTTGATGTTTGGGTGTGTGGAGTTTAGATGTGTAAGGAAGTCAAGGAGTTTATCCATACCATGTGGCCAGATGACGAACGTGTCGTCCACGTAACGGAAAAAGCAAGTAGGTTTCCATACGGATGACGACAGGGCTTCCTCCTCGAAGTTCTCCATGTACAAATTCGCTACCACCGGTGAAAGTGGGTTACCCATGGCGACTCCCTCCGTTTGTTCGTAGTATTCTCCATTAAAAAGAAAATACGTGGAAGTCAAGACATGCCTAAAAAGTTCAGTGGTCTTCTCGTCAAACTTCTGACTAATCAATTCTAGTGACTCTCGCAGGGGTACCCTCGTAAACAAGGAAACGACGTCAAAACTCACCATGATATCTGACTCATCCAACCTGAAGCTGTCAAGGCGTTTAACAAAATCGACGGAATTACGGATGTGATGAGAGCATTTACCCACATAAGGACTTAATATTCCCGTCAGGTATTTGGCCAACAAATATGTAGGTGCCCTGATGTTGCTGACAATGGGGCGTAATGGTATCCCCTCTTTGTGAACCTTCGGGAGTCCATATAGTCTAGGCGGTACCGGACCTTGTGGTAACAATTTTTTAGCGTCACCCTCCGGTAAATCTGCGTCCTTGAGAAGCGCCCTCGTCTTGTCCTCCACCTTCTTTGTAGGGTCAACGCTGATCTTCCGGTAGGAATCGTCATTTAGCAGGCTCTGCATCTTATCAGTGTAGTCCTTATGGGAGACAACAACTGTAGCATTGCCTTTGTCAGCCGGTAAGACAACAATTTCAGAGCGCTCCCTCAGATCACGAATGGCCGCCCTCACTTTACTGCTGATATTTGACTTCATCGGCTTGGATTTCGTCAACGCACGACAAGTTTCACGACGTATTTCCTCGGCTGATTCTGGCGGAAGTCGAGCTGCAGCCTGTTCAACAGCACTAACAATTTCTGCGACCGGAGTGAACTTGGGGGTGGGAGCGAAGTTGAGAGCTTTCTGCAAAACCGAGACCGCATCATCACTCAACACCATGCCACTCAAATTGATGACAGTCTTGCATGGAACCTGCAGAGATGGTTTGTCAAGGAGACGTGAGAACTTAGCTGTTTGACGTCCCGTAGCGTTATCATGGGCTGAATCAGCTGACACCCAGGTGACACCATCAGTCCAATCCCAGGAACAAGAAGTGAACTTACTAGCCAGTTGCAAATGTAGTTTGAGTAATTCCTGTGAGATGAACTCAAGGCTCCGGCGGGTGAATTGCACTCTCTCACGTACCAATGCGAGACTGGCTCGTTTCTTGATTCTCTTAGCTGCTGCAGAATCGATGTGATGCATAACCTTAGCAAAATTTGGAACAACATTCTCGGAACGACATCTCTTTAGAAAGGCAAGAGTACTTAGCAAACGACATCTACGGTGGCGCAACTTTTCAAATTTCTTCATGCTGCGATACATCTCCTCCCCGTAAAGGTGTATGATGTGATTCTTGAGTTTCTCCCGGCGTATTTGATAATCAAAATAGCCACAGGTGTGCTGCCGGTCTACAGTGTCCAACGGGCACAATATTTCGGCGATCATACATGTCGCCATCATCAGGTGAACTGACGGACTGAGCTCCTGTGAACGTGCCGGCACGGAGATCCGTACGCTATGGCTGCTCAGACGGAACTGGGTTCGGTCGCTGCTGCTGCTGCTCTCATCTATTACTTTCCCCTCTTTGGGGAAGTGTGAGGGGGAGTTTGTAGCCTTTCGGCTTTTACTCTCCTGTGAACGTGTGTGTGTGATTTTTCCATAGTTTTTATGGTGTCTGTGATAATGTGATGATTGTTGCGAGTTTTACGTGTGTGTGCGATTTTTCTATAGTTTTTATGGTGTCTGTGATAATGTGATGATTGTTGTGAGTGTGTCTGGTACTTGCCTGAGGTAGGCGAGAAAATTGGTGTTATGTGGGAAGGAACAGGATTAGGGATTGGGTGTTGGGATTTTCTCTTCGACTTAGTCGTCGAAGATCGTCATAGGGCGCTTGTGCTTATCGCGGGACATGTCGTACCGACCTAGGGACTGGATGAGTGCGTTTCCAGATCTGGAAGAACCCTCATAGAAGGCCCTTGCCAGATCCTGGAAACGCTGTCTCAGGAGTGGGATTTCGGCTGTGGCGTGCAGGTCGTCTGTGGGGAATCCAAGAGGTAGACGCAGTGCCCTTCTGAGGGCGCGGTTCTGCAGCCTCTGGAGTTTGTCCAGGTGCTGCTTTGCCCTGTATCCCCAGACAGGGCACGCTTACTCCATTACTGGCCGGATCAGGGCCTGGTACACATTTACTGCTACTGGGCAGGGAAGGGAGCTGGTTGTGTTCAGGATAGGGTATAGGATGGACATTCTTCTGGCGCAGACCTCCCTGTGGACCTAGTCTATGTGGGGTTTCCACGTAAGACGGGAGTCCAAGGTTACGCCAAGGTACTTGGCGGTTCTGCACCAGGGGAGTTGGGTTCCGTTTAGGTGAAGGCGGAGGGGGCGGGGGGGGGGGGGGGGGAACGTTGAGGAGGGTCGCGCCTTCCGAGCCTGCAGGTAATCAGCATTGCCTGCGTCTTCTCAGAGTTGATGGTGATACGCCAGCGACGGGCCCAAGTTTCTGTGTCATCTAAAACCTTTTGTAGCCTACGGATGACCAGGTCCTTGTTCGCGTTTCTCGTGTAGAAAGCTGTATCGTCAGCGTACTGTCCAGTGTGCACCAGGGGGGCCGTAGGAGTGTCCACAGCGTACAAACTGTACAATACGGGCCCCAGAACCGATCCCTGTGGCACCCCAGCACGAATACGCCTTCTGGTGGAGGTCGCAGTTTCTGCTTTGATGGAGAAAGTCCTATTCGTGAGATAGCTCTTAATCAGCTGAACTATGCTCCAGGGAAACCCTTGTGTGTACAACTTGTAGAGTAGCCCTCTATGCCATACTGAATCAAAGGCTTTGGCTACGTCTAGTAGCACTATCCCGCAGTAGCCTCTGTGGTTGAAGCCCTCTGTGGCTGCTTCAATCATTCTCATGACCTGTTGTGGGGCAGAGTGGTTATGCCGGAACCCAAATTGGAAATCTGGCAGAATTTGCTCTCTGGTGATATGTTCGTGTATGGGTCTTAGCAGGAGGCGCTCATAGATCTTGCTGAGAGTTGGCAAGAGGCTAATCAGCCAGTAGTGCTGCGGGAATAGAGGGTCTTTTCCTGGTTTGTGTATCGCGACCACTTCCGCATGTTTCCAGCAAGCTGGGAAAACACGGGATCGAGTAATCTCGTTGAGGACGTTCGCGAGGTGTGTGATTGCTGTGGGTGGGAGATTTTTGACTAACTGATTAGTGACACTGTCGTGCCCTGGTGCCTTTTTTGTAGGGAGGGACCTGATTACTCTTGCCACGTCCTCGGTGGCAAAAAATATGGGTTCGTCCTCTGGAGCCTCTTCGGCATTGAGGAAGACAGTCAATTGACGACTGACTACCTCTTCATGCTCTTCATCCTGGGGTTCTGCCGCTTGGAACTGCTTCTCGAAGGAGTCGGCGAGGGCGTTGGCCTTTCCAGCATGGCTGTAGACCAGTCCCCGCTCGCCATGCAGTGGCGGCATCCAAGCGCGTCTTTTTGTAAACTGTTTGGTCGCTTGCCATAGTATATGATCGTCTACTTTGAGAGCTGTGAGGCGGTTTTGCCATTGCTGGTTTCTGTGCTCATTGAGTGCTACCTTCAGTTCTCTCCGTAGACGATTGAGCAGCCTCCTGGTGGCCTGATTTCTGGTGATATTCCACTCTTTTGCCACTCTGTTCTTATGTCGAATTTGAGCTAACAAGTGTTCCGGGAGCTGTATTTGCGGCGGTGGGCCATCCCTTTGTGGAGGGGTGGCTTCTTCCGCTGCCTGCAAGATGGTGCCTGTTAGGTCTTGTAGCGCTTGTTCTACTGTTTCGGCAGTAGGTGGCGGAGCGCGTGCGATATCACAGGCGACAGTTTCTTGGTATCGCTCCCAGACTGTACGTTTGTACGACGTCTGGTACCGTGGGAGTGCTGCCCATTCTCCCACATCGACCTCCAGAATCACTGGGTTGTGGTCGGAGGACATTCTGTTGATTGTCCTTGCGGCCACAAACCCTGCGATCCTCCTAGTGAGAGCTATGTCTAAGTCGTCGGGCATGCCTCCATTTTTTGGAAAATGTGTGGGCTCGACTGGACCCCATGTTTCGAAGTGGTGGGTGCGCGCTAGTTGTTGCAGTTTGGCGCCTGCTCTGGAGGTTACTCTTGAATTCCAATCAGAATGTTTGGCATTGAAGTCTCCCCCTATTATGAGTTTGCCTTCAGTTTGCCCTAGAGCAGCTATGTCTCCCTCATCTATCTGGTCATGTGGGGGTCGGTAGACTGCAACAATTGTTAGGGGTCCAGTGGCAGTGGTTACTTCCACCGCCACTGCTTCGATTTTGTTGGTAGCTGGTAAGAATACCTGGTGGTGGGGGATCCCTCTTTTTACATATATGGCAACTCCCCCGCCTTGGGTTGGCCTGTCTTTACGGTAGCTAACATAGTTGGGAACTGTCGCTTTTATTCCCGGTTTTAGGTGGGTTTCCCCCATCATGCATATGTCGATGGAGAACTCCTTCATGAGTTCTCTGAACTCGACCTCTTGATTAACAATGCTGTCTGCGTTAAAGACGCACATTGTCAGGTCTTGAATATTCGGTCGTCTATTCATGATGGGGCTTTGATACTGCTGAGGAAGTCGCAGAGGGGAGCGACTGCTGGACTGTTGCCTGAAGGGCGACGAGGATCTGTGTGTTCTGCTTCTGGGCTTCCCTGAATTCCTCCACCATTTCCATGACGATGTTCATTGTCTGGGCCATTATGCCTAACAACTGATCCATGAGGGGGGGGGGGGGAGTGTGTGTGGGGTTCCCTAGAGCTTCCGCTGTCATGGAGGACCTGGTCGTTGTTGCTGTGTGTTTCCCAGTGTTGTTGTCGTGATAGTGTCTGGTGTTGTGATGACTGGGCCAAGCTTTCATGGTTCCTCGGAGGAGAAACCACTTCCGCATAAGTCGCCCTCGGTGTGTCCGGCCTTGGTTTTACCCAGGCCTTGTCCATGTGTGTTGTCATGTTTTATTTTCTTGTGTGTCTGGGTGGGTTTATGGTGTTTTGTTTGTGTGTGTGGGGGGTGACCTTTGCGCCCTTTGCCTGTTGTGTGGGTCGTTTGTGGACCTCACAACCTTGGTAAACCGCCGTGTGGTTTTTGCCACACAGCGCGCACCTTATTTGTGGGTCCGTGTGTAGTAGTGTACATGGTCTTGTGTCTTGGGCCTCGGCGCACTTCCTGCACCTTACTGGCATGGTGCAGTAGGCGGCGATGTGATTCAGGCCCTGACACCTGAAGCACTGCACCGTCTTGTTCTTACAGCGCAGCGGTTCAGTGGTGACAGGCACAGCCAAAACCATTTTAATCTCCCTTTTGTTCTGGGGGATGTCTGGGAGTGTGGCCTGGTGTAGTGGCCACTTGCTGTTGATGTTGCCCATCTGCTGGACCGCCTTGACGACGTACCCCTGGGCAGTCAAATCTGTTTTGATCGCCTGGGGGGACACTCGTCTTGGGAGGTCTCTTATCACTATGTTTCTGTTTCGTGTTTTTGTTGTGGGGAATGTGTAGTGAGGTATGTTTTTTGTGTTGAATAGTGTTTTGACTGTGTTGTAGTGTTCGAGTGTGTGTACTGTGACTTTTATTTTGTCTCCACCGGCGGGTTTTGCCTGGAAACTGCCTCCCCCGATTTCTGTCTTGAGCAACTCGAAGAGCTCCTCATAGTTTTGAGGGAACTCTGCGACAATCGGGGGGAGGTGGTGGGCGACTTGGTTCTG
Source organism: Schistocerca americana (assembly GCF_021461395.2). NCBI lineage: Eukaryota > Metazoa > Arthropoda > Insecta > Orthoptera > Acrididae > Schistocerca > Schistocerca americana. Next base: position 275,751,636 of record NC_060123.1, on the reverse strand, counting down.
TGTTTGTGTTGTGTTTTCTGTTGTCTCTGGCTCATCAGCAACCGCCTGAAATCTGTTCGGGGTGGGTTACACTCCCCGGGCTGGCGGAAGCTTCGGCTGGCGAAACGTTTTCCTCGCCAGCACGAAACCATCCGAATTCTGCCCGGTTTCGCGGTTCCCTTCCAGTGCCGGTGTTTCCTGGTCCCCTCCCAGTGCGACGACAGGTGCTGTCGGGGGCGCTGGCTCCTCAGAGGGTGTGGAAGTGGTTGGGTTGGGGGTGGTGGATTTCTTCTTCCCCTTGGAGTGCTTCTCCTTCCTGTCCTTCCTTACACGCCGCTGGTTGGATGTGGTGGACTTGAGTGGGGGGGATTTAAGGTATTTGGAGCGGGTGGAAGACTGAGACGAGGGGGTGGGTTTGGGGAGGATTTTGGTCGGCAGACGGGGCATCTGCTTGCCATTCTTCATGGACGCAATGTAGTCGGGAAGTGTGCCGGTGGCGTTGGCAAGCAGGAGCGGAGTTAGGACGAGGTTAGGAGGGGCAGGACCGCAAGTACTGACTATATATTTCGTTGTCGGTGTGTTGTGTATAACTGCATTATTTGCTGTGTTTCTCGCCATGTCCGGAGCGGAAAGTGGCGCTGCTGCCAAGGGGGTGCCAGTTACAGCCATCGTTGACACCGTTAGGGCATTGCTGGCCCTAGTTTCCTAGTGGACGCGGAGGTCTGTTCGGCGGCGGCGGAAACCTTCTCTGCGGTTCCGCGGCCGGCTGCCAGGTCCTGGCCCACATTTTCCCTAACCTTGTGGGTGGGGGGGGGGGGGGGGGGAGGGGCAGAGCCTAGCTCTGCGGCAGCTGAAGTGCTCGAGATCGCGAGAGACGCGGCACGCGGCAGCAAAAAGACGCGCCTCTTGTCGACAGCGGTGGATCGCTTCGACCCCAAGGCACCACTGGAGCTCGACATCCCGCAATTCGAAGAAGAAAACACGAAAATTCTGCTGTCGGGCGTCGCAAAAAATATCCTGCCCGCCGTAATTCCTCACTGCAGACCTTGACTAGGTTCCCGCCGATGCTTTAATAAAAGCAAAGCCGAAGAAACCCCTGGTGTGTCACCCGTTCAAGCGGGGGCCTATGGCTGACAGTGCGCGAGTGAGAGGAGCGATGCACAACCCTCGACCGCTACTCAGCGAGTGGGTTCGGTCGCGGCGGCGGCCGATTTAAATACCCTCCGCCCGCGGCGCGCACCCTCCGCCGTCAGCTGATTCCGCCCATAAGGCTACGGGACGTCAAACAGCTAAGTTCTCACGTCTCCTTGACAAACCATCTCTGCAGGTTCCATGCAAGACTGTCATCAATTTGAGTGGCATGGTGTTGAGTGATGATGCGGTCTCGGTTTTGCAGAAAGCTCTCAACTTCGCTCCCACCCCCAAGTTCACTCCGGTCGCAGAAATTGTTAGTGCTGTGGAACAGGTTGCAGCTCGACTTCCGCCAGAATCAGCCGAGGAAATACGTCGTGAAACTTGTCGTGTGTTGACGAAATCCAAGCCGATGAAGTCAAATATCAGCAGTAAAGAGAGGGCGGCCATTCGTGATCTGAGGGAGCGCTCTGAAATTGTTGTCTTACCGGCTGACAAAGGCAATGCTACAGTTGTTGTCTCCCATAAGGACTACACTGATAAGATGCAGAGCCTGCTAAATGACGATTCCTACCGGAAGATCAGCGTTGACCCTACAAAGAAGGTGGAGAACAAGACGAGGGCGCTTCTCAAGGACGCAGATTTACCGGAGGGTGACGCTAAGAAATTGTTACCCCAAGGTCAGGTACCGCCTAGACTATATGGACTCCCGAAGGTTTACAGAGAGGGGGTACCATTACGCCCCATTGTCAGCAACATCAGGGCACCTACATATTTGTTGGCCAAATACCTGACGGGAATATTAAGTCCTTATGTGGGTAAATGCCCTCATCACATCCGTAATTCCTTGGATTTTGTTAAACTCCTTGATAGCTTCTGGTTGGATGAGTCAGATATCATGGTGAGTTTTGACGTCGTTTCCTTGTTTACGAGGGTACCCCTGCGAGAGTCACTAGAATTGATTAGTCAGAAGTTTGACGAGAAGACCACTGAACTTTTTAGGCATGTCTTGACTTCCACGTATTTTCTTTTCAATGGAGAATACTACGAACAAACGGAGGGAGTAGCCATGGGTAGCCCACTCTCTCCGGTGGTAGCGAATTTATACATGGAGAACTTCGAACTGGTGGGGAGCGCCAAAGATGACCTCGGTTTGAGGAAGGCCGGCATGTACCAGATTCCGTGTCAATGTGGCAAGTCGTATATTGGTCAGACGATGCGTACCGTCGAGGATCGATGCCGTGAACACCAGAGGCGCACTCAACTGATGTATCCGAGCAAGTCGGCGGTCGCTGAACATTGTTTGTCGGAAAATCACGCCATGGAATATGACCGCACGAGGATTCTGGTACAGACGTCGAGATACTGGGACAGCGTTGTTAGAGAGGCCATCGAAATTCGCACCAATGACGACCTCATAAACCGTGACTGTGGCTATAATCTTAGCAATGCTTGGGAACCAGCGATTGGGTTAACCAAGAGTAAATCGAGGAAACGTATAGTTGTGACGACCACGGCGGACAGAGCCATCACACCGACGTCATCTCAGACGCCGTCGCAATCTGTTCCACTGCGCGACCGTGGCGCGGGGCGCGGACGGCGGGGGGAGCGCGCCGCGGGCGGAGGGTATTTAAATCTGCCGCCGCCGCGACCGTACCCAGTTCCATCTGAGCAGCCATAGCGTACGGATCTCCGTGCCGGCACGTTCACAGGAGCTCAGTCCGTCAGTTCACCTGATGATGGCGACATGTATGATCGCCGAAATACTGTGCCCGTTGGACACTATAGACCGGCAGCACACCCGTGGATATTTTGATTATCAAATACGCCGGGAGAAACTCAAGAATCACATTAGTCTCCCACCATTTCCTGTGGCACATTTGGTAGCAGAATGTGGTTGTGGTTCAAATGGTTCTAATGGCTCTGAGCACTATGGGACTTAACTGCTGTGGTCATCAGTCCCCTAGAAGTTAGAACTACTTAAACCTAACTAACCTAAGGACATCACACAAATCCATGCCCGAGGCAGGATTCGAACCTGCGACCGTAGCGGTCAGGCGGTTCCGGACTGTAGCGCCTTTAACCGCACGGCCACTCCGGCCGGCGAATGTGGTTGTGCATTGTGTTGGTGTGTTCTTAGTATGTACTCGTAAAACAGTATTAATATTTTATGTTCTTGTGCTCTTTTGCTGTTGTGTTGCAGGACTGGTAGCTAGAAACGTCCTCAGTATGAATTACGTGACATGTATGAACCACCTCCAGCTGTATAGTTATGCCAGAGTGGGACTTTAATCCGAATTTCCCGCATTATGTGAGCGATCGCCTTAATCACTTCGGTTGTCTGAGGATGACCCAGATCCACACCCAAACGTCCATATATCGTCGTCCATGTGTGTGTATGAATCGGTTGCAGAAAGTTGAGTTATCCTATAAACTGTAGTTCGTGGTCAGTTGCCATAGATATGGTGCCAGAGGTGACCCAGCCGCTTCACCAGGTATTTGAGGAGCCCAGTGCACTTAGCATCGGGAAGCAGTAGGGTGTGAGTCGCAGCTGGGCTAAAATACAGTTAGATTAAGAAAAAACTGAGTTGTTCATTTAACTCTTAGAAGTTGAGATGCCCTCCCGATCCCAATTAAAAAGATTACAGACCAGCATAGCACATTATTTAAATACATTGCCGGACTTAACGTTTTTATATGAGGCTGGGATAAACAGTGACATGGGGCAGGTTCTGCAGGCAAGCGCTGTGCAAATAGAACTGACATTAAATGATATGCTGTCAACTATTTCTGTTTGATGTAGCTAATTTCTACATGGAGAAATTCGAACAGTCAGCCTTGGAAAAAGCAGATAAGAAACCATCTCGCTGGTATCGGTATGTAGACGATACATTTGTGGTCTGGCCACATGGTAGAGAAGCCTTAGGCGAATTTTTTGATTACCTTAATAATATAAATCCAAGAATCCAGTTTACCATGGAGAGAGAAAATGATAACAAAATACCGTTTTTGGATGTTTTAGTTATGAGACAGACGGATGGAAGCTTGAAACAACAGATTTTTAGAAAAATAACGCACACAGACAGATACTTACATAAAAACTCTAACCACCATCCAAAACAAAAAAGAGGTGTGATTACAAGTCTCGTTGACAGAGCCAGACGGATTTGCACGCCGGAGTATCTAGACGACGAATTAAAACATCTGAAGCACGCTTTTGAGAGAAATGGCTACTCAAAGAAAGAAGTAAGCAGAATTCTGCACCCAAACAACAAAAAGCTTAAGGACAAGTCCGAAAAACGATGGAAGAATACAGTCTCTCTCCCTTTTATAAAGAAAGTAACGGATCAGATTGGAAAGATTTTAAGTAAACATGATATTAGACCTGTTTTTAGACCAACGAAGAAAATTTGTCATGTTCTTCGGTCTGTAAAAGATAAACGCGCTCCCCTATCAGCCAGTGGCGTATATAAAATTCCGTGTACATGTGGTAAAGTTTATGTTGGAACAACAAAAAGAAGCGTAAATACACGGTTAAAAGAACACAGAAGTCTTTGCCGATTAGGAAAAACAGACAAATCGGCTGTAGCAGAACACGCTTTTCAGCCAGGAAATCATCAAGTGAAGTTTTCCGAAACAAAAATTTTATCTACGACGACGAACTATTACCCACGCCTTTGTAGAGAAGCAATTGAAATATATAAACATAGGGATAATTTTAATCGGAAAGAAGAGACCATGAAACTTAGTGATATTTGGACAGTAGCACTACACAATTGCTAGACAGTTTTATCCGTGACAAGATTACGATCGATAGTTAAGTTTTATCTCTGACAAAGGTTATCTCTGCATATCACGTGTAACTCTGGTCACGCCCACTTTCTACGATACATAAGTCGCTCTCAGACGTCCGACCCGTCAGTCGGCAAGACTCACCGGAGGAGAAACACCCCTCTGAAGATGTCCAGCGAAGCACTGGACGAAACGTCAGGAGCTGAAGAGTTTCATGGACCACGACCTTACATCCCGCAAGGTTTACCAGAAGATATGTCATCCGGTCGTGAAAGCCTTCATACTATGATCAGAAGACTCTACGGGGAGCAATTCTCAAAATCAGTTAGACGCCTGGAAATTTTACGTAAGAAGAGAGCGCATTTAATTTGTACTTTAACATTCTTGTTGCGTTGTAGGGATTCGTCTACCATACCGAATTTTCTAAAGTTGAAGAGGATGTTCCAGACAGCCCGCGTTCATCGGATATTTGATTATACAGAAGCAGCACTACTTCGAGAGAGGATACATTATACAAGACGAGAGATGGATTCTGTTGACCGTAAGTTACTGCAGTTACATTTATTCCTTGCTAGTAAGATACAGAGAGCCCTATGGAATAAAATAGATTGCCTTACATTTCGATCTATGGAAACCATGATGGAAACGACTACTAGAAGGCATAAGAAGAAGTTCGAAAAGTTACAAACTTATGCAGAATCTACAAATAATATAGTGATGTCCGAAACTGTTATTAATAAGTCAGACAGAGTTTTATCTCAAGACGAAATTTCAGTTCTTGCAAAAGGAGGAAACTACTCTATAACACCTCCGAAAGTTCCTGTTGAGGATATTATTGCAAATGTAGAAGCAGGTATACGTACTCTCCCCAAAGAAACTGCAAATGCAATCCGGATCGAAACCACCAGAGTATTATGCCGCAGTAAACCTCTGGAAAGTAATTTAACCAATGGCGAAAGAAAGGCTCTGAGAGATTTAAATGCAGATGAAGACATAGTGATTGTTCCTGCTGATAAAGGGAATGCTACGGTCGTTTTAAATACAGAAGATTATCAAAGCAAAATTTTGAATCTTTTAACGGCAGGGCAATACAAAAAACTTAAGAAAGATCCTACAGCCAGCGTACTACGAAAAACAAATAATTTGATAAAATCAGCCACTTCTATTCAAAAAGAAGAAAAAAGAGCTTTATTGAAGACTGAAGCTATGTGTCCTAGACTCTATGGGCTACCCAAGGTACATAAGAAGGACCTTCCTCTGAGACCGATTGTTAGTGCTATCAATTCTCCTACGTACGAAATAGCAAGATATCTAACAACTCGCTTACAACCATATTTAGGAAAAACGGACTCATATATAAAGGACTCACGTCATTTTATAGAGAAAATTGAAGGTTTAATTCTGACTCCTGAAGATATTTTAGTAAGTTTCGATGTAGTATCTTTATTTACCATGATTCCAGTTAATGAAGTTATGGATTTTATAACGGATATTTTTCCAGAAGATCTGACTGCTCTTTTCAGACACTGTCTTACTTCCAGTCATTTCCAGTGGAATAATGAGTTTTACGAACAACTTAATGGCGTAGCAATGGGTAACCCATTGGGTCCTGCAGTAGCTAATTTCTACATGGAGAAATTCGAACAGTCAGCCTTGGAAAAAGCAGATAAGAAACCATCTCGCTGGTATCGGTATGTAGACGATACATTTGTGGTCTGGCCACATGGTAGAGAAGCCTTAGGCGAATTTTTTGATTACCTTAATAATATAAATCCAAGAATCCAGTTTACCATGGAGAGAGAAAATGATAACAAAATACCGTTTTTGGATGTTTTAGTTATGAGACAGACGGATGGAAGCTTGAAACAACAGATTTTTAGAAAAATAACGCACACAGACAGATACTTACATAAAAACTCTAACCACCATCCAAAACAAAAAAGAGGTGTGATTACAAGTCTCGTTGACAGAGCCAGGCGGATTTGCACGCCGGAGTATCTAGACGACGAATTAAAACATCTGAAGCACGCTTTTGAGAGAAATGGCTACTCAAAGAAAGAAGTAAGCAGAATTCTGCACCCAAACAACAAAAAGCTTAAGGACAAGTCCGAAAAACGATGGAAGAATACAGTCTCTCTCCCTTTTATAAAGAAAGTAACGGATCAGATTGGAAAGATTTTAAGTAAACATGATATTAGACCTGTTTTTAGACCAACGAAGAAAATTTGTCATGTTCTTCGGTCTGTAAAAGATAAACGCGCTCCCCTATCAGCCAGTGGCGTATATAAAATTCCGTGTACATGTGGTAAAGTTTACGTTGGAACAACAAAAAGAAGCGTAAATACACGGTTAAAAGAACACAGAAGTCTTTGCCGATTAGGAAAAACAGACAAATCGGCTGTAGCAGAACACGCTTTTCAGCCAGGAAATCATCAAGTGAAGTTTTCCGAAACAAAAATTTTATCTACGACGACGAACTATTACCCACGCCTTTGTAGAGAAGCAATTGAAATATATAAACATAGGGATAATTTTAATCGGAAAGAAGAGACCATGAAACTTAGTGATATTTGGACAGTAGCACTACACAATTGCTAGACAGTTTTATCCGTGACAAGATTACGATCGATAGTTAAGTTTTATCTCTGACAAAGGTTATCTCTGCATATCACGTGTAACTCTGGTCACGCCCACTTTCTACGATACATAAGTCGCTCTCAGACGTCCGACCCGTCAGTCGGCAAGACTCACCGGAGGAGAAACACCCCTCTGAAGATGTCCAGCGAAGCACTGGACGAAACGTCAGGAGCTGAAGAGTTTCATGGACCACGACCTTACATCCCGCAAGGTTTACCAGAAGATATGATGTAGTAGGGTTAGTTTAAATATGGTACAGGAGGACGATGGTTCTCAAGTTCAGGAGTTAGAAGCCCAAAGTGTACAGGGTGTGCACTATAATAAACAGTTTTCTAGGTTACCTACACTCTCTACTGGGGAAGGCAAAAGTGCAAGAATTTTCCGTGGATTCTATCCTCAATACAACACAGTTGTCGCGCTATTTAGTATTGCTCGATGAGCAGAGAAAAGTGTTTGGTTGAAGGGATGTTGAAATCTTTCAGATGTTGTATCCACACACTAGGTGAAGTTCGTTTCAGCGGGAGATCAGGGCAATAATATAGTCAGAATCGGTAAGGAGCTTCCATCAACAGTTGTGCAAACAAGTTATCCTGATAGTGCTGTGAGGCGATTGACAGACATTCATTATGGATTCGGAACGATGTGGGGGAGCCATCTGGAGAATATACAAAGAAGCTAAGAACCGAATAATGTCTTTCGTACACTTAGCTACAGGTAGCATCAAACATTGGGGAGGGAATTAGTCGAAACGACCGATCACGCACCATGTTTGTACAGCCGCCCAAATGTCCCGCAATTCAGAAGAGTTGGCCTAAAAAGCTGAGGGCACAAGATAAGTTGATGAAGGTCGGAGATGGGAAGTGAAATGACTAGTGTGCACAGAGAAACGGCCATCTGAAGTGGTGGGGCAGAGTAATTGTTTACTCTGCAGTTATCACTTCTCCCAACTCTTATAGTTATCACTGCCATGATTACCTGTTCTTTGGGCTCCCTGCTTTTATTATAAAGCTAAAATAATTTTGAAGAGCCGATATTTTACTATTTTGTCATGTTGTTCTAGATACTGGGTTAATGCATAATTGTGGATTGAGCGCTGGTAATTTTACATTACTCATGCGCTGTGATTGGTTGATTTCTTCTGTTGATAAATGAATTTAAAGCTTGTAGACTATTTACGCCCATACTGTCACAGACACTTTCCACTCACACCGTGAGTTCTGTGGCAAGGAGCTAACTCATCCCGGAAAATGATCCCCATACTGGCCTCTTACCGTGGTCATAAACTTCCTTTCGGGGATGCTGATGTACACATTTACATTGACTGTTCCACTCATGAAGTTCAGAAGACGTACCCCGTGGACAGAAATGTATCCAAAGATCATCTGTCTAGCTGGATGTTGGCTATGTGTGTTATACACGAAGGCAAAATTTCTTGAACTGCTCTGCAACGTGCGAACACTTTTCCATTGGAGCCTAGCATACTAAATGTAGACACACCTAAAACGATTAGTCTGTTCCACATCTTCGATTTTGCCCATTTTAGCCTCTGTTGTTGAATTGTATTTGCCGATAAAATGTTTCTTGGTCGAAAGGCACCGAGTCCTGCTTCCGGATCTGTTTATAACAGTTCTATTGCTTACTAAGACGTCACGAATTTCTTCCCAGTCTCGCTTTAGTTCAGCTGATAAGGGACTATCCAGAAGAGAAAGTCTTCTCATTATCCTATCTAGTCTGACAATTGACGCCTATTTTCTATATCTTCGTTTCTCACAATCAACATTCCCTCTCTCCCTTTATTTTTTTGTCTTAGTATGCAGACTTTGCTGTATTTTTTCAGGAACCTCATAATTTTGGACTGATTAAAAGCCATCTTAGAGGGTATCCTTTAGTGCTGAGAATAACTGACGCATAAGCTAGAGTAGCAGCTTTCTTCTTTGGCGTTAAATCCACTTAGGTGACCATGTTACCACATCAGTATGTCGATACAAAATGACTGTACGAAAACTGCTTGATTGTAGATGAGAACAGTCGCAAAAAGGAGTTAATTATTGTTAAAAAACGTGATAGAAAGTGTAACAATAAAGTCAAGAGTATGTGACTGAAGACTTAATAGCAACAGGCTGGTATAATCTGAAGCAAGCAGCCACTAAAGACAAAATTATGAAATAAATGGTGACGCAATAAATAAGGCCGCCACTGTGAGATGGTACAGAACACGGCTCAGTATTAGCTTGATTAAGAACGCTGGAATGCTAGACAACGTAAATGTTTACTTTATTTTGCCTGGTGTTTCTTCCAGTGTCTTTTGTATGTCCAAGCGCACTTTTTAAAACATTTTTATCATCTATCTGAACTCGTCTGCCTCTTTGTTCTTAACGTTCGCTTCGCTGCATAGGAACTCAAACTATCTTTTTTAAAGCTTTTTTGCCTGTGTTCTTACAGGCCTTGACTAACCTATGCAAGCCTGCGAGACACGAAGGTGAGCCATATCCGAATCAAATCCACGCGGTGTACTAACGACCGTGAGCTGGTACCCTGTTAAGTCTAAGTGTTGTTTTTAGGCGGTTTCCCGCGCTGTTTTAGGCAAATGCTAGGCTGGCCACCAAATTCCATCGCAGAGGATACAATACACTAACATTTACAATACGATCACACAAACAGCAAAGTTTAGATGATTATCAAACAGATGGCACACGGCTTCCTTCCTTTAAATTACCTTGACGACTGTCGAGTTAGAGGGGACATCTGGCCACAAAGTTAAATAAAAATAACATTTGCCACATCCTGAAGAAGCGGACTCCATACTAAACGGGAGTCATGCTAGTGGAAAGAAGAAGAAAGAAGTTTTTATGTGCCTCGTTTTGTGAGTACACCCACACATACTTCCAAATTTATTCAGCTTTTGATTCAGGTCAGTATTATTTTCATATGAAATATAGCATCCTAAATTAAGCTCTCGGGCTTTCAGATGAGTAACGCAGTGCCATTCTCGCCAAACTCACTTGGCTGTAAACCAGAGAATGTTATTTTACTTCAACTACTAAATATTTAACATGCTTTACTTGGTTCAAATGGCTCTAAGCACTACGGGACTTAACTTCTGAGGTCATCAGTCCCCTAGAACTTAGAACTACTTAAACCTAACTAACCGAGGCAGGATTCGAACCTGGGACCGTAGCGGTCGCGCGGTTCCAGACTGTAGCGCCTAGAACCGTTCGGCCACCCCGGCCGGCCATGCTTTACTAACTAAAATTCAGCTTTCTTGTAGTTTCACCTTAAGCAACAAAATTTATGCTTACAGGCCACTTTCTTTTAAATGCTAGTGTATTTTCAAATCATATGCAGTTACTAAGTTATTCGTAATAAAAACCCCATATCATAGTTTATCTTCACTAACCTGAACAACTGATGACTGTTCAGCACAAAACATTACATTTACTAAAATATTATTCATTTTGTAAATCCCTGGACGAAGTTTGCAATAAAAACTCTATATCGTAGTTTATCCTCACTACCCTGTACAATTGATAACTCATCAGCACAGGAATATTTACTAAAATATTTTTCATTTTTCAAATCCCTGGACGAACCTTCTGTCTTCACGTTTACAAATATATCAACCAAGCACATTATTCAATGTTGGTGAAAGTCGACGTACTAGCGTGTGTTCTTTATTTGTGGAAACCTTTAACGCCGGTAACAGCCTTTCCTGAAATCTTCATATCGAACACGTCATTCATTTCGTGCCGCGGGGGTGCAATTATTATTATCTATTGATAAAGAGACAAAACGTCCGCTACAAAGCGCGAGACATCTACCGTGAACGTTGACCCACGTCACATACCCTTCTCGTGATACGTTAAACTACCCGTTGCGAGCGATTGTACATGTCGCCTAGCGGCAGCGGAAGATTTCGCATGACGAAAGTGATAAGCTAGTGGTGAGTTACCGCATGCAAATAGCTACCTAGAAAATAGTGCTTTGGGGAAGAGCAACTCACTAATTGTGAAACCAGAAAAGCAAGATAAGGGATTTCTTGGAGCCAGAAACACTGAATGGCACTTGGGAAAGTGCTAGATCTAATCTTCAGTGTACTGTAATTTCTCCAGCCGGACAGACACGGAGAAGCAAGGCAGACTTTCTTCAGCAGACTGGTTCTTAATGTGTTGGCGTTACCGTGAGATAAGAAGTGGTATTGGCACAAATAAGTGCTTTGCGCAGCATTTCGCAATTTTAAGAACAAAATTTTACCTGAAAGGAAAAAATTAATTTAGTACTTCCTCATACACCTACGTCAGTTTCCTGCTATTAAATGTAGTATTAGTGGCTGATAGCAAGGTTACTTTATTCGAAAGAGTGTAGGGCCTACAGTTGGTGGCAAGGGTCTTTCGCGTTCCACGCTCGGGTGAATAGTGAGCAAAATAATTTATTGTATGGCTCAGTCCCAGCTGTTACCTCACATGATTTGAGGGTATGTATAAAAGAAGTTCCTAGTGGTATAAAAAAGTTTGCTAGATTCCTCCCCGAAAACAGTCCCACTCATTCTCTGTGTTAATTCTCACAATATGAGAGGGAGGGGTATCAGCTGTTCAGAGCAGCACAACCTATAACCATTTGTTTTGCTAGAGCTTGAAAATACCGCTTTCGTTGTAAGGAAGACACGACCGGTTTCGGGATCTTACACGCCCATCATCAGGTGTTATACTGAAAATAAGCAAGAGACAGAAGCTAATAATAGATTTTACACGCAGTAGTACACATAAAAAAGCAAAAATGAAGTTCCATAAAACATTTTAGAAACCAGAGGTCGGTCTAGGTGCGGTAAAATCTAAGTCAGTGGCTAAGTGACACAAGACAATACTGAGGACGACTGTCTGGGTGTAAAAGCATGCAGTGAACACCAGGCCACTTACACTTTGTGCCGTGATCCCGAGCGCCACGGTGGACGAGCACAGGGCGCGGTCTTATCACCAGCGAGCGCAGAGCAAGGAGTAGCGTACACAAAGTGGGAAGCAAACTGGTAAACTAGAGTGGCAAAAGTACTGGCATCCGTTGACGGGAAAAAGAACGCGGCGCCAACTGTCCCGACCGTTCACAATTTGAATTAGATATTGTCATTTAAAATGAGAAAAATACATACAAAGTTACACGGAAAACGATAAAAGTGCATTCGTTTTACCTTTACCTGCATGTGATACAGGTGCTCGGCTGTCTTATTACTACAGTCTTATTTACATACCCTAAGGTCAAGTAATATTCCCCTATACGCTGTTAAAGTGCTTTCACGCGATGTTTTCGCAGACGATATGCAATACTCACTTATTCTACCAATTAAATAATGCTCACCACATTACGTATGTAATCTTTCCATTTGATATTTTCAAAAAAATTGGCACTCCTGCTTACTTTTACGAATGACTGACTGTGACACGACTGACTTTAAATTCAAATCATAAAAACTGGAGATTAAGATGATTACTATTCTTTATTTCGTATGTCTACGACAAAACTTGTCTTTAATATTACAGTTACTGGTGTGAATTAGCAAGATCTTCTTTCAAGAACTATTTTATTTTTTTATGGGAAATTCCCCCATCCTTAACTACGTCATTTAGAGGAAGAGGACTGATGCAACAAAATTACAGCAAGATAGTCCGATACCGTCAGAATCTGATGGTAGATTATAGCTGTTTACCCGATCGGAATTCATACCGGGCCGTTTGGCTATTTCTGAGATCTCGAAATACAAATCAAATTCGTCTCATTGCTTCAGTCTGCTATTTCTATCTCCTGCTTTCCAATTCGACAGAGAATCTCGAGCGTAGCTTGTCGGTGTGGCACTCCGGGGGGGGGGGGGGGGGGGGGGGAGAAGGGGGATGGACAGGCAGGGAACAGCTGAGCCACAGTGAAGGGGATACCTGCAGAACCAGGCTTTCTCTCTCTGATGGAATGTGTTATGTTAGGGATGCTCTCGAAAGATTAACGGTTTGTGCCCAACCGCGATTCGAACTCAGGCCTATGACAAGGCACAGATCGTTTGTCTGCTACATCGTTCCTCCCAGGAGTGACATCAAGAACATCGCCTCGAAAAGCAAAGGCCGGCTGGTGTGGCCGAGCGGTTCTAGGCGCTTCAGTCTGGAACCGCGCGACCGTTATTGTCGCAGGTTCGAATCCTGCCTCGGGCATGGATGTGTGTGATGTCCTTAGGTTAGTTAGGTTTAAGTAGTTCTAAGTTCTAGGGGACTGATGACCTCAGTGCTATGGAGTGCTCAGAGCAATTTGAACCATCTGAAAAGCAAGGGCTCCGACTCGAATATTGCTCCTGTACAAAGCTGTGACCTGTCAGGAAGGACTGCCTTACCCTTACTTTTACCGGAGGGAAACTACAAAATTGATAGTGGGTAGGACTATCATGAAGGGCGGATGCAAGAGTTTTTGTGACCTACATCAAAATGTACGTAGTTTGAATATGTCCAAGAACTTAGCTCAGGCAAATAATTGCACTATCCAAGTCGTCGAACATTGGATAAGGAGAGATTAGGGATTGAAGTCCGGTTGACGACGCTTCATTAGAGGCAGAGCATAAACTCGTGTTGGGCAAAGAGGGCTATGGACATCGGCCATGTTTTTTTCAAAGAACTATCCGGACATTCGCGTTAAGTTGGTTTGCGAAAACAACAGAAACTTAAGCATATGTAGGCATTCTTACTGAATGCGTGTGTAATGGCAGGGATCGGGTTGGGGGAATGTAAGGTGACCAGGCCATAGAATATAAACAGGCCAGACGGGTGGCCGAGCGGTTCTGGGCGCTATAGACTGGAACCGCACGACCGCTACGGTCGCAGGTTCGAATCCTGCCTCGGGCATGGCTGTGTGTGATGTCCTTAGGTTAGTTAGGTTTAAGTAGTTATAAGTTCTAGGGGACTGATGACCTCAGAAGTTAAGTCCCACAGTGCTCAGAGCTAATATAAACAGTTTTAGTTTTAAAGTCAAGTAAAGAGATCAAAGTTTGCTAGTATACGTTTATCCTCGAATTTCTACTTTACTAGCAATCCAGGGAATAACAATATAGTTCGAAAAACCTTTTAATATGCATAACTTGAACAAGTGAGATGAGGCACCCAACATTTAAGAATTATTTTTGTCAAATGTCGGAAGCGATTCAATTTTTCTGATTAGCAGTTTCGACTTGAACTGTAAGCTGCAAGGTATGAAGTAACGTGCAAGACAAGTTTTAAACGCATAGCGTTTAATGTGGGTTAGTTGGATGTACTTGGTACCAACAGTTCCTCAGGTAATCGCTTGCATAATTTACACTTCAATCATTTGCTACGATAAAACCCGAATTCAAAATCTTTACATCAATAGATCTCAATCTGAATACACAATTTTAGCCCTAAAATGCAGTGCTGTGGAAGTACAAAGAAACCCAATGAATAATAAAATTCGTGAAATTGTGACAGTAGAATTAGACATGGTGAAGACGAAACATGTCGTAATAATTTAATAAAAGAATTTCATGGTACTTGCCCAAAAGATCTTCTGGCCAGTGAACAAGTAAAAATTTAACGCTGCAGCTCTAACGACGAGCAAGCCTGAAGTATGTCACTTGGGAACGCTTAAAAGGTTACACGCATTCAGCATTGCAGAACAGACAAACATGGCGAATTAACAGCACAAGTAGCAACTTAAAGCGGACAAAGTAAAACAGCACTCACCAAATGAAAATAAGACATAGCGTTCTAACCAATTACATAAATCGATGAACAAATATACCTAATGATCTAGTGGCTTCAAGCATATCAAAATGGCTCGTAAACATGAACTGAAATAACTGGGCACAGACAGGATACAATATACGTATACAGTCCACTCGTGATAATGATTCTAAGTATTGCCTGCAGCATAATACACGTGGCACTCACGTAAACTTGTGTATTGCTTAGATAAAAGAGCCTATAAAAATGGTGGAACCAAATTAAACATAATAAGCACCAGCAATCGCCATACTCGACTCAGGTCGTAACAGCTGCTCTGCACTAAACGGAATAGAAAAATATGAACACAAAACGAGAAGGGGAAATAAACGTCCCACTCGCAAATGTGCGAGTACCAACCAATCGACGTGCCTAATAGAAAATAACACCCACGGACATTACAACATCAACATGTCCTACGCATAAATAGCTCAAGTTCCAGCTTGGCGGTGCCCTTGATATAGGAAATGACAGCCGCCCACTAGGGTGCATCTAACAGACATTAAAATATAAACACGTTCTACGCGCAAATAGCTCAAGTACCAACTTGTCGGCGCCCCTGAAACAGGGAACGCAACCGCCCATTAAGGTACTACTGACGGGCATTGAACAACAGAATAATAAACGAAGATAAAGAAGGACACCTGCTACATCCCGGCAACAGACATAACCATGTGGTATAACGATCGCAAGCAGCTTGCACTTTTATTGCTACCGGTGGACACACCACAAGTAAGCATTAAAAAGCATCGGACGTTACATAAATCGTGATAGCTGATGGCTCGGTGCGCTTAACGTGTCATTTAAATTCATTGCACAGCTACACGACGACTCACAATGCGTGGTTTCAGTAAGTACGGCACAGATACAGTCAAGTGGGTAAAGACTACCGCCAGACAGCACATGGCGCACGTAACCTAGAAGCCGGAAAGCAAGAAACTTCGTGGAACAAGTAGACGCTTGTCGTCAAAACTTGCACGGCTTTGCGAAAATAAAATAATTGCCGCAAAAATGTAAGGCGCTAGGCTGGTCGAATACGGATCACTGACTGACAGCAACGAACACGAGGCCAGGCCGCCACTTCCTCCTTATTCAGCTGTGTACCGCCCAAGGTTCAACAATTGCGCAAATGGTCAACTGTGAACAACGGGCAATTTGAAAGACGGCCATTGTGGTGACTAACTTGCGATCCATTGCTTGTAACATACCATACTTCGCGTGATGTCATAAATTTAATGTCCCATTTAAATATTGTAACATCCAAACACAAAAATAATTATAGTATTCACATTTAGAGTAACCTCCCAACAGAAAATATCTCGTTTAAGTTCCCAAGAGAAAAATTTCTTTCCAATAATAAAATTTTAAGTTTTAATGTGACCTTCCATTAAAGACTGACTGCATATCGAGGTTAATAAGTTTTGACGTCAGCAGCGCTGCGTCATGGCCCTGTGAAATCATCCTGAATAAACTGAAAAATCCTTACCTCACAATGATGTCGCCGGATGACGCTATCTATATATCTGCTCCTATAAGAAATTTTTGGCACAGTCCAGTGCAATGCTGGCCAGTAGATTTTCATTTTTAGGTAAACAACTGATTTCATTTTGCTTAATCAACATGAGTACAACAGGAAAAATTCGTAAAATCTTTAAATTCAGATAAATGACTGGCAAAAGTTTTCTTCAGAACAAAAGTTATTATTGAAACATTTCTGCAAATAATTACATGGGACTTTAACATTACAACTGTGGTTCAACCAGTTGTGGCAATTAACATATGCGCGCGGCAACAAAGAATATTTTTTTTTTCACCTTATACTACATCGCTCAAGCACTGCCATCGCTGTGCACGACCGGCCAAACACAAGTCAACCACTGGACTACCCTGTCCGAACTCCGGAACTCACCTATTAGGTTCAAATGGTTCAAATGGCTCTGAGCACTATGGGACTTAACATCTATGGTCATCAGTCCCCTAGAACTTAGAACTACTTAAACCTAACTAACCTAAGGACATCACACAACACCCACCTATTAGGGTCATTGCAAATGTTGGCGATATACATCTCAGTAAATTAGATTACCACGCCTATTTTCATTCTCTCCTTTCGTATGGCATCATATTCTGGGGTAACTCATCATTGACTAAAAGAGTGTTCATTGCACAAAAGCGTGTAATCAGAATAATTGCTGGAGCTCATCCAAGATCATTCTGCAGACACTTATTTAAAGAGCTAGGGATCTTCACTGTAGCCTCACAATATATATATATTCACTTACGAAATTTGTTATTAACAATCCGAACGAATTCAAAAGTGATAGCAGTGTACATGGCTACAACAGTAGGAGAAAGGATGATCTTCATTACTCAAGGTTAAATCTAACTTTGGCTCAGAAGGGGGTAAATTATGCTGCCACAAAAGTCTTTGGTCACTTACCTAATAGCATCAAAAGTCTGACAGATAGCCATATAGCATTTAAAAGGAAATTAAAAGAATTTCTTAATGGCAACTCCTTCTACTCAAGCCGGCCGAAGTGGCCGTGCGGTTAAAGGCGCTGCAGTCTGGAACCGCGAGACCGCTTCGGTCGCAGGTTCGAATCCTGCCTCGGGCATGGATGTTTGTGATGTCCTTAGGTTAGTTAGGTTTAACTAGTTCTAAGTTCTAGGGGACTAATGACCTCAGCAGTTGAGTCCCATAGTGCTCAGAGCCATTTGAACCATTTTTGAACCTTCTACTCATTAGATGAATTTTTGGATATAGTAAGTGGGTAATTTCCCCAACCCCATCAAAAAAAAGTGTCATGTAATATTTTGTGTAATGTAATATCTTGTATAGACACCTTTTATTAACCTGATACGTTCCACGTCATTACGAAGTGTCGTATGCATGATCGATGGAACAAGTACTAATCTAATCTAATCTGTGAGAACTACAAAACACGGATGCTCTCTGCGAGCTACTAAACTCGACTTACTGCCAACACTGCTCTGACCTGCGCGTGAGCATTCCATCGAAATTGCACCTGCTCAAGTGCGTTAGCGAATAGTAATGAGCCCCTAATGAACCCGTTACAGTATGTAACTGCAAGATACCAATTAATTTATGAACTAACGGCAACCAGTCACTTTTACCGATATGATTTTTACATATTACAAAAAATTTGGCAACACTGTTTGTTTATAAACGAACGCAATTTATTAAAATGGTTCAAATGGCTCTGAGCACTATGGGACTTAACTTCTGTGGTCATCAGTCCCCTAGAACTTAGAACTACTGAAACCTAACTAACTTAAGGACATCACACACAGCCATGCCCGAGGCAGGATTCGAACCTGCGACCGTAGCGGTCGCGCGATTCCAGACTGAAGCGCCTAGAACCGCTCGGCCACTCCTGCCGGCGCAATTTATTACGATAACATGAACGCATGTCGTTGCCTAGTGCTTCAAATTTTTGAACTGCAAGGTATTTATTTCCGAAACTCATATCTACCAGTACTGTCAAACAAAAGACAGAAATGTAAAGTCAGAGACGTATCCTTTCTGAAAATGTTAAAGCCTACGTCCGTCCATAATATAAAACATCTAAAAATGTGCACGTAGGTGTGAAAGATAATGTTGTGTCCATTCGGCATTTATTCATGAAATTAAACGCTGCACGATTAATCATCATTTTTCTTCACGTACACTAGAATATGTAGGCTGTGCAGTTACGACTAACATATGCTGTTCATCTACATCTACGTGATTACTCTGCTATTCACAATAAAGCACCTGGCAGAGGGTTCAATGAACCACCTTCAAGCTCTCTACCGTTCCACTCTCAAAACGGCAGGCGGGAAAAACGAGCACTTACATTTTTCTGTGCGAACCCTGATTTCTCTTATTTTATCGTGATGATCATTTCTCCCTATGTAGGTGGGTGCCAACAGAATGTTTGCGCAATCAGAGGAGAAAACTGCTGATGGAAATTTCATGAGGAGATTCCGTCGCAACGAAAAACGCCTTTGTTTTAATGATTGTCACTCCAGTTCACGTATCATGTCTGTGACGCTGTCTCCCCTATTTCGCGATAATACAAAACGAGCTGCCCTTCTTTATGCTTTTTCGATGTCATCCGTCAGTCCCACCTGATGCGGATCCTACACCGCACAGCAATACTCCAGAATGGGGAGGACAAGCGTGGTGTAAGCAGTCTCTTCAGTAGACCTGTTGCCCCTTCTAAGTATTCTGCCAATGAATCGCAGTCTTTAGTTTGCTCTACCCACACAATATTAACTAAGTGATCGTTCCAATTTAGGTTATTTGTAATTGTAATTCCTAAGTATTTAGTTGAATTTACAGCCTTCAGATTTGTGTGACTTATCGCGTAATCGAAATGTAGCTGATTTCTTTTAGTACTCATGTGAATAACTTCACACTTTTCTTTATTCAGGGTCAACTGCCACTTTTCCCTCCAAACAGATATCTGATCTAAATCATTTTGCTTTCGTTTTCGTCATCTGATGACTTTACTTCTGTTTTACTCGATGACTTTCCGTCTATTACTACGAACTGACAGGAAATCACGAATCCAGTCGCACAACTGAGGCGATATTCCATAGGCACGCTGTTTGGTTAGAAGACGCTTCTGAGGAACGGTATCGAAAGCCTTCTGGAAATTTAAAAATTTGGGATCAATGTGACTTCGCCTGTCGATAGCACTCATTACTTCGTGAGTATAAATAGCTAGTTGTGTTTCACAAGAACGATATTTTCTGAAACCGTGCTGACTACGTGTCAATAAATGTCTGTTTGTATGCACCAACAAATATATAATGACCGTTCTGTGTCCTTGCAGCCCACAAGACACTTCAACATTCCATAGTCTTACCACCACAATGACTTCCAGTAGAAGGTTCAAAATATCCCGCGCCTGCAGCGGCCTCGGCGAGTCTACTTATTTTCACAAGGTCTTCGGTACAGTCAGCGAAAAATACAGCGGCCACCGCGGCTCAGCAACAGCATCTAGCGTCTCCAGTCAGTCAGTTCAGCTGCCTCCATAAGTCAGTCAGCGCGCACCCTCACACCGTACCGCGACCGTGCACCGGCCCGCCACCTTGTGGGACGGTGTGCTCTCGTTCCTAGGCAACGGCCGAAGATATTCAGAGCAGGGCCGCAGCTTTAGATAGTCGATGTGCACAGTAGATAACTAGCTAGTGCACGGCGCAGCGTGTCCAGTGATTTAACCACTGCTCTACTTCGCTCGATCTGAAAATTGGAGGATTTTAGTTTTCCGGACTCCTGAAGTACATCTAATAATCGGCGTTCCTTAGGTTAGATAGGTTTAAGTAGTTCTAAGTTCTAGGAGACTGATCACCTCAGAAGATAAGTCCCATAGTGCTCAGAACCAACCAACTAGTCTCCTCCTCCTCCAAACGGAAGATCATAGAGGAGCGGCATCCATACTCGCGTCGTCCAAAGAAAGACAGGCTCTGTCCTGAAGGCCACAAAACTGATGCTCAACGAAGAAGGACCTCTACTCATCGACTGGGTGCAAAAGTTGATGCTGAGCAGTGCTGCAATAAGTTTCTGGGCCTCAATCGGGCGGTCAAGAACAACCACCGGAGCAAATTCTAGAACTGGACACTGTTTCTCCTGAACAACGCAAGGCCACATGTGACTAAGAAGACCTAAGAGCTCCTCGGAAAATTTCGATGGGAGGTCCTGTAAAATCCTCCTTACAGGCCCGATATCTCCCTATGTGATTCACATACCTTCGGCTGCTTAAAACACTCACTGAAAATTCAAAGGTTCACCTGCGGGAAGAAAATGCTGGACACCGTGGAAAACTATATCCGTCAACAACCCAGGTATTTGTACACTGAAGCCATCGACTCGCTTCCTATGCATTGTAATCTGTGTATCATTGTCAGCCGCAATTATTTATAGCTGTACTGTTCCAAATGAACATAAATTATAATATCGTTATTAAAATTTGTTTACGTGTAACTGTAGTCTCCTTTTCATTTGGGCACACCCTATAATACTGAATCACGAAAATGCGTCATAAGTAAGCAACGGTCTTACATATAATTCTGAGCACTATAGTTGAGAAATGCCCATCTCAGTAACCACACAATAAGATCATTGAAGCTAAGAAATCATCAGCAGGCAGAACGATATTCACGTCTCCTCGTGGCGACCACGGAAAGAGGACGTTTGTCTTCACATGGCCCTATTCGAACTTAAAACTCTGCCTCATGCAACCTGATCGGCTGACAAAGCTCTGCGCTCAAAGTGCAGCTTGAAAACATGCTTTCTCATTATCCAGACAAAGACAAGACTTCACTAGTACATGGAAACAGGCGCTATAGAGTCTTTGACTCACGCTAGTGATTCACAGCTCGTACTCTGAAACATAATATGAAAGATGTTTGTAGCTGAAGGCCTCTAAACTGACACTGCAATTTGAGTTTTCTTCAGTTAGGAACCTGGCTATCTTTCCTTCAAAATAGGCACGTGCACGAAATATATTTTCCACAACTTGCATCATCTGGGAAACGTAGACGGCAGATATTCTCATTAGCCAACGGCCTTTCCGCATTGGTAACACTAGTTCCCGTCATATCACCGAAATTAAGCGCTGCCGGGCTGGGCTAGCACTTGGATGGGTGGTCATCCGGTCTGCCAAGCGCCTTTGGCAAGCGGGGTGCACTCAGCCCTTGCGAGGCAAACTGAGGAGTCTCTTGATTGAGAAGTAGCGGCTCCGGTCTCGTAAACTGACATACGGCCGGGAGAGCGGTGTGCTGACCACATGCCCCTCCATATCCGCATCCAGTGACACCTGTGGGCTGAGGATGACACGGCGGCTGGTCGGTAACGTTGGGCCTTCATGGCCTGTGCGGACGGAGATTCGGCCACTTACAAATTTTCAAGTTATGAACATACACGTAAAAACTGATGTGTATTTGTTCGGAAACGTGGACTATTTAATTCTGTCATTTTCTTTCAGCAGGTTCCACTTCTAAGCTTCTACATTTTTATGAGTTAAAACGTAACAGAACAGTAGAAGATTTGAAGTGAGAATTCTTAAATGTAATTTGTGGAATTAATGTGGTTTAGGGGAACTTTTTGTCTTTTCTATTGCAGAAATAAGTATGTGGTGCATACCGGGTGATCAGAAAGTCAGTACGAATTTGAAAACTTAATAAACCACGGAATAATGTAGATAGAGAGGTAAAAATTGACGCACACGCTTTGAATGACATGGGGTTTTATTAGAACAAAAAAAAAAAAAAACAAAGTGCACAAAATGTCCGACAGATGGCGCTGGACAGCAAAACATCAGTGACTGTGCATGACGATCGTGTATAAAAGGAGCTGTAATGACAGAGAGAATCAGATGCGCCAGCAGTCGCAGCATGTTGACGTTACCTGAAAAGGCGTTTTTAGTGAAGCTGTATTATCAGAATGGGATTCGAACGGGTAAAGGTCCGTTGACAAATGCAGCTGTGGCGAGAATGATTTCGAAGTTCGAAGCCACGGGTTGTTAGACGACAGACCACGTACTGGCCGACCGAGCACAAGGCGTAATGCTGCTGTGACAGTTCAGGAAGAAATGGAGACTATAGCGGGTTCGTCTATGCACGGGGAAGTCAGCGCTCGTGCAGTCGGACGTCGCACCGGCATTCCATACACTGCTGTTTGGTTGGCACTGAGGTGTACCCTCCGATGCTATCCGTACAAAATCCATCGGCATCATGAACTGTTACCAGGCGATTTAGTGAAGCGGAGGGCATTTGCGGTGTGGGCGTTTCAAAAGATGGCGGAAGATGACGATTGGTTGAGTAACGTGTTCTGGAACAACGATACTCATTTCAAGCTCCGAGGGTCTGTCAACGCCCACAACTGTAGAATTTGGGCTACCGAAAATCCTAGTACTGTCGTGGAAACTCTATTGCACGACGAGAAAGTCACGGTATGGGTTGGATTTACCACATCTACCGTTATCGGGCCTTTTTTCTTCGAGGAAATGCGTGATTCTGGTTTTGTAACTGCTACCGTGACGTGTGAGAGGTACGCCGATATGTTACAGAATCGCATCATCCCCAGCCTGGCTGATAAACATCTGCTGGAAAGTAAGATGTTTATGCAGGATGGCGCTCCACCCCATACTGCTAGACGCGTCAAAGATCTCTTGCGCGCGTCGTTTGGTGATGATCGTGTGCTCAGCCGCCACTTTCGTCATGCTTGGCCTCCCAGGTCCCCAGACCTCAGTCAGTGCGATTATTGGCTTTGGGGTTACCTGAAGTCGCAAGTTTATCGTGATCGACCGACATCTCTAGGGATGCTGAAAGACAACATCCGACGCCAATGCCTCACCATAACTCCGGACATGTTTTACAGTGCTGTTCACAACATTATTCCTCGACTACAGCTATTGTTGAGGAATGATGGTGGACACATTGAGCATTTCCTGTAAAGAACATCATCTTTGCTTTGTCTTACTTTGTAATGCTAATTATTGCTATTCCGATCAGATGAAGCGCCATCTGTCGGACATTTTTGGAACTTTTGTATTTTTTTGGTTCTAATAAAACCCCATGTCATTCCAAGCATGTGTGTCAATTTGTACTTCTCTATCTACATTATTCCGTGATTTATTCAGTTTTCAAATTTATACTGACTTTTTGATCACCCTGTACAATGAATAAAGCAGTGAAAGTGCAACCAGTACCGGTAGCTATCTTTCTGCTGTTGAGACTAAGTTCTCAAATGGCAAATATGGTTTAAGAAGGATGCTGAGTTCATGTTAACTCTGATGCTTGAATGTGATACCGCAATTTTTTAAAATACGATCCAGGGTGGACATCTTTACAACTCTGGTGCGAAAAGCGTATCCGCGGAAGCCGAACAGAACTGTCCTCTCCGTTTTTATGAGCACCTGATTGTGACGTGAAACAATGTTGCAAAAGCAGCAATAAACTCCTGCGGAAGAGCGTATTCGCTTTTACGACACCCGATTGCAGAAGCAATAGAAGTTGCCGCCGTATTACCCTAATAAAACCCATTTCTTAACTTTCTACATAAGTTCTCCACCCTGCCCTTTTCTTTTTACTTCGATGTTCGGCGTCTGAGAGTACCTCTTTAACGAACCCGTTCCAGACTTACTCGGAATATTCTCTTTTCTTATTTTAAGTTGGCGTTGTTGCCTCGGCGGCAGAGTTTCTTTTTCCGGGCGCGCTCCGGGCTAAAGTCTACACATTATTTCCAATTTATTCGAAACTGCTAAATAAGGTCTCGTGCGAAAAAAAATCGCGACTAAAAATTCCGGCTGGCGGTGTTCCAGGCGGGTGCTGGGTTTCGGCTGGAGATTTACGCGGT
This sequence comes from Schistocerca americana, assembly GCF_021461395.2. Taxonomy (NCBI): domain Eukaryota; kingdom Metazoa; phylum Arthropoda; class Insecta; order Orthoptera; family Acrididae; genus Schistocerca; species Schistocerca americana. The sequence goes on along the minus strand of NC_060123.1, from coordinate 275,726,973 downwards.
GGCGCGCGCCCGCCCTGCACAGACGGAAGGCTGTTAAACTGGCTGTTGGCCGGCTGTTTATGTGACGGCTGGGGGGCAAGGCACTCGAGTGTCGGGCTGGGCTGGGCCGCGCCGGGCCCTGCTAGCGCCGGACTAGCGGGGTCCCACAGGGCTCCGTCCGCAGACCACTTTAGCTGTCGGAAAAGTGGGCGGAGCACTGGTTTCTCGCGCGGAGTTTGAGAGCGATAGCCGATTAAGTATGGTCTGGTAACAAGTAGTGCAGCCTTTAGTGAAAGGCGTCAGAGCGTCAGGTGATTGACCGACCTGGTGATGACTTGTCAACGTTGCAGCTAAATGAACTGTTCGTCCTATAGCTCTCGGGAAATCTCCTGTCATACAAAAATTTTGCACCGAATTGGGATGCAGTTTTAACCTGAGAGGAAGTTTCAAAGTCGGCCGGGGTGGCCGAGCGGTTCTAGGCGCTACAGTCTGGAACCGCGCGACCGCTACGGTCGCAGGTTCCAATCCTGCCTCGGGCATGGATGTGTGTGATGTCCTTAGGTTAGTTAGGTTTAAGTAGTTCAAAGTTCTAGGGGACTGTCGGCCGCGGTGGTCTCGCGGTTCTAGACGCTCAGTCCGGAACCGCGTGACTGCTACGGTCGCAGGTTCGAATCCTGCCTCGGGCATGGATGTGTGTGATGTCTTTAGGTTAGTTAGGTTTAAGTAGTTCTAAGTTCTAGGAGACTGATGACCATAGATGTTAGGTCCCATAGTACTCAGAGCCATTTGAACCATTTTCTAGGGGACTGATGACCTCAGACGTTAAGCTCCATAGTGCTCAGAGTCATTTGAACCATTTTTTGAAGTTTCAAATCGATGCACTTATTCACACTTATTCAAAGCGCTCAACGTCCCGCTCGTCCGCAGCTCGTGATCTTGCGGTAGCGTTCTCACTTCCCACGCACGGGCTCTCGGGTTCGATTGTCGGTGGGGGCAGGGATTTTCTTTGCCTCATGATGACTGGGTGTTGTGTGTCTTTCATTATCATTTCATCATCATGGACTCGCAAGTCGCCGCAGTGGCGTCAGCTAAAAAGGACTTGCAATTTCGGCGGCCGAACACCCCGCATGGGGTCTGCCGGCCAACAATGCCGTACGATTATTTCGTTTCAACGTCACACAGGATCCGTTCGCCCTTATCAAACTGCAACAAAATTGGTTAGTTAACGTCCAGGTTCTTGTCCGGTATGCTTTCTTGATACATTTGGATCCAGAATATTGGATCTGACACTTTTATTTCGTATTTCATGATAACCACACCAAGAACGACGCACGCACAAAACGATGCTAATGAAATATGCACGTCTCATTGCAGTGCTAACTAAACACTACTGGATGCTTCTGCACAAGACGCGATTCAGCGTCACGTACACAGTTACCGTACGTTACAGAGATCGGCTTACATTATATAAGCTTCCCACGGCATTGCGTAAAGCCGTTTATGACGCCTGCAATTCATCATTGTGACTGGAGCGCGACAATAATTAAGTAAAAGGGGTGAACACAGTCTCGTTGCTTAGCGCAATGGTTAGGTTATAGGTTCGAATCTTATCAACTGTAGCGACTTTTTTATTTTCAATCTAATTAAAGGCGTTTGATGATTATTTTTATTCCGTTAATTGATTTGAACGTAAATTTTTTTATTTCGAATTCTTTCCCTCGTAATTTTCATTATCTTATTGACTTTATTCACTCTTATTTTACTTCCTAGCATTCTTTTTTTCGTTTGGAATCTGCCTGTGTCGCCTACAATCTGCAACCAAGTGCCGATGAGGACCGCTCATCGTCGGAAACGCGGTAGCTCCTTTAACTAGTGTGATAGCTTCAGGTAACGAATGCCATTACCTCGTTCCGCAACTTCCAAACTTCACAGAATCTCTTCTGCAAAGTTTTGAGGACCGGTCGTCAGTCGTGCTGAAGTAGCTCGGATAGTAGAGCATTTGCCCGCGAAAGACAAAGCCCCGAGTTCGGGTCTCCGTCCGGTACGCAATTTTAATTTGCCAGGTTCAAATGGCTCTAAGCACTATGGGACTTAACATCTGTGGTCATCAGTCCCCTAGAACTTAGAACTACTTAAACCTAACTAACCTAAGGACATCACACACATCCATGCCCGAGGCAGGATTCGAACCTGCGACCGTAGCGGTCACGCGGTTCCAGACTGAAGCGCCTTTAACCGCACGGCCACACCGGCCGGCAATTTGCCAGGAAGTTCCATATCAGCGCACACACCACTGCAAAGTGAAAATCTCATTCTGACGTCATGAAATAGTATATTCCATGCGAAATTATTCAAAAGTAGTCACTTTCGCCGTAATAATTTCATTAAGAAATCAATTATTACTGGAAATTTGCATTAAATATGCATTCCGTTTGTTACAGCATAGCTTACAGAATCGTCTTACTCAGTTTAGCTTCCATCGCTTGCTGTGCTAGAATAGAATTCCAGGTGGTACAGTATATTTTGTAGAAGCAAGTAAAACACAAATTCGCATGGGACCACGCACATTTAATGAAACTCACTGCCTAACAGTGACACGTATTTACCAGAAGTGACACCGGAAACCACTTCATTCAAAATCGGAAAGACTGTGGTTTTTTCGGTCAGCTTCGATGCGAACTTTGCGTATTTGATCATTCATCTGAAAGCAGGTGTGCTACATTGATGTAGAAGTAAATAATGAATTTTTATGGGATCTTCCCTCGAACCGATTTCTCTGCTAGTCCTTCGTAAGTTGGAAGCACATTGAATATTTTTCGTGAATATTTTAATCTGCCCGTAAAATTAACAACACCGAGTTGTCAAACTAGACTGCTTGTGGGTGGATGATTTTTAAATAATTTTGCATGACTTACGCTATTTAATGATATGTATGCTGTACGGTGAAACTGAACCAGAAGAAGAACACAGGCAGGCTTTGAACCCGTACTGACTGAACTTAAGCCGCTGTGCTAGACTAACTTGGTCGTAAGATGGCTAACGTTACGTTTATAGGAAGTACGCATAAACGTTAAAAATGTCCTCTCCGTTTTTATGAGCGCCTGATTGTGATTTCTCCTCAACTAGGGCCATCGCATGAAACACCGTTAGCCAGGTACCTGGGTAGTTACCCACCCTCAGGGGTAAAAACAAAAGGGTTCAGTTGTGTTTCGGTCACGAAACTAAATTATTTTTAAAAGCTTGTAAGTAAAACAATATCCCCTTGAATTTCCCTTCATGAGATCCTTCCTCTCCACTGCAGAGCCGCCAGTTTCCAGGTAAAGGAGGGGAGGTGGAGAGGGGAGGGGTCGAGGGGGACAGTGATCGCTTTCCTGAAAAATTCTTTAAATAAATAAATAAACTGTATTCTATACACTACCTTTTATCCCCTAAATTGTTTAAATGAACAATATTCCATACACTGTCTAAATTGTTTAAACAATATTCCATACACGGCAGTCGATTTAACTAAATAAATAAACAATATTCCATACACTGCCATAAATAACTAAACAATATTCTGTACATTGTCTAAATTGTTTAATCAATATTCCATACACTACAATCGAATTCCCTCCAAATGACCGATCGGCTGTGTCTTTTTCCCACCAATTTCTGAGAGGGAGGATGGGAGGGAAGAGGGTTTACCAGAGGGGGGAGAGGTTAATTAATTGATCAATTTAATTAAGTAGTCAATCTAATTGATAATAGTGAAAGGGGCTATTCCAATAACTCAGACCTGAAAGTGTACCTGTAGTGGCAACGGAGGAGGTTTCGTGTGGGGGAAGGGGAGCGGTGGGGGAGCAGTAGGTTAAGGACCAGCCAATAAAAGGAAGGATCCTAAGGACCTGTCAATCAAAGGAGAATAGTAGGTGAATGACCTGATTGCATAGCTGACGTTGATGTAGGCAACCTGTACTAACAAAATGCCCTGAAACATAGTTTGTCCTTCTACCACTATAATCCAAACAAAAATTTCAAATTTTAATTGGCTCTTTCCTTCATGTACAGCCGTTATTAAATGGTCCGTCTCTCCCAGTTCATTGGTCTGTCTCACCTGTACACTTATGAGTGAGATGCAGCAGCAGGAGGAGGAGGAGATGAGTGTTTAACGTCATGTCAACAACGAGGTCTTTAGAGATGGAGCACAAGATCGGATTAGGGAATGATGGAGAGGGAAATCGGCCGTGCCCTCTCATAGAAACCATCTCGACAACTGCCTGAAGTAGGTAAGTCACAGAAAACCTAAATCTGGGTAGCCGGACGTGGATTTGAACTGTCGTCCTCCCGAATGCGAGTCCATTGTGCTAAGTGAGATGGACCACTAATGATTTTTTTTATTTTGTCATATTTCTTGTATTTTATCTGGTAGTGCCTCAGAAATGTATCATACTTAACTTTATATGACATTCCATATGAACATGCTTCCACAATACAAAAAAATGTTGAAAAACGCACAAACTTTACGCTGAAGAGAAAGGGGTCCAACTCTCTTGGACGTACCCTAATTTAATGCCATTCTTCATTCATTGCAGTGACATCATAGTACATTAACGCACTCATTCCTAAATTTTAATACACAGTGTGATACATAACATTCAATATAGAACAATGTTTAACGTTCTGAGCGATTTCTGGTTTTGTTTGTTTGTTTGTTTGTTCATGGACCTACTCAAAACGCCTAACAGACACTTATTAAGCAGGCGTTTCTACAGGGCTCAACATCAGGTCTTTCAAACTGAAGTCACCTGACAATGAACAAAGATCTCATTATTTTCACTTTCTTGTGGGACTTGCGAAACTGACACATGGTAACGTGCACCACACATTTGTCTGCAGCGACCAAAATTACCCTTCTAGAGGATCCGTTCGAAACTTATTTAATGACAAATACTTGCCATGCACTGAAAATATATTCAGTTAAATGAATGATTTCTGTTATTATTGCTGATGTTGTATGTAGAAAATAAAAAATGTGTCAGGTGTAACTCTTCACGTATGTTTAAGAGAAAGGACAAGTGTCGACAGTGGCAAACTTTCCCCACTGCAATAGGAACTTGACCAAATTTTCCAAGTGATGGGCACTGACATCAACACTCCATATTGGTTCTCTTAGTGGATTTCGGAGGCGTCAGCCACTCTTAGGAAAAACGTTAAATAAATAAATACGTGTCAGTTGTCGCCGGCTCTGTACCCCATGCCTCTGTATGCAGCTGCCACAGGCAGCATGATGAAAGAATCTTCATTACACGGCAATAAGCATCAAATGCGAACGCTCGCTATCGGAAATCACAAATTTATTAAAATATTCCTTGTTACTGTGCCGTGGTCGAGCAAATTCCTTGCAAAACCACAACGTTTCGTCGTCATCTGCGGAGGACGTCTTCGAGGGGGCTGTAGGTTCTATGAAGCTCTACATCTGACCGAAGAAAAATGTTATTCCTTGTGACCAAATGTTTCCGAAACTCGCACGCAGTTTCCCGTCAACGTTAGCTGTCGTCCAACACTGCTGTCGTCCTCGCTGGTAGATTGATACACAACTCCTTCAGCAGTGGGATCCAGGTATCCTTCAGTTTTATACCTTCCGATTAATTTTATTGATGTGTTTAGCAATTTTTATCGCCTCTTTGTATAGTTTATCTATACGTTTCTCCAAGAAATTCATTTGACTACAGCTGAACAGCCCGGTAAAGTTTAATATGTACGACAATATTTATTTTTCTCACACTTATCAGCGTTTTGTTGAATTTCTTCGCACTGTTATTCATAATATGACAGTAATTAGAATGAAAAATTTCCACTGAATATTTCAGTGGTTTCACTGATTTTATTTATTCTGAGAATGAAAACATGGTGCATGTGGACCATAATCGTACTTGGACTACGTTTTAATTCTCAAAGAACATCCGGGCTGTGAACTCCCACAGAAATAAAATTTCACGGATTTTTTATTCTGCTGAGAAGCGAATGTCAGCATGTCATTTCAGCGCTGTATTTTGGGATGATACATTATACCATAGATTAGAATTTCACATGTTTATGGAGAATGAAAACGATACACTTCTGTATGTTTTAAAATCATGACTTCGCGTTTATTTATTGGTATTTATGTGCAGGAAGCTGGTGGTCAAACCACATATTTACGTACTGAATTGTGTGTCTTCATGTTGCATACTCAATTTTTCTAGCAAAATATGGATCTGTGTATCAGCTCCACTCCACATAGAAAGCACTTCGTCCATATACCTTTACCAGTACGCCATATGTTTCTTCAATTGTTCTGATTCGAAGAATTCTGTTTCAGATCTTTTAGTGCATGTTTTTGGTAATGATGGGGATAGTGGGAAACCAACTGTTGGCCCAGGTGCTTGACAGTGATAGTGGTTTTCTCCTTCTCACTCATGGGGCGAACATAAAGTCTCTACAAATTTTTGTGATATTATAGCTAAATCCATTTTTGCTGCAGGCAGTGTGACATAAAAGTCACAACAGAACAACTAACTGATTTTGTTTGTGGCTGTTTACATGGGGTGGCGTACGACCATATGCAGGAGGATTTCACCAGAGAATTTAGAAAGCTAAGGACCACAAGGTTGGCAAAAAAGAATTTGGTAACAAATTAAAACTTGGTGACGAGGGACGTCCTGGGAGGTCGTTCTTAATTAGAGATACGGTGGGACGCATGGATTTGAAATCGCATAAAGCCCCTCTGCATGTACTGCGAAATTGAATAGGAATATAGGTCTTTCACATCCCACAGTTTAGAAAACCCTGCGATATACAGTGAAGAAACATGCATACCACGTCTATATTCCGATTAGCATGAAGCTGGGATTTGTGCAGCCCGACAGGCTGTGTTTTATGTTCTGTTACAGGCGGTAGAAAAGAAGAATCTCAAAGTACATGTATTTTTCAGTGATGAAGCAGCATTCCATACATGTTATCATGTGAATAAACGCCATTGCAGGATCTTTGCAAACGAACAACCATACACAAAGCAATAGTGAGTGTGATACTCCCAAAGTTAATGTGTGGGTAAGGATCACTAGGACTACCGTCTGTGGTCAATTTACGTTTGCAGAGAAAACAGTTATTGGAGACACATATCCGATATGTTGGAAACATAACTGCAGTTACAGTTGACACACCATAGGATTGAGGACTCAGTTGTTTTGTAGCAGGAAGAAGCAGCAAGCAGTTTTTCCTCAGCCCTGTGTGATTATTTGGATGCAGCGTTTCCCAGCAGACGGAATGAACGGAGTTCTCAAAGGCTTTAAGCCTCTCCGGATCTGATGCCTTTTAATTTGATTCCGAGGTGTCTCATCAAGGCTAAAGTGTACTGGGTGAAGAATAACGGCATAACAACTAACTAGAGAAGCAGACGATCAGCTCTCCCCTCCTGTGTTGAACAGAGTGTTTTTGTCACTGGAAGATCACTGGCAGGTATACCAACAATGGAAATGCACCGATTTGTGGTTCTGTTGGGATGCCTGTCGCATTATACACTGTAGCGCCAAAGAAACTGGTATAAGCATACGTATTTATACAGAGATATGTAAACAGGCAGAATACGGCGCTCCGGTCGGCAACACCTATATAAGTCAGTAAGTGTTAGGCGCAGTTGTTAGATCGGTCACTGCTGTTACAACGGCAGGTTATCAAGATTTAAGTGAGTTTGAATGTGACGTTATAATCGGCGCACAAACGATGGGACACAGCACCTCCGAGGTAGCGATGAAGAGGCGATTTACCCCTACAACTTCGCGAATGTACCGGGAATAGCAAGAATCCGATGAAACAAAAAAATCTCCGACATCGCTGCGACTGGAAAAAGATCCTACAAGAACGGGACTAACGACGACTGAAGAGAATCGCTCAGCGCAACAGAAGTGCAACCCTTTTGCAAATTGTAGCAGATTTCAATGCTGGGCTATCAACAAGTGTCAGCGTGCGAACCGTTCAACGAAACATCATTGACATGGGCTTTCGGAGTCGGAAAAAATAGGAGTGGGCTGCAGGGAAAGACGGGTGATACATAATAAGTACAAGAAGCCAAGAGGGAACAATGGGGCAGGAAGATCAAGGACGAGGTGCTCGGATTAAAAAGGGTGGAAGACAGGGATACAGTCTTTCGCCCCTGATGTTCAACGTCTACATCGAAAAAGCAATGAAGGAAATAAAAGAAAGGTTCAAGAGAGGAATTAAAAATCAGGGTGAAAGGATAACAAGGATCAGATACGCTGATGATGCTGCTGTCCTCAGTGAATGTGAAGAAGAATCACAGAAACTGTTGAATGGAATGAACAGTCTAAAAGATATACATTGAGTATAAAACGAAGAAAAACTGAAGTAGTGAGAAATAGCAAAAATGAGAACAGCGAGAAACTGAAAATCAGAATTGATGGTCACGAAGTAGAAGAAGTTAAGGAATTCTGCCACCGACGCAGTAAAACAAACCATGACGGACGGAGCAAGGAGGACGTATTAAAATGACTATCACAGGCAAGAAGGGCATTTCTAACCAAGAGACTTCTACTAGTGTCAAACAATAGACCTTAATTTCGGAAAGGACGTCTGGGGCACAACATTGTATGGTAGTGAAACATGGGCTGTAGGAAAAGCGGAACAGAAGAGAATAGAAGCATTTTGAGATTTGGTGCTACAGAAGGATGTTGAAACTGGGGTGAACTGGCGAGACAAGAAATCAGGTTATATGCAGAATCGGTGAGGTAAGTAATATATAGAGGTCTGTAGGGGAAACAATCCTGTGTTGTTGGTATTAGTGGTGTGCTGCCTGACACAGTCAATTCCATTAAATATTTAGACGAAACGTTGCAAAGCGATGAGCAATGGAACGAGCACATGAGGTCGGTTGTAAAAAAGGCGAATGGTGGGCGATAAAATTCAAGGAAAGCATACATCTTTTGCATAGGAAACTGCTACTAGAGCAGTTGTGAGAAACATTCTTGAGTACTGCACGGTTGTTTAGGATCCCCAAGAGGTCGTATTAAAATGGTTCAAATGGCTCTAAGCACTATGGGACTTAACATCCGAGGCCATCCGTCTCCTATACTTAGAACTACTTTAACCTAACTAACCGACGGACATCACGCACATCCATGCCCGAGGCAGGATTCGAAGCTGCGACCGTAGCGGTTGCGCGGTTCCAGACTGAAGCGCCTAGAACCGCTCGGCCACAACGGTCGGCCAAAAAGGGGTTCCAGGAGAGCGGAGAGAACGTATTTTGATACTGATCATACAATGTAAGCCTCCACGGCCGGTATTGTCTTCACTTAAAACTTCCGGGCTGATAGGCCGTGTTCGAATTATAAAACTCCCCCCTGACGTTTCGTCTCCGACTGCGGGAGACATCCTCGGAGGTACAGCGGCGAACTGCGAAGATAACTCGAGGAAGCCCTGATTATATAGGCAGTACAGAGGGCGTCACTGTCGATCACGTGGCGACGGCCTTGAGATTGCCTCTGGTAATGCCAACATTCTCGATTTTACCCAGTTTAACACCTTCGTCTTTCCATCGTCTCGATAGCCTCTCTATACATGCGTTCACAATAATGCGAGGTTTTTGATATGACGCTCGTCTCGCTGAATTTTATTTCATGATGACCTTCCTGGTAAACATATTCCACTACGGTCGATTTATCCGTGTGACCCAGGCGGCAATTCCTCTTATGTTCAACAAGACGAGTGCTCACACTTCTCTTTGTGCTACCGATATAAACTTAGCCACAACTACACGGAATTTTATATACCCCCGGTGTAGCCAAAGGGTATCGTGCATCTTTTGCCGATCTTAAATATTCTTTTATTTTTCTGGTGGGTGTGAAAATAGTTTCCACCCCATACCTGCTTAAAACTTTCCCAATGCGGCCTGTGCCCTTACTAATGAATATAATAATCAGCGCTTCCTCGACTTATCTTCGCAGTTCGCCGCTGTACCTCCGAGGATGTCTCCAGCAGTCGGAGACGAAACGTCAGGGGAGAGTTTTATACTTCGACCACGGCCTAATCAGCCCGCAAGTTTTAAGTATTTAGATACTGTTTTGCAACTCCGTCTATTCCTAAAACTTGTTCCATTATTAAGAAATAACACGAATGTACAGATTTCCGTCTTAGTAAGCCTTTTAATGATGTGAGTGTTTTGGGGGCGTCCGCATTGCAGAAATGCCTCGGGTTTTTTTGACGTCACGCTATGAGGGCCGGGAGCTTCCAGGGAAGTGCGCCGTCAGCCCGTGGCCGGTGCTGAGGGCGCGTGAGTCGCCGCGTTCGGCAGAAGGCCCGGGTTATCTCTGGCTTCCGCGTTATGTACGGAGCCGCTTCCCAGTAGGCGCGCTGCCTGCTCCGCCACGCGACCGCCACCCGTTCCGCGAACCGCGGCTGCGCCTGGCACGCGTCGTTTGCTCTGCCTCTGCCATGTGTGTGTGTGCGTGTGTGTCAGCTGTTGCTGTCTAGATGCGTCACGGCCGCGAGCACCTGCGGCGCGGGCTTTGCCCTGAAAAATTCTGAGCGCGCCTTTCGTGCCTAGCGGACCTGCGGGAATAAAGAAAAAAAAACTGTGACAAGCCACTTGGCTTCCGGAGAACCCGTCTGCCTCGCTAATTTCGGGAAATTACGATTCCGTTGTTAATTGCTGTAACTAAGTCACCACATAACAGAGTGGTTAGCCTTTTGTTACAGCTACATGGGCATTGTGAGGAAAGGACAAGTGGCCATTACGGAAGATAGAGGAGCTGGACAAAAATATGGAAACACGAAAAACACTGCACAGTACCATGCCTAGGACGGCGTAGGAAGCCGGCCGCTGGAACCGCACGACCGCTACGGTCGCAGGCTCGAATCTTGCCTCGGGCATGGATGTGTGTGATGTCTTTAGGTTAGTTAGGTTTAAGTAATTCTAAGTTCTAGGGGACTGATGACCTCAGATGTTAAGTCCCATAGTGCCCAGAGCCATTTGAACCATTTAATCGTTTTGCAAAATCTGTTACATATTCTCGATGATTAATAGCTGCTAGCTGCCAACCAGCTTCACACACCTGGGGATGAAATACATCGACTGACACTGCGTGACCTGTGGAGGCGACGAAACAACACGGCGGATAGCATTGAGTATACAGACGCTGTTGCCGTGCCGGAAGAGGATTAGCTAAAACTCAGTAAAGCATCAGTTACACTCTCGCGTTCGTCCCGGTCTGATGTTAAATCCTTATAGCGCCATGCCAGCTTGAAGGAACGGTTAGATGTCACACGACGCAGTATTGTAAATATGTTTTTCAGATTGTGCTCGAAAGATTTGTGTTAAGTGTTTTACTGTTTTCCTTTCACGAGATGTAAGGATTTGTGTGCTACTATGATGAATTTTTACTCAGATAAGTGCAGTGTAAGCTTTTCGCGTGAAATAGGGATTGTTTAGATCGTAATTTTAGAACTCCAGTAGGACTTCATGTACTATATATGTTGCTTTAATCGGGGATTCTTGTATTAGCCCCTGAGCCATATTAGCAGTACTTCACTTACACGTGAACTGAATGTGGGAACTATTGAAATTAAACTGTCTTTTAGGATAAAATGACCAGACCCGCTAAAGAATTTCATTTAAATGTAAGAAGGAAAGAGGAATAGATCATAACATCTTGTCGATTACAAGATCGTTAGAGACGGAGCACAAACTTGGACTGGGTTAGGGTAGGGAATCAGTCCCCTTTCAAGGCAGCCGTCTTGCCATAGCTTCAAGTGATGTAGAGAGATCACGAAAACATCTAAATATGTATGGTTGGAGGGGAATGTTAAGGGTCGTTCTCCCGAGGCCAGAGTCCCACCATGGGGCCACCTAACTCCATCATTGACGTATGGATCATGTTGGATTATGTACTGATTATCTCGACTTTAACTAGTGAATTTCCTGGCGGACTAAAAGTCTGGAACTAGGACAATGACTTCCAACGGGCTTTACTTTTAGTAGTACACAGAGCGGCTGTTGCGGTTAGCGAGTGAGAGGGTAGTTTTAGGTAACCAGTGAGCGGATGTACTTTATGCTCCAAAATGTAAACCATTCTGTTTTCTTCGTGGATTATTCTCTCGCGCCGCCCTAACACCGATAAGTTCTCTGTGTGTCGTCCAGCAGTTTTCAACCTATATAGCTTCTTCTAGGAAAGCTAGTGCAAGCAGATGCAGAGTGTAAACTTGGGTTTGCGGGAGGTAGCACCGTTTCGTGGATCTCGACTGATTAATGTATACTATTAATGTTCTGAAGGTGAAGCTAACTTTGATATCAATAGCGTTTAAAACTAAAACCAATCAGTACAGCTGAGTGAAAAAAAAATTAAAAAATTGTTTCACGATTATTAAGGGGCATACGTTCTTGTACCTATCGGTAACAAGGGAAGAGGAGGTTTATTCTTGGCTTCGACGGAATGGTTTCAATGCACTCTTTCGAATCCTGAATTTATCGGGGTTAAAATACACGTATCTTAAGGTTAACTGCAAGATGTACAAAAACCAGACAGCAGCTGTACAAGTAAAAAATGCGAAAGAAAGGCACTAATTGAACATCCTACAAATTATTCAATCAGTATTTTGAGCAAGCAGTGAAGGAAAGCAACGACAAATTTGCAAACAGGATTTAAAGTTCAGGGAGAATAAAAACATCAAGATTTGCTGGCATTAGTATTATTTCAGATTTTTGGCAAAAGGTAGACACTAAAAATGAATGTAAAACTTAGTAATGAAATCCACCAGCTGTCTTATTAATAATGGTTTTACTTCGTTAATACACATTTCGAAACACAGCTTCATCTTAAGGGCTTCGGTGGAAGTTACTTAGCTGTGATGCCGTCTGCAACAGAAATCAACAAAAATCGCAGATACACATTGAAAGTTTCTGTATAGGTCTTACAACTGCTTCTGAGCAGCGTAGTGCTACATAAGCCGAACGTGTGCAATGCTCGTTGCTTTCGCAATATAACAGATAAATGTGTGTGTGTGTGTGGAATTGTCAGAACAAAATAGAAATTCGAATTAAAGTTGCCTGCCAGAAACAAAAGAGAAGCGATTTGCTAAGGTTACGGATCGCTCTACTGTGTACAGCAAAAACTTACGTCCCCTCAAGATCAACAAAGTGTGCCAGGCAGCTCTCGTCTCCTCCGAATCTCCGTCCTCGAATCTCTGATGACTCCTCTGCGGCTCGTCCCCAAATACACAAAAACTTCTTTGCTCCTACTCAGCATCGAACCTTTCAAAAATTCAACGTCGAGGGGACGACTCCAGGCTACTGCCAATGTGACGGATGAGAAATGTAACATAATTAACGAAAAATTCTGGAAGGGATAACCAACTTACCATTTTTAGCACACGAGACACACATTTTACCGTATCGAAGTTGGCACTGAGTTGAATTTTGGAAAAGTGGAGGATGGGCAGGACGAAGGAGCTTTTCGGGCATCCGCTGAGAAATGGTCAGGGAGCCGGGAGACATTCGTGGGCAGAGCGTTAGAGGAGACAAGAGCTGATGGTCAACTGAGGCTGCTTGGTACACTTTGCTGGTTTTGAGTAGACGAAAGTTTTCGCCACTCCGTACTGTTCGCACTGGTCGCTTCTCTTATGTTTATGGTACACAACTTGTCTTGCAGATTTAATTCGAATTTCTATTTTGCTTAGATACTCTCAGATAAGGATATTTTGGTACGCCATTCTCCATGCAGTTTTCCTTGCATTTGGCACCTCTTACAGTGTTATTTTCACCTTTTTGTCAACTCAGTTCGTAATGCAATTAATCCTGTTTCTCTGATAACTGTTTATTAAATTTCCTAGAACTTAAGAGAAAATAATATTGTCAAAGGCGGACTTAACTTCCATTTCAATATCCCAAAATTGTTCTACGATTTCCTCGGTTATATAATCCTGATATAGCTTGCTATATTGTGCTGGCCTTGCGAACGGTGGCCTAGTACAACGATGAATTATCTATAACTGTGAGAAAGCAACGAGCATTGCACGTGCTTGGCCTACGCAGCACGACGCTGCTCGATAACATTTATAAGGCTTACAAACCCTCAACATTTCTGGCGTGTTGACATCACACTGAAGAGCCTAACATAACAACTGAATACCCGATAATGAAGATGTGCTTCGAAATGTGCTTCGTCAGAGTAAAAACTCTATTGATAACACAGTAGACGGAATTGATTATTAAGTTTTACAAGCGAGGGAATTCTGTCGGAAATAGGAAAGAAATTGCATCATGAGCTGAACGTAGTGGACAGCGGCTTTAAAAGCAGTTGTTAGATGAACGACAACAAACTTAAACCAAGGTAATTAACTGAAAATTGGAAATTTGTGGTTAGGTCTTATGGGACCACCTGCTGAGGTCAGCGCTCCCTAAGATTAGGCACTACATAATCTAACTTCAACTAACTTACTCTATGGACAAGACACACACCCATGCCTGAGGGAGGACTCGAACCTCCGACAGGGAGAGCCGCGCGGGGCGTGACAAGGCGCCTCAGACCGTGCGGCGGTAATTAACTGAAGTCGAATTAAGACAGGTGACGCTGAAGGAAACAGATTACGAACTGAGAGACTGAAAGAAGTAGACGAGTTTAGCTATTGTGGTAGCAAAATAATTACCATGGCAAAAATAAAGACGATGTAGATTGTAGATCGATATTACCAAGGAAAGCTTACATCGAATATAATTTCAAGTCTTAGGAAGTTTTTTTAAAATTATTTACTTGTTATGTAATGTTATATGAAAGCGAAACATCATAAATTAGCGGTTCAGTCAAGAAAAGAACAGAAACTTTTAAAGTATTTTGTTACAGGAGAATGCTGAAGATCAGATACGTAGACGTAGTAAAGAAGACAAAAACCCTTACTCCGAAAAGATAATGAAAAGAGGGGATAGTTTTGCAGGGCACGTCTTGAGTCATAAACGAGTGATTAATCTGATAGTGCAGGAAAATGTGGGACGCAGAACTGTAGAAGGAGAAACAGTAAGCCGATTTAAACGAATGTAGTGTGCGGAAGTTGGAACGACTAATGCAAGATAAATTTGCTTGAAGAGCTGTCTTCGGACAGAGATCTGTCTTTTTCATGTGGAATATGGTGTGTTTACAATGGTTAAAGATATGTGATCAGTAGAGCATGACGTAATATAATTTGTTTCGAATTAGTAATATCAAACTTAAACAGAATCATTGTTAGACTTTCTTGTTGTGAAGAAAGAGATGAACCTGTTAACGTGTTTCCTTGTCTAATTTATAGAGATGTCCCAGCATCAAATTAAGGAATATTATGTAAAAGAATATTACTTAAAACGTAATATTTCGGTAGGAAGAAGTGGGAGGTGAAGTCAGATTACTACAACAACAGGAAGTGAAGAAGAAAAAAGCTGCTTAGAGATCAGATTTTGTAATGTGACACGCAAAGGAATAGATGCTTTACTGTAACTGTATGATCAGAATTCAAAGAATTTAGCGAAAAAGTTATTTGTTAATAAGTGATAAAACTTACAACATGATATTCTTGGTGTTCTCGAAGCGAGAGAGATACTGAACTTACATCCAGTTAGTTATTCCTTGGATGGTGAAGTATTTTTGAATACAATTTTGTTGCAGATCTTCTCAGTACATGGTTACTAAATTTCTTCTAGATAACGGGGACCGTTAAGTGTATTGTTTTGTATGACCCTTGAACGCAAGGATACCTATGCTGGGAGACAGTTGCCGGCTAGGACCAGCCAGCTAATGGCAACCTAACAGATCTGCAGAGTTACCTGAAAACTCACTTCTAAAATTTATCTCTTTTTTTTGTACTAACATTCATTTAGAACAACAATAGCGCCAACCACTATATTGTGCTGTTTTGCTTGATGGAACCGAGTCTTATGAACAGGACGCAACAATTTTTCTCAGTTTCGTTAAGTAGCCAACAAGTAAAGTCTGGGTTGTGGGGTCAGTGTCCACCATAGTTTCAGAAGCCATTTGGTGAAAGTCTTGTACTGAGAGGTCACGCACCAAAACAAATACTAAGACCTTCTAATATAGTGTCTGATGTTTATCTTCGTGGTCTACGCTATCGGAAGTTGCGAAGCCTGCTCACAGTCTTCAGTTACAGGTTGACATGCTGACGGCTACAGCCTAGATATTCACATTTCTCTCTATCGCTTCTCGCACCGTAAGGTACTTCTCTAAATATCATATTATATTTACTTATTAATACTGTAGTTTTTTTTAATTGACGCTTTGGCAGCCAGTAAGACTTGATGACCAATAATTTCATAAATGGTTCAAATGGCTCTGAGCACTATGGGACTTAGAACTACTTAAACCTAACTAACCTAAGGACAGCACACAACACCCAGCCATCACGAGGCAGAGAAAATCCCTGACCCCGCCGGGAATCGAACCCGGGAACCCGGGCGTGGGAAGCGAGAAATAATTTCATACTCTTTTCTTCCGATTTCAGTGTGTAATAGTTGTTTGCTTAAATACGTTGAAACACGCCTGTCTCAGCCACCTTTCATTAAAATATTATTTCTGACGATTAACTTGACTTCACCTAGCCCAGCAGATTGCTTTTCTGCTATTTGCTCGTCACATAACCATGCTTGGGAGAAGGATTGTTTGGGGAACCAACCGTAATGATTTTATTTCCTTTTATCTCAATCAGCATGCTTTGCTACATTTTAACCATAAGCTAATCGCGGTCAACTCTGTGATGTATGAAATTGTGGTTAATTATGACTGATTGTGCAATCATAGAATCAGCAGTGGTTTCTTGTGATTATAGCGTGGGAACGTCCGTTGAATTTTAGGTTTTAAAGCTGGCTCGTGCCGTGCCCGACTCGGAGGCAGTTTGTCCAGCTCTTTTTGAAAGTACACCATGCGACTGGTCAGTGAGACAAGCGCCTGGACAGTGGAATTTTCTACAGAACTCTCATTCGAAATTTTGTATGATAAACTGGTGAGGGGCTGAGTAACTGACACTGGCATTTCTAGTTACCAACTGTTCGGGCAAAACGTTCGGCGCGGGGTTTTCTCTTGTGCGGCCACCCCCACTCTGGGAGGGTGTGCCAGAGCTCAGCGTCTGGGATGTTTTAGAAAGTGGTTGGTATCAGTTAGACAGGGTCTGACGTTGCGGTAACACATGCTGCTGAACTTGGCGTGTTTAATTCTTTATGGTTTTCAACTTAGTTTCCAAGGGCGGCTTGGTTTTTTCATCAGCCACCCCCATTAGGATTTCATGATTGTGGTCTACGAGTTTTCTTGAGCGGAATGAGTGATCACAAGCCAGGTTTGACGGAAACGGCACGCAATTCAAAGGAATTATTGGTGAACTTTTTCTAGTGTTTTCTCTCCACTGCTGTAGCGTCCGATCTCGCCGAAGGCACGATCTTTTACTGACAGAAGAATGTTAATAGAACTTATTACGAAATCAAGCCCCGCAAGGAACAACAATATTATGATGAACCATGCTTATTAGATCAATCCTAAACTTCGAGTAGAGAGTGCCTCATTTTAATAAAGTCCTTTCCATGGAGTATGTTTCGCTACTCTTTTCGCCTAAATGCATCCCACCACACCTTTCACTTCCTGTAGTTAATGAGAATAACTGTCCTCTCTTGATAAATATTTTTTTTAAACCACCAGTAAAATTAATTCCCTGATTTGTCGTACTGGAGTTGCGCATTTTCAGATAACCCTTAGGGCCAAATATTTTGTTCTCTTGTGGAGTTCGGACGACATTGTGCTCATTGAAATTTACCCATAGATGGCACTGCCTGATTTTGATAAGAAGAACAATAGTTCCATCAAGACCATCTAATATAACGGAATGTGTATCCCACCTTATACTACTCCCAAATTTCAGAAGGAGGGTCCGTCTTAGTCACACACTTTTAAAACTGCGAGTAGGCACCTTTTAATATGTAAACTTTTGATACACAGAGTATTTCAGTTATCGATATACTTGGGCTTTTCTCGATATTACGATGTCGTATTGCCCTTGCTTTTTCCTTACATCCACGAGATTAATCTTAACTCGTTGACTGCCACGAGGCTAGTGGCAGACAGAGCCTAGTCTCATACCAACAATGAGTTTGTAAAACATGTAAAATAAGGTTATTTTAATTCAAATTTATACGTATCCCGTGCAGGATAAAATTCCGAAAAAATCTAGGTTGCCTGCACATACGTCACTTATCAGTGCAACATGAGAGGTTATTGTGACATGAGAATGCTGAATGCTGCAGGTTTGTCAACTCTCAACGAGAACCAGGAACAAAAATTGCGTGTAAATAATAGGTACAACGTAAGCGAAAAGAAAGGAAACAATCACGTTTACCACCTGCAATGTATTGGGTAGGCGTGTATAGTGTATCATGGAGGATGCAGGTACATAGTAGTCAGTGCATCTGTAAATAACAAGGTGGTCAGAGGTTTCAAAGTGTCGCTACCTTCTTCTCTTGTTTCAAAGCTTCAGACCATTCATGAGCTTCAGGAAGCTTCAAGTAACACTCCATACATGTTCTTCAACTTTTCTGTTTATGTTTGTGTAAATGTCAGACAATGGCCTTTCCCAAAATTCTAACTGATGATAACAAAAAAAAAAAAAAAAAAAAAAAAACCGAGACCGGCTGCAGTGTTGACCTTCCTCGATGACGAGCAGAGAAACGGTAGCGAAGTTATCGATCGTTCATATCGTAATTGGGGATGACGCTTGGGTGAAGCATGTCAATTGTGGAACAAAAACGCAGTCGATGGGATGGGGACACACAAATTCTCCCAAGAAATTGTCTCAAACGCTGTCAGCAATAAAAATCATGGGCACTGTGTTTTGGGGATTCTAATGGAGTTACTCTCGTTGATTTCATTGAACGTGGCACAACATTTAACTGCATCTCAGTATAAATCAGTAGTTAAAATTGCAGATCACAGATTTCTACAGAGACGGTACTGGAAAACTTGTGCCCCACTGCGGTAAGTGCCTCCATTTGAATGGCGATTATGTAGAAAAATGGCATAAGAGTGTGCCTCTGAAATGTATTTGAAAAGTATATTGTACCCTATTTCCTGTATACTGGCGTCACCTCAGTCAAGAAATAAAAAGTAATGCACCACAGCAAGTAGAACGGTAAGGAACAACAACTGCAGCCCAAGGCCGCATTTAAAACCACGTTCATCCACAGTACATGTTTCCTCAACAAGTCACATGTGACTGTATATACAATACTAAACTTAGTGGAACTTGCAGCCGCCGGCAGGCACAGGGCACCAGGTATGAGACTCTGTTGTGTCCACCGACGAACTTTTGGTAGTCTACATGTTAGGTAAATAGTGTAACAACAGAATGATGGTACCTAGGCTACATTCAAGAGTACATCTTTCTGTGGGTCGCACTTGCTAGAGGAATATGTGGTGTCGCATATCGATACCATCCCACTGGCGTCCTACAGTTGGCAACAGAACAGGATGTTTCCATCTGACGCCGACAGTGGTCACATGGGATCTGGTGGACCAAATAGTGCCTGTCTGCCCCAGCAGCGTTGTACTTCGAGTGCCCTCTGCTGCCGCAATACAAGACGACCGGCGGCAGCCGCCGGTCGCACTTGCATTTGGAGTCATTACGCTACGATGCCTTATTGACATTGAGAATGGGACTCTATTTCTTGTCGTTTTATTTGCAATGAATCTTAGTACATTTGGGGAAATACAAGCAACGTAAATGTTCTATTTGCTGTGATAATTTTATCGCTGATCATTTCAGCTCCTGTCCAGCTTTCCTATGACGACAGTTGCCTCACTGCTCTGTAGGCCATTTCTCCATACTGCCACCTTCAAAGTCATACACAACAGAACTGATGCCTCCACAGTTTAAATTTTGTGGTACCAGCAAAACTACTGTAGTGCCACTGTCATTCTAAGGGTAAGCCTTTGAGAATATGTGGTGAAGTATTGCAGCAGCCACTGGTTGCTGGAAAGCTGAGATTGTTGCCATTTTAATTCAAGCAACCAAGCTGTTGCTCTATTCCGAGAAGGGCCAGGCGCGCTCGTTGAAACTTGCCAGCGCAGCGATAACGCACGGTTCTTGCAGCGTGTGCAAGGAGATAGCATCACCATTGATTTCTTTATCGTTGTGAGTACGTGGCTAGAAATGGCACACTGGCTTAACAGATGCACCGTTACCTTCTACAAATAGCTGCCAATTTTATAGCAGTGTCATTCGTAGCCCAGCAGTTCCACTAAGACACAAGGACTACGCCAAATGAGGAGACCACATGGAGCAGCAAGCGGCAGTCACAGCACGGGTCACAGCAGGGGTCTTCATGTAAGTACCAGTTTCATGTACTAAATCCGCCCTCTGGGGTTAACAAGGGAACAATCAGACCTGTTAATCTCAGATCTGGATGAGACCGTATGTTTTATAGCAGTGGTCCTCAACCTTTCTGAAACCGTTACCTCTGAGTGTAATCAGATGTTAGCTGGTACCCAACCCCCCCCCCCCCCCCACACTCTTTGCACCCATAATCATCAACATCAGGGCGTAACTAATTAAAAGAATTTTCTTTGAATATTTTTATTTTTAAAACGACAAAAGGTAAATTATGTCTAGGTTTTGTAGGTGTTTTATTAAACAACGAACTAATGAATCAGTGAGGCAATTGGTACTGCTTTTTTCTAATAACCTTCTTTTTGTACAGAAAGATGAAATTCTCAGTGGATCGCGAGTGCTACCTACAGCACCTTCAGAGAGAAGAAAACTAATTATCTGCGCTCAGGGTAGACAATTTTTTACAAAACATGCTTGCTCTGCAGCACTCCTTTCCCTAATGACACGTGCTTCACCACGACCATGCGTCCACGTTTAAAATTAAACACGTTACAATGTAGACCATACACTTATTGTTTGTAAATAACTTGATTGCTGGACTCCTTACTTCTGAAATGGCGGAGACTACTTCTGGTCGGCAATCCCTTTGTGTTAGGGTACACAATTTTTTACAAAACATGCTTGCTGTGCAGCACCCCTTTCCCTAGTGACACCTGCTAATGGTGTGATGATGCAGAGCTGTGAGTCCAGCGCTATAGAAAGCTGTTCCAATGCTTCCCAGAATAAGTCAAGATGCATTGTTCCTAGCGGTCCTAATGGGCTATGCGAAGTGCGTCTGGCCATGCACATGTGTTTACCTGCCCAGCATGGCTGTCGCACTGCTGTGAAATGTTAGCATAGTGACTCACCATCGGAAGAGCATCTAAAAGGTCGTCAGTGTTATACTGATGTCACATGGAAATGTAAAGAAGAGCCAAGATGACCTGTTGGAAATTGTAAAGTGCTGCAGAAATAGTTAATGATCGCTTTTGTAAGAGCTTTCAGAACGTCTCGGCCTGGCTGCATGGAAATCCTTGTCCTAACAGGACTTGTTTGCGAAGACAGCCAAGAATAATACTGAATGGATTCCTCGTGATGGTCCTAATGTGGCACCCTGTAAATCACGTGTTACCCTTCCTAGAAATTGTTAAGTCCTGCTTTCAACAAACATCTCCAAAGTGCAAACGTTCTCACCACTATATAGATGCTCCCATGCCCCAGCACAAAAGATGTCTTGTGAACGAATGTAGCATTATTATTGGCTCTTACTGAATTTACCTGCCAAATTTCTGATGCTGCCGGTGTGGAAGCACTGTCTACCATTTTCTGTCTGCTGACGAGACTTTCAGTGGCAAAACTATTTTGTGCAGATCGCCATATTGCACTGACAGTTAAATCATGCAAAGTGGCCTATACATCAAATACGGCAAGACTCTTACTCAATTAGACTGCTCTGCCACTGAGGGTGGAAGATTGAATATTAGAGCGAGAAACTGATCTCCAAACCAACAGTATATCACTGTGTACCATGTAGATGTAGTAGAGATACAATTCCTAGCCTGCACCGTACAAAATCGCCCCTTTTGCATGATTCATATAGCTATCAACCGCCAGACACTTGTACGTACACCACGAAGACAGACAGTATAAGCTCATGCATCATAAGACTCAATAACACTGCTCTGCCACTGAGAACAGAAGCTTGAATATTAGAGTGTGAAACCAATCTCCAGCCTGGCAGTATATCACTGCATACTGTGTTGATGTAGTAAACATACATTTCGGATCCTGTGCCACACAACCGCCCCATTTGCATCATTCATGTAGCTATCGAGTGCCAGACACTCGTACATATACCGCGAAGACAGGCAGCACCATATATATTCCTCACAACACTAAATATTTCCCATGAGCTCGAGCGGTCGCAAGTCACCTGCTCCCAATGTATGACCAGAGGTCCCTCAGTGGACCAAAGTCACAATCCAAATAGTTGTACAATGACGGGCTCGTTTCCCCATGGCACAAAGGCATTTCTGTTTCTGGCCCCGAACTGTTTGCTTGCTTGTTTGCTTTCCACACCATCTCTAGACTCTGGGATTACAAGAACATATTTAATTTCACATGGTTTGCCGGAATATCATACCATTTATGCAATCAGTTACTGGCGAAGTATTTTACTTAGTACTAGGGGATGCATGATAGGTTAGCCTTGAGCATCAGGCTTATAAAGTATGAGTGTGTATGTCCCCACATGTGCAAATGAAATGACTATGTCCAGTTGTAAGAAAGGTATGGGTTTGTCGTGGAATACTGTGACAGCAAAGGGAATAGTATGTTAAGTCGTAAGAATGGTACAGATATTTCTATTTCCAGAGCCACAGCCGTCAGCAGGGTGTATTTCCAATGCTTCACTCATTGTCGAATGTTGTAATATTTAATTGTAATCACAGTGATAAAATATTATGTGGCCGAGGATGATTCTGTCTATGCAAGCTTGGAGTGAAGAGCCAGTGACCTGTGGTGGGCATGATTCACATTTCTGGCTAACGGTAAGTGCTGTCCGAATGGAGAGGCCTGTTGGGATGCAGGAATGTAGCTGACTTAACTGTGTCATCCTCTCGATGTCTGAATAGCAAACTAATACTTAGTATGTGTTGGGCAGCTTTTGCGATTGTGTGGAAGTTTGAAAAGATTCAATATCGACGTGTGTTTGTGCTGGACCATTATCCCTTACCATGTAAATTGTCCAATTGACAACTTCTGCACATTTTGCTCCCTTATTTAATTTATAGAACATTGACTATTGTGTGCACATCTATCAGGTGAAAGACAGGTGGAAAACAAGTTTGCTGGCTCTCTAGACGTGAGAAACACCTTAGTTGACTTTGCAAATTATAAGAATGATTTGAAATCTGCTCACTGTCATCAGTATTTACGAGTGGAAATAGCAGTTTCCTCTAATTTTTTTCTTTCGATTTCTCACTTAAAGGTCTTTCCAGACAGGCTAAGTTTCTTGTTACTCAGTGGTTTACAGCATGCCATATCTTGCTGAAGTTTCGGGTTTCTAGAGAAATAATTTCCAGTCTACATCTTCACAATTCTAATGCACGAGCGATACTACTGCTACAGAAACAATATTGCTATGTGCTTGATATCGAGAAGTATCGCCTAAATGGTCTGATATTCCATCAAACCTAGTGAAATTACTTATGTTCTTATAATCCCAGAGTCTGGAGATGGTGTAGAAAGCAAGCAAACAGGTCGGGCCCAGAAACAGTAACGCCTTTGTGCTGAGGGGAAACGAGCCCATCTTTGTACAACAGTTTGGAGAGTGACTTTGGTCTGCTGAGGGCACTCTGGTCACGTGTCGTGAGTGGATGACTTGTGACCACCTAACCTCATGCTAACTGCTGTGAGGAGTATACATGGTGCTGTCTGTTTTCACGGAATATGTACGAGTGCCTGGTGGTCTATTATATGAATGATGCAAAAGGGGCGATCTTTATGGCACAGGATACGAACTTTATGTTTATTACATCAACATGGTATGCGGATCTCCGAGAGGGGACTGCCAAGGGGGAGGTTAACAAGAGAGAAAGATTGAATAATCAACGAAAGGATAACGTTCTACGAGTCAGGGCGTGGAATGTCACAAACTTGAACGTGGTAGGGAAACTAGAAAATCTGAAAATGGAAATGCAAAGGCTCAATCTAGACATAGTAGGGGTCAGTGAAGTGAAGTGGAAGGAAGACAAGGATTTCTGGTCAGATGAGTATCGGGTAATATCAACAGCAGCAGAAAATGGTATAACAGGTGTAGGATTCGTTATGAATAGGAAGGTAGGGCAGAGGGTGTGTTACTGTGAACAGTTCAGTGACCGGGTTGTTCTAATCAGAATCGACAGCAGACCAACACTGACAACGATAGTTCAGGTATACATACCGACGTCGCAAGCTGAAGATGAACAGATAGAGAAAGTGTATGAGGATATTGAAAGGGTAATGCAGTATGTAAAGGGGGACGAAAATCTAATAGTCATGGGCGACTGGAATGCAGTTGTAGGAGAAGGAGTAGAAGAAAAGGTTACAGGAGAATATGGGCTTGGGACAAGGAATGAAAGAGGAGAAAGACTAATTGAGTTCTGTAACAAGTTTCAACTAGTAATAGCGAATACCCTGTTCAAGAATCACAAGAGGAGGAGGTATACTTGGAAAAGGCCGGGAGATACGGGAAGATTTCAATTAGATTACATCATAGTCAGACAGAGATTCCGAAATCAGATACTGGATTGTAAGGCGTACCCAGGAGCAGATATAGACTCAGATCACAATATAGTAGTGATGAAGAGTAGGCTGAAGTTCAAGACATTAGTCAGGAAGAATCAATACACAAAGAAGTGGGATACGGAAGTACTAAGGAATGACGAGATTCGTTTGAAGTTCTCTAACGCTATAGATACAGCAATAAGGAATAGCGCAGTAGGCAGTACAGTTGAAGAGGAATGGACATCTCTAAAAAGGGCCATCACAGAAGTTGGGAAGGAAAACATAGGTACAAAGAAGGTAGCTGCGACGAAACCATGGGTAACAGAAGAAATACTTCAGTTGATTGATGAAAGGAGGAAGTACAAACATGTTCCGGGAAAATCAGGAATACAGAAACACAAGTCGCTAAGGAATGAAATAAATAGGAAGTGCAGGGAAGCTAAGACGAAATGGCTGCAGGAAAAATGTGAAGACATCGATAAAGATATGATTGTCGGAAGAACAGACTCAGCATACAGGAAAGTCAAAACAACCTTTGGTGACATTAAAAGCAACTGTGGTAACATTAAGAGTGCAACGGGAATTCCACTGTTAAATGCAGAGGAGAGAGCAGATAGGTGGAAAGAATACATTGAAAGCCTCTATGAGGGTGAAGATTTATCTGATGTGATAGAAGAAGAAACAGGAATCGATTTAGAAGAGATAGGGTATCCAGTATTAGAATCGGAATTCAAAAGAGCTTTGGAGGACTTACGGTCGAATAAGGCAGAAGGGATAGATAACATTCCATCATAATTTCTAAAATCAGTGGGGGACGTGGCAACAAAACGACTATTCACGTTGGTGTGTAGAATATATGAGTCTGGCGATATACCATCTGACTTTGGGAAAAGCATCATCCACACAATTCCGAAGACGGCAAGAGCTGACAAGTGCGAGAATTATAGCACAATCAGCTTAACAGCTCATGCATCGAAGCTGCTTACAAGAATAATATACAGAAGAATGGAAAAGAAAATTGAGAATGCGCTAGGTGACGATCAGTTTGGCTTTAGGAAAAGTAAAGGGACGAGAGAGGCAATTCTAACGTTACGGCTAATAATGGAAGCAAGGCTAAAGAAAAATCAGGACACTTTCATAGGATTTGTCGACCTGGAAAAAGCGTTCGACAATATAAAATGGTGCAAGCTGTTCGAGATTCTGAAAAAAGTAGGGGTAAGCTATAGGGAGAGACGGGTCATATACAATATGTACAACAACCAAGAGGGAATAATAAGAGTGGACGATCAAGAACGAAGTGCTCGTATTAAGAAGGGTGTAAGACAAGGCTGTAGCCTTTCGCCCCTACTCTTCAATCTGTACATCGAGGAAGCGATGATGGAAATAAAAGAAAGGTTCAGGAGTGGAATGAAAATATAAGGTGAAAGATATCAATGATACGATTCGCTGATGACATTGCTATCCTGAGTGAAAGTGAAGAAGAATTAAATGATCTGCTGAACGGAATGAACAGTCTAATGAGTACACAGTATGGTTAGAGAATAAATCGGAGAACGACGAAGGTAATGAGAAGTAGTAGAAATGAGAACAGTGAGAAACTTATCATCAGGATAGATGGTCACGAAGTCTATGAAGTTAAGGAATTCTGCTACCTAGGCAGTAAAATAACCAATGACGGACGGAGCAAGGAGGACATCAAAAGCAGACTGGCTATGGCAAAAAAGGCATTTCTGGCCAAGAGAAGTCTATTAATATCAAATACCGGCCTTAATTTGAGGAAGAAATTTCTGAGGATGTACATCTGGAGTACAGCATTGTGTGATAGTGTAACATGGACTGTGGGAAAACCGGAACAGAAGAGAATCGAAGCATTTGAGATGTGGTGCTATAGACGAATGTAGAAAATTTGGAGGACTGATAAGGTAAGGAATGAGGAGGATCTACGCAGAATCGGAGAGGAAAGGAATATGTGGAAAACACTGATAAGGAGAAGGGACAGGATGATAGGACATCTGCTAAGAACTGAGGGAATGACTTCCATGGTACTAGAGGGTGCTTTAGAGGGCAAAAACTGTAGAGGAAGACAGAGATTGTAATACGTCAAGCAAATAATTGAGGACGTAGGTTGCAAGTGCTACTCTGAGATGAAGAGGTTAGCACAGGAAAGGAATTCGTGGCGGGCTGCATCAAACCAGTCAGTAGACTGATGACAAAGAAAAAATGGTATGCAGAGATATATTGTCAGGTTGGAGATCGGTTTCACACTCTAATATTCAAGCCTCTGTTCTCAGTGGCAGAGCATTCTAATTGAGTAAGAGTCTCTCTGTTTTTGACGATCTGTAGGCCACTTTGCATGATTTAACTGTCAGTGCAATATGGCGATCTGTACAAAATGGATTTGCTGCTGAAAGTCTCATCTGCAGAAAGAAAAAGGTGGACAGTGCTTCCACACCGGCAGCATCAGAAATTTGGCAGGTAAATTCAGTAAGAGCCAATAATAATGCTACATTCGTTCACAAGACATCTTTTGTGCTGGGGCATGGGAGCATCTATATAGTGATGAGAACGTTTGCACTTTGGAGATGTTTGTTGAAAGCACGACTTAACGATTTCTAGGAAAGGTAACATGTGATGGATGGGGTGCCACGTTAGGATTATCTGGAGGAATACGTCCGGAGTTATTCTAGACTACTTTCGTAAATAGTTCCTGTTAGGACAAGAATTTCCATGCAGGCAAGCTGAGACATCCCGAAAGCTCTTACAAAAGTGATCATTAACTATTTCTGCAGCACTTTACAATTTCTGAGAGGAAGACTTGGATCTTATTTACATATCCATGTGGCATCAGTACAACAATGAGAACCTTTTAGATGCATCTGTGATTGTGAGTCACTACACTAACTTTTCGCAGTGATGTGTCATCCATGACGGGCAGTAAATAGGTAGACGCAGGCTCGCATGTCCCATTACGATCACTAGGAACAATGCACCTTGAGCTATTCTGGGAAGCATTGGAACAGATTTCTATAGTGCTGGATCCACAGCTCTGTATCATCGTGACAGCAATGATGCCTAGGTGAACACATATTCCGACAGCTATTTCTCAGGTGTCATGTATCAAAGCGATACCGCCGCTTCCTCCTTGTGGGAACCGAACTGACACCTGCGTATGGGTCGGCAGCTGACGGCCGCGTCGTCACTTCCGGAGGCAGCTGGTGCATTCTGACTCCTGGGAGCATGTGCAGTCCAGTGGACAGGGGAAGGACAGCGGTGCGTGCTTCATATTCGAAAGATATTTAACTGTGTTTAATCACATGTGATGTTTGTTTCATGATGGTATTCCTTGTGTAATCGAAATAAAAAAAGATATGTGATCGATGTAATTACTTCTCACAAGACCTGCATCTTTCCAAACAGCATAGAATGATGAGCAAGTGAAATCCGTGCCCCACACTCTGATTTTTTAAATGAAAAAAAACAATATATCCTAGAAATTCCCTTCGTGAAATCCTTCCTCCCCACTGCAGAGCCACCAATTTCCAAGTAGAGTAGCAGAGGTGGAGATGGGAGGGGGTGATGAGGATGTGGACAGGGTGGCATGGTTGGTGATCAATTTCCTGAAAAATTCTTTAAATAAATATGCTATATTCAATACACTGCCTTGAATCCCCTAAATTGTTTAAAATCAAATGGTTCAAATGGCTCTGAGCACTATGGGACTTAACATCTATGGTCATCAGTCCCCTAGAACTTAGAACTAACCTAAGGACATCACACAACACTCAGTCATCACGAGGCAGAGAAAATCCCTGACCCCACCGGGATAAATTGTTTAAACAAACAATATTCCATTCATTGTCTAAATTGCCTAAACAACATTCCATACACAGCAGTCGATTTCTGGACAAATTCTTTAACTAAAAAAATAAAATGTATTCCATACACTGCCATTAATAACTAAACAATATTCTATACATTGTCTAAACTGTTTAAACAATACTCAGTACACTACAATCGAATTACCTCCAAATGACCGATCAATTGAGTCTTTTTCCTTCCAGTTTCAGGGAGGGAGGGTGGGAGGGGAGGAGTTTATCAGAGGGGGAAAGGTTAATTAATTGATTAATTTAATTAAGTAGTCAATCAAATTGATAAGATTGAACAGGGCTATTCCAGTAATTCAGACCTGAAAGTCTACCTGTAGCAGCGGAGGGGGAGGTTTCCTGAGGGATGGGGGCAGGGGGAAGGTTTGGGGGAACAATAGGTTAAGAACCTGTTACTCAAAAGCAAGGATCCTTTTAGCAGAACAACAGGTTAAAGACCTGTCAATCGAAGGAGACCAGTAGGTTTGCTCCTGAGTGCATACCTGTTTCTGATGTAGGCAACCCACACTAACGAAATGTGTTGAAACATAGTTTGCCCTACTACTTAGATTATAATAAATGCAGAATTACACTATTGAATACTTTAGTCCAAAACAATTTATCGGTATATTACAAGTCTCAATTCAACATCGGCTTTTCTAACAAGTTGTTGGTTTTGTTCAACGATTAGTCTGATTTTTCTCTTACCGTAGCAATTACACTCATTACCAAATGTTGCACATCACTCATGCGACCATCGTGAATGGCAAACACCCAATCATCATTTTTGTTATATGCATGCATGTCTGGAGGACCATTGCATGGTAATTCGCAATAACACAGACACTGCAGTATCATATTCATAACAGATTTCACTGCACTCAACACATTCAACTTCATTCCGATGCCTGTATCTCATGAACACTCTGTGTTACTTGCAGTATTTTTCTTTTTCAGCTTCTTCAATCTGTTTTTATCTTCACTGGTATTTCCCTCTGGTAATCCTTTTGTGTCTTTTTTTGTTTCCTTTATTTTCTTATACTTCTATTTCTTTAAAGTTTCAATATTTTCAGCAGAATGTAGCCCACTGGATACAGTTGGTGCCTTTCTCGTAAAAACCGTGGTTTTATCAAAAGTTTTGTCTGTGTTGACTTAGGAGTAGTCAGTTTTGGAAGTTTTGAGTTTAGTAGGAGTGGAGCCCTAAGTTGTGCGAAGTGAAGGTAACTGATCTTTTTATGTGCTTGGGATCAGTAGTCTTTCGATGTGCTTTGAAGTGGTTGGAAATTCTGCTCTTCCATTTGTTGGCACAAAGTATCTTTCGAGAAATAAGTATAGTCTGAGACTGTGCCCATCTTCAGTGGGGTTATTGTACATATCTTGGAGCAAAATTTAACTGTGCTCCATCTCTGTAACGTTAAAACAAATGGTCCATCTCTCCTAAATGACAATGGTCCATCTCTCCTGACTTTCCGGGAAAGATGGACCACACTGACTACTATCTGTAGGGGGCCATGTTAGGATAGTTTCATGCCTACACATTTGTCAAGCTCACAGTAAAAAAAACTGCAACAATATTGTGCAAACTAAGCCTTAATACAAAAATTATGAAAATCCAAGAAAAAAATTTTCAAATTAATATAAATGACAACTTGACTTTTCACCAGAACTAACACGAAAATTACAGCAACACTTTTGCGCCATGTTTTCTCAGAAAACAGCTTCCGCGCAAGTAGCTTTGGTTGCTCTCGAGACGCGCATTTGTGAAATACGCCACTGCTCCGTCTTACCCAGTGGTCCAGTTCTTGCGGACTTATCCTATGTCTACTAAATTTGTGGAAAGGCGCCCCGCAAATTTGAAAGCTGTAGGGTTGACATTATATCAAGCTCCGAGGTTGCACGCTTCACAAAATCAATTGAAGCTAGTAATCGCCTTGAAGGTAAGTTACGTTTACCGTAATGTAATCTGCGCGAAATATATAGTATATACAGTCTGTACGTTTGCTCCGCGTTAATGCCTCGTGGTCTTGCAGTAGCGTTTTCGCTTCACACGCACGGGGTCCCGGGTTCGATTCCCAGCGGGGTCAGGGATTTTCTCTACCTCGAGATGACTGGGTGTTGTGTATCATTCATAATCATTGACTCACAAGTCGTCGAAGTGGCGTCAACTAAAAAGAACTTGTAATACGGCGGCGGAACTGCCCGCATGGGCCTCCTGGCCAACAATGCCATACGATCACTTCGTTTTTTTATACGTTTGCTCCAAAATTTCGTACTAGAAATCGCACCGTGTGCTGTCAGCGCCGTCACACTAGTGCCTGCGCTTAGTACTCCGACTGAAAAGTCACAAGAGGCAGTCACAGTCCACGAAGGCCGTGCACCAGTTCCTAGAGTTCTTTGGCAAAGACGGTACACCCATGGGACACGCATAGCCCTGGCCCCTACACCGGGTCAGCGTCTGCCGGGTGCCGGCCTCCTAGGCTAGTGGTTTTCCCCCGGTGAGGTCGTGAAACCGGCCTCGGCCAGCTCGCATCACACACGTGCGTCCGTCCGGCTATGCGCCTAGTTTTTCTCCGAGCACTGGGCGCTCGCCAGCGGTCAGACCGGCTCACTAGAAATGACACATCTCTCGATCAGGTCGACGTGGCAAAGCGGCCAGCAGTGGACTCGTAGACTCGCCCTTGTCACCAACTGTAGCACAAGATAACAGAAGAGCGTCCTGCTTAGATTACACAAGTTCGCAAAAAAATATTTTTTGGCAGCTGCATGAGATATTTTTACTGAATTATATGTTTTAGGAAGCGCTGATTTCAGAAGTGATGTCCATTTTTTTTTCTATCACATAAGGTTTTTTTTGCAAATTCAAACAGAAAAAATTGG
This sequence comes from Schistocerca americana, assembly GCF_021461395.2. Taxonomy (NCBI): domain Eukaryota; kingdom Metazoa; phylum Arthropoda; class Insecta; order Orthoptera; family Acrididae; genus Schistocerca; species Schistocerca americana. Next base: position 275,695,567 of record NC_060123.1, on the reverse strand, counting down.
TAAAGGCACTCGTTTATTCAAAATTATCAAACATAATATTTTTTGCAACCATTGAAACATTATTTTGAGACATGTAGTAACAATACTATACTTATTCATGTTTTTTATGAAACCTTTTCTTCTTTTCCTTGATACTTCGCCGAGTCCTTTTCCGATTTCCATCTTTAGTTTCCCGCTTAAGCACCCAACACTAGTCAGCAAGCATAGTGATATTCCATTTTCCTTGGTACCGTCTCTCGATATCACGGACATACTGGCGAAACTGCTCCTCCTGTTCTTCATGTAAGCTCCCAGGTTTTCAGGAAAACTGTCTATATGGGAGTGCAAAAAATGAACCTACACGCTCGTATGTTGCTAGCATCCGTTGAACAATGGTTTTGTAGTCAGGATCCTTAGTATTTCCCAAAAACTTTCATTCAGCACAAAGATGCATGAGTCTTTCCACATAACTGCAAAAAACTAAATTTCTTCGTTTTGAAAAAACTGGGTAAATTATTTTTCTCGGTGTCTGTACCATGAAAGTGAGGTGCAAGATGATAAAAGGTTTTTGTTTCTTAATCTGGAACCTAACAGTTCGGCTGCATCTTTTGAAAGACCTAAACCTCTTACTAGATCATTGGGCTCACTTTGAGAAAATAGTTGAGGCCTTTCATCTTCGTCTGAAGAAAAATCTAAGCTTGATTCACCCTGAGGAGGTAATGTAACTTCGTCCTCCATGTCACTCGGATATTCATCCAAACTGGAAGGTGGCAGTGGGATAGGTATTTCAGAGCTGTGGGGCACTGGGCGTATAGCTTCTTTTTTTTTTTTTTTTTTTTTTTTTTTTTTTTTTTTTTTTTTTTTTAATTGAATCCTTCCGATTTCCATCTTTAGTTTCCCGCTTAAGCACCCAACACTAGTCAGCAAGCATAGTGATATTCCATCTTCCTTGGTACCGTCTCTCGATATCACGGACATACTGGCGAAACTGCTCCTCCTGTTCTTCATGTAAGCTCCCAGGTTTTCAGGAAAACTGTCTATATGGGAGTGTAAAAAATGAACCTACACGCTCGTATGTTGCTAGCATCCGTTGAACAATGGTTTTGTAGTCAGGATCCTTAGTATTTCCCAAAAACTTTCATTCAGCACAAAGATGCATGAGTCTTTCCACATAACTGCAAAAAACTAAATTTCTTCGTTTTGAAAAAACTGGGTAAATTATTTTTCTCGGTGTCTGTACCATGAAAGTGAGGTGCAAGATGATAAAAGGTTTTTGTTTCTTAATCTGGAACCTAACAGTTCGGCTGCATCTTTTGAAAGACCTAAACCTCTTACTAGATCATTGGGCTCACTTTGAGAAAATAGTTGAGGCCTTTCATCTTCGTCTGAAGAAAAATCTAAGCTTGATTCACCCTGAGGAGGTAATGTAACTTCGTCCTCCATGTCACTCGGATATTCATCCAAACTGGAAGGTGGCAGTGGGATAGGTATTTCAGAGCTGTGGGGCACTGGGCGTATAGCTTCTTTTTTTTTTTTTTTTTTTTTTTTTTTTTTTTTTTTAATTGAATCCCTTTACATCAACTGAACGGAAGTAGCAATCAGTGCTATGGTTATTCTGCTCACGCCATATCATAGGAATTCCAAATGGAAATGCATTTTTCTTACCCTTAAACCATAAACGAAGATCTTCTTCACATCTTCTACACGTCTTTTGCGGGGCCCATGGTTTATCTTGATCACCAAGTTTTAATTTAAAGTAAGCAAAATAAACTTTCCTCACAAAATCACTTATGTTTCTCAGTTCACTTTTAATAGTGTATTCACCACAGATATAACAAAAACTGTTTGGAGAAATAACAACCTCCTGTAGCCAGGACTAGACAGAAACAACAGCACTGTTCACTTGAATAGCAGTATGTCTACTGAGAGTTTCTCTTCATTTCATGCGAGAAACAAATCATCGTTTGACTTGTCGCAACACGATAAAACTGATCAATAAGACTGTTTGCATTTGCTTCTCGCGCCCAGAAGTTCACGGTAAAACCTGCAAGTGGTAACAAAGAATAGTTAACATTTTAAATTTTTTAAATTTAAGTTTATTTTATCAATTATAATTGTTATAATTTTTAATAATTATTAAAAACACATAGGTTTAATACTAATGAATATAAATACTGCAATATACATAAAGACCTATGTGATAGAATTTTTTGAATATTTTTCCTGTTTTTGGGAGGTCAAAGTCTATAAGGAAATGTTAAAAAATCCTATGCAGTTTTTTAATCGCGGACCTGTGTTACCAGGGCTGCTAAGAACTAGGTACTAGGTCGGTACAAATGCCGTTGTGCAGTATCTGGTAGTGAGAACTATAAAATCTCGAGCTTCGTCCTACTGGATAAACATGGGCAGAACAGTGACAGAAATTTCGCTAGCAAAAATTATGATAAATTTGAACTAAAACAATGGCAGATGAACACTTTCAAAGAGAACAGGAGGTCATCGCGTGAACATACTGCCCTGTACTGTAGACGGTGGGCCCGCATTTCGTGGTCGTGCGGTAGCGTTCTCGCTTCCCGCGCTCGGGTTCCCGGGTTCGATTCCCGGCGGGGTCAGGGATTTTCTCTGCCTCGTGATGGCTTGGTGTTGTGTGATGTCCTTAGGTTAGTTAGGTTTAAGTAGTTCTAAGTTCTAGGGGACTGATGCCCGTAGCTGTTAAGTCCCATTTGTAGACGGTGCACGCGACTGTCGCGTGAAACACGACATATTTCACTGAAGTGTAAGAGACGAAAACAAACGGACTGAGTACTACACCTTGCTGTCAAGTTATTGGCCGCATTACAGGAAGGGTACAGACAAACACACCTATACACAACAATAAAGATGACAACTCAAAATGACGACGCTATCGTAGACACTGACTCCGACTACACCACGTGAACACGTGTAAAACACCATATAAACTCTCAAACACGTACGTAGAGCAGATCGAGACTGCTGTTATAGCAGATAAATCACACGAAAAGAAAAAAAAATTAAATATAAATCTGGATTAGTTACTGTATTTGGATAGTCATGTAAAATTTGTAAGTGGTACAGATAAATATTGAAACAGAAGAAGCACCGCCCCCAATGCGGCCATACCTAATGACGCATTGCAGCTGACAAGCCAAATACCGTAACCAGTACGAATCGCCCAATGCCAGGTCCACTGGAAAAGCGTGCACAAGTTCAAAACAGAAGCTGAAAGATATATAAGCTGACGGATAAGATATGAAGCGTTTGCAGGCCTAGCGGGACACAGCCCAGATTTGGAAGATGAGGCCTTTATGAACGCTTGCGTATAGGAATACTACTCGAACGTCAGGCATTATAATCAGGTCCGGCACACAGAAAGAGAAAAAAAATATTCAAAAAATCATTATGCCTCATCCGTTCACCCTTTGTGAACATAAGTCAGCCACACAGACGAAGCGCGGCAGGCTATCGGGGTGAAATGTTTCTTTTTGTGTGTAAATAAATTTAAGCCACAAAATTAAAATAATTTATATAAATCAATGTAAGAAACGCTGTATTTTGTATTAATTCTGTGTATTGTTTTTAAGTTGTCTTACAATGTAAAACTGTAATTAATTCTTAAATGTGAGAGAGCATACAGATGTTAAAATTAGCAATTGTGTTTTTAATTGGCAAATAATGCATCAGACGCAACACAAGCAACGCCAACAATAAAATTTTATGCGTTTAGACGCGCCGAAAAGGAGTGCACCGATGTCTCTCGAAGATTTTTCCAAGCAAGAGGCTTCCAGAACAGGAAGGGAGTGAGGAAAAATGACAGTAAAGTTTTTCCTTTAGTTGTCTACTTGTATATAAACACGCGCGGCGCACCCGTTATTGGTGTCTCCGTTCTTGTCGATCGCCCTCTTTTAATGGTCGCTCTCTCGGGTCATTTTGTAACAGGCAGTTGAACTTGAAAGACATTTTCAAGCTAAGAGAACCGCATGACCGCCGACATATCGTTTGCTGGCCGCTGCCGATCATCATTGATGTTCGAATTTGTAGCAGCCACTCGTGCGTCCCTGAGATTTGTTAAGCCGATCTGTAATCGCTGTTTCCGGGCAGCGCTTCAGTGCATAACGCGTAATATTAATGATCGGCATACGGCCAACAAACGCTGTGAGCCTACTCCAGCGGTATCAAAACAGGCTAGACAAAATCTTAAATTATTAATTTCCTCTCTCTTAGTGATAAATTCATCTGTGCCGTGTTATATTTTAAACTTATCATTTTTACTTGGATGGTTCTTTTAATTAACGGCACTCCAGCTAATTTCCGTTTATCACAATTTAATTTTCAATTACCGCTAAAGAGCACCACACAAAATAGAGAAAAAAACTTTCTTTTTCGAAAATAATATTTCACGGCGTGGATTCGTGTTAGTTGGTGTAGCGTCTGTTACAAATCCCTTTTGAAAGAAAAATCTCGCAAATTTTTGCTTAATTCGGCTCTGAGACGTTCGTTCCAAAGATACCGTCTTGTCACTTGCTGCCGCAAGTTACGGGGGAAATACCAGAAAGCGCCCGAGTTTCTTGGCCTCCTCAGATTCCGGAATGCCAAGGGAGGGGAAACAAAAACATACGGAAGATGCCTTCACAGAGGGCTGAGGACATCCCGAGGGCAGGATCGCTGTACGCCCCGCGCAGAATGCGAGTGGCGAAAGTAAGCTGCCTTAATTACGCCAGCAGCGCGGTTCGCGGAACGCTAGAGCTCCGGCAGAATCCGCTTCCCCCCACTCTGCCCCTCGAAGACTTCAACAGAAATCCAAGCCAGATGGCTGGCTTGATAGCGCGGACGATCCGCTTCCCGCTGCCGCCGCTAGGCGTCACTGTCTTCGTTTACTTGGGTTCCCAACCTCAGTCAGTATATAGACGGTCACCTTATACACTAACGCGCCAAAGAAACTGGTATAGGCATGCCTATATTCAGAATATGGCGCTGCGGTCGGCAACGCCCATGTAAGACGACAAGTTGTTACACGCCCTGGGGTACAAATGGCGAGGGAGGGGGGACGGGTCACTTAATTGGTATAAGTGATTGCTGCTTCTTGACCGTGCGCCCTGTCCACACCACGTACCTGATAATCAAGCGACAGTCGCACTGTTCTGCTCCACACTGCTGCTGGCTTGCCTGAAATTATGTATCTAAATATGCAAAACGGTTAGGGGAGCCACTCAACGTCAAACACAACACCGTCCTACGTCTGGTATGAGCATCTATGTTCTGAGACGATATGAAAATCACAGGTTGCACTGTTTACACTCTAAGTCACAAGTGTTTATGCCAACTTCTAGATAATCATTTGTCCACAATATCACTTGAACGAGCGTACGCGTAACCGAACACGGACCGGACGATTGTTCAAAAACGGTTCAAATGGCTCTGAGCACTATGCGACTTAACTTCTGAGGTGATCAGTCGCCTAGAAGTTAGAACTAATTAAACCTAAATAACCTAAGGACATCTCACACATCCATGCACGACGCAGGATTCGAACCTACGACCGTAGCGGTCGCTCAGTTCCAGACTGTAGGGCCTAGAACCGCACGGCCACTCCGGCCGGCGAGATGATTGTTTATGATGCGGAAGCCGAATGATAGAACGAAAGCTCTTACGCTTGCCACGCGTACACAGATTTCTTTTAGCACCAGTTCTCCTTGACACTAATAATGATATAACACTGCTCATAAAGTTAAATTACAGTTCACAGTTCACAATTGTAAGAGCGCCCACGTAACCGTCGCGGAGCGGCTGATTGTTCATGATGCGGAAACGCGATGACCGAAGGCACGTTCTCAGGCTCGCTACAAGACACTTTTTCCTGGCGCAGCGATGTCGGAGATTTGATTTTCTAGCGGATTCCTGATATTGACGGTACTCTCGTGAAATGGTCGGAGGGGAAAATCCCAACTCCATCGCTACCTCGGAGAAGCTGTGTCTCATCCCTCGAGCGTCGACTATAACACCACATTCAATCTCACTTAAATCTTGATAACCTACCATTGTACCGCCAGTGAACGATCTAGGAACTGGGCGAGACACTTGTTGTGTTATACAGGGTGTTACAAAAAGGTACGGTGAAACTTTCAGGGAACATTCCTCACACAGAAATAAAGAAAATATGTTATGTGGACATGCGTCCGGAAACGCTTAATTTCCATGTTAGAGCTCATTTTAGTTTCGTCAGTATGTACTGTACTTCCTCGACTCACCGCCAATTAACCCAATTGAAGGAAGGTAATGTTGACTTCGGTGCTTGTGTTGGCATACTACTCATTGCTCTACAGTACTAGCATCAAGCACATCAGTACGTAGCATCAACAGGTTAGTGTTCATCACGAACGTGGTTTTGCAGTCAGTGCAATGTTTACAAATGCGGAGTTGGCAGATGCCCATTTGATGTATGGATTAGCACGGGGCAATAGCCGTGGCGCGGTACGTTTGTATCGAGACTGATTTCCAGAACTACGGTGTCCCGACAGGAAGACGTTCGAAGCAATTGATCGGCGTCTTAGGAAGCACGGAACATTCCAGCCTATTACTCGTGACTGGGGAAGACCTAGAACGACGAGGACACCTGTAACGGACGAGGCAATTCTTCGTGCAGTTGACGATAACCCTAATGTCAGCGTCAGAGAAGTTGCTGCTGTACAAGGTAACGTTGACCACGTCACTGTATGGAGAGTGCTACGGGAGAACCAGTTGTTTCCGTACCATGCACAGCGTGTGCAGGCACTATCAGCAGTTGATTGGCCTCCACGGGTACACTTCTGCGAATGGTTCATCCAACAATGTGTCAATCTTCATTTCAATGCAAATGTTCTCTTTACGGATGAGGCTTCATTCCAACGTGATCAAATTGTAAATTTTCACAGTCAACAAGTGTGGGCTGACGAGAATCCGCACGCAATTGTGCAATCACGTCATCAACACAGACTTTCTGTGAACGTTTGGGCAGGCATTGTTGGTGATGTCTTGATTGGGCCCCATATTCTTCCACCTACGCTAAATGGAGCACGTCATCATGATTTCACACGGGATACTCTGCCTGTGCTGCTAGAACATGTGCCTTTACAAGTACGACACAACATGTGGTTCATGCACGACGGAGCTCCTGCACATTTCAGTCGAAGTGTTCGTACGCTTCTCAACAACAGATTCGGTGACCGATGGATTGGTAGAGGCGGACCAATTCCATGGCCTCCACGCTCTCCTGACCTCAACCCTTTTGACTTTCATTTATGGGGGCATTTGAAAGCTCTTGTCTACGCAACCCCGGTACCAAATGTAGAGACTCTTCGTGTTCGTATTGTGGACGGCTGTGATACAATACGCCATTCTCCAGGGCTGCATCAGCGCATCAGGGATTCCATGCGACGGAGGGTGGATGCATGTATCCTCGCTAACGGAGGATATTTTGAACATTTCCTGTAACAAAGTGTTTGAAGTCACGCTGGTACGTTCTTTTGCTGTGTGTTTCCATTCCATGATTAATGTGATTTGAAGAGAAGTAATAAAATGAGCACTAACATGGAAAGTAAGCGTTTCCGGACACATGTCCACATAACATATTTTCTTTCTTTGTGTGTGAGGAATGTTTCCTGAAAGTTTGGCCGTACCTCTTTGTAACACCCTGTATGGGTGTTGGCAACTGCAGCGCCGTATTTTGCCTGTTTACATATCTCTATATTTGAATACGTATGACGATACCAGCTTATTTGGTGCTTCAGTGTGTTTTGGTATTTTTATCCACATTCATTTGTTTTAATCTGTCTAAGGCCACTGATAACCTAGCTGTTGAGCGCCCATTAGCTCCAAACACACACACACACACACACACACACACACACACACACACACAAATTCTTAGGTTCCGAGCTGATGTTGACGTTCTGCTATGGAATTCAGCATCTCGGGCTCATTTACCGCTGAGAAACGGCCGGTGCTGTCCGAGACTGCCCTCGCTGCATACACGGACTGCGGGCGGCGTTACAGCAGCCGCGCGGACCGGCTGGTTGCGTGTGTGGAGTTGTCACGTGTCGCCCGGCCGTCAGAACGGATAGCGTTCGCGCTCCGCGGTGAAAGCTCCCGAGGCAGCCTCAACCTCGCAACCTTGGCTGCTGGGTGCAGTAACCCGGTACTGGCGCAGCCGGACATTCCGGTACGGCCTCGCAAGCCACGAATTACGTCTCTTCTCCTCTCCTCGCCGCTCCTCCTGCAGGGCCGCGGCAGCTCGTCCGCCGCGGATCACTGGCTGCGCTGCTCTGCGGGGGCGGCGGCGGCCCCGGGCCGGCGGGCCGGCTCGGTGCAGTGCGCAGCCCGTGGAGTCCTGGCCGTCCGCATCGAGGGCGCGGTGCTACCGCTACCGCTGGAAGTGGACCCTGCTGTCCCTACCTGTACGACAGATGCGAATATGGAGAGATCGGTACACGACATCGACTTACACTATTGAACATTAAAATTGCTACACCACGAAGATGACGTGCTACAGACGCGAAATTTAACCGACTGGAAGAAGATGCTGTGGTATGCAAATGTTTAGCTTTTCAGAACATTCACACAAGGTTGGCGCCGGTGCCGACACCTACAACGTGCTGAGATGAGGAAACTTTCCAACCGAATTCTCATACACAAACAGCAGTTGTCCGGCGTTGCCTGGTGAAATGTTGTTGTGATGCCTCGTGTAAGGAGGAGAAATGAGCACCACCACGTTTACGACTTTCATAAAGGTTGGATTGTAGCCTATCGCGATTGCGGTTTATCGTATTGCGACATTGCTGCTCGCGTTCGCCGAGATCCAATGACTGTTAGCAGAATATGGAATCGGTGAGTTCAGGAGGGTAATACGGAACGCCGTGCTGCATCCCAACTGCCTCGTATCGCTAGCAGTCGAAATGACACGCATCTTATCCGCTTGGCTGTAACGGATCGTGCAGCCACGTCTCGATCCCTGAGTCAACAGTTGGGGACGTTTGCAAGACAACAACCATCTCCACGAACAGTTCGACGACGTTTACAGCAGCATGGACTATCAGCTCGGAGACCATGGCTGTGGTTACCCTTGACGCTGCATCACAGACAGGAGCGCCTGCGATTGTCTACTCAACGACGAACCTGGATGCACGAATGGCAAAACGTCATTTTTTCGGATGAGTCCAGGTTCCGTTTACAGCATCATGATGGTCGCATCCGTGTTTGGCGACATCGCGGTGAACGCACATTGGAAGCGTGTATTCGTCATCGCCATACTGGCGTATCACCCGGCGTGATGGTGTGGGGTGCCATTAGTTACACGTCTCGGTCACCTCTTGTTCGCACTGACGGCACTTTGAACAGTGGATGTTACATTTCAGATGTCTTACAACCCGTGGCTTTACCCTTCATTCGATCCCTGTGAAACCCTACATTTCAGCAGGATAATGCACGATCGCATGTTGCAGGTCCCGTACGGGCCTTTCTGGATATAGAAAATGTTCGACTGCTGCCCTTGCCAGCACATTCTCCAGATCTCTCACCAATTGAAAACATCTGGTCAATGGTGGCCGAGCAACTGGCTCGTCACAATACGCCAGTCACCACTCCTGATGAACTGCGGTATCGTGTTGAAGCTGCATGGACAGCTGTACCTGTGCCCGCCATCCAAGCTCTGTTTGACTCAATACCCAGGCGTATCAAGGCCGTTATTACGGCCAGAGGTGGTTGTTCTGGGCACTGATTTCTCAGGATTTATGCACCCAAATTGCGTGAAAATGTAATCACATATCAGTTCTAGTATAATATATTTGTCCAACGAATACCCGTTTATCATCTCCATTTTTTCTTGGTGTGCAATTTTAATGGCCAGTAGTGTATTTACAGTGCGCTCTTGACTGTGATATTAGGAGCAATAACACAGTGGATAAGACCCTTCGTTATGCGTTAAGAAACCCTCTGTAATTCCAACGGCCTTGCCGCAGTGGTAATACCGGCTCCCGTCAGATTGCGAATTTAAGCACTATCGGGCTTGGCTAGAACTTGGATTGCTGACCGTCCCGTCTAATGAGCGGTGTTGGCAAGTGGAATGCACTTAAATGTTGTGAGCATAACTGAGGAGTTACTTGAATGAGAAGCAGCGGCGCTGGCCACGAAAACTGACAATGGCCGGGAGAGTAGTTTGCTGACCTCACGCCCCTCCACATCCACGTCCAGTGACTCCTGTTGACTGAGGGTGACACGGTGATCGGTCACTACCACTGTATTTTCCGAGACCCATTCGGATGCATTTTGGTTTAGTTAAGTTTTATTTCTGGGTAGTTATAAATATTGCCAAGCAATATTATCACCTTGTGGTGGTTGTGGCGATTTCCCAATCCTACAGGCTATTATGTTCCTCGGGTGCAGGTGTTCGATCAGCCGACTGGCCTGAGGAAACGTTAGTGCTTTGAGATGTAGTCACAGACTCATAAAGGACCCACACGAAAAAGCTATTTATTTACTAACGTTAATAAACTCTGACTTGTTTCTGCGAAATCTGACTAATCAGAAGAAGTCGAGGGGAAAATAGTCGTAACTGTGGTAGTAGGCCAAAAATTCCCAAACGTCAAAGAGTAATATCACTGCCACAGAGCAAATAAACTATCACTCGCTTAACTGTCACTCGCGTAAACTTCTCTCAAATCTGCGTCAAGAATGTTTCTACATAAGCTTGAGAGCAAATCATGACATCGCACTTCGTAACCATTCAACAGAAGAAGTCACCCAGGTCCAAACTACTCATTTCCAGCAGAATTCAAAATCTACTTCGCTATACTTTCTCCTAACGAATACATCAATCAATACGTCACTTAAAATCCGAACTAGATCTCTATTTCGATGTCACATTCAAAAAGAAATTCTAAAAAAAGAAATGATTCAAATGGTTCTGAGCACTATGGGACTTAACTTGTGAGGTCATCAGTCCCCTGGAACTTAGAACTACTTAAACCTAACCAACCTAAGGACAGCACAGACATCCATGCCCGAGGCAGGATTTGAACCTAAGACCGTAGCGGTCGCGCGGTTCCAGACTCTAGCGCCTACAACCGCTGGGTCACTCCGGCCGGCCTCTAAAAATGTGTGTGAATTCCTAACTGCTGAGTTCATCGGTCCATAGACCTAATCACTACTTAAACTAACCTATGCTAAGAACAACACACACACCCATGCCCGGGGGAGGACTCGAACCTCCGGCGGGAGGAGCCATGCAAACCCAGACCGCGCGTCCACTAAAGAAATTCACAATTCTAGTTTGGCGCTGTATGGACTACTACATGATCAAATCCTATCTTATTTTTTAATAATTTATGCAAGTTCACTTTTCGACCGTTGCGATTATATGCCCGTTGATGCCTGTCTTATTCTTGCTCAGCCGTCGGGTACCTCTCTTAGTGGTTGGATGCTCAGGCTACTGGTCATAATAATGTCAGCGCTGCCCACTGATACACGTCGTGATTTTTCATACATATTTTTTTCACTGATTAAACAAGGAGTTCCCCACATTACGGACCACGGCTGAACTCTCGCCTGTCTCATTATTATACATCAACTCTAAGCGACCAGGTCGCGGGGATGACTTGCAAAGTACATCAATACGGTTGCGATAATTGGACAGTTACGTGGTCTAGCAGTAATGGGCATGCTGGGTATCGATTCCCAGTAGGACGTGGGTGTTGTATGCTGTCCTTAGGTTAGTTAGGTTTAAGTAGTTCTAAGTTCTAGGGGACTGATGACCATAGATGTTAAGTCCCATACTGCTCAGAGCCATTTGAACCATTTTGAACCAGTAGGACGACAGAAAATTTTCAGTCTTCCTTTACGCTATGGTTCACCTCTCAATGACAAGAAGCTATGCGAAGAACTGCACATGGTTTGGATTCCACGTTACACTGTGATGATGTTTGGTTTGTGGGGCGCTCAACTGCGCGGTTATCAGCGCCCGCACAAATTCCCAATCTTTGGTCAGTCAAATCTCAGCACTTTCATGAATGATGATGAAATGATGAGGACAACACAAACACCCAGTCATCTCGAGGCAGTTGAAACTTCCTGATCCCGCCGGGAATCGAACCCGGGCACCGTCCTCGGGAAGTGAGAACGCGACCGTGAGACCACGAGCCGCGGACACGTTAAACTGTAGGTATTCTTTCCTCGGGGTAAGTTAAGGGCGCTTAAGTTGACGAAGAGGAGTGCGGTTGAAAGAACTTGAAGAAGAATGGAGAAGAAGCGTCAAGCACTCTTCCGAAGTCTTCACTGATCTGATACCAGATATGCCTTGCCGCTAGCGATGACAAATCGTTTCCTGCGGTGCATCATCCATGACAAATTACACGTCCACATACAAACTACAGGTCGTGCAGAAACTAAATGAGCAGAATGAAGTTGGCCGACGAGACTTCCCCTTGCGTTTCCTGACTTCCTCCCGATTTCTTCTTGTGGGGACAGGAGACAAGTGTAGGCCAGATGTCCTCATACCGTGGCTGAACTCATGGAAAGGATGCGTATAGCTGTGAAGGAGATGCCATTGAATACTCTCAGACAGCTGACAGAAGCTTTCGTTCGCCGCCTGGAGGAATGTAAGGAAATTGATGGCGACCATGTGTATAATGTTGTATTAAAAACAAGTAAAGGGAGTATATGATAAGCAACGGTATACCTCTTTCTTTGTTTCCAACGTATGTTTCAATAAATTTGCCAATTTGTTTTGAGATTGTGTCCTTTTCATTTCCTACAATTCATTTATGCCGGACCCTGTACACGATGTTAAAAACTGATCCATGAGAGAGGGGGGGAGGGGGGGGGGGAGGACTCACATTACTGTTTCGTCAACTATCGCGGTAGGTTAGTGCTAATTTATGTTAAGTGGACTCATTTTGCAAGTAAACAATGTAAAACCCACCGACGAATTATTAAGAATAAAATTTTGGGTAGAATTTTCTGCTTTAAAAGTATGTAGTTGTTGTAAATATATTTCAAAACAGTGACTTCAAAGAATAAAAAAGTCACATTGTGTGTACCTGAAATACGTTATTTATGACATTTTATTAAACCTTTACTGTGGTGTTTCCCAAAACAACCAACATGTACCACACAGCTGTTTAAAGCCGAAGTTTCGTTTGTTAAAGATGCTGAGACGGATGTATTGAAGCTACACGGCCCAGGGTTATTGGCGAGATGGTTGCTTGCTCTCGCTGTACTAACGTAATTATATGTTACGTGATTATTCAGTTTTATTTATGTGTGTGTGAAATCTTAAGGGACTTAACTGCTAAGGTCATCAGTCCCTAAGCTTACACACTACTTAAGCTGAATTATCCTAAGGACAAACACACACACCAATGCACGAGGGAGGACTCGAACCTCCGCCGGGACCAGCCGCACAGTCCATGACTGCAGCGGCTTAGACCGCTCGGCTAATCCCCCGCGGCCAGTTTTATTTATGAAGCGTGCTTTGCAGTTGTGTTTTATGTTAGCAAACCTTGATCTTGTTTCACGTCTGTGTTAAATACGTGAGCATTAATATCTACTTTTCATTGTGTCATCCGAGCATGCCACTCACTTATTATATTAGTTTGCAACTCTTTAAATAATAATATGTGGATTATTATGAATATACGGTCATCTTGCCGTCTTTTGTAAATGTATGATTCTGTAAGCACGTGGACTGTAGGGGGATATTTTTATGCATTTTTCATGAGCTGCTGTATCTACTTTATGAATAATACAAGAGTTTAAATTCAGCTCAGTGATGAATTCTTTCTCTCACGAAATTATTTTTCAGTCCTTTGACCTTTAATGCTCACCCGTACATGTGGTTACGCACTAGTAAATATTTGTCCACGAAATTACCACGTTCACATGCAATCTGTCTGAAATACTTCTTGAACTGCCTACAGCAAAGATGACATTTCTTCATTTTATATTCCATTTTTATTATTTTGTTGCCCTCTGAAAGGTGGTTCGCTACAGCGCATTTCGTGTGAACTTATTGCTAAAATTTCATATGTGGCATTAACACTGGAGTTTTAACGTGCCTTGTACTCACTGCTTGCACTTTAGGTGTAGTGGCCGCTTTCATGTTATGGTATTCATTCTGAAGACTGGCTTCATACAGCTGTCCGTGCTAGTCTATCCCGTACAAGCTTCATCATCTCTGTGTTGCTACTACAATCTACATTCATTTGAACCTGCTTGCTGTACTCAGTTTTTTTTATACTCCACACTTCCCTCAATTACCGAATCCTTGCTGCCCCAGGATGTGTCCAATCAAACGATCTGTTCTGTAGCTCTCAGATTTTCTACTGTGTAGTAGTCATGTTCAGCCTGGGGACAGTTGATTAATTTTTTTTATTTAGAACGGTTCATTATCGAAGACCGCGCCCGTTTTAGGGAGCGGATATCGAACCCATGTCCTCAGTGCACTTTGTGTAGTCGCAAAGACGCCAGCAACGCTATGCTCAGCTCGGCCCAACAGTGTCCTGACCTTACGTGGCCAGCATTACTCAGATGCAGCGCGGAGATGCGTCAGATGCTGGCGTGGTGATCTGGCGCAGGTAGTCCGTTAGTAAGGCGGGAAAGCGGCCTGCCGTGACGTGCGTCGTCAGTGGAGACATCCAGGAACGAACCCTGGGCTTACGCCTGGCTGGCAACACCTGTTGAAGGCGGACTCCAAATAGATCAGCAGCTGTGAGGGCCTTAGTTCGATACTCGGCCCATCAGCACTGTGGTTAGACTCCTAAGGAGACAGTTCCTTAGGATGGGTAGTGTAGAGAGCTGCTCCAGTGGACGGCAGAAGAGCGACGGTAGTCTTAAGCCAATACCCCATTCTAAAATGCTCGCCGATCTGCTGCGATTTGCCAGCTCTGCGACAAGTATTTATAAGTGCCAAGGTGTGTTCATTGGTGAGCGGACGCTTAAGATACCAAGTACACCATTCGAAGCAATGCCATCAGAGTGTCCTGGGTTTCGGTAATACCGCTGATAGTGAAACGAGTGGCTGCGCCGGTGTACTGAAACAGGTGTGGTGGTAAAATGCTGCACCGGCTGATGACAGCAAGCAATGCCATTACGACAACAAACACTTGCTCAGGCCCACGGCGATAAGTTTTAGCCGCGCGGAGTGGCCGCGCGGTTTGAGGCGCCGTGTACGGATTGCGTGGCCTCTCCACTGGAGGTTCGAGTCCTCCCTCGAGCATGGGTGTGGGTGTTGTTCTTAGCATAAGTCAGTTTAAGTAGTGTGAAAGTCTAGGGACCGATGACCTCAGCAGTTTGGTCCCTTAGGAGTTCAAACACAATTGAACATCTGATACGTTTTAGTAAAGTTGTGCCATAAATTTCTTTTCTCTCCAGTTTTATTTAGTACTTCTACATTACTTACCCAATTTACCCATCTGACTTTCAGCATTACTCTGTAGTGCCGCATTTCAAGCGCTTCACTTATTTATTGTCTGAGCTGCTTATCGTCTGCGTTTCACCTCAGTGCAACGCTTTACTCTAGACAAATACCTCCAGCAAAGATTTCCTATGAGTTACACTTATATCCAGTGTTAGCAAATTCTAATTTTCAGAATCTTTTTTCTTGTTATTGACAGCTTGCATTTTTGAATCTTTCTACTTTTACCATCGCCATTAATTTGCTGCCAAAAGAGTAAAACTCGTCTACTACGTTTAGTGTCTCATTTCGTAATCTAATTCCCGTAGCATTTTCTGATTATTTTGACGACATCCCATTACTCCTGTTTAATTTTGTTGATGTTTATGTTACCACTTCTTATCAAGGCTCTATCTATCCCATTTAGCTGATCTTTCAAGAGTTTTTCCGTCTTTGTCGGAGTAACGATGTACTTATTTCTTCATCCTGAAATTTAATGCCTTTCGAAATTTCTTATTGGTTTTCTGCACTG
This sequence comes from Schistocerca americana, assembly GCF_021461395.2. NCBI lineage: Eukaryota > Metazoa > Arthropoda > Insecta > Orthoptera > Acrididae > Schistocerca > Schistocerca americana. The sequence goes on along the minus strand of NC_060123.1, from coordinate 275,679,617 downwards.
CTTGCTCAATGTACAGGTTGAATAGCATAAATGTAGGCTAGAATCCTGTGTAACTCCAGTTATCGTTACCGAGCACACATGTTTAAAGGAAGTGCCCTTTTATATCTAGCATTGCAGTTTGTAGCTGAAATAGTATGCTTTTTGCTGTTTTCATGAGCAGATTCAGTTGATATGCAACAAGTTGTCTATGCTTCATATTTCTTGTTCGTACTGTATGTGATTAAAGTTAACAGTTGACAACATAAATGGGACACAGCAACCAAATTTCTACTGAATATCAGTATGGTGGCCAAGACAGACACGAAGCCGACGCCTACTACAGTAGTACAAGTTTATACGCCAACTAGCTCTGCAGATGATGAAGAAATTGAAGAAATGTATGATGAGATAAAAGAAATTATTCCCGTAGTGAAGGGAGACGAAAATTTAATAGTCATGGGTGACTGGAATTCGAGAGTAGGAAAATGGAGAGAAGGAAACATAGTGCGTGAATATGGATTCGGGGTAAGAAATGAACGAGGAATCCATCTGGTAGAATTTTGCACAGAGCCTAACTTAATCATAGTTAATACTTGGTTCAAGAATCATAATAGAAGGTTGTACACATGGAAGAATCCTGGAGATATTAGAAGGTATCAGATAGATTATATAATGGTAAGACAGAGATTTAGGAACCAGGTATTAAATTGTAAGACATTTCCTGGGGAAGATGTGGACTCTGACCACAATCTATTCGTTATGAACTGTAGATTAAAACTGAAGAAACTGCAAAAAGGTGGGAATTCAAGGAGACGGGACCTGGATAAACTGACTAAACCAGAGGTTGCAGAGTGTTTCAGGGAGAGCATAAGGGAACAATTGACAGGAATGGGGGAAGAAAATACAGTAGAAGAAGAATTGGTAGCTTTGAGGGCTGATGTAGTGAAGGCAGCAGAGGATCAAGCAGGTAAAAAGACCAGGGCTGGTAGAAATCCTTGGGTAGCAGAAGATATATTGAATTTAGTTCATGAAAGGAGAAAATATAAAAATGCATTAAATGAAGCAGGCAAAAAGGAATACAAACGTCTCAAAAATGAGATCGACAGGAAGTGCAAAACATCTAAACAGGGATGGCTAGAGGACAAATGTAAGGCTGTAGAGACTTATCTCACTAGGGGTAAGATAGATACTGCCTACAGGAAAATTAGAGAGGCCCTTGGAGAAAAGACAACAACTTGTATGAATATCAAGAGCTCAGATGGAAACCCAGTTCTAAGCAAAGAAGGGAAAGCAGAAAGGTGGAAGGAGTATATAGTGGGTCTATACAAGGGCGATATACTTGAGGACAATATTACGGAAATGGAAGAGGATGTAAGTGAAGATGAAATGGGAGATACGATACTGCGTGAAGAGTTTGACAGAGCACTGAAAGACCTGAGTCGAAACAAGGCCCCGGGAGTGGACAACATTCCATTAGAACTACTAACGGCCTTAGGAGAGCCAGTCCTGACAAAACTCTACCATCTGGCGAGCAAGATGTATGAGACAGGCGAAATACCCACAGACTTCAAGAATTATACAATAATTCCAATCCCAAAGAAAGCAGGAGTTGACAAATGTGAAAATTACCGAACTATCAGTTTAATAAGTCACAGCTGCAAAACACTAACGCGAATTGTTTACAGACGAATGGAAAAAACTGGTAGAAGCGGACCTCCGGCAAGATCAATTTGGATTCCTTAGAAATATTGGAACACGTGAGGCAATACTGACTCTACGACTTATCTTAGAAGAAAGATTAAGGAAAGGCAAACCCACATTTCCAGCATTTGTAGACTTAGAGAAAGCTTTTGACAATGTTGACTGGAATACTCGTTCTAGAGGTGGCAGGGGTAAAATAAAGGGAGCGAAAGGCTATTTACAATTTGTACAGAAACCAGATGGCAGTTATAAGTGTCAAGGGGTATGAAAGGGAAGTAGTGGTTGGGAAGGGCGTGAGACAGGGTCGTAGCCTCTCCCCGACGTTATTCCATCTGTATGATAGGCAAGCAGTAAAAGAAACAAAAGAAAAATTCGGAGTAGGTATTAAAATCCGTGGAGAAGAAATAACAACTTTGAGGTTCGCCGATGACATTGTAATTCTGTCAGAGATAGCAAAGGACTTGGAAGAGCAGTTGAACTGAATGGACAGTGTCTTGAAAGGAGGATGTGTGTGATGTTAGGTTTAAGTAGTTCTAAGTTCTAGGGACTGATGACCTCAGAAGTTGATTCCCATAGTGCTCAGAGCCATTTGAACCATTTAGGTTAGGAAATGAGACACTTAAAGTAGTAAAGGAGTTTTGCTATTTGGGAAACAAAATTACTGATAATGGTCGAAGTAGGGAGGATATAATATGTAGACTGGCAATGGCAAGGGAAGCGTTTCTGAAGAGGAGAAATTTGTTAACATCGAGCATAGATTTAAGGGTCAGGAAGTCGTTTCTGAAACTATTTGTATGGAGTGTAGCCATGTATGGAAGTGAAACATGAACGATAAATAGTTTGAACAAAAAGAGAATAGAAGCTTTCGAAATGTTATGCTACAGAACAATGATGAAGATTAGATGGATAGATCACATAACTAGTGAGGAGGTATCGAATAGAATTGGGGAGAAGAGGAGTTTGTGGCACAACTTGACAAGAAGAAGGGACTGGTTGGTAGGACATGTTCTGAGGCATCAAGGGATCACAAATTTAGCGTTGGAGGGCAGCGTGGAGGGTAAAAATCGTAGATGGAGACCAAGAAATGAAAACACTAAACAGATTCAGAAGGATGTAGGTTGCAGTAAGTACTGGGTGATGAAGAAGCTTGTACAGGATAGAGTAGCATGGAGAACTGCATCAAACCAGCCTCAGGACTGAAGACCACAACAACATCTCATTCGCTGCTTTCTACAATTGCACTTTACTGCTCGAGCTTAGATTACACCTGCGCTATGCCACTTTAATAACATTTGGGAAGGACATCACCCATCAAGACTGAACATCTTATCCGTTCAAGCCGTCCGGTGAAAGCATTACTAAAGAATACTGAAGTCATAGAACCAATTGATGTGACTTTTTATTATTTTTTTATTTCTCGCAATAAAATGCAACGACTGGAGCGGAACAGTAGTAGGATCTATTCAAATCATTACACGGTAGGCATGAATGCAGGCACTGATCGAATTTAAAATTATACTTCTAGCAGCGTAATAACCCAGTACAGCACATTCACAAGTTTTCATTTTATCTGCATAAAAGAAATTAGAGTGTCTTATTGCGAAACGCAGGGACAGTACGCAATGAAATAGTGTCCCTCAAAATGTGAAATAATCATTACAGGTGTACTACACTGTTCAGTATTGGTTCTGCTCTTGCTCTTATTGTGTATAGACGATCCGCCACCATATATCCAAGATGCATAAATAGTTCTCTTCACTGACGATGCAGGTCTCATAACAAATCCTAATGGAAAACTGTCATCTCATGAAAATGTAAATAAAATGTTCTTGAACGTTAATAACTGGCTCTCTGCAAACAGACTGTCAATGAATTTAGGCAAAACATAATTCACGCAGTTCTGTGCGAGACGAGGGCTGACCATACCATTAAAAACAAAGCATAAGCGAAAATCAACAAATGAAACAGAATTTCTAGGTTTTTATATTGGTGTGAGCCTGAACTGGAATCATACATCTTTTTAAACGTCTAGCTCAGAAAATTTAGCATTGCAGGTTATTATATGTAAACGTTTGTTCCATCAGCGCACAGCTCAAGACGAGAATGGAAGTCAGTACGGAAGGAGGGGGGTTAATTTCTCGTAAACGGTCGTACCACTATTGTCGAAAAATCAGCTCGGATTGAAGGAGTGTTTCTTTCAAAGGCAACGTTTTGTCATTTGCCTTAAATGATTAGGGGCTGAAATTTTAGGAAATTTGGGTTTATATCGAGATGGCCCGCCGTTGATCTTCCGGCGACCCACCCACGGATGGCATAGGAACCAAGTAAAAATCACATCGTACGGTATCTTGTGCAGGAAATATGTAGATATGGATCCACACTGGATTGTCAGCTACACGAGTCGTCTACTTACGGAAATGTTACAAACTCTATTAAACTTATCTTTCGCAGAGCGAATGAACGGGGAGGTTATTTCGAAGACACTATTATGGGGACAGATTTGCAATAATTATTATTCTGAAAATACTTCGACGAAGTTTTCTGATCAGACGACTATGAAACGAGTAGTAAAACCAAAATTCGTCTAATTCACTCAACTCAACGCTCTACAAATTTGCTGCGCACCTGTCTCTTACTCGTCGTTCTCTCTTGTTTTGCGTCTTTCTTTCTTTCCGCACAAAACAATTTACAATAGGCCTATCAGTGTATAGTACAGAGAGTGTTTCATGAAGACTTTATTATTTCAGCCACTATTAATAAATGAAGAATTAACGTTCGGTTTATTGAAGGAATTTGGGCTTTAGTAGCCCCGTTACGTTGGGTTCTGTCAGTTCCAAAAGAGAATCAGTTACCTGTTAGTAACAACGCTATTATAATTTATAAATTTCCTCAAGACTGTCACAGCGCATATTTTCGCCAAAAAGTTGTGCAGTAAGCTCTAAGCTCTTCTCACAAGCGTGAAATCAGTGAAGTACCCAGTCTTGTTGATTTCTGTACGAAAATCAGATTTCGTTTCCTCTCGCTGAGCTCTGTTGCTGTTTACTAAATGTAGAAGGCCTATTACGTTCTGAACCCATGGTCAAGTCACGTAGTTACAGAAGGAAATGTCAGAAGTTATTGGCAGCCAGCTGTCCTTGAAGCGCTACCGATTATGGGCGCCTAGGACTATCCCGTAAATTGTAGAATGTTTTGGCTCCTAAATTGATGCCTTGCTGCTGTCGCTATAGTCGAAGAAAAAAGTTAACTACATCTAACATTTTCAACAGAGCTGTCTTCGTGTGTTAGAATGTCAGCATCTCAGCTCCACAGTATAAGCACAGTCACAAAATCTGTTACCTCACTTTCACTGGAAACGTGGATTGTGACTGACAAAGCCATGGATAGGCGCAGTTTAAAAAATCGACATTTCCTGTTTGCTACAAGGTAGTTTCCATTTGACTGAGAAGGCGCGCTATTCTTGCTTTGTCTAATTTTCGAAGCTATATTCCTCAAAGTTCATCTCAAAGGCTACCCGCTGCAGTAAAACGAGATGTCAGACGTTCAGACGTTGTATACCATCAGACAAGCATACATTTCGGAGGAGCTTCATACTAACGACATACTCTGTCCGTTTACGGAGAGACGCACTGCGGTCACTGAAGGCACTGTCACCTGTGCACAGACAGTGTACAACTCGAAACAGCAATACTCCTTCTACACATCCGTGATTGTGAATGCTTTTGCCCCAGTCCCAATTCCTACGATTCGGCTCAGGGGTAGGAACGAAAAATTAAAAAAAAAAGTTATACCGAAAGAGATATCTGTTACTGTTTTCGTCGAATAATCAACATTTAACTTCTCAATTGTTATACAAAATTTATGTCCTTAGAAAACTAAAAAACAAGTTCTCGTCAGAAGATGACTAACAATCAATTATCTTTACTCTTGCTCGAATTCATACACGATTTAGATTCAAACGCTAGGCACGCATATTTCGTACTGGAGCTGAGGTGACCGTGTTGCACAACAGAAAAGTTGAAATCCTTGAATTTCCAACAAGCTTTCGTGACAGAAAAGGAAGGCTAACGTCTCGTCGACGGCATGATTTTTGCACCCGTAGCGTTAGCAACACAACGGTATGGATGAAATTTGCCTGTAGTCTCTTATCATAAGAATGGCTGCAGCGGTCACGTGTTGTAGAGAACGGGCGGAAACCCGAAATATGGTCTGCTCGATATCCAGATCACCAAATCAAAAAAAAAAAAACAACCATTTGTTTAGCAACAGAACTGTCTGTTTCCCATGGGGGCTTATTCACAGCACTCCTTAGCAGCTTCACTACGATGTGGAACGGTCCCTTGATCGGTTGCAGGCTTCAGTCCGTCGTGGCGTGGCCAGCCCTGGTACAAATTGTCCCACCCTTCAACGGCGATTTTTCGTCGATTGAGAAGAGTACGTGGTCGTTGTCGACATCCAAAAACAGCTGGTTTTAATCGAGCCCACATGTGTTCGACTGGGTTCACGTTCGGGGGATAAGCAAGCCACTCCGTTCTGGAGATCCTAGCATGCTGAAGGAACGTCTTCACGAGAACAGCACTATGAACACGCGATTTATCACGCATCAAGATGAAATTATCACCAAAATATTGATGATACGATTCCACTGTTGCAGAATCTCGTCCCTGTACCGTAGGACAGTGAGATTGCCCTCAACATTCAAGAGAGGTGTACAGTGGCCCCATGTAGTGCCATCCCAGAGCACCACTTCACCATCACCTTGAGGCACGGGTGGGACAGTGTTGGAGTCGTTCAACATTACCAGGTTGTCGCCAAGTACGCTGTTTGCGACTGTAAGGGTACAAACAGATCGTAATTTCGTCCGTAACCAATACCCAACCCCAATCCTGCGGTGTCCATTTTGCATTATTTCTCGAACATCTGTAACTTAGTCCATGGTGTTGGGATATTCGACGTGGTACTCGCATGGTCTTCGGGAATAGTAGGTTGGCTGGTTGATTTGGGATCGGGGGCGTGGAGACGAAACTGCGAGGTTCTCGACCCCATTAGATTAGGGAAGGATGGGGAAGGAAGTCGGCTGTGCCTTTTCAAAGGAATCATCCCGGAATTTGCTTCAAGCTATTTAGGGAAATCACGGAAAATCTAAATCAGGACGGCCGGACTCAGGTTTGAACCGTCGTCTTCCCGAATGCGAGACAAGTGTGCTAACCACTGCGCCACCTCACTCGATGGTCCTCAAGAACGGAGATTCGCATCATGCTATCGTCACCTAACATTTTGATGTGACACATGCCGTTCTGTAGCCTCTTCGAACGCCGAATTCAGTTCAACTCATTGTTCCTTCAACTCAAATACCTGCACGATGTATTGAGGTGATGCAACACTTTTCTTGATGTGTGTACTTCCAGATGTTTCTACTACAATGTACGAGGTATGTAAGAAAATTACTGTGACTGATTTTTTTATCTACCAAAGTTTTTATTTTTTTTCCAAACAACAATATTGTCCCCTTAGAAGTAATTTCCTTCGGCAGCTATACACTAGGGGACTCGTTGTTCCTATTCTTAACAGTGCTGAATGGTTGCAGCTGGTAGGGCTCTTAACATGTCGGCCATAGTCTTTCGAATGTTCTCCAGAGTCCCGAAATGATGTCCTTTTCAGATATTTTTCAATTTCTGGAAAAGAAAAAAAGTCACGAGGACTCTGATCAGGTGAATAGAGAGGCTGTGGAACAACAGGAACGCCTTTAAAGATAAAAAAAAAACTCCGTGATGGAAGTGGCCCGTGTGACATGGGGCGTTGTCATCATACGGCAACCATTTGTCTGCGATGCACGGTCTCGCTCGATTCACCCTTTCCCTAAACGTTTCAAGGACATCTTTGTAAAACACTTGATTGACAGTTTGTCCTGGAGGAAAAATTTATTTATGCACGATACCTCCACTATCAAAAAAAATCACTATTATTTTGATATGTGGCTTACTCACTGGAGCTTTCTTCGGTTGAGGAGATGTCTCTGCGTTCCACTCCCAAATTTCTCGCTTTGTCTCAGAATATAACTCAAAAATCAATGACTGGTCACCTGCGATCACACAACTGGATCATTTGTAGTGGTTGATAATTCGCTCGAAAAGATGAACACACGCTGTGAGGTTTTTCGTACCATTATGACACAAACCTTTCGCATGCGTAAGAATTCGGTCAAAATTTGATGTACAGTGAAAGTCTTTAAATTTAAGAGGTCACCCATCATCCTTATTGTTAAACATCGGTCTGATCTCACAAGAGCACGCACACGTTCGACGTTTCCGTAGGTTTTTGAAGTTGAAGGTCTCCCTGAGCGAGGTTCATGTTCAACGTATTCTCGGCATTCCAAAAATGACTTGTGCCAGCGGAAAGCTCGTGCTCTTGACAAGGAGTGTTCCCCATAGGACTGTTTCAATTTTTCAAAGGTCAAACTGGCGGATTCCCCACATTTAACACACAGTTTGATGACATAACGTTGCTCTAAATTCCGCTGTTCCATTTTCGTAACATATAACAAGAACACAGCTTCACTGATGGCGCTCTCAGAAATAGCGTGATGGCTGTACGGAACTGAAACTCCGGCTTAGCGTCTGTATGGGTCGAGCCCATCTGTCTGCAAAAGTAGAACAAATCAGCGTTGCCAGGCCCCTCGCGGAGTTGTCAGCCTCATTACTTCTCTCATACACATCGTATACGCACAACAAGTAAAATTTTAATTTATGGATATCCATCTTATTGCTTGAACTAGGGACTTTTGCTGATGATATGTGTGGGAAAAGTACCATCACTTCTGTATCTTGAGAATGTCTTTATTCTCTCACGCGACTAGTTTTGGCGACACATTACGACCATCTTGAGGCCCCATCACTGCCAAAAGATTATTTGTATCCTCGGCGCATTTACTGTGGGGGTTCTTGTCACTAGCACATGTGGGCTAGCTTTCATCATGAATACCGTGTTGTCTCCAATTGGAGACGATGTCGAGGATAGACTCTATATAAAAGCTAGCTCACTTGTGCTAGTAACAAGGATCCCACAGTAAATGCGCCGAGGATACAAATAATCTTTTGACAGTGGTGGGGCCTCAGGAGGGTGGTATTGTACCGCCAAAACTAGTCGCGTGATAGAATAAAGACATTCTCAAGCTACAGTTGTGGTGGTTCTTTTTCTCATATAAGTAAAATTTTGTTTTCTGTTATTCCTGGTGTTTTGTTTTTAGTGACATGCAGTGTACTTTAAAATGGATGATCCGACAAAGAAACAAAAAACTGCTTTCGCTGAGGCTTTGAATGATTGCCGTCAGCGATGTACAAAGCTTGTCGCTACTGTATGATTCGTAGCTGTTATTTCGAGGCTTTCGCTTTCGGAGATGTCGGCTATTTCGGAGCCGTCCCAGGAAAGAAAACACCCCGACACGCCGCTGGCCCTCTGGACGTGTTTGCGACCTCATTCCGCGGCCGGCCGTCCATTAAACCGCCGCCTTATGAGACGGGTCGTGCTGGCCTCCAAAAATAAGCCGCCGGTGGCCTCCAGCACCGGAGAACTCGCTGCTGCGTCAGCCCCATCGTTTGGGTCGCGGTTTTTAATTAACGCTAAATTCGAGCAAAAAGGAAAAAAATAATCGTTCTACTGTATCTTGGTTTCCGCTGCGCGGCGGCTCGGAAAGTTGGTTGCAAGAGGGGGAAGTGGGTTCAGGAGCGAAAGCAAGGAGTGGCGCCATTGTCGGGACCGCGGTGCTTTGGGCGGTCTTCTGAAAATTGGGTCCGCTGTGGAGCCGGCTCGGTCGGCAGTCGGTGTGGGCGAGCGAGCGGTCGGGCGAATTTATGTCTGCGAGAGGAGCGCGAAACACGATTATTAACGCGCACCGCGACCTGCCGGCGAAATAGCCGTGGCGCGGCGCGTGTGGGACGTCGTTCCTGGCTGTTAATTAAGTACTCGAGGTTCCGCCGGAGCAATCGGCTCTCGAGAATGGGAGTGGTCAGGCTCGGCAAGGCGTCCGAAAGTTTACGCTGCGAGGCCGTGCTGTTAACGACGCACCAGCCAAACCAATGCGGGCTGTGTGATCGTCCCCTCCCTCCTCCCCCCCCCCCCCTCCCACCACCATCTTGCCAGCGCTCTTTTTCTGTTCGAGTTATGCAAGGCAATTCTCAACGGGCAACCGAATGCCAGACAGGAAACAACAGCTGCTGTGGAAAGCATTTTTTGGTGTGAAACTATACGCATTTACAGCCTATCGGTGATACCCTTCTACCCTCGCCCATGCTACATTACAAGAAACACAACAGGCTGTTTTGCACACCACTGGATACAAACGTGAAACGTTCTCTACGTGCACGATAGGCAAGTCCCGTTACACAGTGTTTTTGTTGTGGTTGTCAATCCGAACACTGGTTTGACGCAGCTCTCCATGCTACTCTACCCTGTAAGAGCGTTTGCATCTCTGAAGAACTACTGCTTCTTATGTCCTTCTGAATCTACTTACTCTATTCATCTTTTGGTCTCCCTCTACTATTCTATCCCCCCTTCCTCCCACACACACACACACACACACACACGCATTATTTCCCTCCAATACAAAACCAGTCAGCCTTGATATCTCAGAATATGCCATATCAACCGATTGGTTCTTCTACTCAGGTTGTGTCACAGCATACATAGCACAAGCCCGTTGGGCATTTTGATCACAATAGCCATACATCAACACGATATCTACCTTTTCCGCAATTGGTAAACGATCCATTTTAACACGGGTAATGTATCACGAAGCAAATAACATCTGCAGTGGCGGAATGTTACGTGATACCACGTACTTATACGTTTGTTACTATTACAGCGCCATCTATCGCAAAGCGAAAAAAGTGGTCCAACTAAAACACTCATATTTCTTTACGTACTACACGAATATGTAATAAAATTGGGGGGTTCCTATCTAAAGAAACGCAGTTGACATCCGTTTGACCTAGGGCAGCGCCGTCTAGCGGGCCAACCATAGCGCCATCTTGTTTCCCCCTTCAAGCTAGACAAGTTTCGCTCTTTGTAGTTATTTCGTTTGACGTTTATTTCGTGAGATATTTGGCGTGGTCACTATCAATGGACCACCATGTATGATGTACCTGAAGAAAAGCAAGTGCGATGTCTCCCTCGCGGAGCGAGCAAGGCGGAGCAGTGAATAGCACTCTGGACTCGAATTCAGAAGGATGATTTCCACTATTTCCCTAAATCGCTCCAGAAAAATGCCGGGATGGTTCCTCTGAAAGGGCACGGCCGATATCCTTCCTCAACCTTGACATAGTCCGAGCTTGTGCTCCTTCTCTTGATGGGACGTCAAAGCCTCATCCACCTTTCTTTTTTTCTTCCTCACCGAATGGAGACCATTATCAAGAGCAAATGTAGTGTTCCACGGTTCAACATGGTATCTACTCGGTAAGGAGGGATGGCGAGGCGGGCAAGGGAAACATTTTTGTCGGTAGTGCTTGTGTACAGTTAGTGATGGTGGAAATTCAACGCTGGCAATAGATTTACGTAAAACTTTACAACAATGTTATTTGCGAATGTTCAAAATATGAAATAAAAGAGACAAAAAAATCAAAAAAAGAAACCACGGTCTTCCACGGCGGAAAATAAATAGGACTAACAGTCGTTATTGACAATCAAATAAACGAGCAAGTCTCAGAATTTGTACATTTGGCCTTTCATAAATGACATGTCTACATGCTTATGCCCTGGTGCTTCCGCTAATATTCACAGTGGACTTCCAGTGGTTTAGACATTCGCACGCCAGACAGATGCTGAAGTAAAACGAGAAATAGATTTAAAGAGAATTTCATACGCTGCTTCATTTTCCACGTGGAGATAATACGGATAAACATTTGATGGATTACACACGCAGCGAACCTCTGGTGTAGAATAAAATATGACGGCTCTTTTTCTTATCTGGTACTATTTTAAAACGTAGGGTTCCAAGAAGCAGCTATCTTCAGTGCCTTAAACGAGTCTGCACTCCTAAGGAGACCGAAATTAATGGGCGAATGCGCGGAGAAATTATGCATTCAAGGCGACATTTTTACGGCTGTTTAATTTGCATAGTTCTGAGTAAGGTCTCAGAAGGCTACTGCGACGCCTGATATATTGTTGGAGGTCGTGAACTACGCATCGCTTTAGAGTTGCATTTAAGTGCGATATACGTACCGAAATTCAGGCTATTATTTCCAAAACGCGTTGTATATTATTCCTTGTAATTTATGTAACTCATACGTTTGTATAACCACATCCGAAATTGAAATCTTGCAGCAAAACTTTTAATAAGTACTTGGAGGCTTCTAACGGGCGAAGGATAACGTATTTTACAACCTCAGACCGTTCATTGCGGTAATTCGGATGCCGCATTAATCGGAAAGTACACGATATATTTTTTTATAATTTGTGTTTCTCTTTTTAATTTGGTAGTTTCCTACGAAAAAGTTATTCGCATTTTTAAACTTCATATTCAAGAATTCAGAGATTGCAAGCCTTTTTTGTTAAACGTCAAAGCCATTTTTTAGGTAATTAATAATAGAAAACGTAAAGGACACGAATGAATAATTACAGATTTAATTCAGCGACCAACGGTACGTACCCGATTTCACGTCCTTTTACCGATAACGACTGCTGCCAGTAAATTTTAAGATGGACTAAGTTTTGCCAGTACACTCATATGCGCCTATGTGATAACACGTGACGTTGTAAGACACTGTCTAGTGGAATCCCACAAGAAATATTTAGAATTTGGTCATTACTACAGTTCTACTGCACTGTTTATGGAAATGTTACTTGCTTGCATATTTTTAGTGACACATTGTGTATTTAGTAAGGTACAGAGAAAAATCATCTTATGAAAGGTTATCAGCTTGATAACCTGAAGAAGTATTCGTCAGAGCTAAACTTTGGTATTATACCACAAACGGTAGAGCTGATAGAAAAATTTTATTTAGCAACGCATTCTTCCAGAAGAAAACAAACGGAAAAGCGAGAGTAATATGGAACTAAACTCGAAACTGGATGTATTCTACAAACAATAAAGAAATGTTACCTTATGGTATAATCCTAATTAGGAGCAGAATTTTATTTGATCACAGATTTATAAGATGCGTTATGGAAGCAAACTTCTTCCATGGGGATTAAAGTATATATATATATATATATATATATATATATATATATATATATATACTTTAATCCCCATGGAAGAAGTTTGCTTGGTTCTGGGTTTGCATCTGCTTCCATAACGCATCTTATAAATCTGTGATCAAATAAAAGTATATATATATATATATATATATATATATATATATATATATATATATATACTTTAATCCCCATGGAAGAAGTTTATATATATATAGGACGAAAATTAATTTTAAAATAAGGAGATAGCCGGCCGCTGTGGCCGAGCGGTTCTAGGCGCAGTTCGAATCCTGCCTCGGGCATGGATGTGCGTGATGTCTTTAGGTTAGTTAGGTTCAAGTAGATGTAAGTTCTAGGGGACTTATGACCTCAGATGTTAAGTCCCATAGTGCTCAGAGCCATTTGAACCATTTGAACAACACTTTGATGCTGACGCCGAATGCCTTTAAAATGGATCTAATAAAATTTGGTTTCCTATATTGTAACTTTTTAATTCAAAATGTTTGTTTCTTTCTGCATAGACCAGTAAAATTTCTTTTGAAAGTCATCAGTTTTTCGCGAAACCAAATTCCCTCCCCCAAAATTAAAAGTTTTGGAAAGCACAGCTCCACGTTTTGACTCTGATGGGCAATCGGGACAGACGTAGCTCTATCATCCTCTCCGTATGGGGTCAGTGGATACAGTATGGAGGAGCACTGGGTCTTCATACCACTCTCTCGGCCGTTGTCCGCTTTCTTGACCTTGGAGCCGGTATGTCTCATTCAAGGAGCTTCTCGATTGGCGTTACGATGCTGAGTGCATCCCGATACAGTCCTCCGACAACGGGAAAATCCCTGGAAGTACCGGAAATCGTACCCGGGCCCTATGCGTAGGAGCCAGACATGCTGACCATTAAGCTGCAGAGGTGGACAAAAAGGAATGTTTGTAGGAAAGTAAAACTCTCCTTTGATAGTAAAGGTAACTTCGGAAGCAAGGTGTCTTTGGCAGCTAAAATGTTTATGGACATTAAAATCTCATTGTAATCCAAAATACCTTCTAAAACAAAAAATCTTCTTCGAGTGAGGAAAATGTAATTGAAATAATCACAGGATTTATATTTGGAAAGAAAATTAAGTACTGCCGCAACACATTCCCTGCAGAATATTTTCTTCTTCGGCGCTGTGAATAGCAGAATATCTGGCACTTGACAGACATTGCGAGACGCTGACTGGAGCAACCAGCCTTTCGGTCGTTTTAATAACCTGTACTGGCTGCATCGCTGGAGTAACAGATTGCTCTTCGTGAACTCAGATACCGAAATGAATCCGTAGTGCAACGTACCATATAATGAAAAAAAAGGCCCTCATAAATGAGTTCTGGGTGTTGATTATCACAAAATTATTAAAGAGTAATGATTCGAGGGCCAGCTACCTACTGAACTGAAAATCTTGGCCGAGGTTAACATCAATTCTATTTTCTCTTCGTGAACAGACACAGGAGGAAGGGAACGAAGCTATGCATTAATATGAAAAAGAAAAAGGATGACAAATACAGAACAGTGAAATGATTTAATTGAACATTAGATCGACTTAATAAGGCCCTCAAGGGACAGTGGTGACCATCACCTCAACAAGTAATCTCTAAAAATGCACCGAGCAAAGTGATGTACTTGTCACCACACTGGTCTCGCATTCGGAGGACGACCGTTCAAACTCGCGTCCGGCCAACCTGATTTATGTTTTCCGTGATTTCCGCCAATCGCATCCTTTGAAATGGCACTGCCGACTTCCTTCCCCATCCTTCCTTAATCTTATGGGACCAATGACCTTGACGTTTGGTTCCCTCCCCCAAACCAACCAACCAACCAATCTAAAAATACATAGTCGTGGCTGTACACGCCATGATTGCTGGAATAATGCCAGGAAACAAAGTATAGATTCCACAAGTAAAAGCCTAAATCCGCTTATTATGGATGAGTCCTCGGCTATGGGGCAAGGTATTGAATTTCATTGTACATTCATCTTTAAAAGAAGCGAATCGAACTCACCTAATCGTAATCCTCCCGTGATAACCCACGCTGCAAATTATTCTCCCCAGAATCGACGACTCAACGTCATACGACCTCCATCCTCTACGGCCTGCTAGTGGCAACAGGTCGTCAGTAGTGGTGTGACGAGTTGATTCCTGATATAGCAGGCTGTGGCTCTCACCGCATCTCTCAGCCAAGATGGTTTTCCTCGATGCCTCCCACATCAGCCTGTCTTCTTCTGCGTCTCCATCCACAGTACAACCAAAATTTTACATTTCCTCTCTGCCTCCCACAAAATCC
The DNA here is from genome assembly GCF_021461395.2 of Schistocerca americana. Taxonomy (NCBI): domain Eukaryota; kingdom Metazoa; phylum Arthropoda; class Insecta; order Orthoptera; family Acrididae; genus Schistocerca; species Schistocerca americana. Next base: position 275,664,442 of record NC_060123.1, on the reverse strand, counting down.
ATGCAAAAGCTCTTTCACTGATGGGAATGGCTTGGCCAATGATTAACCAATAAGGCATTTATAAACTGCGGTCCAACCTACCAGATATTTTTTATGGTGCCAAATGAGTCGCCCTCTACACTACGAGAGAGAGAAATTTTCCGTCTACGTGGAACTGTGTCCAGATGACGCCATACCTCCCCCACAAAGAGGGGAAGAAATTTTTTAAATAATAACTGCCACATACGTTTACCACGTAATCAGTGAGACGATTAGCTTTTGACCACAGTTTTCTGAGAAAGCCGGTCGGCGAGAAACATAACGTCAGGCTGTCCTTTGACCAGAGACACCTACTCTAAAAATAACTTCTTTTGCACTAGACCAGATGCACAGCATTGTCCCCCGTACTGAGCTTTTTAGAAGACGTCCACAGTTTGAGAGCTGCTGTTATAAAGAATTCTGGTTGCGTGCACACTGACCGGAACCGTGTTGTTGTTGTGGTCTTCAGTCCTGAGACTGGTTTGATGCAGCTCTCCATGCTACTCTATCCTGTGCAAGCTTTTTCATCTCCCAGTACCTACTGCAACCTACATCCTTCTGAATCTGCTTAGTGTATTCATCTCTTGGTCTCCCCCTACGATTTTTACCCTCCACGCTGCCCTCCAATACTAAATTGGTGATCCCTTGATGCCTCAGAACATGTCCTACCAACCGATCCCTTCTTCTGGTCAAGTTGTGCCACAAATTTCTCTTCTCCCCAATTCTATTCAATACTTCCTCATTAGTTATGTGATCTACCCATCTAATCTTCAGCATTCTTCTGTAGCACCACATTTCGAAAGCTTCTATTCTCTTCTTGTCCAAACTATTTATCGTCCATGTTTCACTTCCATACATGGCTACACTCCATACGAATACTTTCAGAAATGACTTCCTGACACTTAAATCAATACTGGATGTTAACAAATTTCTCTTCTTCAGAAACGCTTTCCTTGCCATTGCCAGCCTACATTTTATATCCTCTCTACTTCGACCATCATCAGTTATTTTACTCCCCAAATAGCAAAACTCCTTTACTACTTTAAGTGCCTCATTTCCTAATCTAATTCCCTCAGCATCACCCGACTTAATTAGACTACATTCCATTATCCTTGTTTTGCTTTTGTTGATGTTCATCTTATATCCTCCTTTCAAGACACTGTCCATTCCATTCAACTGCTCTTCCAAGTCCTTTGCTGTCTCCGACAGAATTACAATGTCATCGGCGAATCTCAAAGTTTTTATTTATTTCTTCTCCATGAATTTTAATACCTACTCCGAATATTTCTTTTGTTTCCTTTACTGCTTGCTCAATATACAGATTGAACAACATCGGGGAGAGGCTACAACCCTGTCTTACTCCCTTCCCAACCACTGCTTCCCTTTCATGTCCCTCGACTCTTATAACTGCCATCTGGTTTCTGTACCGTAGCAGACAGTAAAGCTAGTCCGGCGAAGTTTGCCTGCTGCCCAGCAGGCAGGCCATTGCACCATGCCCCGAGCGGTCCATCCCTTAGAAGTCGCCCTTTCTCCCCATGGACTCGGTCACTGCCCATGGCTCATTCAAGACTCTGCCGAGTCACGTATTGCGTTAACCTAAGGACATGAAACTAAATATACAAAATAAAAAATGAATTGACATGTATGTCAGAAGATCGGTCTTTGCTGTCATTGGCATCCCTTATGATATAAACACAGATATCTGTCAGTCGATACAACCAACATCTGGATTTTAATAAAATGTTGTAATGGGAATCGTATATGAAACGTTTCGGTCCAACAATTAACTGCTGCATTTCAGCTCAATCGTCTTACAAGTAGGTGAAACGCTGAAAAGTGGACTGACTATCAGTCCTAAAATCCTCACATGGTTGTGGGTGAGGGTGAGAAGAAATGGACTGATTATCTTAAAATCTTTTCATTGAGAGGAGGGGGCTAGCTGGGACACGGGGAAGGCAAGAGAATGGACTCACCAGACGAAATCGTAGTTAGTTAGTTAGGTGTTCCATGGATTACTTGAATGACTCCTTTCTCGAAATGATGTGAAACGAGTCACTTTACAGGATATGTATGCATGATTGGTGTTAGCATTGATAAACAAATTAATTTTTAGTCCTACTCATGCAACTACAATTAACAGCAATTTTTTTCTTTTACTGGTTACCAGTTTTTAAGCAGATATTCGTCAAATTGTCCAGGAGAAATGATTTTAAGTTAGATTTAAAATTTGTTTTGCCATCTGTGAAACATTTTATGTTATTGGGAAAATGATGAAAAACTTATGTTGCTGCATATTGAACTCCTTTCTGAGTTACTGGCAGTTTTAATAATCTGTAATAAATTTATTTTCCCTTTAGTGTTGTAGGTATGGACACACTATTCTTCTCACCTTGTGACGGACTTTTTACGACGAATTTCATCATATATGTATTGTGATGGAGCGATTGAGATTTCTAGCTACATGAAGCTACACTATTTCCATGGCTAAAAACCATGTAATTCCTACTGTTCGATTTTGTGCAATCAATACTTTCTTTCTAGGTCATGAGTTACCACAGAAAAATATTTCGTAAAACATTATTGAGTGGAAATACCCAAAATATGTCAAGGGCTTAATTTGTTTGTCTCCAAGACTAGCAGTTACACGAAGATAAAAAGTTGCTCAACTTATTTGTTTCGGGAGCTCAGTAATACCCTTCTTCCAAGTAAAGTTTTCATCAATATGTGCACCTAAAATTGTGGAGCGTTCTACCCTATTTACAGACTGCTGTTCATGTGCTACATCAGTTGGTGGTATGACTGTTTGTTGCACAGAACTGAACACAGTGTTTTTTTTTTTTTTGCTTCAGGATTAGGCGGAGTCTATTTTCTGAGAACCACTTTATAATTCTTTGGGAAAATCATTTACCATTTATTCTGTTGCTTTCTCACTAATGGAATTTATTATGTCTTGTGCAAAAGTAGTAATTACAATTGTTGAAAGTTAAGTGGAGGGTCATAAATATACATAAGGAGTAAGAGTGGACCTAGAATTGAACCCTGCGGGACTGCATTTGTGACTTCTCCTGTATCATAAAAGTTTTCTATCCTTTACATATTTTCTGAATTATTCAGCACAACCTTTTCCATCCTGTTTGTTAAGTATGATTCAAAGCATATGAGCATAAAGCCATCAGTTCCATAAAACTTGAGTTTCTTTGGGAGAGTAACATGTCCAACACAATCAAGTCCCTTGTAAAGATCAGAAAAATACCAGTTGGTGATATTTCATTATTAAGGCTTGTAGTGTATGATGAGTAAATATATAAATAGTATTCTCAGTAGATCAACCTTTCTGGTATCCAGACTGTTCTGTGCTAAATAAATTGTTTCCTCTTAAACGTTAGACTATCCATAGTACATTACTTTTTCGAATATTTTGGAAGAAGATACCAATAAAGTAAATGGACGATAATTGTTTATGAGTCTGTAGGAAGTCTGTCTTGTCACTTTTCTCATGAAGAGGTTTGACAGTTGCATATTTTCATCTGACTGGTAAAAATCCCTGTGCCAGTGATGCATTGCATACATCATCAAGGACATTATTTATGAAGTCGGAACAATGTTTCAGAATTCTGTTTGAAATTCCATCAACACCACATGAAATTTTGTTCTATAGATTTTTTTTTATAATTCTGTTAATTTCAGTGAAGGATAGTGGAGTTACTGCTAGTTGCTAGTTGTGAAACGACATTTTTAACATATTCTCCTGCTTCTTCATCTGAACCATTTAATCCTATTTTTGCTGCTACATTTAGTAAGTGATTGTTAAAAGTATGTGCAACTTGTAAATTATCAGTCACAACACTGCAATTTAGTTTAATGATTATGGTATCTTGTACATAGACTGGGTGTCCTTCTCGTTTTTGACAATATCCCACACAGCTTTCATCTTACTATCTGCATTAGTTATTTCTATCAGAATATTTTGATGATTTTACTTAAAATACTGCAGTACATGTACTTCTGGTACATGAAATTTTAATTCTTTTTTGTCATCCACGGCTTGTTTTCTTTAATGGGTCTTCTCGATAAGATTTTAGTAATGCAGCTTTCAAATAATGACAAAAATTTACTATGGAATAAATTGCATTTTTACATTAGCCTCTCTTTCTATTAACACTTTGTATCCTGTTTTCATTAATAACCTTCACTGCTTTGTATGAACCTGCCTAAGTACTATAGGGTGCCATATTGTTTATTTCCATTAATTGAGCATCATGATCAGATAGTCTGTTAGCAATTGGCTACACATTAATTGTTTCAGCCTCTTTAAAAATGTTATCTATCAGTGTGTTTCATCTTACTACACACTAGTTGAACAATTGGCTATTGAAAGTAGACAGAAAAACCAAAATAATTCCAGCAAACTTTTCCTGTCCGTACCTTTTAAGAAAACTACATGAAATCTCCACAAACCACTGACTATTTCTTCTTGTCTGACAGGGAGCTCAACAATGTATCTAAATTTCTCGTAAATAACTGAAACTTTCCTAGATGGGTTATGTAGACTGTTACAGTTATCAGAATCCTGCAGTAGCAACTCACAAGCACGTTCTCCAGATTCTGATCAACACAAAAACTATTTTTTTTCAGCATCCTTTTTAGTATGTTTCCAACTTTTACTTACGTTGCAAATCCTCCTTTTCCAGGTTTCACCTACACGAAAATGATGCTAGTCTATAATCCCTGATTTTAATTCTGCCATCCCGGTGGTTACGTGGTGTTCAAAGAGGCACAGAAAATCCATCAGTTCAGAATTTCCCACATCTTTTAGGCAAATGAGAAGCTCATCTATCTTGGTATTCGACCCTCTAATGTTTTGATGACATAAATTTTTAGCAAATGACAAATATAGCGAACATGTGCTGAAGTGCGGACATCCTTATAATTCGAAAATTGTCTAAGCTCTTCATCTTACTTTTGCATAACTGATCTGTACCCTAAGTATTGCCCCCTGTATTCGTGACAGTCCAAACAGCACCACAATTCACGTCTCAACTGTGGAGCTCGAATAGTTTCGCGGAAAATGTCTTTCACGGTCGGACTTACACGATGCTGCGAAGTACAAGTTGCCTGGAGTTTGTTGCAAACAGCGTCGGATGTCAGGCGATGAAAGACGCCGATACGAGTAATGCAATCTCCGACGGAAATCTAGAACAATCCCTGCAGTCTGCGGTAGACGACTTACAAGCATCGCGAAAGGTGAGACGCAACCGCGCGTCCGCTGGCGATAAAACACTCCGGCGGGGTTTTCGCTCTCCGCTCCCCGCCAACAAGTTCTGGCGGGCAGCGGCCGTCTGCAGAGACCTGTACCAGCCGATGCTATCGCGGGCAGCACTGGCTGCGAGCCTACTGCCGTGTCGCTTCCTGTCCAACACCTCCACCTGTCACTGAACGACTAATTTTTTCTCGCAGCTCCGCCATTAATATATGTATCAAATACCGAGCATACCTTTTTTTTTTTTTTGGATGCAGTTTTCGGTGCATTCACTTAGCGGCACAGTTATTAATTTGGAGCTGTACTGGACTCCGATAAATCAATTTAAGTGATTACAGCAATTTCGCGACAAAAAACAATACCAATTCGCTGGGAGAAGACGAGTTACTCATGTTAAGCTTCTTTAGTTTCTTCCTGCACATAAAACGTTCAAATGACTTACAAGAATGCAGCCGGGTGACGCCTTCGACAGCTGCCTATATTTCGGCGGATGAAGGGCCTGTCATTTTCAAGGCATAAATGCGATTTAAAACCCCGGAATGCAGGACATTTGCCGAAAGACAACACACACACACACCGACGGCCGGAGTGGCCGAGCGGATCTAGGCGCTACAGTCTGGAACCGAGCGACCGCTACGGTCGCAGGTTCGAACCCTGCCTCGGGCATGGATGTGTGTAATGTCATTAGGTTGGTTAGGTTTAAGTACCTCTAAGTTCTAGGGGACTGATGACCTCAGATGTCTAGTCCCATAGTCCGTAGATCTGAGAAATACACATGCCACAACTGCAAGGGTTATGGTAGACATCCGTCGTACTCGAGACAAGATCATGCTTTACAGAACCAGAAGGAAATCTAATCGAAGGTGGTGGTCGAAAAGCATGTCAAATACCTGTTGGTAATTAATATTCACTATCGATAATTTCTGACATTCGTACTTATATTTGGTTGTGTGGTGGCTCTAGTGTTTACGTTGTGTTTGTATGTATGTATGTGTCTGTGTGTGTGTGTGTGTGTGTGTGTGTGTGTGTGTGTGTGTGTGTGTGTGTGTGTCGTCTGTTGTACGTATTAACCCTATCCAGGGCCTTTGGTTTCAGTAATGAAAGAAATTCACCGTCACAGAAAGCATCTGTCATGTATGAGAGGAAGTCAAATGCAGACCGAACAGCCACCAAACGGGACCATGAAACGGTTCCATTTGATTCTCCACATGAGGTAAGACACTTCTCGCATTGAGAGACAAAACGATCAATTGCTGTTTCGTAGAAAACGATTGGCTGCTGACCGATCCACAACCGGTACACTTTTGCACTTCTTCGCCCGACTGAAACCGACGTCCACGAGTGTGTTTCTTCGGGTCGCCAAAGATGTGAAAATCACACGGTGGACGATGCGGGCTGTACGGAGGATGTTGCAGTGTTTCCCGACCAAATCACTGAACCGTAGCCTTCGCCCGATTGGCGTTGTGCGGGTGCACGTCATCGTGCAACACGATGATTCCATCCGACAGTGTTCCTGCGCGTTTTGACTTTATGGGGCGTCGTAAATTCTGCAAGATGTCTTCATAGCGCTGCGCAATGCTTTTGGTTCCACGCTCGAGGAACTCCATGACCTTAGGAGGGCCCTTACTGTTGAAGAAGAGGGTCACCAGGTCTTTACGTGGTGCCACTATTTCGAGAAGGAGGAAAAACGGCAAAACCAACAGTGGAATACTGCCACATTTTCCCCGCCAAAGAATTTCAAAGCTGTTCGCACAAGTTCCGGTAAGATGATATTCAGTTCTTCTTCCACTGCAGGGGCCCTCTACTTTAGTGTACCACTCTGCCGAATGTAAAAGGTACGATCATAACGAGATTTGTGGATAGCCTCCAAGAGCTCGTGACAGGTACTGGTCGCGTACACAGAGCAATAGCCTGAGCAATGCACGAGTATTTTGTAGACAGTCTCTTGTAGACTGCAGTTTCTCAGTATCCAACCAACGAAACAAAGTTTGCCACCTGCCTTAGCTGCGAGAGAGCCATTGCGTCGTTCCTTTTCATGTCCGTAGTCGAATTGCTCTGAGACTGTAGTCGTAGGTTATCACCTTATTGGATTGGATACAAGTGTTGTTTTTTCTTGCAGGATTTCCATATGCCTGAAAATGTAACCCAAGTTGCCAATCTTTGCATCACTTTACTCACTTGAAGAATGCTGAATGGCACTAGGTAGCAATTTACTATGGTTCAAAGCAATTACGAAACCGTGGAAGTTTCACACACTTTTGTTTCGATTTAAATGGCTACCACTTTCAGACCTTAGTCCATTATCAAGCAGTCCTGTAGAACAACGTTAATCGTGTTACTTATAACATATACATCAGGTCAATCATAACTAGTAAATTTGACGAGATGATTACATACCACTTAAGTGCTACCATAATATGTATACACTGGCTACGTTGCTTGTTTTAGTGGCTAGGCTAAAATGGATATTATGATGGTCGTATGTAACCATTATTTTGTAAGTCTGTTAAACGAAACAATCAACCTCCCCATGGTACACTGCCTTCAGCGCCCCCTACCTCAGTTTACCTAACTATAGTCAATGCTCACGTGACATTATTTTGCTGCGTGCAGCACTGGACTACCGTACGCAGACAGTCTCTCACACAAGCAATGTGGCCAGCGTACATCCTGTGTTAGCACTTACCTGTTATGCAATCATGTTGTCAAACGTACTTGTACTAAGACTGATCTTACGCATTGCATACTTTAATTTTAACACTATACACTCTTTTCTACAGGACAGTGATAATGGACCAAGGTCAGAAAATGATCACCATTTAAATAAAAAACATACTTCTGTGCAACTTTGACGGTTTCGTAGTAAAAAAAAAAAAATGGCTCTGAGCACTATGGGACGTAACATCCATGGTCATCAGTCCCCTAGAACTTAGAACTACTTAAACCTAACTAACCTAAGGACATCACACAACACCCAGTCATCACGAGGCAGAGAAAATCCCTGACCTCGCCGGGAATCGAACCCGGGAACCCGGGCGCGGGAAGCGAGAACGCTACCGAGGTTTCGTAATATCACTGACTTTGCATCACTTCGCAATTTTATCAGTACCTGACTGCATTTCTGTGCTGCTATTTTCAGAAAGTGCCTCATTATAGGTAGCTTGTTACCTTAATGAGGTTACAAATGAATATTGTCTGCCAAGTCTGTATATACAACATCTTCTTCTTTCTTGCCTGTTCCCATCTTTCTATGAGGTCGGCATTGTTATACCAAATGTGATTTGGTGTTGTTAGTGGCAACTGGTAATCGGTTGCTCTTCGTGAAGTGGAATGTGTATCCCCATATGTCTGCGTCTAGAGTAAATTTCATGCCAAAGTACGAAGACGTTTACTAAACGTTTGCTTAGCCTATAATTTATTGCAGCCCGGTATTTACCTGGATGTGGAAAAATACCGAAAAACCACATCCAATCTGGGTGGCTCACCAGCCCTCTTCATTAACTCGTGAGACGGATTCGCTCCCCGGTACCCGGAAGCGGCGTTTTAACGGGCTCGGTTTTCCGGGAGGGTTTTAGTATACAACAACATCAGCAACAATCCTAACTGCATCATAGGTGAGAAGTCTGAGGTTACTTTTAATACCGTCTGGGAGGTGCTTAACATACGCAATGAAATGCTAGGGTCTCAACACACTGGGCCACTCAGGAAGTTACACCTACATCTGTCAATGACTCTTGATGCAAGATAACATGATACGTCCTCCATGCCACTAAGTTTTCAATGCAGTAGCGTGATATCACATAAGGTACTGAATCGCTCTCTTGCTGACAATGTCAGGCAACCACAACTGAGTCAAATGCTGTTCGAAAGTCAAGAAGTGCTGTGTGTACTGTACCTTGCCCCACGCCTTTCACGCTGTCATGTAAGAGAAGCGCCCTTTGGCTTCGCATGACTGATGTGTTTCGGACTCAGTGCTGGTTGGCACGGAGGAGGGAAACATGAGATAGCCTATTGGTTTCAGGTCGGAATGCGTTGTAAAACGGTACACGAAATTGACGTCTAAAACACCGAATGTAGCCTTGTGGATTACTTTTGTCACCCTTCTTGTAGACTGCTTTTTGCAATTACTGGGCGTGATTTTTTTTTGTTTCGGAGGGATCTAAGATATATTGAGCCGTGGCGCTCATTACTGGCGCGCCATTCTCTTGGATGTCCATTATCGATCCTTCGATGTTTCTTACCTTTGCTTGCCTTGTTGTTTTCCGCATTCGCGGGGCGAATGGAGTTGACGTTTGCTCGGGCTACCTGCTGAGACGCCGTGAGCTACGAGGTGGGAAGCAACCACGTATATGTGGAGTTGGTTGTACGCGGTGTGCCGGTTCAGGATGGAGGATATGTGTTGGCTGCCGGCCTGTCTGCTCTCCTCATTTTGCCCGCCGTGCCTTGCGACCGCCTAGCTTGGGTTGCTGCCTGGTGTATCCTACACGAGCCATACTAGACATCCAGCATAAGTTAAGCAGCCTTATGTTTCTTTTAAAGTAAAGGAGCAAATGTATAAGACTTTTTGTAACCAATTTTGGTGGCCTCTTTAGTGTGGCCTTATCGTTTACACTGCCTTTGGGGAGAGCTAATTCTTTTGAATTTAAATAGTTGGGGTTCCCTGTCCTTTATAATCTTTTGGGGATTTTATATGAATTTCCTCTTTGGGGTTCCTTCCTTGTGCTTGGTTAAATGTCTACTTGTATAGCGGGAAGTGACTCCTGGTTAAGACTCGGAGAAGGTGTTTGATGTTATTGCCGCCTCCGGCATGCGTCTTTTCAATTAAGTGTTGTCATCCTTACGAGCGACCTTGTGTCTCTCCTCGTTAATTTATGTTGACTTATGGCGACTTAATTTTGAATTGGCCATTTGAATATTTTGGAGCGCAGTATAGCACAAAGGCAACCTCATTGTATACCACCTTATGCCCCGGTGTAGTACCTTGATTTTCAGTGGCATGAATTAGCTTCACTACCGGTTTTACTGATGTGCTCCCTTCAAAATCTTGTCTTGTATAAGTTTGCCCCATGTGTGTCTGCGAACACAAAGATGAGCTTTAGTGTGACTTCACTATTAGTCAGTTAATGGAATCTTCATTTTGGCTTGGCTTCCACTGAAGAGTTTGAGTGGAGCGTAGTGTGTTTGATTTGTTATTCATATAATTACTGTAAGTTTGTTTATTTAATGGGGAACAAGACATTTAAAGACTGTTGGTATTATCTCCCCTAGTTGCTGGGTGTTGCTAATTCGTTCCAAACGGCCTACTACTTATTCAATGGCAAGACTGTTGATTAGTTGGTTACTGTAAGTACAAATTCACGCTATTTATTTGTTGCCAAAATTGTTGAAGTGTCTGTGTCGTGATTCAATCACTAGCTACGTGTCTGAGCTAAACTGAGATAACCTTGCATTGCCTCTTTATAATTTGTTGCCAGCAGAAACCCATAAGAGAACTAAGTTTTGTCACTGCTCATGTTAACCTTTACTGGGAGCAATATTTCATGTAGTTAAATTTTGTCTTAAAATGTGTATTTCTCTGATGTAATAAACGAATGATAAAAGAAAAAGGCAAAGGGGCCTGGTCCTTCCTATTGTGTCCGATTTGTAATACGTATCATATATTATGATTGAAGGAAGTGCTAATTCGGCTGCAAATAATGTACAGAATCTGATAGCGAGCCCACTGACACGAGGTCACGATCTAATCAAAAATATTTGGACACACCTGTGTTTCGTGGAACAGATCACCATATGCCACGAAAGGCGCAAGTGGCAGTATAAAAGGTGACGGAGAGTATGGTGCTGCCATTACAGAAGCAGTAAGAGGGGCTTCGAACACGTACTGAACATTAGATGTCACCCGAGTTACAGGTCGATCAGGGCCATTTCAATCCTTCTGAAGCTGCTCAGGTCGACTGTTGGAGATGTGATTGCGAAGTGGAAATGCGAAGGAACGAGCACGGCTAAACCCAGACCTCATGTGCTGATGGACGGGGACCGTCGAATAATGCAGTGGGTGATTATAAAATGGTTCAAATGGCTCTGAGCACTATGGGACTTAACTTCTAAGGTCATCAGTCTCCTAGAACTTAGAACCACTTAAATCTAACGAACCTAAGGACATCACAGACATCCATGCCCGAGGCAGGATTCGAACCTGCTACCGTAGCAGTCGCGCGGTTCCAGACTGAAGCGCCTAGAACCGCTCGTGGGTGATTATAAAAAATCGTTTGAAATCAGCGGCAAGAGTACCTCGTGAGCTCCAAAGTGCTGCCAAAAGTCCAACCAGCACAATGACTGTGCGTTGGGAGTTAAATGGGGTGCAGTGGCCGAGCACCTCCTCATCACTCACACATTTTTATAGTCAATGCTAAGTGACGCTTGAGGCCTAAAGAGCGACGCTATTGGACACTGGATGACTGGAAACTAGTGATTTGGAGTTATGAATCACACTACACCTGTGGAAATCCGTTGGAAAGGTTTGGTTCTGAAGATTTCCTGGAGAACGTTACTTGCCGTGATGTGTAATACGAACAGTGGAGTGCAGAGGCGGTGGTGTTATGGCATGTGTGTCTCTATCTGGTTAAGGTGTGGGGCCTTTGTTGCGTTTAATAAAATGCTAAATTCATAAGTATTAAGTAAAGAAGAGGAACAATCCGTAGACGATAACTGCATCAGCATGGTAAATGCATCCTGTCATGAAGCAACGTCTGTGGGGCAATGGTTTGTGGAGATTAACATTACTGAAAAGGAGAGACCTTCTTAGATTCCCGATCTGAACTCTGTGGGATACTTTGGGTTGATCTACAACGTCGACTTCCCTCCGGATCATGGCGCTCAATATCACAACCTTTCGTCGTTCCAGCTCTTGAGGAAGAATGGGTTGTCATTAATCCACAGACATTGAGACACATCACTGAGAGTGGCCCCAGTAGAGTTGAAGACGATATTAAGACGAAGAATGGGCGTAGCGCATTCAGTATTTATATGCTTTCTGCATCTACACACATCCTCTGCAAACCACCGTGTAGTACATGGCGAAGGGTACCTTGTACCGCTAATGGTCATTTCGTCACCTGTCCCAGTTGCAAACAATGCGAGGGAAAAACAATGTCAAAAAGCCCCCTTACGAGCCCAAATTTCTCGCACCTTATCTCTATGGTCCTTACGTGAAATGTGCATTGACAGCAGTAGAATCGTTCTGTAGTCGTCTTCAAATGCAGCTCTCTAAATTTCTGCAACAGTGCCTTGAGGAAAGAGCATCGTTTTCCCTCTAGGGGTTCCAGTTTGAGTCCACGAAGCTTCACCGTAAGACTTCCATGCTGCTCGCACCTACAGCTAATAATTCTAGCAGCCCGCCCCTAAATTGCTTCGATGTGTTTCTTTAATACGACCTGGTGGGAGTGCCAAACACCCGAACACTACCCAGTGATGGGTCGCACTATTGTTCCGTAAGCCGCCCCCTTAAAGATGAGCTACGCTTTCCCAAAACTTTCCAAAACACGAAGTCGCGTTTTGACCTTCCCTAAAACCCACCTAAAGTGCTCATTCTCTTTCATATCGCTTTTTATCGTCAAGCCGAGATATTTTTTCGAAGTGACTGTGTGAACTGTACCCTACCAATGCTGTATTCTGACGTTACAGTGCTGTTTTTCATACTCTTCCGCGTTAGCTTACATTTTTCTACATTTATAGCAAGCAAATAGGAGTCCGGATACTTTAGTTCACATAGTGGATCTACATCATCCATTTGTAGTGACAGAGTAATCTGCTGTAGGAATTCGTGTCGTTAAATGTTTTTGAAAATGAGCGTTTGGTGTCATTGGCCGGGAGGCCACTTGCGGGGCAGGTCCGGCCGCCTTGGTGCAGATCTTATTATATTCGACGCCTCATTGGGCATGAGATGATGATAAAGACGACACAACACCCAGTCGCTGAGCGGAGAAAACCTCCGAGCCAGCCGGGAATGGAACCCTGGCCTGTAGGACGGCAATCCGTCTTGCTGGCCACTTTTTTTCTTTTTTTTTTTTTCGGTGTTGTTCGTTGAGTTTCGTCTGGGCGAACGTCACATGACATCCGTTCAAGTTGATCGTTGATTCCTTTACTCAGTTTTTTTTTATTACAGAGGGCCACCGCCTCTCTGACCGAACACGCTGAGCTACCGTGCCGGCTGCCACTCAGCTATTGGGGTGGACATAAATGTTTGTAAATACCGGGTGATCAAAAAGTCAGTATAAATCTGAAAACTTAATAAACCACGGAATAATGTAAATAGAGAGGTAAAAATTGACGCACATGCTTTGAATGACATGGGGCTTTATTAGAACCACCCCATATTGCTAGACGCGTGAAGGAGCTCCTGCGCGCGTCGTTTGGTGATGATCGTGTGCTCAGCCGCCACTTCGTCATGCTTGGACTCCCAGGTCCCCAGACCTCAGTCCGTGCGTTTATTGGCTTTGGGGTTACCTGATGTCGCAAGTGTATCGTGATCGACCGACATCTCTAGGGATGCTGAAAGACAACATCCGACGCCAATGCCTCACCATAACTCCGGACGTGCTTTACAGTGCTGTTCACAACATTATTCCTCGACTACAGCTATTGTTGAGGAATGATGGTGGACATATTGAGCATTTACTGTAAAGAACATCATCTTTGCTTTGTCTTACTTTGTTATGCTAATTATTGCTATTCTGATCAGATGAAGCGCCATCTGTCGGACATTTTTTGAACTTTTGTATTTTTTTGGTTCTAATAAAATCCCATGTCATTCCAAGTATGTGTGTCACTTTGTACCTCTCTATCTACATTATTCTGTGATTTATTCAGTTTTCAAATTTATACTAACTTTTTGATCATCCGCTATATACCATGCAGTGAAGTTCCTGGTCCTCTGAGATTGCCGATACTGAAGACATGTAAGTGCCTTCGGAATTCCCTAAATTAGTGCTTTCGTCAACAATTTGAGCTTTCAAGCTGAGTACAATTACGACGTCACATCCGGTCGTGGTTACATTGAAAGAAATGAATCTGCATAGGTCCATAAAAGAAGTAACTGACGGCGATCGAGCAGCTAGTTGTGAGTAGCGGCGTTCGTGGTCCAGTGCAGTAACTCTAAACTCTGTGTCGAGTCGTGCGCACTCGCCGCCTGATCACCTGATACCGGGCGGCTAGAAAGGAGGAGGTAGCTGTCTCGTTGCCGCTTTGCTGCCGTCGAACTGCTGAGCAATTTCCCTAGCTGGAGGTTGCAGTGAAATCCTGGAGTAACGGGCGGCCGTCGGTTCCGGGAGTAACAGCCTAGGCCGCGGAGTCGCGGCCCGCGCGGAAATGAACCGGCGGGGCTGGCTGGCTGCGCCCGTGGCTGGCAGGAAGGCCAGAGGCTGGGAGGCTGGCACGCTGGCAGGCTGGGCTCGGCTGAGCGAGGTGGGGTCGCCCCGCCCGTGACCGCCGGCCGTAATTGCAGGTGCCGGGGTCACGGCGCCACGCAGCCGCGGGCCGGGTAGCCTGCTCTCCGGGGCCAACTGGAGCCGCTCTTCGGCCGTCACCTTCTGCCGCAGGTACACACTGTCCTCTCGTAATAACTCTCCCACGTCCACTTCGTACCCCACATGCCCCAGCATTTCATACTCTGAACATTCGCAGATAACGTAGTCGTAAAGTTACTGCTATGCTTTCATACATACACTCTACACCTGCATCTACATACATACCCCGCACTAAACCGTACACACTAGTCGTTACCTTTCCTGTTCCACTCACAGACAGAGCGAGGGAAAAATGACTATCTATATGCCTCCGTATGAGCCCCAATTCCTCGTATCTTATCTTAGTGGTCGTTAAGGGGGGTAGGACATCAAACGGGCCGACTTGGAGCAGGAGAGGCACCACAGGACATTTTAATTTCCACTGTCTATACTTCTACAAATAAATTCATAAAACTTTGTCAGCATGACCAGGAAGGATTCAGAATTCACACTCATAGCAGTGGAAGTTCGAAAACATAACGAAGTGATTTTTGTTACATGTGAAATTTCATCATTTTTTGCACTTACTAATGTCAGTATTTGTTGCTATAGGTACACTTTTCTTCATAAGTAAGAGAGATTCTTCGATGAATTTTGCACAGCATACAAACCATACTTAAAGGTGGGTGAAACTCTAGAATTTTCCAAATCTATTAAAAACTGTGGTAAAAATTAGGGTAATTAACTACAAAATTTGTGGTTTTTCTGATCATGAAGTTTAAAATACAACAGCTCACCTCCAAGTCGGCCCGTTTGACGTCCTACCCCCCTTAAGCGAACTATAAGCTGGCGGCAGTAGGGTCGTTCTGCAGTCAGCTTCAAATGCCGGGTCTCTAAATTCTCGCAACAGTGTTCCTCGAAAAGAACGTCGCCTTACCTCCAGGAATTACCACCCGAGATCCCACAGCATCGCCGTAACATTTACATGTTGCTCGAACCTACCTGTAACAAATCTAGCACCCTGCCTCTGAATTGCTTCGATGTCTTCCTTTAATCCGACGTGGTGCGGATCACAAACAGTCGAATACTACTCAACAACGCGTCGCATTAGCGTCCTATATTCAGTCTGCTTTACAAATGAAACATAACGTTCCTAAAATTCTCTCAATAAGCCCAAGTCGCTCGTGGTCTCGCGGTAGCGTTCTCGCTTCACGAACACGGGGTCCCGAGTTCGATGCCCGGCGGTGTCAGGGATTTTCACTTGCCTCGAGATGACTGCGTGTTGTTGTGTCGTCTTCATCATCATCATCACTCATCCACATTACGGTCGGAGGAAAGCAATGGCAAACCACCTCCGCTAGGACCTTGCCTAGTGCAGCGGTG
Organism: Schistocerca americana; assembly: GCF_021461395.2. Taxonomy (NCBI): domain Eukaryota; kingdom Metazoa; phylum Arthropoda; class Insecta; order Orthoptera; family Acrididae; genus Schistocerca; species Schistocerca americana. The sequence continues at coordinate 275,648,278 of NC_060123.1, read as the reverse complement.
CGGGTCTCCTGCATCGGCCCCTACGCTCTGTCTACGAGATCATCATCTACTATAATTCTCAAATGCTCGTTCCATTTCATGTCGCTTTGCAGCGTTACTCCCATATATTTTAACGACGTAACTGTGTCAAGCAGAACAAACTAATGACGCTACTAATGCTGTATACGAACATTATGGGCTTACTTGAAGAAATGCATAATACGCACAGTGCTGTCATACAGTACATTTATTCGCTACCTGTTTCGATCATGTATCATCTTCACCGTGGAAAAATGTCTATTGTAATAACTTCAGGTGGAATACCTGTCTTTTTACCAGCAAAATTTCATGCCATTGCTGACAGGAAAAAGTAAGAGGATTGATACCTAACGCCCTAACACAGGCTTTAACTAATCAGAAAACAATGTTGAAAACATGAAAACCTTTAAGAGCAGTAAGTGCACAGCATCAGACTAAGCTCGGCTGAAGAATTGGAGATAGAAGCCAACAGACAGTTTCTCAAAGCACTCACAACTCTACAGAACATTCCTCTGATCACGACTGGCACTTGCAACGTATTGAGGATATTGCACAGATGCCGTTAGCGCCCAAATACAACAGTGCAACCTACAGGCTTGGCTAGCATCTGCATTTATATTCGAAGATTCATTTCTCTCGGCGTTTCTATATCCCTGTAATTTCATGGAGCAGTATGTAGCAGCGAAATCGACGGATCTCTCGGCAGCCCTCGTGGGTTTGAGGTGGCGAGACGTGACACTTCTGGGGCATACTTGGTGGTTATCATTTCAGAAGGCTGGAGTTACCTATCCCTCGTGATCAGCAAGGTTACTCTTCCGGTACCGGAACACTACAAAGCATTCGAAAGTGTGTTTTCGTGTGTGGGCGCCAAATTCTGCTTGGGAATGTTCCTTTTTTCTCGGCAAATGTTGCGGATTAGTGAGCGTGGCCTTTTTCAGTAGAGAGATGCCTCAGAGCGGATTTGGTGCTGGATAAAAGTGACGGATTGGCTAGTGTTAATTCGTGCCAAAAAAACATTTGTTGTCTTATAAATAAGAGTGCGCTCTTTTTATGACACTTCTTCCTTTATTGAGACTGAACTGTATTACTGCTGTATAGTGAGGACATTATCGACTGGAGCTATAAAGGACCAGTTGGAGACGATTATGAACTGTTAAGCGGTCAATCTATTCCAGTCCAGTGGGCGGATCTCGGAATCTTCCCTGAAAATAGTTAGGTAGCTACAGGGCTTTTAGTTATGACTGGGGAGTTGTAAGAGGTTTAATCCCGTCTCGAGGGTCAAAGCGAGGCTGATGACCATAATGTAGAATGATCAGTGGTGTGGCAGAGCAGAGGATTAACCCGGATCCACCAAACCGTGGAGCAGTACATTGTGTAATTCGTCTCTCGCCGATTCTGGCCGCAGCCGTATGGTTTCTAGTGACACAACGAGAGTTCCAAAGACCAGAAGAAGGGAACGCTTCAGACTCATCGGTGAACAGATCCCGCAGGGTGCAAGACTTAAGATTAAATAGGGTAAAATGGATAGACAGCATTCCATCGGAATTCCTAAAATCTTTGGGGGGAGTGGCAACCAAACGACTATTCAAATTGGTATGTAGAATATCTGAGACTGGCGATGTACCATCAGGCATTCGCAAAAATATCATCCACACAATTCCGAACATAGCAAGGGCCTAAAAGCGCGAGAAGTACTGCACAATCAGCTTGACCGCTCATGAATCCAAGCTTTTGACAAGAACAACATAAAGAAGATTGGAAAAGAAAACTGAAGTTCCGTTAGATGATGATGGTTCAAATGGTTCAAATGGCTCTGAGCACTATGGGACTCAACTGCTGAGGTCATTACTCCCCTAGAACTTAGAACTAGTTAAACTTAACTAACGTAAGAACATCACAAACATCCATGCCCGAGGCAGGATTCGAACCTGCGACCGTAGCGGTCTTGCGGTTCCAGACTGCAGCACCTTTAACCGCACGGCCACTTCGGCCGGCCAGATGATGATCAGTCTGGCTTTAGATGAGGTAAACGCACCAGACAGGCGGTTCTGACGTTACTTTTCATGTTGTTGTTGTTGAGGTCTTCAGTCCTGAGACTGGTTTGATGCAGCTCTCCATGCCATACAGTAAAGCTGCATGCCCTCGGGAAAAATTACGGCTGTAGTTTCCCCTTGCTTTCAGCCGTTCGCAGTACCAGCACAGCAAGGCCGCTTTGGTTAGTGTTACAAGGCCAGATCAGTCAATCATCCAGACTGTTGCCCCTGCAACTATTGAAAAGGCTGCTGCCCCTCTTCAGGAACCACACGTTTGTCTGGCCTCTCAACAGATACCCCTCCGTTGTGGTTGCACCTACGGTACGGCTATCTGTATCGCTGAGACACGCAAGCCTCCCCACCAACGGCAAGGTCTATGGTTCATGGGGGGGTTTCTTTTCATAATAGAAGAAAAACTAAAAAAACACATGTCCATAGGATTTTTCGACTTAGAAGAACACGTTCGATAGTGTAAAATGAGGCCAAATGTTCGAAATTTGAAAAAAAAAATAGGAGTAAGCTACAGGAAAAGACGAGTCGTGTACAAGAGCTACGGAGGAAAATTAACAATGGATGACCAAGAACGAGGTGCCCGGATTAAAACGGTGTAAGTCAACGGATGTGGCTTTAGCCACAATTGTTAAATCTATACATCAAAGAAGCAATGACGGTAATAAAAAGAAGTTTAAAGAGAGGAATTAAGAATAAAAATGAAAAGATATCAAAGATAAGATTCGCTGATGACATTACTATCCTCAACGAAAGTGAAGATGAGTTACAGAATCTTTCTGATGCATGCAGATTACAGATTGGTAGTAAATTGCAGAAAGAGGAAAGCAATGACAAGCAGCAGAAATGAGAGTAGTGAGAAACTTAACATCAAAACTGATGATTACAAACTAGACGAAGTTAAGGAACTTGGCTACCACAGGAGGAAAATAACCCATGAAGGACGAAGCAAGGAGAACATAACAAGCAGATTATGCAGACTAGCATAGGCGAAGACAGGCTTCCTGGCGAAGAGAGGTCTACTGGTATCAAACATAGACCTTAATCTGAGCAATAAATTTCTGAGAATGTACGTTTGGAGCACAGCTTATGGTAGTGAAATGTGGTCTGTGGAAAAACCGGAACGGAAGAGAAACCAAGCATTTCAGATGTGGTACTACAGTTGAAAAGTAGATGGTCCGATAAGGTAAGGAATGAGGAATTTTTCTGCAGAATCGCTGAAGAAAGGAACAAGCTACAGCCTACGTAGGCTCTGGGCAGTGGCGCGACCTGGCGTTTTTCACAAGCACAGATCCTTTGCAAGACGCAATAAATAAATAAATAAATAAATCGTAGGACAGACAAGAGACGATTTCTGGACCTTTGGATTTGTAGTCTGGTACTTAACCGCTGAGTCACAATTTTAGTTATCTTGGGAGTTCCTCAATTAGTATTAAGCGTATACAGTGTTGTGTGGAGTTATCAACAAATTGTACTCTGTTTAAAGTGACCAAGTAAAATCTCATCGTCTAAAATATTCTTGTCCCGTCGGGAAGGTGGGTTGGTTCTGAGACACAAATCAAAAGAATGGGAGATCAAAAGTTCTGAGAGAAATATTGTATTATACTCAACTTCAGCACAGTGACTCCGTGAAGAAATCCTCATACGAATCGTTGGCAATGCCGGGATAAGTTAAATACTTTAAAGAGAACCTTGAGGTCAGTTCTGATGTACTGCTTTCGTAGAGAAAGTTGCGACTGGACTATGACGATCCTCGACTGCTACTAACTGCAGCTCCTCGACATCTACATCTGCATCTACATTTATACTCCGCAAGCCACCTAACGGTGTGTGGCGGAGGGCACTTTACGTGCCACTGTCATCACCTCCCTTTCCTGTTCCAGTCGCGTACGGTTCGCGGGAAGAACGACTGCCGGAAAGCCTCCGTGCGCGCTCGAATCTCTCTAATTTTGCATTCGTGATCTCCTCGGGAGGTATAAGTAGGGGGAAGCAATATATTCGATACCTCATCCAGAAATGCACCCTCTCGAAACCTGGACAGCAAGCTACACCGCGATGCAGAGCGCCTCTCTTGCAGAGTCTGCCACTTTAGTTCGCTAAACATCTCCGTAACGCTATCACGCTTACCAAATAACGCTGTGAAGAATCGCGCCGCTCTGCTTTGGATCTTCTCTATCTCCTCTGTCAACCCGACATGGTACGGATCCCACACTGATGAGCAATACTCAAGTATAGGTCGAACGAAAGTTTTGTAAGCCACCTCCTTTGATGATGGACTACATTTTTTAAGGACTCTCCCAATGAATCTCAACCTGGCAACCGCCTTACCAACAATTAATTTTATATGATCATTCCACTTCAAATCGTTCCGTACGCATACTCCCAGATATTTTACTGAAGTAACTGCTATCAGTGTTTGTTCAGCTATCATATAATCATACAATAAATGATCCTTCTTTCTATGTATTCGCAATACATTACATTTGTCTATGTTAAGGGTCAGTTGCCACTCCCTGCAGCAAGTGCCTATCCGCTGCAGATCTTCCTGCATTTCACTGCAATTTTCTAATGCTGCAACTTCTCTGTGTACTACAGCATCATCCGCGAAAAGCCGCATGGAACTTCCGACACTGTCTAATAGGTCATTTATATATATTGTGAAAAGCAATGGTCCCATAACACTTCCCTGTGGCTCGCCAGAGGCTACAGCTGGGCAAGAACTCGGCAAGAGCTGGTTAGAGCTTCAGTCGGCCGGTCTTTTATCCACGTGGTCGTTGGCGCCGGTGGCGCTTCAGCCTGCGGTTGAGCAGCGGCGGTCGCTGTCGCTGCCACTGACGGTCAACATCGGAACCTCTACTGCCAACCTTTGTTACACGGATCGATAGCAATCTTCATGGTATCGACTGGTTATGATACTAAATTGTTTATGTGACTGCATTGCATTATTTGTTATGAATGCAGCAGCAATGACTGGAGAAGATTCCCTGAAAAGTGAAATGGCAAGGAAAAGTAATGCAAGTAGGTCAAAATCGACAGCTACACTACTGGCCATTAAAATTGCTACACCAACAAGAAACGCAGATGATAAACGGGTATTCACTGGACTAATATATTATACTATAACTGACATGTGATTACATTTTCACGCAATTTCGGTGAATAGATCCTGAGAAATCACTACCCAGAACAACCACCTCTGGCGGTAATAACGGCCTTGTTATACGTGGGCATTGAGTCAAACAGACCTTGGATGGCATGCACAGGTACAGCTGCCCGTGCAACTTCAACACGAAACCACAGTTCATCAAGAGTAGTGACTGGCGTATTGTGACGAGCCAGTTGCTCGGCCACAATTGACCAGACGTTTTCAATTGGTGAGAGATCTGGAGAATGTGCTGGCCAGGGCAGCAGTCGAACATTTTCTGTATCCAGAAAGGCCCGTACAGACCTGCAACATGCCGTCTTGCATTATTCTGCTGAAATGTATGGCTTCGCAGGGATCGAATGAAGGGTAGAGCCACGGGTCGTAACACATCTGAAATGTAACGTCCAGTGTTCAAAGTGCCGTCAATGCGAAAAAGAGGTGACCGAGACCCCCATACATCAAGCCGGGTGATACTCTAGTATGGCGATGACGAATACACGCTTCCAATGTGCGTTCACCGCGATGTCGCCAAACGCGGATGCGACCATGTTGATGCTGTAAACAGAACCAGGATTCATCCGAAAAAATAACATTTTTCCATTCGTGCACCCAGGTCCGTCGTTGAGTACACCATCGCAGGCGCTACTGTCTGTGATGCAGCGTCAAGGGTAACCACAGCAATGGTCTCCGAGCTGATAGTCCATGCTGCTGCAAACGTCGTCGAACTGTTCGTGCAGATGGTTGTTGTCTTGCAAACGTCCCCATCTGTTGACTCAGGGATCGAGACGTGGCTACACGATCTGTTACAGGCATGGGGATAAGATGCCTGTCATCTCGACTGCTAGTGATACGAGGCCGTTGGGATCCAGTACGGCGTTCCGTATTACCCTCCTGAACCCACCGATTCCATATTCTGCTAACAGTCATTGGATCTCGACCAACGCGAGCAGCAATGTCGCGATACGATAAACCGCAATCGCGATACGCTACAATCCGACCTTTATCAAAGTCGGAAACATGATGGTACGCATTTCTCCTCCTTACACGAGGCATCACAACAACGTTTCACCAGGCAACGCCGGTCAACTGCTGTTTGTGTATGAAAAATCGGTTGGAAACTTTCCTCATGTCAGCACGTTGTAGGTGTCGTCACCGGCGCCAACCTTGTGTGTATGCTCTGGAAAGCTAATCATTTCCATATCACAGCATCTTCTTCCTGTCGGTTAAATTTCGCGTCTGTAGCACGTCATCTTCGTGGTGTAGTAATTTTAATGGCCAGTAGTGTATTTTTTGCCTGAGTCAGCTGATGATAATCGCACATCAGTGTCCCACTGGATTTTTGTGTACTGTCTTGACTCGAGCAGTACTACAGTAAGGGATTTGTGAATTTAAGCTGCTTACTTGGAAGTATACAAGTCGAAAAAAAGGGAAGAAGACGGGAAAAGAATTAGAAAGAACAACGGAGATGACAAAATGGCTTGTTGCTAGTCTTGAAGTGAACAAGGGGAAGAGATCACTGTCATATAGCGCTGCGAAGCATCGCAACAGCCTTTGGGATGTCGGCAACTCCTCAAAATTGCCGTACATTAGCCTGCAAAGTGTAGGTTCATGTTGGAAAACACCTCCTTTGACTGCAGTCGAACCGTGAGTTAGTATCACCTACGAATCAGTTAGGCAATGTAAACACGTCGAAATGGATGAAGATGACGGCCTGAAGCGCTTGCTAGGTAACATTCGGAAAGCATTATTCACGTCGTTGACCGAAAGAGAAATGCTGCGAAAAGGTGGCCGAAAACCCCCAGCGCCGGCCGCCGCGTGCAAGCGAACTCAGCGGTTGCGAAACGCCCGAGGCCAGGCACCGTACGCAGCCGCGGAGCAGACAATGGTGCGTAATGACTGGGGTCCCGTTCTGCGGTGGCGGGTTTTCCTGACAGCTGACGCAGACTTGAGAAGGCCGCGCGATCTGCTCCGAGCGGCACGTATTATAACGTACGCCGTACACCTGTTCACCTGTTCGCCCCACGCTCAGTGTTTACTGATTGCGGGCGCTACATTTTCACGAAGCGGGGAGGTCCGTACATACCACTGCATCATATACATAACCGCATAACTGTTTCTTTTTATTTCTTAAAAGACATCATAGTCGCCGTTGGCTGTATGAAATATTTATTATTACGATTGCATTTAGGCCTTATGGTCATTTTCAAGTAACACTGCAAAAGTTACCTTTTTACCTCACTTTTCTGCTGTAGATGTCTTTTAAGAAATATTAGATGACTGTGAATCCCAACCGTGAGAAGTTAATCAAATGTATGCCCAGCCAGGCATGTGGGATATTACTGCACTACCATCGGACCATGATTAAACTGCTGAAGACAACAGAGTGTATATAATTTAATAAGAAATGTAAAGACGACATCTACAGCAGCAAAGCGAACTAAAAAGGTAAATTTTGCAATGTTACTTGAAAATGGCCCTAAGGCCGAAATTGCAGTCGTAATAAAAAATAATTCAAAATGGTTCAAATGGCTCTGAGCACTATGCGACTTAACTTCTGAGGTCGTCAGTCCCCTAGAACTTAGAACTACTTAAACCTAACTAACCTAAGGATATCACACACATCCATGCCCCAGGCAGGATTCGAAACTGCGACCGTAGCGGTCGCGTGGTTCCAGACTGAAGCGCCTAGAACCGCTCGGCCACAGTGGAGTAGGAAGAAGTGGCGGCGGGACATTAAGGCAGTCCGGAAAAGAGTAATTATATTGGATATTTTATTGAAGGAGAGTATGTAGCCAAGTATCAACTTGGAATAATATCAGCTTGGAATACCGGATTAAGAAGGGGGAGCCTACTAAATCTCCTTGGTTCTTGGGATAGGATATGGAAGGTATGAAGATGATAAGAGGAGAGTGGGGGCAGCAAATCTTGATACGGGAGTGGCAACAGCACGGAGCTGCAAAAGACTGGAGGAGACAAAGGAATCTGGAACTTCAAGTTCACATTATTTTATGAAATGCGAAGATGCTCGAGGATCTACGAGGAAAGGGAAACCTGTGACAGACGTGACAGAAGCAGAAAACGCTAGTCGTTTTGTAAAAAACTTAAGATTACGTAGAACATGTTAATGTCATGCAATTGAATCTAGCCTCTTTGTAATAGGAATGGAAACTCGTCGCTTTTGGGGCCAAGCAGCATTAAGATGAGACCGAAAAATTTTGCAAGTAGTTAACAATGCAATGAGCAGAATTATATAGCTGTAGTACAGATGAACATAATGTGTCAGCGAACACAAGTGAGCAAATAGACTAATCCAATTACCTTCCAGACCGCTGCGCTACATTCAGGTCAACAATGTAAAAGGTTGAGGGGAACGTAAAATAGTATTAGTCGTTTAAATATGCTATGACTGAACACGGATGGTCAGATGACATGAGTGATTTCAGAGTATAAGCAAATTAACGTAATGATGCTGTCAGTTGCTAAAGTGCAATTATCATGCACTTAAATCGTTCATTGTTACTTACATGTAGGCCTACATATTACCTACAGAAAAAGCGTGGGTACTTACACACATGTGCCAAATTATAGATTGATAAATGCTTCAATTATATTCATATTACATTACAAACAGATTACATATTTTTTCGCGCTATCAAATATTTGATGAAGCACATTCTATCACCACTTCGTGTGTTTGAAGTATGATTCCTTTAATTAGTGCGTCTTCCATTAAAACAAGAAATATTATTTGCTGTCATAATTACAACTTACCAGCGATTAAAGCAAGTTGTTCGCTTCGACATGGTCAAAATGGAACAGTCAGTGTGATAGATGGAAAATGTATGTTTATAAAGCCGGTGTAACCGCTCCTCCATATTTACCGAGGGACTTTTAATTTTTGACTGCGTATCGCAGTCTGTGGTAGAAAACAGGACACCTTTTGTGTTAACAGTTGAGTTGAGATCCATAATGCGTTCGAGGCTAATTTTAGTGATATACCACAGAACTTCAGATCGACAATGTAAGGGGTTAAGAGGAACATAAAATAATATTAGTTCTTTAAAAATACTATGACTGAACACGAATAGTCAGATACGTGTGTGATTTAATCGTCATCATACAATAGCGATTGACATGTTTGAAAAGCAATTGTGTTGGCTAATAAATTTGGCCTCTAACGTAATTGTAGTCGCTTACTGTTATGGAAAATTCTTCAATCGGCTATCTAAGACATAGAAATAAGCAAGAAACTTTACTTTTGTTGGAGCCTGTTCTTTTTTCAGAAGTACCGGATCTGTTGGCATCAATCCGTACAACGACGAAGGACGTCGATGTTGGGAATGAAGTAAACGATTTGTTTATACAGTTTTACTTGTACAAACGTAGCGGAATTTGGTCTGGAGACATGTGGATTATCCAGAACTTGCGACGTGAGTGAACCTCACCCGTCGTTCAGTATCACGTGGGACGTCTTATGATACTTCGTGAAATTGGTCCGGTTGAGAAACGATGCGTGGGATAGGCCTGTTAATGGTCCTGCAAAGGAAACAGGTCTGATTAAAATTTCGCCTCCTATTACAACCCACATGTTGATTTTGAAACCCTGTTGATGCCGCGACTGAAGAATAAAACGCCGATTTTATTCAGCTCCGTGTCGAATTATATGAAATTAAAGATAAATTCTATCACACATTTACGCTTAAACTCCGAAGAAAATTGTTTTCCATAGGCGTTTATGCACTTTGAATGGGATGTAGGCAAACTGATGCTGTCGATGAATGCTATACTACGTTACCTTTGTTAGATTTCTTTTCTAACCATTTACTAGTGTTTACATTTTGTTCAACATAGTTGGACATCAAAATTTACTTCATTACCCATTTGCCATTTTTTGCCACTTACTTTGTTATGGATTTTATTCCACGCAGTCGCCCGAGCATTCTCAATAAGGCGCCTACTGATACTGCGTTAATTACGCAAATCAACTGATATCTTATTCATTGTGGTTCGTTTTGGAGCCTTGATTGAGTTAAATTAAAGTTAAATTTAATCATAAATTCTTAATTTTTCTAAAAAGCACGGTGCATTTTGCACAGTAAAACTTGAAATCGAGAGATTAAATACTTTATCTATCGTTTCCTGGTTTGAGTACTTCATCTCTTCATGTTTAGTACAGCACTAAATACAAATAGACTATAATAAACGTAACAAGTTAAGCTTTGCGAGAATTAGTCTGCAGATGCGCAGAGAGTAGATGCAATACAGATAATAGGTCAGAGCAATCGAAATAGCACAGAAATACAGATAATATGGGAGAAAATGTATTTTGATTATAAGGAAATCTGTAGTTACGCATAAATTCCTTTCAAGTTTCTAGAGCCTCACTCCCTCCAACTCTGAAAATAACAATGAGGAATGATGTAGTAGCACGTTACTCTAACGCTGAAGAAGTCTGGGATAGCTGAAGACATTCAAACATCTTTACAAGAGTAGAAAGTGGGCTTTCCACCTAGGACACTTAAGGACCCAGTAGTATTTTAAAAAACGTAGCGCTTTATTAAAAATGTGGTCTTCATGCAAAAAAAGGGAATTCGGTAACAAGCTAAGAGTAATTTCGTGGAAATTAGCAACGAAACAGGACACAATATATATTTTTAATAATATTCATAAACCCTCACAACATGGTCTGTTCAGATGTTACTTTGAGAAGGCGCTGACTTTCGATTTCTAGAAGTGTTTGGAACATCGTTGTTTGCACAACCTTGTCACTTTATTGAAACAACCAGCTTCGGTCAGAATTGCGCCATTGTCAGCTATAATGTGGCATCGTAATTAGAAGCGAGATAAGTCATAACTCTTTGCAAGCATCATGCCGTAAACCAACAACTTAATTCAACTTTGATAATGGCACACATACGGCACATTGTCGATTTGTGTGTAGTACATGGCAATACTGAAGTCCTCGCCCTCTCTCTCTCTCGCACACACACACACACACACACACACACACACACACACACACACACACACAACAACAACATATTATCAAAAATATACAATTTTATGCATGAACAATGTATAACTTTTGCCGAGTGGTTAAAAGGGCGTCAAAACATTATGATGTTGATCGTTCGAAAACTACTTTGTTAGAGGAGTAGCAGTTTTTAAAAAGAAGTGGATATGTTCATCTGTAAGTTTGGAATTCAGTAAATAGTAACTAATACACTTTTCGCTATATTGAAATAACAGACTTTAGGAGATTTTGTTTAGTAGGTTTTTAATAGTACACCACTTGCTTAATTCTTACAACCATCTACAGTTTGGGTGCAAACCAAGTGTTTTGCCTAAGTGTGTCAAGTAATTTGCAACAGAAGACAACGTATTCTGGAGTTCCTTCGTCACCGTATTCATTAAGCCTCTCTGCCGCAACTTGAGTATTTAAAAAGGGCTACGTCCTGTCAGAAAAGTGGGGAAGATTTTAGAAATCTTAAACGTGAATGGTGGAATGACGATCTGAACGGTGGATCGAGTCATTAACCATTGAGCCACCTTGACTACCCGTGGGTACCGGTGCACTTTCGCATAACGCTATTTGTTTACATTTTGCTCTGTGATAAGAACTTTAATGTTACATATAACTGACCTCCTTTTAGCTATTTCTTTATTAATAATGGAAATGGTGAACAGTTAGTGGTGCTACAAATGAATATCAAAAGGTGAGATTAGAGAAAATGTTTCTTTTCTTAGATATGTACCAAAAGTTGTTATTATGTATATGGTTGTAGTAAAAGGCGCTTTATGTACGAAAAACTTTTGAGACAGCGTATTATAAAGAGTTACTGCCGTAACAGCTAGTTTATGTGGCTTAATGGTCATATATTGAAAGTTATTTACCTTGACTCTATCGTTCGTCCGTTCATGAATATTAAAATGTTTGCCTGCAGGAAATTAAATCTAAACTGTTACTCAAAAACCAGTACCAAAATAAAACTATGAATCATTCAAAAAAATTGAAGCACTGAATTACGTAGCAACACTATGACAGTCACTGCTGTAAATTGAACATTCCACAGAAGTCACAAGCGACTGCTTCGTTATCGTAACATGAATTATGAAATTTCCGCTCATTCTGAAACTATTCGCAAATAAAAGTCCAGTCCGTCTATATATGTCCACCTTTCAGTACTTACGAAACAATTGTAGATAACTTCGATAGCGTCAGTGTCCACTGCCTTCGAATGTATACCCATTCTGGGCAACAATTTTCATCTTGAGGTAAAATTTGTATATGACTGAGTCATTTCCTCCGGATCATACAGATCACCAATCTATTATACTAATTTTAAAATAATCACAATAGGAAACTACTACCAGCTCTTATGGCGTGGTGAATGACTATGTACAACTAATATTTTAGTTTTCCTAAAGACGGATAGGGGTTGAAAAGATCGCACCAGAAAGTAAAAAGGAAAAAGTTCGTTCCTAAAAATGCTTCACTGTGTAGTAAATCGCTAATTTGCTGTATGCTATAGCTCCAAATTCAAAGTTTTCCCGGACACAATTTAGTGTGCTAGAATGTCAATTAGCAACTTTACCGCAGCGTAGTGTATTCTTCAGAATTTAAGTCAGCTTCATTCTGCATACTGAATGCAAATTTTTAAGATAGCTAACACACGCGTGTCAAAATCTACGGTACTTCATACCGGGTACTGGGTGTACTAGGGATGCAGTGATATCTGCGGGAAGCATTCGAACAAACGTTACGCTGTAGTGCGTCATGTGATTTGGACGCAACGTAAGTTGGCCACAAAAATTATGTTCCGCACATCTGAATCCTCTCTCCATGACATTTCTGCTCTATACTCTGCACGACTGCGTACGTTCACTAAAGAAGGAGTGTCATTTCGAAACCCAGTTACGCTAATGATCGCCTTTCTCCGTTTCTATTTGTTGGTTCCATTTCAAAATTTCCGTTTTGTATCAAGAGGAATGATTTTCGGGTGAACGGTAGAATACCAGGAACGGCGCCTCGTATTCCATGACGGTCGGAAGTAGATGGCTTTCGCCTCTGTCAACATTTGACGTGGCCGCATTATCATCTTTACCAGTTACGTGTTCTTGTTAAGAGGCCTTATTACCTTGTTACACAATTTCCTCGAAACTGCTTTTTATTGCTGTGTAAGCCACTTTTCCAGAGGCATCAAGTTCTTAGTAGTGGTTCTTCTGTAGCGTTTGAGTCTTTGCCGGCAGAATTTCTCAGGCAACAAGCGCCTTCCTGCTATGGACATGCGTCCGTCTCTTTGCTCACGATCTGCTTTAAGCTGTCCAGTACAGAAAAAAAACATTATCCCGTTAAACATAGAACGTGTTCTCTATACAGATAGGCATGGCTCTTCCGTCATAAAATAACTTTAATGCAAGCATAACACCAACTTTGGAAAGCCATACTTATTTGTATTTTTATCGAGAATGTCTAAAACTTCATCCAGAGAACGAAAAGACTGGAGAATGGAAGACAAGACACAGGAACGAATAACGAGTAATGACATTATGAAAGAGAAGTCAGATCAAGATTGTGAAATGCTAAATGGTAAAAAGAATTCGTTAGGATCAAAGGGAATAAACTTACGACAAGAGCACACAGTTAGCTCCCGGGGAAATATACTTATACAAAACAACAAATAATTGATGATTTCCAGTAGTTTAAATCAGTTTTAATACAGAGCACCATAATAAACTTCAGTTCATCTCACCTCCATTCGTGGAGCGAGCTGTTCTGAGAACATCTTTGCTGTACTTCGGGTAATCGCAGAACCGTTGTTACAACGCATTATTGCCGAGATATTGAGGCAACCATGGTTTTCAATTTATAATGAAGTAAGCTATGTGACATAACATGTCAGTACGGCCGGATCGGGAAGAATGGCATCTGGCTCGCGTTGAGAGACGCTTACACCAATTGTAAATCAGGCAACACGGTGGCAACTACGACAGAGACATTGACTACGCACATAGCAATGCATAGAAGAGTGCATTTGATAAAGAATTATCAAAGAGGAAGACTTCGCATACAAAGTTTACTTTCTGTTACAAGTGGTGGCGCTTAGGCGAAGCCTCGTTGGACAGCGAGCACAAACTTAATACACTCACGGAAAAGGAATTCCAACCCCAAGAAAGAGTTGTGCGACATAAACGAAAGTTGGTAGACGTTTTTCTACGTATGAAAGATTATGTCTGTTCAGGCTTCATGCGAGTCGCGTAAGAGTGACGTTAGTAGTACCTCTATGAGCATGCAAATCAGGTTTGCTTTAAATACACGCTAAAGCGCTTGTGAGAACTATTTACCTTTGATACTGGACGTGATGAGTTCATACTAGTCAAAAAATGCCTTTCAGGTGAAAAAGAGGTCTCACTGACTTTAAAATAGCTAGTGTCATAAGGCTACAAGGAGCTGGATGTTACTTCTGCGATACCGCAAGAAGATTTCGCAGAAATGTACTCACTGTACATGACTGCTGGCAGTGGTGATCACAAGAACGTACGGCCGCAAGAAGACGGCTCCGGACGACCACGTGGCACGACCGTGAGGAAAGATCATCGTGTTCGGCGTGTGGCTCTGGCGCATCGCACTGCAACTGTAGCAGCAATCTGAGCAGAAGTTGACGCCACGGTGACACAACGAACTGTTGCATAACGGTTACCTCAAGGACACCTCCGAAACAGGCGCCTTGTAAAGTGCACCATTTGCGACGACAGTGGTGTCAAGCGAAAGCTCACTGGAGGGCAAGTTGGAGGTCTGTTGTGTTTTCTGATGAACACTGGTTCTGCCTCGGTGCCAGTGATGGCAGTTTGTTAGTTAAAAGAAGACCAGTTGTGTGCCTTTAACCAACCTGTCTGCATGCTAAACTCCCTGGACCTAGAGCTGCAGTTATGGTCTGGGGTGCGGTCTAGTATGACAACAGGAGCATTCTCATGGTCATCCCACCTACCCTGACTGCAAAACTGCATGTCAGTCTGTTCATTCGACCTGTTGTGGTGTCATTCATGAACATCATTCCAGCAGGATAACTATCGTCCATATACCGCTGTTGCAACCCAAAATGCTCTAAAGAGTGTCGACATGTTGCCTTGGCTTGCTCGATCACCAGATCTGTCTCCTGTCGATCCTATGTGGGACATCATCGGACAAAAGCTCTAGTATCATCCACAAACATCATTAACCGTCCCTATATTGACCGACCACGTGCATCTGGCACTGAACTCCATGCCACAAACCGACATCTGGCACCTGTAAAACACAATGCATGCACGTTTCCATGCTTGCATTGAGCCTTCTGGAGTTTGCACCGATTGTTGATGTACCAGCATTTCAAATTTGCAACGGGTTATCTCGAGCTTACACTGACCTGTTTTCCTGCAGTGTTATTCACTTAAAACAGGGCTTCCCAACGTGTGGTCCGCGGACCCCTTAGGGGCGGCCCTTTCTAGGGGGTCTGCGGCCGACCTTCACCAAATCGTATAAAATAGTGAGTAAAATTGTTGAATAAAAATGTGAAACTCAAATTCATCACTTTTTTTCGTGTGAAAAACATGTGTACATTTACTTCAGGTCGTATTCCCAAGCAGCCTTTGCAGTTCCTAAGTGAGAACGCATACACAGTTTGGTGCTGGAGAATGCTGCTTTTCTGATTGTTTCGCAACAATACGGGGGTCGTTTGTGGGCCGGTTTGAGGGCCGGCTCAAGGCGGTAGATGCGCTGAAACCTTTTACGCATGCGCTCGCTGGTACGTATGCGGCCCCAGGCATCATTAAATGTTAACCCAGAGACTCCTGAATTATTTGTTTTTCAAAAATTGATTTATATCTTATCTACATTCATTCACAAGGATGTAAGGAAGAAAGTAAAAACAATTTTGAGTATTTATTTTTATTTAGTATTTCCAAAAATGGGCGTCCTTCCAGAAGGACGTCAGGACAATAAGGAAACATGTTTTTAAAGTATATGACATTGCACAATTAACTTGTTTTGGTTTTTATACTTTCAAATAAACATAAATAAATTTGAATTATGGGCTAAAACAGCTAATAAATACAAAAAACAAAGAAAATAACCTATACACATATTTTATGCACTAGCATGATAAGACAAAAATCAACAAACATGAAGTGGTTCGTCACATTTTACGCACATAGTAGTAGTTTTTTTGTGGCAACTTCGACATTTCAGCTGTTTCTTCTTTTTTGTTATCTCGTCCGTTGGTAATTCAGCAACATAATGTTCTCTTCCATCAAATCTATAACCTAGTTTTGCCCTCTTACTAGGACATCCTCTGCTGGTAGTGACTCTTGTTACTTTCAAGAATTGCAGTGACAATTCGACGACGAAATGTCGGATGATCTATGGGTTATTCGTTGTGCTTGTAAAGATCCCAGGCATTTTGCTCTGCAATATCTATAAAATGTGCATTGATCGGCAAAGTTTCCCTCTTATAGAGCATCTATATAGGGATTCATTTTGGACAGTTCAATCTATGCGTCCCATATGAGTATTGTAGGAGTGTAATAAGTTAGGTTGAAGCACACTAATCCTTTTCTTTTGTTCCCAGAAAAATCTTGCTACAGAGCGTAGTGGTTGCACTCTGTCAAAGTTGGTAGCTACAGTAACAACATTGTTGTCATTCCAACGTACAATGGAAATCCCGGATGCTGAGTCAGAACAAATTTCATATGATCCTCTATTTTCTTTTATCATTTTATCTACAAATGATAGAGTACAATTCTTAACTCTATTTCCTCTTATTGTTCCTGTTGCTTTCACGCCCCTCTCTTTTAGGTGATGTTGCGCAGTAGCATTGAGCTGACTTGCTGGTAATTTATGTACACTTGGATTTTCTTCAGCACCCGAATCTTCATCTGTTATGTCATCAGTTGAATTTAGAGGAGGGTGTAATGTTACATTCACACCAGTATTAGGTATTTCCTCATCTTTTGATTCTAACATGTCCAAAAGTTCCATAAGTGTACATCGTTTTCTATGAATACAAAATGACAACATATTACCCTGACGTCCTTCTGGAAGGACGGTTGAAAACATTATTTAATTACAACTGACGAAAACTTTCAATCGTAATATGAGCCCATAAATAATATAGGTTAATTCTTTAAGATATTGTATGACAAGTTTCAGAATTATTGACGCAATATGGAAGAAAATATACATACCCATCGATGACAAGGTCAGTAAGTTCGTCCATGGTAAAATCGTCCCTATTTTCAAGACACAGTTTCTCACTATGAACGACAGTGTCAAACTGACTGTCGCAGCGCGCAACTGACTCTGCCTACTTCATATAACAATGCGTCACAGTCCGTTGCAACAATGCGTTATTCGCAAAAATAAGTAATTTCTACAGCGAGTGACGTCGTCCTTCCAGAAGGACGTCAGTGTCAGTGCACTACCTATTTCATAAGTCGATTTTTGACCTTCAAGTTGTTTTCATTCATCTCTAAACCAAAGACTATTGATACTTCAGAGGGGGGGGGGGGTCATTGGGAACATGGAACTTGTATTAAGAAGCTTTCAGTTCCCATGGGTTTCGCTCTGAAATTTAAAGTTACTGTGCTCTTGACTGACTAGGGGTCCGCCAAGGATTTTCAACTGAAGAAGGGGTCCACCAGCTGAAAAGGTTGGAAAGCCCTGACTTAAAAATGTCATCTAGACAATCGTACTCCCGAAATTTAGTTCCACTACATAGATTATTTTTTGGTGCTGCGTTTTTGTTCCGTCATTGCGTATGGTCGAATGGGGTGCCATCTCAACAGTGCCATTTCACTTACGTAATTTTCCATTCAAATACCATTCTCTGAGCATAAAACTGGGAGGACGTCAGTTTCACGGCACAGCCCGTGTTAAGTCAGATGGAAGTTCGGTGTTGTGGTACAGAAGAGTTAGGAACGCAGAGACGAAGCGGAGGATGTGGCGCATCATCGTCCTGCGGAACCTGCTTCGCCACGAGCTCCATCTGGCTCTCCTACTTACTACAACCGAGCGTTCGGTCATGATCGAAGATTGGGACGCATCATCACGATCTTGGAGTTGCCGAGTGAGCAGAACGACAGCTTTGCAAAGCACGTGGCCTGTGTGGCAGCGCACGTTCGTTAAAGAGTGGTGGGCGCATTCCACAACCGATGACCATCGCTGCTCATCGGCCCGCTTTTGGAGGACAACCGCGCAGTCACGATATTGCCACAGTCTCCGTTTCGCGCTTACCGTCTTCCTCTTACTCCTGCTGCCGGCGACTCCACCGTGACACCTCCCGTCCCCTCACATGTTGTGGACCAACCACTGCTATGAGCGATTTGCCTGTGGCGAATTTGGCTTTCCTCGTGGGGCGTCTCCTTAAGAGTAAGGAGCTGGAAAAACAGCTAAAGATCTCCCATAAGTGTCTTCTCACTGGTAAAGAGAACGACTCCTCCTCCAAGTCCGCCATTGCTTCATCTGCTGATGCACTCAGATCACAACCTGTGGAGAAAGGTGTCAAGGCGCCTATACAACCTGAGCTGCCAAGCCAGGATGACGAATCCATCGTACTCAAGCCCAATCATACCGAAAAGGCTGCTGCACTTGACCCAGATCCACCACTGCAGATGTCAAGAGGCTTCATTGACACCTTTGAGTACGCCTGTGATTGTGACACCTTCTTCCAGCACCCACCACCATCCAGTGGAAGGACGATTTCAGAAAGTTGGTCATTGGGGTGGACACACCATTTTTTCTCTGCATGTCTGGATGCAATCTCTATGAAGTCACCCTGAACACTGCTGAAGACTACTGTAAGGTGAAGGAGCTTGTTAGCAAAGAAGGCCTCCAGTTTTATACCCACTCTTCTGAGCCTCTGAAGTTATTGGAAGTGGTGCTCCATCATCTTCCCTTCAAGATGTCTCTGGACTACTTACGGGAAAACATGGAGGAGCTGGGCTTCATCAGCATGTGATCTACATTGTGCATGAAGTTCCACAGAAGACACAAGGACATGCCAATAGTCCTAATTGTTCTTGATAACAACATAGAGAAGAGGAAGATATTTCATCTCGAGTTGGTGGCCCGCATACAGACAGTGGTGGAAGAGCTATGAGCCAAGGGACACAGGAAGGAGCACTTCTTGTGGTAGGGTCTTCATCATTTGGCCTTTTAATGCATGACACCTGTCCACTTGATCAAGTGTACTATGCTACACCACAGTTGGGACTTACACTCTCGTGAGAAGACACTGCAGTGCTGCAACTCCGAGCCACATGTAGAGAGCTGCAGCCCCTGACCTGAAGTGACAGAGAACCAAAAAGAAGAGTGGCAGAACAACATCTTACCAGGTGCAGCTTGGTGTGAGCTTCACTGGCGCTAGACAAGGACAAGTGTCACTGGCCAATCACTCAACTGCAGCCCCACTGTTACCATCCAGAGTTCAGCCAGAACCCATCCATCATACGACTAAATCAGGCATTTCACTAGTGCAGCCCACTCTTCCTTCTCCTGCTGCTGCTTTATGTAGAAATTGTCATAGGGCAGGGCGCCGGCACCTAGCTATTCAGTCCACCAAGCATACTGGCCATCAGACATTCGACAAGCAGTTCTAGCTGTGGCAGTGGCACTGAGTACTACTCCCACCCTGACTGACGTTTAACCTACTATCGCTGCAACCTACCCAGCAACAACTCCACTGAAAAGCCAACAGTTTATGGTGGTATTGCAGCCTACATCAAGAAACCACTGCGTCACTTCCTGATGTAACTGCTGACCCTGACTACACTGGAGATGATGAGTATTGCTATTCACCCTTCAGCCAAATTCATCACTTTCATCGCAGACTGTTGTCCACTGAGAGGACCCATTGAAGAGGCTGATTTCGACACTCCCATTGCTGTTGACTGTAAAGAAAAGAACGACCAGTGGAACTCATATGTCATCAACATGAGGGGTTGGCTTCTTCTGCTGGTCTGTCGGTGGCTTGGTGCGATCGTCCTGGAATTGTATGATCCCACCGTCTACCCAAGCTGAGGTCTGTGTGATATCCTGAATGTTGCCATCACCAAAGGTGTTGGCCAGTTCACTTACACCTCGACGTGCTGCACACTGTCATCTAAGTATATTCCAGTGCCTTTTAACTTGGCTTGAATGATGTGAGAAAGTGTTACACCAGCTATGAGGTGGTTATGAGACACCTGAAATTCTGATGACGACTTTTTGATACTATAATCGTGCATTAAATATTTTTTCACTTGGTATATTAATAATAGCATCTATTAAACAAGATGAGTAAGTAAAATACTATGTTTAAGATATGAAACATTTTTTGGGTGAAATAATGAAGTGTCTATATTTTCTAAGAAAAAGTACAACTTTCAGAAGTTTAACATTTTTTCATACAAAATTCGAACAAAATTACAAATTCTTTGATTAATTAACATAATGATATTGTCTTCTAATTATAAAACCCTTTGTTGTTTTCCTGTATACTGTGATGGAATTTATGGCAGCCATATTGAGTACACTATAAAAAATTATCATAGGCCAACGTTTGCTGTTGTGGGCAACATCATAAGTGACATTCAGTTCATCTGCGACATCGACACTGGCTTTATTTGCATTGCAATAAGTAATAATTTCTGGTTTTCCTTTAACATCTTTCGATTGGTCTACGTTTTTATCATGGTGTAAAGTTGACATATCCAGCACAACTTAATTTTTTTAGGTAGGTAGGATACCAATTAACGTAATTCTGGAACTCAAATTGAGAGCTATATACTCCTGTTCCATTTATGAAAATTTCAGGTACACTTGTCTTGTTTCTACGGACTAAACTGACAGAAGTCAATGAATGTTCTTTCAAGAGACAGATCATAAGGGGTAACTAGTAAACCAATTACCAAACGTCAAATTCCTATTTGTTTTGCGTTATTGGCTCCACTAAACGGATTACAATATCATATGCTTTATTACCAAGCTGGTAAGGTCCTGGTGGTTGTTTTCCTGAGTACACTTCCAGTATGAGGATGTAGAATGTCTCTGAATCTACAAGAGCATATATTTTTATGCCGTATTTGGCTGGTTTGTTTGGCATGTATACACGAAGAGGACATCTCCCTCGGAAAGATAACAGCATCTCGTCAATAGCGAGGTTTTCAGACGGCATATAGTGTTGTTGAATATTTTCAATGAAATTATCAAAAATATCTCTTATAGCAGCTAGATTGTCACTCTTTTTCCTTTCGACCTGGGTGTTCTTATCATCGAATCTCAAACAATTTTGTAGAAAGTGAACCATCTGCAGTGACACTGTAGTCCGAAAGATTGCAACTCCAGTACCATCTGTACGCCACAAATGGTTCAAGTTTTGTCTATTTGAGCGGTTTATGCCCATAAATGCCTTCAAATCCACCAAAGGTGCATCGTTCATGTGGTACTGCTCTTTATTTTCTGGATATTTCCCCCTGATATTCCTTATTTGATTATTTGTATGTGTAAGTACAGTATGCAACATACTATTTGTTATAAAAGAACTCAAACAGTCAGTCTCTGTTTTGTCAAGTTTTGCAGCACCTTTTACGCCTGGTGAATTGGTGATAATATTCTCTGAACGAATACGAACACTTTGCCTAGGACAATCCTTCAACCATTTTGTAGCATCTTTGGACATATAAAAATACCATGTACCTCAGGCGACTGACTAGGAGCCGCTAACGCAGATTTTGGCTCTTCCGAATCATTCAAAATACCCTCTCGCTACGAATCACTTTCTTCATTTCTTTGTCAATCTCTTCTTCGCTCTCAGAGTCACAGGAACTAGCACTGAAGTTTTCTAAAACTTCTGCTGGTAGTTCCCTAGCCGACGTTCATTTTCCTCATAAGACATATTGAGAAATATAAAATCCAACAATAAATCAAACAAAGCTATAAATAACATATATCTCATAAACTTGCTGACATCTCAAAAACGTAACACAGACTACGAGGTTGGGTGTGACGTAGCCTAGCCATCTTTGCACACTTGTATCTCCCTCTGCCGCTGGCGCAACAATAAACTCAACACTGCATCTTGCCCCCTCTCCCTTACGTCCAGCTACTGTGACAGCAAGATCTGTGTGGCAACAATTACATTCAACAATCAGCGCCTCACTCAGGTCGGGTTAACATGGATGCTGACAGCACAACAATGCCTAGCAACTGCCGCTCGCCCCACAGCGTTGACTGGGAGAACTTTCAGGCCCAGGTCCTTGACGTACTCGATACGTGCTGGATGCAATCATTGTTGGTGTCGACCACTTCACTGTCAGGCGCTGCAAGTGGTGAAAGCCGACAGTCTCAAACGTCCACCCCTGCTGCAAGACATCTCGAGACAGCTGCCGCCTCCCATCCTCAGGACCAGCAAGCAGAATAAACAGGTTTTCCACCAAAGACAGGTGACCTGTTAGTTGTCGATGAAAGGCCTCCTCAACTGTCTGTTGCGAGACATCTGGACAGCACTGGACGAGTACCACAACCATCACTGTTTGGGCAAGATTGCCGCACTGAATATCGAAGATAGCAGCGTCTGGAAAACGACAAAATGGTATCTCCATCAGCAGCAGTAGATTTGGCCCTTGCAGGTTGGACGCAATGATGTCTGTGTGCTCGATGACAATGCCATTGCCTTGTCTGACATTGCTGTGAACAACTTTAGTGTTGGACACGGTCAACTGTGAGCACTTGCATCTGGTGTGGGGTATCTGCCTGGTTTCCTGGAAGTCATAGAATAAATAAATGTGACCAAGCTCATTACGAAGGACTGGTTGGGCCTGCAGCTCCATCACCTCAGTCTGAAGAAGACAAGCGGTTCTGATGGGCTTGACACTGCGATTCTGCGACAAGTAACTCCTGCCACTCATCGCCTTCTGGGAATCATCTTTAAATTGTAACAAATATCAAGAACATCGTCAGATTATTTATAGCATATCAGTTTTGGCAATATAATACATCTGCCGATAATATATTACATCACCGAAACTGGTAACCTATAAATAAGTTGGAGATGAACTTACAGCTGATGGTGCTCTTGATATTTCTTACAAATATGTCAGCTGTTGTCCTACGATTCATCAAAGCAGGAATGGATACACCTGTCTTTAATATACCCTTTCAGTTGGCTGTTTTGATTGCGTGAGTAGAAGGAACTTGACAGAGGGCGAGACCTCAAGAGTGATGCCGAAACATGCTCTGTTCAGCCACCACACTTCACCAAGTCGTTAATACGCGCTTACGACGAATACACGCTTCTCAACGCTCTGCTATCCCATTGCAACTAAACGTCCGTTACTACTCGATATTTTGGCGTTTTCCTCTCACTTATTGAACATCACTAGGGCTGTCAGCAAAAACTTAAAATGTTCCCATTCTCTGCGCCGTGCCATATATACAGTATATGTTGATGTATATATTGACAGAAGAACCTTGATGAGAGACCTGTTTAAATCACTTGAAAAATTTGCGCAGTTGTATGTCAATTACGTAGAACATTTCTTGAAAAAAGAAATCGCGCTAACAGAAGCAGCATTACAGAAGAGAGAAGTGATGGACACTTTTCAAAGACATTCTGGCGTCTGACACATGCCGGAGACGCCCTGGGAAATTCCTGCTTCATGTCGCGTAAGTAACATACGACAAAAGGCACGTTTCGGCTTTCTACGCCCCATTTGCTCTTAGAGCTGTCGTATCCTGTCCCCGAATGTAGCCTCAGACTCGTAACATTTACATCTGAACAGAGGAGCGTGACGTCACAGTTGTGATGCATTGTGGGAGCGACTCAGCAACATACTGGCGTCCTTGTTGAAGGCTGACACATTCTACATCTAACCATCCGTACAGTGTGTGGCGGAGGGTACTTCAGGATACACCATTTGGTTAGCCCATTAGTCCTGGCTTTTTTACTAAATGAAAATTTTGCGTGAAAAATAAAAATAGGCATTATGTGCTCTACAAAATAATGTGTTTCGTTTCTTATGCTGTTGTACTTACGGGTCTTTTCAGCTCTTTAAAATGGAGTGTTCAGTTGAAACGGAAGAGTTTTGTCGACACCTGATGCTTTTTACTAGATGCCAAAGCCACGGTTGCTGCTCGAGAGGTTTGTGAAGTGTATGGCGAATAAGCGGTGCTTCTTAGGATGGCTCAAAACTGTATCAAGCTACTCAAAGACAGAAATTTCGACCTCAAAGACATGCATGATCTACCACGAAATACTTGATCGGAAACAAACAGTTAATGAAAAACTTTACATCCAACAAATGACGCAACGCCATCCAGCAAAATCAATCTAATCGGCGACATGGCGTTCTTCTGCAACACCAAAACGCCTCGCATCGGCAAGGAAACAATTCAGACGTTTGGCTGGGGTATGCTGCCACATTCTTCGTATTCTCCCACCTTGGCACGCCCGGACATCCTTTTGTTCTGACCCTTCTCCAGTGCACAATGACGTGGAACATGGCTAGACGATTTATTCGAGTGGAAACCGGATGATTTCTATCGTCGAAGCATTGAACAACTTGTTGAACGTTGGGAAGAAGTAGTAAACAACAACGTATAACGCATTATTGATTGATTTACTGCTCATTTCCTGTTTTTTTTTGTGGATATCTACACTTTAAAAACAAACGCCAGAAGTTATGGGCCAACCCAAGCTCTTTTCCGATACTACGTGAAAAACACGATTGACAGTCCATTTGAGCTTTAATTTCTGTGATTTTCATGTCGTGATCACTTAGCGGGGCATGCGTGGGACGAAGTATATATTTTCCGACACTTCTTGTTGGAACGTACTAGCTCGGATTTCAACATTAATCTTCTCCGTGATACTCAACGCCTCTTTTGTAGCGACTGCAAGCGGGGTTTGTGCAGCATCTCCGTAATGCTCCCGCGCTTACTGAACGATCCCGTGACGAAAGGTGTCGCTCTATTGCTTCTGATATTCCTTCTTGCAAAGGGTCTCAGACTGGTTAGCAGTAAAAAAATCTTCTGTAAGCCACTCTTTCGTGCATGAATTAAATTTCCTTCATAGTCTTGGAAGGAACCTCAGCCTTGCACTGATTTTCCTACTGCTTGTTTTATGTGGTCATTCCACTTTAGGTCGCTCTGGACGTTTAATCCCATGTAATTTACGGTTGGTATTGTTTCAAGAGATTTTTCATCAACATCGTATTGGAATGGTAACGGATCTCTTCGCTTACTTACTTCCAGCATATTACATTTATGTACAGACTCCTTTTAGTACTGTTTCATTTCGTGGTATCTCATTTCTGCCAACTTAATTTTAAGTTAAAAATCCCCTTAGAAAAATTAATGAATTACTGTGCTGGTAAACCCCTTACGTTATTTGATTTTCAGACAGCTGAGCAAAACTGAACGTACTCAGACATTTACTTATTCTGATCAGCACTAAACTGACACACAATATTTTTTAGCGCAACGCAATCTGACTTTCAATAATCCCTACAAAAGAATGGCCCTGACTAACAATAACCTATACCTTTCATGAATCACTTACCTCACAAAAATCTTCGTTACTCGAACTACTGCAATACAGCGAGCGCCAATACTGCCAGCTAAATAAAGGATTCCAACTACTGATAGGCATAGTTAGCAAATGAAATGAAAGATTTTGATAGAGAACAAACAATGTATTTACCTTAATAGTGTTCAAAAGTCATTTTATATATATATATATATATATATATATATATATATATATATATCAGTTCATGACATCCAGTCTTACAAATTTCGTTTTTCTGACGGACACACGTCCAGATCGTCCGCTCTCAAAACTCTGCCATCTCTCTTCCCACATCCACCACTGCAGGCGGCCCACCGGCTCACCACCAACTGCGCAATGCTACGCGCTGTTCATATCCAACTTCCCAACACTACAATAGCGAATATTCCAACAATGCCAACCAGCCACAGACTGCACACAGCACAGCCAGTGATTTTCATACAGATTGCTACGTGACGTTACCAACATAAAAACCTAAACAGCCTACTTACATAAGATACATCGATAAAACCAAATTTCAGTTTCCATTTTCTTCTTTGTCGGATTCTGTAGATTCATATTTCACGTCCACACAATTCTGTGCTCCAGATGTAAATTTCCAGCAGCTTCTTCCGCATTTCCATAACAATATCTGAGTTCATATTTTGAAAAACTCTTTCCTCCCTTCTGCCAGTCTATTTCTGATACCTTCTTGCTTCAGCCATCCTGTATAATCTTTCTTCCTCATTAGCTGAGTGATTTTTCCTTCAAAAATGGCTCTGAGCACTATGAGACTTAACTGCTGAGGTCCTCAGTCCCCTAGAACTTAGGACTACTTAAACCTAACCTAAGGACATCACACACATCCATGCCCGAGGCAGGATTCGAACCTGCGACCGTAGCGGTCGCGCGGTTCCAGACTGAAGCGCCTAGAACCGGTCGGCCACTCCGGCCGGCGATTTTTCCTTGTTCCACTCTTGAGTCGTTTGCGATTCTGATATTAACCGAGTCGTTATTTTCCTTTTTACTTTTTTTCATAACCCTGACTTTTCTTTGTTTAACATTGAGCTGTGTTGTGTGATAAGTATCCTCACATCCAATGAGATCGTTAAGCAAAGGTACGGGGGGGAATCGGGATGACGGCTACTGTGCGTCGCACATCCGAAGGGAGATACAAACAGTGATACGCTAATCGATTGCGGCTTCGACGCGAACATATACTGCACACGCGCGGACACGCGAACATCCGAGTACTTCTTCCTTACAGCGTTCGCTAGCGCTTACAATTCAATTACAGCGGAGTAATACCTCTGCTGTCCACCGGCGCAGCCCCCTCCCGCGCAAAACTGGAGGCTACGAGAGGAGAGAAGAAAGTGCGGGCTGGTGTAGCGCGCAATGTAAAGACCCTCCATCTCTTGCCGCGTCGGCGACTCGGCGACTGCGATTGAGATCTCGCGGCGCGATTAGCGCCTGCGCATAAAGAGCGGATTCATACTGGCGGGCGCTGTTATTCAGGCGGCTGCGCCGTCGTAACGAGGGACGCAGAATCGCCGCGGTTTCAATAAAGCTGTCGGCGCCCAGCGATGAACGGCCCGTAACGAGGGGCAGCTTTCGCGCGGCGGAGGCCTTCTGGGGGAATCGCCGAGCCGTCCTACGGTAGCCGGCGCCTGGGTGAAGGCTCGCTGGCTGGCTGCGAACAGACGGTGGCGCTGCCCCGCGCTGCCGCAACGGGCCGTGAAGCCCGCGGACAACCCGGCGTCGTTTTGTTCCGCTTCCAGCGGCGTCACGCAGACCAGCTCCGAGACACGGCCTGACGTAGCGTTGCGAGCGCTTTGGTCTGTCCTGTCCCCTCCTGTGCTTGCATTAGCGCTTTCAGATCAGAGCAACTCCCTTCTCCTTTGAAACATTCATTTATTTACCAACTCAAAAATTCCCAATTCCCTTGTTCGTTTTCTGTCTCTTTACTGAATTGGAAAAAGTGCAATTAAGCACTTTCGTATACACTACTGGCCATTAAAATTGCTACACGAAGAAGAAATGCAGATGATAAACGGGTATTCATTGGACAATATATTATACTAGAACTGACATATGATTACATTTTCACGCAGTTAGGGTGCATAGATCCTGAGAAATCAGTACCCAGAACAACCACCTCTGGCCGTAATAACGGCCTTGACATGCCTGGGCATTGAGTCAAACAGAGCTTGGATGGCATGTACAGGTACAGCTGCCCATGCAGCTTCAACACGATACCACAGTTCATCAAGAGTAGTGACTGGCGTATTGTGACGAGCCAGTTGCTCGGCCACCATTGACCAGACGTTTTCAATTGGTGAGAGATCTGGAGAATGTGCTGGCCAGGGCAGCAGTCGAACATTTTCTGTATCCAGAAAGGCCTGTACAGGACCTGCAACATGCGGTCGTACATTATCATGCTGATATGCAGGGTTTCGCAGGGACCGAATGAAGGGTAGAGCCACGGGTCGTAACACATCTGAAATGTAACGTCCACAGTTCGAAGTGCCGTCAATGCGAACAAGAGGTGACCGAGACGTGTAACCAGTGGTACTCCATACCATCACGCCGAGTGATACGCCAGTATGGCGATTACGGATACACGCTTCCAATGCGCGTTCACTGCGATGTCACCAAACACGGATGCGACCATCATGATGCAGTAAACAGAACCCGGATTCATCCGAAAAAATGACGTTTTGCCATTCGTGCACCCCGCTTCGTCGTTGAGTACACCATCGCAGGCGCTCCTGTCTGTGATGCAGCGTCAAGGGTAACCGCAGCCATGGTCTCCGAGCTGATACTCCATGCTGCTGCAGGCGTCGTCCAACTATTCGTGCAGATGGTTGTTGTCTTGCAAACGTCCCCATGTGTTGACTCAGGGATCGAGACGTGGCTGCACGATCCGTTACAGCCATGCGGATAAGATGCCTGTCATCTTGACTGCTAAAGATACGACGCCGTTGGGATCCAGCACGGCGTTCCGTATTACCCTACTGAACCCACCGATTCCATATTCTGCTAACAGTCATTGGATCTCGTCCAATGTGAACAGCAATGTCGCGATATGATAAACCGCAATCGCGATAGGCTACAATCCGACCTTTATCAAAGTCGGAAACGTGATGGTACGCATCACAACAACGCTTCACCAGGCAACGCCGGTCCACTGCTGTTTGTGTATGAGAAATCGGTTGGAAACTTTCCTCATGTCAGCATGTTATAGGTGTCGCCACCGGCGCCAACCTTGTGTGAATGCTCTGAAAACCTAATCATTTGCATATCGCAGCATCTTCTTCCTGTCGGTTAAATTTCGCTTCTGTAGCACGTCATCTTCGTTGTGTAGCAATTTTAATGGCCAGTAGTGTAAAATCTTACGCTGAAACGCCTAAGGAACTGGTATTCAAATATGGGGTAAGCGTATTCAAATACAGAGATATGTAAGCAGGCCGAATACGGCGCTGCGGACGGAAACACCTCTATAAGACAAGAAGTGTCTCCCGCATTTATTAGATCTCTTGCTGCTGCTGCACTCTCGGGTTATCAAGATTCAAGTGAGTTTGAACGTGGTGTTACAGTCCGCGCACAAGCGATGGGACACAGCATCTCCGAGGTAGCGGTGAAGTGGGGATTTTCCCGTACGACCATACCGTCTCCCTAGATTTCCCAAAGGTATTCGACCCTGATCATATTACAAACTAGAAACCAAGATACTGTAATACGTACTGTTTTCGGAAATATTTAATTGGCTCGATGAATATTTGTCTTATAGACCCAATGCGTTATGCTGATGGCGAATGTTCGACTGAAACGAAAGTAACATCGTGTGCACCCCGAAGAAGCGTAATAGGCCCCTAATGTTCTGAGTACACATCAAGGATTTATCAAAAAAATGTTCAAATGTGTGTGAAATATTATAGGACTTAACTGGTAAGGTCATCAGTCCCTGAGCTTACACACTACTTAACCTAAACTATCCTAAGGACAAACACACACACCCATGCCCGAGGGAGGACTCGACCCTCCGCCGGGATCAGCCACACAGTCCATGACTGCAGCGCCCTAGACCGCTCGGCTAGTGTCGCGCGGCAAGGATTTATCAAACAGAATCAGCAGCACTATCAGATTGTTCGGCGACGATACTCTTATCTTCACGAAAGTATTGTCGTTGGACGATAGTGAGGAAGTGCAGAATACTGAACAAAGTTGCCGCTTGGTGTAATGAATAACAGTTCTCCTTAAACGTGGGTAAATGGAAGATAATGCATATAACAAACAGAAAAAAAACACGATAATATTCCATTACAAGGTTAGAAGTGTACATGTCGATCAAGTTAAGTAGTGTGTGTTCTGGGGTGATAATAAGAAGAGATGGGACTATCATGTAAAATCGGTAGTAGGGGACGAGTTCTGCAATACATCGATAAGGGAAACTGTACACTAAACGCTAGGGCAATCCATTCTTGAATACTGTTGCAACGTTCGGACTCGTGATAAAAAGGCGTTAAACTAGACATTAAACGAATTCAGAGATGCATTGCTGAGATTGTATGAGTGCGGTATCGCCCGAATGCAAGTGTAACAGAAATGCTGGTGTACCCGAAATGGGAATCATTGGAAGAGAGGCACCGTAGTCCTCGCGAGACCCTGTTAGGTAAATTTACAGTAATTGCATTCGAGGGCGATCGCGATTATTCTACTATCATCATCATAATCGAGTATAAAACAACAAAACGATTCAGCTCTCTTTCAGAGGCATATGAACGGCCGGAGTGGCCGTGCGGTTCTAGGCGATACAGTCTGGAACCAAGCGACCGCTACGGTCGCAGGTTCGAATCCTGCCTCGGGCATGGATGTGTGTGATGTCCTTAGGTTAGTTAGGTTTAATTAGTTCTAAGTTATAGGCGACTGATGACCTCAGAAGTTAAGTCGCATAGTGCTCAGAGCCATTTGTTCAATACGAGAGTTGAACAGGACAGGGAATCGATTACTTTGGTACGGTGCCGCATGTACTGTAAAGTGAGTTGCGGAGTAGATGTAGATATAAAGAAGATACGAATACTTAAATGAGAAATACATAAATTAGGCTTGACACAGATTTAAATCATCTCCCGCTGCCACTGGTCGGTAGCACTTGCTAGTTACTTGCTGAGGGTACTGATGTGCTCAAAACGTACCCAAATTTATCGCCCTTGTCTCCTCATATAGTCAGTGATCAATCATGTATTCGATCATAGAAATAAGCTCTTTAAAGCGCTAATGCACTTCGCCACGGGTTAACTCGTATTCAGTCTCTTTGCTATTCATATTTTAATAACGGCGAAAGTCTGTTCATGAAGGACCGTTGATGCAATTTTTTGGCTCTCTTGGTCCGCTGTAACAGCGAATTTCTTGTCCGACAGGTTAATCAGGCGTAGACCGCAACCACATTACGCAACAGTTACGACAAGTTATTTTCCGTTTCTTTGATTTTGATCGGAAAGACGATGATAGTGGGGGTGTTTTTGGATGGCAAAAAAAAAAAAAGTCCTGGATTCTATCGATTTATTGTGTTTTCTAGTGACAGCTGCATAAATGTAGAATTACTGAACATAAAGCTTTTGCAGCTGCATAGCAATAGGGTACACTACTAAGAAATCATCAGTCGTTTCCCGTGCTTATGAATGAAGGCCGCTTCTAGACTTTGATGCCATACGCATCTATGTGTTTCCGGCGTGTTTTCCAATGTCATCTACCTTTTATAAGTTGTCCTTTCGGTCTGTTCTTATCTTTTACAATGAAGCAAAGAATTTCCGTGGTCCATCAACTAACCATTTCGCTTGGCTGTATGTCCGGCCACCTCAATTTAATTTTCATTACAAAGGTAATTAGGTCTTCCACTCTAGTCTGTTCTTTGATATTTTCGTTAGTTTATCTCTCTTAGTAATCTCTCCATTGCTCGCTACGTAACTCTCAGATTTTAGGCAGGGTTCTCATTTTAATGCGCTGTCTCACTGAAATTAGTCAAAACTGGTAGTAGGCCTACACGCTAATCATTGATTCGATGTCCCGCAATACATGTTAATGTCATAAACTGAATCACTTGAAAATAACGTAAAAGGCTGAAATCTAGGTCGTATTAAAAAAACAACAACAAATCAAACGGCAGTGTGTTCATTTAAAAAAAATGGATGGTAGAGGTGCTAAGATGATTGTGCGATCATTCTCGCAATCGTCTGCTCTTGCTACTGTATCTTCGGAACTGTGTGGATGACGTTTTTCCGAAAGTTTGGTGATATATCGCCAGTGTCGTACATTCTAGACACCATCGTGAATAGTCGTTTTGTCACTTCCCCCAATTATTTTAGAAATTCCGACAGAGCGTTATCTGTCTTATTCCATCTTAAGTCTTCTAAAGCTCTTTTAAATTCAGATTCTTATACTGGGTCCCCCCCCCCCCCGCCCCCCCCCCACATCTATTTTCTATCGACACCTATTTCTTCTTCTATCACATCATCAGCCATGTCCTCCTCCTCGGAAAGGTCTCTAGCGTACTGTTTCCACCTATCCGCCCCCTCCTCTACATTTAACAGTGGAATTCCCATTGCATTCTTAATGCTACTTCCCTTGTTTTGTATCCCGCCTGGAAGGCGGCGCGTGGGTTGTATCAGGAAAAGGTAAAACACGTCGGTACTGCTGTATGAATTTAAATCCCCTTTACTCAAGCAATAAGAATATGAAACTTAGAATGAGGTGTGAAGCTGAAACGAAGTGTCCAGGCTGGCTGCAGCTGATGAAATGGGCTGAAGCAGTTGCGGAACTCGTAGACCTCGACAGCACCGGCTAGAGGGCACTGTCGTCGGTGTCTCTGGTAGTGCCAACTTGAGAGACTATGTGGCATCGTTACCATCGATACCACACCTTGCTTTTAATTTGACGGAAGGTTGTGTTGAGTGTTCTATATACTGAGGCAGCTGTTCCGACAATCATTTCTTTTTCGGTTTCTTCGTATATTTAGTGCAACGAAGTTGGTTGGTTGGTTAATTCGGGGGACCGGGACCAAACAATGAGGTCATCGGTCCCATCGGATTAGGGAAGGAAGGGGATTTCAGTCGGTCGTGCCCTTTCAAAGGAACCGTCCGGTCATTTGCCTAAGGCGATTTGGGGAAATATTACGCGTTAGCTTTCCTGTACGTCCACGTATGACCTAGAACGATGTTAATGACAGAAGAGACGACCCGGCTTCGGCCCAGACGTCAGCGTGCGTGCGGAGGGCGGCGTGTGGCGGCAGCGCTGAGTGGGCCATCCGGTCAGCGCGCCCGGCTGCTGCGGTGCAGCCCATGTCAGCGCAGCCTTCCGGGAGGTTCTTGCGCCGTCATGTGGCGAGCGGGCACCGGAGCAGTGACCTGCCCCAGGCGGAGTGTCCCCAGAGAGCCCGCACCGCGTCATGCGTGTCACACGTGGCTCCACAGCGCAGCCCGCATAGGAAGAAGAACGTCGAACTCCGCGCGCTGACGTCGCCGCCATCTGCGGTGAGTGACAGAGGGCACGCGCACGCGCACTCACTGGCCTACCACCGTCTCATTCGCAGTCGACCTCGCCCGAACTTCTGAACCCGTCACAGCAGAACCCGATAAACTTACAGATGGTTCAAATGGCTCTGAGCACTATGGTACCTAACTTCTGAGGTCATCAGTCCCCTAGAACTTAGAACTACTTAAACCTAACTAACCTAAGGACATCACACACATCCATGCCCGAGGCAGGATTCGAATCTGCGACCGTAGCAGTCGCGCGGTTCCAGACTGAAGCGCCTAGAACCGCTCGGCCACTTCGACCGGCGATAAACTGATATTGTATGGGAAGTGTTGCACCAGAACACCATCACCGAAGAATACCAAACTGATTCTCCAGCGTTTCCGTGGCTGTGGTGTACTTTGATTGCAACTTCATACTTATACGTGATTGTTTTCAGTGTCTTCAGCACACAAGAAAACCATTCTTACTGATGACGAATTGTGTGAATCAATGATAGCTGTTGGGTGCACCTCATTAGATTGCCACAGAGCATTCCCAGAGAAATTATATATGTAGCTTATCGCAATCTTCGTTCTCTGAGAAAAGTCGAGATACTGCCCTGGGGCCGGGAGCGTCAGACCGACAGATTGTGCAGGCAGTTGACTGTAGTGCACTGATTACAGGGCGTCTGCCGACGAGATGGACTCGAGTTAACAGTGTGGCGAGATCTTTTCAGAAGGACTACACCACGTGAAGATCGCGGTATTGTTCGACTGACTCGGACGAATAAACGGATGACAGGCGCTGAAATGAGAGCAGTGATTAAGGGAGTGTGCAACCACAAACCGTCGGAAACAGACTGCTGGAAGCTGGATTGAGATCTAAAACTGTCGCCATCGTTTAGCGTTGATATCACAATGTAAGACGTGTATATTTTTACTGTCCATTGTCAAACCACAATTTATGAAAGATGTTTATATTTTATTAACAGGATTAAGTATGAATAAGTAATATTTGTCACGTTGGAAATAATTGTGGTAGCAGGGAATGCCTGCACCAAAGTATTGTTGGCAGGAGAGACCGCACATTGATATAATTTTAAAAAGGGCGAGAGAGACCGCGTATGGATACATTTTATGAAAAGAGCGGGAAAGACCGCGCATTGATACATTTTGTAATGGTAGCAGCGATTGTCTGCACCAGAAACATTGTTGGCGGGAGAGACCGCACTTTAGCGTTCGTAGGAAGTCAGTAGTAAGAGGGAAGTGAAGTAAGTCGGTAGCAGGTCTGAAGCGAGAGGTTGAGAGGAGCGGTGTGCCTGCCAGGCACCAGCTATGATTTATAAGAGATTATAAACGGATGTACAGAGACATCAGCCAACTATTATCATAAGAGGAACTAATATTATTGAACTATTTTTTTGAGAAACTCAAGGCTGCTGAACGTATGTTTGCGCAATGCTGGTTGTAAGATTATTGTAAAAAGTAAGTCCCATTTGCACGTTTGTAAAATCATTTCACTCAGAATATAATTAATTTTTGCCAGCAATATTGCATTACCGATTATAATCGATCCCAAAAACCATCAACGTAAAACTTTGCAAAATTTTGTTGTTGTCAAGAAAAAATTTAACTATGAACTACGTAACGTCATTCAAATTAATCAAAGAATAACGTCAGCTTTGCTATTAGAGGATAACGTCAGCTTTGGTAATAAATACAGCCACCTATTATAACAGCCCACCAGCAGCTAATAGTGTATAGTAAAACAGAGTAAGTATATTCATGTCGCAGTTCGATGTAGCCGTCAGATGGCGATCCAGTAACAGTGAAAAAAGGTGAGAAACAGTTTTGGGTTATTGCACGTAACGACTGAGGGCCACGACGAGGACGCATTCTATGTTTCGTTGAAATAATCAGAAAATCTCTTTTAATAAGCAGCATTTAAATTTATATGCGAAGATTGAGAAAGAGAATTAATTTCAAAGGGAAGATTTCATTTCTTATTATTAAGCAAGAGATAGAAATCCTAAGGGAAGGTTTCATAGGGAAGGCTGCGTAACAAAAGAGACATAGAGGAGACGGGAGGGTTTCAACAGTGCAGTCAGTCTTCCGTTATACTAAGTGCAAGTCCTACAAATTTGCGCACAGCTTTCCAGAAGGTAAATGCTGACTTACTTGCTTTATCAGACTGGGCGCGGAACTTTAGTTTGAAACTTAACCCAACTGAAACGCAAGCAATGTTAGTCGCTAACAAAAGACTTACTACTCCTCAGTTTGGAGAATCTCTACCACCTTTAACCCTAAGTAGCACATAAGTCACCCTTTCTTCTTCTGCAAAGAATTTGGTTACAATCCTGGACCGTCACCTAGACTGGACTGAACACACAACGACAGTCTATAAGAAGGCGTCAGCATCGGCTCATTCACTAGAGAAATATAAGAAAGTACAGAATGTCAAATCAAACACGTTTCAGCTGTGTAATTTCCAAACTGCTATTTTATTGGACTACCAGTTACGGCGATATACACTGAAGAGCCAAAGAAAGAGGGACATCTGCCTCATATCGTGTAGGTTCCACGCGAGCACGCTGAAGTGTTGCAACACGACGTGGCATGGATTCGACTGGTGTATGAAGTAGTGCTGGAGAGAATTGACACCATGAATCGCGCAAGGCTGTCGATAAATCCGTAAAAGTGTGATGGGCTGAAGATCTCTTCTGAACAGCACGTTGAAAGGAATTCCAGATCTGCTCAATAATGTTAATGTCTGGGGAGGGGCCAACAGATGTGTTTAAACTCAGACGAGTGTTCCTGGAGCCACTCTGTAGCAATTCTGGACTTTTGTGGTGTCGCATTCTCCTGCTGGAGTTGTCCAAGACCGTCGGAATGCACAATGGACATGAATGGATACAGGTGATCAGACAGGATGCCTACGTACGTGTCACCTGTCAGAGTCGTATCTCTACACATCAGAGGTCCTGTATCACTCGAACTGCATACGCGTCACACCATTGCAGAGTATCCACCAGCTTGAACAGTCCCCTGCTGACATGCAGGGTCCATGGATTTATGACGTAGTCTCCATACCCGTACACTTCCATCCGTTTGATACAATTTGAAACGGGACTCGTCCACCCAGCCAACAGGTTTCCAGTCATCAACAGTCCAATGTCGGTGTGAGCCGCAGGCGAGGCGTAAAGTTTTGTGTCGTGCAGTCATCAACGGTACATGAATAGGCCTTCGGCTCCAAAAGCCCATGTCGATTATGTTTCGTTGAATGGTTCGCACGCTGACACTTGCTGATGTCCCATCACGGAAATCTGTAGCAATTTCCGGAAGGGCTGCACTTCTGTTCGGTTGAACGGTTCTCTTCAGTCATCGTTAGACCAGTTCTTGCAGGATCTTTTTCCGGCCGCAACGATGAAGAGATTTGATGTCTTACCAGATTCCTGTTATTCACGGTACACTCGTGGAATGGTCGTACGGAAAAATCCCTACGCTTCATCGCTACCTCGGAGACGCTGTTCCCCATCGCTCGTGCGCCGACTACAACACCACGTTCAAACTCACTTAAATCTTGATAACCTACAGTTGTAGCAGCAGTAACCGATGTAACCACTGCGGCAGACACTTGTTGTCTTATATAGGCGTTGCCGACCGCAGCGCCATATTCTGCCTATTTACGTATGTCTATGTCTGAATACGTATGGCGATACCAGTTTCTTTGGCGTTTCAGTGTATTACGCCTTCTTCAGGCCCATTGACCGACGTGTAGGAAGATTCCAACCTCGGTTCGGTTGAAAATAGGGGCCAGCATTCAAAGACTGGTATCTATAGATTTTTGTTTATGATTTCAAAAATGTGCAGATAACAGTTTTTGAATGCTAGCCCCTATTTTGACCGGAACCGAGGTTGAAATCTTCCTACACGTCGGTCAGGGGGCCTGAAGATGGCGTGATGTACCGCCGAAACTAGTAGCCCAATCAAATAATAGTTTGGAAATTAGACCTCTGAAAGGTGTTTGATTTTACATTCCGTACTGAACAGCCGAGGTCCTGCAACCGTCTGAAAAAGACGGACACACAGAGATGGAAGAAAGTATTTCTTCTAGAGCTTAAACAGAAGCTTGTAGAAACACTAATCCTCCCCACACTTAACTATGGCTATGCTATCCTACAAGAATTTTCATACGAAAGCTCACTCAGGCTGGAACTGGTGGTGAATGCAAGTGTATGATAATATTTGTGGCGTACGCTTTTTCGGCAGTGTCACACTAGTCTACGGACAATTGTCATCGCTACATCCCGATAAACATAGAGACTATCATACTCTATGTTTGCTCTACCGTCTTCTCAATCACAGCACTTCCTCCATTTTTACTCTACTGTCTGAACAGTACAGTAGAAATACTCGTCCTCAACAAAGCAAAGTTCTCTTTCTACCACCACACAGCACTGCTATGCTTTCTAAATAATTTTCTGTATCAGGGACCTGATTTTGGAATAATTTTCCTCATAAAAATCGTTTCAAACCTCAAAAGACAACTAATGGTCCGCCTTCTACCACAACAGCTATCTCTTCTTGCAGCTCACTGTCATAACTCTCCCCCACAACTTTCCCTTCACATTGTGTACAGAATTCTCTGCTGAAATTCTCTTCTTTTCTAACAGCCATTTTCACTTTTATTTCAATCCTCTCTTCTTCCATTATCCGTTTAACTTCTTGTAATACTAAATAATTTTTCAAATGTCCTAAACTAATCAATAACATTCTCCATTTTTACTGTTTTATTAGTGTTACCATTATTATTATTATTGCAAATTATTATTTTTGTTAATAATGAGAATTATATTTATTACGTTTGCTTTGTAATAACTAATTAACATCATTCTTCATTCCTCCATTACTTTATCGTCATTGCTAGTGTAGTTATTATATTATTGCCAATTATGTTTTTTATTAATAAAGCCAATTATTGTGATTGTCATTGTTATGTAATATTTTCTTTTGTTTGCGTGGAAGCAGCAATGATAGAGATGCATGCCTCTCCATGTCCTGGAATCATGGTGTGGGAACTACTGGATGTGATAACGGTACCGATTTAGTTGAAGTCCCAGTGAGGCTAAATGGCTGCCAGTATGTGGCAGTTGTTTAACCCTTCACGACCGGGGAACCTAATGATATATTTCAGCAAGATAACGCAAGATCCCACACTGAAGATTATTACATCGAGAGGAGTTTACGGGTTCTTGCATAGTCTGCTGAGTACCCTGATCCATCACCCACATGGAATTGTCTTGGATGAGTTGGGATAACTTAGACTCTCATACCAACCTCCAACCAGCAAACTTCGTTAACATGTATCTCAAGGATGGTAAGACTCTATTAAGCTGACTATCGGTGCCTGTTTGCTTCCATGTCGCAACGAACACAAGAGTGTACGATTGCCTGCAGGTTTCACACTTCGTAGTAAAACTGATCGTGGAGTTCAGTTCCGAATGGAATGGAAGTTTCGTTATGTGATGAAAACCTCCACAACGTTTGGTAGTAATTGGTCTTGTGCTTTATACTGTAACACTTTCCTTTTCCCACAAAATATGAGAATTGGGATTCAGTTTCCGTAATTACAGCACTCAAGAGCAACTATCACAACGCAATGGCTTGTTACAGTGTTTCTCTCTTCGTCGTGCTGTCTCCTCCGTTTCTATATTTGGTTTGAACACTTCAGTGGTCCACTGACCTTGGTGTTGTTTGAGGTGGTATCACCTTGTGTTCCTCAGACACATGAACTAACATATCCAGGCGGTTATAGGAGGACCCACAATTTAAAATACCCTGATTTACCACTTTTCACACATTAACAGTTCATCGGCAGAGCTGAAAAAAAAGGTATAGTGGTCACAAAAAGTTCTGTGACCGACCGAGGGCTCGTATCTTTGGGTATATCACATCCATGATGTCACCTTGTGTACCGTATCTGACGCAGTTTATTGAGACATACATGTTTACATCTATGACCAGAATTATTTGACTTTTTATTTTGAGTAGTACCTCCCAATTTCTGAAAGTATTTGTATGGATTGTAGCCATGTATGTAAGTGAAACATGGACGATTAATAGTTTGGACAAGAAGACAATAGAAACTTTCGAAATGTGGTGCTACAGAAGAATGCTGAATATCAGATGGGTAGATCACATAAGTGATGAGGAGGCACTGAATAGAATTTGGGAGAAGAGAAATTTGTGGCACAACTTGACTAGAAGAAGGGATCGGTTGGCAGGATATGTTCTGAGACATCAAGCGATCACCATTTTAGTACTGGAGGGCAGCGTAGAGGATAAAAATAGCAGAGAGAGGCCAAGAGATGAATACACTAAGCAGATTCAGAAGAATGTAGGTTGCAGTAGGTACTGGGAGATGAAGACGCTTGCACAGGATAGAGTAGCATGGAGAGCTGCATCAAACCAGTCTCTGCACTGAAGACCACAACAACATCAACCACCCAAGTGTTTTTTCTCCAACACTCCTTTCAAAACTTGTTTATGATGGTACTTTCTAGCAACTGGACGTAACCTATCTTTCTGCCTTTGGTGTACGTATTGATCACTTGGCCATGCCATAAAGGCCAAAATCATCTGGTTCTGCTAGATTTAAAGATTTTTATTTCGTAATTACAGCCAAATAAAGTCACTTTGCTCTCTGTGCAATATCACTTCGACAGTCTACTACAGATCCATGTGGACGCTGTCTGTAACTACACGGCAATAAAACCCACCTCCTTAGTTGAGGTCCTTATTGCACGCCTGCGAGGGCCGCTCGACACGGAATAGTCAGCTATCTTTCGACCTACCTTGCGGCGTCTCCCAGCCATCAGTTTCAAACGTATTTTTCTTTTCTTTATCCAACAAAACTTTCCTGGATATTTAACCGTTTCTTCATCAAATACTCGTAGAAAAAAGGTGTCAACAGCCGTAACTCTTCCGAAAAACTTTTTTAGTTAAGCCAACAGATTCGATGATTTGTTAGCCTTATAAGGAAAACGAATTTAGACATCCGAAAACTGGTACACACAGTATAGGTATCATATGCATGGAACTGCATACCGCTAGCTTCTCTTTAATCGACGTGTATACTCCAAACGCACGACAACAACGCTAATGAAGCGTCGAAATTGGTTGCTTAAACAATAAATTCTTTTAGAAAAAATTACGACCAATGTCATCTTTTTCTGCGAGTTACTTATAGATATGTCGATGACATTGTAATTCTGTGAGAGACAGCAAAGGACCTGGAAGAGCAGCTGAACGGAATGGATAGTGTCTTGAAAGGAGGATATAAGATGAACATCAACAAAAGCAAAACCAGGATAATGGAATGTAGTCGAATTAAATCGGGTGATGCTGAGGGTATTAGATTGGGGCATGAGACGCTTAAAGTAGTAAATGAGTTTTGCTATTTGGGGAGCAAAACAACTGATGATGGTCGAAGTAGAGAGGATATAAAATGTAGACTGGCAATGGCAAGGAAAGCGTTTCTGAAGAAGAGAAATTTGTTAGTCGAGTATAAATTTATGTGTCAGGAAGTCTTTTCTGAAAGTATTTGTATGGAGTGTAGCCATGTATGGAAGTGAAACGAGAACGGTAAATAGTTTAGACAAAGAGAGAATAGAATCTTTCGAAATATGGTGCTACAGAAGGATGCTGAAGATTAGATGGGTAGATCACATAAATAATGAGGAGGTATTGAATAGAATTGGGGAGAAGAGAAATTTGTGGCACAACTTGACTAGAAGAAGGGATCGGTTGGTAGGACATATTCAGAGGCATCAAGAGATCACCAATTTAGTATTGGAGGGCAGCGCGGAGGGTAAAAATCGTAGAGGGAGACCAAGAGATGAATGCACTAAACAGATTAAGACGGATGTAGGTTGAAGTAGGTACTGGGAGATGAAGAAGCGTGCACAGGATAGAGTAGCAGGGAGAGCTGCATCAAACCAGTCTCTGGACTGAAGACCACAACAACAACAACAACATGCATGCATGTCCGAAGAAATATTGCGTAGTTGTTCTTAACAACACAGGCACTGCAGTATCGGAATACAGCCGAGGTAAATCAGGCGATGATGAAAGGATTAGCTTAGGAAATGAGACTAAAAGGAGTAGCTGAGCTTTTCTATTTGGGCAACAAAATAACTTATCATGTGCAAATTCGAGCAGATGTACAATGGAGAATGACAACAGCAAAAAAAGGATACCTGAAAAAGAGAAATTTGTTAACATCGAATATAATTGCAAATGTTATTATGTCTTTTCTGATGGTCTTTGGAAGTAGAAAGGACTTTGTGAAAAGAGGACAATACACAATTCAGACAAGAGCAGAATAGAAGCTTTTGAAATGCGGTGCTACAGGAGAATTTGAAGACTAGATGGCCAAATGGCTCTGAGCACTATGGGACTTAACATCTGAGGTCATCAGTCCCCTAGAACTCAGAAATACTTAAACCTAACTAACCTAAGGTCATTACACACATCCATGCCCGAGGCAGGATTCGAACCTGCGACCGTAGCGGTCGCGCGGTTCCAGACTGAAGCGCCTAGAACCGCTCGGCCACACCGGCCGGCCACTAGATGGGCAGATCCAATAACTAATAACGAGGTACGGAATAGAAACGGAAAGAAATTTGTGGCACAACCTGACCAAATGAAGAGATCGGTCGATAGGAAAGATCGTAAGACAACAAGAAATCGTCAATATCGTAACAAAGTGTGTTTGGTGAAACTGTAGAAGCACACCGAAGCTGGAATACAGTTATCAGGATATACCTGTATGGAAAGCTGCATCACATCACACTTCGGGATGAAGATCACAACAACAACATCACCCTGTTTGACAAATACGAGTGATAAAATGAATAAATACAAGACTAAAGTAAAATAAAAATGACTGTTAACCTTTCAGTGTACTTTTACGTTCGAGACACTGCAACCTTCATGTTTGCCGTTCGCATTTCTTGTATTTACGGAGTTACTCACTTTCCAGCGGGGCTGAGATTAGCTGATGACTGAAGGCACATTTTATGGCTGCATCGAACGAAGTGCGCCAGAGAAACGCTATGGGACATGCAGTGAGAACTTCAGCCACTGTCAGAGTAATTTGCATACATTCTCATAACGCTTTATGTAATCAGCGCTCTTTGTTCGTAGATGGGTGTTTTGCTGCAGTATCCACAGAGTATGGTCGCCGTCCGCCTTTCACCCATAAAAAAGACAAAAGCACCGTCGCGCTAGGTATTGATTGCTAAGGCACTGGACATTGTCCGCAGTAACCACAGGCTACGCAATAGCCACACCGAGTGACTGATTCAATGCGTCGACGCTGTAACCTCAGTAGTATTCTACTTGTCATCTTCAAGCGAAAAATATAAGTAAGGATTTGGCTGAAAGGCCATGGGATACTCGATATCATTTCATCAGTTCACCCAGAGTAATGATGGAACAAACTTTCAGAGATTGTAAGCGTCCCTCATCTACCGGGACCAAGTTCTCTGCAAGATGTATATTCATTGTGCATTGTAGTGCTGACAATGCGAAGATTTGGTTCCGAGAGATCGAGTGTCGTCATATAGTCAGTGGGTTGCTGCAGTTTACTGAAGGTAGGCAGAAGTTTGGGAAACTAGGGTACGTGAAATATAAATGACTGTAAATTGTGACAATAATGTCCACAATGTCCAAACAAGGGAATGTAATGCAAGAATACTAAAAAGTAGTAAAGAGGATAAGTGTTAATAAGATATTAAGGAAGCAGCGTCTTGAGATGGTTTAAATTTTCACACAAACTGTAATTTATTTTGCTGCTTACGAAAATATCTTGTTACGGTACAGAAAAAAGATTCATGAGATTCGTGAAAGACTTCGCAAAACTAGACGGATTTAAGAATAACAATGAACGGAGAATACTGAATATTTTAAAAACCGCAAATAGTATAAAGAAATATGGTTCTCACACGATAACAGAATGAAAGAAGAAAGGATACCAAAATGAGTTTCACCATGTAGACCTAATGGTGGGAGAGATTGAGGAGAGGAAGTTGTTTCCTCTTTCAGTGTGACCGGAGTCGATGAATCGCCTATTCCTTGAAAGAATAAGAGCAAGAGGATCTGCATCGGACACATTCTAAGCGTATGTCATCACCAACCTGTACGTAATAGACTTTAGACATTATGTGTGTCACTTCATACCATCTGACACGCACTGTAAGTTCACAGCAAAGAAGCACAGATCTCATTAGTTACGTGACCAACATGAAGTACGAGAACTAAAGCAGACGTGTACTTCTGACCTCATTTTGGAGAGACTACCATGTTAACAAGGCACAAACTAGTGTCTTAATAGACTCACACTTGATCTGTTCACTAATTGCATGTA
Source organism: Schistocerca americana (assembly GCF_021461395.2). Classification (NCBI taxonomy): domain Eukaryota; kingdom Metazoa; phylum Arthropoda; class Insecta; order Orthoptera; family Acrididae; genus Schistocerca; species Schistocerca americana. The sequence continues at coordinate 275,604,569 of NC_060123.1, read as the reverse complement.
CACGAAGTATTTTTCCTCTTGAAATACAGACGTACATTTTGTTCTTTTTTGAGGAAATATGTTACTTTATGACACTAAAATAGCAGGTCTGTTCGAGACAAATTCAGTGGTATAAGAGTTTAGTAAGTCCGACAAAGATACTGAGTAAAAATACTTTGGATATGGTGATTTTTATGCTGTTGGAAAGGCTCGCCGCCTAATACCTTATTCTACTCTTTGCGGAGATTACCTCTACTGAAGGAACGTGTACATTATGTTTAAGCCATTCTCGACAGAGAATCGTGGAAATTTCTGGGGATGCCATCGGAAGGGGCACGGGTTCGATTCCTGGCCGGCTGGGAGATTTTCTCCGCTCAGGGAACGTGTTTTGAGTTGTCCTCATGTTCGTACCGTCGTAATTGACATTCCATTACTGAGATGGCCATATGGGCACTTCCTTAAAGACAATAAATTAAATAAAGATCTGGGCGGACCGTCACTGCTGTAACAACAATGATAACCGGATATTCAGTTTATTTTCCTCAGCAGATTTTTGGCACTCCTTCAAAAGAACTGTATAAATGTTTCTTTCCACAACGAAACTGCTACTCTGCCACAAACACATACTATAGTTTGAGTGATGAAGTTCAACAAACGTATTGGTCTTTCTTTATGGTCCATTGGCGACTTTTCACCTATGAGAATCGAGATCACAAATATCTTTAACGAGTCATAAGTAATTTAATGTGAAAAAGTTTGACACCACACCTAGTACGTTTTTCACACAAGTTTTTTAATTTCTTGTGAAGAGGAAATATTCCATTAACACAAAAAAGTGTTCTGTGTGCCATTTGATTTACGAGACTGGCAGAGACACAAAGCTAAATCCAATGAAGTAAACGATTTAATGGTAGTAATAGTGATTGTTTGCAGTATTTCCTTCGTTTGTTTGGATCAGCGAAGTTCTCAACCCAACGCGAATGAAAGACTTTGTTCTCTTTACATTTTACACATCTAATCCCTATCAAGCAAAGCTTTATCGGTATGCATGCGACATCATGCGTACCTAATATGTTCCAAGACTCCGCACATAAAAACGAAATGTTCTGATGCTTAGCCGGCCGCTGTGGCCGAGCAGTTCTAGGCGCTTCAGTCCAGAACCGCGCTGCTGCTACTGTCGCAGGTTCGAATCCTGCTTCGGGCATGGATGTGTGTGATGTCCTTAGTTAGGTTAGTTAGGTTTAAGTAGTTTTAAGTTCTGGACTGATGACCTCAGATGTTAAGTCCCATAGTGCTTAGAGCCATTTGAACCATTTCTGATGCTCATACTTCGGGTTCTGTTCGTGATAAAGGGGTAGGGTCAAGTGTTTTGGCTAGCCTTTGGGTTATGGACCGTTTGTATACCCAACGGAAGGATTGTCTTAATGTCACCATTCTACAGTACAGGGTCAAAGTAAGAATATTCCACACTACTTCCCGTTTAGGCAAGTGAAACAAATCGGTTGGTTCTTTTTGCTTTTGATGTAGTCTACGGTGGACTTGACGGAACTTATGGAGGCACCATTAGTTCATGGGTGCTTGGAAAACCCCAGGAAAAGGTGCTTTTTGCTATATTTTCGCGGTCACGAGCAGGGACTAAATCCCAACCAAAGATTCCAAGAGAGCTGTGCACAGCAAATGGCTGAATTTTTTAAGATATATTCGTCAGATCCTGGTCTCCAAAAATGTAAGATCCGGCATGAGGCGAAATCTGAATAATAAATAACCGCAGCAAATGGCTCAAATTTTAAAGTCATTTTCTCTAGGTATTTATCAAGAAAAGCCGTCACCCCGCATTCAAGGATCTTTATCGGTTATCGATAAACATCCCAAAAACGTGTTTTCTGGGTACCAAAACCTACCCGCGGTCTCCGAGACGGCTACACACATCAAATCACTGTAATTTTTACGATATATTTCTGAGATCCTGATCTCGAATAATCTTGAAAATTTGCTGCGTATCTTAAAATTTACTCTACTTGTACACGTAAAATAAGCCCGTAAAATTCGGTGTGAGGCAAAATTGTTGTTTATAAAGTGACGTAGCACGGAGAAATACGCTGTAAAATATCCCCGTTATCATCTGAGAACCCCATGTTGTAGTAATTATGAACATGCAAAAGTCAAGTCTAATGTGTAAAATTAGTTTGGCTTTGTTTCAATTTCAGGTAAGTAAACTATCTAAATTTTACCTGACAACACATTTCTTTTCATATGACTTACATGCACTGCTGCACCGCGGAAAAGAAAGAAACCAGCGAGAAAATGCTTCTACCGAAACGCAAAAAATGCGGGCATGTACCCAATTATTCAAAAGACTATGACTGACAAATAGGGTACCAGCTACTTCATTCTACCTTTTTCAGCAAATTTGAAAATGTTCTCGAAAATTGTGGCATACGAATGTATTCGCACTTTTTTATGCTGAGAGAGAAGAAGACAGTGACAGGGGCAAAGCGATGGAAAAGTAATAAATACGGGAAGATAGTAGACAGCGGTTGTAGTAAATAAACAGCGAAGGAGGTAATTTCAGTGAGAGAGAAAGAGAGGGACGCAGTATCAGAGTAACATGGTCGATAGAACGGTGCCAGAAGATAGTGAAGGAGGCAGTGCCAATGGGGGACGGATAGAGAGAAAAAGAAAGTGTAAGTGTGTGAGAACAAGTGATAATGGGGGACATACTATATGTCAATGACAACGAGGAAGAGAGAAATCTTTAAAGTGAGAAGAGACAGCATCAGTAGGAAGGAAGGAATGAGATATTAGCCGTAAGAGAGAGCAAGAGGGAAACAGTGACAGTGAGAGGTAGTAGTAGGACAGAACGAAGGTGTTTGTGACTGTGACACATGAGACAATACGTTAGCGTGCCAAAATTTTTGGGAGAAACTTTTAAAGGTAAGAGGAGGATAGAATAAGGTATCTGGTTACCCTCTTTTCAGTTGGAGCCTTTTAAATAATCAGGAACTTATTCTCATTTTCGTGCTGAAATAGGAGTATTTTTTCCGTTGTCCAAAATATGTCTAGATTCACCAGATTTCCTACACACTGAGACTTTCAGAATGACACTCTCTACTTCGAGAACGACAAGAATGATTCGTCAGTAAATAAATGAGCAAGGTAAATTAGTATTCGGCGCTATGCTTATCAACTCGGCAGCCCCGAGACTAAGCACATTGAAGATGTAGCCGGAATCAAGAAACAGACCAGAATGATCTACCCATCGGGTGTTCTGTCATCAGATGCCGTAAACCCGGGTCAAAATGGTTCAAATGGCTCTAAGCACTATGGGACTTAATCATCTGAGGTCATCAATCCCCTAGACTTAGAACTACTTAAACCTAACTAACCTAAGGACTTCACACACATCCATGCCCGAGGCAGGATTCGAACCTGCGACCGTAGCAGCAGTGCGGTTCCGGCCTGAAGCGCTTAGAACCGCTTGGCCACAGCGGCCGGACAAACCTGGGTCAAATATTGCCGTCCCGCTGTGTAGCGCTGTCACTTCAAAGACCTTTTAACACCTGTATTCGATTCGACCACGCCCAGAGATAGGAGGACAGGATCAAACTTAAATTTATGTATGTGGTGGAACGATATAAGAGAAGATGTATGGAGATGAAACTGACTCTTCTCAGATTTTCACCTGATGTCTCCTTAATGGTGGCAGGCGGCTGAGTAGTCACAGATCAAAATGTTCCCACAAAACACGGATCAAAATGGCTCCACAAAAGAGTACTTTCTCGGAAACTCATAGCCGCGTCTCGTTGCTTTGGTATTCAGGTCTGAAAGCGTCTCGCTAGGTGACCCAGTTCACTTCCACAAGATTCTACGAGTAGCTTCAGTTGTGATGAGAAAATACTAGATGTTTCACAAGTGACGCAAGCACTAAGATCGGCAACCAAATACCGGGGAGGCAGGCTCTGAACTCTAGTAACATTGAGGTGCATTTTTCTCATTCAGGCAGGTACTGCAGGAATGGCATTGGTTTTATTTGAACTAGACGTTTTCTCAGAAAACGTCGGAGAAAATCATTGCAACCTTCAGTACTTCAGGCTGCTGTAGCCGTGGGAACCCCTCCCCGAGAACGCCACAGGTGTACAGTTTCCCCACTAAGGGTTCAAATGGCTCTGAGCACTATGGGACTTAACATCTGAGGTCATCAGTCCCCTAGGACTTAGAACTACTTAAATCTAACTAACCTAAGGACATCACACACATCCATGCCCGAGGCAGGATTCTTACCTGCGACCGTAGCGGTCGCGCGGTTCCAGACTGTAGCGCCTAGAAACGCTCGGCCACCCTGGCCGGCCCCACTAAGGGTCCATGAAGGTTTTGACATTCGTGATGTTCAGAGATGGTACTGCGACTGCCATGTGAGGAATATTGTACCTTCTGATACTTGAGTGGATGTACGTGCGCTCGTGCTGGTGTAAGTAGGCTGTTTAGGTTTTTTTATTGGTAACGCCACCTCTGTATGAAAATCACTGGCTGTGCTGTGTGCAGTCTGTGGCTGCTTTGCATTGTTGTAATACTCGCCATTGTAGTGTTAGGCAGCTGGCTGTGAACAGCGCGTAGCGTTGCGCAGTTGGAGGTGAGCCGCCAGCAGTGGTGGATGTGGGGAGAGAGATGGCGGAGTTTTGTAATTTGTCATGAACTGCTACATATATTATGACTATTAAGGTAAATACATTGTTTGTTCTCTATTAATATCTTTCATTTGCTAACTATCCCTATCAGTAGTTAGTGCCTTCCGTAGTTTGAATCTTTTATTTAGCTGGCAGTAGTGGCTGTATTGCAGTAGCTTGAGCAGCGAAGATTTTTGTGAGGTAAGTGATTTGTGAAAGGTATAGTTTAATGTTAGTCAGGGCCATTCTTTTGTAGGGATTTTTGAAAGTCATACTGCGTTGCGCTAAAAATATTGTATGTCAGTTTAAGCACAGTCTTGTATAAATTGTTCAAAGGGGAATTTTCACTGGGTTTTCCACATGTTGGTTTTGGAGCTGTGAGAGACGTTCAATAAGTAATGCAACACTTGTTTTCTGAAAGCAGGTTGTTTTTATTGATGATTCCAACACACCATATTAAAACCCACTCTTCTGGCTACAAAAAGCTATTTTTCAACGTAATCTTGGTTCAATACGACAGCCTTCGGCCACCTTACTGATAGGCCTATATACTCGGATAGTACCGCACCAACGGTCGATAGCGGAGCCAACGTCTTGCTGCATCAATTAGCTCCACATCAACCATGTACTGCTTCATTGGGCCAAACAAATGGAAGCCGGAAGGTGCGAGATCCGGGCTTTAGGGTGGATAAGGAAGATCAGTCCAGTGAAGTTCTAAGAGCTCCTTTGTGTGGGCTTTGCATTGGATTGGAAAGGAGAGGTTCGTTTGTTTTTTTGTGGCTGCGAAAAGACTGAAGTCATTTCTGCAGTTTCCTGAAGGTAGCACAATATACTTTAGATCGTTGTATCGTCAAGGAGAACATCAAACAGAATGAACCCTTCAGAGTCCCAAAAGACTGTAACCGTGATTTCGCCGGCTGAGAGTGCGGCTTTGAAATTTTTTCGGAGGAGATGAGGTGTGACGTCACTCGTTGGATTGCCATTTTGTTTCCGGTGCGCAGTGATGAACCCGTGTTTCATTGCTTATGATGATATTCCCAAAAAACTGTCACGATCAGCCTTGCAACGTGCAAGAAATTCTGACAGATGGTCCTTCACTGCTCTTTTTCTGTTAGCTGGCGGGGAACCCAGCGAGCACGGTGTTTGATCGTGATCCGTCGATCACCTCGAATGAGAGTGTCCGCACGTCACAAGGCGCAGGAGTCACAGCTGTGCACGGCCAGGCGGAATGTGATAAGTTTTCGCGATCTCACTGCGATAGTGACAGACACCTCGCCCTACGACTCATCATGTTTTTGTTCACTGCCAGGTGTCTGTAGATATTCTAGAAGCACCTATGCATATCTGAGAAGCTCTGGTTCTCCACCAAAAGTATCTCATTATAGCTCTCAGCTTGGAACTCACCTCCATTACAAACCACCATCTTGAAGATGGTTTCAACCGAAACTGGCCGAGAAAAAAAATGTGTTGCATTACTTGTTGAAAGCCCCTCGCATTTAGTTCCTTGGCTGTGGATCGCGTGCTGGTGTTGGGATTTTCTTCGATCCGGTGTAACATAGCTTCCTTTCCTCGATCCGGTGTGACACAGCTTCCTTGGACTGAACAGTTTCCGCACTGCGAGGTCTACCAGTTTTCCGTCGATCTGGTCAAAGGGATCCTGTTTGAAGAAGGCCGTCATCACGTCTTTGAAAAGTGACACGTTTTGGTAACCTCCTCCCCGGAATCGTTGTGCTTTCAGACGCTTTGCTGGTCATCTTTTGCGACGTAAACCAACCCTTTGGCCCCAACAAGTTAGTTGCTGCATGTAAGATGGTTAGGAAGTGACCAGCCGTCATGAGTCTGTAAACATCCATAGGAATTTCCGCATATCCGCTGGTTATAATTATAGTGCTGCTACTCACAGAGGTCCAATGTAGGCTGTAATTGTATCGCAGCGAAACTTTGTAGATATACTGGTGCTTTAATGCAGTACCGATTTACGCTGGAAAAAGATTGTTTTCAGTTTTGGCCGCCAGTTGCAAATCTAGCGTTGTGAATGCAAGAAAGACTTACAGAAATGTTTCCATATGTAATGGATTAGGAAAGGGACGTGGGCAGAAAATATTAAACAAGTGAAAAAAGCATAGTGTTCATTTTATAAATAGCTGCGGCTTACACAATTTGTTCGGTGTGAGCACCGGAGACATCGACGAGATGCTACATCCATAAAATGACGTAATGAACAGTTGCTCGGAGCAGTTCCGCTGGAATCTGAGCAACGTGTTCCTGTGTACTGGCCTACAGATCAAATAGAGGCCAAACGTGTCCCTAGCAAACCTGTTCTTCTAGATACCCACAGAGCCAAAAGTCAAATGGATTGAGATCAGCTGATCTTGCGGGTCATGTATGTGCAAGACCTCTAGAGACAGCAGGTTCGCCAAAGCTTGCATTAAGGAAATCTTCCACTGGGCGAGCGACCTAAGGTGTTGTACCATCTTGCGTGAAAGCAAGTGGTTTCCACACGGTTGCACTCTTCCAAAGCAGGAATCACCTACTGTACAAGGACGTCTCGATAAAGTGCAGACGACACGATTCACTTGACAGGCCTCCTTGGTGCATATTCTTCAAAGAAAAACGGACCGAAAATAAAGGTTTATGTGAAGCTACAAGCTACGGCGAGTGCAATGGATCTCCGCGCACAACACACAATTTGACAGTATCCTAAACTCAGCACAATATTGACCAGCCACATGCCATTATCTTCGATCCGTGCCTGAAACCGAAAAGCAAAGCCAAAACGTTGCTGCGTATGACGAGGGTTCAGTTTTTGCGCCGTCTGTGTCTTATACAGGTACCAGCGTAATACAGACCTCAAAACTTTGAGTACTGTTGTCCACTGGATGCACAATTATCCTGACATCACACTATCACTAACACTATCCGGGCACGTGGTGCACTATCCGGGGCACGTGGCGCATAGTCAGTTACAGCAGCAGCAACGTCGTCAATAACTTCCACTGGGATAGGACGTCTTTCTCTTCCAGGTGCCACATCAATCTTACCCGTGTTTTAGAATTTCATTATCATCTTCATTAAGCCTCTAATGGCATCGGGCCTCTCCTCAGAACTTTCACTTGGCGATAGTCACTCAGTTATGTAGTTGCTGTCGTTCACATAAAACAATTTCAGTAATATCGCACGGTCTCGATAGCCATATTGTTCACTCACAGCGTGGATGTAATACCGTCACACAGTGTACAGCGCCGTATTTGCACCTGGCGACCAAAACTGTACTAACTTTTTTACAGCGTAAATCGGTTCCATGTTAATGCATCATCATGCCTAATAAATTTCGCTGACATACGATAATTACAGGCCATACTGGACCTCTGTGAGTAGCTGCACTTTAATTATAACCACCCAGTAAACACGACACAGTATAAACTATAAGAAAGAGTTAATAGTAATGAAAACTTACCTTCGTCAGCATGACATGTAATTGCATTGCAAATCAAATTCCAGTGTCAATGTTATTCATACGAAGCGGTAAAACAACACCGTACTTTGGCCTAAGGGTAGTATAGCGTCAGACCCTTGAAGGACAAGAAGGAAAATGGTGTACCTGTGACATTTTATCCCATTAAAAAGAGTTTCTTTTCATCTGCTCTAATAACTCCACAAATTAATATACGTAGTTTTTTTTTTTTTTTTTTGCACCCCATAAATACGCAGTGAACCAGAACTCCACCGACAAACTTACAGAAGTTGTTCAGGGAAACTTTCTGAGGATTTTATTGCAAGGGACCCATGGTCTCTGGCAGCTCGTTACAGAGATATTGCGTTTCGTTTGCTTTCTCGTCGCAACTAGCTTTGTTTCTGCATTGCATCGGAAACAGTACACAACAGAGCATTTTCAACTGCATGCTCTGTGTACGTTGTTTGGAAACAAGTTCGTTCGACTCAGCCACAGTATTTGTTGTTGACAGGCCGACTTTGCCGTGCTCTGTTGATCCATTGTGGTTTCGGAACAGTGGCCGGTCAAATATTTAACGAAGAAAATCGCCAAACAGCCGTACGTTTTGATAAGTTATTTTATGTTATTTTGACAACCAGTTTCGGCATCTCAATACGCTATCTTCAAACCCTTTGTGCACTTCATGTAAAGACAATCAGATGTATCGATACTAGCATACTGGAGCCATCAGTATCTCGATACCGTGAATTCGTTATTCGAGTGCTTCTTTCGAAGACGTGTCAAGTCTTATTATAATCTGTTTATTGGCTAACAATGCGAACTCCTGACTACCAATCTATTCTGTGAAAACCGCACATCAACAGCACTTTTCATTTCCGCAATATTTGCTGTGGTCGTTTTAGGTTTATGATGTCTCTCCTAGGAGTCGTCAGCCGCATTTTCTCTGGCTTTCTTGTCGAGATCTGGAGTTTCGATTTTACATTGTGCAGCTGGAGTCAGCCCAGACAGCTAGTCCTCGTCACGTCTTCCATGACACGCCCACTGTCGACGAAAAAAGTTGACTTGTTTAATTTCTAAAGCGGAATTTTACGTGCCTATTCGACAGAGTGGTCCCAGATTAGTACAGTGGGCAGTACAACACGAAGAATGACCATTACACCAGCAGCGACAGTACTGACCTGGCCACTGCTGACTGCTACTGCGAAGCAAAAACAAAATTGTAAACGCGCCTGACTATGCTTAGGAGAGACGTCCGGTATGTATATACTCTTGGTTTATGTGTATATATGTACATACAGAGGTATTCAGCGACCCCTACCTGCGTGTCTCGTGCAGGCTGCAATACCTTCAAATACAAGAGCAACATTTTCATATTCTCTCGCTCGCTACGCACAAATTATTAAGTCTGTAGAAAAAATGAACAGATCTTTATTGTAAGAAATTTAATGTAGTTGAATTTTACTCTGGGATATGTTTTCACTGGAGGCATGATTTTCGAGTTATTCAAGAAAAGTGAGTTTGAAGATCACTTTGTACGTTTTTTTTGAATAGCTAGACAACTAAGGCCTCTAGCGAAAAAGCATCCCAGTACAGGATTTAACTACATTATATTTCCTACTAAATTTCCCATTCATTTTTTCCATAAGACTAATGTTTTGCGCATAGTGAGTGGGAGAATAAGAAAATCTCTCACCTAGTATTTGAAGGCACTGCGTGTTGCAAAAAAGTGCTAGGGAGAGCTGTGTATATCCTGTGTGTATATACAGTGTATGTGTTCTGTATACCCTGTGTGTATATACACACACATAAAAAAAGATTTTACATCACCTCGGTTCCGAGAGTTCCGGTACCTGTACAAAAAATTAGAATAGATATCAACATAAACGTCATTTCCGCCCTTTTTATTGCTCATGAAAACGACACATTGCATGTTGCACCACCATACAGCGAGACCTTCAGAAGTGGTGGTCCAGATTGCTGTACACACCGGTACCTCTAATACCCAGTAGCACGTCCTCCTGCATTGTTGCATGCCTGTATTCGTCGTGGCATACTACCCACAAGTTCATCAAGGCATTGTTGGTCCAGATTGTTCCACTCCTCAACGGCGACTCGATGTAGATTCCTTAGAGTGGTTGTTGGGTCACAGCCCTTTTCAATCTATTCCAGACACGTTTGATAGGGGTCATGACTGGCGAACATGTTGGCCACTCCAGTCGAGCGATGTCGATATCCTGAAGGAAGTCATTCACAAGATGTGCGCGATGGGGGTGCGAATTGTCGTCCGTGAAGACGAATTCCTCGCCAATATGCTGCCGATATGGTTGCACTACCGGTCGGAGGATGGGATTCACCATTACGGCGCCTTCAATGACCACGTATCGTACAACCATTACCGCGCCTTCCATGACCATCAGCGGAGTACGTCGGCCCCGCATAATGCCAATCCAAAACAGCAGGGAACCTCCACCTTGCTGCACTAACTGGACAGTGTGTCTAAGACGTTCAGTCTGCCCGATTGCCTCCAAAAACGTCTCTGACGATTGTCTGATTGAAGGCATATGCGACATTCATCAGTGAAGAGAACGTGATGCCAATCCTGAGCGGTCTATTCGGCATGTTGTTGGGCCCGTCTGCACCGCGCTGCATGGTATCGTGATTGCATTGATGAACCTCGCCATAGACTTCGGGGGTGAAGTTGCGCACCATGCAGTCTATTGTGCGTGTGTGTGTGCGCGCGCGCCATGTACATCCTGTGTGTATATATACGCAGGATGATATACTGATTGCCCATCAATACAAATATATCACAGAAATTTAAGTTTTGAGTTTAATATTATTTTATTATACAACTGCCGCATGACATAAATGCAGTTCTGTGGGGGCCACTCTGTGTTTGCAGTTATGAAGTACTTTACTTGACCAAATGGCTGAAATAGTGGTTTTCACGAATAAATTGTGTTACAGTCAAAGGTGACCATGACGTCTCTTACACAACTGGTCCAGTAATTCGTGTTGCACTAGCTGCACACCACTCTGCTGTTATAAAATCATGCAGAGATTACTGACGTGAGGATTTTCAGAACACCAACATCGTTCGTTATGCATGTTCACGTACACCAGGAAGACAGCCATACTTCAGCAGAAGGCAAAGCATTTCAAGACAAACCGCTCCATCACACACAGTCTGTGACAGGCATTTGCATATGATGTCGGGCAATACTATCTGCACTGCCACTGTTTTGTAACCTCTGTGAGCAGATGACACTGGCGTAGCAGTCTGGAGTGCTATATGCCGCAACGAATTTCTCAGTCTTACTTCTAAGGCCACCGCTAAATCATCCAGTTAAGTTAAAACTGATACTCCCATCTATGAAGATCCAAGGGACACCCCAGATCACATGCGGCGATCAGTGCCAAACTCTGTGGTGTTGGTTCCCTTGTATCACTTGCGTTGTACGTACACTACTGGCCATTGAAATTGCTACACCAAGAAGAAATGAAGATGATAAACGGGTATTCATTGGACAAATATATTATACTAGAATTGACATGTGATTCCATTTTCACGCAGTTTGGGTGCTTAGATCCTGAGAAATCAGTATCCAGAACAACCACCTCTGGCCGTAATAACGGCCTTGATACGCCTGCGCATTGAGTCAAACAGAGCTTGGGCGGCGTGTACTGGTACAGCTGCCCATGCAGCTTCAACACGATATCACAGTTCATCAAGAGTAGTGACTGGCGTGTTGTGACGAGCCAGTTGCTCGGCCACCATTGACCAGACGTTTTCAATCTGGAGGATGTGCTGGCCAGGGTAGCAGTCGAACATTTTCTGTATCCAGAAAGGCCCGCACAGGACCTGCAACATGCGGTCGTGCATTATCCTGCTGAAATGTAGGGGTTTCGCAGGGATCGAATGAAGGGTAGAGCCACGGGTCGTAACACATATGAAATGTAACGTCCGCTGTTCAAAGTGTCGTCAATGGTGACCGAGACGTGTAAACAATGGCACCCAATACCATCACGCCGGGTGATACGCCAGTATGGCGATGACGAATACACGCTTCCAAGCCGGCCGGAGTGGCCGAGCGGTTAAAGGCGCTACAGTCTGGAACCGCACGACCGCTACGGTCGCGGGTTCGAATCCTGCCTCGGGCATGGATGTGTGTGATGTCCTTAGGTTAGTTAGGTTTCAGTAGTTCTAAGTTCTAGGGGACTTATGACCAGAGCAGTTGAGTCCCATAGTGCTCAGAGCCATTTGAACCATTTGAACACGCTTCCAATGTGCGTTCACCGCGATATCGCCAAACACGGATGCGACCATCATAATGCTGTAAACAGAACCTGGATTCATCCGGAAAAATGACGTTTTGCCGTCCGTGCGCCCAGGTTCGTCGTTGAGTACACTATCGCAGGCGCCCCTGGCTGTGATACAGCGTCAAGGGTAACCGCAGCCATGATCTCCGAGCTGGTAGTCTTGCAAACGTCTCCATCTGTTGACTCAGGTATCGAGACGTGGCTGCACGATCCGTTATAGCCATGCGGATAAGATGCCTGTCATCTCGACAGCTAGTGATACGAGGCCGTTGGGATCCAGCACGGCGGTCCATATTACCCTCCTGAAGCCACCGATTCCATATTCTGCTAACAGTCATTGGATCTCGACAACCCGAGCACCAATGTCGCGATGCGATAAACCGCAATCGCGCTAGGCTACAATCCGACCGTTATCAAAGTCGGAAACGTGATGGTACGCATTTCTCCCCCTTACACGAGGCATCACAACAACGTTTCACCGTACAACGGCAGTCAACTGCGGCTTGTGTATGAGAAATCGGTTGGAAACTTTCCTCATGTCAGCACGTTGCAGGTGTCGCCACCGGCGCCAACCTTGTGTGAATGCTCGGAAAAGCTAATCATTTGCATATCACAGCATCTTCTTCCTGTCGGTTAAATTTCGCGTCTGTAGCACTTCATCTTCGTGGTGTAGCAATTTTAATGGGCAGTAGTATATATTATTTGACGCATTATTTAAATTATCCACTGAGGTAGCAAAGTTTCGGAAATGATAATCTCCTGCATCAAAGGAACAGCTCTTATCATTTCCCGCCCATCGACGGTGAGTGGAGATCTGCTGGGTACACAGAAGTATTACGTCACACGGAAGTGTGAGGCAGCGTACAGTGGGCTGGTGGAGGACGCGGCTTCGCGGCTGATCGCCTAGCTGCTGCGGAGGCACCGCAGGAAGAGCATTGACCGAATGCAGGAAACGACGGCCCGCCGCGGAGCAAACAGCGCAATAACGATACGCCGCGCCGGCTCGCCTAGCCTCGCCTAACCTCGCATCGCCCGGCGCACGCGGGCGCGAGTGCCGGGCCACGTGCTGCTGCACGTGGCGGAGCCAACAACTCGCGGGGAATGCGACCTTCCGTTTCCCCCGCCAGTCAGCCGCGAACCTCGGCCAGATAAGCACTCACCTTCTTGCCAGTGGATCACGAAGCCGGCTAATCAAAAACAAAAAGTAACACTGGGAACATCTTTGCAACGCATTTCCATGGATCCACGGATGTAAAACGACGAATAGCCAAGCAACAGCTAAATACACACCAAAATAACTTGTTTCCACAACACTACCACAACCCCAGGTATATACTGCTGACATACGAAGTTCACCTTCGAGTATTTGTTTACTAACAGCCGCTCACATGGTTGCAAATGACATGATCTTCGCTTCGTAAAAGGACGTCAACAGAAAAAAGTGCACAGAAAATATGTCACAAACAGAGAATTGCTTAAAACATGCAGTAGTATACAATAAATAATGTAGTATCAAAGTATCAATATAAAACTATATTTCAAAAGACAATTTGTAAAAATGTGATAATATTTTACTGTGTTTGTACAACCATACCATTTTCTGCATGTTTTAGATTTTAAAAAAAACCACTGATGATGGTGATATTTGTCGCCGAAACTAGTTTGGGATAGTATAGTGATATTACTGTTTTTCTATGCAAACACGGACCAGACGGAAGAGTTCCAAGATAATATAAGAGAAGTGTGTCGCAGTGTAATTTACCTCATTCACTACGAGCCGTCTCCATAACAGTGATCTATTTACTAAGGAATTGTTTGTCCCAGAGCGTCTGTGTTTTCCAATTCGCTTCACAAATTTCATAGAAATCGCTCAGCTTGGCGGCAGTTGACAAGCAGCTACCTGCGGGCAGTAACTGCTGATCACCCGTGCAGTCTCAGGGATCACTACAATTGGAAATGTTTTGCACCAGCAGGAACGAATGTAGGCCCGTAGGGGTTCAGTTAACCAATATCTTCATCTATTCATCGGATGCCACATTATGGTGTGTGGCAGAAGGTACTTCGGTACCAATATCTTTTTATCCTTTCCCTGTTTCATTCACGATAATGGCGCTTGGGAAAAAAATAACTGTCGCTGAAGCTCCATATGACATCTGCTGTTGTTGCGGTCTTCAAAAAAATGTGTGTGAAATCTTATGGGACTTAACTGGTAAGGTCATCAGTCCCTAAGCGTACATACTACTTAACCTAAATTATGCTAAGGTCAAACACACCCACCCATGCCCGAGGGTGGACTCGAACCTCGGCCGGGATCAGCCGCACAGTCCATGACTGCAGCGCCTGAGACCGCTCGGCTAATCCCGCGCGGCTGCGGTCTTCAGTCCGAAGACTGATTTGATGCAATTCTCCATGCAACTTTATCCTCTGCAAGCGTCTTCATCTCCAAATAACTACTGCATACTGCAACCTACATCCCTCTGGATCTGATTACTGTATTTACCTCTTGGTCTCCCACAACGACTTTTACCACCCACTCGCCCCCCGCCCCCCCCCCCCCCCCCCCCGCCCCATCCGACACACTCACTTTCATCCAATACTAAATTCCTGCCTAATCCCTTGATGCCTCAGAATGTGTCCTACGACCGACCCCTTCTTCTAACGAGATTGTGCCACAAATTTCTTTTCTCATTAGTTCTGTTCAGTACCTCCCCGTTACTTATTTATCTAGCCATATAATCTTCACCACTCTTCTGTAGGACCACATTTCAAAATCTTCTGTTCTCTTCTTGTCTAAACTGGTTGCAGTGCGTATTTCACTTTCATATAAGGCTGCAACCGGAGAAATATGACTTCCGCTATCTCAAATTTTCTCTTCTTGATCATTTCGCAAGACGTATGACGGATGAAGCACCAAGCTATACACATCTCCAGGCGTTAATGGGCGTTGTAAAGGAAGACAACATTATCTGCGTCGTTAGGTTCAAAAATGGTTCAAATGGCTCTGAGCGCTATGGGACTCAACATCTGAGGTTCGTAAGTCCCCTAGAACTTAAAGCTACTTAAACCTAACTAAACTAAGGACATCACACACATCCATGTCCGAGGCAGGATTCGAACCTGCGACCGTAGTGCCGGCCGGAGTGGCCGTGCGGTTCTAGGGGCTACAGTCTGGAGCCGAGCGACCACTACGGTCACAGGTTCGAATCCTGCCTCGGGCATGGATGTGTGTGATGTCCTTAGGTTAGTTAGGTTTAATTAGTTCTAAGTTCTAGGCGACTGATGACCTCAGAAGTTAAGTCGCATAGTGCTCAGAGCCATTTGAACCATTTTGCGACCGTAGCGGTTGCGCGGTTCCGGACTGAAGCGCCTAGAACCGCTCGGCCACCTGCGTCGTTAGGCCGCGTCAAATTCGTCTTCAAAGTTCTCCACTGGGATTCCACCGGTGCACCTGTATGGCTGAATTCTGTCGAAGAACAGTGTCGCCATCATCTATAAAAGGCTGTTTTCTCGTGCTTTTCTGGAGTAGTACCGTTAAGGCTAAAAACGCTTCAGGCTGCTATTGGTGCACCATCGTCATTGGGTAAATGCTGAACGTACTATAAGTTAACGCGACACTGTCTTCCCACACTATTTGCCATCCAGGAACAGCACTAGAATCTTCAAGAAGATCCCAGCAGAGGGATCGAAACATGAAGAAGGTTGAAGAGGAATGTGACGCGGCGTAACGACTCAATATTTTTATCTGCAAGTAACATGTTGTCCGACTCTTCCTGCGTTAGTTCTCGAAATTTCAACAGCGAAATTCTCCGTGATGCACAACGCTTCTGTTGTAGCGTATGCCACTGGACTTTGATATGCATCTCTGTAATTCTCTCTTGCCGAGTAAATCACTTCCTGACGAAAAGCGCCGCTCTTCGACGGATCTTCTCTGTTTCTTCTATTAATCCTACTTGGTAATCGTTCTAGGCTCATGACAGCATTAAAAAATCGGGCGAACGGGTGTTTTGTAAGCCAGTGACTCCCAATCCTACATCTCAATGCCTGCTGTTTGTTTTATGTAGTCAATCCACTTTACAAGGGGCTTTCCATAAGTATTGCAACACATTTTTTTCTCGGACATTTCGGTTGAAAAAATTTGGAATATTCCCGCTTCAGCTCCTATAGTTTCATAAAGGTTACGGCGCTGTACGCAGCCTTCAAAATGGCGTCGGGAAAGGAGGTGCGTTCCAAGCAGAGAGCTGTCAATAGATTTCTTTTAGCGGAAAACCGGAGCAACAATATTCATAGGCGCTTGCAAAATGTGTACAGAGACCTGGCAGTGAACAAAAGCACAGTGAAGCGTTGGGCGAGCCGACTGTCATCACCGCAAGGCCGCGCAAACCTGTGCAATCTCCCTAGAGCCGGCCGGCGACACATAGCTCTGCAACATTGGAACGCGTGGACCCTTTCATTCAAGGTGATCGACGGATCCCGATCAAACACGACGCTGCTCAACTGGAAGTCTCTGTTGGTAGTGCTGACACATTCATCCACCAGATGGGGTACTCAAAGCAGTGTTCCTCGCCGACTAACAAAAGACCATAAAGAGAAACGAAAGACTGTCTGTGCGGCATTGCTTGGGCGTTACGGCGCTAACCGTGACATTTTGTCGAACATCGTCACAGGCAATGGAACACGTCTTCATCACTTCGAACCAGAAACAAAACGGTAATCCATGGAGTTGCACCACACTACCTCTCCTCCGAAGAAAAAGTTCAAAGCCGCACTCTGAGCCGGTAAAATCATGGCGATGGTCTTGTGCGTCTCGGAAGGCGTTATTCTGTTTCATGTCCTCACTCATGGTACAACGACCAACTCTGAAGTGTACTGTGCTACCCTCAGGAAACTGAAGTAACAATTTCAACACGTTCATCGCCACAAAATTGCAAATGAACTTTTCCTTCTCCATGACAATGTGAGGCCTATCACAGGTCTGTGCACCCGAAAGGAACTCACAAAACTTCATGAGTCTTTCCTTCCTTACCCACCCTACAGCCCAGATCTCGCATAAGGAAGGTAGAGTTTAACGCGCTGCCGCTATCAATATCATCAGAGACGGAGCATAAGCTCGCATTGCGTCAAGGGAAGGACATCGGCCCTCTTTTAAAGGAACCATCCCGTCAGTTGCCTGGAGTGATTTAGGGAAATCAAGGAAAACCCGTATCTGGAAGGCCAGACGCTGGTTTGAACCGTTCTCCTCCCGAATGGGAGTGCAGTGCGCTAACCACTGCGCCACCTCATTCCTTGTGTTTGTTGCATTTCATATACTGTACCTACAAATTGCTACAGCCAGGTAGTTTTAAGAGTTCACTGGTTCCAATAAATTATTATTATTAATTAACTAATAGTAAAGTCGTATCTTACTACTTATGTGCATTTTCTGAAATGCTCAGTTTTACACTCTGGCCATTAAAATTGCTACACAAAGAAGAAATGCAGATGATAAACGGGTATTCATTGGACAAATATATTATACTATAACTGACATGTGATTACATTTTCACGCAATTTGCGTGCATAGATCCTAAGAAATCAATATCCGGGACAACCACCTCTGGCCGTAATAACGGCCTTGATACTCCTTGGCATTGAGTCAAACAGAGCTTGGATCGAGTGTACAGGTACAGCTGCCCATGCAGCTTCAACACCATACCACAGTTCATCAAGAGTAGTGCCTGGCGTATTGTGACGAGCCAGTTGCTCAGCCACCATTGACCAGACGTTTTCAGGTGGTGAGGCATCTGGAGAATGTGCTGGCCAGGGCAGCAGTCGAACATTTTCTGTATCCAGAAAGGGCCGTACAGGAACTGCAACATGCGGTAGTGCATTATCCTGTTGAAATGTCGGGTTTAGTAGGGTTCGAATGAAGGGTAGAGCCACGGGTCGTAACACATCTGAAATGTAACGTCCACTGTTCAAAGTGCCGTCAATGCGAACAAGAGGTGGCCGAGACGTGTAACCAGTGACACCTCATGCCATCACGCCAAGTGATACTCCAGTACGGCGATGACGAATACACGCTTCCAATGTGCGTTCACCGCGATGTCACCAAACACGGCTGCGACCATCATGATGTTGTAAACAGAACCAGAATTCATCCGAAAAAATGGCGTTCTCTCATTCGTGCACCCAGTTCGTCATTAAGTACACCATCGCTGGCGCTCCTGTCTTTGATGCAGCGTCAAGGGTAACTGCAGCCATCGTCTCCGAGCCATCGTCTCCGAGCTACTGCAAACGTCGTCGAACTGTTCGTGCAGACGGTTGTTGTCTTGCAAACGTCCCCATCTGTTGACTCAGGGATGAGGCGTGGCTGCACGATCCGTTGCAGCCATGCGGATAAGATGCCTGTCCTCTCGACTGCTAGTGATACGAGGCCGTTGGGATCCAGCACGGCGTTCCGTATTACCCTCCTGAAGCCACCGATTCCATTTTCTGCTAACAGTCATTGGATCTCGACCAACGCGAGCAGCAATGTCGCGATACGATAAACCGCAATCGCGATAGGCTACAATCCGACCTTTATCAAAGTCGGAAACGTGATGGTACCCATTTCTCCTCCTTACACGAGGCATCACAACAACGTTTCACCAGGCAACCCCGGTCAACTGCTGTTTGTGTATGAGAAATCGGTTGGAAACTTTCCTCATGTCAGGACGTTGCAGGTGTCGCCACCGGCGCTAACCTTGTGTGAATGCACGCTGCCTGTTGGTAAGTGGTGTTAGTTAAGCTTTTGATAGCCGTTCTGCTATCATTACGTTCCGATACTGATGGGTGATGTACGTAACTCCATGCTGTGTACTGAGACTTTGATCTTTTTTTTGTATAGCTACTCCTGTACTTTATGTTACTCGTTTTGGAAAATTTATTTTACGTGATCTGTTTTCCGTTTATGACTTTGCATTCTTTCTTGGTATTTGTTTCTGATTATGGGCAGAGACCGAGACGCGTCAGCAAAAACTCTTCTGAACAGTAACTCAAGAAGCATTGTATCTCATGTTCACGAGGCCGTGGCAAAGTTACGGAGTAATTATGTGACAACACCCCGTTATTTGTCGTGTAAACTAAATGTGAGTTCCTTGTAGATCTGACTTCGTGTCCGCCCTCTGGAAGTGCAGCAAAATACGACTGCGCTGCAAGTTCAGCGGATGCCATGTCCGATCGGCGACGTTAACTGACATAGTAGATCAGAGCCGATTGCGTAATTCTGAGAACAGGTTGGTCCGCCCCCCACTCCCCCCCCTCACACACACACACGCACAGGCGGTTCCACTTTCTTCGATGCAGCGTCTGGCCCGAAATATCACCGGTTGAAGCGATGAGACGAATCGTTGGCGAACACGAGTCAGCGTGAACGTGCAAGTGGAGGGCGAACCGTTCCGCTGGAACATCGACGGGTTTTACAGCAGCAGCGGAGACCACTAGTGTCTGGCTCGTGTCGGGGTTCCAAGAGCGTCGAATTTTTGTGCGTTAAAGGTAAGTTCCTGTCCAAGTGGACTCTACTGCTATCAAGCATAGGCATTAATTTGAGGAGGAAATTTCAAATGTTGTATATTTGGAGCACAGCGTCGTATAGTAGTGAGACATGGACTGTGGGAAAACCCGAACAGAATGGAATCGAAGACACTGAGACGTGGTGTTACAGAAGAATGTTGAAAATTAGGTGGACAGATAAGGTAAGCAATGAGGAGGTTCTCCGCAGTTTCGGGGAGGAAAGGAATTATGTAAAACAGTAACAAGAAGAAGGGACAGGATGGCAGGACATCCGTTAAGGCATCACGGAATAACTTTCATGGAACTAGAGGGAGCTGTAGAGGGTAAAAACTGCTGAAGAAGACCGAGATTGGAATACATCCAGCAAGTAATTGAAGCTTAATTTGCAATTGCTACCATCATACTCTGATATGAAGAGGTTGGCAAAGGAGAGGAATTCGTGACGGGCCGCATCAAACAAAAAATGTCAAATGGGTATGAATTACTAAGGAACCAAACAGCTTTGGTCATCGGGCTCTAGACTTACACACTTTGTAAACTAACTTATGCTAAGAACAACACACACACACCCATGCCCGAGGGAGGACGAACCTCCGGGGGGAGAGGCTGCGCAGTCCGTGACATGACGCCTCAAACCACTAGCCACTCCGTGCGGCCGCATCAAACAAGTTTATGTGAGAATTAGTACAATTGTATTGTAGTCCTCTTGATTGTTGATTCAGACAGAACACCCTTGATATCGAAAAAACCTGCAGTATCTTCTTTTAATGGGGTGTACAATTGTAATACGTAATTAGACATTTTTAATAAGCACATTATTTAGTGATTTCAATAGACCGAACTATTACAAATTGTAGTCAATCTCATATATACTGTCATACTGTCTGGCTCATACTATCCAACTGGCTGCTACGAACATTTCCCACTGACTGACCGCCTCAAAAATGTTGGTTTTTCGGAAGATTTTTGATAGGCTTACTGATTGCAGCAGTTGAGCTTTTTACACAAAAGGATTTTTGAAAATTTACATGTACCTTGTACAATACAATATGAAGTAATTCTCTGCACAGTTACATTTGCACTCAAGTCCCCAACGCACTCATTCACTAGTGACTATACGCCCCTATAATCTTGGCGGTACGGAACGCTGTTTATTGTTTCAAAAATAATCGTCATAAGTTTCAATACTTTTATTTCATTGTGGCACAAGACGGTCAATGCCTCCATGGAAAAATCTTCGTGGTTGCCTACAGAACCATGATCGTACCCAGACGTGCATCTCTTTGTCCGAAGCAAATTGATGGCCACGAATGTCTTGTCTTTCTTCACGGCTTTTGAAAAAAAAAAAAGAAAAGAAAAAGGGGGGGGGGGAATCGCGTGGGGAGAAAAATGGTTCAAATGGCTCTGAGCACTATGGGACTTAACTTTTAAGATCATCAGTCCCCTAGACTTAGAACTACCTAAACCTAACCGAACTAAGGACATCACACACATCCATGCCCGGGGCAGGATTCGAACCTGCGACCGTAGTAGTCGCCGGGTTCCGGACTTAAGCGCCTAGAACCGCTCGGCCAACGTGGCCGGCGTTAATCCGTTCAGCTTGCCATTGCTCATATTAACAAACGTTGACGGACGTGAAAGATGTGACTGATAAAAATAGAGGAAGATATTTCATAATATACTCCTTGACGTGAAAGATGTGACTGATAATAATAGATGAAGGTATTTCATAATATACTCCTTGACCAGAAAAAAAAGAACGCACCATGAAGGAATTATACAGATGGGCTGTAGATCGGTAGATACGATATAGATGTACAGACAAACAAGTGATTCCAATTTAAAAAGAAAAGGATGATTTATTCACGAGGAAGAGCTTGACAAACTGAGCAAGTCAATAACGCGATGGTCCAACTCAGGGCCTTACGCAACCATGTATTTGGGTTTGCACTGAATGGTATAGTTGTTGGATGTCCTTGTGAAGGATATAGCGACAAATTCTGTCCGACCGGCGCATTATATCACTCAAAATTCCCAGATGATTGGAAGGCCCTGCCATAGTGCATAATGCCCCAAACTTTCTCAATTGGGCAGAGATCCGGTTACTTTGCTAGCCAAGGTATAGTTTGGCAAGCACGAAGACAAGCGGTGGAAACTCTCGACGTGTGTGGGCGGGCACTATCTTACTGAAATGCAAGCCCAGGATGGCTTACCGTGAAGCGCAACAAAACTGTTCGTAGAATATCGTTGACGTACAGCTTCGCTGTAAGAGTACAGCGAATGACAGCCGGAAGGGTACTGCTGTGAAAAGAAATCACAACTGGTTGTTGGGCCGTTTGGCGGGCGACAGTCACGTTGTTGTCCCATCTATCCCATCGCTGTCAGGGCAGTCTCCAGCCACGTCTTCAACCTGTAATCTCATCGACAGAAGTAAAATTGACTTCAGTGATGAGTCTCGCTGCGAACTGAGCCACGACGACCAGCGCACCAGACGCCCCAGACAGCGGTGTAGTACCATCCTGACTGTTGCCCACTAATACGGTCCAACAACAGGTATGATGGTCTGGGGTGCCATTTCCTTTCATAGCAGGACCCCTCTGGTTGTTATCCATGGCACCCTTGTGTGTTCAAATGTGTGTGAAATCTTATGGACTTAACGGCTAACGTCCCTAAGCTTACACACTAAATTAATCCAAATTATCCTAAGGACAAAGACACACACCCATGCCCGAGGGAGGATTCGAACCTCCGCCGGGACCAGCCGCACAGTCCATGACTGCAGTGCCCAAGACCGCTCGGCTAATCCCGCGCGGCCGCGGCACCCTTCCAGCACATCTACGCCACGTTTTTCGCCCTTCATGGCAAGCCATCCTGGGCTTACATTTCAGCAAGATAACTCCCGCCTGCAGGCGGCGAGAGTCTCTACTGCTTCTCTTCGCGCTCGCCAAACCATACTTCGACCAACAAGTTTGCCGGATCTCTCCCCAGTCGAGAAAGCGTGGAGCATGATGGGCGGTGTCCTCCAACCAGCTCGAGAACTCGACGATCTATGGCACCAGTCGGACAGAGCTTTAGACCTCTTAGGAGGACATCCAGTATTTGTGTCATCAATGAAAAGGCGAATAACTGCTTGTATAAGGACCAGAGGTGCACCAAGACGTTATTGACATAATCAATATGTGAAGTTCTTTCTCCTGAATAAATCTACCAAGTTTTCAGAAAATTTTATGATTTGTTCGTCTGTACATGTACATCATTTCTACTAATTTCCACTCCATTCTGGTAATTCCTTAGGATGCGTCTATTGTTTTTGTCTTAAGAGTGTACAAACACCCACACACACACACACCACCGGCAGTTCCACTTTCTCGAGCGCTGCGTCTCTGTCCCGAAATATCTCCCGCCGGCGCTACGAGAAGAGACGAGACGTCCGCGATCACGACGTCGGTGGGAATGCAAGCGATCGCCGCCGGAACAGCGGTCGGACTTACAGCAGTGCGGAGGCCCTCGGGGTCGGGCTGGTGTTCGGCAGTGCGTCGCACGCAAAGCAAAGGCTGTGTCATCGGCGCCCGGCCGGCGGCCAACAGACGTAACGCGATACGGGATTCAATTTGGCGCAGAGCCGCGCAGGCCGGACGGTGGACGGATCGACTTCAGAGCTCGGCGGCTGAAAAAAGGAGCCCCGGTTCAAGGCCGATCATGAAAGCCGCTCGCCGCGCAGCGCCGCGCCGGCGGCCCGGTGAAGGCCGCCCCGGCGCTCGTGACTTCTTCTCACGGACAGACGGCTCCGGCGACGGCGGGATCGGCAGTCGCTGCTGACCGCTGGTATCGCTCCTCTGGCTGGTACGCCCGTCGCCGGGCGGCGGCGGCGGCGGCGGCGGCAGCATTAGCAGCAGCAGCGGAGTATTTCAAAGAGTGACGTGACGCATCCCACGGTCTGGCCGGGGCGACGACTCGGATAACTTCAGTAAAAACTAGCTAGCGCTAGGGGGCAATGTGCTTATTCCTGACGCACTGGTCGTCATCAGCGAGGAATTCTCCGTTTACTGCGTAGTCGTACTATCTCCTACCACGAACGGTGAAAGGTTATCATAAATGATTGAAGTGACTGCTGAGATTTGATGTAGCTACGAGGATCCCTCAAAAAGAAATGCACACTATTTCTGTAAAAATAGAATTTTCATTCTGCATGTGTAAAAGTTTTACAGTGTGTAGATACATCCTTCCCGGTTGTTTTCAAACTTAGTTCAACCTGTTCCCGTGAGTGGCGCCGTCACACCATGTCGTCAATATGGCTGTTACACTTGACGCTCGTCAGAAGCAACGTGCTGTCATAGAATTCCTGTGCTGTGAAAACGAGACAGTGGGAAACATCCACAAGAGGTTGAGAAAGGTGTATGGAGATGCTGCTGTTGATCGCAGTACAGTTAGTCGGTGAGCAAGCAGGTTACGTGATGAAAGCGGGCAATATTGAGGACTGTCCTCGCAGCGGCAGGCCTCATACTGCACACACTCCAGACAATGTGCAGAGAGTTAACGAATTAGTGACTGCTGACAGACGCATCACAGTGAACGAATTGTCACGCTACGGTGATTGGTTCAAATGGCTCTGAGCACTATGGGACTTAACATCTATAGTCATCAGTCCCCTAGAACTTAGAACTACTTAAACCTAACTAACCTAAGGACATCACACAACACGCTACGGTGAGACAGGGGAAGGAAGTGTTTGCAGAATACTGAAAGTGATGGCGTTAAAAAAGGTTTTTGCCAGATGGGTTCCCAGGACGTTCACAGTGGCTCACAAAAAACAAGAAAAACGGCATGCAGCGAACTTTTGGAACAGTACGAGAATGGTGGAGATGAATTTCTTGGAAGAATTGTGACAGGTGATGAAACATGGCTCCATCAGTTTTCACCAGAGACGAAGAGGCAATCAATGGAGTGGCATCATGCAAATTCACCCAAGAAAAAAAAAAAAAAATCAAAACCACACCTTCTGCTGGAAAAGTTATGGCTACGGTGTTTTTAGATTCCGAAGGACTCTTGCTTGTGGACATCATGTCAAGTGGAACCACCATAAATTCTGATGCATATGTGAAGACACTGAAGAAACTTTAAGCTCGACTGAGTCGTGTTCGACCACATCGGCAAAAGCAGGATGTTTTGCTGTTACACGACAATGCACGGCCACATGTCAGTCAAAAAACGATGGGAGCGATCACAAAACTCGGATGGACAACACTGAAACACCCGCCTTACAGTCCTGACCTGGCTCCATGTGACTATCAACTCTTTCGGAAACTGAAAGAGTCTCTTCGTGGAACAAAGTTTGAAGATGATGACTCCCTTGTGCACGCTGCCAAACACTGGCTCCAACACGTTGGTCCAGAATTTTACTGTACGAGTATACAGGCGCTGGTTCCAAGATTGCGTAAGGCAGTTGAGAGGGATGGAAATCACGTGGAGAAATGAAAATAGTGTTCGTAATGGATGTATCTACACACTGTAAAACTTTCAAACATGTAGAATAAAATTTAGATTAAAAAAATAGTTTGCATTTCTTTTGGAGTGACCCTCGTATATTATTTGACCTACTGTCGACCGCGCGGAGTGGCCTCGCGGTTAGAAGCGCCATGTCACGGATTGCGCGGCCCCTCCCGCCGGAAGTTCGAGTCCTCCCTCTGCCACGGTTGTGTGTGGTGTTCTTAGCATAAGTTATTTTAAGCAGTGTGTAAGCTTAGGGAGCGATGACCTCAGCGGTTTGGTCCCTTAGGTATTCACACTTTTTTTTTTTTACCTATAGTCATACAGCTCGGCACACAAATAGAAAAAAAAAAACTATACATACTACGAGTGCTCCGTATGTACCTTCTACTAATTGCGTCAACTCGAAAACAGAATTATTCCCACATTCGGCGTAGCCTGTGCCTATGAATCTGTTCAAAAGCACTGTCGATCAGAGCTCGCAGCTCTGGCTCACTGGTAGAGAAGGAGTTAACATTGAGTTTTTCAATTAAACCCGCACAAAAAAATTTTTGGGGTTAGGCTTTGGGATCGTGCAGACCATGGCATGAATTACTGATCCCCACCACGACCGACCCATCGTTTTCTCAGTTTCCTGTAGAAGAATTGACCAACGTTGTGATGGATGTGATTAATCCGAAGAAAGACGAAAGTTACGAGAAGTGGAAGAAATAAGGACAACGAGAAAATTAACAGCAGGAGTGCTGATCACGAAGTAGGCAGCAAAATAACTGTCATGGACGGAGCAAGGAGAACATAAAAATGAGAATAGTACTGCCAGAGAGGGAATTTTTGGCCAGGAGAAACCTGCTAGTATCAGCCATATGTTTTAATTTGAGGAAGAAATTTCTGAGAATGTACGTCTGGAGCAGAGCACTGTATGGTAGTGAAACATGGACTGGGGAAAACCGGAACAGAAGAGAATCGAAGCATTTGAGACATGGTGTTACAGAAGAAATTAGGTGCACTGATAAGATTGTAATGAGGAGGTTCTACGCAGAATCAGCTAGGAAAGAAATATATCGAAAACACTGACAAGAAGAAGGGATAGAAGACGTGATGGAGTGTCTTCTCTGGAGCTAGACGACGCTGTAGAGGGCAAAAACTGTAGAGAAAGACAGACACTGAAATATATCTAGCGTAGAATTGAGGACGTAGGTTGCAAGTGTTACTCTCAGATGAAAAGAAATTTGTGGCGGGCCGCATCAGACCAGTCAGAAGACTGACGACTTTAAAAAAAAAAGAAAAGAAATGCACCATACTGTTGGTAAATGAAGTCTACACTGTCGGTCTCTAGTTGTGACGTGAGCAAATTTTCGAGAATGTTCAGGTACACATGTCCTGTAGCGGTCTTTCTGCAGAAGGAAAAGGGACCGTAAACTTTAAACTGTGCGATTAAATAGAATACTGCAATATGCTGCCGATAGCTTGGGGATTTTCTGTGCCCCAGATTGGGACATTTTGCCTTTTCGCTGTGCCATTCGCAAAAAGATGTTGCTTCATCACTGATTGTGAGTTTTGACATAACCAATCCTCTTCCATAAGTTGTTGCAACTGTATATATAAACAAAACAGATAGTGGGAAAAGCAGACACCAGATCAGGTTCACTGGAAGAACCTTAAGGAAATTTAAATCATCCACCAAAGAAGTGGCTTATACGGTGATTGTTCGCCCAATTCTTGAGTATTGTTCATCTATCTGCATCTCTATCAGGTAGGACTGATAGAGGAGATAGAGAAGATCCAACGAAGAGCGGCGCGATTCGTCACGGGATCGTTTAGCTTGCGAGAGGGCGTTACGGAGATGCTAAACAGACTCCACTGGCAGACGTTAGAAGAGAGGCGTTGTGCATCACGTAGAGATTTACTATTGAAATTTTGGGACAGCACTGTTCAGGAAGAGTCGGACAACATATTACTTCCCCCCACATACATATCGGGTATTGACCACGAGGAAAAGATTCGAGAAATTGGAGCTAATACAGAGGCTTGCGGACAATCATTCTTCGCATGCACTATTCGCGAGTGGAACAGGGTTGGAGGGACCAGATAGTGGAACCGAAAGTACCCTCCACCACACACCACACACCGTCTGTCGTCGGGAGTCTGGGCTTGTAGCAGATGCAAATGGTAAGGCTGCAGGCTCACTCGTTTTCTGGCGATCATCCAAACGGTTAATTCTGTGGTGTGTTCAACTCTCTGCGTGCTCTGTTCATCGACTTCTATGGGCTACGTGCGAAACTCGTCCGCACGCGGTCAGCTGTTTCTTCACTCACTGCAGGTCGACCCGTTGATGCCCCCTTGCAGAGGTATCCTGAACCTGTAAACTGGCCGGCACGAGAGCTAGCTGCACTCTGCACAACGAACTTCAATGGATGTCGTGTGACGTCCGCTGCGAGGGAAAAAAAAAACAACCTGCGCATACCATCGCCGAATGGAGATGGCAGTTGCTGAATCTTTGTTGAGCTTCGTTATGAAGCTTCGTTGTGCTTTACGGCAGACTGATGTGGATGCATTTAAAGCACATTATACACTACTGGCCGTTAAAATTGCTACACCAAGAAGAAATGCAGATGATAAACGGGTATTCATTGGACAAAGATATTATACTAAAACCGACATGTTATTACAATTTCACCCAATTTGGGTGCATAGATCCTGATATATTAGTACCCAGAACAACCACCTCTGGCAGTAATAACGGCCTTCACACGCCTGGGCATTGAGTCAGACAGAGCTTGGATGGCGTGTACAAGTATAGCTGCCCATGCAGCTTCCACAAGTTACCACAGTTCATCAAGAGTAGTGACTGGCGTATTGTGACGAGGCAGTTGCTCGGCCACCATCGGCCAGACGTTTTCAGTTGGCGAGATATCTGCAGAATGTGCTGGCCAGGGCAGCAGTCGAGCATTTTCTGTATCCAGAAAGGCCCGTACAGGACATGCAGCATGCGGCCGTGCATTATCCTGCTGAAATGTAGAGTTTCGCAGACATCGAATGAAGGGTAGAGCCACGGGTCGTAACACATTTTAAATGTAACGTCCACTGTTCAAAGTGCCGTCAATGCGAACAAGAGGTGACCGAGAGGTGTAACCAATGGCACCCCATACCATCATACCGGGTGATACGCCTGTATGGCGATGACGAATACACGCTTCCAATGTGCGATGTCGCCAAACACGGATGCGACCATCGTAATGCTGTAAACAGAACCTGAATTCATCCGAAAAAATGACGTTTTGGCATTCGCGCACCTAGGTTCGTCGTTGAGTACACCATCGCAGGCGCTCCAGTCTGTGATGCAGCGTCAAGGGTAATCGCAGCGATGGTCTCGGAGCTGATAGTCCATGCTGCTGCAAACGTCGTCGAACTGTTCGTGCAGATGCTTGTTGTTTGGCACACGTCCCCATCTGTTGACGCAGGGATCGAGACGTGGCTGCAAGATCCGTTACAGCCATGCTGATAAGATGTCTGTCATCTCGACTGCTAGTGAAACGAGACCGTTGGGATCTAGCACCGCGTTCCGTATTACCCTCCTGAAGCCACCGATTCCATATTCTGCTAACAGTCATTGGATCTCGACCAACGGGAGCAGCAATGTCGCGATACGCTTTTCTCCTCCTTATACGAGGCATCACAAAGTTTCACCGGGCAACGCCGGTCAACCGCTGTTTGTGTATGAGAAATCGGTTGGAAACTTTTCTCATGTCAGCACGTTGTAGGTGTCGCCACCGGCGCCAACCTTGTGTGAATGCTCTGAAAAGCTAATCATTTGGATATCACAGCATCTTCTTCCTGTCGGTTAAATTTCGCGTCTGTAGCAAGTCATCTTCGTGGTGTAGAAATTTTAATGGCCAGTGGTGTAAAATCTCTCGCCGCCTGTCGCTAACTTGCCTAACTGCTCATAGATGCGCTGTCGCGGCAGAAATCTGAAGAGCGGCAATGTGAGATTTTCTACGTGTGTGTTGAGGTTTGTGACAATGCATTAATTCATGCAGCTACAGTGAATCTATGAAATCTATTCAGTCATTTGTTAGGTTGGTGCATAAGTTCGTAGCGTTTTAGTTTTGCATGTTGGTATTCCGGCTGCTATGGGTTTATTTATGGGCCGTTATTTTTTATTTGTAGTGTACTGTTGCTATTTGAGTTACATAAGCCTACTGTCATTTCGCCATTTGGAGATAACGAGTGGAGCTGTGGACGCTAGAAAACAGAGTGCCAAGTGGAGAAATCGGAACATATCCGACATTTTTTTCTGTTTCAGTTCATTAGTGGGGTGACATCAGCTGAGGCAGCAAGAAACATCTGGTCCACGTATAGGAATAATGCCATTGGACCACGGCAGGACATTAATTTTCTCGTGTTAATGAGAATCGTTTCGAGATTAGTGACACGTCACCTTCAGGAAGACCTCCGTGGTTTGACAAAGATCGTTTAAACATATTAATCCAGGATGATCCACGTCAGTGCACACAAGAACTGGCAGATTTTATTGATGAACTGCGATCATTCCTGCAGCGTGCAACATTTTCATACAAGGGGGAAGGTTAAAAAAATCGGATGTATGCGTATCGATTGCTCTAATCCAAAATCACACAAATCAGCAGGTGGCCATAAGTGTATCTCTGCTTCCTCAACTGGCTCGTGAACGACAGCGACCATTCCTATCCTGTGTCGTTCCTCAATGGTTGAGTCCAAACAAAGTGGTAACACCCCGCACAGAGACCCGCGCTCATCCACAAAAGATAACGTTGTGTATCTGGTGTAACAGCGAAGGTGTGGTGTACTACGTTTTGCTTTCCCTAGATGTAACCATCACTGCTGGCATGCATTATCAACGACTGAGACGTCTTGCAGACGCAGTCCAAGAACAACGACTAGGCATTCTACTAAACTGGCAAAGAACACTACACAGGAGTTAGGCAGTGACATTTTTTTCACTCATTTTATTCACCTGATCTTGCGTCCTCAGAATTTGTCCCGGTATCTGTCAAAGAACTTTCAAGAAACTTCATTTTCAGATGAAAATGCGCTCCGAACACGGCTCGGTGAGTTCTTCGCCTCAGAACCCCGTGATTTCTACAGTCGTGGAATTCAAAAGTTACCCCAGAGTTTGTAGACTGTTGTAAATAGTGAAGGAGAATACGTTATTGCTGAATAAAGTCACTGTTATGTCTATCTGTTGTTTTATTAAAAGCAAGGGAAAACGCTATGAACTTATGCTCCAGACCAACACAATAACCTTGTATTTGCTGGTGGGTGCCGAACTGAGACCTGATGAACTGTACAGATACGCCGTCACTTACTGCTTCAGCTCTATCGCACATTTAATCAGAGGTAGTGACCGGCGAGTGGCGTTGAGCCAGTGGCCCGACATCTCATGCCCAAAAGTTTACAGTGGGTGTTGGTGAGGGCAATAGTCTGTGTCGATGCAGGTCAGTATAGCATGAGCAACATGCTGTCTTACATAATGGAAATGTCGTGTGGCTAGGGCCTCCCGTCGGGTAGACCGTTCGCCTGGTGCAGGTCTTTCGATTTGACGCCACTTCGGCGACCTGCGCGTCGATAGGGATGAAACGATGATGATTAGGACAACACAACACCCAGTCCCTGAGCAGAGAAAATCTCCGACCCAGCCGGGAATCGAACCCGGGCCCTTAGGATTGACAGTCTGTCACGCTGACCACTCAGCTACCGGGGCGGACGCTGTCTTACATGACAGAGACCTCGAAGACAGCACCGTGGAACCAGAGCGGTAGCGTTGAGCACCCAATGGTACAACGCACAATCACACCTGGCGCCGGGCCGTATGACGTTGACGAATACAGTCTGGCACCGTTCGTTGTCCCCGGAACCTCCACACATGGATATGTCCAACGTGATCTGAAAATAACGCATGATGCCATTCCCGCTTCCATTGTTGTTACTGGGTGCACGAGTGTAAGCGCACTTATGTCTGCTGCCGCCTTAAAGGAAGCACAAACAGTGGACGTCATGACTTCATCTTGTTGCAGTTAAGCCCATTCCTTTACGTATGTGACGTGATTGTACGATCCTACTCAGTATGTCTCTCCAGTGCTAGTCGTGTGAGACCGTTGACGTCCTTCTGAACCCATCAGTTCCATATCTTCAAGACACTCGTGGGATCCCGAAGAAAGTGAGCACCATACTGCAGAACCCAAAATATTTTTAGGAAGTGGTGACCCACAGTTCTTATATATTTGAAAAATGCCGTGAGCTGCTGGTAAGTACTTCATTTATACAGCCAGTTTCAGTCGTCTGACCATCACCAATTTCAGAAAGGTATTAGCAGGATCATTTTAGGCGAAATATAAAATCGTTATTGTCTGGTGAGAAACCCATGAATAATACACTGTTAGCATATCGTAATATAAATTACGTCGTCAGTCTATAAAAACTGTCCTGGGGAGTGTACTCAAACACGTTAAAACTATAATCGCTGTGAACAGATTCATGCGACACAGAGGTGACTGAACAACACAATCCCAATAGGCCATATACTAGCTGCTGTCGAGTTCCGGTAGATACTCGGGAATTATTCTCCGTCTTACACGGCAAATGCAATTTTGACTAACGCTGACTGCATAAAGCAATGGTTATTGTCTCCTGTGGGATGAAATGAAATTATTACTTTGGATAACAACAAAGTGGGTTCAATTATGCCAGTCACTAAACTAAGCCATTTTTAAAAATGACTGCTACGGTCGCAGGTTCGAATCCTGCCCCGGGCATGGGTGTGTGTGATGTCCTTAGGTTAGTTAGGTTTAAGTAGTTCTAAGTTCTAGGGGACTTATGACCTAAGATGTTGAGTCCCAAAGTGCTCAGACCAGCCATTTAAAAATGACTCAATTATTATCATTGCTTCCTTTAATATTTAGTAAATTCGGAATAAATAATATCTTCTGTTTCCTTACACGTCTAATTTTCCAATGCACGCCATACAACGTATGACATTACATTGCAAATGTTGTATTGAGGATGGTAACAGGTCATGACAGAGTATGTTCCAAAAGCAAAAAAAAAGTCATCATCACATCATTATTGTCAGTCATCTTCATCATTATCATTACGAACATCATTCTTTGCATGCACTACGATCTTTGGCTTTACACAACCTCGTTCCTCCTGCATGTTTTCTGGTGACATCTACTTACCTTCCTGTAGGTTCTTGCTTTGGCCTTTTCTTAGCTCTTAGAATCCCGTAAACAACGTCCTGGTTCCATCTACCAAACATTCATCTTGCTACGTGTCGCTTCCACATCTATTTCACTTTTATTTCAGTAACAATTATGTAACGTCTCCTACTCCAATCATTTCCTTGCTCAGTTTGTTTTCCTCTCTCTCCGAGCGATTAAAAATGTCCATCTCTCCACTAAGAATGGAGAAAACCTCAGTTCTTGAAAATTTGTTATATTTATTCAACCTCAAAAATGGCTCTGAGCACTATGCGACTTAACTTCTGAGGTCATCAGTCGCCTAGAACTTAGAACTAATTAAACCTAACTAACCTAAGGACATCACACACATCCATGCCCGAGGCAGGATTCGAACCTGCGACCGTAGCGTATTCAACCTCTCACTACCACAAGACAAAAATGGTAATACGCAGTGATCTTAAGCTTTTCTTTTTCAGACGCAAGGTCCGTTTTGAAAACCCTATTTATTATACCAGAAGAAAGTTAGGCCATTTTTACTTTCTTTTGCCGTCCCGCTTATAACACTGTTTGTTTATGGTTCATCTAAATTTTTTATAATTTTTTGCTTTAAAATTTCGCTTATTGGTGCTATGTTTTCTGTATACGTAAAGTAAAGTGTGCTATACAGGAGGTTGAAGTTCTTTGCATTGTATGTGAGTAATGTATGTAAAATACTAAGTAAATTGTTTATTCCGTTAAATGCTGTTCTCCTTTTTAACTGCCACAACACGAAACCTTATCGAAGAGATGTATGACTTCATTGTTAATTTGTATAAGTCTTATTTTCAGTGTCTTGCACATTTGCTAATTACAATTCACTTTCAGGCCAACTCTTAGTTGAAGTTTATCAGCGCTTGAGGCAAGCAATACAATCTCTTACATAAAACGAAGCTCATACAGACATGTTTTGCTAACATGTATTTCATTTTCATTTGCACAATTTAATGATCCGAAAACTACTTCTGGCACTTAAGTGAACAGGTTCGGCGATGTGAAACATCCTTGTCTGTCTCCTCTTTCAGTTTTGAAGTTCTCAGCATATGATGGGCTGTAAACTCAAAATGGTTCAAATGGCTGTAAGCATTATGGGACTTAACATCTGAGGTCATTAGTCCCCTAGACTTAGAACTAACTAAACCTAACTAACCTAAGGACATCACACACATCCATGCCCCAGGCAGGATTCGAACTTGCGACCGTAGCAGCAGCGCGGTTTCGAACTGAAGCACCTAGAACCGCTCGGCCACACCGGCCGGCAGCTGTAAACTTATGACCACTTCGCCAGCGAGACTGAAGGCCACCTGGTGGCGATAAGGGCACGAGACGCGGTTAAGAAAATATACAAGTGGAACAGAGACGAATGGCGAATCATCCCAGTGACAATAACGACTTCGACAAAGGGCGGATTTTTATGGCTCAGTGGCTGGGAACGACCATCTCAGAAACGGCGAAGCTGGTCGTCTGTTTGTGTGTTACTGCCGTGAAAATCTTGACATTCGAGCCGGGTGATTTAGAATAACCACAGGGATTCAGTATCTATTAATATGTCAAAAATCCGCCTCAGTTGCGAAATGCTACTTGTCTTTACACAGGTTTCAGCTAGAGTAATCTAGCCTTCTTCAGAAGCATAAAATAAACTAATACATGCCAGAATAAGCCACGGACAAACATAAAAAGCTCAAGTACCGTGGCACCATGTCAAGCTACATCACTTAGCTGAGGAACAGCCCCGGCCCCACTTCGTGGAAAGTGCCGCGGACGCTACGTTGGAACTGACTGTCTCCTCTGTATCTACAGTACTGGCCAATAAAATTGCTACACCACGAAGATGACGTACTACAGACGCGAAATTTTACCGACAGGAAGAAGATGCTATGATATGCAAATGATTAGCTTTTCAGAGCAATCACACAAGGTTGGCGCCGGTGGCGACACCTACAACATGCTGACATGAGGAAAGTTTCCAACCGTTTTCTCATACGCAAAGAGCAGTTGACCGGCGTTGCCTGGTGAAACGTTGTTGTGCTGCCGCGTATAAGGAGGAGAAATACGTACCATCACGTTTCCGACTTTGATAAAGGTCGGATTGTAGCCCATCGCGATTGCCGTTTATCGTATCGCGGCATTGCTGCTCGCGTCGGTCGAGATCCAATGACTGTCAACAGAATATGGAATCGGTGGCTTCAGGAGGGTAATACGGAACGCCGTGTTGGATCCCAACGGCCTCGTATCACTAGCAGTCGAGATTACAGGCATCTTATCCGCATGACTGTTACGGATCGTGCAGCCTGAGTCAACAGATGGGTACGTTTGCAAGACAACAACCATCTGCACGAACAGTTCGAGGACGTTTGCAGCAGCATGGACTATCAGCTCGGAGACCATGGCTGCAGTTACGCTTGACGCTGCATCACAGACAGGAGCGCCTGCGATGGTGTACTCAACGACGAACCTGGATGCACGAATGGCAAAACGTCATTTTTTCGGGTGAAACCAGGTTCCGTTTACAGCATCATGATGGTCGCTTCCGTGTTTGGTGACATCGCGGTGAACGCACATTGGAAACGTGTATTCGTCATCGCCATATTGGCATATCACCTGACGTGGTGGTATGGGGTGCCATTGCTTACACGTCTCGGTTACCTCTTGTTCGCACTGACGGCACTTTGAACAGTGGACGTTACATTTCAGATGTGTTATGACCCGTGGCTTTGCCCTTCATTCGAACCCTGAGAAACCCTACATTTCAGCAGGATAATGCACGACCACATGTTGCAGGTACTGTACGGGCCTTTCTGGATAGAGAAAATGTTCGACTGCTGCCCTGCCCAGCACATTCTCCATATCTATCACCAATTGAAAACGTCTGGTCAATGGTGGCCGAGCAACCGGCTCGTCACAATACGCCAGTCACTGCTCTTGATGAACTGTGGTATCGTGTTGAAGCTGCATGGGCAGCTGTACCTATACATGCCATCCAAGCTCTGTTTGATTCAATGCCCAGGCGTATCAAGGCCGTTATTACGACCAGAGGCGGTAGTTCTGGGTACTGATTTCTCAGGATCTATGCATCCAAATTGCGTGAAAATGTAGTCACATGTCAGTTCTAGTATAATATATTTGTCCAATGAATACCCGTTATCATCTGCATTTATTCTTGGTGTAGCAATTTTAATGGCCAGTAGTGTATATGACCCGACGTGGGTTTGAAACGCCGTCCTTCCGAATAAGAGTCATGCGTGTGAGCACTGGGTCACCTTGATCGGTAGAATTTCTTCAGTTAAGAGCAAAAATTCTGATGGATTTTCCAATTTTCTTTTATTTACACTTTGTAACATACCGGTAGACGACGCTGCTACATGTGTCTGCGGACGTGACTTGGTCGTTGCCTCGGAAACTGGTAGTGAGTGCGAAGTGTTGCGGGTGGAGACAGGAACTCTCAGATTCCCCTGCCAGTCTGTTCCCAACCTTTGCGTAATGCAGTCAATGACCTGGGCCTTGTCAGGGAAGTTGGTAAGCACTGCTCCATGGAGGCTCTGAAGATAACTGCACGTGGTTATCAGCCGGTGATGCCGCCGGGTTCTGAAGGCTTCCGATGCCCCCTTCTGTGTTACTGCCCTGCCATTACGTAATACGTCTTGAATAACTAAGGCAGAAGCTCGGTCATCCTCTCAAAAGCTCACTCTGAGTTCTGCGACTACGTGCGGTGTGAAAAGTCAGCAAGCGAAATTGCTGCAGGGGAAAAGGCTGATTTCGTACGCTCGGTGAGGTAATTTCAACATTGCTGCGTCATACAAGAGCGGATCTTAACGCTGGTTTCTTACTCATTACAGAAAGTACATAGAGCTGAAACGGCCCTCTAAACGGTCTAGGATGACTCAACTGAAAGCGATATTTCCGTGCAAAACGAGTATACGCGTTCGGAATCTAATTGCAGCTGAGAACAATGTTTTGTCTGCTACCTTCAGTTCTATCTAGTTTATTAGGATCTCGTGAAATGCGAAGTTTCTAGATTCTGCAGGAGTATCTATAGTGCTGGAAACACGTATTCTTTTTGGAGCTTAATGGTAGTCAAGGAGTTGTAAACTCTTTGGGAATTTAATTTGAAAATCTCTCACGTATGGTACTGGCGAATGACCCATTACCAGAACAGAATAGGTGGAGAAAACCTTTGCTTCATAGGTACTTAAATAAGCAAGCTACCAAATGTATGCCGCAAAATTATAA
Organism: Schistocerca americana; assembly: GCF_021461395.2. Lineage (NCBI taxonomy): Eukaryota > Metazoa > Arthropoda > Insecta > Orthoptera > Acrididae > Schistocerca > Schistocerca americana. The sequence continues at coordinate 275,567,652 of NC_060123.1, read as the reverse complement.
TCAATTTTTTTTCTTAAATAATTGATTTGCAAAATTCTGCCTTTTTTCCCATGGAATGATATGTAATATGAACTCACTTCAAACATAAGATCTAATTTGTTTTTGCCTTGTAGCTCACGCAGAAGCGTTATCGTCTTGCAAAATGAAACGTCATTAAGAACAGCTGCAGATTACCTCGTTGCATTGTGTCACCGTTTCTGTTAATTCTGTGCGTTGATATTGCAGTTATGAACATGAATAGGAACTTTCGAACAGGGACAAAAGATGGAGTTGTTATGGGGCTCAAATGAAGTTGCCTTTCTTTGCTATCATGAAGAATCGAAGTGCACTCTTACGTGAATGCGATTTGCAGCTTCTCACAACGTTTGGTTTAGCAATAAAAATGCTAAATTGAGAACAACGTGAGAAAAAGTATTCCGCTTCATCAACAGAAACTATGCACAGAATGGTTGAAGGATGTCAGCTGAAGAAAGATTTCTCCACAACACAAATGCTGAGATCTGCGTACATTGTCCAAGTGCTTGGCTGCGAGGCATAGTTACTGTCCAACTAATTACACGGAATGAAATTTGCGAAGACTTTATGCCCTGGTACCGACATGTCTGCTGTTTACTATCCTTGCCAGTTGCACGGTGAAACTGCGGTACAGCGTCACACATTCATCCATCGGCATCAACAATTTTCCGTCGATACCTGTTTGAATGTTCATTTGTGACCAATTGGCACAACTTATTCGTGGTGAATCGAATTCTTTCTTGTCTTATAGTATATTAAACAGATCGTCAGGACAGGATCGATATGGGCACGTACGTATGATGTGCGGAACAGTTTGTCGTTCTGCAAAACTGCCACAGCTGGGTGATGTTGTTAATCCCCATTTCTACATTGAATGAGCACATCTTCCACTATTTCTCCTTATTCTGTTAAGTGCAGACCAGATCTTGCAATTTTCTTCAAATCCTGGAGGGCTGGTCGAGATGCAGGGCATCTTCAGCTCTTCTGAGATAGCGTTTGTTCTTCCGCATTTCTGCCCACCGGTTTGTTGTTGTTGCTCCGTTGTCCACTAGAGATTTTGCACTTTTTACAGTTGGGTAACGAGAGATAAGTTTGTTTTTGCTGAGTACAGGAATGTCTTAAATTTTAGGGAGGCACAGATCACCAGGTATTTTTGTAAACTCCCACTTGAGAGCAGCTTCAAAAATTGGTTCAGATGGCTCTGAGCACTATGAGACTTAACATCTGAGGTCATCAGTCCCCTAGAACTTAGAACTACTTAAACCTAACTAACCTAAGGACATCACACACATCCATGCCCGAGGCAGGATTCGAACCTGCGACCGTAGCGGTCGCGCGGTTCCAGACTGAAGCGCCTAGAACCGCTCGGCCACAACGTCCGGCGAGAGCAGCTTCACGGCGCAAAAACTGGAGAGCTATATGGTTGAGTCCGCAGCTCGTGGTTTCGCGGTAGCGTTCTCGCTTTTCGAGCACGGGGTCCCGGGTTCGATTCCCGGCAGGGTCAGGGATTTTCATCTGCCTCGAGATGACTGGGTGTTGTTGTGTCGTCTTCATCTACAGTCAGAGGAAGACCATGACAAACCACGTCGTCTAGGACCTTGCCTAGTACAGCATGCGTGTCTCTCGCATCCTCACCTACGCTCTGTCAGGGAGAATGGAACTTCATCATCATCATATGGCTGAGAGTAGGTAGCCAGAAACTTGAGCTATTTCTGATTATTCCTGTGATGATGTGTATAGTTTGCCTGAACTGTGTATCGAGGAGTGTGGTGTACGGGCTGTTGATCCAGACTGCAGCGCATTATTCTGCCGCAGGGTACACCAATACCAATGCAGATGTCGTTCATGTGGCAGCTGATGATCCCCCTCGTGCCAGAAAGTTTCTAAAAGAAGTTGTTTTTTTACTTCATCTTAGCAGCAGTTTTCAGCAAGTGCTCTTTGAAGCTAAGCCTCTTGTCAAGAGTGACTCCCAGTAAACGTGGATTTTTGCTGTCGCACAGCTGTTTCCCTTCAAAATACTCCTTTCTTCCTTGTTTGCGCGTTTTTTTTTGTTCAAGTGGAAGTTGGTGGCTTCTATTTTGGCAGCACTTGGCTGTAAACTCCTGTTACAGAAGTATCTGCCAACGATTTGAAAGTCTTCAGTCAAGACAGCCTCAGTAACTCCCAGGCCTTGGTGGGTCGCAGCAAGAGCAAAGTCGTCAGCATATCCAAATTTCCTTGAAGTTGCCTTAGGCATATCTGCTGTGTACAGGGAAAACGGAAGATCTTTGCGGAAAGCCATTATTGAACTTCATTAGAGGGCCCACCTTGTTACCCATTAGTACTTGGCTGTTTCTATTGCTAACATAGCATTGGTGAGCTTTCCAATTTTAAGACATGGCATGACTCTTAAAACTTTGAATATAACCCCTTGCCTCCTCACAGTATCATAGGCCGATGTTAGATCTATAAACACAGTTGAAATCTTTCGTTTCCTTTGGAATGCTGCTTAAATAAAAGCAGTCAGTGAGAGACCCTGGTCTGTGCTGCTGCAGTTTGGGCGAAATCCTACATGTTCAGCAGGAAGACTTTTGAAAATTTTGTGGGTGATTCCGTAATACAGTGGCCTTTCTGAAAATTTATATACTGAGCTAAGCAGAGCAACGGGTCGGTAGATTTTTGTTTGTCATTTGGTTTTCCTGACTTTAGGATGGCCATGATTTTTGCTCTTTTCAAATCAAGGGGTATGTAACCAGTGTGAAGAATAACTGTAAAGAGCGCTGCTAGCCAAATTTTTACATGCTTCTCGCTGTTGTGTAAGTATTATGAATGAATGCCGTCAAAACCTGGTGCCTTCCCCGTTTTCATTTCTTTGAGAACTGTCATTATTTCCTCACTGCTGAACAGTCTGGAGTAATCTCACTCAGGTTTACACGCTAGTTTTAGAGCCTTCAATTCCCCTTTGTCCTTAGCTGTAAGTGATCGAATCTTAGGAGTTTTAGAGGTAGTTACAACGCTATTGCTATTTGCTTGGGAGCAGCAGCCTTCTTCGTGCGGTCTGGTGGGTTGGAACAGACATCTCCAATTTTTCTCTGAAGGGATCAGTCTTTTCTGGTTGAGGTGTGGAAGTCTAAGGCCTCGACTGTTTCACTCCACTGCATACGATGAGCTGCGTCGATACTGTGCAGAAGTTCGTCAGCTAGCTCACAGTCACTGCTGTCGCAAAACTGTTTGCACAAAGCTTCGCACTTTTCCGTCCATGCACGTACATATTCCTTTCGGTAGACCTTTGGGATACAATTTTTTTGCTGTGGGTAGTATAGCGTGGTTCGAGGAGACATGTCACGGATTGCGCGGTCCCTCCAGCCGGAGGTTCGAGTCCTCCCCTCGGGCATGGGTATGTGTGTTGTTCTTAGTGTAAGATAGTTTAAGCAGTGCGTAAGTCTAGGGACCGATTACCTCAGGAGTTTGGTCCCTTAGGATCCATGCGACACATTTGTCAAGATTTTCAGAAAATGTATGCCAGTCGGCTTCTTTAAAGTTCCATCAGGTTCTGGGAAATGGATCCAGGACTTTCCTTGACACAGGTAACGGCAGATATTTGTTGTCAGAGGACACAAAACATAAACCAGGGCTGTGATCCGTTTTCCAACCACCGGAACGGAATGTACACGGATATTTAGCGTAAAAAACGAGATGGAGTTTATGTTCTTCAGACGATTCAACTAGTATGTTCCCATTCACATCGTTACGTTTGTATTTCCATTGTCCATGGTTGCTGTTGAAGTCTTCCAATTACACCATAGGTTGGTCATTACTATTCAGTGCAGGTGCTGGCCGCATGGTTCTTGGTGGATTGTAGATATTCACAACAGTTATTTCACCAATTCTGACAGTGACTTCGTGGATATTAATCGTGGTGCTGGTAGAGACAGAGTGGGTCTTTCCGTATTTTTCCCAATACCTTGTCGTATGTAGTACCGAGTGAACCAAATCAACGTATGTTACCTTTTAAAGCAAGATTCTCTTCAGTTTCCACATGAGTTTCCTGGATGGTTACCAAACCAGTTTCACTCTCAACTAAAATTTTGTCTAGAATTTCATTCGCTCTACTAATCCCTTTAATGTTCAGCTGGCATATTTCAACACTGGGACCAAATATTCTGTACAGATGATCCTTAGGAGGGCCGCTGCTCTGCTTTGTCATATCGATTCTGTTTGTGGTGATGAGATGTATGCCAGGAGATCAGTGGGATTGTATGGCGCCAATATTATTTTTCGTTTAGCACCACCCAGAGAACACTTACAGCCTAGGATGTTCTGTGGACGCGAATAACATCGTCCCCCGAGTTGGTAGTGAGATAGCAGTTCATAATCAACACCCACTATCACAAAACCGCACAATCATTCTCATCAACAGGAAAACCCATTTGATATCTACAAATGGGTAAAGAGGTATTATGGACTTTCTCACTCAAGGCGGACTTCACAGAAACAGATCCATGTTGCTGTTTCACAACTTCTACCAACCACCTCCAACTAAACCGTCGTCTCGGTCGATTCTTATCTCTTTAGAATGCAGCAAAAAAATTTCCGCGAACCATTTACCATCCAACCAGGAAAGAATTTTCAAAATCCATCTACCATGCAACATCGCTACATACACCTCTCATCATTTCATTTCTTTACGCCCACAATGACTGCTACTCCGATCTGTCTGTCCCTTTACTCATATATTTGTTTTCCTGACTCCCAGATTGCACCTGCCGATTTCTAGGTAAACAATATTTCGTTTTTAATTGTTTTCATATAAAAATGCAATGTTGCTTGCCATGTAATATTTCATTAATTATTTAGTTCCATACGCTGCGCGACATTTTTCTCCCGTCGAATGTTTTACAAATGATTCCTCTGGTTTGTTGCGTGTCTCATGTGTCATACTACTCTGTTTTTATTACTTTTTGCCCTCTAGGCACATGCCTGTAAACAAGAGACCGTGTTGATTACATGAAAATTAGACTTGCGCTCTACGGTTCAGTAGTTTTGGTACGGACCGTAAATGACGTAATACATGGTAGGATTACCGGTAGTATTGGTACCTGTTGTAGGGAAAGAAGCCGAAACGAATGTGTGAGAGATATCAGAGAGCCGACGACTTCTCTTTGCTCTCTGTTTGTTTTCTTGTTATGCATTGCCCGCAGTGTTTAGTATCTACCACACAAAGTGATTGGCCTTGTGCCTTGTTGATACTCAAAACGAACGCAAGCCACATGGGAAACAGCATTCACTTTAAATCTAAGAGTATATTTGAAACACTGGATGTCAACGGAATGCGATGAATGAATACGTCCTCACCTACGGCATTCGTAAAAATCAGGTTCTAGGCTTATAGTTCTGACTTTTGGAAAAATACACCAAACCAAAAGAACAGTAAAAAAAATTCCATAGTAGATTAAACTTTGATTCCTTCCGAATTCTGAAACACAGACTAAAATATGCTATAGGGTATTTTGTTATATCTATCAGCGGCAAATTATCTATAAATAAGAGCCTGCAGTCACGTTTCTGTCAAATTCTAGAGCTTTCGCTCGTCCCATGATCTAATGACGTCTGATGGTAATGTCTCCGAGACGGGTATTGCCAATGTAATATATTCTTGAGGTAGGAATTACTATTAATGTAGCACGAGACATTTCGTTTGTTAGGCATTTAGTTTTTCATTAATTTCCTTCAGTGATATATCTAATTGTAGAAATGTGAAGTCAATCGGTCAAGTACTTTTCGAGATGTTTGGTAACAACTTTTCTCCTGTGTAAATTAAAAAAGTATATAGCCTATGTCGGCCCAAACATAAATTAGGGGATCATCTAGAAATTTGACGTAAATCGGCTGAGAGCTTACAAAAGTTTTCGGCTTCTTTTTCTCTCTCTATATTTAATAGTATATCTTTCAGAACGTGTCAATTTAACCTAAGTTTTCAGTACACTTACTTTTATTTGATTTTATTTTACAGTTACTACTTCTTATCTAAAAGTTCAAATATTGAGTAAAAGAAGTTGTTATCAGATTTTTTTAAAAATTATTTTTAGGTCTTGGTTGGCTGTCTGTGACAGACTTTTAACGCTATTTGGCAAATGACCAAAGATTTTTGTGGCAGCATAATTCACCCCTTCCTGTGCCAAAATCAGATTTAACTCACAGTAGTGAAGATCATCCATCTAGCGTTGTAGCTATGCACTTCGCTACTATTTTTGAACGGGGATGGGTTATTAATAACAAATTTCGTAAGTGATTATATGTATTGCGAAGGTACTGCGAATATCCCGAGTTCCTGAAACAAATGTCTGCAAAGTGACCTTGAGTGGGTTACAGCATGATCCAGAGTAGTGTTGTTCGCCATAAATATCATCCTTACCATAGAAGTCCCCAACAAGAATTAACTAGTACGGATTGTATACTTCGCATTGAATTCTGCCGATGGTCTCAACTTCAGATTCAGAGGGGTGACCCTTTTATTGATTTTATTTTATTTAGTGACGAGGCTACATTCACGAACCATGGAAATGTTAATTTGCATAACATGCATTATTTGGCAACTGAAAATCCATGTTGGCTGGGGAAAGTTGCAACCAAAAACCCGTGGTCGGTGAATGCGTGGTGTGGGATTCGGGAGGATAGAATTATAGGCCCTATTTCATCGAAGGAAATCTTAATGGTAGGAAGTACACCACATCCCTGCAAGAAACATTAGGTCTTTTATTGGAAGAAATAGCTTTAGGAAAAAGGAACAGAATGTGGTATCAACACGGTGGGTGTCCGGCACGTTTTACGCTGATGGCTAGAAATAAATTACAGAGACTATTCCCAAATAGTTGGACTGGACGCGAAGGAGATGTGTCGTGACCGACTCGTTCAGTTGGTTCAAATGGCTCTGAGCACTATTGGACTTAATTTCTGAGGTCATCAGTCCCCTAGAACTTAGAACTACTTAAACCTAACTAACCGACGGACATTACACACATCCATGCCCGAGGCAGGATTCGAACCTGCGACCGTAGCGGTCGCTCGGTTCCAGACTGTAGCGCCTAGAAGCGCTCGGCCACCCCGGCCGGCACCGACTCGTTTGCTATACTTGACTTCCATATAGAGTATTGCATTTTATAATTAGTAGCTGCATCCTATTTTATCTACAACAATTAAAAATGGTTATTAAAATATTTTCTATTTCTGCCTTTTTGGTAACTAACTTTTCATTGCACTTTATAGAAATGCGGTATTCCTCTGCTCTCGGTTGCCCTGTTTCCTTTTTAACAATACTCTTAATTGGTTTAATGTTATTATCAGAGGCGATAATTTAAGACATAGTTCATATACTTCTGGTCTTTTTAATAACTTTTCTTAACACAATGCAGTATATTTTACTATGTTTTGCTGTTTCTGGATCTTTACTCCTGCTAGCTATAAGATACATTTCCCTTTTCTGTTTACAAGATATTTTTATCCCTTTACTAACCCATGGCTTTTCAGATGTTTTCTTACAACTATGTTTCACTGTTTTCTTAGGGAAACTGTTTTCAAATATCCTCACTAAAGTATCATTAAATAGATTAAATTTTTAATTAGTATCAGGTTACCTGTACAGATCATTCCAGTCTAACTGTTGCAAACTTCCCCTAAGGTTTGCAATTGTTAGAACGTTGATTGAACACAATATTTTGGAGGACTGTTTTGTATTGTTGTATAGAGGTATGTCATATACTGTAATTAGCTGTGCATCATGATCAGACATACCAATCTTAACAGGAACACACAAGAGCATGAAACTCCGGCTCCTTGGGTTTTTAAACGCTCCTAACCAAAGCTCTTTATACAAAATAATAGGTCATCTTAGATGGCAGTTTTAGGTAACAATAAACATTTTAACATGGGCTCGCTGGTAATGGCTCATTAGTTGGCCTTAGCGACCAAATGCTCCCTACTACTGGAGAGTTGAATTTAATGAAAAAAGTAAATATTTAAATGGAAACAATTTGTTACTTATCTGTCAATATATAGTAGTGAAATCGCTTGTCTGAAATTGTTTCAACCTGATAGCAGACTGTCAGTCAGAGAGAAATATGTAATTCTGTAAATTAAATTGATAACACTACGCAAAAGTCGTGCCTACATGCATTAGAATGAAGAGTAGAAACTCTTAAAATGTGGTGGTTAAAAAGTCCAAATGTAGAATAAAGATAAAAACACATCGTAATTTTAACTGAATATTAACTCCAGAAGCAAACCGATAATACTGTATTAAAAAACCAAACTGTGCCCCTAACAAGAACCGGCCCTGGTAGCTGAGTGGTCAGCGCGACGGAATGCCATATCTAACGGCCCGGGTTCGATTGCCGGCTGGGTCGGAGATTTTCTCCGTTCAGGGACTGGATGTTGTGTTGTCCTTATCATCAACATTTCATCCCCATCCACACGCAAGTCGGCGAAGTGGCGTCAACTCGAAAGACGGGCTAAGATCAGGCTATCTACCTGACGGGCGGCCCTAGCCACACGGCATTTCAATAACTACCAACTTAATGCTTTCTCCATTCATTTCAATCTGTTCCACAAGATCGGGGAGCCGCTAACAGAGCAAAACCAGAGTTGATAACAAAACTCTAAATATCTGGTGGTAAGTGCGATCCGTCGTACTGAGTGTTCCTTATCTGAAGGTCGACGCGATAAGCGGAATTTTGTCATCAACGGCACACATTTCTTTGAATTATGGGCTGGACGTATGTGCATATCAATCGCACGAAATTTCAGCTCATTGTTTTCCGCATCCAACTTTTACGTTTAAAGCATTTTGAAGACAATAAATGACACAGCCAGTACTATTGCTCTACGGACCTTCATTAGAGGTTATGCAGTCCCATGTATATTTTGGTACCAAGTAGTCTGTACTATTCTTAACACAACCCGTGCACTGTAAGGTCCATTTTCGATGTGACACTTCATTGTTTTATTCTTTTACACATAAATCAAGGCGCCATACCATTTTCTCCTTGTCACGAGAAAGGAACTGAGACTGCTGCCGAACAATTGATTTCAAGTTATATTTTTTGCGTAAGCGTGTTGTCTGATTGGAGGTTCAGTATCAGATTGCAGATCCAGAAGTCTAAGTTCAGGCCTTAGTCTGTCCTAGGAATTTTTCCTGTCATCGCTTTTTTCAGCGCTGCTAATGATTTATTAGTGTTAAAAATTTCAAATTGCTCCTTTGTTGGAATCCACATTAAGTTGTGGTTAAGACAGATCCAAAGCCGGAGGAAGGCAAGGACTTTCCTCTGTGTATGAGACCATGCGTAGTAAAGGACTGGCGAGTTGAAATCAACCATCAACTTGACGATAGCTTTACATTTACCGTATTAGTTTCATTGAAGCACTCGTAACAACCTTAACCCGCATCTACCCTTTAGTTAGCCACTCGAACTTAATTGAGTCTAGTAGAACGTTCACAACTTTGATAGTGCGGTAGCTAGCGGTTTTTGAAGTCGTAGGGAACGTGCTTCATAGACTGCAGGGAAGATTGGGTCTCGGCAACATACAGCTTGAGTGTGCTGAAAAAAAAAACTAGTGGAAACTGCACGGTGTTTAAAAGTACGACAAAAGCGTTTTGTTCCGCGTACCGCTCGATACAATACCCGGGGAAGCAGACTCCGATTGCTACACTCGCTGGGGCCTGTTCCTTAGACTCTGGGAGGTGGCGTATCTGATTTAGCTGATGTTGACGATTTAGCAGCAGCTTTGGAAAGAAGTCTAAGAAAATCATTGTGCTATTTTGAATAGACTGGCTGATCAGTAACACCTGTTCTCTGAGTTGTGCATAAACTCTAAATGAAATCTTACAGAATAGTGGTAGTTTATTTATTTGATTGCTTCCTTTAGACCTACTCACTATTTAAATATAAGTCATGGTTTTAACATTTTTTAATATTATTACAGGTTATGATTGATTACAAAATTGTGTCTCAGCACAGTTATAGTAATGATAATATAATAATAATAATATTTTCTCCTCAAGGAACGGAATACACGACAAATGTAAAAAAAAAACCACACAAACACAAGTACGTAAAACAGAGCGAGTAAATACATTTAAATATCTCGGAGAAACTATGCAACAGAATGGACTAGAAAAATTTGAATTAGATGTAAATGTTAACAAAATGGAAAGAGCATATGGTTTGACAAAGAATATTAACAAGAAACCTACATCTAGAAAAATAAAATTAGAGCAATATACCATGGACATTAAACCAGAATGTTTCTATAGATGTGAATGCCTAACGATGAACTGTGACCTGGACAGGAAATGCTTGCTTGAATGACAGATAAACAGGAAAAAGATGATCGCAATATAAACTACACAGGTTGCAAAATGAGAGGTAATGAGGAGATCTACAAAAGAATAGAGAAACTGTCAAAAGTAATGGCTAAGCGAAGATCAGTCTGTTTTGCACGAATCTACCAAATCAATAAGAACAGGCTAACGAAACAAATACTCCTTTATTTCCGGAAGAAGATATCGACAATAACATGGTTTACAGCAAAAAGGAAAGGAGGGAAACCTTTTTACAGACAAAGCATTAAATTTACAAGGCTTTCACAGCAGAAGAAATAACAAGTAAGGAATAACTTGGACAGAAGAAAGGAAACGACAAATGTGGAGAAAATGAGGGCGGACTGGAAAAACTGGAAATAAGAACAAGGAAAGTTGAGGAACTGAAGCTGTTAAATGATCCTATTAGTCAACCCGGAATTAAAAAAAAAAAACATTGTAATTATAAGAATAGTAACAACAATGATTAAGTAATAGTGTATACATTCGTAGAGTATTAGCTGAAAGACTGTATGAATAGGCCTATGTGATGGCCAAAAGTAGAGCAAATGAAAGTTGAAAAGCAAGAAATGACTACTGGACCGATGAAATTTAGTAATATGAGGCATTTTACACAACTTTCTAAATAAGTAGGATGTTATGAAAACAAGTGTGCATTTACAAATAATTGCATACAAGCTGTGGAATGACCATACTGTTTCTGCCGTAACAGTGACTTTTGTTTTTGTATTTTTATGTTTGCAGACGGTCTCGGAGACGCATCGGGACTATTTTACGGCTCTGTACTACACAACTGTTTTATAGCACTGTACTGTCCTTGACATGTTAGACGCCTCCATCTGACTCACAGCTCCTCGCCTCTGTCGCCAAGGTGGAACTGGCTGCTGTTAGATAAGATTAGATTTACTTTCATTCCAATTGATCCGTAGTGAGGAGGTCTTACAGGATGTAGAACATGTCGGAAAAACAATAATACATGACGCATATTTACAACTAAAATAAGATTTTTTTTATGAACACTGTATGAAAGGATCATTTTACAACACTCATTTACTAAGCTCGCATTAATGCAATGAATTTAAAATTTGACGAAGTGCTTTTTTCATTTATAAGTTAATAAACATATAATAGAACTACTACGATACTTATTTACAATGAACACATTATTGCACTGAAATATATACAAAATCAGTTGGTTCTACTGAGAAATTCATCAATGGAGTAGAAGGAGTTGGCCACCAATAAATCCTTTACGCTTCTCTTAAACTGAATTTCATTGGTTGTTAAGCTTTTTATGGTTGCTGGCAAGTTAATGAAAATGTGTGTTCCTGAATAACGCACACCTTTTTGTACAAGAGTAAGTGACCTTAAATCCTTGTGAAGATTATTGTTATTTCTAAAATTGATTCCACGAACTGAGCTGTTGGTTTGAAAAAGTGATATATTTTTAATGATACATTTCATTAAGGAATAAATATCCAGAATGAGATTTTCACTCTGCAGCGGAGTGTGCGCTGATATGAAACTTCTTGGCAGCCGGACCGAGACTCGAACTCGGGACCTTTGCCTTTCGCGGGCAAGTGCTCTACCAACAGAGCTTCCGAAGCACGACTCACGCCCCGTCCTCACAGATTTACAACTGCCAGCACCTCGTCTCCTACCTTCCAAACTTTAGAGAAGCTCACAGTTTTAATCTGCCAGGAAGTTTCAAGGAATAAATATATTGGGAAGCAGTAGTTAGTATCCCTAGTTCCCTAAATAGGCCTCTGCAGGGTGTTATTGAGTTCACACCACATGTAACTGTTATTGCACGTTTTTGTGCCCTGGAAACTTTAGCTTGGCTTGATAGATTACCACAAAAAATAATCCCATATGACATTATGGAGCGAGAGTAAGCAAAGTATGCCAGCTTTTTCATTTTTATATCCCCTGTGTCTGACAGAATTCGCATTGCAAATAGAGATTTGTTTGGGCGTTTCAGCGGCTGTGTGGTGTACTCTTCGCAGTTGAATTTATTATCAAGGTGTGCCGATATGGAGGCTGATGCGCTAAATTCCGTCATGCAGCAGTATCAAATCTTCCCAACGCCAGATGCACTCTCTGGCGCTTAGTTACTCATATCGACGCTTCTAGCGACATGCTTAATATGACTCGATGGGTCAGTGGTAAAGTCAATTAGTAAAACCAGTCAGGATCGCAGAATATCTCGTTTATTAAAATTACCGGTTTCGGCACGCTCACTCGCCCATCTTCAGATTAATGATCGCTGTAAAGATATGAAAGGGCTTGTTAATTATGGAAGTCAGCCTTTACACAACACACACACAAGGTCAGAAATACTGTAGTGACATTTAGTTGGAGCTTTACAAAACGTGTACAAGATATCAGAAATACTGTATCGTGGTGTTTACCCATTTAGCTGGAGCTGGCGGTGTAGTGAACAGCTGCGTGTGATCATAGCAATAACTGCTCCTAGTGGATATTCTGCTCTGCCATGGCTTAATACGTTTATGACGGCGTGCACATTTGCCAGCTGCAACAAATGGGAACTTAATTTAGCTCAGAATCATTATAACTTGCGAATAAAACGTAAAAACAACAGTACAGTATCGTATATATACAATCATACAAACAAAATTTTTCAAACAAGTAATACAAGACTTTAATAATCTTGCTATAAATTTACGAAAGACTTTAATAATCTTACTATAAATTTACGAAAGACTTTAAAATAGAAACACAAATAGAAGCGGTTGTAGAATTGTTGAACGCCAGCTGGTAAGCTTCTTGGTGCTTCTAGCGACGCCGTTTCCATGGAAATACCGGCAGGATCACTATTTGTAGTCAAAGATTATGCTGTAGGACGCCATTTCCATGGAGACGCTGTATGACGGCTACTGGCGGCCAAAGATGAATGCAGAGAACGCTGTTACCATGGAGATGTCGGTAACGTTGTGACCACATGCAGCAGTTCACCATGCTGCCGGGTCCAGCCAAATGGGTCAACATCACGCTATCTTTGTATACGTTATGTAAAACTGCAGCCAAATATTACGCTACATTATTTCTGATCTTTTGTATACGCTATATGAAGGCTGACTTCCCTAATTAACAAGAACTTTCAAATTTTTACAGTATTCGTAATCTGAATGTGTCCGATTAAACATACCGAAGCCGGTATTTTTAATAAATTAGGTATTCCGCAATCTTTACTGTTTTTACTAACTGATCATTAACGAAGATCGCTTACCATTTTGGATAAAATTATATCAGGTAAAGTACCAAACTAGAAACCCAAAGGCTTCGGATTCCATCCCCGCAGTTCAAAACATCTTGGAACTGATGAATGTTTTACTTCTTGTGATGCTTTGCGTGGTGGGAGGGAAACTGTAATTGTCATACGCTGGCATATATGTGTTTTTCAAGCCGGGAAATGACGTTAGCAACGTTGTCTATTATGGTCTACCATTCGTAATTCCTTAAAATTTCATAAAGTCGTCGGTTTGCTTCTATTGGTTCCCTAAATACTTTACAGGCGTCGCGTTAAAAGACAGTGTGGTTGGATGTTACCTTTAATCACACTCAGCGATGTCATGTCTACCCTCTGGAACCTTTAGAGGTAAGAAGGATATGGGTCGTGTCCCGTTATGTAATGTACCATGGCCAAGTGCTAGATGCTCTCGAATGTACAGGAGAAGTTGGTGGACGCACTACTCCGTTTCATAGTTCCCAATCATTCTGTCACCTTCCAGTCCAAGAGTGGGTGTAAATTGTTAACCTTTGGTCTAAGATACGTTGCAGATTTGTCAAATCCGCTCTATGTAAAGAACAGCAGGCTGCACGACATCTTACCGTATTATCCACTGGGTAGGGATCGAGGCTCGCCTGTAAAGCATCAGTTGGTGTGGTGCCAAAAGAGCACTTACCGCTTGTGGAGAGACCAACGCTTATTTCAGGTAGGATAATGCAAGAGCACACGTCGCCATTGCGTCTATGGCAGTACTACGAGATGTGTTTGATGCCAAGGACTACAATTGTTTGTTCTCTGAAAAAATAAGATTGCAAAATACCGTTCACAAACCTGTCAGAAGTTATGGTTTGATTAAAAAAAAAATTCTGACTGTTCGAGTTGCACTAACTGCACACCACACCACTTTAGCAAAAACTGATAGCATAGAAATAGGTCTAAAGTTGTCTAAATTATCCTGTCTCCCTTTTTATAAAGCTGCTTTACTACTGAGTACTTTAATCGTTCAGGAAACTGACCACTCCTAAAGGAAAAATTACAAATATGGCTGAATACAGGCCTAACATGTGCAGCATAGTACTTTAACATTCTTCTAGGCACTCCATCATAGCCATGAGTGTCCTTAGTCTTTAGTGATTTAATTATTGACTCAATCTCCCCCTTGTCTGTATCGCAGAGGAGTATATCAGTCATCAGTTTCGGAAAGTCATTTGTTAGGAAGGTTATATTGTAAGATGGCAAGAGCTATGCCCCTTATATGAAGTCATTAAAGATCACCTAACTCACGTTGAGCGAACAGTAGGGCTGAACAAAATGACTGACAAGGCACAATGCATCTTGTAGAGGGTACAGAATGGATGTATTGGAATAATTAATGTTGGGTGATGGTTTTAAAGTAATTCACACGACATGAAAACTTTGTGGAAACTAGTCGATTTACTGGACACTAGTTTACCCCAGGGAAGTATTTAGAGTTGACCGTGGCCGGCTGGAGAACGGCGAAGGGAAGCGACAATAGGCAGCTTAGGGTGGCTCAAGCTCTGAGAAAGCGGTAACGTGGCGTGGCCTCCAGCCGCCTTAAGATGAGTGACAGTGAGTGGGTGGTTGACCCCAACTCCATGCTGGTGTACCGGGAAACAGACAGAGAACTTTACGCCTGTTGATAAATTTCCGTCGTCCTGTTTTCTGTGAAACATACGAGAAAGCCGCGCAAAGCTATGGTGGAGCAGTCAACAGAGGTCAAAATATGCGTGTTTGTGACTATAGCAACTTCACGGTGAATTCACAGTCCACAGAGCCTGAAGTAAATTAGGTGAAGAGCGACAGCATGAAATACGCCGGCCTCCAATGGGAACGTAGGACCAAGAAATTTAAAGTACTCTCCTGGGAGTCAGAATTCCGGAAAAATTGGTGTTTGTGCAGACGCTAACCTTGATGGGTGGCCTGGGAGGAGCGAAATAGCAGAAGTTGAGAGGAAGGGAAATTTTGTGGGAATTTTTTCACTTCCCAGAGCAGGCATTGGTCGGCGCTGGGAAGCGACGTATAATTAACGTGACTTGCGCTGCAATTGGCGTAAGTGATTTTGCTGGAGGGGAAACTGAGGCGAAGAGCGGACTGTGAGAAGTCTCCGTAGAGGTCTTCCGTTCCCAGCTTGCCTAGAGTGCGGACGTGGCGTTCTTTACTCAGCTTGCCTGAGAAAGAGTGAGCATCTCTGCAGTTTAGGACTTAGCAAATGGAACGATTGAGCTTGGAGATAGAAAGTTTTGGTTCAGCTATGTACTGAGCAAGATAGCTAGGAGTGAATAGACGAGCACAGCCTTGCAGCACCACGAGGTCGTCCGACGTCCACACAACGACGCCGCTCCGCCACGCTGTATTTGGTGTTATTGCGCCCGCTCCAGCAACAGATTAATTTGTTGGATCACGTCAACAAAGTTTTCATGAGGGTTTCATGGGCCGTGTAGTGTAGAATTCTTCTCGCACTTCACATTACGCCTGGGTCAGGAATTACTTTTGAGTTATGGCGCTTTACTCCTCGCAAACGCAATTTATTACCACTGCCTGTTATGAGAGTCATGTAATGTGATGATTGAAGGTCGTGAGTTAAAATAAATCTGTGCTACTCGACTGCATCTGTTTTCAATCAAGTAGTTGAAATCCCAAGTCACTTTCTTAATGAATTTTATGTTCAACATTTGCATCTGTGTTCAATAGCTGAATATAACATCAATGTGCACCCCTTTTTAATTAAACAGGATCAATTCTGAACCAATTAATGCGTATGAAACTTCCTGGCAGATTAAAACTGTGTGCCCGACCGAGACTCGAACTCGGGACCCTTGCCTTTCGCGGGCAAGTGCTCTACCAACTGAGCTACCGAAGCACGACTCACGCCCGGCACCCACAGCTTTACTTCTGCCAGTACCTCGTCTCCTACCTTCCAAACTTTACAGAAGCTCTCCTGCGAACCAGGAGAGCTTCTGTAAAGTTTGGAAGGTAGGAGACGAGGTACTGGCAGAAGTAAAGCTGTGGGTACCGGGCGTGAGTCGTGCTTCGGTAGCTCAGTTGGTAGAGCACTTGCCCGTGAAAGGCAAGGGTCCCGAGTTCGAGTCTCGGTCGGGCACACAGTTTTAATCTGCCAGGAAGTTTCATATCAGTGCACACTCCGCTGCAGAGTGAAAATCTCATTCTGGCAATTAATGTGTACACTACCACCACAGTTCAATCAGGAGTCACAGGGCCTTATTACTTTCTTTGCGTTATCCGATATTGCGGGAGTTTTACACTCTCTGTTGATCTGTTAGTCAATTACCTGGGGTGAACACACACCAAAACCAGATAAGTTACAATATGATTCCCTGTAGAAACTAAATTTTTATTTAATCCACCAGCAATGCCCAGAAAATGATTGTTAAATACTGTACATATATCTGATTTATCAGTAACAGAAATATTTTTACTACGAACTGACTTTATATCATCGACCTTTTGCAGCTGACCAGACACTTCCTTCACAATTGACCGTATGGTTTTAATTTTGTCCTGTGAATTAGCTATTCTATTTATATACCACATACTCTTTGCCTTCCTAATAACATTTTAAGCACCTTAAAGTATTTTTGTAATGGACTACTGTAGCTTGATTGTGACTACTTCTAACATTTTGATATAAATCCCGCTTTGTTCTACATGATATCCTTATCGCACTAGCAAGCCACCTGGGCTGCCTATTTCTGCTAGTACCCCGTTTAGAACGTTCTAATGGAAAGCAACTCTCAAAGAGCATGAGAAATATGTTAAGGAAAGCATTATTTTTATCATCTATGTTATCGGCACTATAAACATCATGCCACTATTGTTCATTCATAAGGTTTAAAAAACACTCTATTGTTGTTGGATTAACTTTCCTACATAGTTTGTAATTATATGTGACATTTGTTTGAGTACAAAAGCCTTTTAGTGTTAACATGTGGTCTGAAAGGCCATTCACCCTTTTACTAACAGAACGTCCATCTAGTAATGAAGAATGAATAAAAATATTGTCTGTGGCTGTGCTACTGTTCCCCTGCACCCTAGTTGGTAAAAACACAGTTTGCATCAGATCGTATGCATTTAGGAGATATAGCAACATGCTTTTTCCTGCACCATCGTATAAAAAATATATACTGAAGTCACCACATATAACTAATTTCTGATACTTCCTACAAAGTGGATCAAGAACACACTCTAGCTTGAGCAGAAATGCTCTGAAGTCTGAGTTACGGGACCTATAACCAACAACAATTAGAAGTTTAGTTTCACTAAATTCAACTGCCCCTGCGCAACATTCAAATATCTGTTCAGTGCAGTGCCTTTTGGGAAGATGGAGTCCGTGAATGGCTGCCGAACATAACCCTTTCCATGTATATCTACATCTACATGATTACTCTGCAATTCACATTTAAGTGCTTGTCAGAGGGTTCATCGAACCACAGTCATACTATCTCTCTACCATTCCACTCCCAAACAACGCGCGGGAAAAACGAACACCTAAACCTTTCTGTTCGAGCTCTGATTTCTCTCATTTTATTTTGATGATCATTCCTACTTATGTAGGTTGAGCTCAACAAAATATTTTCGCATTCGGAAGAGAAAGTTGGTGACTAAAATTTCGTAAATAGATCTCGCCGCGACGAAAAACCTCTTTGCTTTAATGACTTCCATCCCAACTCGCGTATCATATCTGCCACACTCTCTCCCGTATTACGTGATAATACAAAACGAGCTGCCCTTTTTTGCACCCTTTCGATGTCCTCCGTCAATTCCACCTGGTAAGGATCCCACACCGAGCAGCAATATTCTAACAGAGGACGAACGAGTGTAGTGTAAGCTGTCTCTTTAGTGGACTTGTTGCATCTTCTAAGTGTCCTGCCAATGAAACACAACCTTTGGCTCGCCTTCCCTACAATATTATCTATGTGGTCTTTCCAACAGAAGTTGTTCGTGATTTTAGCACCCGGGTACTTAGTTGAATTGACAGCCTTGAGAATTGTACTATTTATCGTGTAATCGAATTCCAACGGATTTCTTTTGGAACTCATGTGGATCACCTCACACTTTTCGTTATTTAGCGTCAACTGCCACCTGCCACACCATACACCAATCTTTTCTAAATCGCTTTGCAACTGATACTGGTCTTCGGAAGACCTTACTAGACGGTAAATTACAGCAGAGGTAAGAGGAGAGGTAGAGGTACTTGATGTGATTACGTAGGCTTTCCCGGCGTAATAAGTCTTGAAAGTCCCTTCGGGTTTGCTGCCGGACCCTAAAATCAACTTGACAAGATGACAACACTCAGCGGTACTCATCAGCAGAAGCATCATTTTCCTGAAGATGGCGACCAGCTGGATCGCCGAAATACTGAGTCAAGTTGATTTTAGGATCCGGCAGCAACCCCCGAAGAGACTTTCGATAACCCTTTCCAGTCAGTGATCGGTTTAGTTGGACAAGAGAACCCAGCTCATTCCTTGTAAACACAGCCTATACCATTATGAAGCCACTGTTAGCTTGCAGAGTGCCCTGCTGACAGCCTGGTTTCAAGGCTTATGCGGTCTGGGCCAAACTCGAACCCTGCCAACAGCTCTCACCATATGACGTCTGGACTCATCTGAACAGGCAACAGTTTCCCAGTCGTCCGTGGTTCACCGACATGGTCGCCCAGGAGATGTCATGTTGTTATCAAAGGCACTCGCGTCGTTCATCTGCTGCCACAGCCCGTTAACGCCAAATTTCGCCGCGCTGATCTAAAGGATACGTTCGTCGTACGTCCTACATTGATTTCTACTGTTATTTCACGTAGTGTTGTTTGTCTGATAGCACTGACAAATCTACATCAACGCCGCTGCTCTCGGTCGTTAAGTGAAGGTCGTCGGCCTCTGCGTTTTCCGTGGCGAGAGGTAATGCCTGACATTTTATATTCGCGGCACACTCTTGACACTGTCGATCTCGCAATGCTGAATTTCCCAACGGATTCCGAAATGGAATGTCCCATGCGTCTAGCTCCAACTACCAATCCGCGTTCGAAGTCTGTTGATTGCCTTCTTGTGGTCCCGCCATAATCGCTTCGCAAAACATTTCCCATGAATCACCAGAGTGCAAATGACAGCTCAACCAATGCAATGCCCTTTTATACCTTATGTACTAGATACTACGGGCATCTGTAAAAGTGCATATCGCTAGCCCATGACTTTGGTCACCTCAGTGTAACAGATGATTTTTCAGGACTCCAACGTGGACTGTTCTGAGAGCTCACGTACTCGATAAAAACAGCCGTGCTTCATCAGAAGAAAAGAAAGCTATCAGGACTGGTGTCTCTATCACGCAGACTAAAACAGCCAGCTGCAGTACTGAAGTCGGGCAGCAATATCTGAATTGGTCACTCGGTGCAGTACCTATGTAAGATTCAGTTTGAAGTCCTTTAATGGCCCAAAGAAGGGAAAGTCCGAGGGGGCTAGGTCAAGTATGTCAGGTGTGACAGCCGTGGATAGTCTCCCCGACCGCTGCAAATCGTGGAGCTCCGCCTAACCGCCTTCTGATGACCTGACTCTCCGTGTCCAGCGATTAACAATGCTTCTGTCGACAGCAGATGCTCCCTAGACTTTGCACAAGCGTTTGTGAATATTCCCCACAGTTTCTTTCTCTGCAGTGAGAAATTCAATGACGGCACGTTGCTTGTAACGTACATAATCTGCAGACGCCATTTTGAAATTGTCCTGTAGCTACGCTATCTGTCGGAAGTGACTGAAACTTGGCGAGCTCATTCAGAGGAGCTCTAATAATACGCCCGTAACGTTTCGCATTCGTAGCATTGTTTCCGGCTGAGAAAAAAAAATGCAGTGCATTACGTTCTGGGCAACCCTCGTACACGCAACGTCACTGGCATGACTCACGTGCGGTGATATGGAACTTGACTGTCTGGTACCAGCCTTACACCGTATACTATGATCCAAAGAAATGAGATTCATCTTATAACAGGATGAGTAATAGGTTAGATCAGATGGAAACGGAATAAAGAAAAATTGTATAACGGCGTTCACACTGTCCTTTAATTTATAACTAGGAAGTTATTTTTGTGGGTATCCGCAAAGCTACCAATGAATGGGGATCCACTCAGGTTATTACGAGAAACTGAATTACTCCTGTAAATATTCAAATCCACGCAGACTTTTGTCTATCTCACTTTCACTCGTCACAGGAAAGTAAGGGACAGGAGAGAGGAAAAAGTGGAGGGAAGGTATAACCTGACTTTTCGCGTGTGACTGTGCGGCTGGTCCCGTCGGAGGTTCGGGTCCTCCCTCGGGCATGGATGTGTGTGTTAGTCCTTAGGATAATTTAGGTTAAGTACTGTGTAAGCTTAGGGACTGATATCCTTAGCAGTTAAATCCCATAGGATTTCACACACATTTTAACATCTGGACTTCTCTCGTGTTCCCCACGAATCTTTTTTTTCCGGAATCTGAGAGACGTCATACTGTTACGACCAGAGCATAGGTCATGTTGTTATTGGGAGGTGAAGTGGAGAGCGAGGGTGAGCGTTTCTGAGTTGTGCAGGATCAGTAATTAAACGTCATTCACTTGACGGTCATTTATTGGCGAGTGTTTTACAATCACTCCATCGTCTTCCTGGCGCTGCCTAGCAAAGACAGCGCTGCTTGGAAGCGCGAGCTGACACGTCTTTGCCCGGAGAGGAACTTTCTGAGCACAGGTCCTGCGTTGCATATGGTCAGTGCTGCGGTCGCGTCGCATGAGGATGCGGCGGCCTTGCGTCCACGTAGCCTGGTGTGACTGTGGACGTCCGTCAGAGCCTTAGCGCTCTCGATGGGTCATGCTGCGCGTAGGCTCGGCCCGAGATATTTGCGTGCCGCTGTTGTCGGTTGTCGAAATGGCGTTTAGAAGGAAGAACCAGCAGCAACGGGAAGGGCAGCCTGAGTGGTGGTCCCAGCTCACAGTTTGTAATGCCGTAATTGTACTGCCCCAGTAGTGGCGCCACAGGAGTCCAGTGCGTAAGTTCAAAAATTTGCAGGCAGGTAGATCGGTTCTTCATCCGCTGAAGATCGGCCTGGGGCTTGAACTGCGGCTTGCAGTTCAGAAGTCCCCTTCACGACCGGATGGTTGTGGGTTTGCAGCAGTGGACTTAAAGTCGACGGTAGCTTGTAGACACTTGTTAATTCCACCAGAGCATCCTGCAACTTAATAGGGCTGGTCTTCCATCGGTATGCATGCATGACGAAGATGGAATGGCCTAACTCTGAGAATGAGCTTGAGGAGGACAGATGAATCAACTGAAGACTTGATCTCCCCCTCCCTCCCCACATCGCTCTCCCCTCACCCCCCCCCCCCCCCCCCTCTACACCCATATACACACACACACACACTGGTCCACGAATGTGCTCTCGTTCTCTTAACCTGTCAGTGCTCTGGATTGCTTTAGTGCGCAACTTCAAGATTTCAGAGAGTTCCTTTACGCGAAGTTTTGCATCCTGAATGGTGTTCTTATGACAACTCTTAAGTGAAGTTGCTACACTTAGCTTCGTTTCAGTAGCATGTTCTGTCTGTTCCTCAGTGTTGTCGAAATGCTGAATCAGTTGTTCTTTGCTTGCCTTCGCGTACTCTGATGAAATGAGCGCACAGGTTCGAATCCTGCCTCGGGCATGGATATGTGTGATGTCCTTAGGTTAGTTAGGTTTAAGTAGTTCTAAGTCTTGGGGACTGATGACCTCAGATGTTCAGGCCCATACTGCTTAGAGCCATTTGAACCATTTTGAGATCACAGCTTGTTTGTACTTCGGGCCACCCGTGTTGACAGTTAGGACACCGCTGCGTAGCGGCTCCCCATTTAGCCGTCTCCGTTGGTTCTCTACCAAAATTTTATTCCAGCACTTACTACTTTTCTGTGCAATAATACGCAACCTGTTGAGTGAGCTGGGTCGTTGGTTCATTCTGACTTAAAGCAGCCACTCCGTGAACTCTGCTGGTTAGCGACGGCGACAGCCCACGGTCACAGCTGAGCAAAGCAGTGCTTCGCTGGTCTTATTCTGGGAGTGCTGTCAGCGCACGACCGCCCGCGGCCGGAACCGAACCCAAGCGAGACGCGTGGGGGAAACCGCAGCGCTGTCCTTCACCAGGGCGACGGCGTCAGCGTCTGACTGCCGGCCGCCTGTCACATGCCGCTGAATCAGCTCCGCTTGCTCCGTCTGCCGCTGCAGAAACGTACCCTCTTTCTAAGTTTTATCTCGATACTCCTGGAAAACTATCTCACATTGCCACACAGAGACGTAAGTTATGTACACTACGCGATCAAAAGTATCCAGACACCTGGCTGAAAATGACTTATAAGTTGCTGGCGCCCTCCATCGGTAATGCTGGAATTCAATATTCTGTTGATCCACACTTAGCCTTGGTAACAGCTTCCACTCTCGCAGGTATACGTTCAGTCAGGTGCTGCAAGGTTTCTTAGGGAATGGCAGCCCATTCTTCACGGAGTGCTGCACTGAGGAGACGTATCTCGATCGTGTTGAAAGGTGCAATCGCCATCCCCGAATTGCTCTTCAACAGTTGGAAGCAAGAAGGTGCTTAAAACATCAATTTAGGCCTGTGCTGTGATAGTGCCAAGCAAAACATCAACGCCTCCGAATTTTACTGTTGGCACTAGACATGCAGGCAGATGACGTTTACTGGGCATTCCCCGTACCCATACCCTGCCATCGGATCGCCACATTGTGTACCTTGAATCGTCACTCCACACAACGGTTTTCCACTGTTCAATCGTGCAATGTTTACGCTCCTTACAGCAAGCGAGGCGTGGTATGTTATTTACCGGCGGGACGTGTGGCTTATGAGCAGCCGTTCGACCATGAAATCCAAGTTTTCTCACCTCCCGCCTAACTGTCATAGTGCTTGCAGTAGTGGATCCTGAAGCAGTTTGTAATTCCTATGTGATGGTCTGGACATATGTCTGCCTATTACACATTACGACCCTCATCAACTGTCGGCGGCCTCTGACAGTCACCAGACGAGGTCAGCCTGCACGCTTTTGTACTGTACGTGTCCCTTAACGTTGCCACTTCACTATCACATCGGAAACAGTGGACCTAGGGATGTTTAGGAGTAGACACAAGTGACACCCAATCACCTGACCACGTTCGAAGTCCGTGAGTTCCGCGTAGCGCCACATTCTGCTCACTTACGATGTCTAATGACTACTGAGTTCGTTGATATGGAGTACCTGGCAGTAGGTGGCGGTACAATGCACCTAATGTGAAAAATATCTGTTTTTGGGGGTGTAAGGATACTTCTGATCACATAGTGTATTTGTTTATTTTTTATCGTACGGTAGCAGCGCATAAACAAGTATAAATTCAGTAACAAACAAGAATACCCAACACATATAAGAGAACATATAGGAAATGAGTGTCACATAAGGAACACACAGAATTAAGATACATGGCTGCAGGAATAGTTCTTGACTGCACATCAATGTCCAGATCTTGTGTCCACTTCATAGCATGATTTGAGACTTCTATAAAGTCCTCAGCTGGTCCAGCATATTTTCTTAATCACTAATCGGTAACTTTTTGAAGCATTCTAAAAGCACACGTAATATCTGTGGAGGTTTACAGCAACTGTATGAAAATTTGTTACGACACTAACATCGGCCGCGCGGGATTAGCCGAGTGGTCTAGGGCGCTGCAGTCATGGACTGTGCGGCTGGTCCCGGCGGAGGTTCGAGTCCTCCCTCGGGCATGGGTGTGTGTGTGTTTGTCCTTAGCATAATTTAGATTAAGTAATGTGTAAGCTTAGGGACTGGTGACCTTAGCAGTTAAGTCCCATAAGATTTCACACACATTTGAACATTTGAACTAACATCATTCTCAGGCGTGATTAAATATTGGTGATTACTGGCTTCGTTCATCATCACACTTTGATGATATATGGTAAACATGCTATGCTACATTTAGAAATTAAAAATTACAATAATACAAATAAAAACATAAACGCACACAGTTTATGTACATGCTATGCACAACAACAAATATATATTACGGGAATATTGACTTTACTCGTAATTACGAGCGCTAGCAGCAATGGCACTAAGAGAATTTTACGTATTGTGCAGTCTATGCTAAATCGAAGTAACTTCCATATTGCATATTTTGTTGCGTTTGGTGAGGGAACTCAGCGTTCTCCGTGTTCCATCCGATTTCACCCGCTCAAGTGGAGAGCAGCATCTACTTTTTGTCCAGCCACCTGTGGATACAAACGACTTCTGTATCTCTCACCCTCTCTAGTAAAATCACGGCGACCGGTTTGTAATATTACTCTAAAAATCTTTTGTGTGACGATTCAAATTTGCCATGTTGGTTATCATGGGTGGAAAGTGTTATATCCGCCCATGAGGGGTAATTCTTTCTGTGTAGCTACAGGAATCATTATAATGCTTACTTAGTATTTTCGATGTTCGTGAATACGCTACTTTACCCACTTCCCTTCGCCTATGCTTCCGACCACTTATACCTCATTCGACCATATTTATATCATAGTTGCTTAGCAGAAGCGAGTCCAAGTTATCTAGATTGTGTTATTTTCATGGGAAACAAGATTTTATTATGTAGTGCTTTGTTTAGGATTCTAACGAACTTACTGATGAGGCTACGAGACGCAGTTCTCGTAGATAAGCAGCTGCAGAAACAGCACCACCGTAATTTAGTCTCTAAACCACGGTAGGTCACAGAGTATAATTTTTTTCGTATGGAGTCTACACATAGAAAGCACACTTGCTTTGCAGAGCTGAGTCTGTTCGACAGGGCTTCATACACGATGGTAGCGAATTGCGCAGTGTTCATAATCAGAGTTCGAACTTAAATTGTTCAGAATCACTTCAGAGCACCCCCTTATTGAGCTTGCGGAAGTTCTGCCATATCCAGAGTACTGTAGTACTAGAATCTGTATTATTGTTTAAGTCAGGCTGCGTTTCCCGGGAACATGTTCAAATTTTTTTAGTAAATTTCAGCGCAAGCCACGCTCAGAATTCTTCATGAACATCCAGATTTAAACATTCGAGATGGGATAGGCTTCCAATCGTTAATAGGGTTACCAGTGCACCAGAATTACGTGTCCGTCGTCTACTGTCATTCGTTATAAACCTCGTTTCTTTCTCTTGAACTGTTCAAGAAATAAAAGGAACGTTAGCACTGTGGTGTCACCGCCAGACACCACACTTGCTAGGTGGTAGCCTTTAAATCGGCCGCGGTCCGTTAGTATACGTCGGACCCGCGTGTCGCCACTATCAGTGATTGCAGACCGAGCGCCGCCACACGGCAGGTCTAGAGAGACTTCCTAGCACTCGCCCCAGTTGTACAGCCGACTTTGCTAGCGATGGTTCACTGACAAAATACGCTCTCATTTCCCGAGACGATAGTTAGCATAGCCTTCAGCTACGTCATTTGCTACGACCTAGCAAGGCGCCATTACCAGTTACTATTGATGCTGTAAAACATGTACTGTCAAGAGCGATGTTCACCAATTATTGATTAAAGTTAAGTATTCCACAGCTACGTCCTTTTTTGCTAGTCTCATTTCCTTGACCGGTTCCAGACCTCACGCCAGCCTGCGTGAGCTAAAACGCGTGCCTTTCGGCTTCCTCTCATAGTGGGTTGGCTCTCTTGCCAATCCACAACAAACACCTTACGTCACTCATTCACTGGTTTATCGATTGATCGGTATGTGCCTGGAATAGGACAAAAAGTCGCTAATACTGGTACGAGTTTCCGTCCACCATGCTCTATAGTCTATACACTGAGGAGACAAAAGTCATGGGATTTTGTGCACGGACTGTTCTCTCGATTATGTTCCGTAAATGTTCGATGGGACCCATGTCAGGCGATCTGGGTGGCCAAATCTTCGCTCGAACTGTCCAGATTGTTCTTCAAACCAATCGCAAACACTTTTAGCCCGGTGACATAGCGCATTATCGTTCAAAAAATGCCATCTTTCTTTGGGAACACGAAGTGTATCAATGGATGCAAATGGTCTCCAAGTAGCCGAACATTTCTAGCCAATGATCGGTTTCCTTCCATGTAAACAGAGCTCACACCATTATGGAACCACCGTCAACTTCCATACTGCCTTGTTGACAACTTGGGTTCATAACTTCGTGGGGTCTGCGCCACACCCAAACCCTACCATCAGCTCTTACAAACATAGATCTGACCACAGGACACGGCTTTTCAGTCATCTAGGGTCCAGCCGATATGGTGACGAGGGCAGGAGAGGCGCTGCAGGCGATATCGTCCTGTTACAAGAGGCTCTCGCGTAGGCCGTCTGCTGCCGTAGACCATTAACACCAAATTTCGACGCATTGTCCTAGCAGATACATCCATCGTATGCCCCACATTGATTTCCTTTAATATTTCACACAGTGTTGTTGTCTGTTAGCACTGTTAAACTCCGCGTAAACGCCGGTGCTCTCGGTCGTTAAGTGAAGGTCGTTCGCCACTGAGTTGTCCGTAGTGACAAGTAATGCCTGAAATTTGGTATTCTCGGCAGACTCTTGACACTATGGATGTCGTAATATTGAATGCCCTAGCGATTTCCCAAATGGAATGTCCCATGCGTCTAGCTCCAGCTACTATTCCGCGTTCAAAGTCTGTTAATTCCTGTCGTGCAGTCGAAGCACGTCGGAAACCACGAATCATCTGAGTACAAATGACTGCTCTGCCCTTTTATACGTTATGTACGCGCCGCTACCGCCATCTGTATATGTGCATATCGCCATATTATGACTTTTGCCGTCTCAGTATATAGTGAGTTGTGAAGTATGTGAAGAACCGAGCGACTATTCTGTGTTTAATGTCGTCGACTTCGACGTGGGCTGTGACTCAGATCTGACTACTAGTGCGCCCAGTTCCACCGGATGGGCTCGTTCGTGCCTGGAACGGCCAGAGCAGATAATGGACGAGTCTAACACCGTTGCCTGACCTTGCTCGATGTCAGTGTCAGCGTCCTTCCGCCGGCTGTTTGGAATTTCGCGCCCCTGCTATCTCAAACCTCGCTGCCTGCTCACGAAGTTACCTGTTCCCCCCACCGCACTGGCAAAATGCCCTTAAGGCACGGCCTCGCTATCTCCCACGGAAGCGATACGCCGCTATCAGTAACGGTATCCCCCGAATATAATTACGATAGCGAGCGGTGACCCTGCGAAGAAGTCAGTCGCCCAGGCAGGCCGCGGCCCGGCTTCGCGGAAGTCGCTGAGCCCTGGTGACCTCGACTCCTGTTGAGAAGCGACGCGTCTTGCGACCGCCGTTGTGAGCGCGTGAAAGACGACGCTGCTCAAACGGCGCCGACCATTATGACGGTCTTTAGACGCGACGTGTGAAAGCCGAGTTTAACAGCCACACTTAAGGCGCGCGCATTGTGCAATCCTTAGCGGAGCAGGCGTAAAACAGTTTTTATTGCCGCCATAATTTTCAGGGAATCGACCTCTCGCGGCGGGATCCTCCACACTGACGCATCGCGAGCTGCTTCTAGCGGCGGCCACCATTCGTCTCGGGCAGCCAGCTCGTTTACGCCCCGACAGTCCATTCGACGAGTGTCTCAGCTGCCGTCGTCAATAGCGACAGCCTCCGACGCGCCGCAACGGGTGATACGGCCGTGCTGTATACGCGAGCCAAATGAGCTGCGAGTCCGTTGAACTCGGGCTTCTCAGAAGCGTTCCCTCTGTCCACATACAAAGCGCGCACCTCATGAAATTCTCTTTGAATGTGAAAACGGCGATGCTGGGAATACAATTGCAGATCTGTTTCTGCGAATTCTGCAATGTCTGCAGAAATAGTACTAAACGCTACCACTTCAAGAAAATCTTCTGGGTGATTCGTTCCATTTTTATGTACGGTGCCTTTCGAAGAAAGTTACGGCACTTTCGAAGAGAATGACGTACTCTACGTGATCAAAGTATCCGGACACCCCCAAAATATAGGTTTCTCACATTAGTTGCATTGTACTGCCAACTACTCCGTGAGAGAGCAGAAAGTGGCGCTCCGCGATATTCGCGGACTTCGAACGTGGTCAGGTGGTTGGGTGTCACTTGTATCATACGCCTGTACGCGAGATTTCCACACTCCTGAACATCCGTAGGTCCACTGTTTCCGAGTGACAGTTTAGTGGAAACGTGAAGGGACACTTACAGTACAAAATCGTACAGGTCGACCTCGTCTGTTGACTGACAGAGGCCGCCGACAGCTGAAGAGGGTCGTAAAGTGTAATAGGCAGACATCTATCCAGACCATCACACAGGAATTATAAACTGCATCAGGATCAACTGCAAGTACTAAGACAGTTAGGCGGTAGGTGAAAAAACTTGGATTCCATGGTCGAGCGGTTGCTCATAAGCCACACATCCCGCCGGAGAATGACAAATGACGCCGCGCTTGGTGTAAGGAGCGTAAACATTGGACGATTGAACAGTGGGAAAATGGTGCGTGGAGTGACGAATCAGGATATACAATATTTCGATCCAATGGCAGGCTGTCGGATGGCGAATGCCCGGTGAACGTCATCTGCCAGCGTGTGTAGTGCCAACAGTAAAATTCGGAGGCGTTGGTTTTATGGTGTGGTCTTAATCTTCATGGAGGGCGCTTGCACCCCTTGTGGCACTATCACAGCACAGGACTACAGTGATTCTCAAGCACCTTCTTGCTTCCCACTGTTGAAGAGCAATTCGGGGCTGGTGCATCTTTCGGTACGATCGAACACCTATTCATAATGCATGGCCTATGGCGGAGTGGTTACACGACAATAACATCTCTGTAATCGACTGACGTGAATCCTATAGAGCATCTTTGGGACGTTTTGGAACGCCGGCTCCGTACCAAGCCTCACCGACCGAGATTGATACCTCTCCTCAGTGCAGCACTTCGTGAAGAATGGGCTGCCATTCCCCTAGAAACGTTCCAGCACGTCATTAGATTTATGCCTGCGAGAGTGAAAGCTGTCATCAAGGCTAAGTGTGGGCCAACACCATACTGAATTCCAGCATTGACGATGGAGGGGGCCACGAACTTGTAAGTCATTTTCAGCCAGGTGTCCGGACGCTTTTGATCACGTAGTGTATTTCGAGATGAAATTCAGGGAACCAGTTTACAGTTTTTTAATTTGATGAGCATACTGTCTATATGCGCCCTACGTTTACGTCTGTGCAATTTGCTACGACTACGTATTCTCATGTTGCTAAATGCCCTATCCCAGAGATTTCTTGGGAATATTTATATCGGAGGAAAAATGCCCTCATAGACGCACAAAAAAATGTCCGAAAATGTCCGTGTTTCTTTAAAACACTCTGATTTCTTTAAAACACTCTGACTGAAAAGCGGGGTAAAAGCTGCGTTATTCCACCTTTCTCAGTAACTTCAAGAATTTTCCCAAAATTTTGTCGTGAGAACATATTCGCGTTTTTTGAACATGCAACGCACCTCAAACTCCCACAAGCTCTGTAATAGTAACTCACTCATATCCATTAGTCCATCGCTGCAAGTCGCTCATACTTGTCCGCTCCAGTTGCCCTTCCTCACTCGCTGAATCTGCTCAACTCTTTGTCATTATCTCTTTGTATCTCTCTGTCTCCTTTGTCAGAGCCACAGTCACCTTCGTTCTGTCGTACTACTTCAGTTTCCTCTCATAATCACTGTCTCCCTCTTGCCCTTTTACTTGTAATACCTCATTCCTTCCTTCCTACTGCTGCTGTCTCTTCTCACTGTCCCTGTCTCTCTCCTCCTCGTTGTCATTCTCATATACTCTGTCTCTTATTATCAATGGCTCTTATCCAACTTCCGCTTTTTCATTTTCTTCATCCGTCACCCCTGTTATTGTCTCCTTCACCTTTTTCCTAGCACTGCTCCGTCACTGATCAACTGTGTTCCACCCTTTCTCCCACACTACTACCTTGACTCTTTGCTCTTTTTACAACAAAGACACTGTATTCTGTCTTAGAATATTTATTACTTTCCCGTCTCTTTCCCATTGTCACTGTCTTCTTGTCTTTCAGTACACAATAGTGCGAATACGATTGCATGTCAAAATTTTTGGGAACATTTTTAAAAGTTTTTAGGAGGATAGAATGTGGCACGTGGCGCTACCGATGGGAGAAACCGACTAGTTAAAACCGATACCGTTATTTCAGAACTGAATGACCGGTATTTTACAGTATTTATTTGGTCTCGGTAATGACAGGAGTTTTTTGATTATTTACTAATAAACAGACAAAAAACCCAAAATATTATTATCGTAGGACCAGCGCTATTTTTTTGTTTTGTTTTTAAATAACCTTTTTTTAAAGAAGAGTAAATTTTATTTGTAAAATTATTATGGTAGTTTCTCACAGTCGTCATTGGACATCAGGTGCATTACAGTGGCACCAACCCTAATTTGGAAGTACTTTAGGAACTGCGGTATCAGTGAAGTACAATGCCTCAATTGCTTTAAAAAATTAAAAAAGGGAGAAACCACAACAAATTTGTGACATAATATAAAGAGAAAACTTAAAACTTACTGTTCGTTCACAGTTACAATAAAAACAGCAAGGAGCTGTTTGCTGCCTGCGTCTAAATAATATGCCTCTGTAGCCCTCGAAAACGGACAAATTAACGCGAAAAACAGAGTTCTTCAACACCATTTTAACCCTTTAGCACTGAATATTCATAATGTCAAAACAACAGTAGTATACCCGGTTACAACAAGATTTTTTAGCAGAGTTTCAAAAATTTAGAAAGAATAGGGAAATACTGGTGATCTTTCTTAGCAGTCAACTTCATATCACATTTCTAGAAAAGCAGCGAACGGTGGACGGATTAAGTTTTCTTTTATTTGCCTATGTATTTAATATTTTCATTCTATGTATCTTGAATGTGGGGCAGTCAAAATTTTTCGATCTTTGTTCTGCTTCTACCATTATTACAGGGAATAAAAGAAATAAAAAACCGATATTCGGTTATTTCATAAACCAGATATTTCGAGCGGTTTTAACAGTCCGGTTAAACTGACATAGAAAAAAAGATATAACCGTAAACCGATTGTTTCAGCGATAACCGCCATCCCTGTCTGGTACCCCACTTTTCAGTCTGCCTTTTAAATAAACAGGAGAATATTTGCATTTTTTGTAGCCAGATAGGAGAATTTTTTCGCTGGTTGCCTTCTCACATGAAAAGAAATGCATTGGCCAGTAAAATTTAGATAGTTCATTTGTGTAAAAAACTGAAATAATGCAGAACTAATTGTGCACCTCAGACCGGATTATTCGTGAGAAAAAAAAGAAAAAAAAGAAAAAAAAGCATTTTCTTCGCCACTGCACCATGGGATTCCCAGATTATAATGGAGACACTTTACAGCATATTTCTCCGCGTTACGTCCCTCCATAAAAGTTTTCGCGTGACACCGCATTTTAATTGTACAAGTAGGGAAACTTTGAATCTCTGTATCTCGAAAATGGATGAAAATGTAAAATTAATTTTCAAGGGTTTTCGCGATGGGGATCTTAACAATATATCGTAAAAATTTCCGACATTTGCTGTTAATAGCTGTCTTGGAATCCTCTGCTGGGTTTTGGTCGCTGCTGACGGCGAAAAGATATTAAAAAAAAACACTGTTTGGGGGGTTTTCAGACGAACCGCCCAAAAATTAAAGATGCCTCCGTAAGTTCCATCAAGTTCACCGCAGACCACATCAAATACTAAAAGAACTAACCGATTTAATCCATTCGCCTAAGCAAGAGGAAATGTGTAATACACATACTTTGATGCTGTACTGTAGGATAGTGACACTGATCCTTCTGTTGCTCATACAAACGGCTCCTAACCCTAGGGATACCCAAAACAATTGACTCTACCTTTTTAACACCAATGGAACCGGAGGTATGAGCACTGGAAAATCTCGTTTTTATGCACGGTATTTTGGGACATATTAGGTACGCACATTGTCACATATATACCGACACTGAAAACAGTTATTTAAATGAAAAAAATGGAAAAAAGCGGTCGAATATTCTGTGAAAAGATTTGTTTAAAATCAAGAATTAAAGCGGACGAGGATGACATTTGATGCGCCATGGAATGATGCTCAGAGTCATGTATACTAAATGAAACAGCAAGGTTGACATAAACCGCCAGACAAATATCCTATAACCTATTTAAAATTCTAGCATTCTACGTTAAACACTGAACTTTAGATTCCACAAAGTCACCTTGTTTTCTGTACATAACATAGAGCATCATTCAAAAGATTGTCAAATGATTTTCTAATCTATTTTATCGCTTTTAAAAATATTTCACAAAATATTTGACCATTTTTCCAAATTATTTTTATTTCTAAATAATTTTACCGTCAAATATCACATCAGTGTTACTTTTTATGCGCAGAATAGCTAGACTTTGAAGAGATAAACTTTTTGGCAGTTCATTTACATAGCTGACAGCAGCTGTTCGTGAAATACTTCAATTTTCTCTCAAGTCACTAATAAAGTTGTTTTAGTTGCTTCGATTACTTTCAAGTACTTTAATATCGTTTTGCAAAACTAGACCTCATGCTTGTCACTTTCATACCCCATTTTCCTATTTCCCACTCGCGGTTTGGCTACGAAAATTCATACAATAATCCTCAGCGTAACTTCTACGGAGCATTCTCTCCATTCCGCTCGAACATCTCACAAACAAGAAACATACTAGAGCGTGGAAATTCAATGAAAACTGTTCAAGATTTGCAGACAAACATATTCAACAGTAATACAATTCAAATACAGTAGGCAAGGTCTCAGATACAGTGAAAGTCAGGAGCAGCAACATCTTTTCACCTAAGAAGATAAGTACCTCGCACGTAGAGCCTTAACATATACAAACAACTCCGTCCGGACAGGCCTCGGAAGGTCGAACGGTACAGACCGACCGCCGTGTCATCCTCTGCTGATAGGCGTCACTGGAGGCGGCTATGGAGGGCATGTGGTCAGCACACTGCTCTCCCGACCTATGTCAGTTGTCTTGCCGCTACTTCTCAATCAGTAGCTCCTCAATTAGTCTCCCAAGGGCTGAGTTCACCCCACTTGCCAGCAGCTCTCGGCAGATCCAGATTGTCACCCATTCAAGTGCTAGCCCAGCCCGGCAGCGCTTAACTGCGGTGATCTGACAGGAACCGGTGTTATCACTGTGGCAAGGTCGTTGCCTCTTTAGCATATAAAACGCGATCAAAAATTACCGTTCGAAGGCCGCGCAGTCCAGAATCTGTATGCCAATATTCAAAATCGCGTGAGACTGGAGTCAGTCATCATACTGACACACCACGTTGAAGATTCCCGTCCGGTAAAACTCCAAGTCCTGCTGCATGAGAAGGTCCATAACTGCCTACTGCCCATCCTCGTCCGACAAGAATCTTCGACCCTTCAAGAATTTTTTTAAGGGACCAAAAGCGTATAACTGCATGGTGAGAGATTAGGATTATAGGACGGTTGCGCGATTGTCTCCCAGTTCAGTTAGCATAACGTCTGTGTTATTCCATGTACGATATGGGGACGTAAGTTATCATGAAGCACCAGCACCCCTTGTCGTAGTTTTCCAGGACGTTACGCCTTAACTGCACATTCTTCGTTCTCTGATGGATGACTGCTGGTGTTTGTCTTTTCGGTACCCAAGAAAAGAATAACAGGGCGTTGGCCTTGGTGTTTGCTAATAACGTCTGCATAGTTCACGTTTGAGCATTTACAGCACGCAAGACATGAATGCCACACTAATGCCCCGCCTACATGTCGGTGCTTATATACCCGCTTCGGAGTTGCGCTACGCTGCACGTGTGCTGCAGGAACGCCGTCGAACCGAAATTTTTTGTTCGCAAAGATCTTTCAGTGACCAAACAAATCATGGAATCAGACAGTATAGAATATCACTGAAGACGTTATATATAGTGATATCTATGAGCATAGACGGCTCATGTTATTTCATTGCGCACACGCACTACATCCGAACTCTGACGGGACTCGGCCAAAAACTGGGAGCGAAAGGGTTAATAAGCTACCAACGTGCGAGAAGTTGAGAATTTTGATGGGATGGGAAGTGTGTCCGGATGGCCAAAGAAGTTTCGCATAATACGGGAAATCTGGGTTCGAGTCCTCGTCCATCACAAATTTTCATTTGTCACCTTTGAATTTATTTCAATCCCCGGTTGCAGCCGATGCCTACACTTCTCTTAAAATATTGTAGATAAAAGTAAGTTCAAATATTAAACGGCCTTTTCTAGTGGTTCTGGAATTTTTCACTTTATACATCCTAGTTAGATCTCGTTGCTGTAACTGGTACGCTGCAGACTCGTGAGAGCAAGTCTAACGAAACAGCAATAAATGACACGGTTGTATATTATAGCTATCTCTACACGGGTCCTAATTTTATTATAAACAGAGTGGACAAAAGTCACGAGAAGTGTCTTCCCTAAAAGGATGTCCAGTGTATACTGCTATACTGCTCGAATGTCACGGGCTGGTGTTGGTTCAAAATGGTTCAAATGGCTCTAAGCACTATGGGACTCAACATCTGAGGTCATCACTCACCTAGACTTAGAACTACTTAAACCGAACTAACCTAAGGACATCACACACATCCATGCCCGAGGCAGGATTCGAACCAGCGACCGTAGCAGCAGCGCGGTTCTGGACTGAAGCGCCTAGAACCGCTCGGCTACAGTGGCCGGCACGGGTGTTGCTCATGGCGTGAATGTAGATACTGTATCTGAATAGTCTCATTACAGTGAAGTGTGTAGTGAACGTGGAAGGGCGTCACGAGTTAACAGACCTTGAACATGGGATCATAATCAGTGCAGGTCGCGTGGATAAAGTATCGGAGAATACACAGAAATTCTGGTATCAGAACCAACACATTGTAGGGTGTATTTTCAGTACTGCAGAAACATGTTGCTACAAGTGTAAAACGCCTACAGGTTGAGCACAAGTGTTTGACCAACGGGAGCCACGTCGCCTCCGCACTCCGCAAAGCTACACGGCGTAACCGACGGTATACTGTGACTCAGAACCATGCGCGCCGACTACATTCGGCGGCCGGCCGGGACTCGAGCATCCATGTAATAATGCATTCGCACCCACAAAATTTTTAGTTTGTTAAAAACAAAATTAAAGATATATTTCTCACTTGCCTGTATTAGAAAGTAATGAACTATTAAAACAATGAGACGGAAGGTAAAACTCCTGACCTCTGAAACATACCTCTTTATTTCAGATGTTTTCGTGCAAAGGCAACCAAGCAAGGTTCTCTCCCGTTCTTAGGCTTTCTCTTCCCAAGTCAAAGACACTCCCCGAATAACAGTGCCACTATACTGTGAACGGAATCCCGTCTTTTCATATTGCTTTCATGTTTCTTTACAAGTGACACGCTACAATGCACCCACGCCAATCGTCAATAATTGATTTAAAGTATCTGCTTTCCAGTACTGAGCAATAATGAAGAAAAATCCGAGATACAAGGAAGCCGATTGTTACAGTCTATCTCAATAGATATTTTTTTAAAACATAACGGCGCTGTGGTTTAACATTTCAGTAAAATTTTTTTCACCTAATCAGGATTGTTACCGTTCTGTTAGTTGAGACAATGGCTTTGAAGGTCGCGGGAGCTTATATTGTGGACAGAAGGGGCAGTTGTTGAAATTACATTTTCTGACTATGTTAGCGAAGTTTCGACATGAAGGAACCTTTTTTGTGACTGAAAGCAATGCGAAAGGCAGAGGTACCTGTTTAGAGTCCCGTTGCGGCCCATAGTTTTAATCATGCAGGAACTTCCGTAAGAACTCATTATCAGATTTTCAAGTTGTCTGCAACTGCCACAAGAACTTGTCTGAAAAGGGAAGCTGAGAATAACAGGTGAGCATATTATGCGGCGAAATCATATAATACATCACATTTTCATCGCGCGTCAACTACTTTAAGTGGTCGCCCACGCGCTTCCGTTACGAGAAACAGATCGCTAGGTTTTAAATAATAAAGGAAAAGGGGGCAACCTTTCAAGCAAAGCGGAAATGAAAATACTCTTGTGCTTTACAGTACACCCTGGTATTGAGACTGGTGTAGGAGAAAACTTAGAACACACCAGTCCATTGAGTCACTCACATTTTCAGATGTTCATCATCATGTTTTCTCAAAGCATGTATCTTACATTTTGCTATATTAGAAATAAGTAGGCGGATCAGAAAAATTAATACTTTGAATGCAGTAAACAAATGATCTCCTGGTTTATATTATATGGGATTTTACATCACATTCCCTTAAATTTCTGTTTCTAGCTCTTGTAATGAATGTTGTTGTTGTTGTTGTTGTTGTGGTCTTCAGTCCTAAGACTGGTTTGATGCAGCTCTCCACGCTACTCTATCCTGTGCAAGCTTCTTCACCTCCCAGTACCTACTGCAGCCTTCTGAATCTGCTTAGTGTATTCATCTCTTGGTCTCCCTCTACGATTTTTACCCTCCACGCTGCCCTCCAGTACTAAATTGGCGATCCCTTGATGCCTCAGAACATGTCCTACCAACCGATCCCTTCTTCTGGCCAAATTGTGCCACAAACTCCTCTTCTCCCCAATTCTATTCAATACCTCCTCATTGGTTATGTGATCTACGCATCTAATCTTCATCATTCTTCTGTAGCACCACATTTCGAAAGCTTCTATTCTCTTCTTATCCAAACTATTTATCGTCCATGTTTCACTTCCATACATGGCTACACTCCATACAAATACTTTCAGAAACGACTTCCTGACACTTAAATCTGTACTCGATGTTAACAAATTTCTCTTCTTCAGAAACGATTTCCTTGCCATTGCCACTCTACAATTTATATCCTCTCTACTTCGACCATCATCAGTTATTTTGCTCCCCAAATAGGAAAACTCCTTTACTACTTTAAGTGTCTCATTTCCTATGATATGATATAATGAATGTTACGTTAGTTGATGATAGGTTATACGTTTTGTGTTAGGGGATCAGGAGTTTTATTTTTACAGGCGGGTCCATACCTCGTACGTTACGCCTCTGGGTCTGTGGGTTAGTCCAATTACATTTGAATCCGAGTTTGATTTCCTTTCTGTTGCGCTTTTAAGTCAGCTGTATTACCGACTGAGCTAGGGCAGTCTCTACGTATGCTTATAGTTGCGGTACATTTTACTTAATCACAGCACTGACCTTTATGACACAAGCGGTGTTTATGAAAGATTGTAACTGAACGCTAATAATTTTAAAAATATCAAGATTCCTCAGAAAACATGTACTACATTCCGCCATTGATATGCACCCACAGAAATTTTGGAAAGTCGGCGCCCTTGTGACGAACGCCGCCGATTTGAAAGTCGGTGGTCAGGAACCCATTTTTAACATGACTGTTCGGGGACGGAAGTACCGCATAGGTTTCAGTAACTGAGGAGCGACTCGCAGTTAGCATCACGTTCAGTGCCTTCCGTTCACTTTTGGCCTCTTGGTGTTATTCTCAGCTTCCCTTTTCAGACAAGTTCTTGTGGCAGTTGCAGACAACTTGAGAATCTGATTATGAGTTCTTATGGAAGTTCATGCATGATTAAAACCGTGTGCCGCAACGGGACTCGAAAGAGGTTCCTTTGCCTTTCGCATGCGAGTGCTCTACCAAATGAGTTACCCGAGCTTGGCTCACGATCCATTCTCACAACTGTACTTCCGCCAGTGCCTCGTCTCCTAAGCTGCAGAAGTCCCAGTTTCGAATCCCGGTCCGGCACACAGTTTAATTGTTTGGCAGGAAGTTTCGTATCAGCGCAGATTCCGCCGCAGAGTGAAAATACAATCATGATGAGTTTTTATGTTAGCCTGTTGAAATTGTAGCTTGGTGTATTAATATACAAGTGGATTAACATAATTGAATCCCATGGAACAAAAGCAGTCGAACTATAATAAAGCCGTTACTTCTAAAATAATTCATTCAAACTGAGTTAATAATCAGACTGTATTACGATCAATGCGTTTTAGTTGAAAACTATTTTATTTGAAAGAATCTCGTGCTTTACTCGGTGACTTTGTGAGCACAAAAGTGGAGATTTTTCAATCACATGAAAAATGCATGATAATTAGCCACTTCCTGCCAAACAGCAATGCACTAAAAGTACTTCACCTTCACTACCTGTGAATATGATGTGATGTGTTTCCCGGAATCTGCTTGGAGCCAACTCACGTGGCCATGATCACATTCTGCACGTAGCTTGGGTGAGCAATTACTCAGAACTGCTACAAGTAACTTACGCACTCGATTGTGATGTTGCTCAGCAAGGTAGAAACTCACACAGAGCTAGGCTATAATTCAGTCGACAACCATAAACTGTCAGCGGCACTCGTGCATCCGCCAAGGCAATAGGCACACCTCCCCTCGAACTGCGTACCTATTGTATTAGTCTGCAGACTTTCATGGCCGTCGTCACTGAAGGTATCAACTTCTAGCATGTTAGGCCACGTTTATTCCTTTTCCGACTTCTTCTACATTATCGACGTTTCGATTTGCCAGAAGGGAACTTCTTCAGGATCCACTGGTCTTCGTGGGCAGCTAACCGTGACCACCTGTACATCCTGAAGAAGAATCCAGCAGATGGATCGAAATGACAGCCGTGTAGAAGAATTTGTAAAGGAACATTACTCGGCCTAACACCCTACGAAATGTTACCTTCTACGTAACTACAGTTTAAATAATTTAATGCAACTGTCACTTCTTTCTTTATACGTTGCACGACGTCACATTTTTGCTCTTACTCCAATATCAGCTATCTTTGCCAAAAAAATCACCAATGACGCATTATGCTCCACAAGTTTCTGCACCTGTGTTTGTTTCAGTAGTGACTGATAACATTGTAGTTATGAGTACGACTAGTCATATAAGTTTTATGATGAATACAACACCTGGACTCATAAATACAATGACGGTGGTCGCTGTACAGATATACGCAGATGCAGAGACTTGTGTGGCATAATGTGCATCGATGTATTTTTTGTTATTGTTATTAGTTTTTCCGTCTGAAGATTACTTCAAATGAAGGGTATTTTTCACCTGACTCGTGGTCATTCTGAAAATGTGAGTACGTCATACCTCTCTACATTTTCGTGTATATAAATTAAAAACAGAATGTACACATAAAACTGGTGTAAATTAACTCAAGAAACTAGATTTCGCATTCAAAATGGCTCTGAGCACAATGGGACTTAACTTCTGAGGTCATAAGTCCCCTAGAACTTAAAACTAATTAAATCTAACTAACCTAAGGACGTCACACACGTCCCTGCCCGAGGCAGGATTCGAACCTGCGACCGTAGCGGCCGCGCGGCTCCAGACTGTAGCGCCTAGAACCGCTCGGCCACCCCAGCCTGCATCTCTCATTCATTTTCTGTAGTTTTGAACCCACTATTTCTTTAGTTGCAATGGTGCTTTTATCACTACACCTCACATTTCTAAAAATTCGCAAGTGGAAAAGAGTTTGTGAAAGTCTCCATCCTGCAAATGTAATGTTTTTATCTTTTAAAATAATATCTACGCAGGCGCCGACCGGGAGAGACTGCTGAGGAGAGATTCCGTTGGTATGGCGGTTCGGGAGTGGCGCTTCGAGTTTGGTTGAGGAAGCGACAGTGACTATAGGTGAAGCAACTGGGAGAAGATGGTAGTGATGAAATCGGTAATGAGTGGAGGAGGGGGAGGGGTGGGAGAGAGAGGTTATACTAAGTGGTCTAATAATCCAAAAAGTGGGTGGTTTGCCAGGGTGGCCTGATAAGTTGTTTGGTTTCTGTTATGGTTTATGAATGTAACCGTTTTCTTCTAAAGTGAGATGGCGTGTTTTGTTGTTTAACCTTATGATTTCCATGTCTGTGTCTCTAGTGGTAATTTTATGTCGGTTTGATGTAAGTAGCCAGTAAACCTCAATGATTTTTCCCGTACTTACATGCACTTACATGCTCCCTGTATCTGATATCAAATGTTCTGCTGGTTTGACCTTTACATGTACTATGTACTACATTTTTTTCTGTTGGTTTTGGAGTGAAATTCTTCGTTAGGTAAGCTGCTTTTAGGGCCTATTTCTGAAATTGTTAGATATTGTTTGTGTGCATATGTAGGTGTTATAGTACACTAGTTTTTATTCTGCCCGCATCTCGTGGTCGTGTGGTAGCGTTCTCGCTTCCCACGCCCGGGTTCCCGGGTTCGATTCCCGGCGGGGTCAGGGATTTTCTCTGCCTCGTGATGGCTGGGTGTTGTGTGCTGTCCTTAGGTTAGTTAGGTTTAAGTAGTTCTAAGTTCTAGGGGACTTATGACCACAGCAGTTGAGTCCCATAGTGCTCAGAGCCATTTGAACCATTTTTTTTTATTCTGTTTATTTTTCTTCCTTATTCTGTGTTGTTCCTGCTCTTGTGGCTTGTATACAGGGTGTTACAAAAAGGTACGGCCAAACTTTCAGGAAAAATTCCCCACACACAAATAAAGAAAAGGTGTTATGTGAACATGTGTCCGGAAACGCTTAATTTCCATGCTAGAGCTCATTTTAGTTTCGTCCACCTACGCTCAATGGAGCACGTTATCATGATTTCATACAGGATACTCTACCTGTGCTGCTAGAACATGTGCCTTTACAAGTACGACACAACATGTGGTTCATGCACGATGGAGCTCCTGCACATTTCAGTGAAGTGTTCGTACGCTTCTCAACAACAGATTCGGTGACCGATGGATTGGTAGAGGCGGACCAATTCCATGGCCTCCACGCTCTCCTGACCTCAACCCTCTTGACTTTCATTTATGGGGGCATTTGAAAGCTCTTGTCTACGCAACCCCGGTACCAAATGTAGAGACTCTTCGTGCTCGTATTGTGGACGGCTGTGATACAATACGCCATTCTCCAGGGCTGCATCAGCGCATCAGGAATTCCATGCGACGGAGGGAGTATGCATGAATCCTCGCTAACGGACGACATTTTGAACATTTCCTGTAACAAAGTGTTTGAAGTCACGCTGGTACGTTCTGTTGCTGTGTGTTTCCATTCCATGATTAATGTGATTTGAAGAGAAGTAATAAAATGAGCTCTAACATGAAAGTAAGCGTTTCCGGACACATATCCACATAACATTTTCTTTCTTTGTGTGTGAGGAATGTTTCCTGAAAGTTTGGCCGTACCTTTTTGTAACACCCTGTATATTTGTGTAGTAGTGTGATCTGTCTTAGTGTTAGTTGGGTGTTTACTCTTTCTATTTCTTGATTTTATTCATTAGTTATGTTTCCAAGTTTTCTTTGTAACTGTTGGTTGTGACTATTTGTGGAATGGTATTCATTTCTTTTCGTTACTAATCCGTGTCAATGGAACTGCGTTTAATCTCTACAGCCACAAAAGTGAAGTGAAATGTCAGGAACAACAATGCAGCGAAAGAAAAAGTAGGTTGAGAAAAGGCGTATCGTTCTCAAAAATAAATATGAAAATATTATCTTTCGATCTCAAACGTCGCTAGCAACAAAGAAAAATTGCAGTGGTTTGCGAAATATGTAAAAAAGAGAACACCGCGAGTGAACTATGCTCCTATCTGATACAGAAATACTGTTTTTAATCAGTAAATACAAAAATCTGTATGTCCAGAATGATCACAGAAGACACTTTACAAATAAAAGCGAGATGCGCCTGATGAAAAATACTCTTTATTTGCGGTAAGCTTAAGCCAGACAAACCGATGACAGTTTAAAAAACGTTCTTTCGACAGTGGAAACCGTTCATCAATAATAAATATTAAACTATGCGATCTTGGCTACATAAAAAGTTTTTCAAGTTAAATATAGATCGCTCCTTGTATTTTATCAAAGAAGTTTCTTTCAATAATAACTGATTATAGCATCTGCTGCAAACAAATATATTTGATAATGGTCTAAACCCGAAGCTGAGCGATAATATGACAGCTGCAGAAGGAGTTAAATCATTTAGATGAGCCACTGCAGCTG
This sequence comes from Schistocerca americana, assembly GCF_021461395.2. Taxonomy (NCBI): domain Eukaryota; kingdom Metazoa; phylum Arthropoda; class Insecta; order Orthoptera; family Acrididae; genus Schistocerca; species Schistocerca americana. The sequence continues at coordinate 275,525,001 of NC_060123.1, read as the reverse complement.
CGGACCAAGATCGTACGTACCTGTCTGAACTTTGTTTCTCATTAGTGTATTATCAGATGAAAACGGAAATAGGCCTACGTAATCTGTCGGAAGATAGCAGTCGGTCCACTAAATTTCGCTCCGAAATAGAACTTCATTTACTTCTTTCTCTTGTTCCGTAACTTACTGCAACAACAGCTCTTAGAAGGTCTCATATTGGTAATATGTATCTTTCGGAATAAATAAACAGCTCTGTAGTGTTCTCAAACAACTGGCTGTAACTGAAGAAGTTTGATGTCAGTTGCCGTCAGACCGTTGTATAAATTTGCTCGTTTAATGCGGTTGGAACTATAGAAAATGTTAATTTTTTGTTGGAGCATATATTTATATAGTCATCGTATTATGAAAGTTTATTTCATAATGACGTATCGTGACAGCTGTATTGACAACTGAGTCAGCGAGTTACATGATTACAGAAAATTTGTAAAATAAATAACTGGGCAACGTCGAGTGCCAGCTTGTACGTAATGTAGTACATGTAACTAGGAATTTTGCAAAGTAAGGTGGTACGTTAATGTGCGCTGTGTAATGTGTTGCTTATACATGGCGATATTTGGAGACGCATAAAAACAATTCCATACTCTTCCACGTTGGTTTCACACGTGCTTGAAAATGGCAAATCTTCGAAATTAGCTAATCGCACGATTTAAACAAACATCGTTTACTCTACAGCCTACTACAGACCACACTCTCTTTTATTAAGCATTAACAGGGTGTGGATCCCCATACAGTAAAATTCTTCCTTTTATTTCAGGATCACCTTCGCCATCTTCTTCCTGTACTGATATCAAGCTTCACTCTCTCCTGTTCCTTTTCCGCTGCAGGTATCAACCCTGAAGGGCGGCCGCAGCTAGAAGCACAGGCCATCAGAAAGGCAACCGTCTCCGAGGCGTGTGTTGCATCAGTTGTAGAGCCGAAGTGATCTGCCTCGCCACGGCCCAAACTCTTGGACTACTCACTCGTGGGCGACCATCCCGCTGGCGCTGGACACTCGGGCTGCCGCCGGACGAGGGCTCGGCGCAGCGCAGGCAGCACAGGACGGCCGAGCCCCTCCATCGCGCTCCGTAATGACAGCGTTGACCCCCGCATCAGATAGCTGGAGCCGACAAATTGCCGATCACACCGCGCTCTGTCCCGGCTCGCCTCATTATCTCCAGATAGCATCGGCCGTTTTCTCTTACGGCGCCGGCCGTCCCATGCGATACCATTAAAGCTGGTGGCCGGCTCGCGCGCAGCCGCCTAACAGGCTATTTAAATACATGTACCTGCCACAGAAATACTCCGCGATGGATGTACGCGGCGCGGCCCTAAGCTACGGAGATCTGGCTCGTTAGGCGGCGTGGAGATGTAGACGTGGTCGCTGGCTGTGTGTGGACGCTGCGTCTCCAACAGTCGATGCCGGATGGCTTCCTCCACATCCTCAGTGGATTCACTGTCTTACACCAGAGCAGCAACCTAACATGAGCGCTTGGTATGCACACCACAGAAACTTAAACAAACATCCTTATCAGTTTCCTATCATTCTTTTATGAAGCATCGTGACCTTCAGACTTCTGGATTTCATCCGACAGACCTGTTGGAGTCCACTGTCCTTTCTTCGGTCCTCGGGATATTAAGTTTTTTTTATTTTACAGACGTAATGAGGACTAACAGAAATGAGATTAACGAAATCACAAAGTTATGGAATTCTGCTACCTTGGCAGGAAAGTAACCCACGACGGACGGAACAATGAGGACATTAAAAGCAGACTAGCACAGGCAAAGAGGTCATTCCTGGAAAAAAGAAGTTTACTGGTATTAAACACAGGCTTTAATTTGGGGAACGCCAACGGCCTTGCCGCAGTGGTAAGACCGGTTCCCGCCAGATCACCGATGTTAAGCGCTGCCGGGCTGGGCTAGCACTTGGATGGGTACCCATCTGGTCTGGCTCTGAGCAATATGGGACTTAACATCTATGGTCATCAGTCCCCTAGAACTTAGAACTACTTAAACCTAACTAACCTAAGGACAGCACACAACACCCAGCCATCACGAGGCAGAGAAAATCCCTGACCCCGCCGGGAATCGAACCCGGGATCCCGGGCGTAGGAAGCGAGAACGCTACCGCACGCCCATCTGGTCTGTCGAGCGGGGTGCACTCAGCCCATCTGAGGCAAACTGAACAGCTACTTGATTGAGAAGTAGCTGCTCCAGTCTCTAATATTGGCATACGGCCGAGAGAGTGGTGTGCTGACCACATGCCCCTCCATATCCGCATCCAGTGATGCCTGTGGGCTGAGGATGACCCGGCGGCTGGTCCTTTACCATTGGACCATCCAAAGCGTGCTCGGACGTAGAAAAAAGTTATTAATTTGAGGAACACTGAATTTTATGGTCGTGGATCATGAGCCGTAGGAAAACCGGAACAGAAGAGAATCGATGCGTTTGGGACATGGTGCTACAGACGAAAGTTGAAAATCAGGTGGACTGATACGGTAAGGAATGACGAGGTTCCTCTCACAATCGTCGAAGAAAGGAACATATGGAAAACAGTGACAAGAAGAAGGGACACGATGACAGGAAATGTGTTAGGACATCGGGGAATAACTTCCTCGGTAAAAGAGGGAATTTCAGAGCATAAAATCTGTAGAGTAAGACATTAGTTCTTTTGAAGTATAAAAGGAAAAAAGGAACGCAAAAACTGATACACTAGAATACATATGTTTTTCAATTTCAATTACTGTCAGTTACAGAAAGCTATATAAGATTTGTGACGGTAAAAACTAGTTATAATGACGTTTGAAATGCTTATTAATTATGCAAATGATTCTACTGTATTTTTTTCTCAATGTTACAAAATATTGATATCAATGATGTCATATATTTCAGCGACAACAACAGGAAAAAAACCAGCACAGGATTGGATTTAAACACACAGCGAAAAGTTCGTACCTGCTCTGTTAGCCCCCCACGCTACTCATTCGTCCGGTACAGCACCAAGCGTGTGCACTGATGCAGTGGCAACAGAACTTCGTCATTTTCTCTGAAACTATTTGGGTGTTGGTATCTAGGCAAAACAAGTGTCCATTCATTTTCGTTCTTCTCCCACCAAGTTCCGATTGTGTCAGAGAGCGATCTATTGTGGCTCTTCATTGTAAGATATAGTTACAGTAAACTACTGATGTATCGCCACGCTCCTTGTACGAGGGCTGTTCAATAAAGAATGACCATAATTCTTTAGGATCATAATTTCTCACTGTAAAATTTAATCTTATGATATTCTGTTAGCTTAATGTGCAACAAACACGGCGTAGTAGTTTCATTGTTGGGACCCCTGGTTGCCGCCTGTGAGAAGCAGGCAAGGTCAGACATATTCAGTATCGCCTACCACTGCAATGGAGGTAACACGCGAGGAGCAATATGCGGCTTTGAAATTATGCTTTTGTCTCAACAAATCTTTAGCTGAGGCCTATACAATGTTACAGGAGACCTATGGAGACTCTGATCTTCCCTACAGCACAGCTCGAAGGTGGTTTAAAATGTTTAAAGAGGGAAGACAGTCAATTTCAAAGCAAGATGGACCCGGTGCCCTAGTTACTGCTCTTATGGAAGAAAACATCAACACTGCTGCTGTCATTATGAGAGAGGGTAGACGAATTACCTTAAGATCACTTCCTGAAATACTGCACATTTCATTAGGTGCCATCCACACGTTGGTGACAGAAAAATTACACATGACATGTGTTTGTGCGTGATGGGTTCCAAGACTGTTGATTCCCGAACAAAAGCGTGCAGGCCTGCAGGCAGTTAAAGTTGATGTTAGAGGCAGATCCGGAGTTGCTTTCAAATGCAATCACTGCTGATGAAACCTGGCTGCAACATTTTGATCCTGAGAGCAAACAGCAAAGCTCAGTGTGGAAATCTGCTTCCTCACCAGCCCCCAAGAAAGCAAAAGTGGTTGCTTCTGCTGGGAAAGTTATGGTCATCTCATTCTTTGATATTCATGGAATGGTTTATCAGCATGTTGCACGCGCACACACATCAGTAACTGGACAATACTACAGGGATGTCCTGAAAATATTGCAAGTCCATATCAGGTGCAAAAGACCACATTTGCGTGAAGCAAGTTGGATGCTGCACTTCGATAATCCCAATGTTGTTGCTGAATATCTTGCAAAAATCAACGTGAAGCGCATCCCTCACCCTCCCTACAGTCCGGATTTGGACCTACGTGACTTTTTTCTAATCTCTAACAAAAAGAAACGCCTTCGTGGGAGGCATTATCAATCATCAGAAGCACTGGTGAAGGCTACGGAGGTGGTTTTAATGGATCTCTCAAATAATGGTTTCCAGCATGTATTTGAAGACTGGCAGAAACGCGGGGGCAAGTGTATCACATTGATGGGAGACTACTTTGAGAAGGACCATCAAAATTATGAGGATGGGTAAAGGTATGTTGTAAAAAAAATTATGATCATTCTTTTTTCAACAGCCCTCGTAGAACACAGTTTCAGTAAACTGCTGATGTAACTCCATGCCTGTGTGTAGAACAATGAGTTCTTGCAGTAGTACCGTACCAGAAATATAGCCTGACCCGCTCTTACGGGCCTCTAACGGTGGTCTTGAGGAACTATTATAGTATCGAAATTAATCACCACGTCCTGCATCCCTCAGGAATATTGTGATGTAATTAAACTTGAATCCATGTAAACTGACATGTATCATTTCTTGTGATGTATGGACTTTTTTATTCTCTCTTTTTCACTCTCTTCTTGAAAGAATATCATCGGTCAGCTTGTCAATGAAAACGCAGGTTGCTTGCTGGGAGTTGCATCGCACAGGGACTGGAATGACGACAGTAATAGGTGGCGGACACTCCCCCTGCCGCCTTGAGTTATCAAACTGTTTAAAACGAATCGAAGATATCTTGAATTACACATATTTGGCGTTTTTTAGCTGTGTAGGGGCGATTTCAAAATGAAAACAGTTACGGAAGAAATTATTTAGATTTAATCTCGAAATGTTAAACTTGTTTGATCAATTTCATTTCATCTAAATTCATTTCATTACCTATGTTTAACTTTTTCAGTTATTCAATTGTGATGTAAGGAGTGACGTGTCTAGTCTACATGCCTATTTGTTCTCCTGTTTTTACCCTGTTTATGTGTCGCTTAAATTTTTAACTAAGCAAGAGCCAAGAGCAGCTGTTTCAGGAGACAAGGTGACGTGTGCAGTGAGTATCCGGAAAGCGTTACCAACAGTCTCCAATATGAAATGATATTACAATTAGTGTTGGCCACTGAGTGGATCCTGCCACAAGCGCCGTAATGTTTAGCACAGCAGTCTGTTTTAATAATTACATGTCAATAGTTCACGTATGAATCTGCAGCGATATGCATCAGCTGACATATATCGCATAGATATTCCATCCTATTCCCACCTGGGTAACTGCTTCTTGTACTTCGGATCCTCTCTACCTTAATGTAACTGAAAACTGAAAAGCTCATTATTTCAGTCGCTTGTCGCTTGCAAAGCACAATACAGGACTCTCTCTTTCATACGCATTTGACCATGCTCGTAGCGTGAAGTGAAACACAATACACCACTGTACCCTTATGGCTACGCCGTTCATTATCACACCTGTAACGAACACATCGTTCCAGAGCAGTGACTGGCTGCCTTCTCTGTGCTCAGTAGCGCCACACCATAACATCACCGTGATGGCTTGTTAGCTGCCCGCCAGTCACAGTGTGCAACTGCAGTATCTTCTGTCGCTCTGTGCACCAATAGAAACCGTCCGCCCTCCAGGTAGGCTATGTTCGCGACATCTTCACCATGCCCCACACTGATCACTGTGACTGTAGAGCCTGCCCACCTCTGCGGCACAGCACGTTGTAGACTGGAACTTTTTTTTCATTTACTTTATTTACTCAGCCAACCGAGTAGCATCTCGATTTAGCCATCAGCAACACTCAGTAACAGTGTACTGGGAACTGAATAAAAGAATACAGAAATGCATAGTTACAAGCGGAGAAAGCTCAACCCATCACGTCTGTGTCCACTATATTTTTGCAACAATTAGATTAAAAGGTAGTCAAAATTGTGCTGAGTTACAGTTCACACCATTCCTGAAATATCTTCGGAAGTAAGAGAGAAAAGTAGAATATGTACACCATTAAAACCTACAGATTGTGCCCAGTACTTTTAAGGAACCTAAAAATCACTATATAAAGGCGAATGTCTTTCGTAAATAAAGGAGAAGTAGCTGACTGAGGAGAATGGTATCCCATACTCAACGTTGTCTTCAGAAAGTCCAACTGTTCGCAGTCAGATCTGGGACACACAAACAAGATGTGCTTGACATCAGCTTCGACTCAGGATCAAACTCACAAGTTCGCGAAGCGTAAACGTTTATCCAAAGTAGATTTAGAGGAAAAGAGGCGTGATTGAAGAGAAGTCGTATGATAGTGGAAGTCGTAGGGCTGTTTAAATGTGTCCTCATGAACCACTGCTGTGAAGAAACCCGCGACTGGAGAACTGGGTAATAACCGCCGTTCCTTTGCTGTGAAACGTTCCGCATCTCTTGCCATTGCCGGCCGCTGTGGCCGAGTGGTTCTAAGCGCTTCAGTCCGGAACCTCGCCGCTGCTGCGGTCGCAGGTTCGAATCCTGCCTCGGCCATGGATGTGTGTGATGTCCTTAGGCTAGTTAGGTTTATGTAATTCTAAGTCTAGGGGACTGATGACCTCAGATGTTAATTCCCATAGTGCTCAGAGCCATTTGAACCATTTTTCTCTTGCCACTGTTGGTTTTCGTGACCCTCGACCTCACGTAAGCCTGTCTAAGGTAATTTCAGATAGACCGGAACTTCCGTCTCGGTTGCTGGCCACGTACCAACTCTGGTCTGCTTCAGCTGTGGCCCGCGACGACAAATTGGGCCCGTCATGCTGCACCCAAAGCAAGTCCAGAAAGTGCCCCATAGCAGCACCGGCAGCGCCCCACGACTCACCATCTGCTGACCACTGCAGCCTTCAGAGTGGCTGAAGTTGAAGGCGGCCCATCTCCCAGCCATGCGAACTGATATATCTGTTGTCCGGTCTCCCAATACGAACAGCCTAGGCCGCCGCGCCAATCCTTGGCTCAGACGACGCACAACAGGACTCCCCGCCGCTTGCGCCGCTGCGGTGTCGCTGACCTCCAGATGATGTTGTCAGTGCCACTCTGTGCAAGCTCACTGACGTCAGACCTGTCACGGCTCCCCAGATAGGCTCCGAGCGCCGCAGCCGCAACCCAGACGCCGTCAAGCGCTCCCTCTGGTCAAACTACGAGCGTCAGGGCAGCGCTGCCGCGGCTGGCTTGACGGGTAGTAAGGAAACCGTGCTGCGAACATCAGTTACACAGCACACTAGAGACGTTTCTTTTTTTTTTTTTTTTAAAAAAAGTTGAATAACAAGTATACTATTTTTGTTCTATTGATTTTTGTTTACTTCAAACTACACTCATGCTCATAAATTAAGGATAATTTCAGAATGTGGTGCAACACAACGTGGCACTACACAAAACTGCTGCTAATAGCATAGGCACATAGGAAACAAACACAACACAGATCTGTAGGTCCACAGTATTGGTGATAAGTTGAGAAAGCCGTCCCGAAACACATGTGCTACAAAACGCAACTGTTTCCTGCACATGTACCCTGACATCAATACGGGATATGATCACCATGCACACCTACACAGGCCGCGCAACGGGTTGGCATACTCTGGATCAGGTGTTCGAGCAGCTGCTGGGGTATAGCCTCCCATTCTTGCACCAGTGCCTATCGGAGCTCCTGAAGTGCCCTAGGGGTTTTAAGATGTGCAGCGATACGTCGACCGAGAGCATCCCAGACGTGCTCGATGGGGTTTAGGTCTGGAGAACAGGCGGGCCACTCAATTCGCCTGATATCTTCTATTTCAAGGTACTCCTACACGATGGCAGCTCGGTGGCGCCTTGCGTTATCATTCATCAGGAGGAACGTAGGACCCACTGCAGCCCTGAAAAGGCGGACATACTGGTGCAAAATGACGTCCCGATACACCTGACCTGTTACAGTTTCTCTGTCAAGGACATGCAGGGGTGTACGTGCACCAATCATAATCCCACCCCACACCATCAAACCACGACCTCCAAACAGGACCCTTTCAAGGACATTAATGGGTTGGTATCTGGTTCCTGGTTCACGCCAGATGAAAAACCGTCGAGAATCACTGTTCAGACTATACCTGGACTCGTCCGTGAACATAAGCTGGGACCACTGTTCTAATGATCATGTACTGTTTTCTTGACACCAGGCTTTACGGGATCTCCTGTGTCCAGGGGTCAGTGTAATGCACCTTGCTGGTCCGCGGGCGAATAAACAATGTCTGTTCAGTAGTCTGCAGACTGTGTGTCTGGAGACAACTGTTCCATTGGCTGCAGTAAAATCCCGGGCAAGGCTACCTGCAGTACTCCGTGGCCGTCTGCGGGCACTGATGGTGAGATATCGGTCTTCTCGTGTTGTTGTAAGCTGTGGACGTCCCATACTGTAGCGCCTGGACATGTTTCCTGTCTTCTGGAAACATTGCCATAATCTTGAAGTCACACTTTGTGGCAGACGTAGGGCCCGTTCTACGACCTGCTGTGTTTGACCAGACTCGCCCTAGTATTCTACCCCTCATAACGTGATCAATATGTGTTCTTTGAGCCATTTTCAGCACACAGTCACCATTAGCACGTCAGAAAACGTCTGCGCACTTACTCTCTGCACCGTACTCTTCACATGCACCAACGCACCTCTGCGTATGTGGACTGCTGCCAGCGCCACCGTGCGACGACTGCAGGTCAAATGCACCGCACGGTCATACCCTGAGGTGATTTAAACCCGCAAACCGCCCACCAGAGCGTTGTTTCACCAAGTATCAGCATTATCCTTAATTTATTGGCATGAGTGTAGTTTTTGGCTTATTGAATCATCTTCAGGAAACAACAGACAAGCGTCTCAAAGGGACACTAGTTCTTAAGTAACCAAACGTTATAAACAAAATTGCAATCTACCTGCATAGAGTTTTGTGCATCTGACTTGTTTCTTAACGTTGAAACTACACTTTACACATTGGACAATATTAAGCACAGTAAATACTTAAACTGTACAGTGTTACAGGTTAAGTGGCTCTAATACCAAAGTCCTGAGATTGGCTGAGATATTGTTAAACTTTATTTATGTTGAGCAACGAACATGTTTTCTTTTTAACACTGTATATCAAACTTTAGTCAGTGTATAATATTACACACAGTAATTAAAATATATAATCTTACAATATTACAGGTTATAAAGCTATGATGCCATAGTTTGTGAGGGCCTGACATTGACTGAGAAACTGTCAAACTGAGCACTCTCTATTTATGTTGTGCAACAAGCCTGTTTTTTAACAGTGTAAAATAAAATTTAGGCAATGGATAATACACAGCAAATAAAATAAACAAACCTACAGTACTGCAGATTATGTGGTGTGCTGGAAGGACACAGATACCAAGTCCACACAGAAGTACTATATATAGCCCAAAAGGAAGAAAACTAAGCCTGTTACAAGCATTTGAAGTAAACAAACAATTAGCTCAAAACCCTAGGTGGCTCAAAATCCTCAGGTGGCTCTAAATGATCAGTTACAGCTGAGCACTTTCCCACTTTTAAGCTTCACATGATTCAGTCAACCAGCCAAATACCCATAACCCACCACAGTGGCACATACTGCTACACAAACTTAAAACATAACAGAAGTTCCTATTCCTTATCTTGCTTACCCTACAAATGTGAACAATATAGCATGTAATAGTGTTATGTGTATTTTAACCATGTACTGTGTTTAATAATGCCCTTTGCATAGCTTGTAATTTACAGTGTAAAACATGTTTGCTGCATAAGCTACTAGTGATCAGTTACACAATTCTCAACCAACGTCACGGCCTCCCTAGCTATTGCATCATAACTATATAACCTGTAATACTGTAAGATTGTATGTTTTAATTACTATGTATAATATTACCCATTGCCTAAAGTTTAATTTACAACGTTAAAAAACATGTTCGTTGCACATCATAAAAGAAGAGTGTTTAGTTTAACAGTCTCTCAGTCAATGGACCTCAGCTACTGGACCTCACAGACTTAAGCATTATAACCATTTAACCTGTAACATTGTGTAGTTTAATAATTTATTGTGCTTAATATTGTCCATTATGTAAAGTGTAATTTCAACGTTAAGAAACAATTTTGATGGACAACACTTTATGAAAATGGATTGTATCTTCGCTTATAATGTTTGGACACCTAAGTACTAGTGCCCCTTTCGGACGCCAGTCAGTTGTTTCCTGAAGATGGCTCAATAAGCAGAAAATTAGTTTGAAATAAACATAGACCAGTGGAACAAAAGCATTGTACTTGTTATTCAATCTTAAATATGAAACTATCTTACCAAGAAGTAACGCGAGAATCCATAAGGAAGACATATCTTTAGCAAAACGTCTACGGATCAGATGACCCATCAGTCTTCAAGAACGGAGTGTCATTCCCAGGCAACAGGAGTATCCAGAATTACACTCATGGAAGTTGTTTAACGAAAACTTCATTAGCAAACATAAACTCTAGTACAGTTAAACATCGTCAGTATTGTGAGAATCGGATTCGTGAACCTGGAATACTCGAGAAAACGAAACTAGTATAGTGAACCAGAATTTTATTTGGCACCGTATTATCAGAGAGCAACAGCATAAGGTAAGCTGTAAGATAAAAATAAAACAAAAATGATTCCTCCACAACAGGTTATTTAACGGTGGATCAAATGGTGTCAGACAACCAGTCACCTGATTAGGGGAACCAAAGTAAACCTAAATTTGACTGTTTGAACTTTGACTTTAGTTCTCTTATTCTTGAAAACGACTTCATCGCCTTAACCAAAGTGCCGCCTCACATGGAACGTAATTCCGTAATTAACAATACGATCAAACACAAAATTTGGCTTTTCTCTCTGTTGGTCGTCGAAATCATGCCCGTGGGTCATTTTAATCTCGCCTTAGAAAATGGTTTCCAAGCTTTTCCTCTGATAGAAACCCGGTACTCTAAGGGAACACTTCGTTTACTCTGCAGGTTAATAAAATTGCAGGAAATGAGATAAATTTGTTTTATCCGCTGATTACTTCAATTTTAAATCATAACTAATAACGCAAAAATAAGAAGAAATGTCAAAAAGCCATGTCATTAATAGTTTTCTGTGGAGCAGTTATTCAGTTCCACGGAACACAGATGTTCCACGAAACACAGTTAGGAAAACCCTACTCTAGGCCACTCTGAAACGTTAAAACACCGAACGAGGTGGCGCAGTGGTTAGACACTGGACTCGCATTCGGGAGGACGACGGTTCAATCCCGCGTCCGGCCATCCTGATTTAGGTTTTCCGTGATTTCCCTAAATCGCTCCAGGCAAATGCCGGGATGGTTCCTTTGAAAGGGCACGGCCGACTTCCTTCCCTAATCCGATGAGACCGATGACCTCGCTGTCTGGTCTCCTTCCCCAAAACAACCCAAACCTTAAAACTTACGAAAACTTCACTGGAAGCGCCTGTATTCTCTTTCCGACGGTATACACAGACGTTGAACACTGCAGCATACGGAAGAGAGGAGAGTTCTCGGTCTGGAAAGTTGCACAAGGACTAGACCATGCCGTGCTCATAGGTAGTAAACCCGTATGTTTATTACGACTAACTCTTTCCCTAAGAACACAGGGACATTAATTCACGAGAAGTATCTCGTGTATTATCTGATTAGCGCTTCCGCTAGTTTCATATTTTAATTGGAAGGAATGCGTGCCGAGACGGTATCAAGGCAGGAGAGATACCAGCAGAACAGTAGAGTGCATTAAGCTGGAGGCTCTGAGTGCTGGGGCAGTTCAGTGGGCTGCGTCTGGTAGCTGCTATTTTCCGGAACCATCACTCCTGCTGAGTGCGTTTGCACCGCTACAGCAGAGTAGTGAGTGTACTGAACCAGTGTATGATGCGCGGCTACAGCTGTCTTTGCCGACAGCAAGACAAGCTGAACATGTCACATCTGTTGCAACTGCAGTCTTATACGAACGATTACGGTGAAGCTTTATCTAGTCGTTCGAGCCGTCTTACTGCTTACAGCGTGCATGCCCTTCCAGGACGATGCCCGAGTTGTGTCTCTGGAATGGAGGAGTTTGTTTTAAATTTGTTACAATGAGCTGTGAAGGCTGTGAAGATGGATTATTGCGCAACACTGAAGCAAATCGTTTACGTAGTAACTGAAAACGAAACTACCTAAAATAGTGTCCAGGGCCATTCCGATACGTTTTTAGATCGAATTACACTTCGAAAACACCATGTCCTTTCGCATTATCTCTTTCTCTTCGTTTTTGCCTCTAGAGTGACGTAAATTCGCATCAGCGTATCTTCTGGTCTTCGTTACTGTACAGTATTCTCCCATTCTCATACTTTGCAACCTTCTTCGCTCTTCTCTCCAAGCTGATTTTTGCCCTGGGTCTAATTCTGTTCCGGGAATAGATGACAACGTGAATTTTCGACTTCAAAATCGCACGATTGTAAATCTCTGTTTCCTGTGTTCCCATTTTCTCAACAGATCTTTCTACCTCTTCGACGTAGCATATTTTGGCTCTCGTGTTACCTGTTGTGTCAGCATCCCCTGATCCAGTCCAAGCACGTGTCCAGAACTCTGCAGTTCATGCTTAAAGTGCCTGGCAGGGGAGCTCTGATTTCTCTTATTTCATTACCTTGACGGTTTCTCCCTGTGCATGTTGGCGACAGTAAAATATTTTCACATTCAGAGGAAAAAGTTAGTGACTGACATTTCATGGAAAGATTTCGCGGAAAGAAAAACGCCTTTGTTTTAATGATTGCCAATTCGCTTATCAGAACCGTGACAATATCTTACCTTTTTTGCGGTAGTAAAAACCGAGCTGCCATTCTCTGGACTTTTCTGACGTCCTACGTCAATCCTACCTGCAATGCACTCCGTCTTCTGGCCACAAGTGGCCCATCAGGACCATCCGACCGCCGTAGTATCCTCAGCTGAAGATGCGGATAGGAGGGACGTATGGTCAGCACACCGCTCTCCCGGTCGTTATGATGGTTTTCTTTGATCAGAGCCGCTACTATTTGGTCGAGTTGCTCCTCAATTGGCATCACGAGGCTGAGTGCACCCCGAAAAATGGCAACAGCGCATGGCGGCCCGGATGGTCGCCCATCCAATTGCCGACCTCGCCCGACAGCGCTTAACTTCGGTGATCTGACGGGAACCGGTGTATCCACTGCAGCAAGGCCGTTGCCCCATCCTACCTGCAAGGTTCTCCTTTTTTAATAAGTTCTTTTCGTCCTCGTGTAAATGACGTCATACTGCTCTTTATTCAGCGACAACTCTCATTTTCGCAGCACATACTTGTAGATATCTTGTCTAATAGTTTTAAGTGGTTTTGATCTGATGACGACTTTAATATACGGTAAATAACAGCATCATTTGCAAACACCGTAAGCGGACTACTCAGATTGTCTCCTAAAACATCTGTGTGCGATTAGGAACAGCAGAAGACTTATAACACTTCGTTGGGGAACTCAGCCCGTTATCTCTTCAGTTTTACTCCATTTTACGTCTTTTACCTCGTACCTCGAGATTTCCTGATGCTGTCCGAAATACTCTCTGTATTGGTGCAGAGTCCTTGGTTCGTTCGTCTTCTATATTGACCGTCACTTTTTCTTCGAGATCCCAGTATCTAAGAATCTTTCGTTCCGCAATTCTGGCTTTTCGAGTAATCTTGATAAGTGCAGGCTGTATGTAAGGCTTTCAACTCCATATACTGTAAATACAAATACTCATATTTTATTCGGTAGCACTTTTTTTTTTTTTTTTTGGTTTGTTGTCCGCAGTTTCACAGCTCATAGAACAAGTCTGTGTGGTACACCATTAATCTACTACACATCAATAACCAACATATGAAATCAATATTACCAAAAACCAATTAAAAATTTAGAAAAATTTTTGAAACAGAAGCTATACCCAGCCAACAGAAATTTCCATTTCCGAGATAAGTAAAATTGTTAAGGCATTAAAGAAACTCAGTTCTTTCGGACGTATCACGTGTTCCATGGTAGAAGACCTTCTTCCATTTCAAGTTACAAGATGGTGCACGATCATCCTCACGTTATATTACTACTATTAAGAATATACTGAACTTTACTCACAACAAAACTCTTGTAACTGAAGAACTAACAGTATCCTCCAAATAGCTTCAATGTATTATGCAGCGCTTAAATATGTGGAATTCGTAATATATACACTACTGGCCATTAAAATTGCTACACCACCAAGATGACGTGCTTCAGACGCGAAATTTAATCGACAGGAAGAAGATGCTGTGATATGTTAATGATTACCTTTTCAGAGCATTCACGCAAGGTTAGCGGCGGTGGCGACACCTACACCGTGCTGACATGAGGAACGTTTCCAACCGATTTCTCATACACAAACAACAGTTGACCGGCGTTGCCTGGTGAAACGTTGTTGTGATGCCTCATGTAATGAGGAGAAATGCGTATCATTACGTTTCCGACTTTGATAAAGGTCGGATTGTAGCCTATCGCGATTGCGGTTTATCGTATCGCGACATTTCTGCTCGCGTTGGTCGAGATCCAATGACTGTTAGCAGAACATGGAATCGGTGGGTTCAGGAGGGTAATACGGAACGCCGTGCTGGATCCCAACGGTCTCGTATCGCTATCAGTCGAGATGACAGGCATCTTACCGCATGGCTGTAACGAATCGTGTAGCCACGTCTCGATCCCTGAGTAAACAAATGGGGACATTTTACAAGACAACAACCATCTACACGAACATTTCGACGACGTTTGCAGCAGCATGGACTATCAGCTCGGAGACCATGGCTGCGGTTATCCTTGACGCTGGTTCACAGACAGGAGCGCCTGCGATGGAGTACTCAACGACGAACCTGGGTGCACGAGTGGCAAAACGTCATTTTTTCGGATGAATCCAGGTTCTGTTTACAGCATCATGATGGTCGCATCCGTGTTTGGCGACATAGCGGTGAACGCACATTGGAAGCGTGTATTCGTCATCGCCACACTGGCGTATCAACCGGCGTGATGGTATGGGGTGCCATTGGTTACACGTCTCGGTCACCTCTTGTTCGCATTGACGGCACTTTGAACCGTGGAAGTTTCATTTCAGATGTGCTACGACCCGTGGCTCTGCCCTTCATTCGATCCCTGCGAAACCCTACATTTCAGCAGGATAATGCATGACCGCATGTTGCAGATCCTGAATGGGGGCTTTTTGGATACCGAAAATGTTCGACTCCTGCCCTGGCCAGCACATTCTCCAGATCTCTCACCAATTGAAAACGTCTGGTCAATGGTGGCCGAGCAAGTGGGTCGTCACAATACGCCAGTCACTACTCTTGATGAACTGTGGTATCGTGTTAAAGCTCCATGGGCAGCTGTACCTGTACACTCTATCCAAGCTCTGTTTGACTCAATGCCCAGGCGTATCAGGGCCGTTATTATGGCCAGAGGTGGTTGTTTTGGGTACTGATTTCTCAGAATCTATGCACTCATATTGCGTGAAAATGTAATCACATGTCAGTTCTAGTATAACATACTTGTCCAATGAATACCCGTTTACCATCTGCATTTCTTCTTGGTGTAGCAATTGTAATGGCTAGTATTTCACAATACAAACGCTGCACAAAACACAACATCATGTCCCACAACAGCAAAAACAGCGGAAAATGACGGAAACTGAGTATGACTGTTTTAAGGGTGCATTCCTTCATTTGCTTACAAAGCAGTCACTAGATTGAAACAGCGTCCAGAAAACATCGCTACACTATCCTACAGGTACAACGATCTCCTCTACTTGACGTCAAGGAACCTGCCTTTAATATGACGTAATAATATTCATCACCTTAAGATGGTCGCTTGACCGAAACCTGTTGTCGATAAATGAATACACATTACAGCAGCTTCTCGTAGATTCGTGATTCCGTACTTTAGGCACTGACTGGTTGCATATGATGCGTTCGAATGTAGGTCGGCGAGTCCTTGGGCGGCGTCCTGCGCAACCGCCCATCAGTGGCGCTGTCGGCGGCCCGCGGCACGCCGTACGGCTTCTTCCGCAGGCAACGCCGTTGCTGGCTTCATTAGCGACGCCTGGGCGCTGTTTACGGGCGCCCTCGCCCGCGCCAAGCACCCTCCGCCACCGACCGCGGTAATTAGGCCAAAGCCCGGGAGGTGTACAAAGCCCGCAGCCGCCACTCCACAACTACCACTCACTCCCCCGCCTCGCCCACTGTTCCGATCGTGCTGCGCACATAACTTCCCCTCCCCCCTCCCCGCCCCACCCCCTCCCACTTTTCCCCCTTCCACTCCTTACTCCACGTTCCTCCCCCTCCGTCTCCTTTATATTCCACAAAGTCGCTAGTAAGTGCCTGTTGCGCGGCGTTAATTAATCCCGTTCGTGACGACAGCAGTTTCGGCGAACAGCAGTCCTGTCTCGACAAGTCGGCTGCACCGGCAGCAGCGGCACTCACCACCCAACCCTCGACGGGCCGTCTGCCCGGGCCCTTCCGCAACACAAATCTCTCGCCACCTACAAACCGGTCGACAGGGAGACGGAGAAAAGGTTGCACCGCGCGGGGAAAGGGAAATTTGCATTTACAAGATACGCGGGGCCTTTCCGGAGACAGTAACGTCGGCGACTACATTTAAAAAAAAAGAAAGAGAGAGAGGAAAAGAAAAAGGAAGCACTGGGCCGCTGTAAAAGGTATACGCGGGAGGCATTTAAAGTATTGTAGGTATAGGTTCAGACAAAATATTTGTTTGCTGCTGCGGCGGCCGTATCTCAGCTGTCATCTCCGATAGCGAGCGCTGCCGCCCCCGCCGCCTCTCCCCTCCCCCCACGCCTCCTCTCCCCTCCCTCGTCTGTCCGAAGCCTGTCTCTTGTGGGCCACGGAATATTTGGTAGGCCGACATACATCAGCCTCTTGTCTGCCGCCGACCCACCTGTAAAAAGTGGCACCTTTTTTGTGCGGCTTATCCCTACTCCTGCTTCGCCTCCTCCGCCTCCTCCCGCGCTTCACACTCTCTATTTATGTGTACAGCTAACGAGGGAGGGAGGGGGTAGCGTCGTAGCGATGCGCCGGTCATCCTTACCATTAGTCACTCAGTCGGGCGCAACCCGAGCGCGTTCCTGCATAGTTAAATCGCTTACTGCGCCTCTCTTCTCTTTTTCCCCCCTATACCTTTTTTTTAAATTCCTGTTTTCCTTACAGCCACATCGTCTCTCGGAATGAATATATACGCGTTGATGAATATACGATAAAGGTTGGAAGGTATACTGTGTCGGTGTCACACGGTAAGTATGTTACCTACAGAGCTGAGAATCTTCAACTAACTCATCTACACTTACCCGTCCTTAGACAATCACTTCGTTTACATGCGACACGGCTCGCGGAAGACGAAAAATCGCATTTCAGAAACAGATTTTCGCTCTCGTGTTGGCGTGCTGGACCCGAGCCCATTTTGGCAGCTCCGTGGAAGATCAGTTTCTCAAGCGTCATTTGTTTTAAACGAATGGTGTCTGTAAACCAGCTGTTCTGTTTTCGTCAACACTGTGAATTTGAAATTATCAGTAATTTCATAATTTTTTAACAGACAGGCAGTAAGATTTTCTTACACAAGAGGCAGTCGAATGAGAACGAGGAAGTTGGAAAAAATTAATGAACTGTTTATTATTTCAAAAGAAATCACCATAACTGTTAATACCTTTATCCACGAAGAGACAAGACAGTCAAGTAGCAAATGAAGCGGCTTTTCGATAAAGACACACTGGCGTGCACAGATTTAGTGAATGTTTGATCGCTAAGCACTAACTGTGTACGAGAGCATTGGCCACTAATGGGGAGAATGAGCATAGCAGGCCGGCCGGTGTGGCCGTGCAGTTCTAGGCGCTTCAGTCTGGAACCGCGTGATCACTATGGTGACCTAACAACCGAATCACGATTTAAATACTGTGGAGTGTTTGCGTAGATCGAAAATCTATTGCGGGAGCCCAAATCCGCATTTCCAGAATCTATATATGAGTGTTTACATGATCAATAAGAAGCGATAATGGGATATTGGCTAACAGAAAACCGTAGCGGTCGCGCGGTTCCAGACTGTAGCGCCTAGAACCGCTCGGCCACATCGGCCGGCGTTTACTCCTTTTCCTAGAGGTTGACGAGCATCGCTGGCCGACCTTAAATACTCCTATATCTTGCCAGTGGGTTATATACTACAGAAATATGTTGTTTATTCAAGACTTTTTCTATGCAGTCAGTGAAATATTTAACCTTACATTTCACAAACGACTCTATACTGATGTGACATCTTTGTGACTATCTGATGTCCTTCGTATGTTATAAGTCGAGGGAGAGCGTCCACTCTTATTGCGCGAGAAATTGTACTCGTCTTTGACATAGAACATCCCGTCACTTGAAGTTAATAATCCGGAACATCACTGGCCGAGGAACAATTAAATTTTATTATTCTAAATTTGTATGCGAGCGATGACTTGCGAGGGCGTTGTTACCGTCAGTAAAACTTCCAGGCTTATTACCCACGTAGTTATGCTTTTTTGAGACCAATGCTTTGATCATTTTTGATAGTGCCCTCATCGATGCGGTATTTTTGGTGATGGCAGCAATTTTCCGTTCTGGTAGTGATAACACTTTTCTGTTTTCATCGTACGATATACACTAACCATTCACTCTTGCAATATTTAGTTAATAAGGTAAAGCAACAGCAGATGTGAGATGACTTATTCTGATATTCCACCAAAAGTACTGTAAAATGTCTTAAATCTACACTAAATGAAACCTTCCCAATACGAGTATTGTCCGCCCCCGGGAGCTGAATGGTCAGCGTGACAGTTTGTCAATCCTCTGGGCCCGGGTTCGATTCCCGACTGGGTCGGGAAATTTTCTCCACCCAGAGACTGGGTGTTGTGCTGACCTCATCATCATATTATCATCCTCATCGACTGCAGGTCGCCGAAGTGGTGTCAAATTGAAAGACCTGCTATCGGCGAACGATCTGCCCGACGGGGAGGTCCTAGCCATACGATTAAATAGATAAATACAAGTATAGTCCTGTAATACTTTCTTGTGTACACCACGCTGCTTTTGCTTCTAATGTTGTCTGCCAACTAATTCTATTAAGTTGGAAGTATGCAATCGATTCTAATGATACCTGCTCCCGTATTTCGTATGGTCGTATTTCGTTTACCAGACATCGGTGTGGGAACGTAATGAAGGCATTCCTGAATTCGAGAAACATGGTGTCTACACTATCTGCAGCTATCTGGTCCTCGTGTCCGAACAGCAGGCTAAGTTACAAGAGATCGTTGCTTGCCGAAACCGCGATGATTCCAGCAGCGGCGTTAATCTGTCTTCATAGAAGCCATTATACGTAAACATAAAATATGCTTCATAATTTTGCAAACAAACTGACGACGTAGAATCATGGATTTAGCTGTGTTGGGGTGATACACATATAGATAACCATGGATTCAACTGCGTTTGGATGAAACACGTATAGATAACCATGGAGTCAGAAGCGTTGGGGTGATACAGATAATCATAAAAATAGCTGTACCACATCGGAGTGATATCTGTCGAGAGGCCATACCGACGTATGATATCTGGAGGGGGCACTCGATTATGTGGTATTTACAGGGGCAACAGTCCGGATGACTGATCTGGCCTTGTAACATTAGCCACCATGGCCTTACTATATTGGTACTGCTACCAGCCGAAAGCAGCGGAAACTTAAGTCGTATATTTCATGAGGGCATGTAGCTTTACTGGCCAATGAGATTGCTACAGGGGTAACACTGGTTCCAGTCCGATCACCGAAGTTAAGCGCTGTCTGGCTTGGATAGCACTTGGATGGGTCACTGTCAGGGTCTGCCAAGTGCTGTTGGCACCTAGGGTGCGCTCAGCCCTTGTGAGGCCAATTGAGGAGCTGCTAGGCTGAGGAACAGCCGCACCGGTCACGAGAACTGACAACAGCCGAGAGAGCGGTGTGCTATTCACATGCTCCTCCATATCCACATCTGATGACGCCTAAGGGCTGAGGATGACATGGCGGCCGGTCGGTACTGTGCGCCTTCAAGGCCTGTTCGGACGGTGGTTTGTTTGTATATAGCTCTACTATATGGATAAACAATGACGGAATTCACTTGGATAAAATCTTGCAGAGGTAAGATTATCTCCCATTCAGATATCCAGGCGTGGTATACAAAGGAAGATTTATCGTCAGAAAAACAGTTTTGAGGGGTACCAGTGACATTTTAGTTCTGTTAGAAACTGCAAAGAACTTGGAAGAGCAGTTAACACGAATGGATTAAGCATTTAAAAGACGTTGTAAGATGAACATAATCAAAACTAAAACACAGGTTGCATGGGGGCTTAATTGAATAAAATGCAAATATTTTTAGTTTTTCGTACCTGTATGTCCGATTACGCTGTGTCTCGTAAACGGTTGCCCCTGACTAGTATTTGTACGCAATCTGACTGCATAGAACAACAACAAAGAATAAAATGAAAGTTTCCGTTAATACAATTAATTAATTAAGTCCCCAGCAACTATAAAACCAACGCAACAACAAGCACAAGAGTAACTGTTCTGTGTGTGGAAGTGTGATTCAACGTACACATCTGGCACGGTTCTTCTTCAATAAGACAAGAAATTTCAAATACCATTTATACTGACGTGATAAAAAAAAATTAGAAATACTATAATTGCGCAAGAAAACCAGAATCACACTCTAATACAAGAACACAAGCCAGATGCTTTGTTGACTGAACCTGTAATGACGCATTATTCAGGACATTGAAATAATGAGAAAAAAAAGAAAAGGAGTTTGTTACCTCATTTATATTGATGAAAATCACTCTAATCCTTACAATATCTCCACAGCGACTCGCTACTACCACATCTCAACAAGAACTGCCTACTGCCACATCTCGACAAGCACTCTTCACTACGACATCTCAGCACTGACTACTACGAGTTCTCAACAAGCACTGCCCTCCGCTACTTCTCAATAATCACTGCCAGTGGAGGCGGCGAAACAAAACTCTCTGGCGCTGTGGCTCAGTGTAGCCACCTTTCATATGCCCTTCCTCCACGGGCTAGAATTAGATGGTATTTTTGCCAGCATTGGTGGTGAAAATACCACCAAATTCGTCCACAAAAATACAGACAAAAGTAAAAGATAATATTAATACGTAAATATCACATAATTAGATAAAATTTTGGCTTTGCACTGACCTTTCAATAACCTAATATATAAAATACAGTAGGCAATACAAATTCTTTCATACATGTGGCTTTACATAATAGTTTACACAATACACAAAAAATCAGTTTATACAAATGTTCACATAAAATACTTTTAATTATTAAAAAAAAAACAAATAGTTGATGGTTCCAGCAGTAGCACCCAGCAATGGTCAACAGGTGCAAAAACCAACAAGTGACATCATTTTAATAAAAGCAGTTCCATCTGTGGCACCCAGTAATGTTGAACAGGTGCAGACAGCAAGAAGCAACATCATTTCAGTAGAAGCAGTCCATCAGTGGCACCCAGCAAAGTTGAGCAGGTGCAGACAGCAACAAGTGACATTATCTCAGTAGAAGCAGTCCATCAGTGGCACCCAGCAATGTTGACAGGTGCAGACACCAAGAAGTCATTATTTCAGTACAAGCAGTCCATCAGTGGCACCCAGCAATGTTGAACAGGTACACACAGCAACAAGTGACATCATTCAGCAGAAGCAGCTCCATTAGTGGCACCCAGTAATGTTGAGCAGGTGCAGACACCAACAAGTGACATTATCTCAGTAGAAGCAGTCCATCAGTGGCACCCAGCAATGTTGAACAGGTGCAGACAGCAACAAGTGACATTATTTCAGTACAAGCAGTCCATCAGTGGCACCCAGCAATGTTGAGCAGGTGCAGACAGCAACAAGTGACATCACTCAGCAGAAGTGGCACCCAGTAATGTTGAGCAGGTGCAGACACCAACAAGTGACATTATCTCAGTAGAAGCAGTTCATCAGTGGCACCCAGTAATGTTGAGCAGGTGCAGACACCAACAAGTGACATCATTTTAGTAGAAGCAGTTCCATCTGTGGCACCCAGCAAAGTTGAGCAGGTGCAGACACCAATAAGTGACATCACTCAGCAGAAACAGTTCCATTAGTGGCACCCAGCATTGTTGAACAGGTGCAGACACCAACAAGTGACATCATTTCAGTAGAAGCAGTCCATCAGTGGCACCCAGTAATGTTGAGCAGGTGCAGACATCAACAAGTCATTATTTCAGTACAAGCAGTCCATCAGTGGCACCCAGCAGTGTTGAGCAGGTGCAGACAGCAACAAGTGACATCACTCAGCAGAAACAGTTCCATTAGTGGCACCCAGCATTGTTGAACAGGTGCAGACACCAACAAGTGACATCATTTCAGTAGAAGCAGTCCATCAGTGGCACCCAGTAATGTTGAGCAGGTGCAGACAGCAACAAGTGACATTATTTCAGTAGAAGCAGTTCATCAGGGGCACCCAGCAAAGTTGAGCAGGTGCAGACAGCAACAAGTGACATTATTTCAGTAGAAGCAGTTCCATTAGTGGCACCCAGTAATGTTGAGCAGGCGCAGACACCAACAAGTGACATTATTTCAGTAGAAGCAGTTCCATCTGTGGCACCCAGCAATGTTGAACAGGTCCAGAGAGCAGTCCATAATATTCACTATCACTGATCACACTGTTCATCAGAGTTTATAAGCAGAAATTAAACATGTACTAGTGGCACCAATCATGTAGAAAAAGTACAAGTAACAGTCCATAATATTCACTATCCTAATCACACAGTTCATCAGCAGAAATTAATCATTTCTAAGTGGCACCCATTATGTTGAAAAAGTGCAGGTAACAGTCCATAATAATCACCATCACTAATCAGACAGTTCAGGCATGAACAATAGTTTGAATGCACATACAAATGCGTTTACAAAATTATTCTCAATGCTCTTACACTAAACATACAAATTCTAATAAACACACAAATGATATCAGATAATTGTCATATTAACTATTACAAATACTCAAATATCAGTAAACCTATAATATTTATGGGTGTCAGTGCAAGCCACTACAAACAAATAAAATAATATTTAGGTGATAGGTGGGTAGGATTAGGAAAGGAAAACACACAAAACACACTCACTCATCTTTCATCCACATTAAGTACTACTGTGTAATTGAATAGTGTTAACTGTGTAAATGCAATTCTGTCAAAATTTGATGTTCATCATGTGTATCAAGTAGTAGTGGCAGCAATGTATAACAGTCAATAATAGTTAAGTCAATGTCATAGTCATCATGTCAAGACCAATGTTTGCCAAGCCAGATCAAAATGTACGGTTGCTGAACAACTGTCAGTGAGCCAAGATATGCAATTACTTCCTCTCTCCAAAAAAAAAAAAAAAAAAAAAAAAAAATATGTACTGCTTATTGATTTAACAAAGTGTGTGTAGACAATCTTCCTTCTACTTGAGTGTTCTAGTCTGCTATCTTCATCCTCCTTGTTCCATATAGACCAACAAAAAAAAAAAAAAAAATATGCACCTCACTTACTTCACCTCTTATCCACCAAAACTCCAATAATCATCAGCATCACATAATCTCAATACTTCAATAATACCTCTTACGTCGATACATATAAATCTTATCATCAATATCATTTACCTTACCTCTTGTCCACAAAAACTCCAATAATCATCAACTTCATATAATCTCAATACCTCTTGAATACGTCGATACATATAAACCTTATCGCCAATATCATTTCACTTCCATAACAACTCTTTCCTCTAGTCAGTCTCCTCGAACAAGTACAGATAAAATCCTAATGCAAACCTCATCATCCCATACAATCCGAAGACACACTGTCAACACACAACCTCCGTGTAATCCATCTGACCCAAATCTTCTACTCATTATAAATTATAGGATGGATTTTGGTTACCTTGTCCATCATTAAATAAAAGAAATGCATACATGACCTCTAACAGACTTAGTTCGAATAACTCTAAGTAATTAAGTCCGATTACGGAGTGTGAATGATCATAATATTTCACAGTGTGTACACCACTTCAAGAATTATGGCAAACAGAAGCAAACATGTGGAGTATTTCTTGTGTCAAGTGTCACTTCCTATTTCAATTGCTCACGAAAAATGCAGTGTAATAACTGTCAATGGTCTAAACCTAGTTTTGGTATGTCATGTCGTTAGCTTCCTTCCTATTAGCATAAATTTATACAGCTTCCATAAAACCTCCAGCTCATGTGGCTTCTATAAAGTTTCTTGTACTAATGTCGTTTATGTCGAATTATAGCAGTTCATTTTCCTATCTTAAAAATATAAGGCACTGAGCGTAAGCAAAACATGCAATAGCGAGTAAATATAACAATAGAGAACAGAATGTCAACAAGTGGATGCAGCACAATTCTTACAACGAGGCTCTGCCAAGCAAACAATCTATAATTAATACCATAGTGTGACCTAAACTCTATGTTTGTACACAGTACATCAGCATTTCTATATACCAAATTAAAGAGTAGTTATGACAACAAACAGAAATGTATAAATATGCAATCCATACGCATGCAGCAAACATATATCTTACGTAATAAACAGGTCATTAGCATCATATCGGCATAAGCAAATAAATGTTCATATGTCATCTTAATAAGTAAACATGAAGGCGCAAGCAGATAAATCACAAAGTATAACTTACATACATATCAGCACAACCAATCAGGTGACAATTATAATTTAAATAAATAAGCACAGCAGACACATAATAAAAAAATATGACATCAGTGAAAAAGCAGTGCAGCCAAGCGATGCATAATATACACAAGTTACAACCCTGTTCATTAATAAAACATTGACAAAAATCAGCAAATGTACGCAAGCACGTCGCTTCACAAGTAAATTCATAGAACATGAAATTAGCACAAAGTATGAATCACGTAATTGCGAGCAGCAAATTACGTCTAAAGTACGTACCTAAGTGGAAATATGTTACCTGAAAAATGAACTCAATTAATAGTTACCTTTTTGGTTTATTAGTTTCTTCTTCAAAATTACATTCTTCCTGAAAATTTCTCGATAGCAAGTCCTCTTAACGTTGGACACACACAGAATTTACCTGAAGTTCTTAAATATTTTATAGAACCGTATCCTGAAAAATACTGAACGTTAATAACATATTTCATCAAGTCACTATAGCTTTATACTGAATTTAGTCGGAGAAATTAGACTGTGTATTTGTTTACGGCTGTCAGTGCATTCGCACTGAGCGCTCGATCAGCTGTAGGCGCGTGACGTAGGAAGCAATTGTTTGCGGTCAACGTCTGCCTTGTGCGGCGCGCAGACTTGACTGTTGCTTTGAGTATATGCCGCCGCCAAAACACAGCGCGGTATCCTTGTACTCTCTGCGTGTTTACGTAAACTGTTGGTTTCTCGAAAGTATGTCATTCCACAAAAATTTTAACGTTTGATATATGATGTATTCCCTTAGAGCGTCGTGATTTAAGAGTTTCTACTTCAACAGTGTTATCATGAATAATTTTGCGAATTCTATATGGACCGTTATAAAGCAGAAAAAATTTGCGACACAAGCCTTTTTCTTTGTGAGACAAACGATGAGACTTAATTAACACCTTTTGGCCAACTGAAAAAGTTTTTAAACGACCAGGATGTTTAGCTGATTTCTCTCTTCTAGCAGCCGCAGATGCAATATTTTGCAGAGCCAGGTTCACAACTTCAGAATGCCGCAGTTTCCGTGTAGGGGGAAAAGGAACGATTTCAGAAATGCGATTTGTCGGTGCTTTGTTTTTTAATATCAGTATAGGCGGTAAAGAAGTTGAGTCATTAGAAAGTTCATTCAGAATGTTTTGAAAAATGTGAAGATACTGATCCCACGTTCTGTGATTCTGATGACAATAAAGACGACACAATTTATTGATTTCCTTCATCCATCTCTCTGAAGCATTAGATTGAGGGTGAAAAAGTGAAATGAAAATTGGTTTAATCTTACGACGCCGTAGAGTACGAAGCCAAATTTTAGAACGAAACTGTGATCCATTATCTGATATAACCTTATCAACATGACCCACTTCCTCAAGAAAATGTTTGATGAAAGCGTTAGATACTGAACGAGCTGTTGCTTTGCGTAAAGGTGTAAAACACACATATTTTGATGTCAATTCCACTGCTACGAAAATGTACGCAAAACCATTAGTAGAACGAACCACTGGACCGAACAAATCGACTGCAGCCATGTCCTTTAATTTCGCTGGAATGATAGGAAATAACGGTGCTCTGTGAGAAATAGTTGGCGGCTTAGCCTTTTGACATAATTTGCATTTGGCAAGAACAGATCGAATACGTTTTTCCATATTACTGAAGTAGCAATTTTCTCGTAATTTATGAAAGCATTTTCTGGGACCAAAGTGTGCATAACTTAAATGCGTGTACCAAATCAATTTATTGACCCACTCATCAGGAATACAAACTAACCAAACAGAGTTGTCGACCGATTTTCGTTTAAAAAGAATGTCATTGCGAACTAAATAATGCTGTCTAATCGCTACGCTTTCCTTTCTCCTCCACTTCTCCTTAATGTCCTTCCAGATTGGATCCTTATTTTGCTCCTTAGCGATGTCCTGGAGCGAAGACGAAATAAAGTTCTCAAACGCAACACCTTGAATATACATCAAACAATAATTGTTTTCTATGCAGTCTTCTTCAGCACTTTGTTTCAAACCCATAGGTGCACGTGATAAAGCATCAGCAACAATATTTGAAGGACCCTGTATGTAAACAATACTAAAGTCAAATTCCTGTAGATACAGCGCCCATCGTGACAATCTTCCATGAGTTAATTTTGTTGACATAAGAAATTCCAGAGCTCAATGATCGGTGTAAACCTTAGTATGTCTGCCAAACAAAAATGTCCGAAATTTTGTAAAAGCCCAAACAACAGCCAAAGCTTCAAGTTCCGTAATCGAATAATTTTTTTTTTTTATTTAGAGAGAATACGACTTCCAAATGCAATAGTCTTTTGTACTACAACGCCGTTTTCTTCTATCTCTTGAAATAAATGTGCACCTAGGCCTTTGTATGATGAGTCCGTCGCCAAACAAAAATCTTTAGATAAATCCGGATGTGAAAGAAGTGGAGCAGCAACTAAAGCATCACGGAGTTGTTCAAATTCTGACTGAGCTTCCTCATCCCAACACCAATTAGATTTCTTTCCGGATAGTTCACATAAACGAGGTGTGGCCAAATCGTCTAA
Source organism: Schistocerca americana (assembly GCF_021461395.2). Classification (NCBI taxonomy): domain Eukaryota; kingdom Metazoa; phylum Arthropoda; class Insecta; order Orthoptera; family Acrididae; genus Schistocerca; species Schistocerca americana. Next base: position 275,497,459 of record NC_060123.1, on the reverse strand, counting down.
TCCAACAAAGCGTCTAAGAAAATTACAGACACCAAGGAAACTACGAACATCACGTTTTGTGGTAGGAACAGCATAATTACGAATAGCGTCTAGTTTCTCTGGATCAGGAAGAATACCTTCTGTAGAAATAATGTGACCGAGAAATTTCACCTGAGAACGACCAAATTCAGATTTTTCTAAGTTCACTGTAATGCCAACTCTTGCAAAGATACGTAATAATGAATCCAAAATTTTGTTATGCTCACTCCAAGAACGTTTAGCAATAAGAATATCGTCAACATATGAAGTAATATTGTCGCGAAGATAAACAGGTAAAATTTCATTTAAGCTACGAATGAATGCTGCTGAAGATACAGTAAGTCCACATGGTAATTTCCGAAATCTCCTTTGGGTAAATTAGTCATATCTGGTTATTGTTTACTTATTCTCTAGATAGATTGATAGTCGAAGAGTTGGTTTGACAGATGCAAAGAATAGTAGAAGAGTAGGCAGCGGTGCAGAAAACTAAAAGGGAAATAGCACCACTACAGCTCGGGGCCCTATGCACGCTACGGCACATATTCACTTAGTGTAGTGAATCCCCTGAGGACTTTAATAGCCGCACATAATTTCCAGTTTGTGACTTAGCGGCCAATTTGGTGGAAGTGCGTACATAAATAGATCTAACCATGAACATGGATGTATGTCATTCTTAGAATTGCGAAAGATCTTAAATTTCCGAACAGTCAAAAAATGTTTATAGTCAAAGTTTTCGCCTCGTGGCGACAAAGACCTACCGCGTCTGTCCCAGTCCCAATGTCGATTATTGTCAAGTTCGCGCGCCTGGCGCTCTCTTGTTGCATCCCGTAAATGAAACAAATTATTTTCTTCAAACCCCTATGCTATCTGTGACTCTAAATTTCTTCTACTGTCTTTTCCTACAATTTCGCCTTCGATTTGTTTGACTTGCTTTCGTAATGCCTCAACTTCCCTTTTAACGTGTTCATTACATTTTCCCTGATTTTCAACATGCTTATTTATGTTCTGGTACTCTTCGGTTTCCGCAAATGGCAATGGTGCTGTATCATCTGAATCTCTGTCCCCATTTAAACTAAGACTTGTCAATTTATCTGAAATCTCCTCAACTCTTTCCGATAAATCACCTATTTGTTCTTTCTGTTTATTTACGTCTTCCGTAATTGTCGTGACTCGGGTTTCAGTATTAACACATTTGGTAGTTAGCTGTTCATATTGTTGTGTTAGGTTATTTATTCTGTCATTTGGTACGGATTCCTCGATTCTCTTAAATATTTCCTCCTTATCGTGTGCACGTTGTAAATTTAACTCTGAAAATTTTTGTACTATCACGCGATCTCTTTCTTCCTGTTCTCTATCCTGCTCCTTTTGTCTAATCTCTACTGCAATTGATCTATTATTGTGAGCATTCAAAATCGGTTGTACTTCTTCTCTGATTTCTTTCTTTAATTCATCTTTCATATTTTTGAAACATGTCCCTATTCGTGAGTCTAACCGTGTTGTTTCCATCTCTGTTTCTAAACGTGTTGCCACTGTTTTTAATTCAGATCCTAACCGTGTTTCCATTGTCCCCATCTCAGTTCTAATTGTTCCTACTTGTGATCCCGAATTTAATATTGCACTCATCAACTGCTCCATATTGACTTGTTCGAAATTCTTTTCGCCCCTAACATTTCCCGCAAAGCCAGTTTCCTTCGTCATAGCTGTAAAGCTATCTGTGTTCGATACTATTCCAGAATCTTCTATCGTTAATCTCGTACCCTGTGAATTTTCTGATTGAGAAAAATGTTGAAATGGTTCCGGACTATCTTCCCGATTTATTAAATTGTTTCCCACTTCATTACTCATCATACTGTTCTCCTGTGTTGGCGAGTTCGCCATGTCAACAATTTCGTTATTCTGACTGTTCATCATTTTTGTCTTTTTCATCGATCACATAATCATTTACAAAACATACAAAACTCGTCACTGTACGAAAATTACACACAATGACTCTTTATCTCCAACAGTACCATTCACACGAAATGTTTCCTTCAAACACGATTAACGAACAATTGAAATAATTGCACTAAATTGTCAGACCTGTAGACAAGACAACAAATTTAAATTTTGGAAAATACCATTACAAGAATGCCAATTACCAAATCTACGCATGCAAAATAGACTACAATTACTAAACTACAAATTACTACAACAATACTACTGTCTACTATTTTTACAATCAGAAGATTCCACGGAACGATCCGAAGCAGCGGTCGCCACGTGCATGGGGGCTTAATTGAATAAAATGCAAATATTTTTAGTTTTTCGTACCTGTATGTCCGATTACGCTGTGTCTCGTAAACGGTTGCCCCTGACTAGTATTTGTACGCAATCTGACTGCATAGAACAACAACAAAGAATAAAATGAAAGTTTCCGTTAATACAATTAATTAATTAAGTCCCCAGCAACTATAAAACCAACGCAACAACAAGCACAAAAGTAACTGTTCTGTGTGTGGAAGTGTGATTCAACGTACACATCTGGCACGGTTCTTCTTCAATAAGACAAGAAATTTCAAATACCATTTATACTGACGTGATAAAAAAAAATTAGAAATACTATAATTGCGCAAGAAAACCAGAATTACACTCTAATACAAGAACACAAGCCAAATGCTTTGTTGACTGAACCTGTAATGACGCATTATTCAGGACATTGAAATAATGAGAAAAAAAAGAAAAGGAGTTTGTTACCTCATTTATATTGATGAAAATCACTCTAATCCTTACAAAATCTCCACAGCGACCCGCTACTACCACATCTCAACAAGAACTCCCTACTGCCACATCTCGACAAGCACTCTTCACTACGACATCTCAGCACTGACTACTACGAGTTCTCAACAAGCACTGCCCTCCGCTACTTCTCAATAATCACTGCCAGTGGAGGCGGCGAAACAAAACTCTCTGGCGCTGTGGCTCAGTGTAGCCACCTTTCAAGGTAACGGAATATATTCAAAGTGAGTCAAGAGGTGCTAAGGGAATAAGAATAGAAAATGATACGCTAGAAAAAGTAGGTGAGCTTTGTTATTTTGGGATCAAAATAAGTGACGCTAGCTGAAGTAGAGAGGATACAAAATGCTGACTTTCAGTAGCAATAAAAGCATTATGGAAAATGGGAAATCTGTTAACACCAATTAGGTCATTTCTGGTTTATAACGTGGAGTGAAACGTGGACGATAAGCCGTTAAAACAAGAGGACAGTAGTAGTTTTTGAAACGTGATGCTACAGAAGAACGCTGAATATTAGATGGATAAATCCGATAATTAGCCAATGCATCGAACTGGGGAACAAGGTATTTGTAGCAGAACTTGTCGAAAAGAAGGATCGTGTGATGGACAGATCTTGAGACATCAAGGAATCTTTAATTTGGTAAAGGAGGGAAGTATAGGAGGTACAACCTGTAGAAGGATACCACGGCTTGACTACAATACGCAGCTTCACATGGATGCCTGCTACAGTAGGTATGCAGAGATGAAGAGGCCTGCACAGGATGGACTTGTGTGGCGAGCTGCGTCAAACCCGTGTTCGGACTCAGGACCCCAACAATTTTTCAGCATCTGCCCTGCAAACCTCCTCACAAAGAAATTGGTTGTTTAAAGTGAACAGTTTATGAAGGATGTCTGGATTTTGCCGCTAAAAACTTGCATATAATGTAATATTGGCGACTTTGATGTTACACCCACTCATAACAGAGTGAATGCAGCTATTCGTACATAACCTCAAAATTACTGATGTAGTGTTACTGTTAACCCAAGAGTGATAAGCCAACTACAGGTGAAGTGGTTATTCACGGAGAAGGTCGTGCTGACCGCTCGTCACACGGACAGCAGGAGGAACCGTTACTCTGAGCAGACCGCTCGTTGCGATAGCCACTCTTCCTCCTAAGGCGACAAGCTGGGCGCACGGAACAAGAGGCACGGCTTGTAGCGGGCGGTGCATGCACGTCACGCCGCCACGCGCACGTCGCCGCCATACGAGAGCGACGGGCCGCCGTCAGCGGCGAGTTGCGCCCTGGCGAGGCCCATAGCGGGCCACTCTTGCTGCGTTTGGTGACGTAATGCGACGCCGCGCCGACAGCCAGCCTTCCCAAGTGGCTCGTCTCGTCATGCGTGCCGCTCCGGCCCGACGACGCCACCGAAGCTTTAAGCTGGAAACGTATCCAGTCTTCTTGTCGTGACTATAGGAGGAAATCACGAGAGATCTACGTTGAAGAAGAGAAAAATTTTCTTCAGATTATTGAAATGCCTGCCAGCAAGCTCTCAGTCTAATGAACAAAACTGCAGCGACTGGGAAAGATAACTACCATCTACGTCTACGAAGGTCTCACCGAAACAGTCTCCCATCTGCTTTCATGGAAATACAGAAAGCACAAGAAAACAGTCAAACAGAACCGGATTACAGCCGTATATTGTCATTTTTACGTGTAGTCCGTCTTTTATAGGCCCGCAGAAAAATGGCTCTGACCACTATGAGACTTAACATCTGAGGTCGTCAGTCCCCTAGACTTAGAACTACTTAAACCTAACTAACGTAAGGACATCACACACCTCCATGCCCGAGGATAGGGTGGATAGCAATGTGCGGCTGTTTGCTGATCATGCTGTGGTGTATGGGAAGGTGCCGTCGTTGAGTGACTGTAGGTGCATACAAGATGACTTGAACAGAATTTGTGATTGGTGTAAAGAATGACAGCTAACTCTAAATATAGATAAATGTAAATTAATGCAGATGAATAGGAAAAAGAATCCCGTAATGTTTGAATACTTCATCAGTAGTGTAGCGCTTGACACAGTCACGTCGATTAAATATTTGGGCGTAACATTGCAGAGCGATATGAAGTGCGACAAGCATGTAATGGCAGTTGTGGGGAAGGCGGATAGCCTTCTTCGGTCCATAGGTAGAATTTTGGGAAGTTGTGGTTCATCTGTAAAGGAGACCGCTTATAAAACGCTAATACGACCTTTTCTTGAGTACTGGGATCCCTATCAGGTCGGATTGAGGGAGGACATAGAAGCAATTCAGAGGCGGGCTGCTAGATTTGTTACTGGTAGGTTTGCTCATCACGCGAGTGTTACGGAAATGCTTCAGGAACTCGGGTGGGAGTCTCTAGAGGAAAGGAGGCGTTCTTTTCGTGAATCGCTACTGAGGAAATTTAGAGAACCAGCATTTGAGGCTGACTGCAGTACAATTTTACTGCTGCCAACTTACATTTCGCGGAAAGACCACAAAGATGAGATAAGAGAGATTAGGGCTCGTACAGAGGCATGTAGGCAGTCATTTTTCCCTCGTTCTGTTTGGGAGTGGAACAGGGAGAGAAGATGCTAGTTGTGATACGAGGTACCCTCCGCCACGCACCGTATGGTGGATTGCGGAGTATGTATATAGATGTAGATGTAGATGAAGGATTCGAACCTGCGACCGTAGCAGCAGCGCGGTTGGTTCCTGACTGAAGCGCCTAGAACCGCTCGGCTACAACGGCCGGCAGGCCCGCAGAGCTTGATATCTTACTACATACCATTTCAGCGCGTTAGTCTCTCTCTCTCTCTCTCTCTCTCTCTCTCTCTCTGTCTCTCCATCCAACAGTCTTCAGTCTTCCCATAAACATATCTCATAACTTACTGCCGAGTGTTATTTGCACAGTCGCAACCGCGCCGCAACGTTGATTACGCAAGTGGGTATAGACTATCAATTTTTCGTCCATACATCTACAGCCCAGTTCCTGACCTGCTGACCAGGGGAAAATAAAGTTTAATGGCTTGCTTGTGTCACGTGTACTTAGAGATACTAACCAACCTAAAAAAAATACTACTCGTATTAGCTTTAATTATTAGTCTGCAAATGACGTGAACATTGATGAAATGTTGTTCAGTACATTGTCCTCAATTATCAATACAAATACCTGCAGTTATACCTCAAACTCCCTGTATAGTCAGTGCTAAGCTTTGTTTTCTCAGTTGACAGTTTCCGTAGCTTCCAAGACATTCAAAAGAACCACACCTTGCCGCTCTCTGACGAGTGTGCACACTATTTTGCCTGTAGATGGCTGTTTCTTAAACACCTTCGTTGCTGGATGATTCGCATTTCGACACTCGATGGACGGTCTTTTGGGTTCCTCCTCGCAGAGATAACACCATGCTTCATTTCTGGTGATGATGATGCTCAGAAAATTGTCACCTGCAGCCTCATATTGGTCCAGTAAGTCCCGACAATTAAGTCTCGGCAAGTAAGACCCGATGCTATTCATTTCGGTCTTTTGTGAGTATCTGTAAAACGCATCACTCTCACACTTTGCGTTAACTGGTGTTGGGAATATCTTGTCTGAGACATTACAGGCGAAATTCAGTTCTCTATATAATTCATTGGTCGCAACCCACAGATAATCAGAAGCGATTTGATCGAGACGCTACTTCTTATGATGGGTACCAGCCGAGAAGGGGCGGGATTTGCCATGCACACCCTTCCCAGCACTACTGAAAGGCAGTAACCACCACCTCACATTATTCACGCCTACTACAACCGCTCCATACACGTTTAGCAAGCATCGGTGGATTTCAGTTGGCACAGTTTGTTTATCAGTGAGGAATTCAATGACACATCTGTTTTGTACGCACCTCGCTGCTGGATGCCGTTGTAGAACACTCAGGGTCAGTACTGCACCAAAATAATCTGGGTCCGATACTCGAAGTCAACACAAAAAAATTAGAGGCATTGGTTTCGAAATGATCCCCTTAGATATGAGACTGTGTCGCGGAATTATAAGTGTCTTTATATAATGACTTGCTGAAAGCGTGTGCGCCCGTTGGACAACTAACCTAAACAATGCCTTATGAGAAAGGTTTTAGGAGCCTTCCCCTGACTGTAACGCAAATACAAGAACTGGTATCGTTATTCATTCTTCCGTTGCTTCTTGATAAAACTTCATAATTAGAAATAAAAAGCACAAAATTGCGTATGTTGTGCAGTGCTGTAGGAAATACAAAAATTCTGTTTTTCATTTTTAAAAACTGGTCTCAATAGCCTCTTTTAAAAAATTCCTGGTGAAGAGATATAAGGCCGTCCTAACCCTTTGTATTATTCATGGTAGGCACAATAAAGATACACAATGATCAGAAAACCATTGGTTGCAAAGAGTATTACTGTTTGAAAGAAGAGAGAATTACGAAGAAAAGACTCAGAAAAAAGAGACGAAAATATTAGTCCGAAGAGCTAACTACGAGGAAGAGATCTCTTCGTGCAAAATGAAAGAATGGCAGGAGGTGATACAAGTAAAATAGAAGGACGTATCTATTAGTTCTTTCCCGGTATGAGGGAATGAATCTGTAAACTTCCTTTTCATACAGGACATAAGTTTTACCACATATATCTAAATAAAACACTAACTTCGAATGTAAAAATTTGAGCGCCAGAATATGTTTTAGACTGTATTCACTTCACACTCTTAAACGAGTACGAAAGATAGTAATAAGAAGGAATGAATAATGGGCAATCCCAAGGAGACATGACCTTTATATCCTACAGCACCGCCTTCACCCCTGTTAATGACCACAATTCGGCAAGGAAGACATTGCACAAGTTTCTTCGGGTATGTCGCATCCAACTGAAGACACTAACAGATGATTAAACCAGTAGTTCTAACAAATAGCGACGATGTTGATTGGTTCGTTGCACCCAGTTTTCTAAATAGTCCCAGATATTTTCCTTATGATTAACACGTGGTGATTTAAAGGGTCAGTTGAGGTTAGAGAGGGTCCCTGAGTGTTCGTCAAACCAGCATCGTATGCGTACAGCACTTCTAATACAGCTGTTGGCGTCTACGTAGACGGAAATGCCTGCAGCTTACTCGTCATGAAGATGAGGAAGAAAAAGGTAACACTTGGTCACCCACAAAGTTAAAATAAATATCTTAGTTCATGTTCAGTGTAACCTGAATAAGTGGGCCGAAGTCATGGTAAGAAGACACTCCAAACGTATCGCATGCATCAAACCTTTCACACGCTTTGGAAAAAGGTGTCTTGAATCATTTCAAAAGAGACAAAATCGCATCTTGTCGGTCCACACTAGAGGCCCCCCAGTCAGGTATCGTCTAGTTCCTGCGTCATTTGGCTCACTGTAGACTTGTAACTTCATGTGTCGCTCCAAGAGCTGCTATCTAGAAGATACGAGGCACAGCCAAACACAGAGTGGGCACCATTCGGCAAGGCCAGCCCACCGGCCTTCAGAGAGGCTCAACATAGTCACGGTCAGACGCCGTAGAGGGCGCACACGACGCAGACTACGTTGTGCTCCGGCTACTTTTTTTAGATCTCTAGTTTGATGCGATCCGGCATGAATTCGTCTTCTGCGCCAACCTCATCTCAGAGTAGCCCTTGCACTTCACGTCTTCAATTGTTTGTTGGATGTATTCCAGCCCCTGTCTTCCCCTACAACTCTGACCCTATACAGCTCCCTCTAGTACCATACAAGTTATTTCCTGATATTTTAACACATGTTCTAGCATCTTGTCCCTTCTTCTTATCAGTGTTTTGGGTATATTCCTTTCTTCGCCAATTCCGCGGAGAACCTCTTCATAACTTACATTATCAGCCCACCTCATTTTTAACATTCTTCTCTAGGGCCACATTTCAAACGCCTCGATTCAGTTTTGTCCCACAGTCCATAATTCCCTACCATATAATACTCCAAATGCACGTACTCAGAAATTGCTTCCTCAAATAAAGACCTACGTTTAATGCTAACAGACTTCTTTTGGCTAGGAACGCCCTTTAAATGGGAACATTTTAGGTTAGGCTTTACCGTGACTTTTATCGATATCGAATGAAACAAGTTTACTGTTACCAGTAACTGTTTACTTATATCCACAACGCGTTTCGAATGTTTAAACTTCCAAAATCAGGTGGATTTATATTTGTTAGTATGACATATGTGTGTGCTGTGTTACGATTTTGGTGTAAGCTGTGGCACTGTCAAGCGGCGAAACAAAATCGCTACTTCAGAACATCTTTAGACGTAAGTTTAATTTTTAGTCAAAAAACCTCCCCAAAACCATGGTCTGAAATAATGTTTTTGTTTCTCCACCAGTCAGTGCCACAGGTTACCCCAAAATCGTAACACAACACACACGTATGTCATACTAATACAGATAGATCCATCTGATGCTGGAGGTTTAGACGTTTACAACGCGTTGTGGATATAATTGAACAGTGACTGATAACAATAAACTTGTTTCATTCATAGGAAAGATCTATTTGTTAGTGCTATTCTGCTTTTTATGTCCTCCTTGCTTCCCCCGATGTGGGTGATTTTAATTTCAAGGTAAAAGAATGCCTGATCACCAGTTCCTCCTTACGTCACACGAATGGCTCGCAAGTGGACATCCAACCACATAAAGGGACATACGGTTCACAAAGTCAACGAAAGAGAACCGATGTGTCAGCCATACGAAATCGTCCAAAGAAACCAAACCGGAGACTGGAGGATCAACCAAATTGTTCAACCGCTGCCCGAACTGGGAAAATGAATCCCGGCATTATGTCTCAGCAGCAGCAGCACTCAGACTCTATAAAGTTAGTTCGAAAGTATCAAAACCGTACCTCCTGACAGTACCGGAATCTATATACCTACGGCTGTTACCCAGAAAACTCTAACTGGGCGTTCTACTAGTTATTTTACTCACCATTCACTGGATTCCGGGCTAGATCAGAGTTCAAAGATTGAGCGGTGCAAGTGAGCTATGAATAACATTCGCACGCATCATTTTTTGAACTCAAGATACTTAATGTACAATTTGCATTAATAATTCGTTGTGCTGCAGTTTTCTTAAATCTGTTTGGCCCTGTGACGAGGCTCCGTGCATCGTGCAAGCAAGCTACCTTGAAACAACTATTTCCGCTCGTAGTGGGTTCTCTTCTTGCCACATTTATACTTGAGGCCAAAGGTATTTTCTGAATACAACAGTCATCAATGGCCCTTTGCTAGAAAATTTACCGGCATTTTCTTTAGGCGACGGCGAGAAGACACAGAAACCTAAATCTATGGTGCCGAACGAATATTAAGAACCAGCGTCCTCTAGCATAAGAGTTCTGCACGTATGTAGCTTCGCACCTGCAAGAGCATCATGCATACTACCTCACCGAGGTGTTTCAGTGAACGTCTCGGGCGATGACATCTTTAGCGAGAAGCAGCACGATTTTCGATACATTTAATGAGAGAAAAAGTTCCACGGCATTACTTCATGTGACCTTGAAGGCCACAGAAGAAATGAACAGTCATGCTGACTTTCGCGTCCTATCTGAAGGAAAACCGTGATCACAGGTACTCCGTGATTGCAGCAGCTGCTGCCAGTAAGGACTCACTCAAAGATGTTTGCGAACAACGTCCAGATGGTTGGCCCCCACTTTTGGGGTAGTGCGTTGACCTCTTGGTGCGCTTGGCAGATGTCTTTACCACCAGTCAGATGGCCTCAGCTGGAAATGTTGACAGCCATTTCGTTACTCAATTACCAAGAATCTGGTACTTTTTTACATAATCAGTTATTCGCCTGATTTCATGCTTTCACCCATCTTATCCTATCGTTGTGCTAATCTTATTATCAATTCGTACGTACAAACACAATGTATAATATGGTTTATGTGTCCTAGTCTTCGTCGACCTCTACTATCTTTCCTCTGTTCTTCTTCTTACGGAGCCAAATTAACTACTGCTGGATGTGTAGCAGATATCCTACTAACCTGCCTCTTCTTCAGCTAAGTGTCTTCCACAGGCGTCTTTTCTCAGTAATTATTTTTAGTACTTACTCATTTCTCACTTAATCTGTCCATTTAATTTGTGACATTCTATGAAAGCACTCCACTCCAAAAGTTTCCACTTCTTCTTTTCCGAATTTCAGGTGGTCTACCCTCGACTTTCGCACAAAGCCGTGCTGGACACATACACGTTCAGACATTCTGAATCTTCTTCCTTATTTTCCTAGCAATATCTGACAAAGGAAGAGTTCTATCCTCGAATGATGCGTTTTTTGGCCTTACTTTGGCCATCAAGAGTAAAATTTATACATGGGAGAATTCTGTCACTCCTTCCGCTATTGGGACGTTCCTAATTTCCATACTGAGCAAGTAATTACTAACTTTTCTGTAAGCCTTCATCATCTTCGTCCTACTTTGTGTATCCAAAAGCCACATTCTGTCATATACGCTGTTCATTCCTTTAAAAAGATCTAAGTCTTCCTCCCATATCGGCCAGGAGAGCTATTCAACTGCGAAACTTCGCATGGGGGCTTGATCTATCACACACGAAGCGCTTTGTTTGTGAATGAGTCTGGTCCTACTATCAAAACAGTTCCACTCTGTCATTTCATTAAAAAGGGAGGCCACTCGTAATTGGTGAGACTAAAATTTCACGGCACTTCTATTACGAATTACACTCGAATAGTTATTTGTCTACTAATTATCATTTGTTCTGTGGGTTATATCTACATGTCTGGACAACTACACTGCTGGCCATTAAAATTGCTACATCAAGAAGAAATGCAGGTGATAAACGGGTATTCATTGGACAAATAAATTGTACTTGAACTGACATGAGATTACATTTTCACGCAATTTGGGTGCATAGATCCTGAGAAATCAGTACCCAGAACAACCACCTCGGGCCGTAATAACGACCTTGATACGCCTGGGCATTGAGTCAAACAGAGCTTGCATGGCGTGTACAGGTACAGCTGCCCATGCAGCTTCAACACGATACCACAGTTCATCAAGAGTAGTGACTGGCGTATTGTGACGAGCCAGTTGCCCGGCCACCATTGACCAGTCGTTTTCAATTGGTGAGAGATCTGGAGAATGTGCTGGCCAGGTCAGTAGTCGAACATTTTCTGTATCAGGAAAGGCCCGTACGGGACCTGCAACATGCGGTCGTGCATTCTCCTGCTGCTGAAATCTAGGGTATCGCAGGTACCGAATGAAGGGAGAAGCCACGGGTCGTAACACATCTGAAATGTAGCGTCCACTGTTCAAAGTGCCGTCAATGCGAACAAGAGTTGACCGAGACGTGTAATCAGTGGCACCCCATACCATCATGCCGGGTGACACGCCAGTGTGGCGAAGACGAATACACGCTTCCAATGTGCGTTCACAGCGATGTCGCCAAACACGGATGCGACCATCATGATGCTGTAAACAGAACCTGGATTCATTCGAAAAAATGACGTTTTGCCATTCGTGCACCCAGGTTCGTCGTTGAGTACACCATCGCAGGCGCTCCTGTCTGTGACGCAGCGTCAAGGGTAACCGCAGCCATGGTCTCCGAGCTGATAGTCCATACTGCTGCAAAGGTCGTCGCACTGTTCGTCCAGATGGTTGTTGTCTTGCAAACGTCCCCATCTGTTGACTCAGGGATCGAGACGTGGCTGCACGATCCATTACAGCCATGCGGATAAGATGCCTGTCATCTCGACTGCTAGTGACACGAGGCCGTTGGGATCCAGCACGGCGTTCCGTATTACCCTTCTGAACCCACCGATTCCATATTCTGCTAACAGTCATTGGATCTTGACCAACGCGAGCAGCAATGTCGCGATACGATGAACCGCAATCGCGATAGGCTACAATCCGACCTTTATCTGAGTCGGAAACGTGATGGTCTCCTACTTACACGAATCAACTACGTTTCACCAGGCAATGCCGGTCAACTGCTGTTTGTGTATGAGAAATCGGTTGGAAACTTTCCTCGTGTCAGCACGTTGTAGGTGTCGCCACCGGCGCCAATCTTGTGTGAATGCCCTGAAAAGCTAATCATTTGCATATCACAGCATCTTATTCCTGTCGGTTAAACTTCGGGTCTGTAACACGTCATCTTCGAGATGTAGCAATTTCAATGGCCAGTAGTGTAATTTCCGAAACAATAGGTGGAATTGTGAAGCATGTGATTTGGACAAAAGGTGTCAGAATATTCTTGAGAAGCGTAGAGGCAATTCATATAACTGACTATTTTATTACTGCCTTCCGTTATTCCAGCTATTTCTCCTCATATCTCCGACAAAGTTTTAGCTCACCCCCAAGTATCACTTGATTACGTCGACCTGATAATGATAATGCTACTGACACTAGTAGTTAAATGAATACCATCACGGTTCAGTTTCTCAGCCATCATTCCCTTTTTTCATTCTCTTGCAATTGGTAAGCTACTAGTGCAAAGATTGGCAGTTGCCTCTCAACACCAAAAAATTTAATGTACGTAAGTAACCGAATGGATTCGATTTCGTTTGACTAAGTGACCAGCCATCAGTCAATGGAGTCAGTCACAAGCTTCAAATATCTGCGAGCTACTGTCCAATGATTTTTAAGGCGGAGCGACAGTAGCAGTAGTAGTAGTAGTAGTAGTAGTAGTAGTAATATCAAATTCCAAACTCAGTATCGTTGGAAGACTCCTGAGTAAGTATAAGTCATGCATGAAAGAGCTTTCTTACAAAATCGTCGTTCCACCAATCCTTCAGTATTTTTCGTCAGTGTGGGACAATTACCATATTTGTGTCGTCTTAAGACGTCGCTCAGCTACGGCGGTTTGAAAAGCAGTGCGAACATAGTGGCGACTGAGACAGAGCGACCCCATGAAGTCGCTGTCAGCGGGAGCGGCGCGACATTAGCGCTGGCGCGACTAGGTGTGCGATGCCCGCTGGACACAGCGGCCAGAACTGCAAGCACGACCGAGCCTGGGACATGAGATGGAACCGTGGAGCACCAGCAAAGCAGCCGGACGGGATGGATTCGACTGGAAGGCTGGGTAGCCGTGGTCTAGTCGGCGGCCGATAAGAAGAGTGTGCTGTCCGCACAGTGAAAGTATGGCAAGCCCCGGCCGGGGTGGCCGAGCGGTTCTAGGCGCTACAGTCTGGAACCGCGTGACTGCTACGGTCGCAGGTTCGAATCCTGCCTCGGGCATGGATGTGTGTGATGTTCTTAGGTTAGTTAGGTTTAAGTAGTTCTAAGTTCTAGGGGACTGATGACCTTAGAAGTTAAGCCCCATAGTGCTCAGAGCCATTTTTATGGCAAGCCCGTAGTTGTTTGTTGACAAGTAGTCTAATCCTGACGGTTCCTGCAGAACCACGAATTGAGGCAGCATCTTGGTTGTGTGAGTGTTTTGTCATCCAGTGCTTCCATCATGTCTGGTGCAAATTGTTAGCTATCTCCCTTATACGACAGATATCGTGCTTGCAGGAATAGCAGGCAGTGCTACTGGTGTGCACATAGGTTCTTAGTCTGTACTACAGTGATTCATTATTAATGCATGGCTGTTAAGCATTCGTAATAGTTTTTTCCTGAATCGGGTAGCCTGTATCATAATCATTTCGACCAGTTATGCAGTAGTAATGAACAACTGGATTACCGGGTGACTGCAATGAAACTCTCCCTATTTAACACGTTGTAACACGGGAACTGATTACCGTACGAGTACCAGACTTGGTAGCATTAATGTCCAGAGTATGGGGTGGATGATTTCCTTGCGCCACAGCCCCACGGCCCAGTTCCAACTACGGCCACCAGGTGCCATGGTCAGCCATCGTGATTCATAGTCTCACACAACTGAATAGTCGTAGTGCACTTGTTGACGTGTCAACATGAACTTCGACAAAAGCAGCAGGCCATTATTGGTGAAGCTCTATTACCAAAACAACAGTAATGCTGCAGCTGCACTTCGAGAATATCGCCGCCTGATGGGATTGTGGAAGGGACCTATTTCTCCACCTGCAGTGCGGAGCACGATGAAGAAGTTCGAATCAACTGGAGAACTGGGCGTCGCTCCGGGAAGAGGCCGACGACCGGTTGCATCACAGATGGTTGATGAAATCCCTGTTGCTACGGCAGACAACGCTGTGAGCGATTCGCGCTCGTCAGGCAGAGCGCGTGCTGCGTCACGACAGTTGAACATCCCGTGGTCCACTGTAAGGAAAGTGCTTCGAACCATTCTCAAATGGTATCCGTACAAGATCCATATCGTACAGCAGCTTGCACCACCGGACTCACAACGACGTGCTGACTTTGCTCTCCAATTTCTCGCAAGGACTGAAGTTGACGAGAGCAGACCCTGGACCATCCTATGCACAGACGAAGTTCATTTTTCTCCGACGGGTGAGCTGAATACACAGAACTGCCGAGTGTAAGGATCATCACTTCCAGTTGCTGTGCATGAAGTTCCTCTGTATGGTGAGCGTCTCACCGTATGGTGCGGCTTCACGGCTACGTTCATCACTGGCCCATTCTTTTTTGAACAGGCTGGAGCTCAAGGACCAAAGACGTGCAGTGTGACTGGCCAGCGTTACCGCAATATGCTTCGCCAGCATGTCATACCCGCCCTACAGGACAGAGACGCGTAGAACTCAACAGTTTTCATGCAAGATGGGGCTCCACAGCACATTGCTCGTGTAGTTCACCTGCTTTTCCGGAAGACATTTGGAAAGAATCTAATTATCAGCGGATCGTTTCCAAATGCTTGGCCGGCACGATCACCTGAACTCACTCCCTGTGATTTCTGGTTGTGGGGCTACTTGAAGGACAGTGTTCACGAGGGAAACTGTCAAACATGTGCTGATCTGAAAAGCAGCATACCAAGAGAAGTAGCCAGCATACCTACGGACATGCTTCGTTCTGTTGTGCAGACTGCACTGCTGTGCTATCAGACTCTTCTGGACACTGATGGGCGCCATATTGAGCGCTTTTGGTAGCAGTAATGGTACCGGTATGTAACGGTATGATGTACCGCAGCAGCAGATAAAGGTGTTTCAATTGAACTAATTCGGCATTATTTCTCTTCCCCACGTCATTGACATTAATGTTACCAAGTTTGGTCCTCGTACGGTAATTAGTGTCCGTGTAATAACGTGTTCAGTAGGGTACGTTAATTATAACCATCCGGTATATTATTGTACATTTTGCCAGGTGGTGTAAATACATCTAAGTAAAGGAAACACTTGACATTTTGATGCCTTAGAGCTAATGTTGTAATTACCTCTCTGGTTCCGTTTGCAATGTGCAAGTTATGAACTTTGCATGTTGCTGTTAATGTTGTTCCCCATAACTCCGTTTTTCTCATTCTGTTGTAGTTTTTAACTGTAACGAAATTTCTTACACCTTGTTATATTTCTGATTTATTGTCATGGTTTTATTTACCAGAGACTGTGGCCACGATTATTCCTCACTGTTATAGTAATACAGCATTTCGTGACCTGCCCATTGTGCAGTCAATTCATTTTTGAATATTGTGTGTGTTTTTAAATTGTTCTCATTGCGTGGTTTGTCCCAGTGTAATTTGATTGAGTTACTTGTTTTTAATATTATGATTAGCATTCGTGATCCCTGTTATTAGATATTGAACGTTAATTAATTGTAATGGTTCTCGCACTTTGCCTTGATTGAGAGGGCATTAGTCTATTAGTGAATACTTGTTGTTATTCACACAACGTATTCTGTAAGGTCTTGGTCGCAAATTAATTTATCGACACGTACTCGTCGTCAAGATTCTGTTTGACCACTAGAACGGATGATCGCCGTATTGTGCACGAATCACACTGTAACCCCTTCACGTCCGTACTTCAGCTCCGAGAAGAAATAATGGACTCCATGCAACATTCTGTGTTATCCAGTACCAATGGTCGGACACCAGCAGCGGCGGGACTAGGCTGCGCCTGCAGTGATGCCGTCACTGGGAAACATCGACTGCTCACGAATGGCATCGCATTGTGTTTAGCGATGAATCGCGGTTCTGCGCTAGCCAGGATGACCATCGTTGGCGAGTACGGCGGCGACTAGGGGGAGGACCCGTTCTCCCGATGTTTTGGAGAGGCACAGCGATGTTACTCCGAGCGTCATGACGTGGAGGACAAGCTGGTAGTGACTGACGTCACAGCTGACACAGACTGAGGGCACACTGATGGCACAAAGGTTTGTCAAAGACATGCTGCGTCCTTACCTCTCATGCAGACGTATCATTTTTCAACAGGACAATGCTCGTCCACACATGGAATGTGTTTCTATGAACAGTCTGCTTGATGTTGACGAACTCCTGTGACCATTAAGATCCCCAGATCTGTCTACGATAAGTCATTTTGGGACCTGCTCGGACGTCAACTTCCTTCCAGTGTCAGTATACAGCATACGAAGGACCAGTTTGAACAGTTGTGGACCAGATTGGCGCAGGAGAGATTACGGCGACATTATGACAACCATCCCAACCTCTTCAGTGAATGCTTCGAGGCCAGGGGGGATGCAACGTCATACTAATGAGTGGGCTCGTAGTGCCAAGTTCATTGAATATTTGACTCTATTTTCTAATCAGTACAGTAACATCTCATACCCTCTCAACCCGTGAAGTTTCATTTTGTTTCTTCCTCTACTTCTGGGTGCTTCGCTTTTGTCTGCCAGTGTATCTCGTAAGTCTATGATAGAAATTTGGGATATGTTTTAACTTGCGGTTTGAAACTAAAATTCTACCCCGGAGACAGCTGTAAGTTCCCGGTCGAAGTTTTTGCAAGTAGGGGCCTCTATGGAGAGCTAGCTCGCTTGGTCACTGCCTAGCTTTTACCCAGCGTGGGTCGAGTAGAGGAGACGACAACGCAGCAATTTCGGCGACAGTACGGTGCAGCAACTCCTACAGCGTTGGGGGTGTTGTGAAGCCGTATTGCGGCATTGGATTCAAGATCACCTGAGCTAACTGATCACCTGACGTGGTCAGGCTGGTAGTGACTGAGGTCCTGGTTGACAGAGACTGAGGGCACACTGAAGCGAGATGTATGTATGTTTGTATCTATCCGAATGTTGTCTGGATATTTGGCGTCCCGTGAAGGCACGCTGAACACCTGTGAAGTCGTTGATCCTAACGTAATTAGAAAAAGAAATGAACCCGCTTGTGTAAGGGTCAGTCAAAGGAAAACAGATGGTTCAAATGGCTCTAAGCACTACGGGACTGAACGTCTGAGGTCATCAGCCCCTACACTTAGAACTACTTAAACCTAACTAACCTAAGGACATCATACACATCCATGCCCTAGGCAGGAGCCGGCCGCGGTGGTCGTGCGGTTCTAGGCGCTTCAGTCCGGAACCGCGAGACTGCTACGGTCGCAGGTTCGAATCCTGCCTCTGGCATGGATGTTTGTGATGTCCTTAGGTTAGTTAGGTTTAAGTAGTTCTAAGTTCTATGGGACTGATGACCTCAGCTGTTAAGTCCCATAGTGCTCAGAGCCATTTGAATCATTTGAACCTAGGCAGGATTCGAACCTGGGGCCGTAGCAACAGCGCGGTTCCGGACTGAAGCGTCTAGAACCGCTCGGCCGCAGCGGCAGGCAAAGGAAAATAAGACAGATAGAAAAAACGTAAGCGAACTGTTTAATATTTCAAAAGTAATCGCCATAACAGTTAATACATTTATCCCACTGTTAGACAAGACGGCCAACACCTTCACGGAAAAGCATTTGCCGTTGCCCACGGAACCATGATCGTACCCAGGCGTGCACTCCTCATCCGAAGCAAATCGACGGCCACGAAGAGCTTTCTTTGGGACTCCAAAAATATGGAAATCGCATGCGGAGAGACTGTGTGGGGGACGAGCAAGAACTTTCCAGTGAAACGTCTGTAACGTAATCGAAACAACCTCGGTAACACGTGTGCCAGCCGACACGAAGGCTTTAACCGTCTTGCCTCGCAGTGGGTAAATGTATTAACAGTTACGGCGATTCCTTTTGAAGTAATAAGCAACTAACTTTTTTTATCGCTTTTCTTTTCGTTTGACTGCCTCTGATATGTGTTTGCCTGTGAAAGATATGCCCCTGTAAAATCGTATGGTTCAATTGAAAACAATGATTCAGTGTCCAATTGATAAGATGAAATCCACCCTTAGTTTCCATCTCCGTTCATGTAGAAGATATAATTTACATCTATACTATTACACAGCGATTGACAGAGGGTTCATACAAAGACGTTCAGACTATTCCTGCATCACTCAACTTCCGAACAGCACATGTAAAAAGTGAACAACATCTTTCCCTGTGGCCTCTGACTAATTTCATCACAACGGTCATAACTCCCTAGGTAGGAGTGACAAAATATTTTGGCATTCGGAAGAGGAAGTTTGTGATTGCAACTTCGTGAAAAAACTCGACGCAACGAAAGTCGCCTTTCTTTTAATGATTGCCGCCCCGTACTCGCTTATTACATAGGCTACGTGACACACCATCCCTGAAACTTCCTGGCAGATTAAAACTGTGTGCCGGACCGAGACTCGAACTCGAGACCTTTGCCTTTCGCGGGCAAGTGCTCTAACATCTGAGCTACCCAAGCATGACTCACGCCCCTTCCTCACAGCTTTACTTCTCCCAGTACCTCGTCTCCGACCTTCCAAACTTTACAGAAGCTCTCCTGCGAACCTTGCAGAACTAGCACTCCTGAAAGAATGAATATTGCGGAGACATGGCTTAGCCACAGCCTAGGGGATGTTTCCAGACGAAATTTTTACTCTGTAGCGGAGTGTGCGCTGATATGAAACTTCCTGGCAGATTAAAACTTTGTTCGAGTCTCGGTCCGGCACACGGTTTTAATCTGCCAGGAAGTTTCATATCAGCGCACATTCCACTGCAGAGTGAAAATCTCATTCACACCATCTCTGTTTGCTGATAATGCAAAACCAGCTGTACTCCTTCGAACTTTCGTGAAGTCCTTTGTGGGTCGTATCTGGTAAGGATCACGTGCCGCGCAACAGTACCGTGTAACAGGACGGACAAGCGTAGTGTGGCCAATCTTTGTAGTAGTTTTACTACACCAACTAACTGTTCTGCGAAGTAAACGCCGTCCTAATTCGTCTTCAGCACATTTTCCCTGTGACGGTTGTAATTTAAGCTGATCGTGATTGTAATCCTTAGGTAAAAAGTGAAATCAAACTAAACTTCTTGAAACAACTGGTATGTCTTCCGCGATAACAAATTTGTGCTGACTTACTTTCTTCGCTCGTGCCATCCGTGAATGAAAAAGGAAAAGATGATATGATACTGTTATACTATGCCCCCTGAACCGAACGTTGAATGTAGAATGTATACAGATGAGTGAGTGGACGTTCTGCCGGGCGAACAGTGGCAGCGGCAGCGGCTGCGGTTGCGGCGCAGCTGCGAGCAGCGAGCGACCAGTGAACTCTGGGGGCGTTCCCACGGCTCACCGGCCGCGGGCGGCGGCGATAGCGGGCCGTTGCTTCTTGCTCGCCCTCCACCAGCTAACAGGCAATTAGACTGCCCGCCTCGGCCGCGGCGGCACGCCTTATCTCGCGGCCATTTGTCCGCGGACGCAATAAATCGCCGCGGGCAGCTCGCACTCTGCCTCCCTCCGCGCACTCGTCAACACGACTCAGTGGGCGTCACCGAGCGTCGTACTGGCTAAGCGGTGACCTCTGACGAGTTTTGCAGTACTCCCACACCAGCCGCCAATACGTGCTATTCCTTCCGCAGCCACAGAATGTGTAACAAACTCCCAGAGAGCTGACGAAGCAGAAAAGCCACATTCGGCCAAATCTCGATATAAGGATGCCAGCACGTCTACAGTTCGGATACCGTAACACCGATGTCCTACCTGTGATTTCGGGGCAACATCTTTGATTAGTCGTCGAAACGTCCTAGGTCCCAGGTTCCAAACGGTCACTGAGCCGTGTGCGGCTCGAGTTCTTGCCGTTCATAACTAGGCATCTTGTAATAGCGGTAGTTACGTCTTGTTTCGTTCTTATGTTAATGGCACCACTGAGTTTGCTAGTAATGTTTATCCGCGAGTGGTAGCAGCAGCGGTTATCAATAGCCAGTACTGTGGTACTATCTTTGGTGCCACGGCTAGTATTTCCGGGTGGTCTTGTGTGTCAGGCAGTTCGGCTTGGGACGGAGCAGCGAGGAGGTCCGCAGCGCAGGGGCAGGCCAGGATCGCTGGCGGCGTGCAGACACTGTCGGGCCGAGGGGCTGAAGTCGACGACCGAAGCCAGGATGTTTGAAGTTGAGTGAACCGTGTCCAGTACTGAAACCTCCACTGTTTGAGATCTCGTTGTTGTTTGCGTGTTGCTGCTCCCAGGGTCGGTGAGACCAACCGCAACAAGTGGAGTCTGACAGGTTGGCGGAAGCTATTAGCCGTCTTCTACTGCCGGCCGAAGTGGCCGTGCGGTTCTAGGCGCTGCAGTCTGGAACCGCGAGACCGCTACGGTCACAGGTTCGAATCCTGCCTCGGGCATGGATGTTTGTGATGTCCTTAGGTTAGTTAGGTTTAACTAGTTCTAAGTTCTAGGGGACTAATGACCTGAGAAGTTGAGTCCCATAGTGCTCAGAGCCATTTGAACCGTCTTCTACTCCTTGATATTAGTTTGGATTTAGTATTATCCTTATTAGTGAAGTGCAAACAGCGGTATTGTCTGCCTTGTGGCCGCTAACGTCCCAGTTACCTGCCCTGGAGGTTAGCGTACTTTACCGCTAGTGTACCTCTCCTCGTGGTGTTGATGCTGTCCGACACGGCGCGTAGTTCGACAGCCTCTTGAACTGTACCGTGCATATGTTTTTGGGAGGTTTACCTTGGTTCTAGTGTTTCCTTCAGCCCTGGGTGTGTTTCTGAAGACGTGGTGCTGTCCGTCTCTTCGCCCTTGCCTAAAAATATTCCATCGTTGTACCGGTGATCGGACGTTAGGCGGATTGGTTAGTCGGTCAGTCGGCGCTTAAGCTACCCCTAGTGTGAGTTGAGATCCTGTTACGTGAGTACAACTCTTGGCTGCGTGTCTCATCGCTTACACAGCTGTAGTCATCTTCCTCAGGTCGACCCAGGTATCCGTGTATCACTCTGTCTGACTTGGATAAGTTGTCATAATTGTTTAAAATTTACCCTAATGTTTTAACACGTTATTGCCTTCCAGACTTGTAATTTCGGCCTTCAGCCGTTAATTGTTTGTAACACTGCTTCTGACCCTCAGCCGACAAATTATTTTCAATTTTCTCTTAATAGGGCCTGCAGCCGTCACTATAGCCTGTTACAGTTTGTTAAGAATGTTTTAAAAAGGTTTTAGTATTTTATCATGTAACTGCCTTCCTTACTTGTAATTGAGCCCTTCAGCCGTTTCAGTATTCTGAAAACTGCTTGTGGTCTCCAGCCCCCAATAATTTTGAATACTTTCCTAATCAGGCGTTCAGCTGTTAATTTTTTGTAACATTGCTTGTGGCATTCAGCCGACAATTAATTTTAATACTGATTTAGTGAAGCCTTCAGCCGTAACGATATCTTGTTACAAGTTATTAAGATTATTAGAAAGGGTTTTAGTATTTTTAAGGTGTAATTGCCCATCTTATTTGTAACTCAGGCCTTCAGCCGTTGTGTATTCTGAAATTGCTGCTGGCCTTCAGTCGGTAATTGTTTGTAACTTTGCTTGTGGCTTTCAGCCGACAAATAGTTTAGTTCTGTCTTGATAAGGCCTCCAGCCGCCACTATAACTTGTTACAAGTTATTAAGATTATTAGAAAGGGTTTTTGGTATTTTTAACGTGTAATTGTCTACCTTATTGGTAATTCAGGCCTTCAGCCGTTGCGTATTTATGAAACTGCTTCTGGCCTTCAGCCGACGAATAATTTTGAACCTCCTTAATCAGGCCTTCAGCCGCTGATTGTGTGTTGCCTTCAGCCGACAATAACTTGCAATTCTTCTAATAAGGCTTTCAGCCGCCAATGTAGTAAAATCTTTTAAAAATGATTGTTGAGAGTTTTGTTTTTTTTAAAATAAAGTTTATATGTTTTCTGTGCAACCAACGGTAACTGATTAGGCCCCGTCCACACCTTTCCTACTTTCCCTAAGTCCCATGTCTCAGTCACCGAAAGCAGCCACTGTTTAAATTCTAAATATAACTCATCAGCAGTGTCGGCCGAAAATCCCTGGTATACAGAGTCACACTCGTTCTGCCAGGGACCTTTTAAAACAGAGTACAAGGGCGGAAAGAGTTTCAGAGCACCCTCTACCCCTCAGCGTCGAAACGGCCCTAAAGGGCGGAAAAATCAGGGATAATCAACAGGATGAGAATGCAGAAGACACTGGATACCACTGCATTAAAGACACACAATATGTATACACAGAGCATCAGGAACTAAAGGAAAAAAATGTTTTATGGTAGTCCCCCTTTCGTATCTCCAGAAGACAACTACCGAGATGAGGACGGGGTAACAATAAGAAAAATAACCACTTACAGGAGCATAGAATATCAGAAGTCTGATCGTAGTATGGAAACTCGAAAAAGTGAAATGGGAAATGAAGAAGCTCAGTCTGGATATAACGGAGGTCGGTGCAGTGAATTGAATAAATATATCTGTCAGACGAATATAGGGTAATATTAGCAGCAGCAGAAAATCACACAACGCGCGTACAATTCGTTATGACTAGGTAGGTGGGGCAGAGAATGAGTCACTGGTGAACAGTTCAGTGATAGGGTTGTTCTTTTCAGAATCAACTACAAACCAAGGCCATAACAGAAGTTGAAGTATACGTGGTGACGTCACAAGCAGAAGATGAGACTGACAAGGTATATGACGGTACTGAAAGGCAGTATGTACAGAGAGATAATAATTAAATAGTCATGGATGAGTTGAATGCAGTAGTCGTGGAAGGAATAGAAAGCATGGTTACGGTAGAATAGGGCCTTGATAGTAGGAGTAAAAGAGGCGAAAGACTATTTGAGTTCTGCAATAAATTTCACTTAGTAACAGCGAATATGTTGTTTAAAAATCACTAAAGCGGATTTGGAAAAGGACGTGAGACACAGGAACATTTCCGCTGGACTACGTCACGGTCAGATAATGATACAGAAGTCAGATATTAGATTGTGAGAGGCACTCAGGCAGAGGTATAGACTCGGATCACAATTCAGTAATGAGCACGCTGAAGTTTCAGAGAAGCATCCGGAACAATCTATGTTCAAAGAAGTAGGACACTAAAGTACTGTGAATAATGTGATGTGTCTGAAGTTCTCTGAGGCTGTCGATACTGTGATAATCAAGAGAAATGGATAACTCTGGAATCGGTAAGGAAGTAAGATACGGGTAACAGAAGAATTACTTCAATTAATGGATGACGAAAGTACAAACACGTTCGGGGAAATTCAAGATCGCTGTTATATAAGTGACTTAGGAATGTAATAATTAGGAAACGCAGGATTGTCATGGCGAAACGGATTCAACAGAAAAGTGAATAAATAGAAAAAGAAATGGTCGTCGGATGGGTAGATTCAGCATGTAGAAAAGTCCAAATAGTTTCCGGTGAAATTAAAGGCAAGAGCTTCAACTTTAAGAGTGCAATGGGAGTTCCACTGTTGAGCACAGTGGAGAGAGCGGATTGGTGGGAAGAGTGCGCTGACAGTCTCTATGAGCAGGTCTCCTCTGATGACAAAGTTGAGGAAGAAAAGGTAGTCAATACTGAATACATGGGTGATCCACTATTATAGTTCAAGAGTACTGTGGAAGAGTTTGCGACAAAGTAAGGCAGAAAGAATGGATAACATTCCTTCGGAATTTCTGATAGTATTTGGGTAAGCGACCATTTAAGTTTTTTTGTAGAATATATGAGTTTGAAGATACACCATCAGAGTTTCGAGAAAAATGTCACCTCGAGTACAGTAGGTCACATATGTGGAAAAAGAAAATTGAAGATCTGTTAGAAGATGATCAGTTGGCTTTCGACATGGATAAAAGTACCAGAGCGGCAGTTCTGACGTAACAACCGATGATGAAAGCCAAACAAGAAAAATGAAGACAAAGTCACAGGAGTTGTTGCCTTGGAAAAATGTTCGACGATTCAAAATATTACACGATGTCCGAAATCTTCAGTAAAACAGGGGTAAGGAAAAAAGGTGTAAGTGACAGGAAAAGACGGTAATATTATACACTAAATACAAGAACCATGAGGGAACAATTACAATATAAGACCAAAGACGCAGTACTCTGATTAAAAAGGGGTGTAAGACAGGGATATAGTCTAACACCTCTACTGGTGAGTCTGTACATTACAATGTCGAAATAAAAGAAAGAAGCAGCATTCGGATTAAGATTCAAGAGCAAATTATATCAATGATAAGGTCCGCCTATGACATTGCTGTGCTCAGTGAAAGTGAGGCAGAATTGCAGAACCTGTTAAATTGAATGAAGAATCTAATGATCAGACACACTAGACTGAGCGTAAAACGAATAAATGTGAATGTAACGAAGGGTAGCACAAATATGATTACCAATAAACTAAACATTAGAATCTGGGATCATGAAGTAAGTAAAAGAAATCTTCTACCTTGGAACTAAATTAACATATGAGAAGGAAGCAAGGAGGGTATCAAAAGCAGACTATCACAAGGAAAGAAGGATTTTCTGGTCAAGGCGAGTCAAACATCGGCTTTAATTTGAAAAGGAAAATTCTGAGTTTGCACCTTTGAGTCACAGCATTGTATGGTACTAAATCATGGACTCTGGGGAAAAAGAGAAAAGAAGAAAATCACAATGTTTAAGACGTAGTACTATAGAAAGATCTTGAAAACTAAGTTGAATGATGAGGAATGGGGAGGATCTTCGACGGGGAAATGTATGGAAAATATTGACAAGAAGAAGAGACTGAGTTATATGACATGCTCTAAGACATTAGGTACTAGAGGTGGCTGTAGAAGATAAACACCGTAGGGGGAGACAGCGATTAGAATACATTCAATAAATAAATAATTGAGGGCTTAGGGAAATGCTACCGGAGATGAAGAGGTTCAGCAACAGAAGAAATGGTAATCGATGATGTTGCAAGTATCATTGACTGGTTTTCTGTGAATGGTGTCACTCTCAATTTTAAAAAGACACCTTATATTACGTTATGCGTATCTGCAGTATGTGTAACACATAGTTGGTAAATAACAGCGTGGAAACCAATATTCTTAAGTTTCCATACTGATAACATTTTAGACTGGAATAAGCACATTTTGGAACTGCTAAAACAACTTAGTTCAGCCACACTTGCACTCGAAATCACTGAAAATCTTGGGGAGAGAAAAGTCAGTAAATTGACGAATTTTTGCATATTTTCATTCAGTAATACCACATGGAAAAATTTTATTGGGTAAATCATTTTTGAGAAAGGAAGTCTTTATTGTTCAAAAACGTATTGTAGAAATAGTATATAGTGCTCATCCACGATCATCTTGTAGACATCTGTTTAGGGAGCTAGGCGCTACGACTACCGCTTCACAGCATATTTATTCTTTAATGAAGCTTGTTGTAAATAATCTACTGCAGATCAAAAGGAACAATCATGCACATCATTACAATAATAGAAGAAAAAATTGCATTTATTACTCCCCGTTATGAGCGTTTTTAGAATAAAAAGGGTTGCACAATCCTGCAACCAAAATCTTCGTTCACTTACCCACTGAAATAAAATGTCGGACAGACAGAAAACAGAGCAAGGTGGCGTAGTGGTTACCACATTGGACTCGCATTCCTGAGGACGGCGGTTCAATCCCTCGTCCGGCCATCCTGATTTAGGTTTTCCGTGATTGCCCTAAATTGCTTCAGGCAAACGCACGGATGGTTCCTTCGAAAGGGCACAGCCGACTTCCTTCCCCATCCTTGCCTACTCCGATGAGACCGATGACCTCGCTGTTTGGTCTCTTCCACCAAATCAGCCCCCCCTCTACAGACGGAAAATAGAATCTGAAAACAAACTAAAACTGGTGACGGGTTATAACAAATTTTGGCAAATATAACAATTCTTGTGCATTTCATAGTGTATTGAAGATGTCTTAATAGATATCTGAAAGCTTTGGAGCACCAAGCATTGAAGTGTTTATATATTTTTGGGTTGATTAAATATATATTTCTGATATAGGGCCTTACTATGTATTTCTCAATGAAAATCATTCCCATTTCCAATCTCATACTTGTGATCTTGATTTTTTTATTGCTAAGAATTCCATGTGTGTCATAAAATAAAACACAAATTCATAATTCTATATACTCCTTGAGGAGTTATACATTAAATACTTAAAAATGTTGCTGCATAATCCCCTCTTTGTAATCGCTTTCATTGTTGCTCCTTTTTTAAGTATAAATGAATGTCTTGCAAAATCTGCATTTCCCTGAAATGGCAAATCATTGTGGAACAGCTTATCACATCTGTGTAGGAATCGTATAGTGCTGTTACAATAGATCCTGAATATTTTTAATATGTAACAACATTTACAGAATCCTTCGTTCAATAGTTAAACATAATTTTCTCATCTTAAATGATCATCAAACTAAAGGCTGAGGAACTTTGCGTGTGGCATTTTTACAGTGCTATATCTAGCACTGTATTGCTTGTGATTATTGTGCTTATGTGTTTAAAGCTCGGGGATCTTGCTTCCTTCTTATTTACCAACATATAATCTTGCGTCATTTGATAAAAAAGGGCCATTATCATCTGTGAAAAAGACTGATTCTGCTGCTGATAAGTGGAATCGTAACAAGCTGTAAAAATTAAAACTTACAGTGGACCTAACATAGAGTTTTATGTACTCAAAAAACAGCTGTCTCATACACTGAAAAGAAATACTTATTTTCATGGCATAGCTCTATTTGCGTGGGAAATACAGGTTCATTCACGTATCAGCAACTCCACTAATACCATATCTGTATAATTTTCAAAGCAGCAAATCGTGATTGATCATATCAAAAGGTTTAGATACGTCTAAAAACAACCTTGGTTCAATTAATCATGTTCTGTCTCATTACATACTTGTTTCAAAGCACCAATGATTGCTGGTTCGTAGATTTTCTTTTACTCATATTGTTTTAGTTCCAGAAATGTTTGATTTTTATTCAAAAAGGTAGTTATTATCTCATTTATCATCGATCATTATTATATAAAAGCGGTTCTTAGGTTCGTTGGGAATGTTTATGTACTAGGTGAAACTTTCATGATATGAGTTAAAATATTCTTATCCACTCTTTTCTTATGTTAAGTCTCCGCGACTGAAACGAAATTATTAATGGGTAATGTGGTTTATTCGAGTTTCTTCGTATGCGTGTAGAGTGATAAAACTCGTTTCTGCCTTTAATCAGCTACTCTCACATCAGCTTCAGCTCTCAAGAATACGGAAGTCATTCTAAGAACTAGAGTGAGCAGTTCGGAGATGGCCTGGTATTTGGGGAGCCTCGTGGGCAAAAGATGATTCAGAAAGAACTAATTGCTTTTTAACGATCCTGTCATTCATGTTATCAGCTGAGGCGTTGAACTACTAGCCTGCGTAGGTGATCGGACCATAATTTGCTTCTGACTTTAAAGATAGTGCAGCTATTTTGTGTGTTCGAGCTGTGTTGAGGAATAGCTAAAGGTCGTTTAGGGAGTGCATACGAGGGAGGCGCAACAAAAATAAATGACTCGCCATATATATATTTACAGTAGATATGATAGTAAAGAAATCAGGCAAAGGAAAGTATCATCACTCCCAGATTATGTACCTTATTCTCTGAAAGTCGTCAGATAAATAGTTTGGAACCAAGGTGGCAGTAAATTACGTCAGGCAGCAATTTGTTGATTAAGTATTTACTAATTCCGGTTTTGTTTGCATTATGTCCCAACTGGACTGACGTTAACTTCAATAAATATTGGTCATACTTCTTTTTATTACGTTTTGGCTCCAAGATCTGATGCTGGTGGTTTTATTTTGATTTCATTTTGCAGCCAGGTCAAGGTGATCTATGTCTGGAGCGAATAGAGTGGCAGACTGGAACTTGCGAGGCCCCTGCCCCAAAATGATGATAAGCCAGTCTATCACCGATGGATAATATTTCACAGCTGAAATTTCTGATTAACGATTGTTGCAGACGGTATGTGGATGTCATTATGCGACTGCTCTGATACTAAGCTTCATCACAACCAATCTCGCTTATTTTTCTGGGTCGTGGTGGCCGAATCTCATAGACTCAAAACGTTTTTCTGGTAAGTGCAAACAATTATTTGTCAGACATCATGTATGAGAAATTCAATTCACTACGCCAAATACGATATCGACAAGAAAAAAGTAATGATTACATTACGTCTGAAACTATTACGTACGCGCTAAGATGCTGACAAATCTGCACTTGGTGTGTTTTCAGAGTGTTTCATTTCATATGAGCTTTAGCCGCCTCACGTCAACGATGGAACGCAGATATTCGTTTCCAAATGCTCGAAGATACTGCTTTATTTACTTGCTGTCCCTCGACCAAACTGCGAGGTCATCGGTCCCATCGGATAAGGGATGGATGGGGGAAGCGAGGCGGCCTTGTCCTTTCAAAGGAACCATCCCGGAAATTGTCTCAGGCGATTTAGGGAAGACAAAGAGAACCTAGATCAGGATGGCTGGACGCTGGTTTGAACCGTCGTTCAAAAATGGTTCAAATGGCTCTGAGCACTATGGGACTTAACATCTTAGGCCAGCAGTCCCCTAGAACTTAGAACTACTTAAACCTAACTAACCTAAGGACATCGCACACATCCATGCCCGAGGCAGGATGCGAACCTGCGACCGTGGCGGTCGTGCGGTTCCAGACTGAAGCGCCTAGAACCGCTAGGCCACAACGGCCGGCTGAACCGTCGTCCTCCCGAAAGCGAGTCCAGTGTGCTAACCACTGCGCCACCTCGCCCCGTAAGAAAAGTGTAGCTTTCATATTATTTACAAGATCCTGAACTTCAGTTTCTGCTCGTTGTCCTCGGTCTCCTGACTGCTCTTAGATCTGTCAAGGCTTCACTGTCCTGACGCTACTACGTTAATGAAAAGACTGTCTTCACTTTGACTATTGCCTCCGCCGGCCGGAGTGGCCGTGCGGTTCTAGGCGCTACAGTCTGGAGCCGAGCGACCGCTACGGTCGCAGGTTCGAATCCTGCCTCGGGCATGGATGTGTGTGTTGTCCTTAATTAGGTTTAATTAGTTCTAAGTTCTAGGCGACTGATGACCTCTGAAGTTAAGTCGCATAGTGGTCAGGGCCATTTGAACCATTTTGAACTATCGCCTCCGCCCCTTTGTTGTTCATTCGTTATGTTTCGGCCTTACTAGTGACAGCTATAAGACATGCTGTTTCGTCTTCTCTGGAGAATTATGATTTAAAATTTCAGTACACTACTTTTTTAACATTTGGCATTGTAAAAAATTGACGCTAATATTTCCAAATGTTGGGCATAATTGTAACGGATGCTGATGTCCTTAACTGTATGTAAAGAATCTGTAGATTCAGCCTAAGCCAGAGACTAATGTAAAGTAAATAGTGATTTTGCGAAAGTGAAAGTGTATAAAAAATAAATAATCATAAAGAGGACTAAAGCTGTTTTTTCGATGGGAAACATAACGGCCTCTGTGTTTCGAGCCACACTGGCTGCACTAATGACAGTTTGGAAAGAATTAAACAGAGATCCGCTCTCACAATGTAACATTAATGAACAATGATCACAGTGAGTTGTAGTAGAGGCGAACTAAGGTAGCAATCAAATAAGATGTTCTAGCACCAAAAGTGTGCACCTACATATATCGAACGTTGGGACGCCAGATGTCCATGTACTCGTCTTCGAAACAGTAAATTCCAGATATGACAAAATGTGAATTTTGGCTGCTTCATAACCTCTCTTGGAGGAATAGAAATTTCTCTGACTAAGGGAAATACTCCACAAAGTCCTAATCGTCGGGATTGTCCTCAAGCAGGAAGTAGTTTTTCTCTTTATTCGAACAAATTCCTGCTTAACACTACCAGAGGCAATCCTGAATATGTACAAGAGACGAACGACCTACAAATGTATCACTTAGGTGATAGACTTGTGACGTTACAAGCAGTAGTTCATATACGCACATTTGTCAAAGAGCATAAGGTATAGTAAGCTGCCGCACGGTCCGAGGGGCCGCAGCAGGCCGAGAGATGAGATGAGTAGTTTCCTGCCGAGCCAGTGATCGGTGTCGCCTAGATATCCACATCTCGGGAGGCGGTGACACAGAGCCACTCCGTGGTTACGGCCGCTAAGCAGCGTGGCGAGATTCTGCGTCGAAAACTGATTGGTCTCTTATGGGTGGTTAGGCTTATTTTTCACTGCTGTTTCGTTTTTGCAGCCCAAACGACTGAACACCGCTTCTCCGTGGCGGTAGCAGTCAGCACGGTCCATGGCGGTGTGTCGCTGCTGGACTACAGCTTACTCCTCGTGTTTTACCCTCTCTTTTAGTAAACATCGATTGGAAGGAATATCACACGACGCGAATTTGGGACCGCTCATTTTGTTTGTAACGGGAAGCTAGCCGTCGCTTTTCGTCGGCGCAGGACGTTGCATGGAAGACGGGATGAACAGGATTTGTTTGGGTTGACTCCAGCTACACGTTGCAAAATATAAACTGCAAATATCTGCCGAAATACGAGAAAAAATGAGCTGTGCCTGATAACCCTTAAGACGGCCGCTGTGGCCGAGCGGTTCTAGGTGCTTCAGTCCGGAACCGCGCTGCTGCTACAGTCGCAGGTTTGAATCCTGCTTCGGGCATGGATGTGTGTGATGTCCTTAGGTTAGTTAGGTTTAAGTAGTTCTAAGTCTAGGGAGCTCAGATGTTAAGTCCCATGGTGCTTGGAGCCGTTTGAACCATTTGATAACCCATAGAAAAGACATTTTGTATTGGTAAGAAACAGTCTGAAAAGCTAGTAAGTGTGTTGCAGGGTAGATTCTGCCGATAAATAATTATTAAGAAAGAAATTTGTTACGCTGCGCCGATTTAATTAGTATTGAAGTTAGTCCATGAGGCCGTTGCGCGCGCAAATTCAACGAAAGCCACAAACGCGCTGCAGCTGCGTACGACACACTGTATGACATATCTTGGAATCTGTTACAGAATGAGTACATTAGTCGCAACACAAAAGAGTCTAAGTAATAATTTTTTTTTTTTTTCGAGAAGTTATGTCCGAATGCCGCCATGAACTGTTTGCCTTACTATCCCAATTTACTTATGTGTATTTAACGTGATATTTGATAATACAGTGACTTAAGAATGTCAGTTGATTGGAGCGGTACTGGAGGGGTATGAAGAATGGTTGTGATCTTGACTAGGTTCCTGCAGTTCCGATTTGTAGAGTAAAACAGTCATCTAAAGAAATGATTTCAGCTATTTATAAAATTAATCTGCGGGCTAATGGGATCGAAATGACGTTTAAAGACATGTTTTATTTGTTTCAAGTGGAGGATGTTGAGAGTTTCTAAGTAAATTCGAATGGCGGTCTCGAACTTAAGAGGGACCAAGCGGAAGTGGTAGGGGTGGTCTTTGAGTCACAGTTCTTGACAGGGCAAGGTGGTGACGTGTGTTCCGGCCTATGAGCCGTGTGTTTAAGTGTTTTGCAGAAAGTTTTGATTTAATCGTTTTGTGTGACTGTAAATTTGGGAGTATTCACCGGGTATATACATTTGTTACTGAACTCTATCTAAAGAATCAGTTTTTGCTAATAGACTTGAGTGAATGGGTTAAATGTTAGTAATTTGTTCATACTGATTATTTGACGCATGCATAATGCCTTAGCCATACGTTAGTCCTTGCCTGTGTATGCTCTGCTGTGACAATTTTTTCTGATTTCATTTATTGCGTGCGTGTAGTACTGCCCCGTGAAGGGCCACCATTCTAAGTGAAATTGCGTCTTCTGTGAATAAACGAACAGCGAAATATAACTGTGTGCGTAACCTATATTAATATCCTGGGGAATCATAACTTTTAATTCTCTTTTTGTTTGATCATTTTATTTACTTAGACCTCCCAAATAATTATTAGAAGCTTTCATACGGGCACAGTGCAGCAGCGGACAAACAAAACCCCTACATTTGCAGTCGAAACACTGAATTAATAAATGATTGTACGCTCGCCCTCCAGTGGCTGGGTACTAACAATTTACGTTTATCGGACAAGTTATTTCACTTCATAATTTTACTACCATAAACTACCCATGTACATTGCTGACTGTGCCCCAACATGTCTACATCTCATCCGCGAATTTTTGTCTGAACCTGCTCCTTGCATCTTGAGATGCCCAGTGTTCCTTCAGTGTCGATTTTTTAGCCAAATAACGACAAATCACTGGAAGAATACTAGACACCTCAACCGCCCGAGACGGATTCAGATGAAACAACTTAAATGATATGCAGACCTGCTGGAGGATAGCATGTGAGCCCGGTTAATCGGAAAACATTGTAAAGTTAATGTTGCCTATCAAAGCATCAGCTCATATTATCTTTAATTTTTCACCTCTTTCTCATAAACTTCCTGAAGGCATTTTCTTTCGCCTTTACACAAACGGCCCTCGGGAACATCAGGTTAACATGACGCGGAAAGCTGTCTCTGTATGTTTGTACAGTTCATGCATGAATAAACCATGTACCAGATTTTATGCAACCCCAATACACTTGTTAACGTGAACGAAATCTGAATTGCCAATTTTTTGTACAGAGTGAATTTTGACAAAGTAGTTTAACTTTCTATTAGTTTTGTTAAACACTGTAATGTATATCAGCAAAAATGTTCTTTGTTAGTATCATCATCTTTAATAATTATTTCTGTTGGAAGAACTTTTGATGACTGAGCTTTACAATAGCATGAAAGAGAACGACTTACAAGAAGCACCTCACCTACTACTGGTAACAGCGGATGTCGAAAAGGAGAGCAAAATTTTTCAAACGCCACAGACCCTCCTAAGCTATTTGAGGTAACAAATGGAAACCTGAGGCACAATAGCCGACGAAAAGTCGACTACGTGGGTTCAAAATCGGAAAGAGGTAAAAGCAACTACGTCAGATTCGTTAATTTGGGGTAGGTTCAAAATGGTTCAAATGGCTGTGAGCGTTATGGGACTTAAGTTCTGAGGTCATCAGTCCCCTAGAACTTAGAACTACTTAAACATAACTAACCTAAGGACAACACACACATCCATGCTCGAGGAAGGATTCGAACCTGCGGCCGTAGCGGTCGCGCGGTTCCAGACTGCGGCGCCTAGAACCGCTCGGTCACTCTGTCCGGCAATTTGGGGTAGGCATGTGCATTTTGGTTTCATCCTTTTTGTTGCTATATACACTGCCTGAAAAGAGGATGAAGCCCAGAAGAAGACCGAAGAAACGAAATGAAAGTACGCAGGTTGAGAGAGTGTGTGCAATGTTATTTCGGTTATTATAACATCGAGTCAAATTAACAAGGAACAAACAAAGAAAGACCCAACGGTACCGACCGTCCGCCGTGTCATGCTAAACCCATAGGCGTGACCAGATACGGGTACGGAGGGGCACGTGGTCAACACCCCGCTCTTCTGGTCGTTGTCAGTTTCCATGACCGGCGCCGCTACTTATCAGTCAAGTGACTCCTCAATTGGCCTCACAAGGGCTGAGTGGACCCCGCTTATCAACAGCACTTGGCTGACCCAGACAGTGACCCATCCAACTGTTAACCAAACCCCAACAGCGCTTATATTCGGTGATCTGCCGGGAACCGGTGATACCACTGCGGCAAGCCCCTTGGCAAATTTACAAAGAACTTGGGCGTATTAGCCCACTTAGCGTTGCACCCCGCTCTGGCCTGGACGCAAACACTGATTCGATTGGGTGGCGTTTCATAAGGCCTTTGCATTCTCTCCTGGGGCTAGTTGGGCAACAACAACTGTACTCTGATGTCATGGATACTGGAATTGGGACAGAGTTGATGTCTGTATTGGCCCCACGCATGTTCTATCGGGGACAGATCCGGTGTTTGCTGGACGCGAGAATATCTCAACTTCACGAACACAGTTCATAGAGACACGTTCCATATGCAGACGAGCATTGTTCTGCAGGCAAATAGCACTATTATAGTGTCGCATGAGAGGTAACACACGAAGATACAGGATGTCCAAGAGACACCATTGTGTCGTTAGAGCGGTCCCTCAATCAGTATCAGCTGTGACTTGAAGTCATACACGATGACTCCCCACACCATGCCTACCCAAATCACTGGAAGCATGGGCGCTGTCCCGTAGTCGCCGCCATATTCACCGACAATGGTCATCCGAGATAGTGCAGAAAGCGATTCGTCAGCAGTCCATTCTTCCCAGCCACAGAACCACTTCAAACGCCGCAGTTTGTCTTGTGGTCTTAACGGCAACCTAAGCATGCCATAGTCCGGCTAGTCTCTGACCAATGATGCGAGATGACACAGAATGTTGCAGGGAGTCCATTACTAGTTCTCGGATGGCAGGCGGAAATGTGAAGGGATTACGATATGCCTGAGGAACAACATGGCGACCCTCCTTTGTTGTAGTTAGATGCGATCGACCAGCCGAGTACGTCTGTTCTCACGTTGCATGCTGTCCAACATAGGGACACTATCACATACGAGTGACCCAAAAATCTGGATATTGCACGATTCGAGCAGCTGGACAAATGGAGACCCACAATGAGAACTCTTTCAAACTGTCAGGTGCTGATAATGCTACCTCACAAAAGTACGCAGCATCTCTGTGTCCTTCACAGTCATCACTTAACATCTGACGCTCCTCACTCCTCTTGTATATGCGATCAGGCTCGGTAACAACACTAAACACAAACATCACTAATGTACTATGATGGCTGTTCTAGTAGTTACAGAGAATTTGAACTATAATCGTTTACATACCCACTGGTGGTGAGTACGTTTCCTAATTTACATTGACATACGATCAAGTCTTCTGGATGGTTCACTTTTTTGTAACATAATGTATGTTATTTTTTCCTAATAGCAACACTAACATGTATCAAAACAAATACACTGAATCCAAGATATTTCAGACAAGAAAAGAAGCTTTATAAATGTGGCGCTACAGGAGAGTGCTCAAGATTAGGCATGTAGTTTGTGTAGCTAATGAGGAGGTACTGAATGCAAGGATAGTCTACCGCACAGATATGCATTAAACCAGTCGACGGAATGAAGACCACAAATTTATTTGAAATAGAGAATGTAGAGCGAAAGGAAAGGCATCGGTAGGAATTCGTGAGTTCCAGCCGTACACGGCACTATAGTAACTCAAGAGCGAAGCTGAAAATTTGCGACGGATCGGGACTCGAATCCGAATTTAACGCTTCTCGCATCTTAAGAGCTTCTTTAATGTTTTATTTCATATTTTGTCCCGGTCCGGATCTCAAAATTATCGTGAGAGTGGTCGCCTTACCTTTTTTTTGCGAACGATCGCCTTAATAGCTTTTCTTTATTTTCCCCACTTTTTTTTGTTTTGTTTTTTGTTAAGGAAGTAGAGCAGTCAGCTTCAGGCCGGTGGAGACAAGATGGCAGGGGTCAAAACGCGCGGCCTGTCCACGAACCAATCACTCGGTGTTTTATGTGCAGCAAGGCTTGTTAAACAAATCATCTTTATTCGAACAATTGTGTCTAGGGGCAAAGTAAGTAACAAAACAACAAAACCTAAATTAAAGAATATATACAACGTCAAAGCTGCCCTTCCGTCGGGGCCGACATTATACATTAAACCCGGTGCTACCAGCGATCAGCACGTCCAACCCGTCATTGGGGCCGGGCATGTTTTCACAAGAAAAGGGTCCATGTGGTTCTGTCATTTTTTCCGGCCCGTTTCATAAAATTGGCATGCACGTAAGGTTAAATCCTCATTCCCGACTCGCCCCATCTGTGGGGAGGGTCCAACCGAGGTAATTAGCAGAGTATTGGCGCTAGCATGGGTAGCTTCAGAGACGAGAGAATCGTTCCAGTGCCCAGCGTCCAAAAATCGAGGAAGTGTTCGTTGACAGTTCCGGTAAAGATTCGATATCGTCAAACTCTTGTTCCACTTCTTATCTGGGAATAGAAGGGATGTCAGAGTCACTGCTGTTGGCTCGTTCGCCGAATAAAGGTCAACATCTGTCTCGTGAATCTTCATACCTCCACGGTAGACCCCCATTCCAAACGCGTTCATCTGGAGACATAAAGGACAATCTGCCGTACGTATGAAATTGAGACTCTGGCGATTCGTATATTTGTGCTTTACCGCCAAATACCAGGCTACGCAGGCGTCCGAAACGAGAAGATCACCGTGCACTGAATGTCAGACCACCGGCCAAATAACCGAGGGTTGACGGCTTTCGATCGGATTTTGGGCATAGTTTCGCATCGGTTGGCAGCAAACATCACAGGCTCTCTGCAGCCGTTCACTCAGCAGGTCGGCGTTGATGTATCTCAAATCTACAAAAAACTCCTTAAGGTGGGATAGTGTCGGCACATATTTGCCACTGCAATTTCTGATTCTTGAGAGGCGAGGGCCAGATCTTCGATCAGAATTTCCGTGAAGCTGTGAGAGTCCAAATCAGTGTGCCGACACGTAAAGCAGATGCTCTAATCCGCTCATTGACCATTCCGAGACTACCCTCTGAGTGTATTGTATCGTACTTTGATGATCATTCCCTCTCTGGCGAAGTAACCAAAGACTGCCTGTAAACTGAATGCAGTCATCTTCGGTATGAGGAGTACTGTAGCCAGATGGGGTATCCAGGAGACCACATAGATTGTTGGTATGTCACCCATTGGACCATGTTCAAAGATCGCAGCAAGCTGCTACGGACATCCATATGTATGTCTTGCTGGAGACGAGTATAGGTGAGGTGCGCCGTCCATCGTCTGTTATGCCTAAAGATAAAAAAAAAGAAATTGATCATACCCAGGAATGGGTCTGGGGCCAAGTCCCGTCCAGGAGGCCACTGCCGATGACCATCGCCCCAGACTTCTGCGCGTTCACGCGGCTTCCAGCTATGGCTCCATATTAGGCAATCCAGTCCAGTCATCTTTGGTCTTCGTCTGGTGTACGCACTAAAAACAATAGATAGTCCGTATATCTGTGGCAGGTGAAGTTATGGTCTCTCAACGTAAGTCCCTGCAGGATGCATCACAATCTGTGTAAACAGTGGCTCCATGACAATGGTTTACTTAACCACTGACAGGGACCAAGCTTGCCTCACATAGTCGGTGATAGTGAATGTGCCCACTGTATGTCTGTTGACAGTAACCTGTGAAGTCACTCCATGCAGAAGGCGCATGACAGTGTTAATGAAGGACTGGGGGAAAGCCAGATGCTGTAGCATCTTCCCGAGATAGCTGTGACATACCCTATCGAAAACATGATAAAAGTCCACCGACACTAAATCTCCATGCACACAACATACCCCAGCCAGTGCAACGATAATGCAGTAATCACTGAGTGCATTTGGATGTTGCTGTTACCGCCGAGACACATTTAGTCTGTAGGGAAGAATTGGGCCAGGACACCTTAAATGTGGGCGGCGTTCATCCTCGTTAAGATCTTGAAATCATTGTTGAGCAGCATAAGAGGGCGGTAATGGTAAACTCCCTTTCCAGCAGACAGCTCGGGGACTGTTATAAGCATTCTGTTGACAAAGACAGGTGACATTTGCACTGCATGGTTCATAAGTTCTTGGTACATTGTAACCAATCAGGACATCATAACATCATGGAATGTATGATAAAACTCTATCGATAGACCATTTGGGGTCGGCAGTTTGTTGGACACCCCTTGCGGAAGGCGTCAGCCACGTCCTCCTTCTTTATGGGGGTCTGTGAGGGTCAACACTGCATCTCCATCGAGCGCCCAATGCAACAACTGGAGGTCTTCATCTGTCTCTGGAGATCTGTGGTCGTCTTTTGCTTCGAACAGACAGTACTGATCCAAGAAAGCGTCGGCAATATCCTTTTGGGCCAGTAGGCGCCGACCACCTGGGATATCCAGCACGGGAATCAATGCACTTCGATATACGCAATTCAGAATGTGAGGTACAGCTAGCAGTTCACCTACAATGCAGTCCAGACTATGTGCATGCACAAGCATGCCTACGAGACAGTGTCGTGTAAGCACAGAAATCTTTGTTTGCAAATGTCGAAACACAACCTGACGTCCTGGAGATGGCGGTTGGCTGGATGTCTCCCACAGCAGCATAAAATGATATTCCATGGTATGCCGTTGCCAACACTTAGCCTCTCAACCACAATACATCATCGCGCGCTGCAGAGCAGATATTACGCAATCGAGCCACTGTCGGATCGTGGAAGGAAATTCGGATGCCGCCTCTCAGGCGGCTTTCATATCTCCACTGTCTTCTGCCAGCAATCTGGAGCCTCGAGGAGCATGACATTCATCTTACACAATCTCCTGTTCCACCACATCCTCTTTCTTGGGAGAGAGATGGTGAAAAGATAGGCATCGTAACCAGCAAAGGCTGTCAGCCATATCTCAGCATCAAGCGTCCCTGGGAGACATAGACCCATTCAAAGAAACCCGCCGAATGCTTGCCAAATGTCCAGTAACGTATGTGTATCCCTGTCTGCAGCTGTGAATATTCCACCAGATATCGAAGAGGCAAAGGTTTCGTACCAGCTATTGCAGATCCCTGCGTGTGCTAAATAGTGACATTTGATCTTGTGGTGACAGAACACAACTGAAATTGCCCGCTTGGATGATGTGATTATAGCATCCTTCGAATAAAGGCGCGACCTCGTTCGTATAAAACCTCAAAAGGCCTCTCCTGGTGTTCATACTGGAGGGGGCATATACATTCACAGTCCTGAAGCCCTGATATGGCAGCATGTCCTCGTGCTGAATTGAAGAATGTCACACCATTGATCATGATACCTTCCTTTACAAGAATGGCTGTGCCACTGTCGTCGTCCGCACACAGCGTCTGTTGAACGTCATATCCATAAATAGACACGAACTGGTCGAGCCGCGCGTCCTGTAGGATTGATGTCAAGATCTGTCGCCTGCAAAATGTCATGAAACATGTGCACCTTGACCTTGGAAATGATGGCACTGCTGTTGATGGTGCCAATCCTATAGGCCAGGCATGGAGAGGCAGTATTGTTGGCACCTGTTGGGAGGGGTGAAGGTGGGAGACCTGAGGTAGGCCTTGTCATAAACAATGGGTCCCTTCCTAATACCAGTGTAATTTTACGGTCGTAATGTGAAGCAAATGCAATGGCTTTAGCTACGGCAGCAGACGTTGCGTTCTTGAATCACTGGTCCACGCAGTCAGGCTTGTGCTACGATCATCCTTTGTAATTAACGGGGTGGCTGAAGGTTGCAGCATATCTGTGCTGAGCAGATACTGAATCCATCCACTATCCATCATCCAGAAGCATAGCGCTGTGAGAGGTTTCATCAAATCTGCCGCTGATCGAATCCTTTCAGGGGGTCTGATGATCATATCTTCCTGCTGGGTATGTTAAGACACTGTCCTGCAGGTATTGGACAGAACAAGTCAGCATTTCTTCTGTCATTGCCGAACCCATTGTTTTCGGACATGAGTGTCAGTATCCAACAATGACTGCGGTCGTTGCCATCGGGGACAAAAGCGTCGGTTCTCACCATCAAATCAGGCTGTTCCTTCTTCACTTTGCAAGACCTGTGCTGGGGGTGTTCTGGCAGTGTGGACTATCTGTCCTTAGTGCCTTGCCACCACATTAGGGCTGCTGAGGGTCCACTGATGATGACACTTCTGTCGGCAGTCGATGATCAGATGGAAAAGACAGAAAGGCCCCCACGTACGTGATCGGGAGCATCGTCAGATCGGTGTTGTGGGTTGGCAGGAGAGCCAACACCGTATTATTAGAGGAAGCCGAAAGGCACGCGTTTTAGCTCACGCAGGCTGGCGTGAGGTCTGGAACAGGACAAGGAAATTAGAATTTAGGAAAAACGGACGTAGCTGGTGGAATACTTACCTTTAATCCATTAATGATGAGCGTCGCTCTTGACTGTACATGACTCAGTATCAATAGTAACTGGTAATGGCGCCTTGCTAGGTCGTAGCAAATGACGTAGCTGAAGGCTATGCTAACTATCGTCTCGGCAATTGAGAGCGTATTTTGTCAGTGAACCATCGCTAGCAAAGTCGGTTGTACAACTGGGGCGAGTGCTAGGAAGTCTCTCCAGACCTGCTGTGTGGCGGCGCTCAGTCTAAAATCACTGATAGTAGCGACACGCGGGTCCGACGTATACTAACGGACCGCGGCCGATTTAAAGGCTACCACCTAGCAAGTGTGATGTCTGGCGGTGACACCACAATCGGGTCGGCATTTGCATGGTCCAACATTCCTTACAACTTGTCTGAGCTATTCCTCTTGCCCACGTTCCGAACAGGTCTTCAGCTGACTGTCGTAAATTACGATCGCATAGCATCTGCTTACATTCAAATAGCATGGGATCACCATCCCTGTTGGAACCTCAAACGGCAACCTGAACGCTGACTGTCCTCTGGCTGATACCTGCATGTGTCACTGTCACAGTGCCAGTGTCCATCCGAATGTGTGAACTGAAAGTCACTCGTCTTACCAAGGATCCCTTCAAAAGTCGCATCATCTACCAGTTTCAGATAGATCACGCTACTCACGATGGAGAGGTGAACACCTACTAGTTCAGTAATCAGTATGAACGTCATCTCATACAAAATTGTTAAAATTTCATTGCTTTTGATCTCACATACCTGGTCGTAAAATTGAACTTCAACGTCGAGTTTCGATGTGAAACTATAATGGTGCGTTGAAGGACGCAAGCTGCATGGAGACGTTTGTAAACTGCAGCAAAACCGCGCATGTGCTGGTGCAGCAGGGATGTAAACAAAACGTCTGTGTGGTTCCCCTGCCAAAGGCAGGCAGACTGCGTTGCTTCAGTCATCTGAACATGGTCGCTGGCCGACCCAAATTTCCAACTTGATGCACGCTGGAACGTAGCGTCACTCGTCCATTAACCCTCTACTCGTAAATTATTCGATTCCACAATATATATTCTTTAGTGAAGATTTCTCCATGTCAATTGCTATAATCATACATTAAATAATGTCGTATTAGGTTAAAAGCGCGGAACTGATGTAGTAGGCAGATCAACGTCAGAACCCACATGGACAGAATTGTGTGTCAATGAGAGTCAGCAAATAGCAGCAACGCTATTGTAAGAAAATTATTCTGTAACGGAACTCATCGAACACGGTAACCCCAACAGCTTGACTGCTTTTCTTAATTCGTTTCCATCTGCTGTTTAGAATCTTTTCCATAGAAAATGCAGTGGTGTTTCATAGCATGTGACACATTAAGCTTATCTCGTGTTATTAAAACGCATATTAAATTCGTTGGGGTTTCCTATTACTGGTTCTGTAGAAGGCTTGCATCAAACACATAAATTTAATAAAATAGTTTCTGGAAAAGACGATGAGACAGATTAAGTAAAAGAAAAATATGAAGCTCTGTGTTGGACGTTCTATGCCGAAGAACGAAAAAAAAAAAAAAAAAAAAAAAAAAAAAAAAAAAAAAAAAAAAAGAAAAAAAAAAAAATTATTGGATATAATATGAATACATACGATGAAATATTGAGGTTTGGTGTAAGTATGTTGTGATAATGCAACTGAAAAATATCGGAAATGAACACATGATACAAGCAGTAAGTCTGGTTACAAAATAAAAAAGTAAAAAAGAAGCGACTGCAGCAAACTTTCAGTGCTTTTGGATGGAAGAGTTATACCTTTTCTGCCGCTGCAAATTATAGGACTAAAAATAGAACACCTGGTGCCCGCCATGGGGGTAATGCCCTAAGTGTAATATCTTAAACTCCGGACGTTAGTAGCTAAATTTCACACGCAATAATTAAAAAATAATGTAAATTACTACTTACTCTAGTGGTGTTGATGCCGTCAGGCTTGAACGAACCTACCTTATAAATCGCAACCTGAGTTAACATCGCGTTCTAGCAGACCGTGTGTACTCACATATTTCTGGTGCCAGGGTGTCCCCTGACCGAAAATTCACAAACCTCTGCGACACGCTGCCTTCATAGCGAATTCCTGAAGAAGGGGCACCCTCCACCAATCAACTACGTCCATTAACACGAGTGATGCACTGAGCTAACTAGAGGGGCTGAAAAATCGCGGTCGGTCGTTGGTCTCACTTCTTATACAACACAGAAAAGATGTTCCAGATCGGACTCCTGCACGCTAGCCCACACGAACAATCAAAAGACAGCGGGGTGGTGCACTTCTGCCGTTGAGGCTTGTACCAACCAGCCAGGTTTAAAGACAGCGACGATATTTCCCTTGGTCACAAAAAATCGCCATGTTCCTATTTCATGCAGGTGGCTATGCAAGGACCATGGGTATAAAAGCGAATGATGCTGTTGCTGTCAATAACTGCACACCAAAATAAAATAAAATCTCCAACAGAGTTCTGCCGTCAGGCGTCTGAACGTGAGATAAAAGTATGTATTTAACAGAAATGTTAAATAATGTCATAATAAACTGTAGAGGGCAAAAACTGTAGGCGAAGACAGATATTGGAATACCTCCAGAAAATTATTGAGAATGTATCCAGAATGAGATTCTCACTCTGCAGCGGAGTGTGCGCTGATATGAAACTTCCTGGCAGATTAAAACTGTGTGCCCGACCGAGACTCGAACTCGGGGCCTATGCCTTTCGCGGGCAAGTGCTCTACCATCTGAGCTACCGAAGCACGACTCACGCCCGCTCCTCACAGCTTTACTTCTGCCTGTATCTCGTCTCC
The DNA here is from genome assembly GCF_021461395.2 of Schistocerca americana. Lineage (NCBI taxonomy): Eukaryota > Metazoa > Arthropoda > Insecta > Orthoptera > Acrididae > Schistocerca > Schistocerca americana. The sequence goes on along the minus strand of NC_060123.1, from coordinate 275,453,831 downwards.
TACCTTCCAAACTTCACAGAAGCTCTCCTGCGAACCATGCAGAACTAGCACTCCTGAAAGAAAGGATACTGCGGAGACATGGCTTAGCCACAGCCTTGGGGGATGATTCCAGAATGAGATCCTCACTCTGCAGCGGAGTGTGCGCTGATATGAAAGTTCGAGTCTCGGTCGGGCACACAGTTTTAATCTGCCAGGAAGTTTCATTGAGAATGTAGGTAGCAAGTGCTATTTCGTGGCGGGCCGCCTCAAACCAGTCAAAGACTGAAGAAACAATAAAAATAAAAAAAAATAAAATAAAAAACTGGGAATAACCAATATTCACTTGTGAAGTTATTATGACCTGTGGTAAACTGTAGATTGAATCGTCCACCGTATCAGTTAGCCGTAAGAAATCAGAGCGCTTTTACTTGTAACAGCATAATGGATGCTGGGCAGCGCACCCCATGCAATTAAGTTCGCCAGCCATGTACAAACGTAATTTCCTTTCAATTTCGGCAAATCGCTCGATTAACAAATGTGACACCCACACGTCGCGAGTTGTCTGATGAGATTATCGGCGGATCCCACATGTATGGCTGACTAGTTTGGCGTGTCGAAACTCTGCACGGCGGGCACGCACTCTCCGTTGCATAAGTGGGCGTCTACAAGCCGCTGGTGTCGGACCCTCGTTACGAGACACCTCCGGCCTGGAAATATTTGCCGAGCCTCAGCGTCCTTCAACTGCGAGGCCTCCTTGCGCACATTCGCTCTCTCGTGGGCTGCATGTTCACTGCTCTCTCTTTTACCATATCTTTCGTGGTATCCTAAGAGAAAACGCATAGGAACTAAAATTGGTTTGTATACTGTTTAAGGGCGTATTCTTCTAAGGAGGAATTAATTTCTTGTAGAATTGATTCACAGCCTGTATTACTCTTAGAATTGTAGAAGCTTTGTTTTTCTACTAGAATCTCGGCGCTGCGCCATTGTGAGACATAAATAACGCACGAAAGTCCATGCTGCATACGGAACAAGGTTCCAGATATGCGAGTGGCTCGGAGATTTATTAAGTAACAGAACCCACTACATCGTCCTGGACGATGAGTATTCAACACATACGAGGGTACCGTCAGGGAAGTGTGATAGGTCCGCTCTTGTTCTCTGTTTACATAAATGATCTGGCGGATGGGATAAGCAGCAGTCTGCGATTGTTTGTTATGAAGCCGTAGTTTAGGATAAAGAGTTGTCTTTGCGTGGCAGTAGGAAGATTCAGAGTGACTTTGACAGAAGCTTTTTGGGGTGATGAACGGCAGCTCGCTAAATCTACAAAAATGTAAGTTTACGCAGATGGGTGGGGAAAAATTGTGTAATGTTCGATGTAGTATTGGTGTTCTGCTGACTAATTGAGTAATGACTCTTAAATATCTACGAGAAGCCTTGCAAAGTGAAATGAAATGAAAGGAGCACGTAATGTCCGTAGTAGGGAAGGCGAATAGTAGACTTCAGCTTACTGGGAGGATTTAGGTAAGTTGGCTCATAAAAGATATCGCATATAGGACATTGTATATATTGTATTGTATTGTATGTGAACGGGGGACCTAGAGACGACGGAGAGGCTCCGCCCCCGCCGCAGCCGCAGTCGTCCACAACCCCACGACGACTACCGCAGTGCCGGCCGTTGTGGCCGAGTGGTTCTAGACGCTTCAGTCTGGAACCGCGCGACCGCTACGGTCGCAGGTTCGAATCCTGCCTCGGGCATGGATGTGTGCGATGTCCTTAGGTTAGTTAGGTTTAAGTAGTTCTAAGTTCTAGGGGACTGATGACCTCAGATGTTAAGTCCCATAGTGCTCAGAACCATTTGAACCATTTAGAACTACCGTAGTCCACTTCACCCCTCCGTCGTCCCACACCGAACCCAATGTTATTGTGCGGTTCGGCTCCCGGTGGACCCCCCAGGGAACGTCTCATACGAGACGAGTGTAACCCCTTATGTTTGCGTGGTAGAGTGATGGTAGTGTACGCGTACGTGGAAAACTTGTTTGCGCAGCAATCGCCGACATAGTGTAACTGAGGCGGAATAAGGGAAACCAGCCCGCATTCGCCGAGGCAGATGGAAAACCGTCTAAAAACCATCCACAGACTGGCCGGTTCACCGGACCTCGACACAAATCCGCCGGGAGGATTCGTGTCGGGGACCAGGCGCTCCTTCCCGCCCGGAAAGCTGTGCCTTAGACCGCACGGCCAACCGGGCTTGCATATACAACATTAGTGCGACCTATTCTTGGGTACTACACAAGTGTTTGGAATCCCCACCAGGTCGGATTTAAGGAAGACATCGGAGCAGTTCAGGGGCGTGCTGTTACGTATGCTACCTGCAGGTTCGAGTAACATGTCAGCACTACGATGTTTAGTAAACGTAGTTAGGAATCTCTAGAGGTAATGCGAGATTCTTTTCGCGAAACGCTACTAACAAAATTTAGAGACCCGTCTTTTGAGACTTACTGCAGAATGATTCTACTGCTCCAGGGTATATCTCGCGTAATGATCACGAAAACAAGAGAAATTTGGGCTTCTACGGAGCCATATACACTCCTGGAAATTGAAATAAGAACACCGTGAATTCATTGTCCCAGGAAGGGGAAACTTTATTGACACATTCCTGGGGTCAGATACATCACATGATCACACTGACAGAACCACAGGCACATAGACACAGGCAACAGAGCATGCACAATGTCGGCACTAGTACAGTGTATATCCACCTTTCGCAGCAATGCAGGCTGCTATTCTCCCATGGAGACGATCGTAGAGATGCTGGATGTAGTCCTGTGGAACGGCTTGCCATGCCATTTCCACCTGGCGCCTCAGTTGGACCAGCGTTCGTGCTGGACGTGCAGACCGCGTGAGACGACGCTTCATCCAGTCCCAAACATGCTCAATGGGGGACAGATCCGGAGATCTTGCTGGCCAGGGTAGTTGACTTACACCTTCTAGAGCACGTTGGGTGGCACGGGATACATGCGGACATGCATTGTCCTGTTGGAACAGCAAGTTCCCTTGCCCGTCTAGGAATGGTAGAACGATGGGTTCGATGACAGTTTGGATGTACCGTGCACTATTCAGTGTCCCCTCGACGATCACCAGTGGTGTACGGCCAGTGTAGGTGATCGCTCCCCACACCATGATGCCGGGTGTTGGCCCTGTGTGCCTCGGTCGTATGCAGTCCTGATTGTGGCGCTCACCTGCACGGCGCCAAACACGCATACGACCATCATTGGCACCAAGGCAGAAGCGACTCTCATCGCTGAAGACGACACGTCTCCATTCGTCCCTCCATTCACGCCTGTCGCGACACCACTGGAGGCGGGCTGCACGATGTTGGGGCGTGAGCGGAAGACGGCCTAACGGTGTGCGGGACCGTAGCCCAGCTTCATGGAGACGGTTGCGAATGGTCCTCGCCGATACCCCAGGAGCAACAGTGTCCCTAATTTGCTGGGAAGTGGCGGTGCGGTCCCCTACGGCACTGCGTAGGATCCTACGGTCTTGGCGTGCATCCGTGCGTCGCTGCGGTCCGGTCCCAGGTCGACGGGCACGTGCACCTTCCGCCGACCACTGGCGACAACATCGATGTACTGTGGAGACCTCACGCCCCACGTGTTGAGCAATTCGGCGGTACGTCCACCCGGCCTCCCGCATGCCCACTATACGCCCTCGCTCAAAGTCCGTCAACTGCACATACGGTTCATGTCCACGCTGTCGCGGCATGCTACCAGTGTTAAAGACTGCGATGGAGCTCCGTATGCCACGGCAAACTGGCTGACACTGACGGCGGCGGTGCACAAATGCTGCGCAGCTAGCGCCATTCGACGGCCAACACCGCGGTTCCTGGTGTGTCCGCTGTGCCGTGCGTGTGATCATTGCTTGTACAGCCCTCTCGCAGTGTCCGGAGCAAGTATGGTGGGTCTGACACACCGGTGTCAATGTGTTTTTTTTCCATTTCCAGGAGTGTAGATAGTGCATTTTCCCTCGCTGTATTTGTGAGTGGGACAGGAAAGGGAACGACTTTTAGTGGTGCACTGTGCTTTTGGACGTGAACCATATTGTGGTTTGCGGAGTATGTATGTAGATGTAGATGAAATAACTGGTGCCACGACACAATAAAAATATAATTTACACGTAATGATACTCCTTTTGTTTTATGTCTCTCTTTAAAACAAGGAAAGCGACAGCTGTAGTCACTAATATACACTGAGGTTACACAACTCATGGGATACCTCCTAATGTCATGTTGGACCTCCTTTTGTCTGCGTAATGCATCCATTGGACGTGACATGGACTCAGCAACTCGTTGGAAGTCACCAGCAGAAATACTGAGCCATGCTGCCTCTACAGCCGTTAATAATTGCGAAAATGTTGCCGGTGCATGATCTTGTGCACTAACTGACCTATCGATTACGAACCATAATTTTTCGATGCGATTCATATCGGGCTATCAGGGTGGCCAAATCATTAGCTCAACTGTGTTCTTCAAATCCATCGCGAACAAGTGTGGCCTGGTGACATGACTCAAGTCATTCATAAAAATTCCACCGTTGTTTAGGAACATTAAGTTAAAAAAAAATGTTTCAAATGGCTCTGAGCGCTATGGGACTCAACTGCTGAGGTCATTAGTCCCCTAGAACTTAGAACTAGTTAAACCTAACTAACCTAAGGACATCACAAACATCCATGCCCGAGGCAGGATTCGAACCTGCGACCGTAGCGGTCTTGCGGTTCCAGACTGCAGCGCCTTTAACCGCACGGCCACTTCGGCCGGCGAACATTAAGTCCATGAACGGTTACAAACGGTCTACAAGTAGCCGAACATACCCATTTCCACTAGAGGACCTAGTCTATTCCATGCAAACACTGCCGGCACCTGCTCGCACAGTGGCCGTGCGGTTCTGGCGCTGCAGTCCGGTACCGCGGGGCTGCTACGGTCGCAGGTTCGAATCCTGCCTCGGGCATGGGTGTGTGTGATGTCCTTAGGTTAGTTAGGTTTAAGTAGTTCTAAGTTCTAGGGGACTGATGACCATAGATGTTGAGTCCCATAGTGCTCAGAGCCATTTTTTTTGCTCGCACAGCACCTTGTTGACAACTAATGTTCACGGCTTTGTAGGTTCTGCACCACACTCGAAATCAGCCATCAGCCCTTACCAACTGAAAGACTCATCTGACCAGGCTACGGTTTTCCAGTCGTCTAGGGTCCAACCGACATAGTCACGAGCCCAGGAGAGGCGCTGCAGGCGAAGTCGTGCTCTTAGAAAAGATACCCGCGTCGGTCGTCTGCTGGCATAGCCCATTACAGCCAAATTTAGCAGCACTGTCCTATCAGATACGTCCGTCATACGTCCCACATTGATTTCTGCGATTATCGCACGCAGTTTTGCCTGTCTGTTAGCGCTGGCAACTCTACATAGACGCTGTTGCTCTCGATTGTTAAGTGAAGGCCGTCGGCCACTGCGTTGGCTGTGATGAGAGGTGATGACTAAAATCTGGGATTCTCGGCACACTCTTGACATTGTGGTTCGCTGATAATTGAATTCGGTAACGGTTTCCGAAATGGAATGTCGAATGCGTGTAACTCCAACTACGACTCCGCGTTCAAAGTCTGTTAATGCCCGTCTTTTATTGAGTAGAAATGACAGCTCCGCCAATACACTGCCCTTTTACACCTAGTCTATGCGATACTACCGCCATTTGTATATGTGCATATCGCTAAACCATGACTTTTGTCAGCTCATTGTAAGTAATATAATTACTTCACACCAAATAATTATGTTACTCTTGTCAGTGACAACAGCTGTTGGGGCCATTGTTGTTAATTGGGGCATAACCCGACAAAGTTCCCATTATTTATACTGCAGCGTAAGATTTAGATGGAGTGGGGTTCCGGCAGGGTTGGTTGTGCAGATGTGAGGTTCAACTGAATCTGATAGACGACAACACACGATTTATAAATTATTCAGGAAGAAGAATAAACATTCCACAAACGTGTTTAAGAATTTAATGGGGATTTTCTTTATGCCTTGTAAATTTTCTAGATGGTAAGAATGGTAATACTACCTAGTCTGAAAAAATATTTGTAGCTGCTATGGTGATTTTGATCACATGGAATTCCCCTCTTACAGCAGTAAATGAGGAACAATATATATTTCAAAACAGCTATTGAAATAAAAATAAAGTACGAACTTTTATATATGAATGACGGTATTTCTAGCATAACAAATGTAATATAAATTAAATATGTCTGTCTTGAGCGTATAACTACAAAGAAAAATTCAGTATTACTGTATGTAATTGCCTTATGAAGAACATTTAAATGATGACCAAGTAACTTGCTGTTTCTCAATGGTTTTCAACGTAAACCACTGATTGTTTTAAATTTCACTTTATAACTCTAAGTGTTCACAAAACTGCTCTGAATTAATACAAAAACGAATACAAAACTTGTTACAAAAGACGATGGGCCACATGATAAATTTTTACAGAAACTAAAACAGTAAATGTTCGAAAGGTGATTGGTTGTTGTCACGTCCGAGTTATATTCTGTGGTAGGCCACGTCTTCAGCTAATTACAAAAGTTTTGGTACTATGTATCTACAATGTACACCGGCAGTTTCTCAATATCATCTTTCTTCATCTTGTATAAGGGAACAGCCCCGTTGTATGCTTTTGTTTGAAGCCCATTTTTGTTGTTAACAAAGTATATCCTGGCTTTCGCTAATGTTTAAGTATGGACTTCGAGCCCTGTTCTTACGTTGAACCGCGAGATTACATAGGGCTTAGCATCCACTTACCCCTTCTATTCTGAACGGTGCTCAGAATACAGAAACTGCTAGGGGACCAAATGGTACTTTCTTCTGTTTTATAGTACATCTACCCACTGTCTGTGATAAAGACGACGTTTTTGTATAAAGACATCTATCACGTCTCAAAACTCACTATTTCCTAGTTTTTATTGCCTATACTTTAAATCTACCAAGGATGCTTAGTCCAGTGATAAGTGACAATAATGATCTCGTATAAGCACCCGGTCACACATTCGTAACTTAATTTCACAACATCTAAGTCGCGTCGTATGGTGAGTAAGAGTGCTCTCTAATGGCGATATAATGGTGGAGCTTGTAAAATCGGGCACTGCCTATTAAGAACAGTGACATTCTTAAAACCGCATTATTGTAAGTTTGTCTCCGCATGCGTCACTGGACAACTGCCGATCTCGTATGTTTTTGGGGGACTAAGTCCTTAGTGGAATGGTATACAAAGGCGCACAATTGACTAGGGCTGTTCTTACGTTGAACCGCGAGATTACCATGAAACGTACGTTCATCTGGTCTCATGTTGTGCATCTGAAAATTACAAATCCATAGCATACTAAACAGTAATAAAGATTACCCAGATTTCATTTGGTGGTTTTTTATGTTATCTGAAACTTTTAACTCTGAGCTACTCACCTTCATATGGAGTAGTTAAAGTTTACAACAAAAATCAGTGTTTGGTCCAGCATGATTTCCGGCTTGCCCCACATTTATTTATAAAACGTGGCAACTCCTGGTTTTGTCCCCTACTAGGAAGAAGTGCAGAATGAAATCCGCTCTCTGCAAGCGACAAGATAATGACGACGTCCAGTTTTAGTTCCAAGCGATGCACCTGCATCTGAAGAAACCAAAAACCAACAAAATCTGCATTTTAAATTTTTGAGGATTTATTCCCTTTTAATAATAAGCGATTGAATTTAGCAAATATTTTATTCAACATCAACAGGATAGAAATACACTTTCGCCATTACAATTATTTTTGTAGCCTTTAAATATCCTTGAGTAGGGCTTCATACAATCACTACAAAAATGTTGTTGTTGTGGTCTTCAGTCCAGAGACTGGTTTGATGCAGCTCTCCATGCTACTCTACCCTGTGCAAGCTTCTTGATCTCCCAGTACCTACTGCCAACTACATCCTTCTGAATCTGTTTAGTGTACTCATCTCTTGGTCTCCCTCTACGATTTTTACCCTCCACGCTGCCCTCCAATACTGAATTGGTGATCTCTTGATGCTTCAGAATATGTCCTACCAAACGATCCCTTCTTCTAGTCAAGTTGTGCCACGAATTTCTCTTCTCCCCAATTCTATTCAATACCTCCTAATTAGCTATGTGATCTACCAATCTAATCTTCAGCATTCTTCTGTAGCACCCAGTTTCGAAAGCTTCTATTCTCTTCTTGTCTAAACTATTTATCGTCCACGTTTCACTTCCTTACATGACCACACTCCATACGAATACTTTCAGAAACGACTTCCTGACATTTAAATCTATACTCGATGTTAACAAATTTCTCTTTTTCACAAATTCTTTCTTTGTCATTGCCAGTCTACATTTTATATCCTCTCTACTTCGACCATCATCAGTTATTTTGCTCCCCAAATAGCAAAACCTTATTTAATACTTCAAGCGTCTCATTTCCTAATCTAATTCCCTCAGCATCACCCGATTTAATTCCATTATCCTCGTTTTGCTTTTGTTGATGTTCATCTTATATCCTCCTTTCAAGACACTGTCCATTCCTTTCAGCTGCTCTTCCAGGTCCTTTGCTGCCTCTGACAGAATTACAATGTCATGGGCAAACTTCGAAGTTTTTATTTCTTCTTCGTAGATTTTAATTCGTACTCCAAATTTTTCTTTTGTTTCCTTTACTGCTTGCTCAATATACAGATTGAATAACATCGGGTTGTGTGCTGTCCTTAGGTTAGTTAGGTTTAAGTAGTTCTAAGTTCTAGGGGACTGATGACCATAGATGTTAAGTCCCATAGTGCTCAGAGCCAATAACATCGGGGATAGACTACAACCCTGTCTCGCTCCCTTCCTAACCACTGCTTCCCTTTCATGCCCCTCGACTCTTATAACTGCCATCTGGTTTCTGTACAAATTGTAAATAGCCTTTCGCTCCCTATATTTTACCCCAGCACCTTTAGAATTTGAAAGAGAGTATTCCAGTCTACATTGTCAAAAACTTTCTCTAAGTCTACAAATGCTAGAATCGTAGGTTTGCTTTCCTTAATCTTTCTTCTAAGATAAGGCATAAGGTCAGTATTGCCTCACGTGTTCCAATATTTCTACGGAATCCAAACTGATCTTCCCCGAGGTCGGCTTCTATCAGTTTTTCCATTCGTCTGTAAAGAATTCCTGTTAGTATTTTGCAGCCGTGGCTTATTAAACTGATAGTTCGGTAATTTTCACATCTGTCAACACCTGCTTCCTTTGGGATTGGAATTATTATATTCCTCTTGAAGTCTGAGGGTATTTCGCCTGCCTCATACATCTTGCTCACCAGATGGTAGAGTTTTGTTAGGTCTGGCTCTCCCAAGGCTGTCAGTAGTTCTAATGGAATGTTGCCTACTCCCGGGACAAAAATACCTTCCTTTAAATAAAGGAATAAAATTCAGCCTTTCTCCTTCTATACACTGATAAGCGAAAACATTATGACCCTGCTCATCGCGACGTCGGGTTCCGCCTGGTGGCGTTGCGGGCACGTGTCGCTGTAAGAGAAATATTTAAGCGGAGCAGACACCGACGGAGGATCACTCTAACGAAAATATGGGCTGGAAATGGGAAAACCCATTGAGATAAGCGACTTTGACAAAGGGCAGATTATTATTGCGCAGAGCCTGTAAACGAGCATCTCGAAAACGGCGAATTTTCATGTGCTAATGTCGTGAGCATTTACGGAAAGACTTAGAAAGTCGGTCAAACTACCACTAAGTGCTAAATGGTTTGGATGTCCACGACTCTTCACATTAAGTGAGCTTCGGAGGCTTGTCTGCTGTATAAAGTAGGATAGATGGTGATCGGTGGCATCTCTGCCGAAAGAGCACAACGCTGCTGTACGCACAAGTGATTCGGAGCACGCCGTTCATCGTACCATTGTTGAATATGAAGCTCCGCAGCAGATCGCCCCTACGTATGTTGACCCAACGACATCGTGCTATGGGCACGAGACCATCGGGATTCGACCGTTGATCAATGCAAAAGTGTCGGCGCTTCACGTGAATCACATTTGCGTTATGTTTGGGCAATGGGCGTCTCCACAAACACCATCATCGAGGCGAACGGCGGCTCGAAACGTGTAGTGCACCACGGACGCAGGCTGCGGATGCTATGGGAGACATTCTCCTGCTCTTACATGGGACCTGTGGTAGAATTCGAAGGCATGCTGAAAGCTGCGGACCACCTCTATCTCTTCATGCTTGATGTCTTCCCCCACGCTGATGTCCCCATTCGGCAATACAATTATCCGGTCTCGGAGCTAGAACAATGCTACAGTAGTTTGAGGAGCATTATAGTGAGCTCACACTGATGTCTCGGCGACCAAATTCGCCTGTTGTAAATCAGGGTGGTTATCGGACGCCATCAATGTGTACTCAAGTCAGCGTCCCGTTAAACGCGAATCACGTGACCTATGCGTAGACGTCTAATGCCTCATACCTCCACAAATCTACCAAACAACGTCGGATCCCTGATACGCAGGATCAGTGATGCATATCGTTCCAAAGACGGACAAATAAGCTATTACGCAGGTGATCATAATGTTCTGGCTCATTACTGTACAAAAATTTTCAAATGTGTGTGAAATCTTATGGGACTTAACTGCTAAGGTCATCAGTCCCTAAGCTTACACACTAGCTAACCTAAATTATCCTAAGGACAAACACACACACCCATGGCCGAGGGAGGACTCGAACCTCCGTCGGGACCAGCCGCACATTCCATGACTGCAGCGCCCTAGACCACTCGGCTAATCCCGCGCGGCATTAGTTTACATAACCAGACAACATTATCAATTTGAAAAACGTGGTCCTCGGCCATAGCCAGTCATCATATCTGAGACAACTTCAGCAGTAAGACATAAGACGGCAAACAAGTCTTACATTTAACAAGGGAAAGTGACACACAACTAATCACTGGTCTACTGCTACTGCCGTCACCAGGTAGCTACCACAACAACTCTACCAAGCTACCTACACTTTTACCTTAATAACTTTTTAAACAATAAAACAAATAATTCATTATTCGCATGGAACAATATTAATTCCCAGGAGTGATGCTCACGATGCGGTCTGAACACAGAACAACGCTCTCGATCACAGTACACACACCTGCACTGCTGTATGTCACCAATAAATAACCACAGCTTATCACACAACAACCACGGACAACAGAGCAGAATGTTGTCTCTAGCAAAAACAACCAATGCACCGCTCGTATACCACACAGTGCACTATACTGACCATAAAGCCAGCAGCGTTAAAACGTCAGTTGCAAAAGTACTCGAGCAGTACTCCTCTGGACGTGCGGAAACCCCTTTCTCCAGCAGCCCGTCCGGCTGGAATAAGACATCAACCACTCCACCAGGCTGCTGTGTCCACAGGAAGGCCACAAACTGCGCGGACAGCCCTGGCTGACAGTACTGCAGCCCACCAGTTTCTCGAGGCCCTCGCTCTCGGCTCTGCTTAGAGCTGCCTCGTTTGTCTCCTTGCACAAACTGACAGCTGACCTCCGACACCCTCAGACAAAGCCCGCCGTGTCGGGCACCTCGGCTGCCGCCCCCAACCGGCCTCTGGCAATGCGCTGCAGTCTAGCCCACCGCTTCCATCGCTGCGACGGCGCTGGCCTCCGGAATATATTGTTGGTTCCACTTACTGTGACTGACTGGCCACTGTGCCAACCGTCCTGGCCACCAGATCGGCCACAGCGGCGCTCACGGCAGTCACGCGTCCACACCAACCGCCCTCTCGAGGCCACAGCGTGACACTCCACAAAAAACGACTCTCTGGAGGCGTGCAAATCAACCGTGCCACTCGACACAGCACAGCACGTGTACCATGACATGGCGCCAGCCATTCGTGCTTGACAGTAGCATAACGGCGAAACTGCAATAGCAAAATAAAACTACAGTATGAGGTCTTTTTAAGTATCGTGACGTTCTATACAAACCAGAACAGGAAGAAGGTTAGCGTCGGTCGTAATGTCATGTGTGTTTTTCATTGCACTGCAAGTGTAAAATTCAACTGACAGTGCAGCTATCATTCCCATTGAATTAAACACGATGAAGATTCTATACAAAACCTACATTTTCCTCGCATCAAATCTGAGATATCAAAAGCTAACGTCCCCTTCACATAAGCCTTCTGATGTCGTTTCAGTTATTTTCTGTTTCTACCCTCGACTACTCGAAAAAGCCAAGTCTCGTCTCTCCGTCTGTTGAACGTGTCACATGTTTATTGAAATCACTCCTACCTGCCATATTACTTCGACGGCTACGTGTTGCGTGGACGTTACGCAAGTATGTCGGTGGAATTTTGCTTCGACAAGCACTTTTAATGCAGATCTGTATTCAAAATGAAACTAGTCATCAACATAAATTACAAGCAGATATGATAGAAATTTAAATAAAGAGTTATCAAATCTTAAGTTGCTGGTCCTTCCCCAACAACATGTTGGAACTACATAAATAGCTAATATCTACACAGGATTAAGACGTGTTGCAAAACTGTATTTACAGCGCCACAGCCACAATTTCCACTTCTGTGCTGTTCAACGATGAATTCAGATTCACTCGTGTTTGGTTCCTCAGCTCGGTCAGCACCATTTTCGCGGACGGAAAGCAGTGTGCGTAAATTGATAGAAATAACGAAGGTGAATATATGGGCTGGGATAATTTATGATCTGGTGATTGGTGTGTATGTAATGCCACACAGACTAACAGGACAGATCCACCTCATTTTTCTCAGAGATTCTGGATTTTGGGTGAGGCACCACAACAGGTTCCTAAGGTAATCTGGCATCAAAACGATGGGGCTATACCTCACATTGATGCAAGAATGCACACCATGTACCCAAATTGATGAATTGGTAGTGGAACATCCTGGTCGACAGATCGTCAGCTTTATGACTATTTTCAAATGGTTCAAATGGCTCTGAGCACTATGGGACTTAACTTCTGAGGTCATCAGTCCCCTAGAACTTAGAACTACTTAAACCTAACTAACCTAAGGACATTACACACATCCATGCCTGAGGCAGTATTCGAACCTGCGACCGTAGCGGTCGCGCGGTTCCAGACTGTAGCGCCTAGAACCGCTTCGCCACTCCCGCCGGCTATGACTATTTTCCATGGGATACTAAGGAGCCTACAGTGTATGATACTCCTATGACATCAAATAACTCCTGCTTGTTTTACCATATGCATCAGTCTCTACAATTTGCGTTCAAGCTGAAGTTGAAAATTTTAAACTGCTGTTGCAGTTTACTTCATGTGTGAAGCTGCCGTTGTGTTTCTGAATGAAATTTGGACTACGCTCTCATCACCATACCCGAAGCATTCTCAAACAACGACGTTTCACAGCGCCCCAACGACACTGGACATTGGTTCCGTCTTGAAAAGTAGTTTACTGTCGTGCGAAACATCCTAAATGTTGGAAATTCTTTGTCTCAATGTCAGTTTTTAAAGTTATCCTTTGTTCCACGTATTATGAGTAGCAAACATATTGCAACGTTGTTTCGCACCAAATGATCGATTACTATAGGTGTCTCAGACTTTGAATAGATGAGAATGATTGTCCAATAAGAGGTACTTCGGGAGTAGAAGTGAGACCTAATAGTAGGCCAGTGCGACTTCGTGTTTTTGACATTTTACGTGTTTGAACGACACAAAACAGTCTAGTCTGTTCCTCTCTGTATGTCCAATAGGTTTTCCGCAAGTGGCCCTGTTGCTTCCACGTTTTTGCTAAGGACAACTGATATAGTAACATGCTTTGAAGTTGGTTTCCGATGGTCATTCTCATGCAACGAGCTACGAAAGTACGCTAAGAGTGCGGCTTGCAGTTTGGCAGCTTAGCGTAATATTTTCTAGCAGCATCTTCAGGTTTTTCAAGGCTCCTTTCCTTGTGTTCTGTGTTGGTTGTTGAGTAAGTTCATTTGCTTACGATTCACATGGTGCGGATCGCGTTTTCAGTAATCCATCCGAACATTAGGCGTGTTGAATACTCCACACTCTCGTTTACTTAAATGATTCCAGGATTTTTTAACACCTCTATAATTCTCCTTTGTTCAATTTATTCTTATGTGGTTTCCCTGTATGCCACATGGACCATGTAGGTACAATTGTACTCTTTATTTTAGCAATCATTATTATCTGAGTCGAAATAATTACAAACTGAAATGACGCTTCTGTGATTTATTTACTTTCCCGCGTCACTGATGAATTCGTGCTTACAGATACGACCACTTCAGTTACATTATAAGCATTTTCCCCCCCTGCACTTAACTTCAAACACGTATTCCTATTAATATTCTCTTTTCAGCAAGAATGTTCTTCGGTGCGGAGCACAACTGCAGTCACTATTCAGAACTGCAATCAGCAGCAACTTTTTGCATGTTTTACAGACAGAGGGTAAGCGACGGTGGAGACTGCTTGCTGTCTATCATATGATTGCTTTGAACCTCTCTCACTGCACATGACTCACCTGTAAGGAGGATCACACGATTTCTCTGAATCTGATTATGAAATTGCTAGAACGAACTGCGATTATGAAACTCATTCAAATATTCATTTATGCCCATGAGTCTTCCCGATGTGTAAAGAAAGTACTAACTACAGCTGAATATGTATTTCAAATATGGTCTATGTTTTTCTGCTCTATTTACCGTGTGTATAAGAAGTCGGACTGATCATCAAAAGTTCCCCGCTCGGATTGCTATCCGAGGCTTTGCAATCGCTGGACACTTAATACACTCCTACCGACGTCATGGTTCGAATTACCATATTGGAGACATATTAAGTCCTGAGGGCGTTACCACAGTTATAGACTAGTGTTTTCGCCGCTATTAGATCATAGTAACATAAGAACGTAAATAAGTAGATAGGTACATACAGTAGCAAATGATGAAGTGCTAAATAGATGAATACAATAACAGTTAGTCAGGCGTTAGAGACAGAAGTAGAGGGCAAAGGTGGTAGAAGCAAACTAAGACTAGAATCTACAAGACAGATTATACGAGATGTTGGATGACGGGCGCCTGCAGAAATTTTTCCAGGGGCTGGCTTGTTCTAATATTGCCATCTATGATGTAAATGAGTTGTTCATTTTCAATATCTGTCATGCCATAAGAACTAAATTTTGTAGTGGCAAGAAAAAATTATATCCCAGGGAACTGATATTTATCCATTCGGTATATGAATATGGTAATATTCTTTACTCCAAATTCCAGAGGAGGGCAACTGCTCCCTCTTGTCCCTCCCTCTCTCCTTTGCAGACAACTGTGGTTGGGTATAATAGTTGCGTGGAGATGAAAATATTAGGAAAATACTAAGGCCAGCAGCAAACCTGACAAAAGAGTGACGATTTAAAAAATAAACTGTATAATATTTATTAGTATCAACAGAAGTGCCTTGAGTAGGATAACCTCGCTTCATTCAGGGGCTAGTCACAGTTACTGTACAGTGTGTTACAAAAAGGTACGGCCAAACTTTCAGGAAACATTCCTCACACACAAAGAGAGACATGTGTCCGGAAACGCTTACTTTCCATGTTAGAGCGCATTTTATTACTTCTATTCAAATCACGTTACTCATGGAATGGAAACACACAGCAACAGAACGTACCAACGTGACTTCATACACTTCGTTACAGGAAATGTTCAAAATGTCCTCCGTTAGCGAGGATACATGCATCCACCCTGCGTCGCATGGAATCCCTGATGCGCTGATGCAGCCCTGGAGAATGGCGTATTGTATCACAGCCGTCCACAATACGAGCACAAAGAGTCTCTACATTTGGTACCGGGGTTGCGTAGACAAGAGCTTTCAAATGCCCCCATAAATGAAAGTCAAGAGGGTTGAGGTCAGGAGAGCGTGGAGGCCATGGAATTGGTCCACCTCTACCAATCCATCGGTCACCAAATCTGTTGTTGAGAAGCGTACGAACACTTCGACTGAAATGTGCAGGAGCTCCATCGTCCCTGAACCACATGTTGTGTCGTACTTGTAAAGACACATGTTCTCTCCATTGAGCGTAGGTGGAAGAACATGGGGCCCAATCAAGACATCACCAACAATGCTGGCCAAACGTTCACAGAACATCTGTGTTGATGACGTGATTGCACAACTGCGTGCGGATTCTCGTCAGCCCACACATGTTGATTGTGAAAATTTACAATCTGATCACGTTGGAATGAAGCCTCATCCGTAAAGAGAACATTTGCACTGAAATGAGGATTGACACGTTGTTGGTTGAACCATTCGCAGAAGTGTACCCGTGGAGGCCAATCAGCTGCTGATAGTGCCTGCACACGCTGTACATGGTACGGAAACAACTGGTTCTCCCGTAGCACTCTCCATACAGTGACGCGGTCAACGTTACCTTGTACAGCAGCAACTTCTCTGACGCTGACATTAGGATTATCGTCAACTGCACGAAGAACTGCCTCGTCCATTGCAGGTGTCCTCGTCGTTCTAGGTCTTATCCAGTCGCGAGTCATAGGCTGGAATGTTCCGTGCTCCCTAAGACGCCGATCAATTGCTTCGAACGTCTTCCTGTCGGGACACCTTCGTTCTGGAAATCTGTCTCGATACAAACGTACCGCGCCACGGCTATTGCCCCGTGCTAATCCATACATCAAATGGGCATCTGCCAACTCCGGATTTGTAAACATTGCACTGACTGCAAAACCACGTTCGTGATGAACACTAACCTGTTGATGCTACGTACTGATGTGCTTGATGCTCGTACTGTAGAGCAATGAGTCGAATGTCAACACAAGCACCGAAGTCAACATTACCTTCCTTCAATTGGGCCAACTGGAGGTGAATCGAGGAAGTACACTACATACTGACGAAACTAAAATGAGTTCTAACACGGAAATTAAGCGTTTCCGGACACATGTCCACTTAACATCTTTTCTTTATTTGTGTGTGAGGAATGTTTTCTGAAAGTTTGGCGGTACCTTTTTGTAACACCCTGTAGTGTCACCATTTGTGATGATGATAACTACGTCCCCCAGGCACCACCTCAAGATTACTAAAACACTGATTGTAAGCAAGTTACTTTACCTTTACTTTCAGCCAGGGTATTCTCCCTCCCCGTATCCCCCCTCCCCTCCCCTCCCACACGGCTACCACCCTTTGACCGAATGTTTAGGCTCTTACTGTCGTGAAATAAGGTTCTTCTCGTGCACTTCACGAGCCGTCTGTTTGTGTACATATTGTCACAAAGAAGGTCAACTTGCCAATCCCGTCTTCATGCGTGCAATGCACAAGTGCATCTGAGGGAGCATCGTCAAATTGTTTCCTTTAGGCGCATAATTTGTCACAGACAGGTACTGCAGTAAGGGACAACCCGCAGAATAGTAAATGTGCGGTTATTCACACAACAGCATAAACGGAAGTGACTGTTCCTCACGAAAGCAAAAATCGCGAAAAAGTAATTAACCCGAAACTTTTCGAATGAGGCAAATCTCATCTCTCCGGCTTCCATTTAGCTGACCTGTTGTTCGATCTTTTTTAAGTACGCTTAATCAATGATACCATCGTTCATCTTTGTATAATCGCTGCTTTCTGCGTATGGCTTCTACAATATTGGTGTCCGCCAAGTAGTCCCACAGACACACCTGTAATAACGAAAAGAAACAATTACACAATCAACAAGCAAAAGAATTGTATCCACGCATTCACTGATAAGTCTTGGTTTTATTTCTAATAACCCTTTCGGATTTAACATGTACGTGACGTTGTGGCAATCAAAGTCAGAACATCACATCCAGAGCAAGTCGATGAAATAGTGTGATCATTTGCGGGGAGTCTGCTCGTGATGGTAATCTATACAGCGTAGTTCAACTTCATCACCTGCTACTTGTCTCTGCTAAAGACAGGAGTAATGCTATTCACCGCACATCACGTCCTTCCTGGAAGATCTAAGACTGCCGCTCATTCCGTGGTATCCTTGAGTAGATGGCCGTTCTTAGTAATTCACTGCTACTACACTGGTTTTCATTTCTCGATTGTTCGTCTTTGAGAGGCTCCTTGAAGGGCGGTTACCTTTTCTCCTGTAAACACCTTCGAAACACGTAATACGACAGCAGAAGGTGCAAAATCTGAATAGCAGTAAATGAACATCACGAATCATTCTTCCGCTTCTTTATGCTCCATGGGACAGATTGCCGGTCGTATGAAGGCGCCAAACATCTAGAAGCAAATACCCTGCAACAATTTGTCGGAGCGTTAAGTCTGGGGGATGTTTTCATGGCTTCCCTGGGTGATCTCGTCATTCTGGAAGGCACAGTCGATCAACAAAATTATGCAACAATCTTTAGGGACTATTTGCACGCCTACAAGCAGTTTCCTTTTCCTCGGCACTATGGTTCCGACCAACAGGACACTGCAACATCTCACACAAATGGTTCAAATGGCTCTGAGCACTATGGGACTTAACTGCTGTGGTCATCAGTCCCCTAGAACTTAGAACTACTTAAACCTAACTAACCTAAGGACATCAGACACATCCAAGCCCGAGGCAGAATTCGAACCTGCGACCGTAGCGGTCGCGCGGTTCCAGACTGTAGCGCCTAGAACCGCTCGGCCACTCCGGCCTGCCATGTCACACAGTTCACAGTGTACGTGTGTGGTTGGAAGGCCGCCAAGATGAGTTTACCGTACCTCCTTGCGCACAAAATTCCCCATTCGAGGATCTGTAGGACCACCTTGACCGGACTGTTCGCGAGAAACCTAATGCAGCTGGCCACGGCGCTGGAGTCAGCGTGGTTCAACATCCCTGTCGGTACCATCAAGAAACTCACTGACTCTCTTCCCGCACGTCTTGCAGCAGTTCACGCTAGAAAAGGTGGTCAGAGAGGTTTCTGACAGGTGGTTATTCAGGCTTATGGCATGTGGTCACATTAATGTTACTGAACAGTGTATAGGTCGTTCTTCCCCATACGGCTCGTACTCAGGACGGAGAGCATTGTCTATTTTTCGACTGCTGGTGGCCGTCGGGATTCCCAGTACGTCACTTCTATTGTGCCGCTAGGTATTTGCTTTCAACGTCTTCGGCCGCTCGCAGGCCAGCTGCTGCCCGCGAGCACCATGTATCTCTCGCTAATATTCACCGACCTCAGTGTCTAGTCGAGGGCCTTGGCTGACTGCACCTACGATCGGTCAGAATTCAGCTCTTATCCTCGTAACGAGTCCGTCACATTAGACGATAATTCTCCTCCTACGTAAGAAACTTCCTGGCAGATTAAAACTGTGTGCCCGACCGAGACTCGAACTCGGGACCTTTGCCTTTCGCGGGCAAGTGCTCTATCAACTGAGCTACCGAAGCACGACTCACGCCCGGTACTCACAGCTTTACTTCTGCCAGTGTCTCGCCTCCTACCTTCCGAACTTTACAGAAGCAGGAGAGTAGCGGACGTGAGTCGTGCTTCGGTAGCTCAGTTGGTAGAGCACTTGCCCGCGAAAAGCAAAGGTCCCGAGTTCGAGTCTCGGTCGGGCACACAGTTTTAATCTGCCTGGAAGTTTCATATCAGCGCACACTCCGCTGCAGAGTGAAAATCTCGTTCTGGCTCCTCCTACGTGATTTACAATCTTATTTATTGTCCCTCACTTGTATGTGTTCCTACTTGCCGCTGGGTCTCTTGTTTAATTCCTCTTGGACGGCACGCACCTCTAGTTCTTGCCATATGTTTCATTTCTTTTTGTTCCCTGAAATTTCATTTCATCACTCTTAATTCTAATTAATCTTTGCCGTTGCCTTTGGAAGGGATACAGACGTGACATAAAACCGGAGAAATAGCGCTGCACTTACATTCAATTCTAACTAGCTCTGTTTGAAGGTATTTGTTGGTAACATTTCCAATTTGACAACCCATATAGACGAACGATTATACTGTTGAGGCCAGGAATCGGTAGCTACACTGTTGGTCACTAATTACAATACGGTGAAGATGGCATGCAACAAATAGCTGTCTGACATGCTTGCATAAGAAAATGATTAGCATTTCCATGCAACGCACAGGCTGATTGGGGTGAGGCCGTCTACAGCACGCCGACCATTGTTGTAGCTTGCGCAACACTGCACAAAGTGCGGCATCACATCGTCTGTTCTGTCCATAGCACCATTCATCATCAACGTAGCCACGTGTCGAGACATAGAGAAGCTGACTACATTCGTCAGATTACGGGCCCAACGCCTACTTCATGGTAGGGGGAGGAATACACGACACGATCACTTATAAATCGCACAGCTGGTAGTTGACAATAGCCGTTACTGTAGAAGGAAGTCTAGTGGTTGTGCCCTGTTTTTATTGTCCCGTGAAGTCAACAGACTGCAAGACCGAAAGTTCACTGTAGCGTCTTAATCTACCACGACACAGTGGGTGCTCGAGACTCTTGGCTTGGCTAGCACGTCTTCAGATCTCTCAAAATTAGAAAAAAAAGGTCATGGGTTGAGGGGACGCTGGCACGAGTCACTCCTCGACAGCCACTTCTCTGGAATTCCAGCGTGTAGCTGAAGCAGCGTGAAATGACGTACTCCTGTCTTTCTTCCAAGCTCAGTTCGTCTCGATGCCCTGTCGTATCAGAGAAGTACAATGGGACGTCACGTACATGCAAAAAAGTTGAAGGTCTGAAGATGACAGTTTTACCTGTCGAAATTGGTCAGCAAAAAAAAGTTTTGAATGCTATATTGGCTAACAAAAAATTGCATTACAAGTACTTGCAAATCTCTCCTTCATTTCTCATTATAAGAAGCTTCAAGTACAAAACATATTCTCAGCGAAATACTCAACTATTGTTTTATAGTCAACAATCTTCGTTGTCTCTCTCTCCCTCTCTTAAGCTAACATACACACACACACACACACACACACACAAAACACGCACACTGAGAAATTATTCTGTGGAGGATGAGATTTGATATCAGTTTAAGTCTGAATTTAATTTTATTATTCATTAATTCCTTTACATTGCATCACTGGGTAGGGCGACAAAGATTTTTCTGACTGTATACTTCACTTGTTTCTGTGCCACACTGAGGCTGAGTGATGGGTGTATATATTTTCTGCTATAGTAAATAATTCACTTTTACTTTACTGATACAAAGATGAATGAGCTCATTGCACAAGTAGTGAATGATATCCTTGATTCTGTGTTCAGTTTTAACTGTGGCTGACTTGCTAGTGAGTCAGTTGTGCAGCGCTGGGGCATTGTTATTTAAGGCTTTGTAGCGAGCAGTTGACTTTCTCAGAGAATTGAGGTTTGCCTTTGTGAATCTGGGAGAAGCTATTTGGGATTCTTCATTACGGAGACGAAAACTTATTTCTAATACTTTCTAATTCTTTACACTGATGGAAGGTGACAAAGAGATACACAAGAACAAAATGTTTCATTGTCAGAACTATTAATTGAGGGAAATCTTTGTCCCCCAGACAACCAATAACTTTCATGATTAGTATTAATTTCAGCTTTATCTTTTTCATCATGTCATGAATAACTCAGTGGCTTGAAATGTTTGTATTTTCTTTAATGAGTGAATTTTGTAATTCTTAGAGTCTTGTTACAGTGTGCGTTCTTTTTGCCAATTATCAGAGTTTGATTTCTCAAGAACGACTTCCCTTAAGTAAAATCCATCTCCACCACTGGTAGTAAAATTTTGGATATTTTTTGGTGTGTGCATTGCTCCTTACACGACACGAAGTTGCACGGCTACTCAGGACTTTAGGTACGATTTGAAAGGCTACAGGCGGCTATGAGTCTACACCCTAACATTTACTTTAACTAGTAATCCTTCCACTTGACTACCTGGTGCAGGCGCCTGCTAAATTGATTTTGCCCTTTGACGACGTTTGTTGTTGTTAGCCTGCGAGAGGTTGTCACATTTATCAGAATCTAAATGAACTTGAATGATGAAATAATACGAGTGAAACGGTGGCCCTGTCATTAGTGTAGTCAACTGTTGATGGGTGATGAATACATCAAAATGAAGTTGATCTTTTATAAAGTTGTGGCTCAAGTTTATTGATTAAAAATAGGAAAAACATTGCATGGTGTGCGTAATGACAAATAAAACATGAACTGTCGGCAATACAAATTGATGCAACAAATAGTTAACACTCCACTGGGTGGCAACTGGTTGGAAAAGACTAAAATTTGTCTAACTGAATTACTTACTCTGGCTCGAAACGTGGATAACACAACCTGAAATTATCTAACGATGAGTAGACTTTGAGGGATATTCTACCTAGAAGTTATACTACTTTGGCACATCTGAGAACAAGTGGCGAGACTGTGACTCTGCCCTATCAAATCAGAGCACCAATACTATACCCCTTTCTTGATGTATAGCAATGCCTCAGGTGATGGTGATGGTTCAAGAGTCTGCACTCCAGCGATATGTGGCGTCTGTAATGCGTAATCACGGACACAAAATACGCAAAGTCGCGGCTGGTGATCTGTTAGATGGATCGCAGTTACTCTCCAATTGACCCCTGAAAGCTCGGCAGATTCCAGTGTGTGACATTCCTATTTGCCGGTCATACCACGGACCAATTTGACTCACGTGTACAGGAGTATGCACAAGGCGGCAAACCTGTCACAAATAAAATTGCCGTCCTTTCCTCAATAGCTGCACGTGGCTTCCAAGGACTAAACGTCCACTGCAAGATTTACTGTTAAATGACCAAACTGCCTGCTTGTTCTCAACTCCAGAAAATACTATTCGAAGGAGAGCCTCGATAAGGACTCAGCATGCATTAACATGCTCCCATCAATGTTTGCTGATGTTGATAACATTCTGTTGTCTGACAAAAATGATATTTGGGTGAAAATTTAATATTAAAGAGTAGCCTTGAATATAAAAAATAGAGAGAATCTTGTCCTCTCTCAGAGACACAGATTGTTTCTGACAAACAAAAATAAATAAATTTGTAGTGAGTAGTTTATTTTACTTTAGACGCTGTACTGATGCTTTGTATTTGCTTTCTAGAACGTCAGTACAACAGACACAAAACAGAATGCTGAACAAGAGGTGAATCACTTTTATTTCAGGGTAGATTTCACATTGCATTCTTGCGAGCAAACAGCACGTAGTCGGCAGTATCAGGAGTTGTGCTAGCAAGCTGATCAATTTCATTGAACAGCGTTGGTAAGTTCAAAGCCTTATTTTCTTCCGAGTAGAGCAGTAATTTATTTTTGTTGGTATTCCAAGTCAAACATTGCACTTTATGCCACGCAACGTTCTTAATGTAATTCGGTATTGAGTTTTAGTTATACAGGGTGTTAAAAAATAGTAGGTATCGACTGCTTTGAGAGGTGGTAGTACTCAACGAAAGAAGAAAATTAAGTCCAATAAACATGGGTTCCGAAACACATACTTCCCGAGATAAACACGTGTTTCGAAGGGATGTGCAACGCTTGGTTGCGGGTATTAGCACAGTCGTTGCATTTACGCTCCGTCGGATGTGTCGGAAGAGGGTATTATGATGTCTTACAGTACTCTACCTACCACTAGGTGGTCTGCAGTCAGTTGTGCGATTTCAGTCGTGTTGTAGGCTACGTTAATTTTCGTCGTGTTTGTGTGCACTGTCAACCCTGGGTACGTATCGTAGTGTTTAACCTTCTTCCAAACGCGTATTCAGTCATGTGTTCACTGTTATTCAGCAGTTTGCGCTTACAAATGTAGCATATTTACATTTTCTCTCTTCCACCTCTTGTTAGCAATGGAAGCCTGCTACTTGACAAGTGAAATGGCGGATACGATATTCTGCTATGGTTTAGCAAATTGACGTAGCCTGCGAGCCCTTGCCATCTGCACTGAAAAATACCCACTGGTAAGCTGTTAGGCAGACTTTTCAAGCATATGAAAGATACAGGTACCCTTGCACCTCGGAAGACTGTCAGTGGAAGGCCCCGCACATTGCACATGCCTGACATGGAGGAGCTTGTGCTAAGTTCGTTGGAAGAAACCCCTGAGAACAGCGTGCAACAAATGGTTCAAATGGCTCTGAGCACTATGGGACTTAACATCTGAGGTCATCACTCCCCTAGAACTTAGAACTATTTAAACCTAACTATCCTAAGGACATCAGACACATCCATGCCCGAGGCAGGATTCAAACCCGCGAACGCAGCGGTCGCGCGGTTCCAGACTGAAGTGCCTATAACCGCTCGGCAGTAGCATAAGGCGTGTCTCACTATTATCCATGGGGTGGGTGGGACTTCATATCCGTATCATCTACAGTGCGTTCGGGCCCTAAGGCCACAGGATCATCATGGCAGACAGCAGTTCTGTCAATGGCTGTTGCAGAAGTGTGCCACAGATCCACTGTTCACATCCAAGAATTTATTTAGCGAGCAGGCAAGGATCACAAGAGACGGTGTTGTGAATTTCCATAACCGGCATGTATGGGCAGATGTAAATCCCCAAGCAATTCAGGAAAAAAAGCATCAACACCGATGCTCAATCAAAGCATGGGCAGGCGTACTTGGCGATAGAGTAATAGGGCCATACCTGCTATCACAAAGGTTAACTGGGGCGCATTATCTGAGCTTCCTCATTAACGTATTGTCTACCTTGCTGGAGGCTGCGGCATTGCAGCAACGAATACAAATGATGTCCATGCATGATGGCGCACCAATTTACTTCCGTCACGATGATCGCGAACATCTGACGCAGACATTTCAGAACTGCCGGATTGGTCGGGCGGCCTGTTCTTTCCCCAGATCTCAATCCTCTAGACTTCTGGTTATGGGGACGCTTGAAGCAATTGGTCTATTGCCACGCCAATCAGCGATGTGCAGACACTACAGGGTCGTGTCTTCAGTCCATGCCAGCGGGTGCAACAACTGACGGGTATACTTCAAAGGGTGCGTTATTCCTTATGCCGGAGGAGGTCAGAAGGGTGCGTTGTCATGAAAGGACGCCATGTTGAACGAATCCTGTAAACATGTGTTTAACGCAGAAATTATGCAGTTCCGGATCCGTGTTTATTGGACTTATTTTCCTTGTTTCGATTAGTACTACCACCTCTCAAAGTATTTGACATTTTTTGAACACCCGGTATAGTTTTTATTGAGCACAACTTTGTTTTTTTTAGCATTCAATTAGACATTTTCTTCGTTTCAAATTTTACATTTAATTAAGTTTAAAGCTTTGTTTCACGACACTCTTCACAAGCGCAACACAGGGTCAACCAAGTCAGTGTTGTTTAGAATTTGAATTCGATGTAGATTACGCGTCACAGGAGGAAAATGTTTGTGGAATCAATATATTCAGTTTTCTCACATACAGACAATTTTCTACAGAAAGCTTACAAGAGTTGTGTAAGTCATTTCGTCTTCTTGGATAATATAAAGGGCAATAAAATGAAAACGAGTCAGGTCGGAAAAAAGTAAGTGAACAGTTTATTTCTTCACAATCAATCGTAATAACTTTTAATACAAGACGGTGAATACCTCCATGAAAAACGTTTGCGGTTGTCTGTGGAACCATGACTGCACCAAGGCGTGCACCTCTTCGTCTCAGCCGGCCGAAGTGGCCGTGCGGTTAAGGGCGCTGCAGTCTGGAACCGCAGGACCGCTACGGTCGCAGGTTCGAATCCTGCCTCGGGCATGGATGTTTGTGATGTCCTTAGGTTGGTTAGGTTTAACTAGTTCTAAGTTCTAGGGGACTAATGACCTCAGCAGTTGAGTCCCATAGTGCTCAGAGCCATTTGAACCAACCTCTTCGTCTGAAGCAAGTAAATGGCCATGAATGTCTTCCACCAGGGAACCAAAAATAAGGAAATTGCATGGAGAGAGATCGGGACTGTACGAAGGATGCGAAAGAGCTTTCCAGTGAAACTTCTGCAGCGTACTCGAAACAACCTTGGCAACATTCATTCTGTCGCAGGATAGTGCCTGCCCACATGTTGCCGAAGCTGTGGTGACTACGCTGGAGAAGTTCCGCTGGGAAGCTCTTGCACATCCTCCATACAGTCCCGATTCCTCCCCATGAGATTTTCATATTTCTGGAGCCCTGAAGAAAGAAAATCGTGGCAATCGATTTGCTTTGGAAAAGAGGTGCATGCTTGGCTACAGTTATGGTTCTGTAGGCAGTCGCAGATATTTTTCCGCGAAGGAGCAGACGTCGTGTCTCACGATGGGATGTTGTTGTTGTTGTGGGGTTCAGTCCTGAGACTGGTTTGATGCAGCTCTCCATGCTACTCTATCCTGTGCAAGCTGCTTCATCTCCCAGTACCTACTGCAACCTACATCCTTCTGAATCTGTTTAGTGTATTCATCACTTGGTCTCCCTCTACGATTTTCACCCTCCACGCTTCACTCCAATACTAAATTGGTGATACCTTGATGCCTCAGAACATGTCCTACCAACCGATCCCTTCTTCTAGTCAAGTTGAGCCACAAACTTCTCTTCTCCCCAATCCTATTCAATACCTCCTCATTAGTTATATGATCTACCCATCTAATCTTCAGCATTCTTCTGTAGCACCATATTTCGAAAGCTTCTATTCTCTTCTTGTCTAAACTAGTTACCGTCCATGTTTCACTTCCATACATGGCCACACTCCATACAAATACTTTCAGGAACGACTTCCTGACACTTAAATCTATACTCGATGTTAACAAATTTCTCTTCTTCAGAAACGATTTCCTTGCCATTGCCAGTCTACATTTTATATCCTCTCTACTTCGACTATCATCAGTTATTTTGCTCCCCAAATAGAAAAACTCCTTTACTATTTTAAGTGTCTCATTTCCTAATCTAATTCCCGTAACATCACTCGACTTAATTCGACTACATTCCATTATCCTCGTTTTGCTTTTGTTGATGTTCATCTTATATCCTCCTTTCAAGACACTATCCATTCCGTTCAACTGCTCTTCCAAGTCTTTTATTGTCTCTGACAGAATTACAATGTCATCGGCGAACCTCAAAGTTTTTATTTCTTCTCCATGGATTTTAATACCTACTCCGAATTTTTCTTTTGTTTCCTTCACTGCTTGCTCAATATACAGATTGAATAACATAGGGGAGAGGCTACAACACTGTCTCACTCCCTCCTCAACCACTGCTTCCCTTTCATGTCCCTCAACTCTTATAACTGCCATCTGCTTTCTGTACAAATTGTAAATAGCCTTTCGCTCCCTGTATTTTACCCCTGCCGCCTTCAGAATTTGAAAGAGAGTATTCCAGTCAACATTGTCAAAAACTTTCTCTAAGTCTACAAATGCTAGAAACGTAGGTTTGCCTTTCCTTAATCTAGCTTCTAAGATAAGTCGTAGGGTCAGTGTTGCCTCATGTGTTCCAATATTTCTACGGAATCCAAACTGATCTTCCCCGAGGTCCGCTTCTACCAGTTTTTCCATTCGTCTGTAAAAAATTCGTCTTAGTATTTTGCATCCATGACTTATTAAACTGATTGTTCGGTAATTTTCTCATCTGTCAGCACCTGCTTTCTTTGGGATTGGAATTATTATATTCTTATTGAAGTCTGAGGGTATTTCGCCTGTCTCACACATCTTGCTGACCAGATGGTAGAGTTTTGTCAGGACTGGCTCTCGCAAGGCTGTCAGTAGTTATAATGGAATGTTGTCTAGTCCTGGGGCCTTGTTTCGACTCAGGTCTTTCAGTGCTCTCTCAAACTCCTCTCGCAGTATCGTATCTCCCATTTCATCTTCATCTACATCCTCTTCCATTTCCATAATATTGTCCTCAAGTAAGTCGCCCTTGTATAGACCCTCTGTATACTCCTTCCACCTTTCTGCTTTCCCTTCTTTGCTGAGAACTGGGTTTCCAACTGAGTTCTTGATATTCACACAAGGGGTTCTCTTTTCTCCAAAGGTCTCTCTGATTTTCCTGTAGGCAGTGTCTATCTTACCCCTAGTGAGATAAGCCTCTACATCCTTACATTTATCCTCTAGCCATCCCTGCTTAGCCATTTTGCACTTCCTGTCGATCTCATTTTTGAGACGTTTGTATTCCTTTTTGCCTGCTTCACTTACTGAATTTTTATATTTTCTCCTTTCATCAACTAAATTCAGTATTTCTTCTGTTGCCCAAGGATTTCTACTAGCCCTCGTCTTATTACCTACTTGATCCTCTGCTGTCTTCACTATTTCATCTCTCAAAGCTATCCATTCTTCTTCTACTGTATTTCTTTCCCCCGTTCCTGTCAATTGTTCGCTTATGCTCTCCCTGAAACTCTGTACAACCTCTGGTTTAGTCAGTGGGATAAATGTACTAAAAGTTACGGAGATTACTTTTGAAATGATAAAGTTTTTTTCGATTTTTGAAAAATGAAGAAACCGGCGAACTATTGCTTAATCCACAACTTTTTATTGTGTACACGACCGGTTTCGGAACACTTGAAGTTCCCTTATCTAGTATAAAAAAAATAATCATCTGAGGTTATCCTCATCCCAATGTTATAATGGAACCGAAGATTCCGTGTGTAAAAGTCAAAGGACATAAATTCCATAATAAAACAAACCGTTCCCCCGTGCCGCGCTCCCTCGTCTTCATTTGTCTGCCCCTCATATTTATGAATGGTACCGTTGTTTTCAGACTGCGACTGATTGTTGACAACATACTTCGTAAGAGAGTAAATATATTTTGAGACCGTTGTCGGTGCACCCATCTGCTTAAAGAGGTGTCCACAACAGGTTTTAGAATTGGCACCAGATCTTCTGAGCGGCGAACACTTTGTTTCATCAATGATTAGTTCCGCATCTTCCTTATCTCCGGTTCACCTACAAATTTGATCATGTATTCTTTCTGGTATAGTGTATACGCGAAATAAGTAAAAGTTAGTTAACGTTAAAAAGGCAAACATGTTCTGCTAAACAATATTTATTTCTCATGAACTGGCTTTCGGCTTCTCAGGCCATCTTCAGGTGACAACTGAATGTCGCAAACACAGGTATACATGATATGCGACTTTCACAGATATTATTTGTACAGAAGATACAAAAATGACAGAGTGCTAGCGTAGGAAAATATTACAATAATTACATGAACTAGAAAACGAGGTAAACAAAGATTTTATGTCGTGATACGCATATCAAATGATAAGGAAGAAAATGATTTTTCAATGGTAACCTAGTATTTGTAACGAAAACTTAATTTAACAAGGGGGAAAATGGATGTTGAGGCTGATCATGTAATACTATACTGGCATTCTGCGTCATGTGTTTGTTGATTTCCGTTAGTTTTTTTTAACGGTATGTAAAACTCCAGATTCTACATCACATGGATGGTTTTCTGCTAAAAGATGACCAGTAAATGTCGGATCTTTCTTCCTTAATCGCCAGCTTCTCTCGTGTTCACGTAGCCAAATTACAACAGCTCGGCCTGACACAAATATATACTTTCTTACACTGCTTGGAAGTGATTTTACACCCACCACTCTGTGCTAAGGGTTGCATTTTATCTTTAATACTGAATAAAAATTTCGATACGTTATTGGTATTATAAAATGGAGGTCTGTAGCTGCTAGACTTTAAAGTTTTTGCAAGATTGTCTGAAATTTTGCCAATATGAGGAATTTTGGACCAGGCTTTGAAGCAATAGTGTGATTTCTGTCGGTTAGCATACAGAAGTGGTGTAATTTACTGATAACCTTTTAACAGGAAACTATCTGTATGATGCAGAATCTGAAGTTTTACATTCTGTCGAAAGAAGCAGAAAGACGACAGTACTACAAATAATGGAAATCAACGAACACATGACACAGAATGCTAGCGCAGTATTAGATCATCAGACTACATTTCCATTTCTCTCTCTCCCCCCCCCCCCCCCCCCCCTCCCCGTCAAATTTAAGTTTTCGTTACAAATATTTGATTCAGACTCTAAATTCATTTTATCTCTTATCATTTTTATGCGTATCCCCGAATAAAATCTTTGTTTACCCCTTTTCAGTTACTATAACTATTGTAATATTTTCCTTTGTAAAAACGTTGCCATTTTTGTATCTTTTATACAAATAATATCTGTATAAGTCTCGCATCCTGTTTATCTGTGTTGGCGACATTCAATTGACACTAGAAGATGGCCTGAGCAAGCCGGAAGCTGGCTCGTTATCAAATAAACGTAATTTTGCAGAACATTAACAACTGTTTCCCATTTTTTATTATTATCACGTTGTGGCAATCACTGACGGAAACTTCAGTTAATGTAAAAAAGTTCATTAGTTTCTATCTCTCCCGTTGTGGTGGTTTTAATGGCCATCAGTGTTATCTTAAGTTCATAAAGCTGGGGACAAGCAAGACGGGCGTGCTAATATAGCAGTCGCAATATCGTTATCTGTATCAACGCAGTTTGTGAAGACGAGGAGGGAGGGAGGGAATGGGAGAGAGAGAGAGACCCGAGAGAGGGAAAGAGAGAGAGGGGGGGGGGGCAGTGAGAGCACGACGCCCTCAAGGTCCCGGGTTCAGGCACCCGGGAGGCGCTTCCTGCGGCGCGAGGACTTCTCGTCGCGTCGCGTCGGCTTCTGAGAAGCGGTGGTCGGCGGTCGGCGGTCGGCGGTCACGAACACGGAGCCAGGCACGCCGTAACTCTCAGAGGGCAGCGACGCAGCGCGAACGGCGCCGAGAAGGGAGAAATCGCCGACGCACCACACCCTCCGCGTCTCTGTGTTCGTATCGTTTTTTCTTCCCGGTTCGCAAGAACTCGAGTGCGCACCTTGTCGCCTCTGACAACTTCGAACGGTACAGGCGAGATAAGAGAATTGCAAATTGCCCCATCGTTTCGAGTCAGCGACTGTAAAAGGGCAGTAATGGAACTCGAGGGTCTTCTTGCTGCGCGTGACAGTGTGCGCACAAAGAGTAGATAAACGTCCGCGTTGTACGCGCGGTTAAGTACGTGTTATTGAACAAGTCGGCGCTTTCTCAGCCGTGGGTGGCCCCGAGCTTCGCCTGCTAAGAAGGAAGGCTATTTAAAACTCCGAGGGGAAATGTTTTTAAAACGCAAGCAGCGGCAAAAACAACGAGGTGGTAAAGCTCTCGCTCTGTAAAATTTCCATTACTTCTCCGTTCCGAGTGCCATAACGACTTTTTATTACACACTCAGCAGGTTGTTAGTTCAGCTGGGATCAACAGAAATACACAAATAGTTCCCGTAAAGGTATTCCACAACGAAATGACGATACAGACGTCGCGCGGAGTAGCCGTGCGGGCTGAGGCGTCTTGTCACGGTTCGCGCGACTCTCCCCGTCGGAGGTTCGAGTCCTCCCTCGGGCATGGGTGTGTGTCTGTTGTCCTTAGTGTGAGTTAATTTAAGTTAGATTAAGTAGTGCGTAATCCTGGGGACCGATGACCTCAGCAGTTTGGTCCTATAGTCCTTACCACAAAAAATAAATAAATACAAATAAATAAATAAATAAATAAAATAAACGAGACAGACTTAGCGACATTGTACAACAGATCGTCTGGACTCCATATGCTAACAATGTGTAACCATACAATTTAGGAAGGTTAACATAAGAATCCTTTGAATACAGGGTGTTACGAAAAAGTACGGCTAAACTTTCAGGAAACATTCCTCACACACAAATAAAGAAAAGATGTAATGTGGACATGTGTCCGGAAACGCTTAATTTCCATGTTAGAGCTCATTTTAGTTTCGCCAGTATGTTCTTCCACCTACGCTCAATGGAGCACGTTATCATGATTTCATACGGGATACTCTACCTGTGCTGCTAGAACATGTGCCTTTACAAGTACGACACAACATGTGGTTCATGCACATTTCAGTCGAAGTGTTCGTACGCTTCTCAACAACAGATTCGGTGTCCGATGGATTGATAGAGGCAGACCAATTCCATGGCCTCCACGCTCTCCTGACCTCAACCCTCTTGACTTTCATTTATGGGTCCGCAGCTCGTGGTCGTGCGGTAGCGTTCTCGCTTCCCACGCCCGGGTTCCCCGGTTCGATTCCCGGCGGGGTCAGGGATTTTCTCTGCCTCGTGATGACTGGGTGTTGTGTGATGTCCTTAGGTTAGTTAGGTTTAAGTAGTTCTAAGTTCTAGGTATATGGTATTTTGAAACGTTCCCACACCGTCACTTGTAAAATACTTGTGATAGCATACCGTAAAAAACAACACAGGTGCATCCGCTAGTTATGGTGGATTCTGATCAGCAACGAGACAAATAATTATCACAGGTAGCGTTCAAAATGGCCAACGGCCTTGCCGCAGTGGTAACACAAGTTCCCGTCAAATCACCGAAGTTAAGCGCTGTCGGCCTGGGATGGTTGACCATCCCGATCCGCCGAGCGCTGTTGGCAAACGGGGTGCACTTAGCCCCTGTGAGGCAAACTGAGGAGCTACTTGATTGAGCAGTAGCGGCTCCGGCCTCGTAAACTGACATACGGCCGGGAGAACGGTGTGCTGACCATATGCCCCTCCATATCCGCATCCGGTGACGCCTGTGGGCTGAGGATGACACGGCGGCCGGTCGGTACCGTTGAGCTTTCCAAGGCCTGTTCGGACGGAGTTTAGTTTAGTTTAGTGCTCAAAATGACCACCGGCAGTGACAGTAGACGGTTCCAGTGTGGTATGGAACGACTGCTGAACATGTGCTAGCATTTCAGCGGAAATGTCCGAGCAGGCAGCAGTTATAAGTCGTTGCATATTAACGGGTGTAGTTGGTATGTTATTGTAGACAGTCTTTTAGCATTCCCCACAGAAAAAAGTCTACAGACGTCAAATCCGGGGAACACACCGGCCAAGGTACCGGCCCTCTGCGCCCAAACCAATGATTTGTAACCAATTCGTGAAGACACATGGTAGTGCTTCGCGCACTATGGGCAGGACAGCCATCATGTTGGTATCACAGGTCGCTCCTAATTTGCAGAGGAACGTATTCTAGTAACCGTGGAGTTGACGAAGCCAACGGGTATTGTCAAAAGTCCAGCAGAGCATGCTTCAGCGGTTTACCTTGTAATGGTTGGTAAATGTGGCGTAATCACTAAACAACGTCACCAAATACATGATAAATCTTGTGGACACAGAAACCAAGCCCACACAGAAGTGCTACATATAGCCAACAAAGAAAGAAAACTACGCCTGTTACAAGCACTCGATGTAAATAAACATTTAACTCAAAATGCCCAGTTGCTTCTAAACGATCAATTTCAGCTGAGCACACTCTCACTTTTAAGCTTCACACTATCCAATCATCCAGCCTCATACCCACAAACCGCCACAATGACACATACTGCTACTCAAAATTACAACAAAATAGAATTTCTTATTTGTTACCTTGCTTACTTCACGAACTTCAACGATATAATTTGCAACACTGTAATATTGTGTATCTCAACCGTGTACTGTGTTTAATATTACCCATTGCATGAAATGTAATTTCCAGTATACAACATCTCTGTTGCACAATGCACGTCACTAGTGCTCAGTTAGACAGTTCTCAACCAATGTCACAGCCTCAAAAACTATGGCATATAACCATATAACCTGCAATACTGTAAGATCGTGTATTTTAATTGCTGTATACAGGGTGATTCAAAAAGAATACCACAACTTTAAAAATGTGTATTTAATGAAAGAAACATAATATAACCTTCTGTTATACATCATTACAAAGAGTATTTAAAAATGTTTTTTTTCACTCAAAAACAAGTTCAGAGATGTTCAATATGGCCCCCTCCAGACACACGAGCAATATCAACCCGATACTCCAACTCGTTCCACACTCTCTGTAGCATATCAGGCGTAACAGTTTGGATAGCTGCTGTTATTTCTCGTTTCAAATCATCAATGGTGGCTGGGAGAGGTGGCTGAAACACCATATCCTTAACATACCCCCATAAGAAAAAATCGCAGGGGGTAAGATCAGGGCTTCTTGGAGGCCAGTGATGAAGTGCTCTGTCACGGGCTGCCTGGCGGCCGATCCATCGCCTCGGGTAGTTGACGTTCAGGTTTCATAACTAACCTTTTTCGTAGGACTCTCCATACAGTTGATTGTGGAATTTGCAGCTCTCTGCTAGCTCTGCGAGTCGATTTTCCTGGGCTGCGAACAAATGCTTGCTGGATGCGTGCTACATTTTCATCACTCGTTCTCGGCCGTCCAGAACTTCTCTCTTTGCACAAACACCCATTCTCTGTAAACTGTTTATACCAACGTTTAATACACCACCTATCAGGATGTTTAACACCATACTTCGTTCGAAATGCACGCTGAACAACTGTCGTCGATTCACTTCTGCCGTACTCAATAACACAAAAAGCTTTCTGTTGAGCGGTCGCCATCTTAGCATCAACTGACGCTGACGCCTAGTCAACAGCGCCTCAAGCGAACAAATGTACAACTAAATGAAACTTTATAGCCCCCTTAATTCGCCGACAGATAATGCTTAGCTCTGCCTTTTGTCGTTGCAGAGTTTTAAATTCCTAAAGTTGTGGTATTCTTTTTGAATCACCCTGTATAATACTGCCCATTGCCTAAAGTCTTTATTGTGCAACATAACAGAAGAGTGCTCAGTTTAACAGATTCTCAACCACTGTCAAGATCTCACAAGCTGCATCATCATAACCGTCTAACCTGTAATATAGTGTAGTTAATAATTTACTCTGCTTAATAATGGCCATTGTGTAATGTGTAATTTCAGTGTTAGGATACCAATTCGATGCACACCAGTCTGTGCACCTGGACTGTATCTTTGCTTATAACATTCGCTTACCTAAGAACCAATGTCCCTTTCAGACATTACGATACGATGCGATATTGCAGTGAATGTGTTATTCTGAACACGATGCTAAGTTCCTTTGTATTTATCCGGCGACACAGGGAAAGCGACTTTCAAGTAAAATGTCGCCCCTCTGCAGGAACATACATAATGGATGAACGAGTACAGGTTGTAAACGCATTGTTGACAACATATGGAAGTTTGCGTCTGGCTGTGAGTCGTACACGGATAGCCAAATGGACAGTGAGTCTTCGGCGGTGTTGTTATGATTTATAGCCATCTCCGAGCAGCTTACTTCGTTTGATAACCCACGACGTACTCACAACTAAAGTCGACACTAAGGTTCAGTTTTACGGCCGAGTATGCGCGACCGAAAGTATTCGAAACTGAACAGATTTGCGAGTTGACGTACAAAATGGTTCAAATGGCTCTGAGCACTATGCGACTTAACTGCTGAGGTCATCAGTCGCCTAGAACTTATAACTAATGAAACTTAACTAACCTAAGGACATCACACACATCCATGCCCGAGGCAGGATTCGAACCTGCGACCGTAGCGGTCACGCGGTTCCAGACTGAAGCGCCTTTAACCGCACGGCCACACCGGCCGGCGGTTGACGTACACGTCGATGATAACGAAGTAATGGAGATTCACCTCTCCATTGGGAGCAGCGTGGTCTACGTTAAACTGGTTGAGGACAGAGCTTATGAAACGATTCTCAAAACGACTAGCGACCTTCAATTCAGGCATTCGGATGGACACATTGGACCTGTGAAACTGTAACAAGCAGGTCTCGGCGAGAGGACGGCCCGTGTGTTCGAGTTGCCAGCAGAGATAGTGATCATAGCGTTGAGACGCTTTGACATTGTGATAAGCCATACGCCCGAAAAATGGGCACGTTTTTCCGTGTACCCAGTTCTGAATGGGGTGTGCCAGGTGTGCACAGACCTTACGAAACAGGCCCTATTCTATCTAAACATCGGCGAATGCCGAGCCATCGTAATCTTTGGCAGCCTGCCAAAGACCTGTTCGTAATTCGGGCAAGAGGGACGTTTCAGATCAAGCTGTATGCAACGTCGCATCTCACAACTGACGACGGAAGAGAAGAAGTTGCCCGATCTAACGGTGTTTCCGTTGACGTATGTGGTGGCCGTTCAATCTGTTCCTTCTGATTATCGATTGTCGACGGAAGCGTCGCTTTCCGTCGACACTAAGCAACCTCTTAGATTAGATTAGATTAGATTAGATTAATAGTTGTTCCATAGATCATGAATACGACACTTCGTAATGATGTGGAACGTGTCAGGTTAATAAAAGATGTCTGTACAAGATATTACATTACACAAAATATTGCATGACACTAATGTTTAAGATTTTTTTTATTTTTTCATGTTATTTTTTTCCCCCCTTTCCCTCCCTTAATTTATATCTAAAAATTCAGCCAATGAGTAGAAGGAGTTGTCATC
This sequence comes from Schistocerca americana, assembly GCF_021461395.2. NCBI lineage: Eukaryota > Metazoa > Arthropoda > Insecta > Orthoptera > Acrididae > Schistocerca > Schistocerca americana. The sequence continues at coordinate 275,417,602 of NC_060123.1, read as the reverse complement.
TAGAAGTTCTTTTAATTTATTTTTAAATGTTGGTTGGCTATCTGTCAGGCTTTTGATGCTGTTTGGTAGGTGGCCAAAGAGTTTTGTGGCAGCATAATGTACCCCTTTCTGTGCCAAAGTCAGATTTAACCCTGCATAGTGAATATCATCCTTTCTCCTGGTGTTATAACTATGCACACTGCTATTACTTTTGAAATTGGTTGGATTATTAACAACAAATTTCATAAGTGAATATATGTACTGTGAGGTTACTGTGAGGATCCCTAGATCCTTAAATAGATGTCTGCACGATGACCGTGGGTGGGCTCCAGCAATTATTCTGATTACACGTTTTTGAGCAATGAATACCCAACGATGAATTACGCCAGAATATGATGCCATACGAAAGCAGTGAATGAAAGTAGGCATAGTAAGCTAATTTACTGAGATTCTTATCACCAAAATTTGCAATAACCCTAATAGCATACGTAGCTGAACTCAGACGTTTCAGCAGACCATCAATGTGCTGCTTCCAGTTTAACCTCTCATCAATGGACACACCTAAAAATTTTGAAATTCTACCTTAGTTACAGACTTCTGTCCAAAGTCTATATTTATTACTGGAGTTGTGCCATTTACTGTACGGAACTGTATATACTGTGTTTTATCAAAATTGATATGGCGACAGGGCACTACAGACGTACATTCTGCGCTGCCAGGGGAACTTCTGGCATCGATTTTGTAATGCGAAGGAGGATCGTGAAGGAGAGGTTAACCACCGCAGGTTTGGTAGTGAGAACCGACGCATTTTTCCTTGATGGCTACGACCCCTATTCGTTGTCGGATACCAACACTCATGTCCGGAAGCAACGGGCTCCAAAGCGATGTCAACAGAAGACGAAGATCTCGGTGGTGGTGACGATCTTCAGTAGGAAAATAAGATCGTCATTTCCCCTGACGGGATTCGATCAATAACAGATTCGAGCGATACCTCTCGCAGTGCCATGATTCTGGATAACGGACAGCGGATGGATTCAATATCTGACCCTATTATACACTCCTGGAAATGGAAAAAAGAACACATTGACACCGGTGTGTCAGACCCACCATACTTGCTCCGGACACTGCGAGAGGGCTGTACAAGCAATGATCACACGCACGGCACAGCGGACACACCAGGAACCGCGGTGTTGGCCGTCGAATGGCGCTAGCTGCGCAGCATTTGTGCACCGCCGCCGTCAGTGTCAGCCAGTTTGCCGTGGCATACGGAGCTCCATCGCAGTCTTTAACACTGGTAGCATGCCGCGACAGCGTGGACGTGAACCGTATGTGCAGTTGACGGACTTTGAGCGAGGGCGTATAGTGGGCATGCGGGAGGCCGGGTGGACGTACCGCCGAATTGCTCAACACGTGGGGCGTGAGGTCTCCACAGTACATCGATGTTGTCGCCAGTGGTCGGCGGAAGGTGCACGTGCCCGTCGACCTGGGACCGGACCGCAGCGGCGCACGGATGCATGCCAAGACCGTAGGATCCTACGCAGTGCCGTAGGGGACCGCACCGCCACTTCCCAGCAAATTAGGGACACTGTTGCTCCTGGGGTATCGGCGAGGACCATTCGCAACCGTCTCCATGAAGCTGGGCTACGGTCCCGCACACCGTTAGGCCGTCTTCCGCTCACGCCCCAACGTCGTGCAGCCCGCCTCCAGTGGTGTCGCGACAGGCGTGAATGGAGGGACGAATGGAGACGTGTCGTCTTCAGCGATGAGAGTCGCTTCTGCCTTGGTGCCAATGATGGTCGTATGCGTGTTTGGCGCCGTGCAGGTGAGCGCCACAATCAGGACTGCATACGACCGAGGCACACAGGGCCAACACCCGGCATCATGGTGTGGGGAGCGATCTCCTACACTGGCCGTACACCACTGGTGATCGTCGAGGGGACACTGAATAGTGCACGGTACATCCAAACCGTCATCGAACCAATCGTTCTACCATTCCTAGACCGGCAAGGGAACTTGCTGTTCCAACAGGACAATGCACGTCCGCATGTATCCCGTGCCACCCAACGTGCTCTAGAAGGTGTAAGTCAACTACCCTGGCCAGCAAGATCTCCGGATCTGTCCCCCATTGAGCATGTTTGGGACTGGATGAAGCGTCGTCTCACGCGGTCTGCACGTCCAGCACGAGCGCTGGTCCAACTGAGGCGCCAGGTGGAAATGGCATGGCAAGCAGTTCCACAGGACTACATCCAGCATCTCTACGATCGTCTCCATGGGAGAATAGCAGCCTGCATTGCTGCGAAAGGTGGATATACACTGTACTAGTGCCGACATTGTGCATGCTCTGTTGCCTGTGTCTATGTGCCTGTGGTTCTGTCAGTGTGATCATGTGATGTATCTGACCCCAGGAATGCGTCAATAAAGTTTCCCCTTCCTGGGACAATGAATTCATGGTGTTCTTATTTCAATTTCCAGGAGTGTAGAAGCACTGCGACCTTTAGCCCGCCCGTTAATTCCGTGGGATGATCGCAGCACAAGCGTGACTGCGTAGGCCGACGATGTCGAGAACGTGACGTCTGCTACCTTAGATAAAGCGGTTGCTATTGCTTCACGCCACGATAGTTAAATGCCAGTGGGTATAGGAGGGGTTCCACTGATGACAGCAGGGCCTTCTTCAGGTCTCCTACCTTCACGTGTCTCAACAGATCCCAAGAATGCTACCTCCATGTGCCAGGCTTATCGGATTGGCACCATCAACCTCAATACCAAGCTTCAGACGTTTCGTGACTTCTTACGGGCGGCAGACCTCGAAGTCGCACTCGTCCAGGAAGTGTGCCTCAAGCAGTTCCCATCTATTTACGGATGCGACGTTTATTAGGCACTATGCACGGATAATGGCTATAGCAGTGCCACTCTTGCGAGGGAAGGCACCGTGATCGATGGTGTGACCCACATTCTGTTAGTACGAGGACTTGCTATCACATATGAGGGCATCAGGAATGTGTAAGCGTATGCCCCCTCTGGAGTGGACAAAAGAAGAGAGCATTCGAGACTTACTTTATCTGAGTAGTGTCTTCTTCGACGATTCTCACAAATGGTGTGTGCCGAGTATGAGAGCCAGAGGTGCAGAGTATGTTAATTTTACTAAACGGACCGGAACAGTGACGGAACCATTTCAACCCTTTCTTTGTGAAGATGGTCCTAATAGCTGGTTAGAAGGGTTCATGGACATGTTGACCGATGGCAGCAGCGGGTGTAGTGACAAAAGTTGGTTGCGTTCTATTTATGCTTTAAAAGAAATGGAGGGGAAAGGTTCAAGAATGCGAAGGGGATGGGCTTGTGGCGGGTCTCAGGTTTCGACCCCCATCCTGCTTCTACCGGCCTGATGAAATGTCTGATCTACTTATTTAAGAAGAAAGAAAAAGGAAGTGGTAAGGTGACCGCTCGCGATAAGCGGGAAATACGGGTTGGAGACCGGGTCCGGCACAAATCTTCACTGTCCCCATTCTATTTTTCAGCTGATGGTCGTCCATATTAAGGGGGGTAGGACGTCAAACGGGCCGACTTGGAGCAGGAGAGTCACCACAGGACATTTTAATTTCTACTGTCTATACTTTTACAAATAAATTCATAAAACTTTGTCACAATGACCAGGAAGGATTGAGGACTCACACTCATCGCAGTGGAAGTTCAAAAACGTAGCAAAATACCTTTTTTTACATGTGAAATTTCATCATTTTTTCACTTATTACTGGCTGCATTTATTGCTATAGGTACACTTTTCTTCCTAAGTAAGAGAGATTCTTCGATGAATTTTTCATAGCATACAAACAGTAGTTACAGGTGTATGAAACTCTAGAATTTTCCAAATCTATTAAAAAACTGTGGAAAAAATTGAGATAATTAACTATAAAACTTGAGTTTTTTCTAAACATGAAGTTTAAAATGTAACAGTTCATTCATTTTTTCATAAATTAAATAACGTATAGAGTTTCATATACCTGTAACTATGGTTTGTATGCTGTGCAAAAGTCATCGAAGAATCTCTCTTAGGAAGAAAAGTGTACCTATAGCAACAAATGCAGCCAGTAGTAAGTGAAAAATGATGAAATTTCACATGTAAAAATTTTTGTTTTGTTACGTTTTTGAGCTTCCACTGATATGAGTATGAATCCTGAATCCTTCCTGGTCATGCTGTTAAAGTTTTATGAATTTATTTGTAAACGTATAGACAGTAGAAATTAAAATGTCCTGTGGTGCCTCTCCTGCTCCAAGTCGGCCCGTTTGACGTCCTACCCCCCTTAACAATTGCGAATACATTTACGTCTTTCAGACGTTAGTCAGTTGTTGCCTGGCGATGACACAATAAGCCGAAAAGTAGTTTGAAATAAACAAAAACAGTATACCTGTTATTCACCCTTAAAGATTTTTGTAAGCTTATGACATTCCTGTGGCGAATTATCAAAATTGTTCATTATTTTCTAGTAAAATTATATGACTTCCTTGAGTTGCGTAACTAGAAAAATTAAAGGGATTTAAGAAATTAAAATGTGTCTCCCACAAATATGGTGGATAAAGGAAAATGAGGCAACTGAAGTAGATATCATATAAATTCCTCTGGATCTCTGACATCTTTATACTGAATTGATTTAAATTTCAGGTACGGACTGCGCCATTTTATTCTCCAGCATCGAAAGCTGTTGTTTGATACATCAATAAACAAATTATAGCTACTTCAGTTATAAAGGTTTAAGTCGGTTACAGTCCCCGAGAATGTGAGGGAATTGTTCCTTTGGCGGGGACAGTGTTGTGTTATTTGACACAAGGGCGTAGATTTGCGGAATCCTACATTCTACTACGTTGTTGAGCTACATTAGTTTATCTGCGATGTGTTCCTTATTGATGAAGCCTCTTTCTTTATTGACGTCATTCGTTTTTTGCGGTCGCCTCTGTTCTTCTTGAAGCTAGTGGGCAGACACGAACGTTAGGACTGACTGCAATGAGTAAATTCGCGAGATTTCCATCTGGCTTATTCCTTCCTAAGCCAAGCCGTTTGCAATAACGACATGTAGCGCGATCTACGTCACAGATAGCGTGTCCCCTGTGGCAAATAAGCCAGTAACAAGCGCAGTGACACGGAAATAAACAGACACATGCTGCAGCTGCTACAGCCGTTTGCAGACGATGACCTAAGACTGAGGAGCTCCTGTTAGAGACGATAATGTAGCCGGAGTTCATTCAACTCACCGACAACTATACAGACATATCACAGTTGCCCAAAAACGGCCAAAATCAGATCAAAGGGCCCATTAAAGACGATATCGCCAACGAAACACGTATAAATGAACGAACACTAAGTGGATATCACTACGCAAACATCGTGCTTATCACAACCTTTTTTCTAGGCTCGATAACGTTGCTACTTCGATTAGATCTGATCCTGAGTGTTTTTACCGCAGATGGATGACTTGGGGGAGACCTTGGTTGCAAAAGTCAGCTATTTTGGCTGTTCTGGGAACTTTCGATCTTGAAACTCACGTCGTCGTCATTCTGAGAATGCCTACCACGCAGTGGTGTCGTAATCAGAGGATGGAGGAGGAATTAAAGCACAAATCCTCTGAGTCTTTAATCCGTGTCCTATTACTTTTCAAACTTGTCCCGTGGTCCACGTTCCGACCCCTTTGCTGCGATCTTCTTGAATATTCCACTGGTGTCCCTGAATAGCATTCCGGTTCACTTATAAAATGCTATTTTCAGTTCTTTTCTGGAGAAGTGGCTTTACTCAGTAAAAATCTTGCGGCTGATATTGGTGGACCGTTGTAATTGGCTAAATGCTGAAGATACGTAATGACAGAATGAGGAAATTAAAAATATTATTGTTGTTGTCCCATCTCTGTTGTTTCCTGGTAGCTGTTTATTTTCCGCGCTAGCTGCGACTGAGTGTTTATTTCCGTGATAGCGAGTAACCATGAAGACCGAAGCCTGCTACCTTCATTTCCATTGAAATTGTATTATTGTACTCGTATTATTATTTCTACGATTTCACGGAAATTCTTTCTATAAATATCACTATGGTTGGCATACATATATTCCTGAAATCCATAAACTGACCGTATTCTTCTTGGTGCTCTGCTAATACTGATTTTATCTTTTGCCTCTATCTTGTGTGACATCTCCTAACGCTGCTATGATATCAGCTATCAACGGACTGAAGCAGGAAGCGAAATATAAGAAATTAGCGACTTGAGGTCACACGAAAGACGCCACTCTCAGCCGAAAACGTGTGTCACCTGCGAAAGTCTGTATGCTGTCATAAGCTGGGCAATGATTTTATTTTCGCGACTACACCAAAGAGAATACCCACAGAAGAAATCATCAGTATCGCCGAAGGATCTTTGTTGTCTCTTCCAGAGGTTCTAGCGGAGGAAATAACACAGGACTATGAAGAATTCTGCCTAAAGCGAAACCACCCTTGAACAGCATATCAGCGGACACAAGAACAGATCTTAGTGAACTCAAGAGAAATGAACACATTGTGGTCACCAGAACACATAAAGGATATATGTCTGTTGTTTTGGAAACATTTGAACACCACGAGGAGACGGAACAATTACTGGCGAAGACAGAGTACCCTAAGGTAAAAGGTGACCCGACAGCCGATTCAAAAACAATCATAACTATTATATTACTTGAGATATGTGAGTGAACAACGTACTGTTGGAAAGAGCAAACTCTCGAGTTTTTCATGGTTTCCGCTAGGTTCTCCAAAATATAATGTGTTTTGTGCAGTATCATGGGAAAAGGTGTATGGTCTATTCTTCTTTGCCGAGAACACTGCTACAGAAAGCACATGTCTCGATATGCTTGAGAACTTTCTTTTCCCACAGTTGGAGACTGATTCGAACGACTTCAGTTACCGTACCACTGGCATCTGGAAGTGTGGGAATTTTTAAATCAAATGATGGTCGCGCCGGACCAAATGACTCAGCCTTACATTACTGGCCTCCAAGGTCACCGGAACTGACTACGTGATTACTTCTTGTGGGGGTTTAAAAAAGCCTCTGTTTATGAGCCTCCGTTACCAACAACAATGAATGAACTGAGACACCGCATTACAGCAGCTGTGGAAACTGTAACTCAAGATGCTCCACTGTCGAAACAATTTTAATACCGCTTTGACATATGAAAGGGGGGGGGGGGGGGAGGAAGGGGTCATGTTGAACACCTACGAAAAGGTATGAAAAAACTTTTTGAGTTTCCTGTTCATCATAAAACAAAATTCATTGTATATGTTTATTAGTTTCTGAAATAGACGCGTCTAAAATCGGATGATTCTTTTTGGTACACCCTGTACTTCCAGTAGTCTGACGCCACTTCATCTGTCACACATACTATATAGGTTCTACCGAAATCTCGTAAAAATGGATGTCTGGTGTGTCCTATAGCAAACGGGATTAATTTTCCAACATTTTTAAATAGATATTTATCGGAGAAACTGAAGCATTTTACGGCAAAAACAGAATTTCTGTTTTGAAGTATTCAAAACAACTTCTGGAAACATTATGCATGGCGAAAGGATCCCCAACTGTCATAATGGTGAACTTCGATGTCAAACCTTTGTTTGCTATCATATCAATAGCAAATACAATAAAGATAACTGGGATAAAAATGCTCGAAATATATGTAACCTAGCCGAAAAACGCTTGCGGTCGAGTCCACTGGACGGAATTTGTGTACCCCATCTGTCTGTATTTAGTGTTATCCCATGTGAAAGTGTGAGAATGTTTTCTAAAATTTTCCAATTTGTGTAACTGAGGCGGGACCTAGGTACCAGCCCCCAATTCACCAGAGAAGACGAAGTAAGTATTGTGGAAAGATATCTTCGGTGTGGTGAAGCAACTTAAATCACTTAATAAAAGCAAGTCTTTCCGTCCAGACTGTAAACCAATTAGGTTCCTTTCAGGGTATGCTGATGCAATAGCTCTCTACGTAACAAGCACATACAACCACTAGCTCGACGGAAGATCCGTACCCAAGGACTGGAAAGTTGCAAGGGTCACACCAATATTAAAAAAGGCAATATGTCCATATCATTAACGTCGATATGCAGCAAAATTTTAGAACGTATATTGTGTTCGAAAATTATGAATTACCTCGAAGAGAACGGTCTCATGACACACAGTCAACAAGGATTTAGAAAACATCGTTTCTGTGAAACACAACTAGCTCTTTAATCACGCGAAGTGTTGAGTGCTGTCGAAAAGGAATTTCAAACTGATTCCGTATTTCTAGATTTCCAGAAGGCTTTCGACACTCTACCTCACAAGTTGCTGCTAATCAGATTGCATGCTTGTGGAGTATCGTCTCAGTTGTGCAACTGGATTTGTGATTTACTGTCAGACAGGTAACAGGTCATTGTAACTGAGGGAAAGTCATCGAGTAAAACAGGAGTGATTCTGGCGTTCCCCCAAGGTAATGTTACGGGCCCTCTGCTGTTCCTTATCTGTATAAACGATTTAGGAGACAATATGAGCAGCAGTCTTAGGTTGTTTGCAGATGAAGCTGTCGTTTACGTCCTAGTAAAGTCACCGGAAGATCAGAACAAGTCGCAAAACGGTTTAAAAAAGGTATCTGTATGGTGCAAAAATTGGCAGCTGAGACTAAATAATAAAAAGTGTGAGGTCATAAACATGAGTACCTAGGAATCCCAATTACAAAAAACTTAAATTGGAAAGAGCACATAGAGAAACTTGTGGGGAGGGGCAGCAAAGACTGCGTTTTATTGGCAAAACACTTAGAAGATGCAACCGATCTACTAATCTGGACTCTTTACCATATAGGGTTAAGGGAGTGCATCAAGAAAGTTCAAAGAGGGGCAACAAGTTTTGTATTATCGAGAAGTAGGGGAAAGAGTACCAACGGCCTTTCCGCAGTGGTAACACCGGTTCCCGTCAGATCACCGAAGTTAAGCGCGGTCGGGCTGGGCTGGCACTTGGATGGGTGACCATCCGGACTGCCCAGGGCTGTTGGCAAGCGGGCTACACTTAGCCCTTGTGAGGCAAACTGAGGAGCTACTTGACTGAGAAGTAGCGGCTCCGATCTCGTCAACTGACATACGGCCGGGAGAGCGGTGAGCTGACCACATGCCCCTCCATATCCGCATCCGGTGACGCCTGTGGGCTTAGGATGACACGGCGGCCGGTCAGTACCGTTGGGCCTTCCAAGGCCTGTTCGGACGGAGTTTAGTTTTTAGTTTTAGGGGAAAGAGTGTCACGGATATGATACAGAATTGGGGTGGACATCATTGTAGCCTTATCTCGTTACGGCAAGACCTTTTCAATCACCAACTCCCTCCTCCGAATGCAAAAATATTTTGTTGGCGACGACTTACGTAGGGGGAAACGATCATCATAATAAAATAAGGAAATCAGAGCTCGCACAGGATGATATAAGTGTTCATTCTTTTCCGCTCGCTTTTCGCGAATGGAATAGCAGATAATTATTATGAAGTTTCTTCGACGAACCCTTTGCCAAGTACTTAGGTGTGATTTGCAGAGTATCCATGTAGATGTCGTTGTATGGCACGGGAAATCACGTAAAACAACAACCATGCTTGTGGGCACATTTGACTTCGTCTTTAATCCACTGGGAGTATTCGATCGAGGCCGACGGGCCATTACGAATCCCGGAAGCAGCAAGCTAAAATGGCTCTAAGCACTATGGGACTTAACATCTGAGGTCATCAGTCCCCTAGACTTAGAACTACTTAAACCTAACTAACCTAAGGACATCATACACAACCATGCCCGAGGCAGGATTCGAACCTGCGACCGTAGCAGCAGCGCGGTTCCGGACCGAAGCGCCTAGAACCCCTCTGCCACAGCGGCCAGCGCAGAAAGCTAGTGCGAACAAAATGCATTAGGTAATGGTGAACTATAGCCAACCTGCTTGCTCCACTATTTGAATGATAAGTTTGTTATGTGGGCACACAAGAGAGAATAGTCACACAAATTCCACGACTTTCTGAAACATTCATCGGAAAATCAGTTTCACTATGGAAGTGAAGAGTCCGGTGGGCCCCACGGTATTAGATTGTTGGCCTACAGAATACCTGACGATACTCTTGAAGTCCAAGGCACAAAGTTTATAGGACATCAACCAATACAATTTTGCAGCTTCGCACCATCACCCACGCCCAGAAGCAAGTTCCTCTGAATAGTGTCTGCACATGAATCTCGCATCTCGTGACAGTAAGAACCTGCGATAAGAACTAGAACCTTAGGAAAACTCTGATGGCCAACGACTACACAGATCTTTCCATAAATAGGACCTTTAAACGAAGAGGTACTGACATCAGTGCAAACAAGAAGAACGATGAACCTCCCGCACATTATGTAGACCTTATGTGTCTAGTGTAACAGATGGCATAGGGAGAATCCTTCGGAAGACCGGTTTAAAAATTGTGTTTTTTTCTAAACACAAGACAAACGCTTCCTGCGGCCTATAAGAGGCAATCAAATTAAAACGAAATAGGTGGAGAAAAAAGTAAATAAACAGGTTATTATTTCAAGCGTAAACGCCATGACTCTTAATATATTTTTCCCACTGTGAGACAAGAAGGTCAGTGCCTTTTTGGAAAAATGTTCGAGGTTGCCTACGGAAGCATGATTATACCCAGGCGTGCAATTCTTCGCTCGATGCAAATCGATAGCCACGAATGTCTTTCTCTCCAAAATACGGATATCGCATGGTGAGAGATTGGGACTGTATTGAGGATGTGTAGGAGCTCGCATTCGAAACTTCTGCAGCTCAGAGGAAACAATAGGCACGCTAGTTCCTTGAAAGTCATGATGACCTTTTACTTTGAATGCAAGTACCCGCTGCTCATTGACTTTCTGGAACACGGCGTCACAGTTAATACAAAGCGGTACGTAGACACTTTGCAAAAATTGAAGCACGCTGTCAATTTGAAACGCCCATGAATGTTAACGAACGGTATCATTCTGTTGCAGGATAATGCCCACCTGCATGTTTCCAAGGTTGTTTCCACTAAGCCGCAAGAATTTCACTGGAAAGCCCTTACACATCTTCCATACATTCCAGATCCCTCCCCATGCGACATCCATATTTTTTGGAGTCCTGAAGAATGATATTCGCGGCCGTAGATTTGCTTCGGACGAAGATTATGGATCGAGAGGGTTGTATGGGCGCACGACGGCAAGGTCTTCAGCGCCCGCTCAGTAACAGATTGAGGCGGGTGTCAAGAAAAGACTCAGAACAGTAAGATAAAACAGAACGTAAACCACAGGTAACAAGCTTGGAAAAATATGGGCCTACCCACACCGAAACGTGGGACGAAGCATGCAGCCAGCAGTGAAACATGGACAACACAGGAAGAAAGTGGTGGAGGGAGCTAAAACAATATAGCAGATCGAAGTTGCTGGCTGACCGCAAGGAAAAAGGGAGGAGCCAGCCACTGTGCAATACGCTAAAACTTCCAGCCTAAAAGTTTAGGCCAGAGTCCAGACACATCACAAAACTTTAAAACCCCAGACACACACGTCTCATCATTAGCTAAATCATAGGGCAGATCCCATCAACTTGTGCTTCTGCCCTTGCATTTCGGACGAAGAGGTGTACTCCTGGGTATAATCTGGGTAGGTAGTCGCAAATATTTTCCATGAAGGCAATGATCATGTTGTCTCACAGTGGGATAAATGTATTAACAGTTACGGCGTTTACTTTTGAAATAATGAAGATTTTACTTATCTTTTTCCATCTGTTTCGTTTTCATTTGATTAGCCCTTATACAACGGACGTACCTGACCGCCTTCCCACTGCGGGTGTAAATGAAGTGACGTATATTTGTGGCAAAGTACATGTCGGTGAAACTGGAAGGACAGTAAAAGAACGAGTGGAGAGCACGAACGTCACACAAGTTTGAGACAAAAGGCAAAGTTGATGATAATTCTTCCGGGTTATGTGGCCGTGGTCCTTGAACCACGGCCACATAACCCGGAAGAATTATCAACAACAGTACCATCTGGTCGCGAAAGCTTTCATTGTATGATTAAAAAGTAAAGTGAGCGGTAGCGAAGCATTAACAAGAAAGCGTGCTGTCCAAATAATGTAATATTTATAGAAGAAAAATCCTTGAAGCGGGCGAAATAACGAAGACTAAGTGCGGTTTCAATAGAGATTACAGCTACAGGCTTCGGCCTGTGACGAAAGTATACACCCTTCCACGGGGAGTGAAGAACATAAACAGCTACCGTAAAACAACCGAGACGCCACAATAATAATAATATTTTTGACCCCCTCTCTTCCCGTATCTACTTTCAGTATTTACCCAATGAATACAGGAGCAGTAGCTGCTGGATGATTTCACCCATTATGTTCACTTCTCGGGAAAAGCGCAGAAAAACAGAATCTTGCAAGGAATTCTTCTACCTTGGAAGCAAAGTAATATATGACGTACAAAGCAAGGAGGACATGAAATCAGATTACTGAACCAAAGTGAACGTTCCTGGGAGTGCAAGTCCGAAAGAACAGACACCACACATGTATGAATGTATATACGGTTTGACGGCCATAAGATCTCTCCAGTGCTAAAGTCTTCTCCCTCCTGAACTCTTGCGGGACTCCAGCGAATGCCAGCGAGCAATGAGTACGATGGACACGGAGCTCTACGCCAGTAGTCTGTGACAAGATGGGAAACTGGGTCGGATGGGAGTCGTTTCCAGACAGCTGAGTCGTCGGCACGGTAGCTCAGCGTGCTCGGTCAGAGAGAAGAAAACTGTGTGAATGGATCAACGATTAACTTGAACAAGCGCAAGGGACGTCCACCCCGAACAAATAAACCGAAGAGCTAAAGAATCTGGCATAGGCAAGCATATTCAAATGCAGAGATATGTAAACAGGCAGTGTATGGCACTGCGGTCGGCAACGCCTATATAAGACAACAAGTATCTGGCGCAGTTAGATGATTACTGCTGATACAATGACAGGTTGTCAAGATTTAAGTGAGTTCGAACGTGGTGTTGTAGTCCGCGCACGAGCGATGGGACAAGCATCTCTGAGGCAGCGATGAACTAGCGGTTTTCCCGTACGACCGTTTCACGTCGCGTAACGTGAATATCAGGAATCCGGTAAAACATGAAATCTCCGACATCGCTGCGGCCGGAAAAAGACCCTGCAAGAACGGCACCAACGACGACTGAAGAGAATCGTTCAGCGTGACAGAAGTGCAACCCTTCCTCAAACTGCTGCCGATTTAATTACTGGTCCATGGTTCAAAATGGTTCAAATGGCTCTGAGCACTATGGGACTTAACATCTTAGGTCATCAGTCCCCTAGAACTTAGATCTACTTAAACCTAACTAACCTAAGGACAGCACACACATCCATGCCCGAGGCAGGATTCGAACCTGCGACCGTAGCAGTCCCGCGGTTCCGGACAGCAGCGCTAGAACCGCACGACCACCGCGGCCGGCTTACTGGTCCATCAACAAGTTTCAGCGTGCGAATCATTCAACGAAACATCATCGATATGAGGTTTCGGAGCCGAAGGCCTACTCGTGTACCCTTGATGAATGCACGACACAATGCTTTACGCCTCACCTGGGACGCCAACACCGACGCTGGACTTTTGATGCCTGAGAAACATGTTGCCTGGTCGGATGAGTCTCGTTTCAAATTGTATCGAGCGCGTGGACGTGTACGGGTACGGACACAGCCTCATGAATGCATGGAACCTGCATGTCGGCATGGGACTGTTCAAGCTGGTGGAGGCTCTGTAATGGTGTGGGTCGTATGCAGTTGGAGCGATATGGGACCCCTGATACGTCTAGATAAGAACCTGACACGTGACACGTACGTGAGTATCGTGTCTGATCACCTGCATCCATTTATGTCCATTGTGTATTCAGTCGGACTTGGGCAATGCGACACCCCACACGTCCAGAGTTGGTACAGAGTGACCCCAGGAACATTCTTCTGAGTTTAAGCTCTCGTTGGCCACCAAACTCCCCAATCATGAACATTATTGAGCACATCTGGGATGCCTTCCAGCGCGCTGTTCATCAGAGATCTCCACCGCCTCGTACTCTTACCGATTTATGGACAGCCCTGCAGGATTCATGTTGTCAGTTCCCTCCAGCATACTTCAGCCATTAGTCGAGAACATTGCCACGTGGTGCTGCGGCACTTCTGCGTGTTAGAGGGGGCCCTGCACGATATTAGGCAGGTGTGTCAGTTTCTTTGGCTCTTCAGTGTACAACGATCAATAACAAACAAAATGACATAAAAAAACGGGCGGTCAAGGTGACACTGCGCCAGTAATGGGAAGTCCAGGTTCGAATCTTGGTCCGGCACAAATTTTCACTTGTCGCCAACGAAATTACTTCAGTGCTTCATTGCATCGAGGCAACGGCCTTGCCGAAGTGGATACACCCGTTCCCGTCAGATCACCGAAACTGAGCGCTGTCGGGCGCGGCCGGCACTTGGTTGGGTGACCATCCGGGCCGCCATGCGCTGTTGCCATTTTTCGGGGTGCACTCCACCTCGTGATGCCAATTGAGGAGCTACTCGACCGAATAGTAGCGGCTCCGGTCAAAGAAAACCACCATGACGACTGAGAGAGCGGTGTGCTGACCACACGCCCCTCCTTTCCGCATCCTCATCTGAGGATGACACGGCGGTCGGATAGTCCCGTGGCCGGAAGACGAAGTGCTTTTATTTTCGCGTCAGAAATTATTACGTTTTCATTACATCGAGTATATATACAGCTGCAGGATCATGAATGGTGTCTGTTCTTTTGGAAATTATAAACGTTTTCCGAAGTGTTAAATAAAACTTACGGAATACACTCATACAGGACCACTTGTGTCAACCGTTGTAACTAATTTCTGCAAATATATTTCCGTTTCACGTTCGACAAACCGACGGTGTGGCGCTCGGCCCACATACAGCGCCCGCATCTCGTGGTCGTGCGGTAGCGTTCTCGCTTCCCACGCCCGGGTTCCCGGGTTCGATTCCCGGCGGGGTCAGGGATTTTCTCTGCCTCGTGATGGCTGGGTGTTGTGTGCTGTCCTTAGGTTAGTTAGGTTTAAGTAGTTCTAAGTTCTAGGGGACTGATGACCATAGATGTTAAGTCCCATAGTGCTCAGAGCCATTTGAACCATTTTTGAACCCACATACAGCGTAAACACGATATGCGAAGATCAATGGCCTTCACGAACACAGCACCTATTCGTGCGTTTGTTTTGCAGAGGATCACTTGAGCTTAAGTGTTTTAGCAGGTTTTAGAACCTCGTTGTGCATCGATAGCACCCTTCTCTATTTCTCTTCAAGCCTTAAAGTAGCACGCACTGCGTATACGCTCGCCTGCTTTCCTGCACGCGAGCGTGTGTTTATCAAGCATTTGTTTGCCTTCTGCCAGATGCAGAGAGGACAGCAGTTCGCAGCGCGCACTCCCCGCAGCGCTGCAGTCGGCGTCCGGTTTCGTTTGTGGAGCGAGAACCGCTGAACAATGCGGATACTGAGGGAGGCCGTTTGTATACGCGGCCGAAAATAGGTCCGGGTGCTCTATCTGTCACCGCGGCAGGCAGCACTACCTGTCCGCCCGTATGCATGCATGCGCGGGCCGTGGCCGACTGCCGCGGCTCCGGGCTGAAAACTCTGCCAACACGCGACAGGCACGGGCGCCTGGTCCCACGTGGGAGGTACACACTCGAGCGGGCGATCGGCGCGGCCCTGTCCGAGCGCGTTGACGGCAGACAAGCTCCGAGAGCTGACGTACGAGCCGCTCCTTCCACTTGGGACGTACGTAAGTTAGAATGGACTACGAAAGATCAGGACTGTGGAGGGTGTACCTGTCAGTACGTGACCGTTTCAGTCATGATGGCTGACCACGTCTGGAAGAAAATAAAACCTCAAGACATGGCATTTCTCTCGCAGCTCCTACAACCTCACTCTCTAGGAAAAGAAAGTTATTGTGCTCTTTGTTAGGGCGAACTAGCTCTAGGTTCAGTAGTCTGGACAGCCGGTCTTGGGGACCGATAGTGAAGGAATACCGCAGACCACGACTCCGCGTCTGCTGAGGACAAGGCACATAGTTTAGGACCATAACAAGGACTTGTGAATAGGATTTCCAGTTTCCTAAGTCATCCCATCTCAGTTATGCGATCTCCACTGCCAACATGCAAAAAAAAAGAAAAAAGAAAGAAACAGAGTAACAATAACTGTCCGAATCTCACTCAGGCCCGGCCCACCCTCAGCTACTCACTGTCAGCCTAACGAACAGCCTCACGAGACGAAATTTTCTGACACACATGATGCTGAAGGGCTTAAAAATGTACGCTCCAGCCGGAAAGCCAGAAGACATTCCATCGCGTCCACTGAATCCGGTGAGAATCCAGTAAAATATGATCTCAATATCCAACCAAGAACAGTTATTATTGAAAATCTTGACCCATGGAAAATGCAAAAATTTCAGATGACACTAAAGCAATTTAATCTTGCACAGCTTGTGGTTGACGTGAAATTCAGGAAGAATAGTGTCAAAATCGCCACCAACTAACTGATTTTGAAATTCAACTTAAAAAGGCAATTGGCACCACCTACAGACCGGAAGCTGTCATCAATTTAGGAAGTCCGAGCAGCAAACGACAGTGAGAATGGGAACCACATGGACCCTTTCTCACTGTCGTCATCACCAACGTCGATGACGATGTCACCAACAAGGAAATCGAAGATGAACTAGCAGTGCAGGGATCCTAATTTAAAAATCACAGTGCTCGTCTTTCCGCAACTCAAACAAAGATCCACAACAAAATACGTGTTATTTTGGACAATGAAGAATCTATCGACAAGCTTCTTGCACAGCCCTGCGGGATGCATTGCTACATAGAGTTGAATCATCCAGCCTCTGCCCCCGCAACCTACGCAATGCATAAAATCCAATAGCTTCCTGCAAGCCTCCTAGAACTGTAGCAATGACCCTAAATGCAATAGCCGTAGCGGACCTCACCTGATCTTCAATTTCAAAACTGACTCAAGAAAGACATAAATGCGGCAGCTGCTATGGCATTGGCCTCGATACCGATCCTAATTGCTCAGAACGGGCGAATGAACCCATCTCCGACGAAAAAAATAGTAAAAATGAAGTGTATCGATGAACCTACTGCTCACTTGCAGGAACGCTCCCAAAATGAAAATTTTTTGCTTCATTCAGCACTGCTCTCCTCACCATTCTCCTTGAACGTAGATTCCACACAATGGAGGCTATATAAACAGTTTTCAAGAAGTTCCCAAGGCGAGATACTGAAATACCGCCCACGTAGACCAACATAGCATCTACATCAACAAGTTACGATACCAGTCAGCCTATGTTTAACCTGCTGTTACACCCTGCAAACTTGAATAGTTTCTTCATCAAAAGTTCCTTTTGCACTGACGCCTAACCAAGACACTGCTGCTACATGCTTCATCAACGTAAATGGTTTCCGTGCTAAAAAATGAACTCCTAGAAAAATTAATGAGCGAACATGACAGTTACCGACATTGCTGAAACCAGATGTTTCGGAAAAGATGTCAGTCTTCTACATCTACATCTACATCTACATTTATACTCCGCAAGCCACCCAACGGTGTGTGGCGGAGGGCACTTTACGTGCCACTGTCATTACCTCCCTTTCCTGTTCCAGTCGCGTATGGTTCGCGGGAAGAACGACTGCCTGAAAGCCTCCGTGCGCGCTCTAATCTCTCTAATTTTACATTCGTGATCTCCTCGGGAGGTATAAGTAGGGGGAAGCAATATATTCGATACCTCATCCAGAAACGCACCCTCTCGAAACCTGGCGAGTAAGCTACACCGCGATGCAGAGCGCCTCTCTTGCAGAGTCTGCCACTTGAGTTTGCTAAACCTCTCCGTAACGCTATCACGGTTACCAAATAACCCTGTGACGAAACGCGCCGCTCTTCTTTGGATCTCCTCTATCTCCTCCGTCAACCCGATCTGGTACGGATCCCACACTGATGAGCAATACTCAAGTATAGGTCGAACGAGTGTTTTGTAAGCCACCTCCTTCGTTGATGGACTACATTTTCTAAGGACTCTCTTAATGAATCTCAACCTGGTACCCGCCTTACCAACAATTAATTTTATATGATCATTCCACTTCAAATCGTTCCGCACGCATACTCCCAGATATTTTACAGAAGTAACTGCTGCCAGCGTTTGTTCCGCTATCATATAATCATACAATAAAGGATCCTTCTTTCTATGTATTCGCAATACATTACATTTGTCTATGTTAAGGGTCAGTTGCCACTCCCTGCACCAAGTGCCTATCCGCTGCAGATCTTCCTGCATTTCGCTACAATTTTCTAATGCTGCAACTTCTCTGTATACTACAGCATCATCCGCGAAAAGCCGCATGGAACTTCCGACACTAGATTATGTATGCCGCAGACTTGGAAAACCCAAATCAGGAAGAGGAAGATGTTAACATGGAGCTGTCGCCATTTTTCACACAAAACATTTTTAGCTATACGACTTGGTATACCAGGAAACCTGAGCACTCATCAAACTATTGTTCTAAAAATCATGTGTAATTACGGGTTAACCTGTCTTCTCCGCAGCTACATATGTACCTCCTACTGAGGACTTACTAATAGATCTCACTTGGCCCAGCCGTTGTCACAGGTGACCTCAATGTCAGAACCAGGGTTTTTGGCGATAAAACTAACAGAAAAAAGGCGATCATCTCGCCACAGCTCTAACTGATAACCTAGTCCACCTGGAAGATAACTCACCCAACGTTTATCAACCAAATTGGACCTTCCATCACTGCTCATATTAGCTACACCCAGAAAATCGCTAGACGCAGCAGCGAGGTACAGTATATCCAGCGATAATCTACCTTCCATCATAAGAACAACCACTATTAACCACGCCATGAGTTTTAACAACAAAGAGAAAACTTTCTTCCATTCTAAAAACCTGAATGTAGAAAACTTGAATACAGAGTTCTTCAGCAAAAAGCCCAGAGCATCAGCCCGTGATGCTATAGAGGTTATTGATAACTATAATCAGCTACTTGTTCAAGATGGTTCAAATGGCTCTGAGCACTATGGGACTCAACTGCTGAGGTCATTAGTCCCCTAGAACTTAGAACTAGTTAAACCTAACTAACCTAAGGACATCACACACATCCATGCCCGAGGCAGGATTCGAACCTGCGACCGTAGCGGTCTTGCGGTTCCAGACTGCAGCGCCTTTAACCGCACGGCCACTTCGGCCGGCTGTTCAAGAGGTATTATATGCCACCGTAGACAGTGCTCCTAAAAAAACTATTAAAGAACCCAAAGATAGGCTCCCTACACACATATGGGCCAATCCAAAGCGAACACGTGGGAACGAGAGTCACAAGGACTTTACCCACGTAACTCCACTCTCTTTTGCGAAAAGTTAAAGCTAATCTTGGGCCATACCACTACCGAAGAACCGGCTCTACAAACTGATGATCACATCACGAAGAGGAAAGAGAGAAGACCGAAATATTTGGCACTGTAGTAGCAAAAATTCACAACTACCAACAGTACTCCAGATTTGATGGTAGCCACGAGGAAATTATTAACCTCATCGACAGCAGGAAAGTGCAAATACGAGTTGAAGATCAAATGTCATCTTACTTCACTCTTGCAGCCATCATCTCCCCAGTGCTAAACACATTACACGCTGCTCCAATCCCAAGACTCAGGTGGTGGAATGAAGGCGTGGATGGCTTTGTACGCGAATGGTCTCTCTTACTGCTGTCATGCCCCGACCAGAAACACAATCACTGAGGACGCTAAGAACTATATCAGCAAACTGGAAACCTGACTCAATAAATGCAAGATTAGACCGAAGCCAACCAAAAGCCCGCTGGTTCTATTTAGGCACAGAAATCTCACCAATCTACGGCTACAGAACCGTCACAAACTCAATATTCGACTCTGGAGACGGGAAATTAATAAACAATCTAATACAAAAAATCTAGGCATCTTCCTAGACGTACTCTAACACTGATAGAAAAACACATCCGAAAAATGTAAACAAGCAGAAAACAGACTCAACCTACTGCGAC
The DNA here is from genome assembly GCF_021461395.2 of Schistocerca americana. Classification (NCBI taxonomy): domain Eukaryota; kingdom Metazoa; phylum Arthropoda; class Insecta; order Orthoptera; family Acrididae; genus Schistocerca; species Schistocerca americana. Next base: position 275,397,497 of record NC_060123.1, on the reverse strand, counting down.
TCATGCTGTACAGAACACATGGAGTTGATCAACCATCGGTGCTTCCTCCACATAAAATTTTGGTCCGTTCCATCCTCGAACACGGATGTCAAACAAGGATCATGTCAACAATCCAAGCAAAAGAATTCTATCTGTGGAGAGGAGGATGCTGTGTATTGCTGAAAATCTGTCATGCCTTCTACAGAATTCTCTACATTAAAACCTCAACACCAAAAGTGTACTGAAAAGAAGCAAAGAAAAAAAATGCCAGTTTCGAACTTAACAGGCCACTTAACGAGGGACTCACAATTTCTTTTCTATAACACGATCGCCGGCCGGGGTGGCCGAGCAGTTCTAGGCGCTATAGTCTGGAACAGCGCGACCGCTACGGTCCCAGGTTCGAATTCTCCCTCGGGCATGAATGTGTGTGATGTCATTAGGTTAGGTTAGGTTTAAGCAGTTCTAAGTTCTATGGGACTGATGACCTCAGAAGTTAAGTCCCATAGTGCTCAGAGCCATGTGAACCATATAACACGATCCTAAAATGTTCGACTCTCCAAAATTTAAGTACACTTTTCCTTCCTATATAGTTCTAGAAGCCATATCACTTCATCTGCCTCGAGGAATGAACAAGTCAACGAGATTGTCGATAGACCAAAGCTACCCACAAGGACTTGAGATGATTTAGCACTACGATAAAGGAAAATAACTAATTAAGCAATTGTATTTCGCGCAGTGTCTACAGAATGAAAAGCAAATGATACATGGACTAAATTTCCAGTATCAGAATGATAACAAGAAGGAATAAAACCAAAACATCAGGCAGATAAACGCAGAGGAGTCTTTTCCGACCGAACGTGGTTTTCCCTCAGCCGCAATCCGGATGCCGGGATTCAGAATAAAGAAGATAAATATATCTACCACGTATCCATCTGAAACTCACAGTATTAAATATGCACCCAAATTCTCGTAAATAAATTGTGTCACCATAGAAAGTGACAACGCCCTCCTGTAACCCGCTCTTTCCGACGGACTTTTCGTTAAGAAAAATTGAACTAGGACAGCGTTCTCCCAGTAATAAATTACATCAGTTCCAAATTCCTTAGTTCCGACTAAGGTCAATAGGAAGTTTGTCTTGGTTGTCAGGTAAATGTCGGAAATGGGAAGCCGCTCCAATTTATTTCCAGTTGTGGACCCTCTTTGCTCCATTATCAGCTCATCTGGTAAACGTGTGCATCGAACAGTGACTCTTCAGTAAGCGAGATCTCAAACAGCCTGCTCCACTCCTTGGACTAGAACTTGGAAATTTGTGTTAAGTTCCTATGGGACCAAACTGCTAAGGTCATCGGTCCCTAGGCTTACACACTACTTAATCTAACTTAAGCTAACGTACGCTAACGACAATACACACACCCATACCCGAAGAAGGACTCGAACCCCCGACGGGAGTAACCGCGCGAACCGTGGAAAGGCGCCCTTGACCGCACGGCTACGCCGCGCGGCCTTGGAGTAGAGAATGAAAAGATTTTAAAAACAAAACAAAACAAAAAGGATCCTACATGTATTCGTACATCAAGAACACTGTATGTGTCTACTGAGTAGTCGACTGTACTCGATATATAAACAAAAAAATTCACATTTATTGTGCATTTGCTACTATCTGCTGATGACTGTAGTATACAGAAAGGTAACGTCGTAGAGTGATTGCAAAAGGGTGCAGAATGACTTACACAGAATTCCTGTTCCGTAAGATGAATTGCTCTAAATGTAGAAGCATTTTAGGTAATGCTGATGAGTAGGAAAAGCAATCCTGAATTGTTGGAAGACAGTATTTGTTATGTGCTGCTTGACACAGTCACGTGGATTGAATATCTATGGATAACGTTGCAATGCAGTACGAAATGGAACGAGCACATAAGATCGCAGTAGGAACGGTGAATGTCGGCTTCGGTTTACTGGGATAATTTTAGGAAGATGTGTAACGTAACTACACTCTGCGGTGCGCAAAAAGGTTTTTGTGACATCTCTATGTAATGTTCCGTAAGTAATGGAAACAAAGCATTGAATCCGAACATCAATGCTTGCTGATGGAATATAGATAATTAAAATCTGATCGTTATCGCGCAAGTGTTTACCGTGCACAACAACGATTTAAATGTAAACAAATGGTAATAAGTGAAAGTATCACAATAGTTAGCCGTAATTTTGTATTCCAATTCTGTCTGAATGAATTTAGATGGCAGAATAAAAACGGTCGCCAGCCCCATAGCGAGTAAAATTTAAATCTGGTAAATGGCTGTAAGGCTGTGAAATCACGCAAATACTGGACAATAATGATAAAGCGGCAACTGAACAAAATGCACTCGCTCGGACTTAAGGTGTTGAAATCACAGATAATGTGAAAACTAAAGACATCTTTGTCAATAATAATGTCACATACACATACGCACATGATGTCATTTACAGAGCATAATATAAAATCATAAAATTAATTTGACTACAAGAGACCGAGCATACTTTTTTCATAGAAATACGAATTGCATTTAAATCACTTTTAGGTTCAACTGATTGTCTGCAGTAGCAGTGCAACAATATGTGAACAACTACAATTACTACTGCTTTTTATTACACTAACTACTTGATTGAACATCAGCTGTAAATTTAACTGAATCTGTTTTCTTTTATATTTCTTTCACTTACGACTTTTCCGGAAGTTATGGTGAGAAAGACAGTAGACTGGTGACGATGAATGAGTTGGGACAATAAAGTTTCGCTTGCAGAGTTAATGCTTTGACGAAAAACACTCTACTTTTCTAAAAAAAATTACTATTACGCTGGCATGCCTACCACACAGCTAAAAAATATTGGCTGGGTCTTATCTTGCGATGAATTGCTTGCGGTGCGAAGTAATGCTAATTATGAAATTCATTATTGCAACAGGCTCCTATTGATCAGCGAGCAGCAGGAATAAATTTGGATCACACAGTTTTCTTCATTAATTCCAAAATCTTTTTGCGAACATGTACTGTGTCCATATGTGCGCGCTCACTTATATTCTGCCTTACCACACATTATAACAAGATTTCCAGCGCGATCTCCATTTAGCGCGCCAACATACACGTCTTTGCCACACCACAGATGCTTCACAATTCTCTCTGCCTTCACTTCTGCGAGTGCGTGCTCTCGCGCCAAAGATGTTACTGTTCCATCAGAGACATTCCTTGTTTCGTTCAACATAAATCCTCTACATTTCCAGCGTGTTTGCTACAACCATTTTACATAGTTATTTTTATTTATTCTTTCAGCATATATTACGTTTGCATTAACAGAAATTATTGATTAAATTTATAAATACATATAGTTATAAAAAACGGTTTTAAACTCATGGAATAAAGTAGACGAAAAATACATGAAGCACTGGGTAGAGTGTTACAATTGCTGGTCATCTATAAAGGAGCCCGCGTACAGAACACTAGCGTGGCATATTCTAGAGTACTGCTCATGTATTTCGGATCCCAGTAAATCATTGAAAAGGAAGGCATCGAAGCAATTAATAAGCGTACAGTTCTACTTGCTACCGGCAGGTTCCAGCAACACGCAGTTATTACGAAGATGTTTTGTGAACTTAAAAGGAAATCGCTGGACGGAAGAGGACGTTGTTGTCGAGAGGCACTACTGAGGAAATTTAAAGAACTGGCATTTGCATGTCACTACAGAACGATTCTACTGCCGCCAAAGTAAGTGCCGCGTAAGTGCTGCGAAGACAAGACTAGGGTTCTTACGGAATAAAGACAGTCATTTTCCCTCGCTTCATTTCGAGTGAAACAGGAAAGGAAATGCCTAGTAGTGGTACCATGTACTCTCCGTTATGTATCGTACGGTGATTTGTAGAGTGTGTAGATACAGATGTACTATACTTCATTCTTATGTTCTAAGAAGTATCGTCATGGAATTAAATTTAAAAAAGTTACCGTCGTGTGGTTCGGACCAAGGATTTTAGGAGGTTTCTCTCGGTCGTAACAGAAATGCTGGAACTGGAAACACCCTCCCCAAAGTTCCCAGTTGGCATCTGCTCTGCTCCGCAAACAGCTCGTTTTTTATTTGGCTGAAAACTTTCTGATCCTTCAATTTATCATTTGTTGTACATGAGACATAAACGTAAAGATTTAAATGTCGACAGCAGAACCGCTGGTGGCTATGGTATGTAACAAGACAGTACAGTCCTTGATAGGTTACAGTCGTTGCCTTTAAGAAGTATGGAGAAGCGGACCCACCAGTATAAAAGGAGGCGGAGAGTACTGTGTTGTGCCATAGAACAACGGGACAACACTTCCCGCTGTACGGCTCGACGTCTTGGGGAACAACATGTGACTCTACTATACGCAGTTTGCAACCACTACAACACAGGTGTTTAAAGTGGAGCCTATGCGCCCAAGGTGTGACAGGATGAGAGAAATATATGAGCTGATTGGAGAAAAATACGTCGCTGAGAAGATAAAAGACCAGGCAACTCGTCTTTTTCACAAATTAGACGAGTATGTGGGAAATGTCCGCCAACTTGAGAATGTAGGCCAGGCCCTACCACGACAACGGCACAAATACAAGGTGCCTCGAGCCATTATTACACCCCCACAGGACCATTAAAGATCACGTAATCTTCAGTTATTCGGTATTTTGCATGTAAATAGTTACTGTCACTCATTCGTACAACTACCTATCCAACACATTCAAACGACTAAAGGACCCACAGAGACCCCAAATCTCTTTACAAATGGTTCAAATGGCTCTGAGCATTATGGGACTTAACTTCTGAGGTCATCAGTCCCCTAGAAGTTAGAACTACTTAAACCTAACTAACCTAAGGACATCACACACACCCACGCCCGAGGCAGAATTCGAACTGCGACCGCAGCGCTCGCGCGGTTCCAGACCGTAGCGCCTAGAACCGCTCGGCCACTCGGGCCGGCAATCCTCTTTACAGCTTGCCACTCCAAAATAAAAAGCTGCCAAATGCGATCACTCTGTTTTGGACACAACATGCCACAAAACAAAGAAAAGAAAAATAAACTGTGGTGACAGTAGAGAACCACTAACATTAGAATGAGTCAGTCAGGAGAGCTCAGCGACTTGGAATGTGGATTAGTCATTGGATATCGTCCAAGTAACAAATCCATCAGGGACATTTCAGTCTTTCTTAAGCTGCCCAAGTCGACTGTTGGTGTTGTAATAGTGAAGTGGAAAAGCGAAGGAAGAGCCACAGGTAAACGAATACCGGGTAGAACTCATGTACTGACGGACAGGCACAGTCGAGAATTACTAAGGGTGGCTGTAAAAAATAGCTTGAAGCCTGCCGAGGGAGTCAGTTGTAAGTTCCACAGCGCTACCGTCAGTCCACTAGCACTATGAGTGAGTGTTGGGAGTTAAAATGCATGGAGGACAATGGTCGAGCAGCTCCTCGTAAGCTACGCATTTCTGTAGTCAGTTGGTGCGATGTAAAGAGCTACGCCATTCGACGGTGGATTGCTGAAAACGAGTCATTTGGAGTAATGATTACGCTACACCCTGCGGCAGTCCGATGGAGCGGCTTGCGTTTGACGAATGCGTGGAGAATATTGTAAGAGGTCCGAGCAGATGTAATTTCGATGTATTGCTCATGCGCTGCCTGCGATATGCAAGGTATAAGAGAATCGCTGACCAGAGAGCAGTGTTGACTGAGTAGGAACTGTGTAGCTGTAGCAGTAAGTTGTTAGTCTGCGCTTGTCTGCAGTCTGCTCCGGTCTGGTATAGTGTATCGTGTTTGCTGGGCCGGTCGCGGTGCAGCGATGCCGGAGCCTGAGTATTATTGTATAAGGTAAAAAGCAGCCTCGCGCATATCTAGTAATGTTATCTGAACTCCCATGCAAATGTTTTAAAAATGTCCTAATAATAATCTTTGTCATAAAAAGTAATTTTTTTACAAGCATTCATTTCAATTTAAAGAATTTACTAATTTCTCCAATCCATGATCATTCCGATTATTGCAAAAGAAAAATCAGTTGCTTCCTTTCATAAATGACAAATCTATCGGCCAGCATTGCACAGAGCTGTGCCGGAAAAATTTATTGTAAGAGTTGATATTTGGCGACTTTATTGAGGTAAGAATTTTTGCTTTTTTATTCAGAATGATCTTACAGGGCCATGACGCAGCAGTGCCGTCGTCCAAAATTTACCAGTTTACTGAATTTATTTTTTATTACGAGGTTCAGGAATTTTTCTGTTTCGAGCTTACATTAAATGAGAAAAGAATTTTGTGGGTGCATTAAATGGGAAACAAATTTTGTGTGGAGGTTAAATGTGAATGAATTTCTGTAGGGAGGTTATAAATGGGAACCAATTTTGTTCTGGGGTTACACTAAAATTAGAATCATTATCCATATTATTATATTTTATTCAATTTTCTGGGGAGGTTACAATATTACCTGCCATCATTTGTCGTACGGAGGAGGTGACTTTACGGTACGGCGGTATTTTTCGTGGTTAGGGTGCGGGTATTTTCTTGCGCTTAAGAAAACGGTATATTCTGAACGATATGAATATATGTTACAGCACTGTGTACTAAACACACTAAAAAAGAGCTTCTGGAATGATGATTTTATCAACACGGCAATGCACCCTGTCATATACCAGCATCTGTGAGGCAATGTTTCTTGTTCGATATCATTCCTGAAAAGGACCAACCTGCCCAGAATCCCGACTTGTACGCAGTGGATTACCTCTGGAGCTACCAGTCTCTTTTTATTTTATGCTTAATATAACATAATGCAACGCGTTTCGAACATGTTTTGTTCATCTTCAGGTGTTTATACATACATACATAATTAGAGAAATGTTCCTCAAAAATAAACAGTCTTAAACTGAATTAATCTAGAACACTTTGTCCATTGTTTTTTACTGTAGCTTCTGGTGTGGATCAAAAAATGGTTCAAATGGCTCTGAGCACTATGGGACTTAAACATCTTACGTCATCAGTCCCCTAGAACTTAGAACTACTTAAACCTAACTAATCTAAGGACATCACACTCATCCATGCCCGAGGCAGTATTCGAACATGCGACCGTAGCAGTTCCGCGGTTCCGGACTGATGCTGGTGTGGCATTTGGGTGGAAGAAGGGGGGGGGCAATGTATGGCTAGAAATCGAAATCAGTGATGTCTTCTGCTGGTTTTCTTCTTTGTGACTGACTATGTATACCACAGCCTGTATAGGATGCAGATAGATTTGCATCAGTTATGTGATAACTGATATCACACGACATCAACGGAGGTACACTGCACATGTTGAATAAGTCATCGACCTTGTTTTATGTTGAACGAATTAGATAAAAACGTGATACTTTGCCTGATGATGGTGAGTGGGAAACTCATCGAAACGTTGCGACAAGATGGCGCTATAACTCGGCTGATAACTCGTGATTTTTTCAACGAAATTCGCCGGGAAAGCCTTATTCCCATATAGCACACCTCTCCGGGAAGGAGATTCAGCCAGCTTCAAAATGCTGCAAAACCTACGAATCAAGTAGACGAGTCTGTTCAGTGGACTAGTTCTCTTACAGTACTATCGGGATAAGGAGGTGATGCCGCACTTCGTTTACTTGCGACAGCCCATGAACACTATGAAGAGAAAACTCATTCTGCAGCGCGCTAGTTTGGGCCTACTGTGGGATCGCATCCGTGTCCCCAGGCCAGAACTGGAGAAAATAACACGATTCTGCTCACGTGCCAACTGGACCTAGCATTCAGTCGCTCGCCCAGCTCTCACTCATGGGAGAGAGTGGATAGAAAAGTCTTCACAAACAGTGAATTCTGCAATCGGAAGGCTGCCCAAATCAATGTAACAAGTTCCACCGACTTCTGGAAGCTCTTTTGCAGAACGCCGACACTGGTGACTCAAGGACTATCATCGATTGAGCTAGAAAAGAACTGGACGAGGCGACAACGTCCGTGTGTCAGAAGCACCAGTTTCAAGATCATTACCTCAACGTTATACCACCAGAAGCCTCAAGCAAGCCATCCTCTATGATACTGCCGAAGAGGTGAGAAGGAAGGCGTGCAGAGTCCTTGACGAAGCCAAAAAGCCAAAGAATGTGGCAGTGGCAGAATGCAGGGCTGTTCACGATCTCTGTGAGGGCAACGACACTATCGTTCTAGAAGGTGATACAGGCAGTGCGACGATGCTGTAACCATCAGTTGACTATTGTCAGAATACTGAGATACTACTACAGGATCCTGCATACGAGTAAGTGAAGAGCAATCCTATCTTATGTGACAAGGAAGACCATCTCACTCCCCAACAACACAGTTAGAATGCAGAATACCAAAGAACTGATAACAGCACGGTTTTATGGCCTCCCGGAAATACACATAGGGTTTCACTACTTCCGATGTTCAGTACTATTAATTCGCAATATCTGGCATAGTCAAACACTTCGCACAGTTATTGAAACCTTACGTGGATCAATCTCCTCACTCTGTTAAGAACTCGACAGAGTTCGTGGAAATGCTTAAAGCGATAAGCGATATGGCCAGACAAGGGTGACTTCTTAGGCAGCGTCACGTATCTTTTCATACTGGTATCCCTAGAAGATTACATGGTACTACTCGAGAGTCACTTCGACAGTGACAGGATAAACTGTTTTAGCACATGCTCATCACCATCTACTTCCAACGTCGTGGAATGTTCTGTGAACAGACAGAGTCTGTCATGAGATTCACTCTGTGACAACCACCGCTAACCTATATGTGGAACACTTAGAGGAAAAAGCTCTCGAAGCCACGAGAAGGAAATGGCGAGCCTCATATATTTGGACGAAACGTTTGTTCTGCGTTTACTGAACTACAGCATCTGCGAAAATCTCTCGCAAAAATGGCTACTCGGAAACACAAGGGCTCCCAGCTGAGAGAAATTAAAAGCTAGCCAAAATTTCGCCAAAATCTACAAGTCTGAAGTGGCAGAGTACAGTGTCAACGACAGACACAATTTTTGTGTTTAAATAGACGAACTGTGTCACGCCAACAGACTCTGGGATTCAGTCATCAAAGAGGCACTCAGAATACTAGTTCATGGCCACCATGCCATTTGGAACTGTGGTTTCCAATCGAGCTGCACGTGGGATACAGCGTTGGCAATAATACGCCAGGAGTACGCTGACGTGAAAGTGGCGGAGGCAACTGGAGAAACAGACAGACAACACCAGGACTCGGTGCTAGGAACCACCTCACCTCCTCCCAACCCACGCCCACGCCCACCCGACACGACTTCCCTCACAACTAGCACCTCGACATCTCTTCTGGAGACATGCGATTGGCCAACCCGTTGGGCCCTGGGCAAAGGAGTTTGTGGCCGTTACAGTGGCAATAAAGAAACGCGTGAAGATATCGGTTAGGAAACTTGTCAAAATGGTGCGACAACACGACGCTATGATTCGACTGATAATCCAAAAAGATTTCATTAGCGTAATTACGTATGTAACGAATGTGAAATGCTGATCAGTGTGACATGTAGCTGGGTGGTGAATGGACAGTAGAGAGACCAAGGAATTAGACTGCTGAATTCTGAGGGATACGAAACGAATGAAACGGTTACCTAATGGATGTTGGTTAGATGACTTTATAAAACATTGCGGAAGCAACACGGGTGTGTCCTGCTGAAGAATGTCATGACTGGGAGAGTACAGAGGAGGTTTTGATCCAGCAGCAGATGCCAAATGGCTGATGATGTTGGAACTATTTTGTGTGTACAGCATTCAAGCAACCAGAACTGGAAGAAAGTGCCTCTGTATCGTGGTTAAATCTCCGGAAACAACATTGTTACACAGTGAAAACTGAGTGATCGTCATTGGGAGAGAAGAATGAATTACGGAAGTCTGCAGTGCCAAACCGTCGTTAGGGTTAATGAAAAAATAATTTGTAGGAAGGTTTTCCCAGAAGATCAAGTAGTCCTCAGACATTCGTGAAACCGTTTGCAGTAGTTTTCCATAAAAGTCTTCAAGATCTTCAAACATTTCATGTTGTAGACGATATGTTAAGGGTTCAGTTACCGTTACGAGTAGCATCATCAGGATATACAATATAGATAAATGACTCTGGCTTCCGATACCTCCTAACATCAATTCTCAGCTGCGTACAGAAGCGCCTGATAAGAAGACTGTCGTTTAGAAAGTTTGCACATTTCGACGACAGTTCTCAGAAAATCATTTCTAGAACTAGAGTCTTGGAACGGGTCGAGAGGCGGAAGCGGCGTTGTCAGAAATATACGCGCCCTGTCATGCCGCACGACGCACTGTAGCAGCCGGCTGACTTTACGGCCCACTATTGTCGCTAGGCTAGCCACGCACGCTGGTCTAGTTGAATGACGTGGACAGCCTCCGAAACGTTTCTGGAGCCGCCCACGCTCTCAGACCTGACCTACATGACCGCCGACTGGTTTAGAGCCGCCAAGTGGCAGAGAGTGAGGCGTGAATTACCGTTCAGCTGCGCCGCCAGCACGTTGTTTATGCGTGTGTGGCGTGGCCAGCGTCCAGAGTCGCCAGGCAAGAGAACAGGGCGATATGGGTGGGGGGGGGGGGGAGGGGGGAGGGGGGAGGGGAAGAGGTATTCGTGGTGGCGCCTGACCAGCAGGCGCCTCGCCGGGACGCACCCACTACCAGAACCAGGAACAGGCACCTCGCCACGAAACTGTTTTTCTTTCCTGGGCCGAATGGCTGATGGTACCCCGCTCATTGTGAATATTCCACGTACTCCTGTTGGCGCAGCGCCGTTTCGTCCAAGGTGAAGAAAGTCCTACGCACATGTGAGAAATTTGTCTGGCCGCGTTTTACGGCTGGAAAGTTTGCGCCATGGTGTTTGTTTACATACCTGGTCAGTCCAAAAAGTTCCGAAGCTGAACACGGTGGGTTCAGTGCTTCAGCATTTCTACATAGTCTCCTCCAGCTTGAGTACAATGTCCACAATTTACATACAACCATGTGAAACTGTTCCACTTGGGAGTCGCATTGGCTTGAATGTCGATTATATCGTCAAAGTATTGTTCCTTCATGTGAGTCTCTATGGTAGGTTCGTAACAATGGAAATTCAGGAATACACAAATATGAGTCTCTTAAGAATAAAATAAATAAGAAGTGCGGGGAAGCTAAGACGAAACTGCCACGCAATAACTGTGAATATAGAGAAAAAGAGCAGCCTTCGGTGAAATTAAAAGCAAGGCCGGTAACTTTAAGATTGGAACGGGAATTCCAGTGTTAATTGCAGAGGAGAGAGAGGATAGGTGGAAAGAGTACATTGAGAGCCTCTGTGAGGAGGAGGACTTATTTGATGACGTGATAGAAGGAGAAACAGGAGTCGATAGGGGATCTAGTACCATATCAGAATTTATAAGAACTCTGGAAGACTGAAAACCAAAAAGCCAGAAGGGGTAGATACTATATCACCGAATTTTTTACGCCATTGGAGGGGGCTGGGTTGGGTTTTGGAGGGAAAAGACCAAACAGGGAGGTCATTGGTCTCATCGGATTAGGGAAGGACGGGGAAGGAAGTCGGCCGTGCTGTTTCACAGGAACCATCCCGGCATTTGCCTGGAGTAATTAAGGGAAATCACGGAAAACCTAAATCAGGATGGCAGGACGCGGGATGCGAGTCCAGTGTGCTAACCACTGTGCTACCTCGCTCGGTACACTATTGGAGGAAGTAGAAACAAAACGATTATTCAAGTTACTGTCTATAATGTAAGAGACTGCCGAAATACCAGCAGACTTTAGGAAAATACATCATTCACGCAATTCCCAAGATTGCAAGAGCGAACAAGGGCGAGAATTCTCGAACGATCAGTTTAACAGCTCATGTATTCAAGTCGCTGACAGGGATAACAGACAGAAGAATGGAAAAGAAAATTGAGTGTGTGTTATATGATGTCCAGTTCGGCTATAGGAAAGGTAATGGCACCAGAGACGCAATTCTGACGTTGCGGTTGACAATGGAAGCAAGACTGAAGAAAAATCAAGATACGGTCATAGGATTTGTCGACCTGGAAAAAGCGTTCGATAATGTGGTGCCAAGTGTTCGAAATCGTGAGAAAAATAGGAGTGAACCGTAGGGAAGGACGGGTAATGTACAATATGTACAAGAACCAAACGGGAATAACAAAAATGGAAGACCAAGAATGAATTGCAACGTGTAAGGCAGGAATGTAGTCTTTCGCCCCTGCTGTTCAACCTATGCATCGAAGAAGAAATGACGAAAACGAAAGAAAAGTTCGGGAATGGGATTAAAATTCAGGATGAAACGATATCAGTGTTAAGACTAGCTGACGACAGAGCTATCCTCAGCAAAAGTGAAGAAGAATTACAGGGTCAGTGAACTGAATGAACAGTCTAATGAGTTCAGAATTTGGTTTGAGAGTAAATCGAAGAAAGACGAAAACAGTGAGAAGCAGCAGAAATGAGAACAGCGAGAAACGTAACATCATGATTGGTGATCACAAAGTAGAAGTTAAAGAATTATGCTACCTAGATAGCAAAATAACTCATAATGGACGGAGCAAGGAGGACATAAAAAGCTAGCTAGCACTGGCAAAAACGGACAATTGACCGATGACCCCAGCAGTTTGGTCCCATAAAACCTTACCAGTACCTGGTCAAGAGGAGTCTACTAGTACCAAACACAGGTCTTAATTTGAAGAAGAAATTTCTCAGAATATACGTTTGGAGCATAGCGCTGTAGCGCAGTGAGACATTGACTGTGGGAAAACCGGAACAGAAGAGAATCGAAGCATTTGAGGTGTGGTTTTACAGACGAATGTTGAAAATTAGATAGACTTATAAGATAAGCAATGAGGAGGTTCTTCCCAGAATCGGCGAGGAAAGGGATATATGGAAAACCTTGACAAGGAGAAGGGACAAGATGACAGGACACGTATTAAAGCATCAGGAATTAACCTCCCTGGTACAAGATGGAGCTGTAGAGGGTTAAAACTGTAGAGGAAGACCGAGACTGGAATATATCCAAGAAATAATTGAGGACCCGGGTTGCAAGGGCTAGTCTAGGATGAAGAGGTAGGCACAGAAGAGGAATTCGCCGCGGGCCACATCAAACCAGTCAGAAGACTGATGACTTTAAAAAATTAAACAAATAAATCGTTTTGCTAACACCATGTTTCTCACCGGTAATGATTTATTACAAAAAAATTATTCGCGTTTTGCATTTCGACCAAGTCATGGCAGCTGTCCACGTGTCGTCTTCTTTGCGGGGCAGGCAACGTGTGCGTGAGAAACTTTGCACACACCATCTCTCTTCCTCAAAGCTTTCTGGAGACTGTATTGAACACCTGATTTAAAGATGTTGCGATATGTGACACAAGTGTTCATAACTATCGAGGAACGTCCACTAGTGAACTCGGCCTGCCAACAACTAACTGATCGGATGCACATCCGTTGTTGACAGGTGTTAGTTCAAGTAGTCACTGTAGCCACTGCACTGGCGACTCTTATACGCTAGGAATAAAATCAGTCGGCACTTTTTACAAGGACGGTCTAGACAAGTTACAACTGTCTTAACGCACTATAATATTCATCTTATTCATACTTGTTTTGTAAACAAAAGCGCCTTTTCCTGCTGCCACTTAATTTATTTATCCCAGACACGTTTCGCCTTTTTCTTGTTCTAAGGCATCATCAGTGGGATCTGACCTTCTTGGTCAGAACGTAAAGTTGTACTTGTATGTCAATAATATAGTGCCCTAGTGCGACCTCCAGACCAGAGGATAGGAAACGCAGATCAGCAAATAATAAGTAATTACTTTTTACATAAAAAAACGCGACGTGAACTGTTTAATAATCTAAAACTGTATCGTTATAGATCCCACTGATGATGCCTTACAACAAGAAAAAGGGAAAACGCGTCTGGGATAAATAAATTAAGAGGCAGCAGGAAAAGGGGGTTTTATTTGGAGATTTGCGTTAATTTATATGGGACCAAACTGCAAAGGTTATAGGTCCCTAGGCTTACACACTACTTAATCTAACTTGAACTAACTTAGGTTAACGACAACACACACACACACACACACACACACACACACCCATGCCCATGGGAGGACTCGAACCTCCTACGAGGGGGGAGCCACGCGACCGTGGGAAGGCGCCCTGGACCGCACGGCTGCCCCGCGCGGCTGGCGGTTATATTTACAACAAACTTTTGTTCATCTTATTTGTCTTCTGTTAACTGGTTTTAGCACATCTCCACCAACATCACCAGGTCATTTTATTCAAAATGTTATAAAATACAAGTTTTTTTATAACACTTGCAGGCGAAAATTACTGTTCAACTTTTTAGTGTGCTTGCTGCAATTTTTGTTTTATGACTTAATTGCCACTCGAAAAGGCTCTTCTAGAACATCCGTCGATGGTATGATAGCTTGTAAATTGCAAATTATGATTTTTTTGTGGCGATAGTTGAAAAATTAGCCAAACATATCACTTGTCCATTTTAATTCACTGCGTTCGTGAGTACTTACACCTTATTCCGATGTTATTTTCTTTGGTGGGCATGTTAATCACGCGAATAATTATGCAAAAAGTAGTTTCTTCCTTTTTTAATGAATACTTGCTTCATCGTTCGTAATAAGACGCAACGCTTGAAAGCAAATAGTTCAAAAGTTCTATTTATTTCACCGTCACACGCGCTAAAATCTATTGGTCTGTGAGGTACCACTTGCTCAGATGCTCACTACCCGTTATAATGTGCCTTTTTCGGAAGCGATAACTTTAAGCTAGGTGAGCAAAAGCTACGTTTGTTCTGTTCGAGAAATTTCGTTACAGGGTCACATGTCTACAGTTCATTACAGAGAAATACAGTGCTCACGTTCAACATACCAGTATATTTTTAAAATATGCTGAGCTAGCCTGACTTGTCAGTAAACAATAGGACAGTGCTTCTTCAGTAGCCGTTGCTATTGTAACAATACACTGGCTCTGTCGGACGTTAAAATAAACAACAGGGGACCAAGTGTTTTTGAATAGCTGTCGTTACTGTTACAGTTTACTGGATTGGCCGGATTTTAAAATAAACAACACGACACCAAGTGCTTCTTGAATAACTATCGCTATTGTAACCATACACTATTGTTCAGCTATTCAAGGAACCCTTGGCGTCCTAATGTAAGTCTGATCATCTCAATTCATTATACCAATAGATAACCAAACTATGTTTTACTCTAAGAGAAATAGGTCCGTTCGATATATTATACTACACACTCGAAAATGTCAACGCTACCGAGACAGTTCACTAGGAAAGGCTACAAAATAAAAGGGAGTTTTAATCCAAGTAACGACAGGTAGTTGGGAAGATGATAACTTTTTAATGGCCATTGAAACTAACTTCTGTTGATCGAAGTAAACCTAGAGATTTCTGTTAAAGGCTACAATCCAGTGAAAGTAAAAAGTAATGTGACTTAATCATTTTCTCCATGCGTGGGTTAACTGTAGGGTGTTACAAAAAGGTACGGCCCAGCTTTCAGGAAACATTCCTCACACACAAAGAAAGAAAATATGTTATGTGGACATGTGTCCGGAAACGCTTCCGGACACATGTCCACATAACAAATTTTCTTTCCTTGTGTGTGAGGAATGTTTCCTGAAAGTTTGGCCGTACCTTTTTGTAACACCCTGTATATGGCCATAAGGTGTCTACCGGAGATGTTATACAGGATGGTCACAAACAGTCTGAAAGGCTTGTAAGGGTGTTGCAGGGGGAAGTTGTGCTGAGAAATCACTATTAAGAAAAGAATTCGACGCGTTACTCCGTTTCCGAGTTATTTAGCACTGAAATTAGCGAATCTGGTCGTTGCGCGGAAATTCAAGCACTTGCACGCGCTAAAATCTATGGGTCTGTGAGTTACCACTTCCTCAGATGCTCATTACCAGTTAAAATGTGGCTTTTTCGGAAGCGATAAATTTAAGCTTGGTGAGCAGAAGCTACGTTTGTTCGGTTGGAGAAAACCAAAGGAAGAACACGTTTGGCAACACTCTCTAGCAAGGTTCTTGAATCTGCGTGCGAAACGACCTTATTGACTAACTTCAATGCTAAATAACTCGGAAACAGCCCAACATACGGAATTTTTTTGCTGACAATTATTTCTCAGAACAATGTCCCCTGCAACACCCACACTAGACTTTCGGACTGTTTTTAACCACCACCTATAATGGCTGGAGGTGTAAGTCCGTAAAGTACAGTCTTCAGGTGGTACAGTTGGCATCCGTGTCGAACTACGAACAGGTCATAGAAGTCAGAGAAGAGAAATTTTTGGTTGTCAGCACTGTGAATCCAGACAGAGAGTCTCCTCATTATACACTGTATTGGTGAGTCCGGTCGTTTAATGAAAGAACGCATGCTTGGAAAAAGAAAGATCGCGCCATCGAATCCTAGTCAGAGCACGGAATTGTTAATCTGCTTTTAAACAAGCCTTCAGTTCTCAATGATGTGAAGATTCCCCAAGGACGACAGTTGGTTCCGATTCTACCTTAGGATGTACAGTCCCTTTCCCCGGCAAGATTACTAGGACAGATTGAAAACATTGAAATTGCCTATGTGGCTACGGCGGCTGAACTCCCCCTAATGGCGCCTCCGGCCAGCAATGCCATACGATCATTTCATTTTTGCCGAAGTGGCACCCAGTTGAAAGACTTGCACTGGCGGTTGAGTGATACGGAATAATCTACATCTACATCTACATCTATACTCCGCGAGCCACCTTACGGTGGCACGAATTGTGCGTGGGAAGAACGACTGCTTGTAAGTCTCCTTATTTGCTCTAATTTCTCGGATCTTTTCGTTGTGATCATTACGCGAGATATATGTGGGCGGTAGTAATATGTTGCCCATCTCTTCCCGGAATGTGCTCTCTCGTAATTTCGATAATAAACCTCTCCGTATTGCGTAACGCCTTTCTTGAAGTGTCCGCCACTGGAGCTTGTTCAGCATCTCCGTAACGCTCTCGCGCTGACTAAATGTCCCCATGACGAATCGCGCTGCTTTTCGCTGGATCATGTCTATCTCTTCTATTAATCCAACCTGGTAAGGGTCCCATACTGATGAGCAATACTCAAGAATCGGACGAACAAGCGTTTTGTAAGCTACTTCTTTCGTCGATGAGTCACGTTTTCTTAGAATTCTTCCTATGAATCTCAACCTGGCGCCTGCTTTTCCCACTATTTGTTTTATGTGATCATTCCACTTCAGATCGCTCCGGATAGTAACTCCTAAGTATTTTACGGTCGTTACCGCTTCCAATGATTTACCACCTATGGCATAATCGTACTGGAATGGATTTCTGCCCCTATGTATGCGCATTATATTACATTTATCTACGTTTAGGGAAAGCTGCCAGCTGTCGCACCATGCATTAATCCTCTGCAGGTCCTCCTGGAGTACGTACGAGTCTTCTGATGTTGCTACTTTCTTGTAGACAACCGTGTCATCTGCAAATAGCCTCACGGAGCTACCGATGTTGTCAACTAAGTCATTTATGTATATTGTAAACAATAAAGGTCCTATCACGCTTCCCTGCGGTACTCCCGAAATTACCTCTACATCTGCAGATTTTGAACCGTTAAGAATGACATGTTGTGTTCTTTCTTCTAGGAAATCCTGAATCCAATCACAAACCTGGTCCGATATTCCGTAAGCCCGTATTTTTTTCACTAAACGTAAGTGCGGAACCGTATCAAATGCTTTCCTGAAGTCCAGGAATACGGCATCAATCTGCTCGCCAGTGTCTACGGCACTGTGAATTTCTTGGGCAAATAGGGCGAGCTGAGTTTCACATGATCTCTGTTTGCGGAATCCATGTTGGTTATGATGAAGGAGATTTGTATTATCTAAGAACGTCATAATACGAGAACACAAAACATGTTCCATTATTCTACAACAGATTGACGTAAGCGAAATAGGCCTATAATTATTCGCATCTGATTTATGACCCTTCTTGAAAATGGGAACGACCTGCGCTTTCTTCCAGTCGCTAGGTACTTTACGTTCTTCCAGCGATCTACGATAAATTGCTGATAGAAAGGGGGCAAGTTCTTTAGCATAATCACTGTAGAATCTTAAGGGTATCTCGTCTGGTCCGGATGCTTTTCCGCTACTAAGTGATAGCAGTTGTTTTTCAATTCCGATATCGTTTATTTCAATATTTTCCATTTTGGCGTCCGTGCGACGGCTGAAGTCAGGGACCGTGTTACGATTTTCCGCAGCGAAACAGTTTCGGAACACTGAATTCAGTATTTCTGCCTTTCTTCGGTCGTCCTCTGTTTCGGTGCCATCGTGGTCAACGAGTGACTGAATAGGGGATTTAGATCCGCTTACCGATTTTACATATGACCAAAACTTTTTAGGGTTCTTGTTTAGATTGTTTGCCAATGTTTTATGTTCGAATTCGTTGAATGCTTCTCTCATTGCTCTCTTTACGCTCTTTTTCGCTTCGTTCAGCTTTTCCTTATCAGCTATGATTCGACTACTCTTAAACCTATGATGAAGCTTTCTTTGTTTCCGTAGTACCTTTCGTACATGATTGTTATACCACGGTGGATCTTTGCCCTCGCTTTGGACCTTAGTCGGTACGAACTTATCTAAGGCGTAATGGACGATGTTTCTGAATTTTTTCCATTTTTGTTCCACATCCTCTTCCTCAGAAATGAACGTTTGATGGTGGTCACTCAGATATTCTGCGATTTGTGCCCTATCACTCTTGTTAAGCAAATATATTTTCCTTCCTTTCTTGGCATTTCTTATTACACTTGTAGTCATTGATGCAACCACTGACTTATGATCACTGATACCCTCTTCTACATTCACGGAGTCGAAAAGTTCCGGTCTATTTGTTGCTATGAGGTCTAAAACGTTAGCTTCACGAGTTGGTTCTCTAACTATCTGCTCGAAGCAATTCTCGGACAAGGCAGTCAGGATAGTGTCACAAGAGTCTCTGTCCCTGGCTCCAGTTCTGATTGTGTGACTATCCCATTCTATACCTGGTAGATTGAAGTCTCCCCCTATTACAATAGTATGATCACGAAACTTCTTCACGACGTTCTGCAGGTTCTCTCTGAGGCGCTCAACTACTACGGTTGCTGATGCAGGTGGTCTATAGAAGCATCCGACTATCATATCTGACCAACCTTTGATACTTAACCCAGATTATTTCACATTCGCATTCGCTAATAACTTCACTGGATATTATTGAATTCTTTACTGCTATAAATACTCCTCCACCATTGGCGTTTATCCTATCCTTGCGGTATATATTCCATTCTGTGTCTAGGATTTCGTTACTGTTCACTTCCGGTTTTAACCAACTTTCCGTTCCTAATACTATATGCGCACTATTTCCTTCAATAAGAGATACTAATTCAGGAACCTTGCCCTGGATACTCCTGCAGTTTACCAATATTACGTTAAATTTTCCTGTTTTTGGTCTCTGAGGACGGACGTTCTTTATCAACGATGATAATGTCCTCTCTGGTAAGCCGTCAGGTATTTTATCGTTTCGCCCAAGGGGGGGTCCCTCTAACTTAAAAAACCCCCGTGTGCACGCCACACGTACTCTGCTACCCTAGTAGCTGCTTCCGGTGTGTAGTGCACGCCTGACCTGTCTAGGGGGCCCCTACAGTTCTCCACCCAATAACGGAGGTCGATGAATTTGCAACCATTATAGTCGCAGAGTCGTCTGAGCCTCTGGTTTAGACCCTCCACACGGCTCCAAACCAGAGGACCGCGATCGACTCTGGGCACTATGCTGCAGATATTAAGCTCAGCTTGCACTCCGCGTGCGATGCTGGTTGTCTTCACCAAATCAGCCAGCCGCCGGAAGGAACCAAGGATGGCCTCAGAACCCAAGCGGCAGGCGTCATTCGTTCCGACATGTGCTACTATCTGCAGCCGGTCACACCCAGTGCGTTCAATAGCTGCCGGAAGGGCCTCCTCCACATTACGGACGAGACCCCCCGGCAAGCACACCGAGTGCACACTGGCATTCTTCCCCGACCTACCCGCTATTTTCCTGAGGGGCTCCATAACCCGCCTAACGTTGGAGCTCCCTATAACTAATGTAAATAATGTAAATATTATTATTATTCTTTTATTATTGTTTTTATTATTATTACTATACAGGGTGAGTCAGGAGGAATGGTACACGCTTTGGGAGGTAATCGTGATTATAAACAAAACTAAATGCCCATATGCCCTATTCCGAATAGTTTCCGAGACAGAACAAATTTACCATCACTTTTGTACATTTTTCATAAATAACTCGAAAACTAAAATCTCCGATGGAAAAGTGGCGCATCAAAAACTTAAATTACAGTTAATTTTCTAGAAAGAAAAGGCTCATTCATTTATTCTCTAGAGCCAACAGTTTGTGAAGATAAAACGCGAGAATATTGAAAATATCGGGAGACGCGCATGCGCTGCAGTTCTCTTAGGCCAATTTGAGGTAGTTTCCTGAGTTGACAACCACAAGCGGCCTGTATCAAACTGTTGGTTTCATCTTCCACTACACTGCTGTCGTGCTTTGTAAACAGCGGCAGCGTTTGAATAATACGGAAAATAAATAACAATGTATATTAGATCTGTTCTATCTTGGAAAGCATTCGGAACAGGGCATATGTCTGTATGAAGATTTTTGTCCAGAATCACTAATAATACAATAATACAAGCCTGTACCTTACCTCATGACTCACCTTTTATACGATACTTAAAAAGGCTGCGAGAAACGATAGTACGGTTATACATGCATGTGTGAAGTATTCGAAGTTACATCAAATTTGAACCAGCCAGTGTTTTTATGCAAGTTTCGGTGCTATTTTTGCCTGACAGACAACGATGCCACCACTGACAGACGGATAGCGGTGATCGGTGTGACGGAGTCCGTGCTTGAGGACGCTTGGAGTCTCGCGGGAAGCGAGGGCAGCGCTCTAGGAACGTCTGTCTGATGGCCGCCGTCATTAATCATCCGGCGTCTTACATCACCAGCGGCCCGTGGCGCGCGTTCGGAGGAAGTAGGTCTTTCCTGCGCTCTCGACTACAACAAAAACGCTCTGTGCAGTCAGTCGGCTCTCAAATTATGCCCCGTTTCTGCCGTTTCCGTTTCCCTCACAGCTAATGTGTCATTTCTTGCCAGGAAGTGCTCTTTCTCGGTTGCTCACGATGCAAAAAAATGTAGTAAATGTAGGAGAGTTACATGTTAAATTTGTAGGTTTATGAACAAGAGTGCCTTTGAAATTTCCAGCCTTTCTGCACTGCGAGCCAATACTCACAATGCAATACATCAACGTTGCAAGAGCTATGTTTCTTATGCTAGGTGTAATGTGTAATGTCACTAGTATCACATTCTCAGCAACTATGCTTTTCAGTTACATATTTATTTGTCCTAGCCATCACCAAGCCAAGTGAAGCTCTGCCTTCTGGTCTTGACAGGCCAATCAACACTGACTGACCGCCTTACCCTCCTCTGCCAATGGTGCGTGATGGGACGTGGGGACAACACATCGCTCTCCCGAAAGCAGTCGTGTTTCTTGACCTTTGAGCCGCTACTTGTCATTCAATTAGCTTCTCAGCTGGCATCACGAGGCTGAGTGCATCCCATTCCAAGACTCCCAGCAAGGAAATTCAGAGTGCAAATTTTAAATTATACTGCTTTACACATTCACTATGATGTTAATTTAACAGAAAACTTGATTACAGACATCATTTTTAGTGTCTTCTCCAGGAGAAAAATAAAATAAATTCCAAACAAGTAACATGCATTTTGAGAGGCACATAAGGTATCCACTTTGCAATGTTGTGTTTATTAGACAGCACCTGTGCTTTAATGATCGTGACGGATGACACAGGTTTTCAAAATTACAGTATCCTAGGGCTACGACGATAACGTCCGCTGGATGAAATCTGTTTTTCCCGCAACAATTTATTTAAAGGTAATCCAACCACATTTTCAAACTTCAGTGAAAATTACGGAATCGGTGCTAATGTTGGTAGCCTTCGATTCGTTTTCCACACCCAGCCCCGTGTGGGTGCTAGGACTGCATCAGGCCTGCTAGACACTTATTTCACCATTCGTAAACTATACGGCATGAACGTTAATGAAACTGACAAATTGCACCGGCAAATTCCTGATTGGAAGTGGAGGAAGAAAGGTCTTATGAGCACGTATCCGGAAATGTATCGTTGCTATGGTAGATGGTGCTGACGAATGAAAGATCCTCTGACCACGTGCCATGTGTTTCTTGTGTGTTCCAGGCTGTGTGTTTGACGCAGCGTACTTAAGCAGCAGAATGGTCCGGTATTAATGTCGGGAACAAGCTGAGACGGTATCTGTGTACGGCCAAGCAGATGGAAACGGCCGAGAGGCATAATACGGTCCTCCATATCTGGTGTACGCACAGTCCACCGCTTCCCTGCTCGTTCGTTTGTCTGAAAGGGCCCATGACCACAGAAAGGCTCAGAAACGGCTTGAAATATTGTTTCATGTGACTAGTGTCTGTGGGGATACTTGTTTTGGCATAGCTGTGCTGCCTCTCGACCGTTTCCACCTGCCTGGCCGTACACAGACACCGTCTGAGGCTTGTTCCCGACATGAATACTCAACATTCTCCAGCTTACAGTACGCTGCATTAGTCCCACAGCCTGCAACACGCAAGGAAAACACGGCACGTGGTCACGGGAAATGTCATTCGCCAGCACCATCTACCGTGTCAAAGATGCATTTCCGGACTAATGTTCAAAGGATTCTTTTTCCTCCATTTCCAGCCAGGAATCCGTCGCTTCAGTTTGACGGTTTTATTAATGTTCACCCTGTAACGTAGATACATTTAATTTGATTGAAATGCTTGAGATTATCCAGAGATCCCATTCTTCCAAGTGGTGGGTGCAAGACGTGTCCTTACACCCACTATATTTTTTTTATAGACATGGTGGAACAAAACCATACAAACGTGGAGTCGCTGTGATCGACGTGGACGCATTCGGGACCATTTCGCGTCGTACGTTGACGGCAGTGCCGCCCTGTGGGCTAATGGCTGACGTTGGCTCCTACAGCTTCGACGCTCTGTAAAGTTAATGGATGACGTTTCCCGAAATCGGTTCCTAACCTCAATTCGTTCCTCGAATCATCCACTGCAAGAAGTCGAGGTTAGTCGAATCATTTAGTTACGTACTGTAATTTAAATTTAATCTGTAGTAAGTTCGTCTGAAATTACTTCAGTCATTCCATATTTAAGCATTACTTACGTATCACGACTTTACCTCCGCCCATCACTCCTACGGAATATTTCACTCACATTTCTCTCTAAATATTAAGTACAAAGTGGACGAAGTTTGGTCGACAAGTTTATCGGCGTTTGTAAGTTCTCATATCGACATAGTCGCTCACAAAAATGTCCAGTTAAACGTAATAAAATCATTAGTTTCTGATTCATTAATGACAGAAAATTTTACTAACTTATGAAGTCAGAAAGTCGCAAATGTACGCCAGGCATAAGCAAAAAGATATGAAGTTAGGATTTGTCAATGAGAATTACCTAATAAGGTGCTGCAGTAGTTAAGAACTAGATTCGCATCCGGGGGAGTTGGTTTCAAATCTCGATCCATCCACCCACATTTAGGCTTTGTGAAGAGTCCCTACATCGGGTATGGCCAATTCCAGGACGATCTCTTTAAAGACAAGTCCGATTTTCTACTCAGTCCTCTTCCAATTGTAGTAGTCTACGTGAAGTTGAAGCATAATCCTTCTCTCTATTCTTCGAACAGAGCTCTAGAGAGTTTTATCTGGTAATGCTACAACCTATCACTTATTGGCGGTCGGATCGTCCCTTGTTCCATTGCTAGTCGCAAATTTGTTGTGGTCTAAAGCAATCCGTCATGTATAGTTTGGCTAGAGAATAGAGGATGCGAAGAGGGCTTCAAATGGTTCAAATGGCTCTGAGCACTAACGGACTTAACATCTGAGGTCATCAGACCACTAGAACTTAGAACTACTTAAACCTAACTAATCTAAGGACATCACACACATCCATGCCCGAGGCAGGATTCGAACCTGCGACCGTAGCAGTCGGGCGGTTCCGGACTGAAGCGCCTAGAACCGCTCGGCCACCGCGCCCGGCTGCGAAGAGGGAGAGGAAAAGAGAGAGAGAGTTTAAGGGAATAGTCTAGGACAGTCTACCAACCATCCATAAGCGTTTTCATCTACCATTCTTGGCATCACTCAGTCAGAATTTGCACGTCCAAAGATGAATTTTGAGAAGTCCAATCCAACTGTCGGACTTCCAGTCAAGTGGGACTGTGTTCTTTTAAAATTCTAAACACGAGCTGTGGTTAAATCTCTTTTTATCAACCCTTAAATCTCCCATAACATCACTACCCCCCCCACCCCCCACGCCCTCAAAAAGAAAAAAAAAAGAAAAGGAAAAATATGAAGAACATTAAAGAGATTCACTTGTCGATTTTCCAAAGCTTCCTAAGACAATTAATTGAAATCCAAGAACCTGTTTAACGATGGAAACCGTTGAGTAAATTTAGAGATCATTTTCCAAAATGTCAATGGTCCGTGCACCGTAAAAGAAAAAATAAAACAGGAGATTCATTTCCTGAACGTCTACTGCTATCCCTTACACCGCGGATTAAAAGTGTAGCTTTCAACGTTATCTCTACGTACCTTTAAAAGCGTCGAGATACATGCATAAGGGCCATATAATCATAAAAAATTTCGTATTCGCAAATAATCGGTGTCTGTTTTCGTTATGTTTTAAACAACCGTTAGCGATCGGGTAGATGCTAACGCTCATTTAGTAAGTAAAGGTCTTAAGAACGACTCATCTGCAATTCAAACACTATTCCTTGAATCTACGGCCAGCCGATTACAGTAATGCGTTAAAATTAAAGTTAGCTTAATGCGGCATTCTGGCTTGAGTGCTTAATCACCGTGCGTAATTATAGTTAATGGTCCATTACGCGGCAGCTCGCTAAAGAGACTTAGTGTGCGCGACAGGCCGCTGTTAAACACATATTTGGAAGACAGTAATTTACTCTCGCGCTTATTTACCTCCCCGTGACGCCGGGTGGATTCATTAATGCCCGCGAGCAGATATTCAGAGTCCCACATATTTTCTCGTGCGAAATACAGAACCCGGTGGAAAGACACTCGAGTGATGTCGGTGTAATTTGGTGAAAGCTAACAGAGGGTTAATGAGTTCTGGAGTTTAATTTACTGTCTTACGGCAGAGGCCGGCGCTGTACTCCGGCGTAGCGTTGAACTGTCTGTGTGAGAGGGAATCCTGTCTAAACCACACGTGTAACGTAGCGCTCGTGGGCAAGCGGTGAGTAGGCGGCTTGAGAAAGACGTTTAGTGATAAACCAGTAATCCAACACCCCCGATTCTTTGAAGAACTGAAATCTCGTGTATTGTAAAATGATAGTATTTTGCAGATAACTTCATTGGTGTATGCGGATACTGTCTGCAAAATGGGTAGCTTGCAGAGTTAGTTATGCTAAAGTTGATGCTAAAGATTTACCGAATGAACAACGAACATTTAGCAAGCGATATTTGTTTTCTTTTCGTTATTTTGTGGGGCTGTAAGCGACGAAAGGTTTAGAAAAGATTTATGTTATGCTTAACGTATCTCGGAAATCATTACGTGCTCTCATTATGAAACAGTGCATGAGTATAAACTGTGTAATTTTTCCTCTTTGGAAAAGCTAGTTTTTCACGAATTTCATTGTTTAAGACTTCATATCTACTGATCCATGTATCATCAAAAAGGCATAATTTTGCAGGGTCATTTCATGGTACGAGGGCGTCCAGAAAGATAATTTCTTGGGTTTTTATGTGAATACTCTGACCGCTTTTTAAATAAAACGAACGTTATTGACATTCTAAATCTTCATTCCTCGTAGCCACTCATTTGTAGGCCTGTGCCGCTAGAGGACTGCAAATTGTAGAATATATCACTGCGGTGTGTAACGTAACTTCGTTTATGCTTGAGAAACAGCGTGCTGTAATCGAGTTTCGAATTCAGAGAGCTCGTCCATACGTGGAGCACCTTCTCCTTCGGCATGAGAACGCCAGAGCGTTGCGAGACTGCAACACTCCAACACAACACACGTGGGACCCGCTCGGACGTCAATCCTTTGCGCTGCCGGTGGCGAGGATATGACAGACCAGCTACAAAAGTTGTGGACTACGTTGCCTCTGGATAGGTTCCAGAAGCCTTATGACTCCACTTTATGACAACCTTCCCATCCAGGTCAGAGAGGGTGTAACATCACAAGTGGGTTCATACTGCCAAGTTGTTTGTAAAGGTGATTCGATTTTCTAGTCACTGTAATAACATTATATACTCTCTCAACCCTTGAAGTCTGCCCCCTTCTGCGTGCTTCACTCTCTCTGCCAAGCGCTGAAGTAATCTACAAATTTTGTTAATGGCTCAGTGTCACCCTTCTTAGGTTGTAGCCATTTGTATCTTTGAGATAATCTCGGAATATTATAAGGCACACCTCTATCTGTGATATTGGGTTGTATTACCTATCTGTTGCCATATCTCTATAGACAAAGCGTATTTCATGTATTCCATTGACCAGCTAACGTTATCAACGACGTGGGCCAAATTGTAGGCTTAAGCAATAAATTCGTTATGGGGTTCACATGTAAACGTGTGCCATTATGGGAAGTGTTCAGCAGACACAAATAACAGTTTGTTGTAGGCACCTCTAGGCACCTCAGTTCGCCCCGGCGGATATCGGTGTTCCCAGCAGCCGTTGGACATTATTATGTAAAGAGCGCACTTTTCCCGTCAATATTGAATGGAGCTTCCCTTTCGCTATGACCTTCTTCAAATACTATGCTCACGGCTGCTCTGCCTAAGAGACTGCAGCTATTGGAATCCTATTAATGAAACGATTCTCGCATATCTTCATTACCAGTATTAAAAGTAGGAAGATTATTTGGAAACATGAAATTTCGGAAGGGCAAAGAAAGAGAAAGGCTGGGCGAAAGCTGAAAATTTGTGCCGTACCGGGACATTTTTTCGTTTATTTATTTTTAATCTACCCTGGACAGGAAATGGAAACGACAAAATACATGTGCTTACCATAGCCACTTGTGTCCTAAGGAAAAAAAAAAAAATTACTGCACCTCTTCAGGCGATGGTGCCTTTGTATGTCTATCCCAAAACGACTAACCTGTCATTAAAAAGGGTTAGGAAAGGAAGAAAGTAGGGGAAGGGAACACACAGGGAATGACGAAAATGAAAGGAGTTGTGTAGGGACTTTTTTAATTTTTTATTTAATTATGTACTGGGATTATTGGAGTCGCTCGCGCCTTCGGTTGGTGGAACATCCAAACATGTCTTCTCAAAATGTTTGTAGAGATTCCGTTTGTAGTTCGTTCAGAGCATCATGTCGGTAAAATAAGCGACAGCATCTCATGGCTTGGGTCGTCGAAGGCGCTCAATAGAAAATTTGAAAAGAACTGCTTGTATCTGGGTTTGTGGACAATTGCACAGTGTCGATCACAAAGGTACGTCCAATAACCCAGTTCCGATTTTTCGTCGGGACCAAAAAGGTAACGGATCGTATGGCCACGTATCCAATCACAGCGTTAATTTTCACTGTGGGATAATAAATCATGTTCGGGAATAAAAGCGTCTGGGAAGCGGTATGAGCAGGTGTCTGTTGGGTAAGCACTGCCAAGAAACACTGCCCGAACCTCCAGACGTCAGTCGACGGATTGTGTGAGAAGCGGGGAAGTTGATGCAGTGGTTAGCACACTGAACCCGCATTCGGGAGGATGACGGTTCAAACCTGCGTCCTGCCAGCATGATTTATGTTTTCCGTGATTTCCCTAGATCGCTACAGCCAATGCCGGGATGGTTCCTTTGAAAGGGCAAGGCCGATTTCCTTCCTTTCCTTCCCCATCCTTCCATAATCCGATCGGACCGATGACCTCGTTGTTTGGTCCCCTCCCTCCAAACCAACCAACCATCACGTGAGAATCGGGAGCGTCTGTTTCGTCCACACCACAGTGAACACTTTGAGTTATGTCAGCGAGGAGGAGGCGATGCAAACGAGACTGGTTGACCTGTTTGCCATTGGCGGTAGTATAGCACGCGGATTGGATGCGAGTGTCGAGAAAGCCTGCATGCACCGCTTTCCATTTACGACGCCATTTGATGTGGGGAAACTTGCTTTCAATGGAATCTGGGGTGGGAAGGGGCGATGCATTTGTAATGATGCATTTTGTACAGTCTTTGGTCTGGAGTATTTGTGGAAGTGGTAAGGATCAGAGGATCTAACATAATTCAAGAAAGAAATGCTGAAAGTGATAAAGCGGGGCTGGAATGTCTGATAACATGACTGAGTCTGACATGGAACCGGAATATTCACGTAAAAGCAGTCCGATAAGGGGCCGGACTTTCAGTTGGGAACAGACAAAAAGGGCCGTAACTCTTTCCGGCACGTGGACTATGCCAGCCCCACCACGCTTCTGTGGGAGGGCAAGGGATTCATATTGAACTTCGAATAACGCCCCAGTACACACAAAGGACCACACCGCTATCAACATACGACGAGCGAGGGTAATCGGGACCGGGAATAGTTGTGTCACGTGACGGATGCGAGAGACTTGGTAGACATTCATGTATCGCACACCCTGTACAATGTCGAGGGATCGAAGCCGGTATCAACGAGGCCATCCCTGATCGTTAGGAGAAAACGTCTGCTGTTTGTTGCCGCCGAACGATGAAGATCACTGGTAAAATCGATGCCCAAGCAGCGGACGGTGCTGGACACACTTAGAGGAACCACACATTTCCCCTGTAGCCTCTAATCAATTGGCAAAATCTGCGATTTGGGAATGTTAACTGCCCGAGGCCTCACCATATGTCGCCACCCATGTCAGAGCTGCACGGCCATCATCTTCACTGCGCAGGTAGAGGACGAGATCCTCAGCATAGGACGTACAACAGAAGCGTTGTCCGTGTAATGACAGGCACACCAGGTCTTGGCGAAGTTCCCAGAGTAGGGGCTCTAACGCCAAAGCCTACAGTATCGTGGAAAGTGGGCAATCCTGTCGGACGGAGCGCTCGATCGCGGTGCGGTCAGGCGTCCGTTATATTCTAGAAGTCGCATCGCTCAAGAGGTGCATTAACACTGTTACTGCGCGAGCGGGAAAACTCATTTTCTGGAGGACCGTCTTCAAAAAGTAGTGGTCGACACGGTCGAATGCCTGACTGAAGTCAAGCAATGCCAGTGCACCAGGAAGTAAAACGACCTGGCGATTGGCTCAATCCCGGATTTGCCGCTTCTCATGAGTGGTCTCGGCCACCCGGAAACAGTCCCTGCTCGACTCAAATTCCCAACTTAACATACGCTGCAATGTCCGACAGATGAGACACCGCACACTTACATACACAAGATATGGTTTGTGGGACATTTACAACTGAGAGTTGTAAAACTGAAGTGAATCTCTCTAAATTAATTATCAGATGTACAAATTTCTGAAAAAATGAGAGGGAGCGACTCCGTGAGGTTTGTTTCAGTGAGAATGGACAAATATCGACAGGGCTCCTACGGGAATCAGGATTTGCGAGTTGTGAGTTTAATGGACGTGGGGCGTTGCTTTACAGCGTGCGGCTTAAGTTGGAAATTTAAGGCGGTTAGGGACTGTGTCCGGATGGCCGAAGCGGTCAAGTCAACCGCTCTTGAGGAGGGGTACATTCATCAGGGTTCGAGCCCCGGTCCGCTAAATATTTTCGACTTTGGCCATTGCATTAAACGCCGTGTGCGGCTAGCTGTCACGATTTCCCTTCCATCGTTCACTTTCCCCTTCCTGCATTTCATGTTTACAAGTGTGTACCAGCCACGTCAAGATTGTTGCCTGTTATGTTGGTCATATACGACAAAACAGATTCAAATGGTTCAAATGGCTCTAAGCACTATGGGACTTAACATCTGAGGTCATCAGTCCCTTAAACCTAACTAACCTAAGGACATCACACACATCTATGCCCGAGGCAAGATTCGAACCTGCGACCGTAGCGGTCGCGCGGTTCCAGACTGTAGCGCCGAGCGGTTCTAGGCACTACAGTCTGGAACCGTGCGACCGCTACGGTCGCAGGTTCGAATCCTGTCTCGGGCATGGATGTGTGTGATGTCCTTAGGATAGTTAGGTTTAAGTAATTCTAAGTTCTAGGGGACTGATGACCTCAGCTGTTAAGTCCCATAGTCCTCAGAGCCATTTGAACCATTTGAACGGAGATAAATTGCCATTCTCCAGAATACCAAGCCTGTGTCTGAACCACTGCATCACTTCGACTGGTCGTCAATGTAAGTTTGCAGCCCTGAATTTAATTAAAGTATGTTTTGCCGTATGAAACAAGAGTAATTAAAATCTGTTTGTGGAGTAAGGTCCAGTGACTGGCCAACTTTAACCGCGTTTCTGCGGTCCATGGAGAAATCATTTTGGACTAGCAGTTTCTTTCATCTTGCTTGCCAAGCTCCCTGTGGGTAACGACGTGTTTTTCATACAGTATGAAAATTTAGTACTTTGGTGATACAGTTAAAATTAGAATTTTGTTCATAATGTTTCATGAGAAATGAGATACACTCAGTAGCATCTGAATCGCTGGAGACAGCAACAGAATGATGTACAGCTGAGGTACAGCTGATAGTATGGAGATTTCTTGTAGTTTTGCGTTCCATACGCTAGTGGTTTAGGTAGAATTTAAATAGATGTTCCTCATTTAAATTGAATACCAGTGTATTCTTATTCTGGGCGTAGCCCAGTGGTGACCTGATATTCTAATGTTCATTCACATCACAGAGCAACATTTCTCCTCTCTGACGTAGTTGTTGTTAGTCGCTGGCCTATTGTGACCCACAACAATAAGCGTAACATTCGTAACCTTACGGTACTCAGTATTTCCACTATAAATTGTTCATTATTCTCCACTAAAAGTGTCTTACTCTGAAATACGTTTCACCAAAACATTTGTGCAAGATAAAGACGCATTAACATGGGCACGGATCATAAAATTCGCAACCTCATTTTAGTCCATTTGTCAGCAAATTGCCTACTATATTCATTTTCTGTCTCCACTAGCTCCTCCACGAGTACAGTAGGACTATTAAAAACACTTGGAATATCACTACCCATCTTCTTGGCATCTTCCATTACAGTTAAGTATTAAGGCAGAACGAAGCATATTCACATAATTCCGAAGTAATCACCAATAAGCACAATACACGTCTCCCAATGTATCTGCAAACTGACATAGTTTTCTGAGTCGATTAAAGCAACATTCGGCAACCCGCGGCCTGAGAGCCGCATGTGGATCGTCAAAACATCTTGTCGGCCCATAGAATTTGGGATGTGTAAGTTTATTCACTTGCTTGCCAAGCATCCTTTCTTTTTATGCAGTCTGAGAAATTGGTGCTTTGGTGGTACAATTAATTGTTGAGTTTTGTTCATAATGTTTCATGAGAAATGAGATGCCCTCAGTGGCATTTGAATCACCGGTGACAGCAATACAGTTACGCACAGATGAAGTGATGTTTTGTGTTATTGCTCCTAGTGTGGAGATTTCTCGTAGTTTCACGTTTCATATTCTAGCGGTTTAAGCACATTGTTAAATAAGTATAGCATGCTTGAACACATCAAAAATCGTTTATCGGTAGCATGAACCACGTTTATTAGTTTTAATCAGCAAATAGCAAAGTGTATTCATTTTCTTCTTTATTTTGATTATGACACAGGCACAAAAAAAAAAAAAAATCGTTCAAATGGCTCTGAGCACTATGAGACTTAACATCTGTGATCATCAGTCCGCTAGAACTTAGAACTACTTAAACCTAACTAACCTAAGGACATCACACACATCCATGCCCGAGGCAGGATTCGAACTTGCGACCGTAGCAATCGCGCAGTTCCGGACTGAGCGCCTAGAACCGCTAGACCACCGCGGCCGGCCAGGCACAACAACCATGATAGATTCTGACGTATTTTTCATACGAGAAAACACGTTTCGAAGAACTCCTCGACGTACTGCACCTAGCTTTGCCTCCAACAGCTGCTTTGACGACCACCTACTTTACACATAGTTTCAAACCTGCCCAGGTCTAGTCGTAAAGAACATTTACAAAAAATTTAAAATTGCCATCTCCTTCAACTTTTTTTCAGGAGTCGAATTTAAGTCAACGATTAGATTAAGTGGAATAGAACTGTTACAGTACAGCCTTATTTAATTAGCTCAAAACTATTTGGTCCTTAATTTTTAGATTCTTGAAGAGATCATGGCTGCTAATATGCCTACGTCGCTCAACTTTCCTCGTGATTTCGTCCACTTTTGCAATGATTTGTTGAGAAGATTACAGTGCATCATTGGCATGCAAAATTCCATGTTTCCCTGTCCATCTCTGTTCTAAGAAATTCCGTATTGAGAACTCTTTAAACAGTGTTGTGCCTCGTTATAATGATGCCGCATCATTTGTCGATAGCGTGGACCACGTTCACTCCTTATCGTAAACAAAATGTACTCTTTTCTTCTTTATTTTCACTCAGATTCAAGATATTTAACCATATGTTGGCTACGAGTGTTTGAGTATCGCCACAGCGCAGTGTTTCCGGAGTTATTAGATCGCAACGCTACCTATTACAGAACACAAACATACAGGCCCTCGTATCCTTTGTTAAAAATCCTTTTTCTTACTTTTAAACTATCTGTACCTGGCCACGCTTTGCTGTGGCTCAGCTTGCTTAAATAAAAAAGAAAGAAATGAGAATTCACACGTTTCTAACATTAATGGGAATTGGATACACATCCTAATCACTTACTCTCCCCTATCTCTGTCCATCTGCCCTCCCCCTTTCTTTGTTCATTTCCTCCTCCTCCTCCTCCTCCTCCACTTTTTTCCCACCTCTTTCTATACCCTTCCATCCCCTCTCTCTGCTCATCTCCACCGTTCCGTTTTCTACGCCCATTTCCTCCACCGGTCTGCCATCTGCTCTTTCCTCCTCTCTCTGACCTTGAGACTTGTTTATTGTTATTGCAAATTCAGATTCTGTAGTAGTAGTAATAGTAGTAGTAGTAGTAGTAGTGTAATCATAATCCAGTAAATTACAAATAGAACTGTCATGTTTGCTAATAACGTTTCACTATTGTACATTTTATGTCTATGGGGAGTCACCTAAAACTTGCACCGCAGATATTACGGAAATGGAAAGTGCTATTGACGTGCGGTTTTCACAAAATTTGTGATAATACTTAGAAATTGGTTTTTTGTGAAAACATACACTTTTGTGAATGGAACAGTGCCTACTGTCATTAACAAACTAAAAGTAAGGCAAATTAGAATGTCAGTGGTGTTTCTTGCAGGATTCTAGTCCAGGCCGTATACGATACGTCGTAATTTTAAAAGTTCCCACTCTCATACTTGTACAATACATGGGTACCAAACACAAGAACAACGCAAGTTCATAGACTCCGTCCGAACAGGTCTCGGCTGGCCGGACGGTCACCCATCCAAGCGCTAGCCTAGCCCAAAAGAGTTTAACTCCGTTGATCGGACGGGACCGATGTTACCACTGCCGCACGGCCATTAGCACGGAAATACGTAAGTCTATAGGCGTCAAATCCGGAGAACGAACCGGACAAGGTGCAGGTCCTCTGCGCCCAATCGAACGATTTGGAAACAATTCATGAAGACATGCTGTAATGCTTCGTGCACTGTGGGCTGGTCAGCCACCATATTGGTACCACAGGTGTCTCATAGTCTACAGAGTAACGTCTTCAAGCATCCATAGACGATAGTCTGTTAGTAGGCTGCGACGCCTATGCGCGTTCAGTGCTGCGTCTATGAATATGGACGGCCTATGAGCTGGTGGTTCACTATCCCACACCTCACGTTTACACTCCATGGATACTAACGGGGATTGTCAACGGACTAAAAATGGACATATCGGCGGTTTGCCTGGCCACGATTGGCAAATGCGATTTCATCACCAAAAAAGCATGATACATCGTGAAGTTCAAATGGCTCTGAGCACTATGGGACTTAACTTCTGGGGTCATCAGTCCCCTAGAACTTAGAACTACTTAAACCTAACTAACCTAAGGACATCACACACATCCATGACCGAGGCAGGATTTGAACCTGCGACCGTAGCGGTCACGCGGTTCCAAACTGAAGCGCTTAGAACCGCACGGCCACACCGGCCGGCACGTCTGAAGTATCCTGTCTTATGTCTATGTACAGAAGTTAGCCCGATAGCCAAAATCATTTTCACGCATATCTTAATGGAGAGGGAGGTGATAGAGATGGGACGTTTGTCGATGGAGAATATGTAGCTCACTTGCCTGACTCATGCTACTGCTTCGTGCGACTGCGCGGGAGCTAACGTGCGGATCAAATGCAACATCAGTCAGAACATTAATTTCCCTCTCTTCTGTCGTCACTTGTTTCCTTCTGTTAATTTGTCTAGCTGCTACACTACCATTTTTACGTAACTGGTTGAAGAGATTGATACGTAATTGCCGAGACGGTTGACGTTTATTGGGATATCGTGCCGCATGCATCGTACAAGGACGAACTGGGTTCTTCCTACACTCTACATGCAGTATGATCATGTTGGCATTTTCTGTGTGGTGTCACCGCCAGACACCACACTTGCTAGGTGGTAGCCTTTAAATCGGCCGCGGTCCGTTAGTATGCGTCGGACCCGCGTGTCGCCACTATCAGTGATTGCAGACCGAGCGCCGCCACACGGCAGGTCTAGAGAGACTTCCTAGCACTCGCCCCAGTTGTACAACCGACTTTGCTAGCGATGGTTCACTGACAAAATACGCTCTCATTTGCCGAGACGATAGTTAGCATAGCCTTCAGCTACGTCATTTGATACGACCTAGCAAGGCGCCATTACCAGTTAGTATTGATACTGAATCATGTACAGTCAAGAGAGACGCTCATCATTAATGGATTAAAGTTAAGCATTCCACCAGCTACGTCCGTTTTTCTAAAGTCTAATTTCCTTGTCCTGTTCCAGACCTCACGCCAGCCTGCGTGAGCTAAAACGCGCGCCTTTCGGCTTCCTCTAGTACCCGGTGTTGGCTCTCCTGCCAACCCACAACATTCTGCATTGGTAAATCCCATCGTCCACCCACGATGTACTGACTGAACTGTTACACACTAACTGACTAGCAAATCGCAGCGCACTCAAGGAACACATAAGCCACACTGTAGGCCAACATAATATCATACCTAGCCACCAGGCAGGTTGAATGGCACAAACAAGTGTCGGTGTGGGAACTTTTCAAAATACGCTATATTGTAAACGAATCGTACTAGAATAGTGCAACAAACACCACTGAAATTCTAATTTACCCTGCACTTAATTTTGTAATGTCAGTAGGCGCTGTTCCACTTAAAAAGTGTATGTTTGCACAAGAATTTACTTTGTACGCCTATTATTACAACCTGTTTATTGGCTAAAAATACAAGCCTGTGATTAAAGATCCTTTCTGTGAAAATCGCACTCAGTAACATTTTCCAGTTCCGCAATATTTGCGGTGCACGTTTTAGGTGATTGGCCCTGTATACAGGATTGACAAACCAGAATAACTCGAAAAATAAGCTTCACACGAATAAATGTGTAGAATCCTAAGTTGATTATTTTCAGGGGGGACATCTGCTAAAACTAGGCCGAGTTTTACAAATGTTGACCCAAATATTAATTTTTCCCGCAGATTCGGATAAGTTTTGTTTGTTTCGTAGTAAAGTAAAACTCTCCCTCTCGCCCCATAAGGTGGGGTTTGAGCTAGAGGAATTAGAGTTTTACAAATGTTCACCCAAATATTAATTTTTCCCGAAGATCCGGATGAGTTTTGTTTGTTTCGTGGTAAAACTCTAATTCCTCTCTCTCAAACCCCATCCTATGGGAGAGAGCGAAAGTTTTAGTTTTATCTAATCAAAATTTACGAAGTAAATAAGTATTTTTTATTTATCCGTAATCATTTTCCACGCAAAAATGAGAACATGGATTTTCTTGAATTGCAGTGCCAACTATCGAGAATCGAAACAAATGCTTAAGACCAAATGGAGTTTTTTATGTAGTATCTGCTTCTGCAATAAAAAGTGGGGGTTGCCATTTGAAATTTTAAAGTTGTTTCCCGCCCCACCCCCAAGGGGCTGAGGTGACGGGCTAATTTTAGCACCAGCAGATGTTCCCTTCGAAAATAATCAGCTTTGGATTCTCCACATTTTTTCGTGTGAAGCTAATTTTTGGTGTTATTCTGGTTTGTCAACTTCACCCTGTATATATTCATATATACAATATATTAAAAATATACATCTATTAAAGAATTAGGTTCTAAAAACACGCCCGTATTAGAATTTAACGTTGTATCTAAATTTCAAAGCAATCGGTCAAGAACTTTCGGAGATAACCATTTTGAAGACACCAATATTTACGTTTTTATTTATGTAGATTGCAACAATACTGAACTGCAGATGTAAGTGATCTCCTCTGCATGCATATAAAAGTCTGTGTAATTTCTTCTCATTGTTTCTTTTTAAATAAAATTATACAAAGGTATTCCCACCAGGCTCCGGATGAAAGTAGTACAGTCAGTTCGAATCCCACGTGATGATGATTAAAAAATGAATGGTGTCGTTCACAAATATCAACGAAATCTCCAGAAACTACATCTGCGTTGAATTCTAATCGTCATCTAATTTATAAGGTACAAATCATGAACAGAACTTTCTCTCACACAAATATTTGTGACTGGCGGCCTTAATACTGACCCTGCTAATTCTCAGTTTACCTAGGTACAGTGTTGCAGCATATTTTCTGCCAGCATCTGTGACATTTGTTCAATATTGACGGCTACGCCGAACGCTCAACGGCTTGAACAAGTAGGTTTTTCCCCTCACTGCATGTGTCCTGCGCACTTACACCAGGACCACGTGCATTTCCACTTGTGTCAGAAAGGTTCCGTAGTACTGCAGACCCCACTGCAGTGTTGAAGTTTCATTTTTCGTATTCTGGCACCGACTGCATCCGTCAGTGTTAGTTAACTGAAGCGACAGAGGACGCTCTAGTGGGGCTGGACTGGTGTTTCTACGAAACGCAGTTCTGCTGAGGCCTCTGCCGACTGCTCCACAGTTGCCTCCAGCCATACGGAGAGCCGCAGTCTTCCTAGGAAAATCCTAGCACACTGTCTTTCCGTCGAAGAGAATCTCGACTGACATACTTGCTGTCTTTATTTTGTGTCTTTCTCTATGTATATAGGGCATTCTAAATATTTTATACCGTTTTCCGCTTATTTCTGACGAGCCATTCTCTGTGCTCCTTATCCTTGCCAGGGATATATCAGACGAGCGACTTGTAACATGGGGCGTCTTCTTAAAGAGTTCTTTACTCGTTGAACTCCTCGGTACCTCACTTCACATGTTAACTCTTTCCAAAGAGGTATCTCAAGTGTGGCAAGTGCAACAGCCCATATGACCACACTAAGATGTTTCCAGAATGAGATTTTCACTCTGCAGCGGAGTGTGCGCCGATATGAAACTTCCTGGCAGATTAAAACTGTGTGCCCGACCGAGACTCGAACTCGGGACCTTTGCCTTTCGCGGGCAAGTTCGCAGGAGAGCTTCTGTAAAGTTTGGAAGGTAGGAGACGAGGTATTGGCAGAAGTAAAGCTGTGAGTACCGGGGGTGAGTCGTGCTTCGGTAGCTCAGTTGGTAGAGCACTTGCCCGCGAAAGGCATAGGTCCCGAGTTCGAGTCTCGGTCGGGCACACAGTTTTAATCTGCCAGGAAGTTTCACACTAAGATGTTGTTAAGTCTCTTTCCCATTTCAGTTACCGTTTTAGTGGGAGTGGCCACCAAGCAGTTGGTGCTTATTCATTGCCACATGAGACTATGATAAACGTCTATCATTATTTTTGACACACAGTTTTCAAAACACAAACGCTTCTTCGCTTAGTTGCCGAAATATTGTTCAGTAACTCCGCGCCACCATCTGGGGGGTGTTATCTTTATTGCATATCTGAAAATATTAAATGTTTTTGTAATAACAATGATCCAGAAGGAATCTTTCAGTCGGCATCGGAATTTGCGCTGTTATGAAACTTACTATCGGACGGAGACTCTGTTGTTGTCCGGGACTCAAATTCAGAACCTTACATTTCGTGGACACCTTTCTCCCACTTCCCAAACTTAACAAAAGATCATGTGTATGGTTCTAGGGACTAGCATGTCTGGAGAATTAGCTTAGCCCCAACGTAGTCCTGCGAAGTATGCAGCAAGTGAAGTTGCGACGGGGGCTAAAGGAATGAGTATGGGGGCTGCCTCGATAACACAGTCGATGAGAGCATTTATCACAAAAGGGAAGGTATTAGTTTTGAGTACTGTCAAGCATACTAATTAAATCTGCCAGAAAGGTTAACAACAGTGACAGCTGAAAAATCAAACCTAAACAATTTGGTGTTGTTGGAGATGTGGTTCGTCTAAGCAGTGGTTCCCAACCTGGGATTAATTACCTCCTGAAGGGTAAAATGAAATTTTCTGGGGTGTAAAAACTAAACGCTTCGATTATCTTTTAGTCACGAAACTAAATTATTTTCAAAAGATCGCTGCTATTATCACAATTTTGTAAGACTCTAATAACTATTATGTAAGTTATCAATAATTACTTTTTGTCAGTTAGCAGCATTAATGCGGAGAAGTTACAGGTTCTTCACATAGTCCACCCACTACACACATATGTTGTGCTTTGTCCCGTATATCGCTGATGATAAAAGTGAGACATATACGTATCAGATGCTGAATATATGAAGAAAATGTCTTCTCCAATTTGTAGATAGTAACGGCAGTAGTCCAGAGATTGTTTCTTTACTCGCTTCGAGACAGATGAATTAATTGACGGCACGACACAGCAGTAACTATATAAGGGCTACTGTAGTGCTGTACACAGTATTATTATTATTATTATTGTTATTAGAGTGGTTAGACACAAAGCATTAACAGCCTAAAGTCGTCCAGTTCGGAAGTAAGGAGTGCAACCACTAAGCGATTTACATCAGGAAGTATAGTGCACAAATCTGTAACTGTATGATTTTAAATGAGGTTGCAGTGTGCAGCCAGGGTAATGCCGCAATGGAGAGGAGTAATGCAGCGGAACTGCGGGTATGTTTTGTTACAAGTGTGCACCATCACTGAGGATAGTTGGCTTTCGTATCCGAGAAGGATTTGCAAGTGACACTTACGATCCATCACGAATCCCTTCGTCATTACTCTAAGCACAAAAACATACGCACACACAAACTAAATATAATTCATCTTTTATCATTTTAAAAATGAAAGCGTTCCAAGAAAGGAACATACATGTTTCGCGTCCTTCTATTTGTGAAGTGTCTTCAGTAGCTTTTAATACAGTTTTATCTTGTATATAATAATTACGTTAGATAATAATTGCAGATTTGTTACTACATTAGAGTACTTTATTATTCTCATGTTGTTATGTGTAAAAAAAACTTTTGGGGTCACAAGTTTCGTGACGTTAAATTACTAGTTGTATCTTCTTAAAGTTTGGGTCTTGTCAGTGCATATGTGCCATACTGAAGCTGTAATTGTTGTTCAGCCTACCCAAGATGATGTCATACGAGCATTTTTCCACTTAACACCTCACTGCCACTGTTCAGTGTATTTTGGTTTGGTGTGGTTACTGTATGTAGTGTTGGCAACTATTGTTCTGTGCTCTTCGTTCGTCTTGTTTTCGTGTTATTGTATCCGTTAGTAATTTAACATTCCTTTGTTTATTACGGTTTCTTTTTTGAGTCATTATTTAATCTGGTTATGTTGTTATTGTTTTAGTGTGCGATATAATCAATCAGTTGTTACTTATGTTGATTTGGTCATTTATTACTTTCTTGTTCATTGCAAGAGCTCTTTGTATGTAAAAGTTTTCCCGTAATGTTAGGAATTTTCTGTTGTGATTGTCCATCCTAAAAATTTTCATCTCCTGTCGTATGTTAGATAGTTTGTGTCCATGCTTTTTTTACGTGTTCAGCAGAGGTAGAATAGCTGTTTTCATATTGCCAGCTTCTTATCTGTTTCTTTATATCTAGTTTTCAGTTTCTGCCTGTCATTCCCAAACACAATGATTTGCAGTCATGACGTTCTGAGGTGTATGCCAGCTTTGTTTGGTTTTTCTATTGGTGTTCGTAAATGTTACTGGCGCTTTCCTTGTCCTGTATGCTATGTGAAATCCTTATCGGTCCTTGGACGACAGTGCAAAATACCAATACGAAAGAGCCGCATGTAAAAATGCAGTTTTTCAGGGGGTGATATTTCGGGTTCCATTCGCCACAGAGGTAAGAGGTAAAGTGCGTTTGATAGACCTTGGCCTAATGAACTTTTACATACCTATCGAAAGAACAGGAACACAATATTCTATAATATAGGGTTGAAATTTAAAAATTACACACTTTCTCCAGAGTCCAGGACGATTGATTCTCTTGCAGTAGGCGTGGTCTACGGCGGAGATTAGGTGGCTTGCAAAAGCACCATTTGTTTCTGGGCAGCTCCTGAGAAAACCCCGAAAAACCATGATTTTTGGGCACGAATAATACCAATTGTGAAAATGGCACGTCTACAATATTTATTCATAGAAGATCGTCAAAATCTTTATCGTATGTCCTTAAGATGACATTCTCAGCGCACTTCGAAAAATTTCAGTGTCATTAACCTTTACCGAGATTCAGAGGTTCAAATTTACGGTACTTATGCACGAAAAATGCGCACGTATTGCTCGGTCTTCGGCGCAGTGGACAAGTGTCAAGGTTTCTGGGGTCACCGCGAGGCTTCTGAGTTTACCAGACTGTTTCTCGTCGGCATGTTGTCACCAGTAACACTTTATGACGCGCTGTCTCTGTATAATGGGCACTTCAAGTCCATACAAATATACGAATTTTCTGCAGTGACAAAAACTGGGAAGAAAAGGGTACCAGTACACCTGAACTTAAAATGATAGTCAAAAATATGTGAAACTGGAAAGACTGCAAATTCAGTTAATGATTTCTAATAACATTTTTACTCTTTTAAGAAACAAATCATAAGCCAGGTGTTTCCGATTAATTGTTGCCATTGATGAGCAAAGTACCCAGAAGAAATGTAAAGCAATCGATTTTGTGTTAACCTAATATTATGTGTACTTATCTGTTGTTCATATGTGTCGAAATATGTAAATGTGACGAAGTATATAAACTTACAGGATACGTTTCATACTAGCAGCACACACGGCAGTAACAGGGAAAAGAAGGGACCTAGTGGAAAAATTCTCATATGGGGCACAAAACGAGAATATGTTCATCTTTAAAAGACTCTGATGACAGGAAAGTGGGAAACTAGCTGCCTCAGTCCTCATTCCGCTTTCCTCGCCGAAATGTTTGGTGTGCGAACATTTTCACACTTTTTTGTGCTGCAAGAGAGTAGCAGAGAGACTGTGTAAAGAGAGGGGGAAGTGCCAACGGGGGAGAAGGAGAGAAGAGACAGTGCCAGTGGGAGAGAAACAGAGAGGAGACAGTGATGGTGGGAGAGAAGAAGTGGGTGTGAAAGAGAAAGAGAGATGGATGAAGACAACAGCATTGGAAGCCAAAGAGAAAGGTGGTATCTATGGTCAATGAGAGACAGTAGCGGTAAAAAGAAAAAAAGATTGGTGGTGATAGAAGCAGTGGCATTGGAAATTAAAAATACAGACAAGTGGGCACCATCCATAGGTTTGGGGGTGTGAGAGTCTGGACCCTCTAAGAATGGTGAATTCTGATTGGCAGGTACAGGGGAGGGCCCATTTTGGGTCGAAATTTTAAACACATAGATATATGGGAAAACGTAGTTGAAAGCCCTCTCACCCTCCTCCCCTCCCTACATCAGAATTTTTGAGCTGCCGAGGTATGGTGGGGATACGGGTTGTGAGAAAGAAAGACAAAAGGAGACAGTTTAGGTGAGAGAGGGGGCAATGGCAGTGGGATACGCTGTAAATCAATGGGAGAAAAAAGAGGCAGTGGGGGAGAGACATATGCAGACAGTGGCAGTGAGAGGAGATGCTGAGTATGGAGGCTTAGTTACGAAGAGAGACAGTAAAAGAATTTAGAATGTTCTACGTTAAAAGAGCGTGAATATGTTCTCATGCCGAAATTTTTGGTGAGGAAGGCGAAATGAGGATTGAGGCAGGTCAGAGTCTTTTAAAGGTGTTTGTTATTGTCGTAATATTTATTCTTCCGGAAGGATCTCAATTATTAGACCAAATTTAAGTACAATTTTGTTATGTTGAAATAGTTTGGGATTGTTGTTACCGTTATTATGTTAAAAGCCTGTTTGTTTTGCAGGAAATTCTACAAAAAAAAACGAAAAATTGCATAACGTTGTATACTACTTGTTGATTACGGGACCCCCAGGTATAGACTGGGCCACCGATCTGAAAATCCATCCATAAGTACATGTACTAAATAGGTACTCTGCAAGCCGCCGTGCGTTGCGAGAGGGAATGTACCCTGTACCACTACAAGTCATTTCCTTCCCAGTTCCACTCGCAAATAGAGTGAGGGAAAGACGGTTATGTATATGCCGCCCTGTGCGCCCTAATTTCTCGTATCTTATCTTTGTGGTCCTTACGCGCAATGGATATAGGCCGCAGTAGAATCGTTCGGCAGTTAGCTTCAAATACCGGTTCTCTACATTTTCTCGACAGTGTTTCTTAAAAGAACGTCGCCTTCCCTCAGGGATTCCCATTTGAGTTCCCCAAGCATCTCCGTAACACTTAAGTACCTACCGGTAACAAATCTAGCAGCCCGCCGCTGAATTGCTTCGATGTCTTCCTTCAATCCGACCTCGTATGGATCTCAAACACTCGAGCAGTAATCAAGACTAGGTCGCACCAGCATCCTATATGCAGTCTCCTTTATAGGTGAACCACTCTTTCCGTAAATTCTCCAAATAAACCAAAGTCGACAATTCGCCTTCCCTACCACAGTTCTCATATGCTCGTTCCATCTCATGTCGCTTTTCAACGTTATGTCCAGATATTTAAACGACTTGACTGTGTCAAGCAGGACACTGGTAGTGCTGTATCCAAACATTACAGGTTTACTCTTCCTACTCATCCGGATTAACATGCATTTTTTCACAATAAGGACTAGCTGCCATTCATCACATCACGT
Source organism: Schistocerca americana (assembly GCF_021461395.2). Classification (NCBI taxonomy): domain Eukaryota; kingdom Metazoa; phylum Arthropoda; class Insecta; order Orthoptera; family Acrididae; genus Schistocerca; species Schistocerca americana. Next base: position 275,354,232 of record NC_060123.1, on the reverse strand, counting down.
AGAAATTTAGTCTAAGTCGTCTTGTATCTTCCTACTGTCACTCAAATTCGACACTTTACCGTATACCACCGCGTCAACAGCAAACAATCGCAGATTGCTGTCCACCCTGTCCGACAAATCGTTTATGAAGGCAAAGGACAACATCGGTGCTATCACAGTTCCCTGGGGCACTACTGAAGAAACCGATGAACACTCGCCTTCGAGAACAACTTACTGGATTATTTTACTTAAGAAGTCTTCGAGCCACTCTCATGTCTGTTGAAATTATACCATACCATACCTTTGTTAAAAGCGTGCAGTGGGGCACCGTGTCAAACGCTTACCAAAATCTAGAAATATGGAATCTGCCTGTTTACCTTCATCCAAAGTTCGCAGTATATCATGTGAGAAAAGGGCAAGTTGAGTTAAATTAAATGTGCGAATTGTGCCTTAACACGTGTTGATCGCAGGTGCCGTTGATGAGGGGGTTTGTGTCGTGTTTGTGGTGTTCATGAGGACAGAGAGGGTGAAACCCGGTACCACCACATAAGCTTCACTTTTAGAATAGCTCAAGACGGCCGCCGGTCTCAAAGTCCGCAACAGTCAGTCACATGACCTCAAACCCAGAGTAGTTTTATATTTAATGCAGGACACTGGCGCAAACTCTTGATGATCAAAAATTGCACCATCATCCCTCGTCCCCTCCATGTCGCAGTACTACCGATGACACCAGCCGGCCCCGGTGGCCGAGCGGTTCTAGGCGCTGCAGTCCGGAACTACGCGGCTGCTACGGTCGCAGGTTCGAATCCTGCCTCGGGCATGGATGTGTGTGATGTCCTTAGGGTTAAGAGGTTCTAAGTCTAGGGGACTCATGACCTCAGATGTTAAGTCCCATAGTTCTTTGAGCCATTTGAACCATTTTTTTTTTTTATGAAAGTGTTTACAACCATCGGAACTCAAACCTTCTGCCTGTCGAGCGCCATAGCACAAGCGTGCCAAAGTAAGTGTACTACTGTTGCTGATTGCTTGTGAAGTTGTCATCATCGACGTCATCTGATCTTAAATTCACATCTATGTCGATGTCAGCACACACAGACCTTTGGCCCATGCGGCGCTATTGATCACGACAACATCCACCATCAGATTCGGCCAAAAGGAAGAAAGTGACTGGGAGCGGTTCGCCGGACACGTGCTGCTCTTCGCTAAGAGGCGCTCGTAAAAACGGGCCACCGAATTGCGCCACAGCTTCTGTCATTTAAATCTTTCCGGATATGAGGCCCTGGCCCCTTTACACAGACATCTACATTCGCTTCAGCGTCATTTTGTGTCCCGTTATTAAGTACTGGAACATAACAAGTCGTTTCTGAGGCTGAATGTTGATGCAGCGACGTGCGTCGTATTTCTCGTTTATGAATAATATAGAGCTATAAACACACGAGATAACATCTCCATGACATGCCGTTTGGATTCTTTTTTTCCTATAAACGGTAGTCAGATACCTGATATAAACTTATTGGACGGTGTTTATAAGTGACATTTGCGCAGGTGCTCAGCGAATAAACAGTGAACAGTTACAACTTACTGTCTGTTATTTTTTTATTATTTGATGGCCGAGAGCTTTTTGTCTGGTTTGATGGCCTCGTCCATTTCCACCAGCTATATGGCAATAACTTTATCCTCATAGACCTTTCCACACTGCGTTGTTGCAAACACTTATCTTCAACATCCCTAACATTTTTTACTGTCTATAGTGATCTCCATTCCGAAATAGGCAAGTTGTTCGTCTCTCAAGGCATCTCTCAATACCTTCTCTTTCTACACTTTAAGGCTATTACACCATTTCATCTATGGGCTCTCAACTTCACACTCAGTCTCCCCACTTATTATCCAGGTATTTCATTTGCCTCAGGAATAAAAGACACTTGCGGTATGATTTGAAACGCTACAGTCGACTATGAATTTACGCCCTGGCAGCAGTCATTTTACCTAGTAAGTCTTCCACCTGAGTACCTGCTCCATGGTCTGCTGAACTGATCTTGCCCTTTGACTGTTTGTTATTGTTAGTCTGCATCAGAGGTTTTCACATTTATCAGAATCTTAATGAACTTGAATGCTGAAGTAATATTAATGAAATGGTGGTCCTGTCATTATTGTAGTCCATTGTTGATGGTTGATCAGTATATCAATAAGGGACTGATCTTTTATGAAAGTCATGGCACAAATTTATAAAATAGGACAAGCAATACATATTAAGTGTGATGACAAATATATCATGAACAGTTGGCAACACAAATAGACGCAATAAATAGTTATATCTCCACTGGGCTGGCTCAAATGGCTCTCAGCACTGTGGGACTCAACTGCTGAGGTCATTAGTTCCCTAGAACTTAGAACTAGTTAAACCTAACTAGCCTAAGGACGTCACAAACATCCATGCCCGAGGCAGGATTCGAACCTGCGACCGTAACGGTCTTGCGGTTCCATACTGCAGCGCCTTTAACCGCACGGCCACTTCGGCCGGCTCTCCACTGGGTGGTGACTGCTTGGCAAAGAGTAGGGTTTATACGATTAAACTATTTACTGTGGCTCAAATCATTTATAACGCAATCGGAAACCACCTAAAGCTGGATAGATTTTGATGGCTTTATTCCACACAGAAGCTATACTACACTGGTGCAGCTAAGAACAAGTGCCGACCGCTGTGGCCGAGCGGTTCTAGGCGCTTCAGTCCGGAACCGCGCTGCTGCTACAGTCATAGATTCGAATCCTGCCTCGGGCATGGATGTGTGTGATGTCCTTAGGTTAGTTAGGTTTAAGTAGTTCTAAGTCTAGGGGAATGATGACCTCCGATATTAAGGCCCATAGTGCTTGGAGCCATTTGAACTTTGAGAATAAGTGGCGAGACTGTGTTTCTGTTTGTCCTAACAAGCCGGAGCAGCAATACTACACCGCTTTCTCGATGTGTAGCTCTGTCTCAGGTAATGGTCGTAGTTCAAGCGTCTGGAGAGCAACGATATGTAGCACCTGTGATTCGTTATCACGAGCACGAAATATGCAAAGTCACGGCTAGCGATGTTTTAAGCAGATCGCAATTACTCTCTAAAGAAGCCTTGATATCTCGGCAGACTTCAGCGTGTGACACTCTCATTTTTGCTGGTCATGCCATTGACCAAATTGACGGCAGTGTGAACGAAGAGATCAAATGTCAAGGTGGTGGACCTGTCAGATAGCCGTCGGCACAGTGTTGTCCAAAATGACTGAGATCTAAACTGCCAGTACAGCTAAGTCCTCATCACAGACTCCCCAATCAAGACCAATGCTAATGCAAAGTCACGCACAGGGCAGGTGTCCCAAGTACAACCTACTCATAGCAAGAGTCAAGACCATAAGGGCCTCAGACCTGAATCTGAATCAGAAGACAAAGTTTCTTCTCTCCTCACTTTCCATCAAACTCCACAAAAGGACTCATGCAACTGCCCCCACAATGGTTTCGTGGTAATTACAAGACCTCACAAGTTCTATATCTCCCCTCTTACTTGTCTGCTCCATCCAGTGGCCAATCCCAATCAAAGTTAACAATACGCTTCTCTTTTCTGGAGAAGCAGCCCCAATCCCTGACTCGCAAATTACAGCACAGAGAGGAGAAGACGTTATGTTCCCAACTCATTCTTTACCATGGCCAGTTTAGGCAGCGTGTTTCGAGTTTCCATTTAGCCCTAAAATGAACAACACATTTAGCTTGGAGATCATTACCTGGATGGCCCAAATGTTACAACATGTCCGCCCAAGAACCTCAGCTAGACTAAGAGAAGTGCATCTGTGTCCCAACACAGACCATTTCACAGCCTACATAAATGTTGCATTCTGTTTTAAACTTGTTTGGAAGACCTGAAGCTTCCCAAAAAACTCTGCAGGTAGGGGGGCGATACCACCTGATGACTTCCTCAGTAGTGTCCAGTCCACAGTAAACGCGGAAACTCGCGAATTTTTATGGCCACCATCCCTGTTCACAAAGGGCGTTTATGAGACTGTCGAAACGTCTTTGCCAGGTGACCTAGATATCTCTTGCACCCCTGCTTCTGCTGTGGTTAGAGGCGCCCAAAAGGTAAGTCCAAGTAGGCAGTTTTTCTGCCTCTTCGGCCGAAAGCATTGTCTGCACACCAGTGCGAGAAATTCTTGGGGCAGCATTCTGTCAGCAAGAAGTGCTTCTAGATGTTCGTTTCCCCAATAGCTGTACGTGGCTTCAAAGGCCCCAACATCCACTGAAATTTTATTGTGAAATGACCAAACTGCCTGCTTGTAGTCAGCTCCAGAAAAATACAATTCGAAGGAAAGCCACCAGAAAGATCCACCAGCATGCGTTAACAACGTACATGCTACCATCAGTGCCTGCTCATGTTGATAACTTCCTGTCGTCTCCAAAAAATGATGTATTGGGGATAAAATCAACTTTAAAGAGTAGACTTAAATATGGAAAATAGTGAGAGAGTGACTCGTCCTCTCTCAATGTAAATCTGTTATTTTCACTCAGGGCCTCCAGATTAAAACTTCTACAAAATACTCAGTTACTTCGGCCTCTCTGTCATCTTTGTTCTTTTTTATCACCGATGACGATCTGAACAAACGTTGCATTTGAAAGGGGGGGGGGGGGGGGGGGGGTTGGAGAGAATGTTGTAACTGGAGGATACCGTACCTAGGAACAAATGATGTTTTGCAGTCTGTATTTTAATGTAGTGACCCATTTTGATATTACAAGAAGGAATGCACACTACAAACCACCATTAGCGTTTTCTAGAATTTTCGATTGTTTTTGTTGTTGTGAGGCATGAGGTTTTGTTTTGTGAAGCGTATGTAACTATTACGAGTCCCACATATTCAATTACTATGTAATACATTGAAGCTCTTGGGAGGATATTTTTAATTCTTCAATTACAGGGTTTTACGATTAAAATTCTGTATATTTTTAGAACTTGTGACATAACATCTGGATGGTTAAACCATACTTCGTTGGACCATGAAACGGCAGAAAGTCTTCTACGATTGAATCCCTGATATCTGCATGATCTGGATTGGGTGCTTCCTGAGATTTATTGACGGATCAAGGGTTGAAAGCACTGGACCCAACTGAAGATCCAACACCATTCGTAAAATACACAATACAACTTATTTAAAACAGTAGAAGAGGACTGAGATACTATCTTCAGAGAATATTTAAAACTATAACCATAGGATTTAGCAGTGAGAACAATATTCCGACGAACACAGGAAAAGAGCATTTAGGCTTCGTTGGAGCTTTGAGATAACTATTATTCTGACTATTATTCTGAAATTCTACTAGCAAACCATTATCCAAATTGGATACAACGGAACAAGAATATTATTAAGCCTTTTTTAGACCTCAAAGGATCAATAAATAATTTTGCTAATCAGAATCCAAAATGGGAAAGATCAAATGCTCGAAGATCTGTATCAAATCCAAAATAAAATTTTACAGACAAGAACAGTCACTGAATAACAGCGGTATCATAAATACAACAAGACATAAGGATTAGTACAAACCGCCTTAGTAGTCCAGGTATCACGTCCGGCGCCGACTGGCTAACCTACCCGCCGCTCTGACCTTCAAGCTAAGCACGGGAGCAGGACATGTCTGTAACACACAAAACGTCCTGTTAGAAATACACATAACAACTATATGGCAATTTAAGCAATGAACAGCAATGTTGACTGTGGATTCAACTTAGGACCGATCGATGAAACAAAATCCTCCGGTGTGCGAGCTAAGAACGCAATGATTAATTTGTGTTAAGATGTTATCTGTTCTTCTGCCTGAATAGTACACGACTCGCGAGGAGCTCCAGACAGAGGCTGGGTTAGACCAGGTACTAATTTAAACACGGGAGAAGACGGTGCACAAAAACAGCACGAACTGACAGAAAATTTAAGGAAGCACGCTCACAGTGCTTTTAAAATTAAACAAGCACACCATAGCTATATCAATTCCTGTTCTAGCGATTAATCTGCACTCAAATCTTGCCGCCAAAAGGGAACAACTTCCGCAACAGAGCGGTAAATAGCAAGTAGGTCCGTTCTGTTTCACTGTTTAGTGCACAGAAATACAACAGAATAACCAATATCCACAGTACTAACGTCTTATACAGAAAATAATCAGCAGAATCAGTACAATCGGGGCCGAAAGGTTAATGGCCAGGCTGGCGCGGTCAGAAAAATCACCATTATATAGAATACCTCAGAATGGACAGAACTGCCTCTATCTGGGAACACTCCCAGTACAAGGAGGCTGAGCAAGACCACTCTACAGTACTTAGTCAAAATCGGCTACCGTCAACACAACTAGCGACCGTCATGATTCTGGCGGGAACCGTTAGTACGGAGCCACGAACCTCCCGACGAATTAAACCTGCATCAACTATCACTTAATTGCAGCACAGAAACGGATCTATGGTTCAAATGATTCTGCACTAAATATGTACTAACCTGAGTCTTAGTTGGCACTGAAGACAACAGATCCGGGTGGCAGTGGCAGGGAGGTTGGAGGACGAACTTCCAAACGGTCACACCACCTAAAGACGACGAGTTTCGTACCGCTCGACACTGTTCCAACCAGACGTCCCAACCAGCGTCTCTCTCCACACTCCCCGCGTTTTGTTTGACCGCCATGTCTTGTATGGGACCCAGGAGCCTTGGAAGCCGGAAGGCAAGGGGCTAACTCCGCACCGCTTCAGTTCGTAACCCCCACTGAGTTCGCTCCGCCTCGCATTGCCTCGTACTGTCAAAATCATCCATGCCACTCTATGCGTGCCCTCACGATGTATTGCTGCGTGCACCAGGATCTTTGCCTCAGAATCTGGCTACGAATTATTGGTAAGTCGTGGCACCGTTCACTGAGTTTCTTTACTCTCTTAAAAACTGAAAACGAAGGTTTTCAATACCTTCAGTTTAAAAACTTATTTAACTTGTAACTAGTTTCTGACAATACTCCTTAATTCTTTTTCACTTATTGATTACCGGCGTGTAGTAAATGACGTTACACATTGACTGTTAAATATAGCATCGACAAGATTTTCTTGACTGCGTCACTTTTAAATTTGAGTAGAGTATTTGTCGCTGTGTACATGACCATGCTGTATGTTGGAACAGTTTTTCACATTTAGAAAAAATTTACTTTCCCAGCGCAATTTTTGTAATTTCAGAGATTACACCACACAGAATGTGTATGCTATCGTTTCAAAGTGGAATTGAAAAGTTTTCACTATCCCCTACAAATAAAAAGACAGCTTAAGATTATTTAAAAATAGGCAACAAAGAATCTCCCCACCATGTAGGTCATAACGCTGCCTCCATTCGTCCTTCTTCTTTTCTTAGTATTTGGTGACTCAGTGATATATGCAGCTCACTACTGATATGGAGGTCGTAGAAATTGTTTTGGAAGTAGACACTGGAGACTGATCCTAATTGCCCCAATATTTTTTCGCCACTAGGTCCACAATAATCACACATACATCCTAAGCCTGTAACTATACAACACGCGCACAGTAACAGGGTGTTATTTGAAGACGGTTAACGCGGGTTCCCAAGGTGGAAGTCGAATCCTCTACGCCAGCTTCACGACTAGGCGACACTGCCCCGAAGCTACAAAGAACTGTCTCACAATTTAAAGCAAGTGGACTTGGCACAAAAAAAAAAAAAAAACGAGAAGGAAATTGCTCGAACAGTCCAAGGGTATACTGCCGGTTCATAGTGTCCAACGGGCACAATATTTCGGAGATCAGACATGTCGTCATCGTCAGGTGCGATGACGAATATGCCCGTGGACTGTTCGAGCAACAAATACGCCGGGAGAAACTGAAAAATCACGAGAAGGAAATTGTTCAGTGCACACTGTGGCTTGTAGTCGAGTAGAGTGTCGATTTAGGGGTGACTGGTGAGACGAAGATTCTTATCTGGTCTATCGAACGCAAGCACACGCCGAGACTAATTTTGCACCACAGAGAGAGAGAGAGAGAGAGACAGAGAGAGAGAGACAGAGAGAGAGAGAGAGAGAGAGAGAGGGAGAGAGAGAGCAAGGGAGAGAGAGAGAGAGAGTACTATGCAACACTTTGCTAATACTATAAAGTATTCTCTGTTAGTTTCACGTCGTAATACAATAATATCTTCAGCTTTCGACGAAAATCACCGGCATCATCGTCATGCTGCCAGAAAACGTATTAAGTGACGTAAACCGGATGGGCGTTGCAGTCGGTCTGTATACCGCCAGCCGACGCACACTGTCTTAAAGCTTCCAAGACAGAGTTTTTATATACATTGGCACACACAGCTAATGTTAATGATGTTGGAAGCGAGCTCACGATGCAGAGAAGCTACAGATAAATTCTCCTAGCTATTTCTGTTCCAATGGTGCCATTAAATCGCCGACATTAGCACGATAGCTGTCAGCATGACGAAGACTTGTCAGCAAACGATTGGGAGTTTATTCTAGTTTTACATAATAAGTACACTAACGATATTTAAGACAAGAATGGCGTCGCCAGAAATTCCTTGCCATATTACTGCTAGGCTTGGTGCGAGGCAGTTCAGCGTCTGTTAATAGGTCGAACAAGATTATATCGCCGTGGATGTAAGTGACGACAGCTGGAGTCATTGCCGCCTTAAGTTGTGAGGTTTGATTTAGCCTGGACGCGTGACACTTGCTGCCTTATATCTCATGCGCACAGTCACTTGACATTAATACATCGTCTACACAAAGTCTCTTAGTGATATGCGTAGACGTACAACACTAAAATGCAACCTGCAAAGGGTTATAAATCCTAATCTGATGATATGAACTTTCTAAAACGACAGGGTGCGCAGACTTCTGGAAAAGTATCACCTGCATTTTATAAGCTCCTTCTCTAAACCTCTCGTTGGTTAAATTCTGATCCTCATCCTGACGTGCAGGCTGCATAGCTGACAAACCTTAGTGAATGGAAGGATCCAGATATGCCAGGTCCAGGAAATGTGCCACTAAAATACTGACAGCCTACGCGTTATACAAGTCATACGGGAACATCCTACACAACAAACGCGCCAGACCATTACTGCTTGGTACCTATCAACACGCGTCCAAACAGCGACTCTCAAGTGTATGCCGAAACAGCACTCGCTGTGAGTTGATACGCACCGAACCTGAGGACTGAAACAAACAGTAACGTTTTCTGAACGACACAGGCTAATGTTGAATGATTTTCATTACTTCATTAAATTACACAGTCTCTCCTGATACAATGACGTGTACTTCATTCGGTTTAGAATTAAAAATGGCCCCTATTTGCTAAATTTTAGAATCACGGTCGTGTATGCTGCTGCGCACCCATTATTTAAATTATAGAAAAACATTAGTATTTCGCAAAACAGCTGCTAAAGTTTTTCTTGCAGCGATTCCGTTTCGGACATGTTGCATATGTCGGTAACACTGCCGGTTTCCAGCATCTGTAAATGGTCATCCTAACTCCTGTTTATTTTCGCGTTGGCGCAGTGTTTTGTATGTGTCCTACTGAAAGCTTATTGCCTAAGTGCCACAGATTTTTGTGAGTGTAGTTGTTCGTACGCGTGCAATAAATAATAACAACGCCCCACATCTAGAAATTCGATAAAAGAAAAGTAAGGAGTAACTAGTTTACAAACGGAGCAGTCCATACTATAGAGAAGAACTTATGAATCCATTCTTCACGGATGATTCAATTTTTTGTGTCATCAGTGATGCTGTGCCCGTCTGTTGTTCAGTTACTTTAAGGCCATCACACTGTTCACATTTCTCCACTTCCTCTATTAAAGAAGATGCTTCGATAGTCAATAACTGATTACCAAATTATATCGCAGCTTTACGCAAAAGGATGAGTTAAATGTAGAATTCTATTGCTGGATGGATACAATTCATTTAAAGCAATTATATGTTCATTTGTGTAAAATGTATTTGTCTCTCTATTAATCTCATCCAACAAAAAATTTAATGCTTATTTGTGCTGAATAATGTTGACGTAAATATAATTAATATACATTCACCAATGAAGCAATAAGCACTAAAAAGAATGTTAAGGGGAAATGAAGATGAAGAAATGAAGCGGGATGGAGAATACGTTTCAGTAAGATTCTGAGGCCATTTTAATATGACTCAACTCTTACTTACTAATGTCCCACAATTTGTGTTTTTCAGAATTTAGGTACATGTATCTCCTTACGTTTACAAATTATGCACTAATTCTTTCTTTCACCTGCATTTGTCTACAATTATCAAGTAGACCTTAACTTCACTGCGGGTTCAACTAAATTATAGAGAAATAAAATACTTAATTAGGAAAAAATACTCTAAAAATTAAAATATAAGATAGACAATTTTATTTTAGGTTAATACACTTAATGTGCAGAATTAAAGATGTCTAGCATTCCAGCCACCATGTCTGGTAAAAATTTGATCTCCTCATCTGTTTTATTGGGTAAATTGGTACCTGAATTTAAAGTAGCGTTTTAGAAAATCCTGTGCGTAACTTCTTAATTGCTGTTTTTCATTAACATCACTATGTCCTAAACTATTTAAATCGCCTGTAAATTATTTAGAAAGTGTTCTTTATTATGTTTGTTATAATACAAAACTGTAAAACATATAGAAAAGAAACAGTGCATGACAGAAATAAGTGCTGGTTTTCACAAAATACGTAGCCGAAACAATACTCTATGTTCCCAAGGTTACACAACACAAATTTAAAACACATCGAAATTTTGCTTCCGCTGGTGAACCAAAACATTCTCGCCACTTCTAACCTCAAGAATGAACGCCGCCTGGTGGCTTTGCGGACACGTGCCACGGTGTAGGAAGCATACAAAAGAAGCAGAGGCAAATGAGGAATTATTCTAGCAACGATACTAACCGCAAATGGGAAAGTCCACTGACATAATCGACTATGACAAACAGCAGATTGTTCTGGCATCGCGCCTGGATACGAGGATCTCGAAAAGGGCGAAGCAGGTTGGCTGTTCGCGTGCTACTGTTGAGAGAGTCTATGGAAAGTGGTAGAAGGACAGTGAAAAGGTGTTGGACGTCCGCACCTCATCTCAGAACATGCAGGTCGTAGGCTTGTCCTCTCTCTAAAGTACGTTAGATGGCGATCTGTGGTACGTCAGACAACTGAGTACAGTTTTGGTGCGGGTTCATGTGTTTTGGAGCACGTTGTTAAACTTGGTTCTCCACACCAGACGACTCCTGTGTATCACCACGTCAACCCAACATGGTCCGTTTGAATGCAGTGCGTGTGGGATCACGAGACTAGACTGCAGATCAGTTGAAATGCATCGCTCCGTCGTATGAATTATTTTTCTTGTTAATACCACTTCGACGACAGAGTGCTGATACGCCGTCATCTGGCCGAACGGATGCTGGAACGACGCACCGTGCCACTGATGCAGAGCGTGGAGGCATTGTTATGCAATGGGGACACTCACCTGGGCTTCTATATGACTTATAGTTTGAGGAGCATGACAGTGAATTCAGTTTGATGTCTCGGCCACTAAATGCCCCTGACCTGAACCCAATGGAACACACCTAAGACGCCATCAGACACTACCTATGTCCGCATGAACCACTGGCCCTTAAATTATGGCAATTCCATCAACTGTGCACAGCCTTCAGGTGCCACATGCCTCTGGAAACTTTTCGAATCCATGTCACGCAGAGCAACAGCTGTAGTGCATTCCAAAGATAGACCAACAGGCTATTAAGGTCGTGGTCGTAAAGTTTAGGCTAATTAGTGTATAATCATACATTATGCAATTAAGTGGTATAAAAATGTGACATGCGTGCGTTATGTGTCAGTCGAAGAATTTGATATATAGTCGGTGATTGCTGTGATCCTCATAGCCCAATATAAGGTAAATAGTAGCAGAAGAGGCAGGACAAATGTGGAGTCGTTGTAGGGTAATGGAGGTAATAACAGGAATGTTAGTCACAATGGAACGATAGTTACTGTGCGGGCTCAACCGAGGTTGGATCAAGCTCTGTCTCCTTCTGAACCTACATTTGAAAAGATCGGCGGTGAACTCCCTCTCTCCCTTCTTCTCCTTGCCAACCTGGTGGAGATTTTCTGTGGATTCCATAAACAGTTTAACGCAAATACAGTAATTATTTCTTTGAAAGCACAAATATGAGTTCCTTCATCTGTGTTAGCTGCGATGTTTCCCTTTAGACTGTATGGCCGCGTCATCGTCTTCCTTCTGCTCTTACCCTCTGCCGGGCCCATTTTAACTGGAACAGAAGTGTCGACGACGAGCTAAAGGACGATGTCCGTCAGTGCTACTTTCACACGTTCAAAAACAATCATAACCAAGTGCTCCTCGTGGAAAATTCGAAACAAGGGTGTCAGAAAAACATGTGGAAAATATCTACACCTACATCTGTACGAACCACTGTAAGCTATGTGGCTGGGGGAACTTTTCATTGCACCACACATTAAGGTTTATTGCTGTTTCATTCTCGACTGGACCGCGGGAAGAATAACTGCTCGTACTTCTCTAACAAGGAGAGGCCGCCAATTGTGAAATTCAGATTCGAATCAACCTGCGCATAATAAAAGCTCATGGCCAGAGGTGTAATGTGCCAAAGCACCAAGATGCACTTCTCAGCCGTTGTCGAGAAAATCGACAGTTAAAAGAAACCGTTGCGGTAAAATACTCTCTACGATAAATTATTCTCTACAGCGTCGTGGCGCAGCGGTAAGCGCCCGGGTTCGTAATACGAAGGTCGTCGGATCGAATCTCGCGCTATGCAACTTTTATTTTTATTTTTTATAATTCAAATGTACACACACACACACACACACACACACACACACACACACATATATATATATATATATATATATATATATATATATATATATATATATATGTGTGTGTGTGTGTGTGTCTATGTGTTAGAAGTTGCCTTGAGGAACAAAGTGACGACAGGAATCCTTGTCCGGAATCGTCATCCAATGAAGTTACAGGCGCTAGCGCCAGTATATGTATATGTATACTGGGTGATAGCGTGATGATGTTGCAAACTTTGAGGGACGATGGAAAGGTTAAAGGTATCAGTTTGAGTTAAGTCGAAAGTTATACTCGAAAATTGTTATGATACTTCTGATAGTGGAATATCTGTACTGATATTATTGTTGCTACAATTGTAGGGTAGCCAACATTCAGTGGTGAAAGTATGGACCAAAAAAAGAAAGAAATTTCTAGTAAACATGAGCTCTAAAATGCTTACCTGAGAACTTATGAGCACTTGTTAACCTTCAATACGATGAAAAAGATTTGCTTTGTTGAACAGATGCTCATAGCTCTTAAAGTATGCATTTTATAGCTCATGTTTACTAAGCAATTTTTTCTTGTTTCGGTCTGAACGTTGCCTTCCTACAGTCTTAGCAACAACAGTACCGTTATATGTATTCCACTGTCAGGGGTGATAGAGTGAGGTGGCCCGGGATTAGCCGAGCGGTCTAAGGCGCTGCAGTCATGGGCTGTGCAGCTGGTCCCAGCAGAGGTTCGAGTCCTCCCTCAGGCATAGGTGTGTGTGTTTCTCCTTAGGATTATTTAGGTTAAGTAGTGTGTAAGCTTAGGGACTGATGACCTTAGCAGTTAAATCCCATAAGATTCCACACGCATTTGAACATTTCTTAGAGCCTGGTGACGCAGTGGTTGGCAACTGGACTCGCATTCGAGACCATGACTATTTAAACCTGCGTCCAGCCCAGGTTTAGGTTTTCCGTGATTTCCCTAAATCGCTCCAGGCAAATGTCGGGATGGTTCCTTTGAAAGACCTCGGCCGATTTCCTTCCCCATTGGTGACACAATCCCAGCTTTTGCTAAGTCGCTAATGACCTCGATGTCGACTGGATGTGAAACCCAATCTGCCTTCCTTCCACTGTCACAGATATCAGAATAGTTTACCCTTGTAGCATACGACTTGTTAGTTTCCAGACCAGGGTCCTTTATCTCAAATTGATACAATTACTCTTCTCCATCATTCCTCAAAGTCTGTAACATGGTCACGGCTGTGGATTCGGTACATTTGTCCAGTGACGAAGCGTGGGCGCTCGAAGTGTTTTATATGCACCCTCTTCTGTACAGAAATTGCAGCTTCTCTGTCTTGTGCCAGTTAATCGGAGTCTGTGAGATGCCTTACCTACAACTGAACGCATGTTGTGGTTCCTTTTCATATATTTACATTATGATATGCAGCCTTATTTGCACCAGCGATAGGGCTGGAAAACAGCTCGTGCCCAAGAGATTCTACAATGAGAAACTTATGAAATTCCTTAAAATTTCCTTATCTCACATCAAGCGAGATGGTAGAGTGGTGAGACACTGAAATCCCGTCTCACTAGTCTTTATCGATGTCGCGTCGAACGCCAATTGCCCTTCCTTTCTTTTTCTTCCGTATCCGACAAATGAATGTTACTTTTGACCGGTGCGAATGCGCGGGATCAGCATAATGTAGCAATGCATCGTTTCTTAACTGGCGAGAACGTGTTTACTTTGCGCGCCGCCAGGGGCAGCCGGCACAACGCCGACTTACGCGGATAGGCAATTTCCCCGAGTTAGTCGTGTTGTAAGTAGCCTGTTTGTATGTTGGCAGCGCTATAGACTGCGTTAATATCGCTGGCAGCACTCTGTGTCCTCGGCAAGAGATTCTGTGGCTGGACGGACCAGCAGTTAGCGAGGGCATAGGGAAGTGTGTGGACATGATACACTCTGTGTTGGTAGGACACGCAATGTAAAGTGAGATGAAATTACGTGTTTATACGAAAAAATGCAGGGAAATGTATGAGGATGGATGTTGTTGATAATGTCTGGGTAGTGGAATTATTGACAACTATATAATTTTTCGAACTGGATACGATATGAATAAGGTAAAATTTTCTAAATACATTGTTTGCTCTTCAACATAAACTTCCTTTTTGCTAACCGTAAGGCTCCTAGTAGTTAGGATCTATAGCAGTTAGAGTCCTTTTATTTAGCTGGCCGTTGTTGCTACTTGCTGAACTTCGTGTTATGAAGATTTCCTATGAGGTAAGTACTTATGAAAAAGATAGGAGTTTATACTATCTGGATTCGTGATTTAAATGAGTTTAGGCAATTAACAGAGTTGGAGGTAGTTTCATATTTCTTTAATTTCATATTTTTTGGATTTGTGTTATTGTTAGGATTTCTTGCAATTCAGGGCCATTCGTTTGTGTTAATTATTGGAAGTCATGTTGTCAATGTATAGCAGTCAGATTGCGTTGCGCTTGGATATTGCGGGTAATAACTGAATAGGGTAAGTTCGATTTGTCTTTGTCAGGGACAATTCTGTAGGTCGGTGTGTGATAAAAAAATAATTAGAGCTAGTTTCAGTGTGCTGCAGTGAGCTGTGATGTTGACATCGGCGGTGGGCTAGGAGTGGTATATTGCCACATTACTGTATGTTGTAGCCGACTGAGAAGGTTTCTCGCAGCGCCTTCTATTTGCGGTGCGTTCCGTGCCGTGCTGGCTTGACTGCCAACTTGGTGAAGCACCTTGAGAAGGAAGTTAGTCTGAATAGATAAATCTGGCATACAACATCGAAGGCTATGAATGCGTTACTTCAGAACGACCGGCCGCTGTGGCTGAGCGGTTCTAGGTGCTTCAATCTGGAACCAGGCGACCGCTAAGGTTGCATGTTAGAATCCTGCCTCGGCCATGGTTGTGTGTGATGTCCTTAGGTTAGTTAGGTATAAGTAGTTCTAAGTTCTAGGGGACTGATGACCTCAGATGTTAAGTCCCATAATGCTCAGAGCCATTTGGACCATTTTTAAACTTCAGAACGACCACAACTGAAACATTATTCGGTGAAAGCTTTGTGCTGAATTTGCTGCTGTCGTCGCCTCGAATCTCATCCAAAAACTGGCACTGAAAGTTTTGCTTGCCATTGTTAACATCTTACTTGTGTATTTATCAACACAATTGGAATGTTATTGTGTGTGATGACATTTTAACGATATTTGCTGCATACGGCTGATTCTGGGTCGGCTACTAATGGTTGAGTATCGTGTTTAACGTTTTTAACTTATTACTTCAATTGGGGATCTTTAATAAGCATTGTGTTTTTTTCTCTTGGAGTTATTGTGATAGTGCAGGGAGCAGGAAAGCAGGACATAATCGTATTTTTAGCACCACTTAACCACGGGTGCCAATTGTTTGTGTCTTGCTGTAAATTTTTAAATATTTTCGGAGCATATCGGGCATATTAAGTCTGTTTTTATAAATTCTGCGTTGAGAAGTTTTGTTATTTTTATGGAAGGCCAAACCAATTTAGGTTAATAAAATTGCTTCTGTAAATATATTGGTTAAGAATTGTGCTTGTTCATGGTCTGTGTCCTTACCACTCCGAGCTAGCTGCTTGCTCCCTATCAACTTTTAACAAGCTGGCAAAGTTTGGAAAAAAAAAACACACGTGTAATATGGTCGGTTGGTTTACAGGAGGTCATGTTTTGTGGCATAATCCATTTCCGGAGCGGCTTCGTGCAGGAGAATGTCGTGTGCAGCAGCACGTCACCAGGCGACACGTGGAAGCAGAGGAACGCGTCCGCAGCAGTCCTTCTCGAAATTAATGGAGGCCAGCAGTGCGGCGCGGCTGACCAAGGCCGGCCGTCCGCATTAGCCGCGGCTCGCACGCGTGACTCACAAGACGAATTGGCGCGCAAAGCTCAGCGCAAGGCCCTTCCTGCTCCGCGGCCTCCAACACTCTACGTAGCTCTGCTCTCCTCGCAGCTGGGTGGGCACCTGCCGCCAGGTTCAAGTGTCAGCTCACGTGGTGTAGCAAGTCGGCATCACTTTCAACAAATACCATAAAATTATATCACTCTTATATTTACAGTGCTTAGCGGAGCAAAAATTTCCTCTCGATGCATTCACGGATTGAGGATGAAAACAATATCTGCTTATATGTCTGTACAATGAATTACTACACTACTGGCCATTAAATCTGCTACACCAAGAAGAGATTCAGATGATAAACGGGTATTCATTGGACAAATATATTATACTAGAACTGACATGCGATTACATTTTCACGCAATTTGAGTGCATAGATCCTGAGAAATCAGTACCCAGAGCAACCACCTCAGGCCGTAATAACGGCCTTGATACGCCTGGGCATTGAGTCAATCAGAGCTTGGGTGGCGTGTACAGGTACAGCTGCCCATGCAGCTTCAACACGATACCACCGTTCATCAACAGTAGTGTCTGACGTATTGTGACGAGCCAGTTACTCGGCCACCATTGACCAGAATGATCCAATTGGTGAGAGATCTGGAGAATGTGCTGGCCAGGGCAGCAGTCGAACATTTTCTGTATCCAGAAAGGCCCGTACATGACCTGCAACATGCGGTCGTGCATTATCCTGATGAAATGTAGGGCTTCGTAGGGATTGAATGAAGGGTAGAGCCACGGGTCGTAACACATCTGAAATGTAACGTCCACTGATCAAAGTGCAGTCAATGTGAACAAGAGGTGACCGAGACGTCTAACCAATGGCATCCCATACCATCACGCCGGGTGATACGCCAGTATGGTGATGACGAACATACGCTTCCCAAGTGCGTACACCGCGATATTGCCAAACACGGATGCGACCATCATGATGCTGTAAACAGAACCTGGATTCATCCAAAAAAATGACGTTTTGCCATTCGTGCACCCAGATTCATCGTTGAGTACACTATCGCAGGCGCTGCTGTGTGTGATGCAGCGTCAAGGGTAACCGCAGCCATGGTCTCCGAGCTGATAGTCCATACTGCTGCAAACGTCGTCGAACTGTTCGTGCAGCTGGTTGTTGTCTTGCAAACGTCCCCATCTGTTGACTCAGGGATCGAGACGTGGCTGTACGATCCGTTACAGCCATGCGAATAAGATTGCCTGTCATCTCGACTGCTAGTGATACGAGGCCGTTGGGATCCAGCACGGCGTTCCGTATTACCACCTGAACCAACCGTTTCCATATTCTGCTAGCAGTCAATGGATCTCGACCAACGCGAGCAGCAATGTTGCGGTACGATAAACCACAATCGCGATAGGCTACAATCCGACCTTTATCAAAGTCGGAAACGTGATGGTACGCATTTCTCCGCCTTGCACGAGGCATCACAATAACGTTTCACCAGGCAACGCC
Source organism: Schistocerca americana (assembly GCF_021461395.2). Classification (NCBI taxonomy): domain Eukaryota; kingdom Metazoa; phylum Arthropoda; class Insecta; order Orthoptera; family Acrididae; genus Schistocerca; species Schistocerca americana. The sequence goes on along the minus strand of NC_060123.1, from coordinate 275,336,033 downwards.
GGTCAACTGCTGTTTGTGTATGAGAAATCGGGTGGAAACTTTCCTCATGTCAGCACGTTGTAGGTGTCACCACCGGCGCCAAACTTGTGTGAATGCTCTGAAAAGCTTATCATTTGCATATCACAGCATCTTTTTCCTGTCGGTTAAATTTCGCGTCTGTAGCACGTCATCTTCGTGGTGTAGCAATTTTAATGGCCAGTAGTGTATTAATCTGATTTTATCTTCACGGCCTCTACGGAAGTAAGAGATAGGAGACAACTGAATTAGTTTAGTCCACGCTGCATTGACAGTGCGGTATAGAAGGCATCTTTGTCGACCGCACCCGGCCTGCCGAGCGCCACTCACAGCACGTGACAGACGGCACATTTAGACCTCTCGCCAACGCGCTGCTGTGCGAGCTCGCTATCCATGGTTTGTGCTTCTTCATCGGGTGACGCTGTGCTTACTCGCAACCAGTGGACGCTAAACATATGAGCTCACTGCTGCGACTTTGAGTGGCCAGCGCCTCTTTCCGAGCTGCCGCACAGCCAGATTGAGTGCATCTATAGAGTCTTACCAACATAAGTGTAGAGTCTTACCAACATAAGCGCCGAAGACGGCAGTGAGGACATTACCTCAACGTAGCTCGATGTTGCTGAGTGTTACTAATATTCGGAGAGTTACATAAGTGTATCATCATTCAGGACTATATTGTTCCAATCAAGAACTTTACCCTCTTTGTATGTGACTCAGCACGACCGAAACACCTACAGCATTCAAATTCATGCATAGCTGTGTTATTAAGTGTCCATTGGGTAAATAAACTTATTAATGTCTTATCTTTCTGTAGACCTCTGACTGTAATACACAGGTCACCTCAGCTACCGACATAACTGAGAGTGTACGATAATTTAAAGTCTCTCTTAGGGTGGGAGTCAAACCCCTGTACCATATACACTTGCTACACAATGCCCAAAAAATTCTGCCGTCATGCACTTCCCATGGATCAACTCAAAGCTGCAGTTTATCGCTTTCCTTCCAGTTCCTTTAATTTCCTTCCTTTTCCTCGCCTGCACAAGTTAAATATCTATGCAGGTTGGGCACTTCAGCCCGCCTTGTGCGGATGGTTTTCTATCACTGTCGAAATGACAATACTTTCGCCATTTGTTCTTGTGTGTTTGGAGTATAATAACTTACAATTTCGCCTGCTACAAAGGATAATACGTTTGTCGCCAGTTAGTTTAATTTAATCGGAAGATATTTCAGCATATGTGAACGTTGTTTCATCATACGAAGATACATATGAGTCTCCTCAAATAAATAAAGACTTCCTGGTCAGCAGGATCCTTCTTTTCTCTTTCCACCAAAACCACTTCATACAAAAAATAGACAGTTTAAACGGCAAGCAGAAACCTCGTTAATGTCACGTTGCAGCTATTTTGGTTTTTGTGTCATACACTCCTGGAAATTGAAATAAGAACACCGTGAATTCATTGTCCCAGGAAGGGGAAACTTTATTGACACATTCCTGGGGTCAGATACATCACATGATCACACTGACAGAACCACAGGCACATAGACACAGGCAACAGAGCATGCACAATGTCGGCACTAGTACAGTGTATATCCACCTTTCGCAGCAATGCAGGCTGCTATTCTCCCATGGAGACGATCGTAGAGATGCTGGATGTAGTCCTGTGGAACGGCTTGCCATGCCATTTCCACCTGGCGCCTCAGTTGGACCAGCGTTCGTGCTGGACGTGCTGACCGCGTGAGACGACGCTTCATCCAGTCCCAAACATGCTCAATGGGGGACAGATCCGGAGATCTTGCTGGCCAGGGTAGTTGACTTACACCTTCTAGAGCACGTTGGGTGGCACGGGATACATGCGGACGTGCATTGTCCTGTTGGAACAGCAAGTTCCCTTGCCGGTCTAGGAATGGTTGAACGATGGGTTCGATGACGGTTTGGATGTACCGTGCACTATTCAGTGTCCCCTCGACGATCACCAGTGGTGTACGGCCAGTGTAGGAGATCGCTCCCCACACCATGATGCCGGGTGTTGGCCCTGTGTGCCTCGGTCGTATGCAGTCCTGATTGTGGCGCTCACCTGCACGGCGCCAAACACGCATACGACCATCATTGGCACCAAGGCAGAAGCGACTCTCATCGCTGAAGACGACACGTCTCCATTCGTCCCTCCATTCACGCCTGTCGCGACACCACTGGAGGCGGGCTGCACGATGTTGGGGCGTGAGCTGAAGACGGCCTAACGGTGTGCGGGACCGTATCCCAGCTTCATGGAGACGGTTGCGAATGGTCCTCGCCGATACCCCAGGAGCAACAGTGTCCCTAATTTGCTGGGAAGTGGCGGTGCGGTCCCCTACGGCACTGCGTAGGATCCTACGGTCTTGGCGTGCATCCGTGCGTCGCTGCGGTCCGGTCCCAGGTCGACGAGCACGTTCACCTTCCGCCGATCACTGGCGACAACATCGATGTACTGTGGAGACCTCACGCCCCACTTGTTGAGCAATTCGGCGGTACGTCCACCCGGCCTCCCGCATGCCCACTATACGCCCTCGCTCAAAGTCCGTCAACTGCACATACGGTTCACGTCCACGCTGTCGCGGCATGCTACCAGTGTTAAAGACTGCGATGGAGCTCCGTACGCCACGGCAAACTGGCTGACACTGACGGCGGCGGTGCACAAATGCTGCGCAGCTAGCGCCATTCGACGGCCAACACCGCGGTTCCTGGTGTGTCCGCTGTGCCGTGCGTGTGATCATTGCTTGTACAGCCCTCTCGCAGTGTCCGGAGCAAGTATGGTGGGTCTGACACACCGGTGTCAATGTGTTCTTTTTTCCATTTCCAGGAGTGTATATGAGGAGTGAACCCAGAATGAAACCCATGTCACCACCTGCATGCGCAACTATTAAACGTTGACCGGCACTTTCATTAGACAATACTCCTCGCACACTTTCACTTTGCCAAAATGTATTTACAGTTTAAAATGTGTGAATCCATGTTTCACCTAAGTAAACCACTGGCCGCTTTGCTTCTTTCTTCCGTAAGAAACTAACGTAGTGTGCCCTTTTTGCAGCTCTTGATTGCACACAGCAAAACGATTATTTTGGCACCTTGTAAAATTAAATCCCAGAGAACAATTTTGTAAAGTATTTCCTTGCTAACCTTGAAGTTCTGTTCTGTGCGGCAAAAGCTGTGCAGTTTTCGCAAGGTTGATATTTCTTTATATTTTTCGTAATACAGTAAAAATTGCTGCTTGACAATACATTTATCCATATCGTCACTGTAATAATTATCGTGAGCACCTTGAGTCTCCTTCTTTGACGAATAAACTTGAATTTCACTCTGCCTGGTTTCGTGTGCTCCTTCCATTATTTTCAAACCATCCTGTAGCTCAATTTTAACCTAACTCATGAGATGTGATCTCTCAGACCGCACGAAAATTTTCCAACTCGCTCTCCAGGATCAGTTACAGAAGACCGCCCTCGTGATCTACCTACCTGTTTTCTTCAGTGTAGGACAAGATGTGCTCGTAGGAACGTATCAGTCCTAACTATCCTAAATTTAATGGAACTGTTGTCGCTTGACAGGGGAAGATGTCAGTGATATAGATCAAGAATCAGACGAAAAAGACAACGATTTTACGGTAGCCAGTGATCACGGTTCTGCTATCGAAAAAAAAAAAACGATAATTCAGAGGAAGAACTTCATAACAATTGTGATGGGGACCTTACTGTTTCTTCAAAAAGTACTTAAAATGTTATTAGAAATAAAATGTGTTCTGAGAAGCGATAAAGGAAGATATAGATGCCAGCACTGAATGTAGGTTATGCAAACTTCCTTTTGACACTTAGTTTAAATTCTAGAATTTAGTTTTACGTGAAAATTTATTTGCTAAAGAGGTAGTACAATTTATCAGAACGTAACATTCACATATTTATCTGATCGTTTATGAGTACTATTAACAAAAGGACACGAAAGAATGTGATTTTTTGTGTTAAAAAGGAAAATTCTCCAGGCATTATTTAGTGCAGTAAGATCATGAAAGAGAATTTAATCAACACTTATAAAATGGTACAAATAATTTTTATATAATTTAAATTGAAAATTTTGAAATCACCTGCGCCTTGAATCTCGATTTAAACATATGGGTCCCAGAGACCCCACCTCGTAGAACACGTAACAGAAAAGGCACCTAGTGAGTTAAAGGTTATCATTCTGGCTGCACGTTCCGTCACCCTCTCCACCGACAAGTAAATCCCTTCTGTTTCTCATCCTCAACAAATGCAGTCACGTTAACAGCAAGCTATTGCGTCTATCCATAGTTTTTCTGCGTTCACCTTGCACGCTTGCACTGCAACGTAACAACGCGCACTGTTTTAACCTGAATGTACCAGTACCTAGTCGAGTGGCACGTTAGTTCCTGGTACGGCCGCATTGCCGGGTAATACCCTGGTGAAGTCCTGCTGTCTGCAGCAGTAACGAGTAGCTGGTGAAGGTTCTTGATAGTCTAGAGCAGTGTTGGTCAAACGTATTTTACATGGAAACGACAGAGCTGACAGCAACACCATCGAAGAAGAAAATCTGCTCGTAGCTCTTAAGATATGCATTTTAGAGCCCATGTGTAGTAGATATTTTCTCTTGCTTTGATCCATACTACCACCTTTGTTAGTTGCCTACGCTACAAACTTACCAACAACAGTACCGGCACATGTATTCTGCTGTCAGGTGTATCAGAACGATTTTCGTGAGACTTGATAGTTTCTGTACCGGGCTCTCTTACCCCAATTTGACACATTTTTACCTTTCTGCACCGCCAGTGAGAGTTGCAACAACATCGCCGAATCACCCTCTATGATGTCTATACACTGTAAAGCTCGGCACCTCATGCTGTTATCGGAGTATGAGAAAGCCTGAGGTACAGTACCTTTACAGACTAGTGCCTCATGGTGCCTGATGACAGTGGCTAGTGAAAGGTCACAGCGCCAGAGATTGCGCCAAAGAGCTTTATTCCGTCGCCTCCACTGGCAGTGCTTGTTCAGAAGTTGCTGTGGGAAGCAGTAGTTCTGAAGTTGCCGTGACTAGTTGTGAGCATGTCGTGTGCAGTTGTTCTGATGGGCTAGACAGCCGATGCTGTTCGAATGGGGATGTTGTAATGATCAGAGTGTATTTTTCGTCAATATATATGAAGGTAAAAAAAATATTTTTTTTATTTCAAGTTTCCTAACTAACAATGCCTCTTGGTCACAGGTTCAGTCAACAAAGCATCTGGCTTGTGTTCATAAATTAGAGTGTAATTCTGGTTTCTATGTGCAATTATAGTATTACTGTTTTTTTTAATTACTTCAGTGTAAATGGTGCTTAAAATACCTTGTCTTATTGAGGAAGAACCGTGCCAGATGTGTACGTTGAATCACACTTCCACACACAGAACAGTTACACTTGTGCTTTGTTGTTTCGTAGGTTTTATAGTTGCTGGGGACTTAATTAATTAATTGTGTTAACGGAAATTTCCTTTCATTCTTTGTTGTTATTCTATGCAGTCAGATTGCGTACTAATACTAGTCAGGGCCAACCGTTTACGAGACTGCGTAACCGGACAGACAGCTACTAAAATTAAAATTATTTGCATTGTACTTAATTAAGCCCCCATGCACGTTTTTTTTTTCTTTAGCATACAGCTACAAGTTACAGTAGCACTGGGTTTTTAGAGTAACATTGGTGCTGAACGTGCTTATTTATTTAAAATATAATTGTAACCTATATGAAAGTTGGCTACACTGAGTCACAGCGCCAGAGATTGCGACAAAGAGTTTTATTCCGCCGCCTCCACTAGTAGTGCTTGTACAGAAGTTGCTGTGGGAAGTAGTGGTTCGGATGTTGCAGTAGTCAGTGCTTGTCGAGAGGATGTCGATAGCAGTACTAGTTGTGAGTATGTCGTGTGCAGTTGTTCTGATGGGCTAGACAGCCGTTGCTGTTCGATTGGAGATGTTGTAATGATCAGAGTGTATTTTTCGTCAATATACATGAGGTAATAAAAAAAATTTTGTATTTCAAATTACACTGAAGTAATTAAAAAAACAGAAATACTATAATTGCACATAGAAACCAGAATTACACTCCAATACATGAACACAAGCCAGATGCTTTGTTGACTGAACCTGTGACCAAGAGGCATTGTTAGTTAGGAAACTTGAAATAAAAAAAATATTTTTTTTACCTTCATATATATTGACGAAAAATACACTCTGATCATTACAACATCCCCATTCGAACAGCATCGGCTGTCTAGCCCATCAGAACAACTGCACACGACATGCTCACAACTAGTCAAGGCAACTTCAGAACTACTACTTCCCACAACAACTTCTGAACAAGCACTGCCAGTGGTGGCGGCGGAATAAAACTCTTTGGCGCAATCTCTGGCGCTGTGATTCAGTGTAGCCACCTTTCATTAGTTCTAGGAAACCGGTATGACTTGAAAAAAAAAAAAAAAAAAGGTTCAAATGGCTCTGAGCACTATGGGACTTAACTTCTGAGGTCATCAGTCCCCTAGAACTTAGAACCACTTAAACCTAACTAACCTAAGGACATCACACACATCCATGCCCGAGGCAGAATTCGAACCTGCGACCGTAGCGGTCGCGTGGTTCCAGACTGTAAGGCCTAGAACCTCTCGGCCACTCCGGCCGGCTATGACTTGAAGAAGAACGGCATCACATATTTACTTATCGAAACGAATTTCAGTCAAGCGATCAATATCAAGATAAAGGAAGGTTCCTTGATATAAAGTACATAATTGATTCCGCGGATCCTTCCTTTGACCAGCTATTAAATCTTGTGAGACTTGAGTTTCTCAAGGTGTATACGATGTTCAATAACTTAAAGAAATGGAGCCGGACATAGCTTGAAGCACTTATGCCTCGAAAATGGCAGATTGAGTTCCTATAGAAATATCGGCAGTTGCCGACGTCGTCATCCATCTGAACAATAGGTCATCTTCTTATCTTGACATGCACTGTTTCATATTCATTTCTGTTATTACGAGAATGTAGGTGACCTGAATATGGTGTCTTGACCGACACTGACCGTCGATAAATAAAAACACATTATAGCAGCTTTTCGTGGTTTCGATGCTGTTGTTTATACACAATATAGCCGGCAGGAGTGGCCGAGCGGTTTAAGGCGCTACAGTCTGGAACCGCGAGACCGCTACAAAAATATGGTTCAAATGGCTCTGAGCACTATGGGACTTAACATCTATGGTCATCAGTCCCCTAGAACTTAGAACTACTTAAACCTAACTAACCTAAGGACATCACACAACACCCAGTCATCATGAGGCATAGAAAATCCCTGACCCCGCCGAGACCGCTACGGTCGCAGGTTCGAATCCTGCTTCGGGCATGGATGTGTGTGATCTCCTTAGGTTAGTTAGGTTTAAGTAGTTCTAAGTCTAGGGGACTGATGACCGCAGAAGTTAAGTCCCATAGAGCTCAGAGCCATCATCTTTAAACACTATGAAGCTGTGGAGAAGCTGTTTACAGAAAACAATATGGCTTGAATAAAGCCATTTTCATCTTATTGGCGGTTATGCCTTCTATTCTGACGTACGTGGAAGCTCTGAAAGACTCTGTGCACAAAATATATGTATGAACCCAACACAACAATGTCGGCGTACTTCACTGTCTTTTGGAAGGAATTTCGTGTTAAATTCACTCGTATAAAGTTTCAAATATCCTTTGATGTAGGTTATTTATGAGGTGAATGATTACCCTGACTGCAAATTCTTGCTTCTGAATGTTCTCTTCTACGCAATAGCAGAAGAACTGACGCTCGCCGTCTCGCCACACATCATCAAATGCACGAGCTTGGGACGCGTAGCACTCCAGTTCCGCCGAGGTGAAACTTGCACTGTACGTGGCCAGTCGTCTTTAGCCCGCCGTCCGAAAACTCGGAGTAGTCGCACAGCAGCTCTTCAGCAGTACGTGAAATGTTAACCGAGCTTTTTCAGTGACTTATAACTTTGTTTACTCGCTCACACTGACAGTTTTTTTGGTGTCCTACTTTGCCAGACGCCACAACACTTCCCTCTTACCCCTTCGCCTCTCCTCTGCTCTCACCTCTCTCTGTGTGTGTGTTTGTGTGTGTGTGTGTAGCGGGGCTGAAAGGCGGCGTACGTGACCGCAGGCAACACGGACGGGCGTCCCCGTGGCCGGCCACAAAGCGACACGCGCCGCCGCCGCTTATTGTTTACCAACACGGCCAGTGGCCAGCAGCCAAGAATGCAGGCAGGCGGGCGACGCCGGCTCGGCCCACGCTGTTTGCTTGTTGACGGAAGAAATATGGAGGCGGCACATTTCGCGCGCCGCCTAACATACGGGCGCCGGCAGCCCGGATTGAGCTGTTGGCGACGACTGCCGCGCTGAAACGAGGCGGAAGGCGGCGAGCCGTGCCCACCGGACTGTGCCCGCCACGCGGTCACGTGCGCTGCCGCCGTTGCGCCAGTATCTTCTTCGCCTCGAGCGCTCACTGCGCCCGACGTTGTCTCGCCTCCTTGCCAATTCCGTCATGTGAGGTACATCTGGCTCACTCGCTCGAGAAGTTACGTGTTGCACAATGTGAGGTGAGCTGCTGCATCTGGATTAGTACATGTACATTCACATCTACATTTACATCTACATGATAACTATGCAATTTACAATTAAATTGTTGATCGAACTACCTTTTCTTCTGCTGTTCCACTCTCGAACAGTGCGCGGGAAAGCGAACACTTGTAAGTCTTTCCGCGCGAACTCTTGTTTTATTATGACGGTCATTCCCCCGTATTTAGGTGGGCGCAAACAAAATATTTTTGCTCTCTGAGGGCAAAGTTGGTGATTCAAATTTCATGAGAAGATCCTGCTCCAACGAAAATCGCCTTATATGAATGCGTGGTGTCTGTTCTTTCCGAAATTTGGGGCGGCTGTGAGGTGTGTCTAGATAGTCCGCGCAGTTCTGATGACACTGTGTCCCGGATGGCTAGTAAGCAGGGGATCCCGTGTTAGAATCCGGGTCCGCTGGTGCTGCGTAATGTCCCGTTGCAACTGACGCCATTAATCCCTTCCCTTTCCTTTCCTTTCCTTTCCTTTCCTTTCCTTTCCTTTCCCCTCCCCCCTCCCCGATCTACTCCATATTCAATTTACGCGCAATGTAGAACAACTGCGGATTCTGTGTAGTGTCCATTCTTTCGGACACGTCCGAAAGAAGATACCACGCATTCATAAAACTCACGCGCCTAAAAGGGCAATGGATCCACCTTCGTCACTGCCGCTAATCCCGCGCGGCACGAAGAAAATGGACAGGGGCCGCGGACAGGTGGCGCTCGATGGAAATGTGGGTCGGCCGTGAGGCGTGCCGAGATAAAGCGCACAAAAGCGATAGCGCTGTATCCAGGATGGCGCAGTGGTTAACGCACCTGCCTAGCAAGCAGGAGATCCTGGGTTGGAGTCCTGGGCCGATATACGTTTTCACTCGTCGCAGCTGATTCCGGATAGTGTCCCGTTGGGGCGACATCAGTAATCCCTTTCCTCTTCTTCCCTTTCTCTTCTCCCCCCCCCCCTTCCACATTCACCCACGTCCAATTTACATAACCGTGGCACTCTCTCCCCTATTTCGAGATACACTATGTGATCAAAAGTATCCGGACACCCCCAAAAACATACGTTATCCTATTAGAAGCATTGTGCTACCAACATTAGTAATCCCCCTCCACGTTCACCCACGTTCAATTTACATATTAAATCGCCATTGTTTTAAAGATGCCACCCCATTTCGCGAGTATAATGACCGTGGCACACTCTCCCCTGTTTCCATAAACACTATGTGACCAAAAGTATCCGGACGCCCCGAAAAACATACGTTTTTTTTGTATTAGGTGCATTGTGCTGCCACCTACTGCCAGGTGCTCCGTATCACCGACCTCAGTACTATTTACACATCGTGAGAAAGCAGCATGGGGCGCTCCGCGGAACTCACGGGCTTCGAACGTGGTCAGGTGATTGGGTGTCACTTTTGTCATACGTCTGTACGCGAGATTTACACAGTCCTCAACATCCCTGGGTCCACTGTTCCCGATGTGATAGTGAAGTGGAAACGTGAAGGGACACGTGCAGCACAAAAGCGTACCGGCCGACCTCGTCTGTTGACTGACAGAGACCGCCGGCAGTTGAAGAGGGTCGTAATGTGTAATAGGCAGACATCTATCCAGACTATGGCACATGATTCCAAACTGCACCAGGTTCCACTGTAAGTACTATGACACGTAGGCGGGAGGTGAGAAAACTTGGATTTCATTGTCGAGCGGCTGCTCATAAGCCACCCATCCCGCCGGTAAATCCCAAAAGACGCCTCGCTTGGTATATAGAGCGTAAACAGTGGGTGATTGAACAGTGAAAAAACGTTGTGTCGAGTGACAAATCACGGTACACAATGTGACGGTCCGATGGCAGGGTATGGGTATGGCCAATGTCCGGTGGACGTCATCTGCCATGGTGTGTATTGCCAGCAGTAAAATTCGGAGGCGATGGTGTTATGGTGTGGTCGTATTTTTCATGGAGGGCGATTGCATCCCTTGTTGTTTTTCGTGGCACTATCACAGCACAGAGCTACATTGATGTTTTAAGCACCTTCTTGCTTCCCAGTGTTGAACAGCAATTCGGGGGTGGCGATTGCATCTTTCAGCACGATCGAGCACCTCTTCATAATGCACTGCCTGTGGCGGAGTGGTTACACGACAATAACACTCCTGTAATGGACTGGCCTGCACAGAGACCTGACCTGACTCCTATAGAACACCTCTGGGATGTTTTGGAACGCCGACTTCGTGCCAGGCTTCACCGCCCGACATCGATACCTATCCTGGAGGTCACCAAGGCTGAGGGTAGACCAACAACATATTGAATTCCAGCATTACCGATGGAGGGCGCAAAGAAATTGAAAATCATTTTCAGTCAGGTGTCCGGGTGCTTTTGATCACATAGTGTAATACAAAACAGCTGAATTTTATCCATAGTGGATGCTGTTGAACTCCGTGACTGTTCCTTTATAGCGTGTAGAAAGATTTGCACTACAAGCCACAATAAAAGATTATTTATTTGTCACGCGGACGATTTCGTGATTGTGCCCATCCTCAGGTGTTTGTACAGAACTTCATGTACATATTTATATAGCTGGAGATCAATAAAAATGATCCTGTCATGTACCAGATAATATTCCATGAACAATATGAAGTTCTCCATGCTCAATTCTTACAACATTCCTCCCTCTGATGGTACGGAATGGATTTCAGTACCATAACATATACACCTTGCTTCTGATGTTTAGTCTGAGTAATAAATGTTAAAGTTTCTGAATGCAAGTTGATTGCCATGCGCATGGATTTCGTGACCCATTCCCCTCAAAGAGTATCCATATTGTGCCTGTAGTTGACCAAGGGGAGTGTGTATTGAAATGAGAGGGAACAAATTCGTTCCTGCATGGTCGCACCTTATCTTAGCGTTTCCTTTGCGATTATTTAATTTTTCATTAGTCAGTTCAGTCAGAACAGTGTCCAGCCTAAATGTTTCACAATAACCAATCAGGATTCATGGTGACCCTTACACGTGCAGCGAACGATTCAGTCGTCCACGAGGCGAACTACAGCAAGCAAAAGCTTTTCCTGGGTGGTGATACATATACGTAGTATTTTCCCGTTTCTTCGTAGCAGTCACTGTGTGAGATAGTTCCAGGACAAGAAAAGAGCCACGAGCAGTTAGATACGCCCTGTTTCACAGTATTTGAGAATGAGAGCACTTAGAAACTTCCAGAAGACTTTAAGCATACTTTAGAAGCGCTTTCTAAAATTTTTCTCGTTTACGTGCTTAACGTCAAATGTTCAGCTCATTAACTTATTTATAAAGTAAACAAACAAATGAAGCTGTTTTATACATGGGAGTTACATTCTTTACAGTGTCATGGGTGCGGATTTACTGGTATAGTTCTGATGGTGTAGTGGATTTGAGGTCCAAGGCCGACGAAATATACTGACGGAAACGATTAGTGTTACACCTTGACTGAACGCTGCCAAACTCATATTCCAATATTTCCATGCCCATGGGACATGTTTAAAACTGCATCCCTACGTGAGCCTCTTTCCAGTATAGAATGGTGCGAGAACGTTGTGGTTACTGGAACGCCTCAGGTGGAGATCACAACCCTTCTTGCCCAGAGGACACGTATCTGTCTGTAGATAAATGCTATCTTTTGGACTTTAAGTGAGGCTGAATGACTGTCGTGATGAAAATGGGAGCATCATACCGACATATCGCATGTATCGCAATGACTGGAAACGAGTGATGATGGGATGTAATCAAGACGACAGTGTGGCGAAAGAGTAGGCTTGGGTTCCTTCAGAACTGCGTCACTAGAAAATCGTAGAACTGTTCGATTGGCTCTACTGGTGAAATCCGAGCAAAGGTTACAGGCAGAGTGTTAGTACGAGTCGTCGGGAAGTTTTTTAGAGATCTCACCATGCGCCTTTTACTGCTGACAACACAGCACAGACAACAAGCTGGCATGATGAAGAGGCACTATCACCTTGAGTGGTATTTGTGGCATTCAGTGATGAGTTTCGCTTGTGCTTGTGGATGTCAGATTGACGTGTCCACATTCGACTTCGACTTGGTGAAAGGTCACAGGAAGTATCGATTCTCAAGATCCAGGTCTCTCCCGTTCTGGAATCTTGCGTGTGAAGCTACTTGATGTGACAACAGGAGGCTGAATGCTCGTCGTAATGTGGCAAAACGGGAAACCTTGTCATACTGTTCACGAGCAGGCTGCCAAAAGGCGTATTCAAACAGCTGAGGCAAGACCACACATTGCATTTCACGCGACAAACGCATCCAGGTATGTACGGACCCTTGTCTGACCTGCTTGGTCCCCTGATTTATCAGTGATATAGCTTGTCTTTAGAGCGATACCAGAGTACAGGTGGTGTGAAGTGACAGGTAGGTATTTCAGTACTGATAAGAATTTTCACAAAATTACATTCTGAGAGTATTTAAACTCACGGAAAAGCGAACACAAGTGTTTAATCGCCCCCTTGGGGCGTATTGACTCTGACAAGGGAACCTCCCCATCGCACCCCCCTCAGATTTAGTTATAAGTTGGCACAGTGGATAGACCTTGAAAAACTGAACACAGATCAATTGAGAAAACAGGAAGAAGTTGTGTAGAACTGTGAAAAAATAAGCAAATTATATAAACTGAGTAGTTCAAGGCAAGATAAGCAACAATAAGGAGGATAGGGACGCAGGAGCGCCGCGGTCTCGTGGTAACGTGAGCAGCTGCGGAACGCAAGGTCCTGGGTTCAATTCTTCCATCAATTGTAAATTTTAATTTTTTATTTTCAGTTTATGTGACAAACTCTTATGTTTTCATCACTTTTTTGGGAGTGATTATCACATCCACAAGAAAACCTAAATCGGGCAAGGTAGAAGAATCTTTTTACCCATTCGCCAAGTGTACAAGTTAGGTGGGTCGACAAAATATACCTGTCATGTGACGCGCATGCCGTCACCAGTGTCGTATAGAATATATCATATGTGTTTTCCTGTGGAGGAATCGGTTGACCTATGACCTTACGATCAAATGTTTTCTGTTCCCATTGGAGAGGCACGTCCTTTCGTCTACTAATCGCACGGTTTTGCAGTGCGGTCGCAAAACACAGACACTAAACTTATTACAGTGAACAGAGATGTCAATGAACGAACGGACAGATAATAACTATGCAAAAATAAAGAAAGTAAAATTTTCAGTCGAGGGATGACTTGAACCAAGGATCTCTCGTCCAGCAGCTGCTCACGCTACCACGGGACCACGGCGCTTCTGAGCACACTTTCTCCATGATGTTGCTTATGTGGCTCATGGACTACTCAGTTTGTATATTTTGCTTATTTTTTCACAGTTCCACACAACTTCTTCCTGTTTTCTCAATTGATCTGTGTTCAGTTTATCAAGGCCTATCCACTGTGCAACTTATAACTAAATCTGAGGGGGGTGCGATGGGGAGGTTCCCTTGTGAGCACTATGGGACTTAACTTCTGAGGTCATCAGTCCCCTAGAACTTAGAGCTAATTAAACCTAACTAACCTAAGGACATCACACACATCCATGCCTGAGGCAGGATTCGAGCCTGCGACCGTAGCGATCATGCGGTTCCAGACTGTAGCGCCCAGAACCGCTCGGCCACTCCGGCCGGCCGGGTCATATTCCAACAATAAAGTTGATGATGTACATTTTCCGAATGAAATGAAAATTTAATCACTTGGTACTCGTTATATGATGAAAAAGTGCAGAAAGATTGATAAATCTCACACTCGTGCTTCATAGTGTATTACTTTCCTTGACCGTCTGCGTACCTTGAGATGACACCCTCCAAGCTAACCTAAGTTGTGAGTTATTTCGACCATTATTCTCTAAAAAGTAAGCACTCTGACAGTGTCTACCGTTTTGCTGCTTCCTTGTGTACAATTTTAATGTAAAAACCACACAAGGGCCAATTGCAAAGGGTGCATCCGGAAGCACCTCGACACAATAATGCGGTAAGAAGCTTGTGTCAGTCACGCGCTAAATCAAGCATCGACCGGAGGCACCGGACAACATCCGGTTTGTTTAATTATAAATGAAGAACAGGTACAGAGTACACCTTTTATTTTTCTTATAGACTAAGAAACCAGAGTTCACTTTGATTTTCTTTTCAGAGCCTCACAATAAAATAAAGAATACGAGCTTCATGAAGGCTTCGTTTTGCAAGGATGATTGTGATTACAAAAAGCCCTTAGTGTCCAAGAAGATTCCTGATTTTTCAGAGAAACTGTAACCTAAAAATTTTAGTTTCTAGAAATATTTTAGTTGCTGAAAGAATTTGTTACCGAGACAGATTCAGTTTCGAGAAGAATTTTATTTTCCTACAAAAATTAATTTTGGCGATAAACTGTAGGTTATTAGAAGATTTTAGTTTTCATTTTCGTATAATATTTTAGTTGGTATGAGGAGCTTTAACTTGCATGTTTCATTTTGCATTTGAAGGCGGTTAAATCACTTTCCGCACATCGTTTTGTACATTAGAAGATTAAATTTGTTTATTTTGGATGTGGTATATCATCTTCCCGATAAGTCGTCTGCGGAAGAGAAATCTTAGAGAGGAAATTTTCGTTCGGGCCAAGAGATTGGACCACTGAAGAAAAAAAAAAAAAGAAGAAAAAAACACACAGCCAAGGCCCTAACGCAAGCTTGGCGTGGGGACCGGCCTGGAAGAAACTGATTTGAGTGTTTATGGTGAAAATATTTCCATGGCCATTACCCGACGTACAGGAGGTGAGATGCAGTGTTTTATTGAGTGAAGGGGTGTGACACTGTTAATAGTAACCACTTAGTGACAGTCTCTGGTGCTTTTCGAGAGGAGTAAGGTATTTACCGAAACTGTGCCTCGCCGTATCGCTACAAGACTTTCCACCATACACACACTTATTACAGTTACCGAAACGAATTAAACTTCAGGTACCTTACATGCAAACTGCCCAAGTGCTATCAGTGAGAACAGCAGTAGGTCAGACGTTGAGTGACACTAATGCACGCAAAGCAGTTTGTCACAGCTTCCAGGAAAAGCCGAAGAACGACACGAGCCAAGCGATGCAACAAGATTTGACTCAGCAAAGCAGGTGGTAACGCTCTTAAATGGTGCTCATTCACCTATATATTTTTCATAAGTAGCTAGAGCCGGAAACCAACATAATATACTGGAAATTTTAGATATGCTGGGTAGGTAGCTACGTCTTCCGTAAAAATTAATATGGGTGTTGCAAGCTGAGCTAGCTCAGCTCGTCGATGACATTCAGGGAGCCGTAGAGAACGGCGACCGGACTTCCTTGATTTCAGAAAGCATTCAATACGGTTAAGCACTGTCGTTTAGTAAGAAATACAAGCTTGTTGAGTGTGTGAACGGATTGCGCCGACCCTCGACGCTGGAAAAACTGCTATACCAGCGTCGAGAGTCGGCACAACTTGCTCCAAGGAGTCCACCCACCGTTCTGGAGTCTGAAGATGGTTCTTAAATAGAATCGAAACCGGTCACTCAAATAAAAATTAAAAGTTGCGATCAAGACTGTTTTTTATATCTTTAAATTTTGCTCTTCTAAGGCTGTGCAAAGTTTGACAGCACCGGGCAGAATTTATGGTTACTCCATGTTCGAGAAAATCAATAAGAAGCACACCTTGCCTATCCCAAAACACTGTCGCCACCAACTTCCTTGGTGACAAGGTTCGCAAACATTTCCTTGGCTCTTGGGGGGACCTTGTGTGCCCCCACTCCATGGACTGTAGTTTTGTCTCGCAATTGACGTGTTTCACCCAAGTCTCGTCACCGGTTACTATTCCATCCAGTAATGAATCACCATGTCTGTGGTAGGCCTCCAGAAATGTCAATGTTGCCTCTATTTGCTGTTCTTTATGGTGCTTTGCAAGCATTTGGGCATTTGTGGTAGCCTAGCTTCTGAATGACAATTTCAAACAACAAAGTCCGTGAAACTTGTGGAAAAGAGAGCGAAAGCTCCGTTATTGTGAAGCGACGATTTTCACGAATCGTTTCATCAACTTCAGCGACAAGATCGTCAGTCACAATGCTCGGGCGTCCACACTTCTCTTCATCATGAACGTTGGTTCGGGCATTTTTAAACCTAATGCAGCATTTCCGGACGGAACATTCACTCATTACGTTGTTTCCGTACACTTTGCACAGTTCACGATAAATTTCTACAGGTTTTAGGTTTTTTGCCAACAAAAACCGTATCAAAGACCGCACCTCACAGCTGGCGGGATTTTCGATTGCAGGGCACATTTCAAATTCAATATCGGAAAAACCAGACACGCAGAGACGTTCCCGCTCTCACGGATGGATGCCGACTGAACTGCCGAGCACGCACATACCAAAATACCCGCGATCGGCGCGCGCCTAGCGGCGTCAGACGGAAACGTTCCCTACTTTCTGAATAGCCCTCGTATAAACAAAAATCTAAATGACAGTATCAGTCTTTGCGATGGCCAGAGACGTGTGAGAGGAAATGCTGATATAATCGGGACTCCGTGCTAGCTATAGAAAATGGAACGTTTAACTTCACCATGCAATTTTGAGACTACGACTGTTAGTTCGCTGGCGTTTACAGGAATGAAAAAAAAAAAAAGACACCGAAGTCGGCATAAAGTATTCCAACCAAATCGGATATGTGACGATGAAACCGAATGACGGACCATCGGACACCTTTTATTGTATGACTTACATGCAGTTACCATTCTCCGGAAAGTGGTTATCGCGAAGCGTGAAGGTGCATCGTTTTCCATTCGGTTCTTGCTGTAAGTGGGATAGGCAGGCTGCTAACTTGTTGATGTACAGAATATCTAATATTAAATCAATACTTAAATATACAGCTCTAATAAAACAGGCAGTGTACTTACAATGTGAAGCCGATATTTTTAAAGGCCGATACGTCGATATACCTGACGTTGATATATCAAAATGGTTCAAATGGCTCTGAGCACTATGGGACTTAACATCTGAGGTCATATCTATATATCGATATATCGTATTCCATGTTGTAGTTGTTGTGTCTTCAGTCCATAGACTGGTTTGATGCAGCTCTCCATGCTACTCTATTCTGTGCAAGCTTCTTCATCTCCTAGTACCTACTGCTACCTACATTCTCCTGAGTCAGTTTAGTGTATTCATCTCTTGGTCTCCCTCTACTATTTTTACTCTCCACGCTACCCTCCAATACTAAATCACCTCAGAATATGTCCTACCGACCGATCCCTTCTTCCAGTCAAGTTGTGTCACAAATTTCTCTTCTCCCAATTCTATTCAATACCTCCTCATTAGTTATGTGGTTTACCCATCTAATCTTCGGCATCCTTCTGTAGCACCACATTTCGAAAGCTTCTGTTCTCTTTTTGTCTAAACTATTTATCTTCCACGTTTCACTTCCGTACATGGCTATACTCCATACAAATATTTTAAGAAAAGACTTCCTGACACTTAAATCTGTACTGAGCACTATAGGACTTAACAAATTTCTCTTCTTCAGAAACGCTTTCCTTGCAATTGGCAGTCTACCTTTTATATCCTCTCTACTTCGACCATCATCAGTTATTTTGCTCCCGAAATAGCAAAACTCATTTACGACTTTAAGCGTCTCATTTCCTAATCTAATTCCGGCAGCATCACCTGATTTAATTCGACTTCATTCCATTATCCTCGTCTGTTGATGTGCATCTTATATCCTCCTTTCAAGACACTGTCCATTCCGTTCAGCTGCTATTCCAGGTTCTTTGCTGTCTCTGTCAGAATTACAATGTCATCGGCGAACATCAAAGTTTTTATTTCTTTTCCATGGCTTTTAATTCCTACTCCGAATTTTTCTTTTCTTTCCTTTACTGCTTGCTCGATATACAGATTGAATAACATCGGGGATAGGCTACAACCCTGTCTCACTCCCTTCCCAGCTACTGCTTCCCTTTCATGCCCCTCGACTCTCATAACTGAAAAAAATGGTTCAAATAGCTCTGATCACTATAGGACTTAACTTCTGAGGTCATTAGTCCCCTAGTACTTAGAACTGCTTAAACCTAATTAACCTAAGGACATCACACACATCGATGCCCGAGGCAGTATTCGAACCTGCGACCGTAGCAGTCGCGCGGTTCCAGACTGTAGCGCCTGGAACCGCGTTATAACTGCAATCTGGTTTCTGTACAAATTGTAAATAGTCTTTCGCTCCCTGTATTTGACTCCTGCCACCTTCAGAATTTGAAAGAGAGTATTCCAGTCAACATTGTCAAAAGCTTTCTCTAAGTCTAAAAATGCTAGAAACGTAGGTTTGCCTTTCCTTGATCTATTCCCTATGTTTTTATAAATATGATCAGTCCTGTACTCAATAATGTTCGGCCTGAGTGGAAGAAGAAAAGTCGTACAACACTGTTGAAACACCTCGACACGGATCGTCGCATTGACAGGGACGTTTTGATGGACAGAGCCACACTACTGCGGCGATCACAATAAGGGTGCAGAGGTCGCCTGAGCCTGAGCCAAGGCTGCTTCCGACATACAGAGGAGCGCAATAAACGGCGCATACGGCTCGGCTAGCCCAGTAGCCTCGCCACGCCACGCCTCGTTGGGCGCGCCGCGCCATGAGAACCGACTTCGCTCCGAGGCCGACGCACCACACAGCGCAGCCGCTGCAGCACTCGGCATGCGACGCCACGCGACGCTGCAGTATTCCAGCCAGCGTTCCGTCCAAAAGGTGAATAATCGCCGCGCCTCAGCGCCGGGGAAACGCTCCGCCTCTGCGGGCTGCCAACGACGCGCCGTTCTCCGCTGTCACGCTATAAAGTGATGTGGAGTGAAGTAAACGCGTTGCGAGGCGCTCGGTTCTGCTGTGATTTTCACGCTCTGTAAATTCACACCTTCGCCTCCCTGACACAGCACCCTTTACGCAACGTTTATTACGCCACGACAGATATACTACGGTCCATCGTTTCACATCTGCTTTCTGCGCCCACTATCGGGTTCCAGTTGACCACTTTAGACGTGTCAAAACAGCAGTACGCAGTTTTCCGGAGCAAACATTCAAATGAAGTGCGCATTCTTCGACTGACTGTAAAAGCACCTTCAACCCTTTGAGATAGATACTACGAGGGCAGATAACAAAATAGGAAGA
The DNA here is from genome assembly GCF_021461395.2 of Schistocerca americana. Classification (NCBI taxonomy): domain Eukaryota; kingdom Metazoa; phylum Arthropoda; class Insecta; order Orthoptera; family Acrididae; genus Schistocerca; species Schistocerca americana. Next base: position 275,316,242 of record NC_060123.1, on the reverse strand, counting down.
GAACCGCCAGAAATCAGTTTCTAACATTGTACTCGTATTATGCACTCTCACACTTATAGTCTATATAATACGAAGCAGGATTATTACGTAGTAATAACTGTCTCATGGTTTTAGCAACGTTAAAATACACAGTAAGAGCAAATGCATTATGTTTGAAGATTAAGAGTATTTGCAAATAAACAGTTCTTATCTTGCAAAGTTGGTCTCATTTTCAGGGCTGATTCTTTTGTTCCCCTGTAACCTACTGAAAAGGTTTTGTACAGGTTCGTTTAAATGACAAGTCACTGGAACATGATGCCGCTTTTAACTATTTTCTTCTTTTACTTGCAGGTTCATAAGCAGCAATGGCGGCCGAAGACTTCCGGCATAAGAAGCCACCCTCATTCTGCCAATGGCCTTGTCAAAGAGGGGGAGGAGCGGACAGAGGTTCAGGGAACTCTCGTGTCCTTGGGGTGGGAAACTGCCCCTAAAGGCGGAAGAATCAGTAATGATCAACGGCATGAGGCTGCAAAAGGCAATGGAAACTACGGTATTAAACACACGTAATGTGTAACTACAGGACATGTGGCCTGTAAATGAGAAAGTGTCATGATGATCTCTCCATTTTCCAAAAGATTCCGGAATAGTCCTCTATTCGGATCTCAGGGGGGGGGGGGGGGAAGGCGGAGGGCGGAGGGGACGATCAAGGGGGAGGTGACCGTGTGAAAAAAATATGAGTAACCAACGAAAGGATAACGTCGGGACGTGGAATGTCAGAAGGAAGCTAGAAAATCTGAAAAGGAAAATGCAAAGGCTCAGTCTAGATATAGCAGGGGTAGTGAAGTGAAATGGAAAGAAGCCAAAGATTTCTGGTCAGATAAGTATAGGGTAACATTAACAGCACCAGAAAATGGTATAACGGGAGTAGGATTCGTCATGAACAGGAAGGTAGGGCAGAGAGAGTGTTACTGTGAACAGTTCAGTGATAGGGTTGTTGTTCTCTCAATCGACAGCAAACCAACACCGACAACTATTATTGAGGTGTACATCACGACGTCTCAAGCTGAAGATGAAGACATAGAGAAAGTATATGAGGATATTGAAAGTATATTATAGTATGTAAAGACAGATGAAAATCTAACAGTCTGGGGGACTGGAATACAGTAGTAGGAGAAGGAGTAGAAGAAAAGGTTACAGGAGAATATGGCCTTGGGATGAGGGATGAGAGAGGAGAAAGACTAATTAACTTCTTTAATAAATTTCAGCTAGTAATAGAGAATACTCTGTTCAAGAATCACAAGAGGACGAGGTGTGCTTGGAAAAGACCGGATGATACTGGGAGATTTCAGTTAGATTACATCATGGTCAGACAGAGATGCCGAAATCAGATACTGGATAGCACAGTGAAATGCTGAAACAGGTAGCCTTCAAAATAAAATAAAATAACATCGTAAGATACACGCCTGTTGGTGAATTTCATTGACATTGACAGTAGCAATTTAACACTAATGAAGAGTAGGCTGAAATTTAAGAGATCAGTTAGGAAGTATCAATGTTCAAAGAAGTGGGATACGGAAGTACTAAGTACTGAAGAGAAATGCTTGAAGTTCTGTAAAGCTATAAATACAGCAGTAATTAATAGCTCAGCATGCAATACAGGTGAAGAGGAATGGACATCCCTAAGAAGGGCAACCACAGAAATTGGAAAGAAAAACATAGGTACAAAGAAGGTAACTGCGAAGAAACCATGAGTATCAGGAGAAATACTTCAGTTGATCGATGAAAGAAGGAGGTACAAAAATGTTCAGAGAAATTCAGGAATACAGAAAGACAAATCACTGAGGAATGAAGTAAATAGGAAGTGGAGGGAAGCTAAGACTGCATGAAAAATGTGAAGAAATCGAGAAAGAAATGATTGTCGGAAGGACTGACTCTGCATACAGAAAAGTTATAACAACATTCGATGAAACTAAAAGTAAAGGTGATAACAGAGACTGTAACGGGAATTCCACTATTAAATGCAGAGAAGAGAGCGGATAGGTGAAAAGAGTGCGCTGAAGTCCTCTATGAATGGGAAGATTTGTCTGATGTAATAGAAGAAGGAACAGGCGTCGATTTAGAAGAGATAGGGGATCCAGCATTAGAATCAAAATTTAAAAGAGGTTTGGATGATGATGATGTTTGGTTTGTGGGGCGCTCAACTGTGTGGTTATCAGCGCTTGTACAAATTCCCAACTTTCGCTCAGTCCAATCTCAGCACTTTCATGAATGATAATGAAATGATGAGGACAACACAAACACTCAGTCATCCAAGAGCTTTGGAAGACTTAAGATCAAATGAGGCAGAGAGGATAGATAATATTCCATCAGAATTTCTAAAATCATTGGATGAAGTGGCAACAATACGACTGTTCACTTTGGTGTGTAGAAAGAATGAGTCTGGCGATACACCGTCTGACTTTCGGAAAAATATCGTCCACACAATTCCGAAGACTGCAAGAGCTGACAGTTGCGAGCATTGTCGCACAATCAGCTTAACAGCTCATGAATTAAAATTTCTGACAAGAGTAATCTACAGAAGTATGGAAAAGAAAATGGAGGAAGTGTTAGGTGTGATCAGTTTGGATTTAGGAAAGGTAAAGGCAACAGAGTGGCAGTTCTGACGTTGCGGTTGATAATGGAAGCAAGACACGTTCGTAGGATTTGTCTACCTGGAAAACATTTCGGTCATGTAAAATGGTGCAAGATGTTCGAAATTCTGAGAAAAATAGGGGCAAGCTTTAGGGAGAGACGGGTCGTATACAACATGTACAGGAGCGAATGTGGAATAATAAGAGTGGACGACCAAGAACGAAGTGCTCGGATTAAAAAGGGTGTAAGACAGGGATGTAGTCTTTCCTTTTTACTGTTCAGTCTGTACTTCGAAGAAGCAATGACGGAAATAAAAGAAAGGTCCAGGAGGTGAAAGGATACCAATGATACGATTCACTGATGAAATTTCTATCCTGAGTGACAGTGAAAAATTACGGGATCTGCTGAATGGAATCTCATGTGTACAGAATATGAACTGAGAGTAAATCTATGAAAGACGAAAGTAATAAGTAGCAGAAATGAGAATAGCGAGAACCTCAACATCTGGACTGATGAAAAATGGCTCTGAGCACTATGGGACATAATTTCTGTGGTCATCAGTCCCCTAGAACTTAGAACTACTTAAACCTAACTAACCTAAGGACATCACACACATCCATGCCCGAGGCAGGATTCGAACCTGCGACCGTAGCAGTCCCGCGGTTCCGGACTGCGCGCCTAGAACACTAGACCACCGCGGCCGGCGGACTGATGAAGTTAAGGAATTCTGCTACCAGGGCAGCATTAATAACCAATGGTGGGCAGAGCACGGAGGACGTCAAAAGCAGACTAGCACTGGCAAAAAGGGCATTCCTGGTCAAGAGAAGTCTACTAGTATCAAACATTGGCCTTAATTTGAGGAAGAAATTTCTGAGAATGTACGTCTGGAGAACAGCATTGTATGGTAGTGAAATATGGACTGTGGGGAATAGAAGCATTTGAGGTGTGGAGCCAGAGAAGAATGTTGAAAACTGGGTGGACTGATAAGGTAAGGAGCGGAGATTCCGCGCAGAATCGGGGAGGAAAGGAATATGTGGCAAACCTTGACAAGGAGAAGGGACAGGATGATAGGACATCTGTTAAGACATTAGGGAATGACTTCCATGGTACTAGAGGGAGCTGTAGATCGCAAGGCACAGATTGGAATATATCCAGCACACAATTGAGGACGTAGGTTGAAAGTGCTAGTCTGGGATGAAGAGGTTGGCGCAGGAGATGGGGAACGGAATTCGTGGCGAGCGGCATAAAAAAAAAGTCAGAAGGCTGATGACTATAAAAAACCTTCCAAGTTCTTGAAAAAAAATTTACCTTCACGTATTTGACACTTTTCAAATTCTATACAGAGTGCAGCTTGCTTGACACATAGAAGGAAGATAGCTGAACAGAGAGCAACATGTACCAAACTCAACAGATGCTAAACCTACTCTTTCTCTAGCTGCTCCAACTGTGACGCGCTTGGTGCCAAAAACACACTGTATATTACGAGCCCAGCTTCTAGTACTTTCTGGAACAGTGTATAGTCCAATTATGCATTATTATGATTGTCCTAATTGAAATTGTTTCTCAGATTTTAATTGTACATTAATTTCTGAAAATAATTATTTAAGTGAATATTTATAGGCCTAATGATTTATAACGAGAATTGCAGATTTGGATGCTATGAAAAATAGAAGCTTCCTGACATTTTACAAAATCGACTTCATTACCGACAGTAAAATCAGAAAATGAAGATAGAAAATTTGTTTACATTAAAACTGAAGCAAAACAGTATTATATTTACTGTTAATTTGTTTTTGGATTATTTAAGTTGGCAGTTATGGTTACTAATTACCATGGTACAAGATGGATATTACGAAATGGATCGATACAAGCAACAAAAGTGTAATGAATGAAAAATAGTTTTTTGGTATCAGATATGTTCAGTGATATAAGCACATGAGAAATATATAATTTAAACAATTAACCCAAAAATGGCTACAATTCATACGGTATGGAACATTTGAGTTAACCTGTGAAGGTTCCGTGGACGCTAGGATCATTACAATATACTTAATTATAGCTATATATCAGTGATGCCAGTCTGTTGTAGAATAATGAAACACGTTTAATGTTCATATATTGTGAAGGTTTTGGAGAAAGGAAAAGCTCCCCTAAGAAATCAACATGGATTTACAAACAGATTTTGTGAAACAGCTCGCATTGTTCATTCATGAGCTCCAGAGTGTACAGGAACGTGCTGTGTACATTGACGTCAGGAAAACGTTTGATAAGTTCGCCCTTGTCGTTTAAGAATCAGAATACGAACTTATCGAGTATCGGACCATATCTACGATTGGATTCAGGACTTCTTTTAGGTGGAACTGAGCACATCGCATATTACAGAGCTTCCCAAACAATTAAGTTCAATTACTTTTGTGCCTCGTATAATTGCGAACGTTGGAAACAAACACATCCACCTCCTGACGTACTTGGCATATTTCCACTCAGTAATATCAAACGCAATAATTTTCTAGGTTAACTCATTCCTCAGAGAGAACTATTGGTAGCATCACTAAGAGAGAAAGTATTGATAGCACAAAAGCGCGAAGTAAGAATAATATGTGGTGTTCATGCACGGACGTCAATTAGGCACCTCGTAAAGGAGGTAGGCATTTTAACTGCGCTGTCACAATACACATGATATTCGCCAATGACTTTCGTCTGAATCAATCCACACCACTTCGACAAAATAATCGTTCAAATGATTTATAGAGCATGGAACATGAAACTAACTAACTTAACCAAACAAAATCGACAGATACACAATGAGCTGGTTTTCCCCTTTATCTTCCCGGTCGCGCAGCACGAGGGAACGGCTGTAATGGAATTTTTGCCCTTTTATTCTTTTGACAGGGAACCTTTGGTTCTATGACAACACTGCGGTGATGATGACCTCAGATGATTAAGTGATTTTATTTTTTAGACCAGATGATGAAACTGTAATTGTTTCGAAACCGGTCGTATACCTAATAACATATTGTTGGATTAAGCAACTGTCCTGCGGTTTCGTTCATTTTTCAAAACCAACAGAGGTGAAGGTAATATCAGGAGCACCGCAAATATGTGAGATACGCCAGTTTCTGTGTACAATGTATATAGAAATGAACAAGTAGATAAAGTGGAGGGAAACACGATATGGCTGCACGCGGACGATGAAGTTTCCTATAAGATGGCAGCAACGCCAGAAGACAGTAGCAAATCGCAGGAAGAACGGTAGTCGATCGATGACTGGTGCAGGGACTGATAGTTGACGCTGAACGTGGATGAATGTGACATAATGTGCTTAAAAAGGCAAAAGAATCCACTACTGTGACAACTATCTGTAGAAAGAGCAATTACCGTACAGTATCTAGGAGAAACCATCCCGAGCGACGTATAGTGAAGAGACGAAATAAAACAAATTTTAGGAAAACCAAATTTCAGGCTGAGATTCAGTGGAAGATTCTTAAGGAAATGCAATTTATTCACGACAGAAGTTGATTACAGAACACTTGTTCGGCCGATTCCTAATTATTGCTCATTATCCTGGGAGACATACAAGGTTGGTTTAATATTAGAGATATAGAAGATCCGACGAAGAGCGGTGCGTTTCGTCACGGGATCGATTAGTTGCCGAGAGATCGTTATGGAGATGCATAACAAACTCCAGTGGCAGGCACTACAAGAGAGGCGTTGTGCTTCATGGAGAGGATTACTGTTGAAATTAGGAGAAGATACGTTCCGAGAAGAGGCTTACAACATTTTACTTCCTTCGTCGTACATCTAGAGAAATGGTCAAAACGAATAAATCAGAGATTTACTTCAATTCTACGCATGGCATTTGCGAATGGAGCAGCTAAGGGAGGAACTGATAGTAATATTAATATCGTGTAGGGTCCCCTCGAGCACGAAGAAAAGCCGCAACAAGACGTGGCATGGGTTCGACTAACGTCTGAAGTAGTGATAGAGAGAACTGACACCACGAATCCTGAGGGGTTGTCCATAAATCCGTACGTCTACGAAAGGGTGGACATCTCTTCTGAACAGCAAGAAACCTCTTTTTGAACTACAGTTTTCCGTAATTCCTTCACGAATGAAGACGAAGTAAATATTCCAGAATTCGAAACCAGAACAGCTGCTAGCATGAGTGACATAAAAGTAGATATCTTACGTGTTGTGAAACAACTCAAATCACTTAAGAAAGGCAAGTCTCCGGTCCAGATGGCATACCAATCAGGTTCCTTTCAGAGTAGGCAGACACAATAGCGCCTTTCTTAGCAATCATATACAACCGCTCACTGGACGAAATGTCTGTTCCTAAAGACTGAAAAGTAGCACAGGTCACACCAATATTCAAGAAAGGAAATAGGAGTAACCTATTGAATTACGGACCCACATCACTGACCTCAATTTGCAGTAGGATTTTGGAGCATATACTGTACTCGAACATTATGAATCACCTTGAAGAAAGTGACTTATTGATACATAACCAACACGGATTCAGAAAATATCGTTCTTGTGCAACACAGCTAGCTCTTTATTCCCATGAAGTAATGAGCGCTGTCGACAATGGATCTCAGATCGATTCCATATTCCTAAATTTCCAAAAGGCTTTTGATACCGTTCCTCACAAGCGACTATTAATCAAATTGCTTGCATATGGAGTATCGTCTCGGTTGTGTGACTGGATTCGTGATTTCCTCTCAGACAGGTCGTAGTTCGTAGTGATAGACGGTAAATCATCGAGTAGAACAGAAGTAATATCTCGCGTTCCGCAAGGTAGTGTAATAGGCTTTGTGCTGTTCCTAATTTATATAAATGATCTAGGTGATAATCTGAGCAGCCCCCTTATATTATTTGCAGATGGCACTGTAATTTACTGTCTAGTAAAATCATCAAACTGTTAATTCCAATTACAAAATGATCTACAGAGAATTTCTGTATGGTGCGAAAAGTGGCAATTAGCGCTAAACAAACAAAAGTGCGAGGTCATCCACATGGGTACTAAAAGAAATACTATAAATTTGGGGTATACGATAAATCGCACAAATCTAAGGGCTGTCAATTCGACTAAATACCTAGGAATTACAATTATGAGCAACTTAAATTGGAAAGACCACATAGATAATATTGTGGGGAAGGCGAAACAAAGATTGCGTTTTGTTGGCAGAACACTTAGAAGATGCGACAAACCCACTAAAGAGACAGCCTACATTACACTTGACCGTCCTCTGCTGCGCGGTATGGGATCCTTACCAGGTAGGATTGACGGAGGACATCGAAAAAGTGCAAAGAATTGCAGCTCGTTTCGTGTTATGGCGCAATGGTAGTGAGAGTATCACTGATATGATACGCGAGTTACGGTGGCAGTCACTGAAACAAAGGCGGTTTTCTTTGCGGCGAGATCTACTATTCACGAAATTTCAATGAACAACTTTCTCTTCCGTGTGCGAAAATATTTAGTTGTCACCCAACTACGTATGGAGAAATGATCATCATAATAAAATAAATCAGAGCTCGAACGGAAAGATTTAGGTGTTCCTATTTCCCACGCGCCATTCGAGAGTGGAATGGTAGAGAAGTAGTATGAAAATGGTTCGATGAATGGTGAATTGCAGAGTAACCATGTAGGTGTAGATGTGTTTGTAGATAAAGAGACTGGACCAGCGAGGAGTGGAGTCACATGCTCTTCTCGGATCAGATTCATTCTAATGATTCGGGATGTACCTTCGTAAAGCGAGAGGTGGGAACATGTAACGCAGCCCAGGATCATTGTCGAATATGATCGTTTTGGTGGTCCAGGTGTTACAGTGTGGGAAGACATAATGTTTCGTGGGCTTACTGACCTCTAGATGTTTCAACATGTTACACACGCTGGCCAACGTTTTATGGTACAATACCCCTTCCCCATGCGCGCATTTTCAGGATGACAATGCACGACTTTATCAAATAGCACACACAGGGAACTCTTGGAAGGAGAGCTTATTGGGCGAATTTCCGGGACTGCCCGTCGTCCAGACTTAAATCCAATTGATAACGCATGGGATGCGGTAGGGAGACATATTTCAGCACATCTGCAAGCACCAACGACCATCCAACAATCATCAACCGCGCTGGTGGAGGAATGGAACTCCCTACCACGAGAAGGCCTTACCAACCTCGTCACCAGCGTGGGAGCACGTTGCATGTGTGCTCTGATCTCTGTGTGTGATCACACTCCCTACTAAGACCCATGTCCCGTCTTTCGTAATGACCAGGGAACCATCATGAATCGCGGTTACTTCACTGTAATTACTGTCTTTCAATAGAAGTGTCATTTCTGTTCATCTCTTCGCGTATTTCTTTCAGTTATCTTCTGTACTCTATGATTGTATCATGCGAAAGTTTCTTTCTTCCTTAAGTTCTGCACACCGGTGTACAGGGTGCAGACGATATAAGCCGCCAAAATTACACAAGCTGTATATCTCGGCATTTCAGTTTACTTTGTTAACTGATGGCACACGACTTGCTTCTGTATTACCGACACCAACGCAGCCGTCAGAGAAAATACAACGGACGAACCAGAGCGTGTAATTCGTTTTACGTAAACAATGAACTAAGTACAACATTACCATAACGAAGGTCGCGGTAGTGAAGAAGAGCTACCATCAAATGAAACAAAATCCACCAATTATCACGTAATATGTTGTGCATTAATTGCAATCCAAACGTTTCCTCTTTTCCACGACAATACCACAACGAAAATTAAATTCAGATTAATTTCTTTTTCTTCAAGAATCCCGTAACGAAAATGAAACCAACATTACTTTATTTTCTGTTACATCAGTACTACAATAACTGTTCAAAATGCCCACCATTCGATTCGACGTATCTTTCATTATGGGGAACCCAGTTTCGTCGTACTTGTTCACACACATGCATATGGTTTTGGGAGCATTCGAAAATCCTCTCATAAGGTCGTCCACATTATTAGCTTGCTGAGCAAAAACAAGTTCCTTCATATGACCTCAAAAGTAAACATTCAGTGATTTAAATCAAGAGTGCATGCTGGCCAACGACGTGGACCAAAACTTCCTATCTATCGTCCTGGAAACCGTCTATCCAAATATCTTCGTACTCCGCGACCAATATGGGGTGGAGCACAACCATGGAGGAACTACATGTTATGACTTAAGGCTAACGGAATATTTTCTAATAAAGTTGGTAGCAATGTTTCCTCAAGAAAGGGTAGGTCATTGTTACCAACCAGCCGTGCAGGTAAAACTAAGGCCCAATAATTTTATCATCGATTATACCTACCTATATATTTTTTGAAAAAGCTGCGCTGAAAATTTTGCTACACTTGGTGCGGATTGTGTACAATCCACGTGTGCCTGTTGTGGAAACTGGTTATTCCGTCGCGAGTGAAACACGCTTCATCTGTGACGAGTACATGGTTTATAAAATCGTGCTGTGCACTTTGTAATAAAAACCATTTTGAAAATTCTAATCGTGGAGGGCAATCTTGCTCTTTCAGCGCTTATACGCGTTGAATGTGATAAGGCTGCAGACGCTCCTCTTTTAGAGTTTGATGTACGGCAGTGTGCGACACACCCACTTGGCGTGTGATGCCTCTAGTACTCTGAGTAAAATATTCGTGAATGCGATCCAAAATTTGTTCCTCAGCTTGCAATGTACGTTCTTCGCATTGTGGGCCTCTACTTTCTATGCAGGGTAGTAAAGAGCCAATTTCTCTCAATCTATGCAAATGAAATACATAATAGTAAACTGTATTCTGTCACAATTTATTTAACAATAAAACGGCAGAATATCAGAAGAGACAACATGTTTCGCATACAGAATTAAATGTAAAAAAGTAAAGATAAATATTATGTTTTGTTACGAATGAATTGTAAAATTATCGAGTAAAAGTAGAGAAGTATGACATACAAACCTTTGGCCAACAGCAACAAATGTCGATAGTGCAGGAAGACTTCGTTGGGGGAAGTGTTCTCGATAAACTCGTACAGGTGCCCCTGCAAGACCTTCTCGCTCCGCCATAGATTAAATGAATAATGTATAGTTCAGTGATAGTAAATCTCAGTTCAATCCTAACGTCTAACGGAGTTGCAGTAACGTCTGCAAACGTAACTCGACAACTGTCGACGATCGGCGTGTTGCAGCGATTTAGCCAAGCATGTCTTTGTTGCCTACGTGTTTGCGACTCATGCCCACGATGTTAATACGGGCAGCGGTAAATAACACAAACCGATTGTTTACAAAACGACACCCTTGTTGGAGGAGGTGGTGGAGCAGGCACCCCATAGTGTTTTGATCCTGTTTAATGAATTCTCCCAGTCTACTGCTCACAATATTACCACAAGTCACTTATAATTCCCGTGGCCTGTCTTTGCCAAAAACATTGTACCGAGATGAACTGTTTTTTCCTGTGGCAACCGTAGGAAATGGACAATCATGTTACTAGACGTTATAAATCAAATGCTTGTGTTCTACTGACAGGACTTTTTTGGCAGCTTATACCGTTTACAACTTGTAAAGCGGCAAATAGCGACCGACTCTTAATGTATCTGTACGAGGTAACCCTGAACTCACTGGAGACAGGAGACTGCATTTCTCCACACAGTCTGCAGGTTTAGTGATAAATGTACACTGGAGACGCCAGTGGTATGAATGTGACAAAAATTATGACTTATCAAGAGATAGAATTTCGCTTAAATTAACAATACTCAAGAATGGAATGCTGTTAAAACAGAATACTCATGGTATCTGATTTTCTTGTTTCATATTGAATGTGGCTTTTTTGGAATACATATGAAAGTTGCTAACAAACTGTTTGACAGGCGAAACAACGAATTTGATCTGGACAATCAGACGTAATCACATGTCCAGACAGGATTCAGTGGAACGTTAGAACGAAATCATACTTCTGGCGCGTGTTATTTTGCAACAAGGCATATGCAAGGACCCTCAGAGGTCTGGTGTTCTTAGTCATTACATTTGCACGCAGTGCTTGCCACGTAGAAGCATTGCTATCCTATACGAACCAAGTGAGTTGCGCATTGCTTGCACGTCATCAACGTCCTCGAATACAAATGTTGCAGCTGTTACTTACAAAAACTTACGCTCTATAAGCTTTTAATTTTTCAGAAATCACAGCCAGAAACGGAAGTGCCCTGATTTTAATGGACAAATATTTGCCACACATTGTCATTCAGCAGTTTCAAGAACTTATATAGAAATACTATAGTCGAGACAATCAAAACGTGTGACTTCCACAAGGAGAAGAAAACGTCTGGGTAATCCAGTTTGATATCAGTATTTCGTGTGTGTTTAGCATATCATTTTCTTTAAAAAGATATCCATTTAAAAGAATTATCGAGCTCTTTAAGAGATTTTTAGTGCGTAAATTTCGAAAAAAAGAAACTTGTAATGGTGAACTGAACAGCCACTGTATTGGACATACAGGTTGTTGTGTCCTTCTCTCTGATGTTTGGTAATGTGGATGACTCCTTTGTATGTGAAATTTGTTTTACATTTTGCCTTAAAAACAGCATTTGTTGACTGATGATCTGTGCAATGTCCCCGTCTGAAAATAAATTCATAGTCCAAAACGTCCAGTAATAAAAATGGAAATAAAATAAAATTTTACCCCATTTAGCAACTGTTATTGTTGAAAATGTTGTCATTTAAAAGGTTCCCATCACAATGTTTATAACTGTCAAACGTTTTATTCGAATAAGTCTGTTTCCAGTATATTTAGATGTTTTGGTGTACGATGTTTGCTGTAAGGTCTTTCTCATCTATTTTCTTAATAGCTAAAAAACAGTTAGTTTGTGTGTTATCCGTTTCTAGCAACTTGCAGAGCGAGGGACGCAGTCCAATGCTTTACCTCGCTTAGCAGCACACAAGTAGTTTTATATATCTAATGAGGTAAATGTGAGCGTTATAACTTGTGTTTTATTATGGTAGTGTAACATAACGCTGTCACTGCCTTGGTATAGTGGCATGATTCCAGGAAAACTTCCCCGTTCAAGAAACATTTCATTTGCATTTAATAAATTCTCCGCGTTCTCAGACGCAGAAATAGATGCATAAATGTCACTGGAGTTCTCGCTGCAAGAGTTCGACAAGACAGCAAGTCCGATGTGCCGAATATTCATGCTTCTTGAGTAGCGTGAAAGTTCCCTTTCGAAGTGATTTTTTTTATCAGCAACTTCGCTTGATATTCCCGTAGTTTTAATTTACGAAGATTTAAATTTACTTAAGACAACGTTAAACTGTGGGATCAATTTGTGTCTCACAAAGAACGCAGAATTCACCTACACTGGACTCCCACCATTTCCGGAATGTGAAAACATTTGTCACCTTCAGCAGTGCAACCTTTTTATAGACAGAAGATGCGAAGGTCCTGACGCACAAGACTCCATGTCATCCTCTTGATTCGCAATGGTGCAGTTAGAACGGTCAGCGTGAGAACTTGAGTAAAATAGTCACAATGAGGTGACAAAAGTCACGTGTTACTCCTAATACAGTGTCGGACCTCCCTTTGCCCAGTATAGTGCACCAGCCCGACGTGGCATGGACTCAAGAAGCCGTTGTAAGTCCATTGCAGAAATATAAAGCCTTGTTACCTCCATAGATGTCCATAAAATGTTGTGGATAACATCGAAAGTTCACTGAGGCTTTTCGCGGATGATGCTGTAGTATATCAAGAGGTTGTAACAATGGAAAATTGTACTGAAATGCAGGAGAATCTGCAATGAATTGACGCATGGTGCAGGGAACGGCAAATGAATCTCAATGTAGGCAAGTGTAATGTGCTGCGAATACATAGAAAGACAGATCCTTTATCATTTAGCTACAATATAGCAGGTCAGCAACTGGAAGCACTTAATTCCATAAATTATCTGGGAGTAGGCATTAGGAGTGATTTAAAATGGAATGACCACATCAAATTAATCGTTGGTAAAGCAGATGCCAGACTGAGAAACATTGGAAGAATCCTAAGGAAATGCAGTCCGAAATAAAGGAAGTAGGTTACCGTACACTTGTTCGCCCACTGCTTGAATACTGCGCACCGGTGTGGTGGGAACCGTACCAGATAGGGTTGACAGAAGAGATAGAGAAGAACCAACGGAGAGCAGCGCGCTTCGTTACAGGATCATTTAGTAATCGCGAAAGTGTTACAGAGATGATAAATAAACTCCAGTGGAAGACTCTGCAAGAGAGACGCTCAGTAGCTCGGTACGGGCTTTTGCTGAAGTTTCGAGAACATACCTTCACCGAGGAGTCAAGCAGTATATTGCTCCCTCCTACGTATATTCCGCGAAGAGACCACGAGGATAATATCAGAGAGATTAGAGCCCACACAGAGGCATACCGACAATCCTTCTTTCCACGAACAATACGAGACTGGAATAGAAGGGTACCCCGCGCGACACACCGTCAGGTGGCTGGCGGAATATGGATGTAAATGTAGATGTAGGTGTTTCCGGTGCAACATTTTGTACACGAACTGCCCCTCGGTTACGTCCGCTAAATGTTCTATGAGATTCATGTCGGGCGATCTAGGTGGCTAAATCATTCGCTCGAACCTTTGAGAATGATCATCAAATCAATCGCGAATAATTGTGGCATAGTAACATAGCGCATTGGCATCCGCAAAAATTCAGTCGTTATTTGGAAACATGAAATCCTTGAACGGCTGAATATCGTCTCCAAGTAGCCGAACGTAACCAGCACCCAGTCCATTGCATGTAATTATACCCATCACCATTATGGAGCCACCACTAGCCTGCTAAGTGCCTCGACAACTTGGATCCATGTCTTCATGGGGTCTGCACCACATTCGAAACCTACCAGGCAAAGACACTCGCGTCGTCGTCTGCTGCCATAGCCCATTTACGCCAAATTTCGCCGCACTGTTCTAACAGATACGTTCTTCATACGTCCCACATACATTTATGAGGGTATGTTGTCCTGTGTTGCTTGTCTGTTAGCACTGACAACTCTACGCAGCCGGCCGGAGTGGCCGAGCAGTTCTAGGCGCTTCAGTCTGGAACCACGTGACCGCTACGGTCGCAGGTTCAAATCCTGCCTCGGGCATGGCTGTGTGTGATGTTCTTAGGTTAGTTAGGTTTAAGTAGTTCTAAGTTCTAGGGGACTGATGACCTCAGCTGTTAAGTCCTATAGTGCTCAGAGCCATTTGAACCATCACTACCCATCTTCTTGGCATCTTCCATTACAGTTAGGTATTACGGCAGAACGAAGCATATTCACATAATTCCGAAGTAATCACCAATAAGCACAATACACCTTTCCCAATGTATCTGCAAACTGACATAGTTTTTTGAGTCGTTTAAAGCAGCATTCGGCAACCCACGGCCTGGGAGCCGCATGTGGATCGCCACTGCTCTCGGTGGTTAAGTGAAGGCCTTCAGCCACTGCGTTGTCTGTGGTGAGAGTGAATGTCTGAAATGCGGTATTCTCGGCACGTTTTGACACTGTGGATCTCAGAATATTGAACTCCCAAACGAATTCCGAAATGGAAAGGTCCAAGCATATAGCTCTAACAATCATTCAGCATTCAAAGTCCTTTAATTCCCGTCCTGTGGCCATTAGCACGTTGTAAACCTTTTCATATGAATCACCTGAGTACAAATGACAGCTCCGCCAATGCACTGACCTTTTGTACATCTGTATACGTGCACATCGCTATCCCATGACATTCTGTAACCACAATGTATAGCTACAGTAATTGTTTACTTTCGAGTCTAGTTACACAAATTACACATCACTACACTTCAGTAGTAGGGCAATGGAGGTTCTGAGACAGTTACTACAGGTTGCATAATTTCAGAGGCAACTATACGCACTGGGGAAAACTTGATTGATTTTTGACCTTAACCTATTGTTCTGTTAATTGTTTTACAGCCCCCTTAGGGGTTGAATTATGATCCCCTGCGATATATCTGTCCTTCTAAGAAACCTCCCCAATCCTCCACTCCCCCTCCACCGCCCTCCCCCCACTCTGGGGAACCCCTTGCTGATACAAGCATATCTTTGATATCAAATTAATTGACAAATTAATTAAATCCGTCAGTGAATTACCCCCTTCGCCTCCGGTAAATCCCCCAGTCCTCCATCTCTCCCCAATCTGAAAATTGTCAGGAAAACGACTCAATCTATGCTGAAGAAGATGAATCTGAAGACATGAAATTCAAGTCAACATCAATTGCATTGCAAAGGGTATACTGTTTATTTATAAAATGCAGTTTGCGAGAGTTGGATCTCTCTATTATTTGGTGTGAAAAGCTCATCATTCTCTGGCATTTTTGAAGATGCAGATCTTATAAAATACATCAAAAAGATGTAATTAAATATATCAATTTTTTCCAGTCACACAAGGAATACCATCACTAAATCAACATCAACATAACTCGCCACACATAATGATATTTTGAAAAAATCTCTCGATCCCTTCTAAACACACTCTCTCTCTCTCTCTCTCTCTCTCTCTCTCTCTCTCTCTCTCTCACACACACACACACACACACACACACACACACACACACACACACACATGTTCACTCACTCACTCACACACAAAATTACTTAACTATGATAAAAGAGTCATGCTATTCTGCACACACACACACACACACACACACACACACGAGCCATGTGGCTCGATCAGCGATATTCCCGCCGCCTGTATGGGTCATCTTTCGGGCGGTGTGCGCAGAGCACACGCTGGCGCCACGTACCGGGCAGACCGTGAGCAAGAGCGAAAGCTGATGAAGAGGGAGTGATTTTACTTTTCGACGCCGAGCAGTGACGGCGTTTTGGGAACTATGGCAGACAGTTAAGGTCCGGTATCAGCCAGCAAACAGTGCACGTCTAAAAGGGGCTGTTACCCGGGTGACTGCGCCATGGCAAATATCGCTGGTGTGGAAAGTGACGTTACTGGGAAACCGTTCGTGTTTTTCCCGCTTGTTTCATGTCTCCTGGCATTGGGATCTGCGGCGGCTGCCTTCGTTGAACAAGCAAAAGGATAAGGGCCTTGCTTGTCCTGTAAATTGTGGTCAGAATCCACATCTGGGTTCTGTGAGGTTGACTAAATTTTCTTAGGCGACCGTCGCTACTCCTACTGAGTCTGGCCTTCAATGTGTTGATTTTAATTGGTTTAATACGTAATGTTTTATGGTGTATGTGGTGTGATCGTTAACATTTATGAGGGCCTGGAGTGCTGAGGCATTCCGTCGTAGATCCCTATTGTCAAGGTCTAACAGCCATTGAAAGCAGTTTGCTGGCCCTTGTTTAAGTACAGCTTGGTTATTGTATTTGTATCACACCACGGAGTTAAGATGGTCAGTCGCTATTGATTTATATATAGATAAAATATTTGCCTTCATATATTTATCTCTGAATTGTAATAACATTACTGTTACGTTTCTGTTTGAACTAATAGTGTGTCTGAGGGACACGTGTATAATTTTGAAATGAATAGTTTCCTAAATTCTTACCGGTTATTGAGAGGCCAGTTGTTATTGTGTGTTTAATAGCCTGAAACGGATTCTATTGATGGTGGTACTATAACTCATTCGATGACAGTATGTCGATATTGTAATAAATTTCATGTATTAATTTTACTGATGATGTGTTGTAATTAGTTATTACGTTTCTAGTTATTTATGGCAGATGTCAGCAGTTGTAGATACCCACTAGCTCTGCGAATTTCTCGTGCCCATTCGTGAACGTTGCTGTTCCCGTCTGGGGGTCCATGTCGAGCCTGTATTGGAAACCGCTGAGCGGGCGGGCGTCCCTTTTCTGTACATAATTGTTGAATCTCACGAGCTTGTTTGCTCACACGAAATTTTGTATTTTATATGCTAAATTATGTCGTGCCTACCATTTAAGTAACCTGTTGTGTGCCATGGTATCTGATCGTTGCCTGAACTCTAAATTATTTTGGCAATAACAATCACTGTAGTAATGAAAAAGTACATTACTTAAATTTTAGTAAATTGTTCTTCAGCTTGATTACAACTTAACACATTTCAGTAAATGTGTAATAGGCCGTAAGTGCCGCATTTTTATGAATGTTTAAAATTGAAATAATTCAGCACACACTGTCTCTCTCTCACTCATTCTCTCCCTCTCACCCCTTCTTTCACTATAAGTGAATAGTGAGAGTATGTAAGAGTTTCAGTCCCATCATCACAAATGACCCTTTTATCATCAAGAGGTGACAGCCTGATTTTAGTCTGCAGCACAGTGTGCACCTCATATCGTCTTCTAGCACTGTGAACACCGCTGTACAGGCACCTCAAATGTTCTTCAATTGAAAGGGCTCTTGATGGCATAAAATGTATACCCTTAGCCCCCCCTCTGGGTGGTACCTTCCAATGTGCGATACACATACATTTTTCATTGCAGCCCTACAATCTTCACAATTAGCAATCCCTTCGCTTCGTCGTACATAAGGCCAATAACCTTCTTGTTCTGTGGAACAGTGCCAAGAGACCATTAGGATTATTGGCTGCGTCTGAGGACATGTTGGACTCATTACTGTGGTACCTCATTACTTCATATGGATCGTAGTTCTTCACACAATACATGAAGCTATCTGTATCCAAATAAAGTAATTCAGGATCTGCGAAATGAGTTTTCGCTAACTCATAATGAAAGTGGCACTTGTGGAGTTTGGAAAGGTCTAGCACGTACATCCCCACATAAATAGGCTTTGTGAAGCCTACTGTTCTCTTCGCCATATCCACCACAACCAAGTTCTCATTGAATATGGTGACTTGTTTAAAATTTGGTTGGAACTGTATTTTCTTGTGTCATAACGCCCATCTCATTCGATTCTAATTAAAAATTCACATCGTTCCTTCACATTCTCCATTGTTTTGCCGAAAATTGAATTATTCATTAATTTAAAAAAAATCTTTCTGAAGGTTAAATATCACGGAAGCTCTCAGTGCTATATTCAAATCAATATACACCTTCAACCAGTAAGACTTTGCATGGGGGCTTAATTAAATATAAAATGCTTTTTAAATTTTTCGTAGCTGTATGTCCGATTACGCTGTGTCTCGTAATCGGTTGGCCCTGACTAGTACTATTACGCAATCTGACTGCATAGAACAACAACAAAGAATAAAATGAAAATTTCAGTTAATACAATTCATTAATTAAGTCCCCAGCAACTATAAAACCTACAAAACCAAAGCACAAATGTAACTGTTCTGTATGTGGAAGTATGACTCAACGTACACATCTGGCACGGTTCTTCTCCAACAAGACAAGAATTTTTAAAAACCAATTTTACTGACGTGATAAAAGAAAATTACAAATACTATAATTGCGTAAGGAAAGCAGAATTAAACTCTAACACAAGAACACACGCCAGATACTTTGTTGACTGAACCTGTAATGGCGCATTATTTAGGACACTGAAATAAAAAGAAACGGAGTTAGTTACCTCATTTATATTGATGAAAATCACTATAATCCTTACATTATATCTCACACCGAGTCTCTACTATCACATCTGAACCAGAACTCTCCAATATCACATCTCAGCAAGCACTGCCTACTAGCACAGCTCAACAAACACTCTCTGCTACGAGTTCTTAACAGGCACTCACTATTACGAGCTCTCGACAAGCACTGACTTCTACGAGTTCTCAACAAGCACTGTGGAGGCGGCTTAATAATACTCTTTGGCGCAAACTCTGGCGCAGTGGCTCAGTGTAGCCACCTTTCAACTTCTTGAAAGAGGTAGCTCAGATGATTCTTACCAGGTCCATCTGCAAGCGGAGATACTACTGTAGATTACGATAATGAATAATATATCTCAGTATATTCCACAGCAATTTCATCAGTTTTGGAGTGGAGCCTCCTCACTGAGCTAGCTGCTCTGGACACAGCAGCAAATTGGAGAGTGCATCATGCAAGCTAAGAGTTCTGCCTCGACCCCCCACATCAGAATCAGCTGCCATATCCCCCTCTGATTTTTTTACATAATCCCTTGCATACATCTTCAGGCACTCATCAAAACTCACAAGTTGGCAGTGTCTGGTGCATGGCGTGCTGGTATAAGTTATTTACGTCCAGGTAGTAATTCGAATCAAAGGAAGTGTTGAACCTGTCACCCATCCATGGGTTATTTGCCTTGTGTGCCTTTGGACGTATTGGAAAAGTCAGCCATGGATACATCGCCCAAAGAAAAGAAGCATCTCAGTATCGGTCAGTAATTCAAGGCTGTACTTCGTTTTCTTGAGCACTGTGTCCCTGGACAAACCAGGTGTCATGTAATAAAAGGCGCGATCCAGAGAAGATATGGTCATATATAGACTCCAGAATGTCTGAACATCAGCAAGCAAATGCAAGTCTGTGACCATGTAAAGCTGTGTGCATTATTCTGAAGATGTTGAGTTCCTGCCAGATGTTCACAGAATGCTCCTACTCTATATCCATTAGAATATCGCTTGTAAGATTTCTGAAGAATTCAAATATGCCAGGTACCCTGGTTTCATTGAGTTTTGCTGTAATATCCAGATACTCACATGGGAAAAACCCATACCTAGTCACAAGTTGAAACTTCTCTCAACGCTTCTCACGTGGTGACTAGTGGCTCCTTACCAGGCCCCACTTGGGTGAAGCAGGCTTCGCTGCCCTCCGTACCTGTGCCACGGCATATTGCATGGATGGTTGTGCTGTAGAGAATGAATAACGAACTCAATTAAGTACAAAGTTCCAGACGTTGCCAGCGGCTGCTGCTGAAAGGAAAGAAAGAACACAGATTATTATTATTAGTAGTAGTAAGTAGAACGAGTACACGAATATAAATTTCCTACTTCACTCTGTCTGCTTGGCATCTTCCTCAGGTTATCTCTCATCTCCTCACGCTGACGGAGGTCTCTGTCATCTTCTCCACGCACTGTGGCCTTTTGTTCTCACCTGAAATGGGGAAGAGCCATCTGTATATCTCCCTGATGCCACCTAAAACCACGTATTAAAATAACAAAAGCATATACGCACGCCAAAAACTAAAAGGAAAAAATATTTTTTAGAATATGCACTTACAGGTGATCTGCGATGGCTCCTACTTATCCTCAACGCATATCGCACTTTGTTCATCTTCTTCTACCAGGAAATCATCTACAACATCAACAAAGGAAATGAACCATATATACATATTATCTATAAACAGTATCACAAATCTGAAATATATATATACAACTTACAATTCTGTTGCTCCTTTTGCTGCTGGCTTTCAGCAGCCAAGTCACAAATTATATGTTGACCATATACTGAAATAACAAGATGACATTTAGTCAACACTACGGAATTCTTAGTGAAAACGCCGCAGTCATCTATTCTGATTTTCGAAATCATGTACACTTAAGCAGTCCGTTCCGCATTGTGGGGTGGTTACTATTGTTTGGGGGCATCGTTAGTGAACACACAAAAATAGTAATTAAGAGGTTGGACGGTCACTCTTTGATACGGGGTGTAGGATTGTTATTACCTCAAAAGTAATAGTTTTTGTATACTTTTCCGATCAAAATTCATTGCCATCTACTTGATGTTGGAAATATCTGCGAAATTATGAGACTTTGTACAAAACTGAATAATTTCCATGGAACACATTTCATTTGTAAACAGACCTTGCTATTGTCTGAGATTTGTTCAGTATCCGTAACATGGTTTTCAGCTATTCGTGTTTATACCCGGCGTAGATTCCTCCTCTGTTTCTCTATTAGGTCCTCGTAATTTCAAGGCACTCTTGATAAACCTATTGTAGCTGATTGCATCTCATTTGTCTCTTACACCAAATCTACAAATTTATGTTCTGTCTTTAAAGTTCTACATTCTGATGTCCCAAAGCAAGGCAGATAAAATTTTTTTAAGTTTAAATACGTATGCACATGTTACGCAGCATCTGTTTAGAATAGTAGAATTTTATCCCTTAATACCTATTGAAAATTATGTAGAGATACTTCACAATAAATAAATATATTGTTAAACCGAAAAGGGATGCGTACGGTTTATTGAATGAAACTAACAATCAATCAACTCCACTATGTACCTCATTATTTGTTAACTCAAAAATTCTTAAAGTAGATAAAAAATATTGTTTCACGAAGATCTGTTAGGACAAGGAGTAATAAAACGAGGTTTGAAACTACATAATGCACTGTTAAAAGTTACACGTGAGATCATCTTCTTCGGCGTGCACAGCACAGCTAGCGTTGAGTTCTTGGAACGTACACAAAACCAGTCAGCTTTCTGTCAAGCTGTACCACCTGTGGTTCATCGCTGCGAGGGGCGGTTGCCTTGTTGGCTACTCACCTTTGACGATAATGCTCCTTGAAGATCTGAAAAGTACACCCGCGCAATGTAAACGGGCCTTACCGTCGCAATGCCTTCTCCTCCCGTTGTTCCTTTCATTCGTCACCGAGGACCCACGTTCCCTCGTCAGAGCATCATCCTCAAGAAGGTAGTGTGTGCAACAAGAGTTGTCTCTCTGTCCTTTTCAGTGACTGTGCTTGTCAGCAAATTGTCACTGCTTGTTACTAGAAAAATGTACATGAAGAACCAGTGTCTAGAGAAATTCTGGAAGCTGCTGTCAGGAGATTCTACCCTCAACGATAAGCTCGTCAAGAAACTTCATTTTCTGTGAACCCCGTTACCTTTTAAAACTACAAGTCACTTTTCCATCGCCATCTGCGGACCGCCCGTGCACTGCCTTATTCGTTTGCAGGCGTCCAAGTTTCTCACGCACGTCGTTTGTCCACTCTTCAATTAATTCGTCATCTAGATTTATCTGAAATAGTTATCAAGAAATTTCACAAGTGCTTCAACTGTAGAGGAATCCATGTGAATTGCGACATTCTTCTCAGCGTCTCGGAGATTTGGAAATAACTGTTACGCATAATCTACCATCACCACTTTTATTTGTTCGTCATTGATGTTGCAGTTTGATAGTTAGCTGCTCTCTGAGTACGGTTAACATAATACAGATTCGGTCATCTACTTGACAACGCAGATAACAGAAACCACCTCCTTATCGCGCAATCAGCCCAGGAGCTATAGACTTCGCTGTCAAACACTTCAGAATAATACATTTGAAAAATAATCTGATTACATAACAGAACTTAATAGTGACTTGTCTTTTTTTTTTTACTGAATTTTAAAAGTGTTGTCGACTATAACTGGCAAACGTCTGATTACTCGGGCGTGTAAGAAAAACTAGACGACGATAAAAACTTATAAAATTATCTTAAATGTAGCTAAATAAACAAATACGTGTTCTTTACTCTTTGCAAGTCATTAAAGACGAAATAAATACACGGTAAATGAACGATTACTGTAAGTAGAAGTTCTTCCAAATATTGCCATTAATTCTGCATAAAGATCGATCATCAGTTAAAAATTTGACGTGTTTTTACATGGGTCGGTAAGGACAACACAACAGTGCAGCACCTCACACATCGAAAACATTACGAATAAATGGTATGGCACACAGAAAAAACAACTGTAAATGGGAATCACTTCCAGATACGCGTCGTGTAAAATACAAACAAAAAGAAATTGTAACGTGGCAGAAATGCATTCTATTTTTAGGCTTGCAGGCTTTCACAAACCTTTTCTAATGGACCAAATCAAAATTTTGGTTCCAAGCCAGGCAGTAAAAATCTTAAAATGGAAACTATTGCACAGTGTACTCTGTCCACAGAAAATTATGTGTGATTTTTAATATGTGTGAGCTTCTGCGCAAGTAGACCACAAGAAAACAGTAAATAGAAATTCTTCCAAATTTCGCCGCTAACTCTGTGTAAAATTGGATCAGCAGTTAAAAATTTCACTTTTTGTTGTATATTGACAGTAAATAAAACAAAACAATACAGAATTTCACACATTAAAAAATCACTAATATATGGCGTAGCACACAGATAACTCACCTGAAAATGGCAATCATTTCTCGAACGCATCGTGTGAAATATAAATAACAGAAAATCGTAATTAATAGCAGAAAACTTATTTATAAACAGATCCTTTGCTTTTACAGTCATAACGCTTTCAAAAATCATTTCTAATGGATCAGATTGAAGAAAATTCGTCCGTGGGATAGTTGTCCAGGTTAAATGGTTTTAGACTGGATTTAAGCCTAACGTTGCTACCTGCTAGACATCTGACTTTAGTAATTGATTATTTATGACGAATAACATTAGCGAATATGTGTACTGTGATAGTGCTGTTAAAAATCCAAACTCCATGAGGACGCTCCTATCTGACGACTGCGAGCGGTCACTACATACTACTCTTACTGCTCGCGTTTGTGTAACCGACTCTTTCTTTCTGAGTGATGAGTTACTCCACAAAATTATTCCATGAGACATTACTGAGAGGAAATACGCGAATTATGCCAGGAGGTTGATTCACTTTGTTTCCGAGCCTGGCCGTTATACGGAGAACAGAAGTAGCTGAAAGCAAGTGACTGAGGAGCCCATGCAGTCCAGTAATATGCTTCTTCCAGTTCAAATTGTAATAAGTACTTACAGCCAAAAATTTGGAGCATTCTGTCAAGTTTACTGGCTATTAGAATGAGATTTTCACTCTGAAGCGGAGTGTGCACTGATATGAAACTTCCTGGCAGATTAAAACTGTGTGCCGGACCGAGACTTGAACTCGGTACCGTTGCTTTTCGCGGACAAGTGCTCTACCAACTGAGCTATCCAAGCACGTCTCGCGCCCTGTCCTCACAGCTTTACTTCTGGGAGTACATCATCTCCTACCTACAAAGGCAAAGGTCCCGAGCTCGAGCCTCGGTTCGTCACAGAGTTTTAATCTGCCAGGAAGTTACTGGCTATTGCTCGTGTGCTAAATCAATTATTGGTATGACTCTGCTTTTTGTACAGAACTGTTTTCTCAAAATTTGGAGAGAATCTATTTTTAGACAACCACTTAATAAAACTCTGAAAAACGTCATCAATTTCTTATGCTGCTTTCTCTCTAATGGTGTTAATTAGAACACATTGTCTGTAAAACGTACCAATTTTGTTTGTTGATTGTTAAATGAAAAGTCATTCACATACAAAGGGTAAGAGTGAAACTAAAACTGAACCATGAGGGGCTGCATTAAGCGAGGCATAACGCGATCTCCTCCGGAACAATCGTCATTCAAATGCTAGAACTGAACGAGAGACCGTGTGCATAAATATTCTTTATTTACAGAACGAAGATCGACACACTCCAACTTTGCGCCGTTACGCTGAAATGCTAATCATTTGTATGTTATGCCATTTTTGTTTTATGCATGCCGCCTTCGTGGTGTGCTAGAGAAGTAGCTACTGCTGACCTCTCCTCGTGGGGACACGCCAAACTTTCTCTTTCGCCGGAAGGAAGGACACCAAGTTACCTCATCGGCTTCTTCCGATGGCCGCCATCTCCTTGGCGATCGCGCCGTGCGTATTGTTGTTATGAAACATGCGGCACTACGCCCCAGGATGACTCTGCACGCTGCTTACGAATGACGGGCGTCGACGCGTCCGCTCCCCGCCGACACAAGCCCGGATAATTAATGTGTGTGGCTGTGTGTGTGTGTGTGTGTGTGTGTGTGTGTGTGTGTGTGTGGCTGTGTGTGTGTTTGTGTGTATGTGTGTATGTGTGTGTGAGTGGGTATGTCGCGAGGGAACCAGAGTGAGAGTGAGAGTTCGTGTGTGTGTGAGTGTGTGTGTGTGTGTGTGTGTGGAAGAGGGAGAGAGAGAGAGAGAGAGAGAGAGGACGCCAGTCAGGCGCCACGGTTGTGAGCCCCTGGAGAGAGAACCAGCCGCGTCTGCTCCGGGCTAAACTGCTTCTCCCTGCCCCCCCCCCCTCCACCCTCCCCCCCCCCCCCGTTACCTCTTTTAAATCATTCGCCTTTCCTGTGCGCAGCGCCCACGCTGCGCGGACGGACTGCTGTGGCCCTTATGGTAATACACGGGTTACGAAAGCATTGGCCACTGGCCCGGCGAACAGACTAATTTTCTTCACGCGTCGTGGCTCCGGTAATGAGAGACCGAAAGCAGGAGGAAGAGGCGAGGGAGGGGCGCAGAGAGCGAGCAAGAGAGAGAGAGAGAGAAAACACGAGAGCGAGAGCGAGGAAGTGCTGGAGGAGGTTGGCGGCATGCCTCTCCCAGTGTTACGTGCCGGACCAGGCGACGGAGCGAGATGGACGCAATCAACGAGTATTGCCCGGAAATTGAACGTTTTTTCCTTCTTCTTTCTTATTTTTTCCACCCGTCCTGCGTTAGAAATCTCTGAATTAGCTGCTGAAAGCAGAAGCCATTACGCATCGCAAGACGCACTTTCTAGACGCGGTAAGCGTGCAGCGCTGTGTAGTGATTATTTCGGATCGTCGGTTTCGGCGTGTGGCGTCACTCGTTACTTGGGTTTATTCGTGCCGCGTGTTGATTGGTTAGCGCCTTGCGCAGCTGCGCTACCGACGAACGCGAGGTAATTTCGCTTCATAAGAGTGAGTGTTGTACTGCTCTTTAGTTTTCTGTTTCCAGTAATCTGCAGATTCTAAGCGTGTCATTACAAATTTGTGTAACACTTTCACTGAAGTTTATCAAACTTGTTTTATCCATGATGTCACGTCGTTTGCACTGACGAAGTAAATGCTGACAGCATTGTTTATTTTTTCTGTAAGCAAATTCTGTTCGCCTTAAATTGCAGTATTATCCTCTCGGATTTAGACAAAATATCAGCCTGATGCAGTGAGTGGTAACTAGCTATTAAAGTAGAGATTCACAAAGCTGTGTACTTCACGAAACGCAAAAGCAAAGTGTCTTTTGACTACACTATTAACCAGTCACGACTGACTGGAGCCAGTACTGTCGTACAATTACACTGCCGTTTGTGAAAAGTGCAACACCGAGAAGGAATGACCCGAATACCGCCACACTTGGCGGAAGTGGTGACATGTGTGCAAGCAATACGTGATACGTTGTAAGTAGGCTGTTTAGGTTTTTATGTTGGTAATGCCACGTAGCGCTCTATATGAAAATCATTTTCTGTGGCTGGTTGGCATTGTTGGA
Source organism: Schistocerca americana (assembly GCF_021461395.2). NCBI lineage: Eukaryota > Metazoa > Arthropoda > Insecta > Orthoptera > Acrididae > Schistocerca > Schistocerca americana. Next base: position 275,289,522 of record NC_060123.1, on the reverse strand, counting down.
ATATTCGCTATTGTAGTGTTGGGCAGCTGGATGTGAACAGCGCGTAGCGTTGCGCAGTTGGAGGTGAGCCGCCAGCAGTGGTGGATGTGGGAAGAGAGATGGCGGAGTTTTGAGAGCGGACGATCTGGACGTGTGTCCATCAGAAAGAGTAAATTTCTAATACTGCATATCATGAGCTGATATATATAGGGTGTTTCAAAAATGACCGGTATATTTGAAACGGCAATAAAAACTAAACGAGCAGCGATAGAAATACACCGTTTGTTGCAATATGCTTGGGACAACAGTACATTTTCAGGCAGATACCGAAATATACCGGTTTCAAATATACCGGTCATTTTTGAAACAACCTATATATATATATATATATATATATATATATATATATATATATATATATATATATATATATAGAGTCACCTAACATTACTGCTGGATATATTTCGTAAACAACATCAAATACTGACGAATCGATTCCACAGACCGAACGTGAGGAGATGGGCTAGTGTAATTGGTTAATACAAACCATAAAAAAATGCACGGAAGTATGTTTTTTAACACAAACCTACGTTTTTTTAATGGAAGCCCGTTAGTTTTGTTAGCACAGCTGAACGGATAAACAAATACGTAATAATCAGTGCCGTTTGTTGCATTGTAAAATGTTAATTACATACGGAGATATTGTAACCTAATGTTGACGCTTGAGTACCACTCCTCCGCTGTTCGATCGTGTGTATCGGAGAGCACCGAATTACGTAGGGATCCAAAGGGAACGGTGATGGACCTTAGGTACAGAAGAGACTGGAACAGCACATTGCGTCTGCTGCATGCCATTACGTCGGCTTCCATTGTTCATAAACCACAAGCTCCTCCGACTGAAATGGGCCAGTGAACACCGTCACTGGGGTGCTGAGTAATCTTTTCGGATGAATCCCGCGTCAACGTGTCCTACAGTGATGGCCGCATACGTGTCCGGCAGTCCCGTCGTGAGCGCAACCTGGAGGGCTGCATTGTGGAGCGGCATAGCGGACAAACACCAGGTGTGATGGTTTGGGGCGCCATTGATTACAACAACAGATCTCGCCTCTGAACAGCAGCCGGTACGTAACGGTGGCTGTGGAGCCTGAGGTAATCCCCCTGTTTGAGGCATCTCCACAGGCCAGTTTCAACAGGACAGTCCGCCCCGGTAGCTGAGTGGTCAACGTGACAGACTGTCAATCCTACGGGCCCGGGTTCGATTCCCGGCTGGGTCGGAGCTTTTCTCCGCTCAGGGACTGCGTGTTGTGTTGTCCTTATCATCATAATTTCATCCCCATCGACGCGCAGGTCGCCGAAGTGGCGTCAAATCGAAAGACCTGCACCAGGCGAACGGTCTACTCCTCGACGGGAGGCCCTAGCCACACGACATTTCCATATTTTCAACAGGACAGTGCCCGGCCACATATTGTGAGGAATGTACAGGCCTTCTTCGAAGAGCAACGAGTACCATCGCTTTCCTGGCCTCCACGTTTGCCAGACATGTCTGGGATATGGCTGGTCGGCACCTGGTGTGTCACGGTCCTCCAGTAACTGGTGTCATGGATTTGTGGACTCGGATACAAACTGCGTGGATGGAGATCCCTGAGGAACGTATTCAGAACCTTACTGTTTCAATGCCACGGCGTATAGCAGCTCTAATTGCAGCGCATGGTGGCCAGACGACATAGTAAATAGTAGACTTCAAAGAACATGTAGAGATTTGAAAAGTTAATCATTTGTTACTTGTCATGTACCTAACCGGTGGTATTAAATTAATTGAATTCATGCCTTTCCTTCTTGGTGTTGCAATCTACACAAGCGGTAGTGTATCTGGGATTAATACTGTGGAGAGATGCGATCGGGAACGACTACATAGGCTCAGTTGTAGGTAAAGGTAAACACATGCGACAGTTAATTGGCAGGTTATTGGGAAACGGCAGTTCGTCTACAAAAGAGATTTCATACGAAACACTTGCACACCCCACACTTGAATACTGTTTGAGTGTTGGGGACCCATATCAGGTCGAAGTAACAAGGGCCGTCGAGCAAAGAAGAGCAGTGCGAACAGTATCAGTCATCTCTGGCTGGCAGAAGAGTGTAACAGAAATTTTGAAAAGTCCTAACTGACAGAAACAAATATTCTTCACGTACAGGCCTCGTACATGTCCTAAGTTAGGGAAATATTAGCTTCTCACATAGACCGGAAGTCTACCATGTCTTGTAAAACTTTAAATGAATGAAGCTTTGACGTGTTCCACCCTGTACCAAATTCTCGAATATGGAAACATGGAAACGAAATGGTGAATCGTACAACTGGTTACTGCAAGTTCATCTGTCGGCTAGTTGCAATATAATAAATTTCTTACCAGTTGTTGTGGAAGTGTACTTTGAAATATCTATCAATAAATTTTTGGAAGACAACTTAGAAAAGACTTATAATTTAACCTTTGCCGAATTTCAGGACATTCTCTATCACTAGATTGTTCTGTTATCCAATATAAGAAGTGTTGCAAAATGTATGTATGCTGTAATGAGTACGATAATTGTAACAGTCGTAGTGCAAAACTGAATTCTGTGTCGCTGTCGGAGGGCGTGAGGCAACAGCTCCGTAATGGGAACATGGCAGCGCAACAGTCGCGAAACCCAGCGGGTGCCGGCACACTTAGCATTATAATATGCGGGCAAATGCCGAGATCCAAATGAGAGGTTGTGCTGAACAGGCGTGGGAAAACGTTCATTACTGAGGCAGTCCATGGCGAAAATCTCCACCCCTTTAAGGTCTCGAACCACGCAACGTTACAGCTCGCATAGCTGTTGGCTGCGGAGCTTGTAATGCCTTCTCCGCAAGGTATAGCCAGAGACGTAATCGAAAAATTTCACTTCTCACAACCTTTTAGATAAATTAAAGTCTTGGAGTTCACCTGACACGCACTCGTAAAAAACTTTTGCCCGACACAGTTCAGTTTACTTGATTAAATCTGGAGATGTACCGTCACAATCACGCGATGTATATCGTCCATTATTAAGTTCCACATTCCAAAGATGGAATTGTTTTCTGTAGTGAAATAGTGAGGAATCGCCAGTTTAATGTCATGGAGAGAATTATTTTCGAATGAAATGTCGCTTTCTGTGTGAAAATGCTGAACTGTTTACCATGTTGTGAGTGGCAGGTTAGCAGTCTTCAGCTCAATAACAATTGTTATCTACACTCCTGGAAATTGAAATAAGAACACCGTGAATTCATTGTCCCAGGAAGGGGAAACTTTATTGACACATTCCTGGGGTCAGATACATCACATGATCACACTGACAGAACCACAGGCACATAGACACAGGCAACAGAGCATACACAATGTCGGCACTAGTGCAGTGTATATCCACCTTTCGCAGCAATGCAGGCTGCTATTCTCCCATGGAGACGATCGTAGAGATGCTGGATGTAGTCCTGTGGAACGGCTTGCCATGCCATTTCCACCTGGCGCCTCAGTTGGACCAGCGTTCGTGCTGGACGTGCAGACCGCCTGAGACGACGCTTCATCCAGTCCCAAACATGCTCAATGGGGGACAGATCCGGAGATCTTGCTGGCCAGGGTAGTTGACTTACACCTTCTAGAGCACGTTGGGTGGCACGGGATACATGCGGACGTGCATTGTCCTGTTGGAACAGCAAGTTCCCTTGCCGGTCTAGGAATGGTAGAACGATGGGTTCGATGACGGTTTGGATGTACCGTGCACTATTCAGTGTCCCCTCGACGATCACCAGTGGTGTACGGCCAGTGTAGGAGATCGCTCCCCACACCATGATGCCGGGTGTTGGCCCTGTGTGCCTCGGTCGTATGCAGTCCTGATTGTGGCGCTCACCTGCACGGCGCCAAACACGCATACGACCATCATTGGCACCAAGGCAGAAGCGACTCTCATCGATGAAGACGACACGTCTCCATTCGTCCCTCCATTCACGCCTGTCGCGACACCACTGGAGGCGGGCTGCACGACGTTGGGGCGTGAGCGGAAGACGGCCTAACGGTGTGCGGGACCGTAGCCCAGCTTCATGGAGACGGTTGCGAATGGTCCTCGCCGATACCCCAGGAGCAACAGTGTCCCTAATTTGCTGGGAAGTGGCGGTGCGGTCCCCTACGGCTCTGCGTAGGATCCTACGGTCTTGGCGTGCATCCGTGCGTCGCTGCGGTCCGGTCCCAGGTCGACGGGCACGTGCACCTTCCGCCGACCACTGGCGACAACATCGATGTACTGTGGAGACCTCACGCCCCACGTGTTGAGCAATTCGGCGGTACGTCCTCCCGGCCTCCCGCATGCCCACTATACGCCCTCGCTCAAAGTCCGTCAACTGCACATACGGTTCACGTCCACGCTGTCGCGGCATGCTACCAGTGTTAAAGACTGCGATGGAGCTCCGTATGCCACGGCAAACTGGCTGACACTGACGGCGGCGGTGCACAAATGCTGCGCAGCTAGCGCCATTCGACGGCCAACACCGCGGTTCCTGGTGTGTCCGCTGTGCCGTGCGTGTGATCATTGCTTGTACAGCCCTCTCGCAGTGTCCGGAGCAAGTATGGTGGGTCTGACACACCGGTGTCAATGTGTTCTTTTTTCCATTTCCAGGAGTGTATAAATAAAAAAAGTTTCCAGCCGTAGCGTATCTAGTTTCATCAGTAACCACCACACAATCTGTAAAATTGGGTTCTATGGTAAACTGTTGCGAAAACCAAGTAAAGACACTGACAGAAGAAACGCTGCACCAAGAATGTAGAGTAATGGAATTTCGGTATGTAATGGAACACCCTCCTCTGACATTACCTTTCCCTAGAGAAATAACCGACACCAAAAATTGTTTTGAATCTTGTATAGGTAAAAATTATCTCACCTGTTTCACTAAAAGAATTTCATTTGCTTTTGTATACGATGCATTATATTTCAGGCTGAAATCTACAAAAAGAAATTAATTTGTTACAATCGATATGTAGAGCTAGATTTATATCTTCTTTTAGCAATATTTGAAATTATGAACTATCTGGCATACTAAACATTCCTATTATTAATTGCATAATGTGACGATATTTATTAAATTTATTTCTGGACTCATTTATAAAATAATCATATAACTTGATGAAAATTCTACTTTGTCAAGAAAGTTTGTAGACTCTTTTGTTTTGTAAACTCTTTGGAATTTTGTGAGTACCGCAGAATGTTAGTAGTAGTGGGCATGCCTCTGATAGAATCAGACGTGTTTATAATTTTGTCAATAACAACGTAATTGTATGTTTTATGGCAATGGAGACTGTGAAGTCAGTGATGTAGAAGAATAGGATAAAATAGGAAAAATTCATATCAACACAAAGTACTTCATCAATTATTCACATCAACTGGAACCCACAAAATCAAAATTTCGGCCTCAGGAATGTACCCCTAGAAGCGAGAACTGCACCTAACAACAAGAGAAAATGAAGTAAAAAGTTTTTCTTTTGTATATCTCACGCCTGTCGAAGCTTTCTAAACTTTTGCAGCACTTAAAAATTTGATAGTGATGTGAGGGATGGTAAGATTACAGGTAACACATTTGTCTAGGTAACATATTATATAAGTGATTAACATTGAAAGAAAGATCACAGGTTAATTTTAGCTCGATATAAGCCATTGCAAATGTGAACTGCTGGTACAGTAATAACCGGTCTAACCGCCAGACTGTCGAATGCAAGCATGCAAACATGCGTGCATTGGCTTGTACAGGTGACGGATGTCAGTCTGTGGGAGGGAGTTCGATGCCGGTTGCACTTAGTCGGTCAATCCAGGGTCGGCTAGTGCCGGCTGTGAACAGCGCTGGAATTGTCGTCCCCCATGGGCTCGGTTGGAGACAGATCTGGTGATCGAGCAGACGAAGCCAACATGTCGACACTGTATAGAGCATGTTGGGTTTCAACATCGATTTGTGGATGACCTTTAAACTGTTGGAAAACACTTTCTGCAATGCTGTTGATGAACTACAGCACAATAGGTAGAATCACCAGACTGACGTACAAATTTGCAGTCAGGGTGGGTGGGATGACCACGAGATTGCTCCTGCTGTCACATGAAATCGCACAACAGTCTGTAACTCAAAGTGTAGATCAAGTGTGTCCAGCACGCAGACAGGTTGGTTGTAAGCCCTCAACTGCCCTCCTCCTAACCATCACTGACACCGAGGCAGAACCATGTTTAATCAGAAAACGCAACAGACCTCCACCCTGCTCTCCAATGAGCGCTCGCTTGACACCACTGAAGTCGCAAATGGCGGTGGATTGGGGTCAGTGAAATAAATTCTACTACAGGGCGTCTGGCTCGGAGCTGTCCTTGAAGTAAACGTTTTGTAACAGTTCAATTTGTCACTGTGGTGCCAATTGCTGCTGCAGATGCAGTGCGATACGCCAGAACCACACGCCGTACACGGTGGTCTTTCCTTTCTGTAGTGCCAGTGGCCGTCCGAAGCCCGGTCTTCTTGCGCCCTACATTGTCGTGTCCACTGCTGCCAACAATGATGTACAGTGGCTACATTCCTGCTTTTCGTAACCCTAACACACGACCTCGTTCAAACTCGGTGAGGTGTTGATAATGTCATCTTTGTTCCCTTGAAGGTATTCTTCAGTAACATCAACTAGCCACTTCCAATCTCAAAGGTAACTAATGAGCATGACCGTTACATCGTGTATTTAAAGCAAACCTGATTTGCATCATTATAGTGTCGCTAGTAGCGCCATTCATTTGCGACTGGTGCGAAATTCGAATAGGTATCACATTTCAGCTGTAGAAACACGCCTACCGATTTTCGTTTATATCGGACAGCTCCTTCTTGGAGTTGCGATTTGTTTTCCTTAGTGTACATTCGCTATTGCAGGTTGTGGGGAGGACTATCGACTAACGTTAAAATGCTTATATCCGTCCACTGTCGTATAGGCAATAGCGTTGCTGTTGTACAATTCTATAAATAACTTCTGGTGAAGTCTGTGCTGTGAATAATCCTGAAACACAAGAATTAGCATTTTCATTGAAGTCATCAAAAAAAAAAAAAAGAGTGCAAGGCGATCGTTACCACATTCCATCTCTTGCGTTTTAAGGGGGTAGGACGTCAAACGGGCCGACTTGGAGCAGGAGAGGCACCACAGGACATTTTATTTTCTACTGTCTGTACTTTTACAAATAAATTCATAAAACTTTGTCAGCATGACGATGAAGGATTCAGGATTCACACTCATAGCAGTGGAAGTGCAAAAACATAGCAAAATAAATTTTTTTAGATATGATATTTCAGCATTTTTTCACTTACTGTTGGCTGCACTTGTTGCTATAAGTACATTTTTCTTCACAAGTAAGAGAGATTCTTTGATGAATTTTGCACAACATACAAACCATACTTACAGGTGTACGAAACTCTAGAATTTTCCAAATCTGTTAAAAACTGTGGTAAAAATTGAGATAATTAACTACAAAATCTGATTTTTTTCTAAACATGAAGTTTAAAACGTAACAGCTCATTCATCTTTTCATAAATTAAATAAATTCTAGAGTTTCAGAGACCTGCAAGTATGGTTTGTATGCTGTGCAAAATTCATCGAACAGTCTCTCTTACTTATGAAGAAAAGTGTACCTATAGCAAAAAATGCAGCCAATAGTAAGTGAAAAAATGATGAAATTTCATATGATAAAAATTATTTTGTTATGTTTTTGAACTTCCGCTGCTACGAGTGTGAATCATGAGTCCTTCCTGGTCATGCTGACAAAGTTTTATGAATTTACTTGTAGAAGTATAGACAGTGGATATTAAAATGTCCTGTGGTGCCTCTCCTGCTCCAAGTCGGTCCGTTTGACGTCCTACCCCCCTTAAACGACACACCTTCTCGGTAGAGTGCAATCCGCCTCCACATGTCGACGTATTGTTTCTGATATATTACAATGTTAGAAACTGATTTCTGGCGGTTCTCTTCCTATTTTGTTATCTGGATGAGCCACAGTTTCAGATGTTCTGCCCAACACAGTGGAAACAACTCACTTAAGGAGAAGAGGCGGGATACCTAGTTTGCAGTTCAGACGACTGCATGCTCTAGTGTGCCGGCAGAGGCAGAATCTTTCGTATCTCAACATTAACGATGCGGCGAACTTGGCTTCGCCAGCGAATGCAGTAGCCCACAGATGCTTTTTAGACTGTTATTCAAGCAAGAACTAAAGTGGAAAGGATAAATCGAGTATAAAGCAAAATGTGGGTAAAGATGATTCATTTTTCTTTCCTCTCAACTGTCGATACATATGACAAACAATCGTTCATAATTTCGCCTGCTTATGTGTAAGAGTAATGTCTATAAGGTGATTTAAAATGTCACAAAGACAAACTGATGTTATTTTAAACTGATAGAAGCGTCACTTTGGTTCCTTGTGCTCGACTCAAAATCACATTAACGGGAAGTGTTGACTACTTTTTAGCCAATGGTAGTGACCTCCTCTGTTGATGTTTCCTTATCACATAATCGCTCGTTCCTCTAGTTCTTCAAGCACATATTTTGAAACCTCCATTACTCATTTAATTTTTCATATGTTTTCTGTTGCAATCTAGCTATTTCAAAATTCACCCTTACATAATAATTTATCTGTTATGATCGTCATCCGAGGATTGTTTAGAGGAGAGGTTACGGGGACCACACCATTCTCCATAACGCTCTCACACTTGAGGACTAGTCAATCTGAGTAGAGTTTGATTCCAGCGGTGGCGTGTCTTTCTGTATAGCTCTTGAAGCCTACCTATATGTATGCTGTCTGCCTTAATTTTCCCTCCTTTAAGAAAATACATTTACCTGTACCATTGGAGAATACGTCATTTGCGGATATGGGTTCATCTGTAATCGAGGAAGGGACAAATGTAAGTACCGTAAAGGATAAGCTCAGTCGAGAATATGCTTTCAGTTTTCTGTAGCAAAAGGGGCAAGCGAAAGGAAAAAAATACCGACGCAACACGAGGGAATTATCCGAATGGGACCAAAAAAGGGGTAGATGTGACGTCCACGTACAGACAAACAAATGATTTCAGTTTCAGAAAAATTGGATGATTTTTTCAAGAGAAAGAGCTTCACAAATTAAAAAAGTCAATAACGCGTTGGTCCGTCTCTGGGCATTATGCAGCAGTTATTCGGCCTCACATTCATTGATATAGTTTTTAGATGTTCTTCTGAGGCATATCGTGCAAAAATCTGTCCAGCTGGAGGGTTAGATCGTCAAAATTCCGAGATGGTTGGAGAGCCCTGCCCATAATGCTCGAAACGTTCTCAACTGGGGAGAAATCCAGCGACCTTTCTGGCCAATGGGACGTTTGGCAATCACGAAGACAAGCAGTAGAAGCTCTCACCGTGTGCAGGCGGGCATTTTCCTGCTAAATGTAAGCACAGGATTGCTTGCCATGAAGGGCAACAGAATAGGGCATAGAATATCGCCGATGTGCCATTGTGTTGTAAGAGGACCAAAGGTGTTCCGGTATGAGCGAAAATGCACCCTAGACCTTCCTTGCCGGCCCCTGTGGTCGAGCGGTTCTAGGAGCTTCAGTCGGGAACCGCGCGCCTGCTACGATCGCAGGTTCGAATCCTGCCTCGGGCATGGATATGTGTGATGTCCTTAGGTCAGGTTTAAGTAATTCTAAGTCTAGGGGACTGATGACCTCAGATGTTAAGCCCCACAGTGCTCAGAGCCATTCGAACCAACTGAGACCTTCCTTCCTAGTCGTCGAGTCGTATGGCGAACGACAGTCAGGTTGGTATCCCAACTCTGTCCGGTGCGTCTCCAGATACGTCTTCAGCCTGAAATCTCATTGAATTGAGTAGAATTATCTTCAGTGATGACTCCCTCTTCGAAATGAGCTTCGATGACCAGTAAAGGCGTGTCTCGAGAGGCCTGGGATTGTGGTGGGATACAAACCTGAGTGTCGCCCTCCATATGACCCGACACTCAGGGCTCATGGTTCAAGGGGGCCATTTCATTTCATAGCAGGACTCCTTTGAAATTTCCTGGCAGATTAAAACTGTGAGCCGGACCGAGACTCGAACTCGGGACCTTTGCCTTCCGCGGGCAAGTGCTCTACCAACTGAGCTACCCAAGCACGACTCACGCCCCGTCCTCACAGCTTTACTTCTGCCAGTACCTCGTCTCCTACCTTCCAAACTTTACAGAAGCTCTCCTTCGAAGGTCCCGAGTTCAAGTCTCGATCCGGCACACAGTTTTAATCTGCCAGGAGTTTCATATCAGCGCACACTCCGCTGCAGAGTGAAAATCTCATTCAGGACTCCTTTGGTTGTCACACGCAGCACAGTGATACGTCGAAGATATTCTGTTCCCTATTGTATTGCCCTTGTGGCGAGCCATCCTGGGCATACACTTCAGCAAGACAATGTCCTCCCGCACACAACGAGAGTTTCTATTACTTGCTTGTCTTGGTGCTTGCCAAACTGTTGTTTGGAAAGCAGGGTCGCTGGATCTCTCCCCAGCTGAGAACGTTTCGAGTGTTATGGGCAGAGCCCTCCAACCATATCGGGATCTTGATGATCAAACGCGGCAGTTGGACAGAATTTGGCACAATATCCCTTAGGGAGACATCGAACAACTCTGTCAGTCCATACCCGAACAACAGCTTGCATAAAGGCCAGAGGTGGACCAAGACGTGATCGATTTACTCAATTTGTGAAACTCTTTCTCTTGAATAAATTTTGAATAAATATTCAAGTTTTTTTCTGAAACTGTAATAATTTATTTGTCTGTGCATATACATCACATCTGAGATTTCCGTCTCATTCGGATGATTCCTTCGCGTTTCCTCGTTTATTTGTCACAGGGTATATTTTGAAAGTGTAGATAAGTCCTATTCCTATACAGTGAAGGCAGGAGATTTTAGTGTGTCTTTTCATCTTAGTACTCTGGTTCAGCTAGCCACCTTATCAGATTTAAAAATACATCTTTTCAATTAATGAATGTGCACATAACTGTGTGTGTGTGTTTGTGAACGTATGTATGTTAAGCACCATAGTCACCTGGCTGTGTATCGAACAAATGGCACACAACAAATAGGAGAGGCTGAAACCTTAAAAAGGCACAACCATTCGGCTGGTGCCTTTTAGTTCCGGGCAGCAGCCTCCAGAACGCCTTCACGAATCTGGACCTCTTCCTTGCTTCCGTGAAACTTCCCTCAGAGACTTGTAAATGTCTCCCGATATTGTGGCCAGCCACCATAGGAAGTGCTGTCAACCACTGACTACATTGCTCCCGCCGTGTGCTGATGGACTGAGAAATCCTTCTATATCTACATCTACATCTACATCTACATTTACATTTATACTCCGCAAGCCACCCAACGGTGTGTGGCGGAGGGCACTTTACGTGCCACTGTCATTACCTCCCTTTCCTGTTCCAGTCGCGTATGGTTCGCGGGAAGAACGACTGTCTGAAAGCCTCCGTGCGCGCTCTAATCTCTCTAATTTTACATTCGTGACCTCCTCGGGAGGTATAAGTAGGGGGAAGCAATATATTCGATACCTCATCCAGAAACGCACCCTCTCGAAACCTGGACAGCAAGCTACACCGCGATGCAGAGCGCCTCTCTTGCAGAGTCTGCCACTTGAGTTTATTAAACATCTCCGTAACGCTATCACGGTTACCAAATAACCCTGTGACGAAACGCGCCGCTCTTCTTTGGATCTTCTCTATCTCCTCCGTCAAACCGATCTGGTACGGATCCCACACTGATGAGCAATACTCAAGTATAGGTCGAACGAGTGTTTTGTAAGCCACCTCCTTTGTTGATGGACTACATTTTCTAAGGACTCTCCCAATGAATCTCAACCTGGTACCCGCCTCACCAACAATTAATTGTATATGATCATTCCACTTCAAATCGTTCCGCACGCGTACTCCCAGATATTTTACAGAAGTAACTGCTACCAGTGTTTGTTCCGCTATCATATAATCGTACAATAAAGGATCCTTCTTTCTATGTATTCGCAATACATTACATTTGTCTATGTTAAGGGTCAGTTGCCACTCCCTGCACCAAGTGCCTATCCGCTGCAGATCTTCCTGCATTTCGCTACAATTTTCTAATGCTGCAACTTCTCTGTATACTACAGCATCATCCGCGAAAAGCCGCATGGAACTTCCGACACTATCTACTAGGTCATTTATATATATTATGAAAAGCAATGGTCCCATAACACTCCCCTGTGGCACGCCAGAGGTTACTTTAACGTCTGTAGACGTCTCTCCATTGATAACAACATGCTGTGTTCTGTTTGCTAAAAACTCTTCAATCCAGCCACACAGCTGGTCTGATATTCCGTAGGCTCTTACTTTGTTTATCAGGCGACAGTGCGGAACTGTATCGAACGCCTTCCTGAAGTCAAGAAAAATAGCATCCACCTGGGAGCCTGTAACTAATATTTTCTGGGTCTCATGAACAAATAAAGCGAGTTGGGTCTCACACGATCGCTGTTTCCGGAATCCATGCTGATTCCTACATAGTAGATTCTGGGTTTCCAAAAACGACATGATACTCGAGCAAAAAATATGTTCTAAAACTCTACAACAGATCGACGTCAGAGATATAGGTCTATAGTTTTGCGCATCTGCTCGACGACCCTTCTTGACGACTGGGACTACCTGTGCTCTATTCCAATCATTTGGAACCTTCCGTTCCTCTAGAGACTTGCGGTACACGGCTGTTAGAAGGGGGGCAAGTTCTTTCGCGTACTCTGTGTAGAATCGAATTGGTATCCCGTCAGGTCCAGTGGGCTTTCCTCTGTTGAGTGATTCCAGTTGCTTTTCTATTCCTTGGACACTTATTTCGATGTCAGCCATTTTTTCGTTTGTGCGAGGATTTAGAGAAGGAACTGCAGTGCGGTCTTCCTCTGTGAAACAGCTTTGGAAAAAGGTGTTTAGTATTTCAGCTTTACGCGTGTCATCCTCTGTTTCAATGCCATCATCATCCCGGAGTGTCTGGATATGCTGTTTCGAGACACTTACTGATTTAACGTAAGACCAGAACTTCCTAGGATTTTCTGTCAAGTCGGTGCATAGAATTTTACTTTCGAATTCACTGAACGCTTCACGCATAGCCCTCCTTAACGCTAACTTTGACATCGTTTAGCTTCTGGTTGTCTGAGAGGTTTTGGCTGCGTTTAAACTTAGAGTGAAGCTCTCTTTGCTTTCGCAGTAATTTCCTAACTTTGTTGTTGTACCACGGTGGGTTTTTCCCGTCTCTCACAGTTTTACTCGGCACGTACCTGTCTAAAATGCATTTTACGATTGCCTTGAACTTTTTCCATAAACACTCAACATTGTTAGTGTCGGAACAGAAATTTTCGTTTTGATCTGTTAGGTAGACTGAAATCTGCCTTCTATTACTCTTGCTAAACAGATAAACCTTCCTCCCTTTTTTTATATTCCTATTAACTTCCCTATTCAGGGATGCTGCAACGGCCTTATGATCACTGATTCCCTGTTCTGCACATACAGAGTCGAAAAGTTCGGGTCTGTTTGTTATCAGTAGGTCCAAGATGTTATCTCTACGAGTCGGTTCTCTGTTTAATTGCTCGAGGTAATTTTCGGGTAATGCACTCAGTATAATGTCACTCGATGCTCTGTCCCTACCACCCGTCCTAAACATCTGAGTGTCCCAGTCTATCTCTGGTAAATTGAAATCTCCACCTAAGACTATAACATGCTGAGAAAATTTATGTGAAATGTATTCCAGATTTTCTCTCAGTTGTTCTGCCAATAATGCTGCTGAGTCGGGAGGTCGGTAAAAGGAGCCAATTATTAACCTAGCTCGGTTGTTGAGTGTAACCTTCACCCATAATAATTCACAGGAACTATCCACTTCTACTTCACTACAGGATAATCTACTACTAACAGCGACGAACACTCCACCACCGGTTGCATGCAATCTATCCTTTCTAAACACCGTCTGTACCTTTGTAAAAATTTCGGCACAATTTATCTCTGGCTTCAGCCAGCTTTCTGTACCTATAACGATTTTAGCTTCGGTGCTTTCTATCAGCGCTTGAAGTTCCGGTACTTTACCAACGCAGCTTCGACAGTTTACAATTACAATACCGATTGCTGCTCGGTCCCCGCATGTCCTGACTTTGCCCCACACCCGTTGAAGCTGTTGCCCTTTCTGTACTTGCCCAAGGCCATCTAACCTAAAAAACTGCCCAGCCCACGCCACACAACCCCTGCTACCCGTGTAGCCGCTTGTTGCGTGTAGTGGACTCCTGACCTATCCAGCGGAACCCGAAACCCGACCACCCTATGGCGCAAGTCGAGGAATCTGCAGCCCACACGGTCGCAGAACCGTCTCAGCCTCTGATTCAGACCCTCCACTCGGCTGTGTACCAAAGGTCCACAGTCAGTCCTTTCGACGATTCTGCAGATGGTGAGCTCTGCTTTCATCCCGCTAGCGAGACTGGCAGTCTTCACCAAATCAGATAGCCGCCGGAAGCCAGAGAGGATTTCCTCCGATCCATAGCGACACACATCATTGGTGCCAACATGAGCGACCACCTGCAGATGGGTGCACCCTGTACCCTTCACGGCATCCGGAAGGACCCTTTCCACATCTGGAATGACTCCCCCCCGGTATGCACACGGAGTGCACATTGGTTTTCTTCCCCTCTCTTGCTGCCATATCCCTAAGGGGCCCCATTATGCGCCTGACGTTGGAGCTCCCAACTACCAGTAAGCCCACCCTCTGCGACCTCCCGGATCTTGCAGACTGAGGGGCAACCTCTGGAACAGGACAAGCAGCCATGTCAGGCCGAAGATCGTATCAGCCTGAGACAGAGCCTGAAACCGGTTCGTCAGACAAACTGGAGAGTCCTTCCGTTCAGCCCTCCGGAATGTCCTTCGCCCCCTGCCACACCTTGAGACGACCTCCCACTCTACCACAGGTGAGGGATCAGCCTCAATGCGGGCAACCAGAGTCGTAGTCCGATCGGGGGATGCGTGGGACGAGCTGGCCGTCCCCGACAAACCCCCATCCGGACCCCCACAGTGATGCCCATTGGCAACAGCCTCAAGCTGTGTGACGGAAGCCAACACTGCCTGAAGCTGGAAGCGAAGGGATGCCAACTCAGCCTGCATCCGAACACAGCAGTTGCAGTCCCTATCCATGCTAAAAACTGTTGTGCAAAGAACGTCTGAACTAATCTACAGAGAGCGCAAACAAATCGACACAAAATTTAAACGGTTATTAAAATACAAGATTGCCTAGTAAATGCAGTAACGCTGCTACTTGCGCACTGCTGACACACTGCTCGGCGGTGGGGGGAGGCTACGCGATTTTACACTATTCAGGTACTAAAACGCGATGCTACAACTCTCAAATACTATAACACGCCCGAAATTTATGAATTAGACAATGAAAGTACCAAAAACACGCAAAGAAATTAAGAATTAAACTCTGTAACAAATGAGTGAGCTAGGAGTATACGACTTGCTGCTGCAGCTGCTTATCCAACGGCGGCAGGGAGCACGCTCCCACTTCCATCGACAGTTTCAAAAATATGACGTGCAGCGTACACACATACAGCTACGGACCAGCAGTTAGTTACGTTCAGTGTCTGCAGCCTGCTCGGTATATGAGAGCTATTCGGAAAGTAAAGTCCAATAGGTCGCGAAATGGAAACTACGGTTGCTTCGCACAGATGTCTCGGGCAATGTCTCTAGCATACACGTCGATCGCGTCTCGTTGCTCGTTTCCATTCTGAGCACACAGCGAGCTTGTAAAGATCCCTAGGAAAATAGTACAGGTGCCCGTTGGGAGTTTTAGCCCGATTTCATGCAACTCCACGTAACGTAATTGTCATGTATTTTCTTCTTCTCACGACAATTCACAGTAGCACAGTGCAGGGCAATTAGAACGCCCCTGCAGCATTGTCGGTGGAAAATGTTCGATCACTCACAATACAGGCCGGACAGGGCTCTCTGATGCTCACCTCTGCTCACATGAACCATTGGCTATGAAGCCATCATTTTGGCACAGACAGCGAGTAGCAAACCACCGTAGAGAAATAGCTGCCTTCTATGACGGGGGCATAGGGAAGTTGGTACAATTTTATGACAAACGTCTAATTCGTGGTGGTGACTATGTAGGGAAGTAGCTGGAAGGTACAGAAAACTGTTGCAAATAAAACTTTTCTGATTTTCACTTTCAGAACAGCCCTCGAGTTCTCTGAAGAGTACCTTGCGACTTACCAATCCCTGATTACGGGAACAAGAACCAATAACAGGGTGTCCGCCAGTATTATTATCAGTGATACATACAAAATCATAGACTGCCAAAGACAGCAAAATTATTTAGATATCCTTGTGTTAGGTTTCGGACATCAAATTTGTGCATCATAATGTACCCAAGTCAAGTACCATTCATGAACATACTCTAGGTAAATGATATTTGTTATTGTGTTGTCACATTCCTGTTATGCCACCCTGTCAGACAAATGTTTAATAACCATGGCATGCCATGGTTACCATTAAGGAACTACAGCAGGGAGATTCTTTCCTGCTACCATGGATTTTTCGGCTGGATTTATAGTGGTATTCAGTTACTAAGTGCACAAAAACCATACTAATCACAGAGACTGTCAGTGTGCTAGCTGCTAGAGCTATTGTCGGCCCACTCTTCACAACACTGAGGACTTTGCTCCCGAATAATTCGATGTTCGCACACCACTACTTTCCTTATTCCAGGTGGTCATAATATAGTTCAACCGCTGGGCAATGTACGATAAGCTTTGCGAAAGAGTCTATGCCTTCTTCTATGACGCTATAATGGTCTGAAAGAGAGCTACCACAATTTAATGATGAGGATTTAGAGTTTAAAGCAATTTGCTTTACTTACATTGCCGATGAAAGCAATATTTTCTGCGTCTCAATAAAAACGAGGAAATGCGCGGTGCCTGGTGATAGTGCCGGGCTGCTGCGCCAACAGGAAGACAGGAGGCGACGTGCGACGTGCTGTCTGGGTGCCGCTTCCGCCCGCACAGTGGCTGCGCTTTGATCTCGCCGCGCGCCCCGCTGACGCGTTGACGAGACGCGAATCGCGACCGCTGAATCACTGCCGGCTAACAGATTGCTACTACCGCTCATTTTACAATCAACGCCTCTCTGCGCTGTCAGGCTGCCACGAGCAAAGGCCGGATAGAAAAGCGAGCGCGTGTCATGTCACACGGGAACGAGTAACCAACGCTCTTGTGTTAACCTGTAATCAGTGGATGATCATAGAAACACTTGTTGCAGCTGGGATTCACAGCCATAAAATTTTTTTTTAAGAACATCATCTTTACGCCAGTGACTGTTATAAGTTTTTATTACAGTATTACAATTTCGGCCTTAGGCAATTATCAAGTGCTGCTGAAAAATACAGAATGTTTAAGAAAATTATTTTACAGATGGAAACTTCCTGGCAGATTAAAACGGTGTGCGCCGACCGACACTCGAACTCGGGACCTTTGCCTTTCGCGGGAAAGTGCTCTACCATCTGAGCTACCGAAGCACGACTCACGCCCAGCCCCCACAGCCTTACTTCTGCCAGTATCTGTGGGGGCCGGGCGTGAGTTGTGCTTGGGTAGCTCAGATGGTAGAGCACTTGCCCGCGAAAGGCAAAGGTCACGAGTTCGAGTCTTGGTCGGCGCACACAGTTTTAATCTGTCAATTGTGTGATTGGATTGAAGAGTTCTTAGATAACAGAACGCAGCATGTCATTTTCAATGGAGAGAAGTCTTCCGAAGTCAGGTGTGCCGCAGGGGAGTGTCGTAGGACCGTTTCTATTCACAATATACATAAATGACCTTGTGGATGATATCGGAAGTTGACTGAGGCTTTTTGCAGATGATGCTGTGGTGTGTCGAGAAGTTGTAACAATGGAAAATTGTACTGAAATGCAGGAGAATCTGCAGCGAATTGACGCATGGTGCAGGGAATGGCAATTGAATCTCAATGTAAACAAGCGTGTTGTGCTGCGAATACATAGAAAGATAGTTCCCTTATCATTTAGCTACAAAATAGCAGGTCAGCAACTGGAAGCAGTTAATTCCATAAATTATCTGGGAGTACGCATTAGGAGTGATTTAAAATGGAATCATCATATGAAGTTGATCGTCGGTAAAGCAGATGCCAGACTGAGATTCATTGGAAGAATCCTAAGGAAATGCAATCCGAAAACAAAGGAAGTAGGTTACAGTACGCTTGTTCGCCCACTGCTTGAATACTGCTCAGCAGTGTGGGATCCGTACCAGATAGGGTTGATAGAAGAGATAGAGAAGATCCAACGGAGAGCAGCGCGCTTCGTTACAGGATCATTTAGTAATCGGGAAAGCGTTTCGGAGATGATAGATAAACTCCAGTGGAGAGACGCTCAGTAGCTCGGTACCGGCTTTTGCTAAAGTTTCGAGAACATACCTTCACCGAAGAGTCAAGCAGTATATTGTTCCCTCCTACGTATATCTCGCGAAGAGACCATGAGGATAAAATCAGAGAGATTTGAGCCCACACAGAAGCATACCGACAATCCTTCTTTCCATGAACAATACGAGACTGGAATAGAAGGGAGAACCGATAGAGGTACTCAGGGTACCCTCCGCCACACACCGTCAGGTGGCTTGCGGAGTATGGATGTAGATGTAGATGTAGATGAAGTTTCATATCAGCGCACACTCCGCTGCAGAGTGAAAATCTCATTCTGGATTTTACAGATTCACTATGTATCTCGACACGAATCTATTTAACAGGATTGACAACGACGCACAAATGTGTCGGCTTATATTACGTTGTAATGGCTTGAAGCCATTGTGTGTAAGTAACATGGCTACATAGTTAAAATGTTTTGAATAATGGGCATACGTCGAGAGTCTGCGGCATCAGGATACAATATGTGTATAGTGAGGGTTGAAGTGGGGTGATTGATTTGCCACTGTCATTGGTTATCAGATGGCGTTCAGGAGGCCTGCCTTTTCAACCTCTGTTTTGACTCTGCAGGCAGTAGCTGTGCTGAGTTTACAGATGAACACCGTTTGCAACATTCTTTCTAGGGTACAACCATGCGCCACCAACGAGTTCTTGCTCCTGCTGAACAGCTTGAGCCATTCGAACAGCGTCGCATTGTGGGTCTACAAGAAACTCGATGGATGTATCGATGGACTGCTCAGATGTTGGGCGCGACGTACCGGTGGTGTATCTCTCCTTTCAGGAGTGGTCTGTGAAACATTCCCACACCTGTAAACCTGAAACGTCCCCTTTTGAAAATTTATGAACTACTGTGCTGATAAACCTCTTACGTTATTTGATTTTAAAACAGCTGCGCACAACTGAACGTACTCAGACATTTCTCTCTTTACTTATTCTGATCAACACTTAACTGACACACAATATTTTTAGCGCACCGCAATCTGAATTTCAATAATCTTCCTTACTCGAAAACTGCTGCAATACAGCGAGCGCCACTACTGCCAGCTAAAGAAAAGATTCTAATTACTGAAGGCACTAACTACTGATAGGCATAGTTATCAAATAAAAGATTTTGATAGAGAACAAACAATTATTTAAATGGTTCAAATGGCTCTGAGTACTATGGGACTCAACTTCTGAGGTCATTAGTCCCCTAGAACTTAGAACTAGTTAAACCTAACTAACCTAAGGACATCACACACATCCATGCCCGAGGCAGGATTCGAACCTGCGACCGTAGCGGTCTCGCGGTCCCAGACTCCAGCGCCTAGAGCCGCACGGCCACTTCGGCCGGCAACAATTATTTACCTTAATAGTGTTCAAAAGTCATAATATATATATCAGTTCATGATATCCAGTATTACGAATTCAGTCTTTCTGGCGGACACATATCCAGATCGTCCGCTCTTAAAATTCTGCCATCTCTCTCCCCACATCCACAACTGCTGGCGGTTCACCTCCAACTGCGCAACGCCACGTGCTGTTAACAGCCAGCTGCCCAACTCTACAATAGCGAATATTTCAACAATTCCAACCAGCTACAGACTGCACACAGCACAGACAGTGTTTTTCATACAGAGCGCTACGTGGTGTTACCAACATAAAAACCTAAACAGCCTATTTACATAGCTCCCATGCTCCCCACAAAAATTTTTACGAATTGTTTTGGGCAGCGGCCAATACACATTTGAAATTTTTTTTAATAATTACAATAACAATGAAATCAAATGCACACACTTATTGATATACTGTTGGACAAAAGCAAAGATTTTCTCACAGTCCATAAAGACAGTCCTGATCGTTCATCACAGTAAAATTGCAGTGTTTTTCTCAAAGCAGTAAAAGAAAATGCACACAGAAGTAGTGGATTTCCATGCAGCCTTGAAGAAGTAGTGTAGTCCTTCCAAGAGAAAGACAGTGCTAACTTTTGACATGCAGACAGGTAATGGGCCACAACAGAGCAAACACACAGCACGGTCAGTGATTTTCATACAGAGCGCTACGTGGTGTTACCAACATAAAAACCTAAACAGCCTACTTAAAACCTAGGTCCGGACGTCTGTGTACTACAGACGCACATTGTCGACGCACTGTTCGAGCAGCGGTGGCCTAAAATCATCCAGGGACGAAATCGAGGTACGTGCTGCACGTACTGCGTCACCAGCGACCTCGCATTCGGGAGGACGACGGTTCAGTCCCGTCTCCGGCCATCCTGATTTAGGTTTTCCGTGATTTCCCTAAATCGCTTCAGGCAAATGCCGGGATGGTTCCTTTGAAAGGGCACGGCCGATTTCCTTCCCCATCCTTCCCTAGCCCGAGCTTGCGCTTCGTCTCTAATGACCTCGTTGTCGACGGGACGTTAAACACTAATCTCCTCCTCCTCCTCCTCACCAGCGACCATTGGGAGCGTTCTGCTAGCGGCAGCATTAAGAGCACGATACCGCAAAGTATGGCTACTCCGGTGATATCAAAGGGCTGACTGCAAAATGGAATGGCGCTCTGTAGTCACCAGTGGTGAGAGTAAGCCCTGTCTGTATGCGAGTGATGGGCGTGCACGTGTACCGAGTGGACCTGGTGAGCTGCCGATCCTAGAATGCATTCGCTCACGACACACAGGTCTTATCCCAGGCATCATGGTGTGTGTGGGGGGGGGGGGGGGGGCATCAGCTACAATTCGAGGTGGAATTTGGTATTTCTGCGGGTAAAGTAACCAGTACCAGCTATGTTGCACAGACAGTTATCAGCACACTGTTGCCATTTGTTCCACAGGAAGGTGGTGTGCCTCTTCAGAAGGACACTGTGCGTCCACATACGGTTGCTGCGACGCAAGGTGCCCCTCGTATTGTACAACAACTACTCTGGTCAGCAAGATCACCAGCTCTCTCCCCAGTTGAATACATACGGGACATGATGAAAGGGAAACGTCCACTTTCTGCGGGACCTGCAAGAACCATTGCCGAATTGGGAAAAAAAAGTGCAAGATAGTTGGGACACTCTATCAGTCTACCAGAGGATGCCATTTTGCATCCGTAATGTCGTTTGTACGCGAGAAAACACTCCTGCGTTGACGCCATAAGGGGTACATTGTGTACTGATGTGTCCGTTTTGGCTTATTTTACTGTGACATGTGTGTTCCGTTTTGCATGAGTTTGTTTTGATATACTCTGAAAATAATGAACCACTTGTCACCTCACTTGTCAATCACACGACCTTGTCGTTGAGGATGCTGGATTTTCTTTCGGCCTTGCATATTAGCAAGAAATAAACATCAGTAGATAGTAGGGTTCAGGACAATATTGTAGTGATGTGTTTGTGTCAACATCCAACTCCGTATCGACATCTCTAATGCACTTTTAATAAGCTAATTAATTACAAATCTCATTTTCTAGAATGACATAATTTTTTTAATTTGATTCAAAGACATTTTAATATGTTTCTATGATCTTAGTATTAATAATCAGAAAAAATTAATTTTTCCAGCTATTTAACACAGTTACTGCATTTTCGAAACTAAAATGAAATAAATCTGTAAACTGAAAAAATGGTACATGCTTAAGGAATGAAAGTAGGGGAGTAGATGCAGGAATCCTTCATAGCCGTCCTAAGCAAGGTCCTGTTGAAGGCAATATCCTGTTGCTTTCCTCCGAGTTGTTCTGAAGTGTCACGTGCGTATCTGTATCTTGTGGATAACTGTCATGAGTACTTATGCGGTGTAGTGTTGTTTGGGTTGTTGTGGATGAAGGGAAGTGAGAGGATGAAACTCGCTGGCTGGAAATAGCTTACACCTTTAGAATAGCACCAAGGCGGCAATCGGGCTTAATGTCCCCGTCAGACGCTAGGATTAGCATCGACGGTGTCAGATGCTCTCACTTCATGAGACACTGTAAAGAGGTTTGGAATTAAACCAAGACATTAGTGACAAAGAACTTTACGCGACCGCCTTCCTACACTTCGCAGGCCAAATAATGGCAGTGAAAATTTTCCACCACCAGGATTAGAACACGTGAGGCATTACTGACCTTACGACTTATCTTAGAAGAAAGATTAAGGAAAGGCAAACCTACGTTTCTAGCATTTGTAAACTTAGAGAAAGCTTTTGACAATGTTGACTGGAATACTCCCTTTCAAATTCTAAATGTGGCAGGGGTAAAATACAGGGAGCGAAAGGCTATTTACAATTTGAACAGAAACCAGATGGCAGTTATAAGTGTCGAGGGACATAAAAGGGAAGCAGCGGTTGGGAAGGGAGCGAGACAGGGTTGTAGCCTCTCCCCGATGTTATTCAATCTGTATATTGAGCAAGTAGTAAAGGAAACAAAAGAAAAATTCAGAGTAGGTATTAAAATCCATGGAGAAGAAATAAAAACTTTGAGGTTCGCCGATGACATTGTAATTCTGTCAGAGACAGCAAAGGACTTGGAAGAGCAGTTGAATGGAATGGACAGTGTCTAAAGGAGGATGCAAGATGAACATCAACAAAAGCAAAACGAGGATACTGGAATGTAGTCGAATTAAGTCCGGTGATGCTGAGGGAATTAGATTAGGAAACGAGACACTTAAAGTAGTAAAGGAGTTTTGCTATTTGGGGAGCAAAATAACTGATGATGGTCGAAGTAGAGAGGATATAAAATGTAGACTGGCAATGGCAAGGAAAGCGTTTCTGAAGAAGAGAAATTTGTTAACATCGGTTATAGATTTAAGTGTCAGGAAGTTGTTTCTGAAAGTATTTGTATGGAGTGTAGCCATGTATGGAAGTGAAACGTGGACGATAAATAGTTTGGACAAGAAGAGAATAGAAGCTTTCGAAATGTGGTGCTACAGAAGAATGCTGAAGATTAGATGGGTAAACCACATAACTAATGAGGAGGTATTGAATAGAATTGGGGAGAAGAGGAATTTGTGGCACAAGAAGAAGGGACCGGTTGGTAGGACATGTTCTGAGGCATCAAGGGATCAGAAATTTAGCATTGGAGGGCAGCGTGGAGGGTAAAAATCATAGAGGGAGACCAAGAGATGAATACACTAAGCAGATTCAGAAGGACGTAAGTTGCAGTAAGTACTGGGAGATGAAGGAGCTTGCACAGGATAGAGTAGCATGGAGAGATGCATCAAACCAGTCTCAGGACTGAAGACCACAACAACAACAGGATTAGAAATCTCCGAGTCGAGCGCCACCGCTCAGGCTTACGTACTTAGCGACTTCGTCATGCTAAACATTCTAATTAACTGGAAACATTTCTCTGAATGCAGTTACTTCATAAACCGCAGTTACGGAATTTGCTACCAAAAACTGTTTCTTTGCAGACTGGGGGGACGTTTTGACTTTATGTAGTTGCAGAAGACTCTCTTGTAATTTTTCCGTTAACTTTTTTCTGCATTACATCTGAAGAAGACAGGCGATGGATCATACCGGAAGTTGTGAGCAGATAAAAGTGATTATGCCTGAAAATAAAGTACACTGCCTGACAAAAGAACTGAAGCATTCAAAAGACATGATCCGAGGTTAATACAACTTCGCACATGCACACACCATCAGAGGATGTATAAATAATTAGAGTTGCAATTCCCTGTGACATGTAGAATGGCATCTAGAGTTTATTAGTGTTATTCGTGTTTTGTGCTGTTACCCAGCCTGGTAGGTGTATAATGGGCCTCAAAACAGCGTCAGATTTTAAGTGACCTCTGTGAAGGGTGCATATGTGCTGCATACTTACCTGAGGCGGCGTTACCTCATGGTGTGTGTCCATTTGGCCAACTGGTCGAAGTGGTCGGTATCCAGTTTTGTGGGGCATTCAGAAGTGCCAGTGACTCGATATTGGACCCCACTGAAACGTGAGATTTATGAAACGCTTCCAAAATAAATCAGTACATGCTTCTAGGCCTGAAGGGAGGCAAAGTTATACAGATAAGTGGACTCATATTACCAAGTTCTCTGTAATTTTGACTCTGTTCATTAATCACCAAAATAATATCACACACCATCTCAGACTGTGAAGTTTCCTTTTGTTTCCTCTTCCCGTTCTGTGTGCTGTACTTTTTTGTCAGGAGGCGTACTCAGATCAATCTACATCTGCATCAGTGCTGTGAGGTCATCTTATAGTATCTTCGTGTACCACTTTCATTTCCTCCCCCTTCTTTTGGTGGTGGTGGAGGGGGGGGGGGGCGGATGGAGAATGATACACCACCCGACAGAATCAAGGTACAGTCGACAGCCTGTGCAGTCACCAAAGACAGCCTCCCCCATGTTAGACTAGGACTGTTGATATCTTTAGAAATCTCGGAAATCCGATATATGGATATTTAAAACACATCATTAACGTATCTCAAGACATCGGAAAAATTTCGATATATATATGTATCAGTCGAAGAAACATCTACCATGAGAGCACATTATTACGTAAGGTGGCGTGGTCTCCTGACCTTCATTTCTTACATATTCCGTCCTCACAGTCGTATTCTGCACATCAAGACGCTTCATTTGTGCCCAAACTCGATAAGGTAGAGTCAATATTGTATGAATTCATGTAAGAAATATGCAAATCTAATAAGTAAATCGCAACTGCACACAGAGGTTGAAAAAAGTCGAGGCTTGCATACACAACATGACAGCCACAGGAATTTTCATTCTAAAGAGGAAACCAGCCCACTGGGAAGACCGTCCCTTCAGAGGGCTGGGTCAACAACATACCTACTTTGGCTGAAGCGACTTCCCAGAAAGAAGACAGCTTTTGCCGGAGCAAAGGGATAACGACCTCCGAGTTCGACTTAAAAGCAAATTCCACTACATTGTGTGAGAGCACCCAGAAGACGCATTTTTTCACGGACCGACTGCGCAGTTACGGAGTTCTCACAGGAGGACAGTATACGCCTAACGGGGATGCTACAGACTTCTGCATTGGTCGACTTAAACAAATTGTCATTCTCCTGTTTAAAAGAGCAACGCTGATTGGCGGAATATTTCTGACGCAAAGAGTCATAGGAGTGAGGGTGGCAGCGAATGATATACTCTTGCAACTTTTTCAGAAAAAGAGGCCGTTCTGTTGTAGCTCTTGGAGCGGGAACATGTAATGAGAGCGAGTGCAAGGGACAAAGTCTCTCCTCAACACTTCATTGAGAGAGCACCTCTGTTGTTAGCGAATTGGAGTGACACTCTATATTGAGTGGCTCGGGATTAAGCGTTGTTCACTGTGTTGGCCGCCATACTTGTTTTGCGGTGTGAACAGGGATATAGTACTACTTAAACGCCTACGAACGAATATTGAGTGGCATTGCGGTGGTCTGGTTATCTGACCGGTGTACCACGCCAGTAGTTAGACTAGGGGTGGATAGGAGTCATTTACTTCATCAAGGCTTAGGGAGAGTTTGATTGGTGAAGGTCAGTCCAGATAGAAAGAGACAGTTGTGTTATTTGTCAGTAGCGAACGACGCAGGCAGCAGTCGTCGCAACTCACGGTATTGTGCGCTGCAGCGTATGCGAGCCACATCTGTCCTCCTTAACAGTACACTCCACTACATTTCTCACGCGACAGCCTTGACCATACCTAGAAAAGTTATTCAAGTTGTGTAGGCGCGGCTCTCAGCCATTCTGCCGAGTAAATAACATTCTAAGGAAAAGGGAGAAAATAACCTTTCCATACTTTCTAAAATAATAGCATTCCTATCCATACGAGGCAATCTACGGTTCCGAAAAGAACCTGGAAATTTATTATCATTTTATAAGGCAAAGTTTCACTTGATATCTCAGAATTTTTGTAATAAATAATATTTTTCGTTCGTTTAATGTTTTTCTTACACTAACTAACAGTACTCCGGTACCCAAGTATTCCACTAGTTATGTAAGAATATAGAATGTTTTTGTGTCTTTCCCTTACAGTGGACGACTCAAGATATTTGTTGCTGGATGTTTTTCAAGCAGTTCTTCTTGGTACATTAGCAGCGTCTGTCTGACTTCTGTAGTAGTGTGGGGTGGAAATTGTTTCTTGCAGGAGCCAAAGGTACTTGTTGGATCAATCCATTGTGCAACTTGACAAAATAAAACCCACACACTCACAAGTATTTTATCCCTCTGTTGTGTGGATATGGTCTCTCCTATATGGCACATTAACTCATCAGTGAGCATAAACAGGGGTTGCTGTAATAAATAAGCGTATTTAAACCTGTGCTACTGTAAGTAGGCTGTTTAGGTTTTTATATTGGTAACGCCACGTAGCGCTCTGTATGAAAATTACTGGATGTTCTGTGTGTAGCCTGTGGCTGGGTGGCATTGTTGGAATAGTTGCTATTGTAGTGTTGGGCAGCTGGCTGTTAACATCGCGTAGCGTTGCGCAGTTGGAGGTGAGCCGCCAGCAGTGGTGGATGTGGGGAGAGAGATGGCGGAGTTTTGAGAGCGGATGATCTGGACGTGTGTCCATCAGAGAGAGTAAATTTGTAAGACTGGATGTCATGAACTGATATATATATATTATGACTTTTGAACACTATTTAGGTAAATACATTGTTTGTTCTCTATCAAAATCTTTCATTTGCTGACTATGCCTATCAGTAGTTAGTGCCTTCAGTAGTCAGAATCTTATATTTAGCTGGCAGTATTGGCACTCGCTGTATTGCAGTAGTTTGAGTAATGAAGATTTTTGGGAGGTAAGTGATTCATGAAAGGTGTAGGTTATTGTTAGTCAGGTCCATTCTTTGTAGGGATTATTGTAAGTCAGATTGTGTTGCGCTAAAAATATTGTGTGTCAGTTTAAGCACAATCATTTATAATTTTTATGAGGGGATGTTTCATATGTCGACCCTTAGCCGAGGATACCTCACTAGAATCTTCTGATTTTTCCTTGTAGTTTGTGTAATTAGTGTAGCTATTCTTTATTGCTAGTGCGTAGTTATAGAGAGAAATTCCTTTGTAGTTGTAGTCTTTCGTTGTTGTACAGTAAACCAATTGTGGCATGCATGTAGATTTGCACCAAGTATTTCGCAGCTGTGCTTGTAATTAATTAGACTTTATTTTCCGTGCTATTTTAATGTGTTTTCTTGCTTTTGCCCTTCAAATTGTGCTTCTCTGTGTTACCATGTGAAATATTGCGACAATAATGGCGTGTGAAAAACGTGTGTTAGCGTCACCGTGTAATGAATTAACTAATGATCTAAGTAGTAATTTGGTAATTGTGCATAGGGAAATGGAGCGGGCGGCAAATAATGGTGTAAACAGTGAAACAATTAGTGAACAGGGAAGCATTATCGACCGATCGGTCGGCAACAGCTCGCCTCAGGAATCCGAAATGACAGGACACAATCTTGCAAATACTGTAGATTCAGGTTTTGCGTCCTCACCGTTTTCTCAAATAAGTCAAGACACATTTTCTGCTTTTCAAAATGCAAATATTGCCAGTTCAAATGCACTGCCGAATAGCGCTGATGAACATGTTTCAGACACCAGTGCATTGTTATTACAATTAATGTAACAAATGGGACAAATGCATCAAAAATTAGACGCAATGGAACAAAATCAGAGACAAACACAGCAACAGCTTTAAAAGTTATACTCAATGGAACAAACGCTTGAACAAACACGTGAAGGTTTAACTGCTGAGTTACTTAAAATCGAATCGAAATATCAAAAAGTCTGTAATGATGTACAAACACAAATTCGTGAGCATTTTCAACCTATTTTTTTGCGTCATGAAAATGCATTACAGAATCACGAAGCAGCCATAAAAGAACTGCAAACTATTGTTCATGAATATCACGACATCTTGCAAGCTAAAATTGACTCAGTTGCATCTACCCGTTCGGTTATGCAACTTGCAAAAACTCAGGAAAACTTAAAGGACACAGTAGATACCATTTCAACACAAATGGACACTCTGAAACTTGGTTCAGAAAAACACACTGAGGAAATCAGTTCACCATCGGAGAAAGTAGCCGAGCTTTCGGATCAGTTCACTAACTTATCTACAAATGCAGATGATGATCTGAATGACAAAAGACCTGTAGCCTTCACTGACACAGAAGAGTATAACACAAATTAGAAAATTCAAACAAAATCAAAATCAAATCAATACACAGTACAAACGAGAAATACGTGAAGTCGAAGATCAGTTGACGCAGGTAATACAAGGATTACGTATTTCAGAGGACCCTCACGCTCCAATATGGGAAGAGGGACATAGAAATACGGAAAAGCCACAAAATAATAACACAGAGCACTTCGGAAATTATGAAAGAAATTGGCAAGTTACACCGAATTTTCAGATGGAAACACCGAAACGAAGTAACAATGACCGATATGCGACTCGCCGACATGATGATTTTGACTATAAGCTGTTCATTACTACACGTAAATTTAAAACATTTAAAAATTCTGGCAACGACATTCATCCACAAGCATGGCTCCATCAATTCTCTCATTGTTTTCCACCCAACTGGTCGTTAGAGCACAGATTAGAATTTATGTGTGGCTATTTAGAGAATGAACTAGCTGTGAGAATGCGATCGGTCATTCACAATTGTCACAGTGAAGGAGAATTTTACCATGCCTTCCTCTCAGCATATTGGTCTCAAGCCACACAAGACCGAGTAAAACATGGCATCATAATGATGAAACATTTCGAACAATCTGAATTTTCCAGTCTTGTGAAATATTTTGAAGACATGTTGCACAAGTATCAGTACCTGTCAAACCCATACAGCCCCTCAGAACTCACCCGCATTTGCTTAAGCAAATTGCCTGAACATTTACGACATATTATTTCGGCAGGACGCTGCAAAGACGACATCGAAGCTTTTCAGGGACTGTTAAAAGAATTGGAAATTGACTCTGACAATCGCGGAATGCGAAACAGAAGCACAACAATTACAGGTCACATCCGTCACAATTCCGTGACGACTGAAACAATAACTGGACACGACAAGGCTATTCTTACAAATCGTGACCAAAACAGACACCACCCATATGACAACCACTGGCGGAGTAATAATAACCACAGAGAAAGATCGCATTTCCAGAGTAATGAATGTGACAGAGACAACAATAGAAACAGACAATATGGGAACCAAAACAATTATTATCAAGGGAGACAGAATAACTTCAGACGCAACAGTTCAGCGCGTAGTTACGATTCAGGGAGAAATTCTCCACCATGTGACCGACAAGAAAAAAACTATACAATCTACTGACATGAAGACAGATGGTATAATCGTAACGACAGACCTGAATTTCATCAGAACTGGCGGGATTCAAACAGGGCAGGGCTCTCTCGACGTGCGCCAACAAAGAGACAGACAATGACTCGCACCGCAGACAGCCACATGCGCCTGCTGGCTCAGAGAAAAATAACATAGACGCTAACCTTGAGAAAAATTCCCATATTCTTTACCAACGTATACCACATGATAATTGCGTTGAAGTTGAAACTCTGCGTACTGAGGAAAGGTAAAAGATTACCCCAAATTTCACATGTAAAACCGTTTATTGAGAGACAATCTGGTTTTTAACTTAGTCTTTGCTATAAAATTTTTCACTTCACGTTACTAGCACTCTTCGTCACACTTAGAAACTGTTAACATGCAACTATGTTTTAAAGTTAACTATCCAGTCAAGAACCTAGGTTCAAATGGCTCAAATGGCTCTAGGCACTATGGGACTTAACATCGGAGGTCATCAGTCCCCTAGACTTAGAACTACTTAAACCTAAGGACATCACATACATCCATGCCCCAGGCAGGATTCGAACCTGCGACCGTAGCAGCCACGTGGTTCTGGACTGAAGCACCTAGAACTGCTCAGCCACTGCACCGGCAAAGAACCTAGGGAACTTATTTAGACAAGTAATTACAAATGCATTGTTATAGTGAACAGAGGACACAGTGTTACTGTGTGTGTACATTACTGTTTATTAGTTGCACGATTACGTAACGGCACTAAGGCTTACATACTTAGAACATATACTGCTAATGAGATTTTAATGCAACATTTTGGTTTACTTGAAAAGACATTCTTTATTTGAAGTACTTTCTGTGAGATTAAAGATGACTTAGTATTTGGTTTCTTTGACAGCTACACAATTATATTACAACGCTACTAATGTGTGACACAATTTACATTGTTGCTTTTGAGCTGTATCTGTTTTATATCTGCACAGTTTTTCTGAATTCTTCCAGAAATTAAAACATGTTTTAGTAGTAACTTCTGTGGTATAGCTACTGTGAGACACCCTTTTTCGTAGCACAACAATACGTTACAGTATAGTACTTTCTTGATCATGGTACTGTACGTGATAACTACGATATCTATACGTAAAGCATTTAACTTTTGTTTATTATGAGGTAAGTACATTGACTTCTACAGAATTTTGCTTACAGACCACAATAATTACGACACTTGGCACATTTTTTACCCTTAAGTAATGACAGAGTTTATCTTACAACAAGACGCACAATTTAGCCCTACAGTTTACGTATTTGAGTGATTGATTTTGTACTTAAAATATTTATTTTTAAAGATTTTTGAATTACAAAGATACAGAGGTTTTCTGTGATACATTTGATTCCATTGCTGTAATCTGTAACACCTGAGGTTATAATTACATTAATCCTCAGGGGGGTACATGCTTACTTTGTGTACCATGCGTTTGGCAAGCACAAGGAGCCCTAGCTAAAATGGTATTTGTTTATACAAATTTACACATCGGTACCATATTTCTCTGACACAGAATTATACAGCTATCTGATCACTTAACATTCCCACGCCCGGGTTCCCGGGTTCGATTCCCGGCGGGGTCAGGGATTTTCTCTGCCTCGTGATGGCTGGGTGTTGTGTGCTGTCCTTAGGTTAGTTAGGTTTAAGTAGTTCTAAGTTCTAGGGGACTGATGACCGTAGCAGTTAAGTCCCATAGTGCTCAGAGCCATTTGAACAATCCAACTTAACAGAGAAACAAACATATTTTTTACTATGTCAGTGACACTTGTTTACACAATTACACAGTTGGATAACTTCACATTTATGAAATTGTATTTTGTCTGTACTTTGTGAATTGTTCATATTTTTTTCGGTACAATTGTGATACTATGAGAGCTTTGAATGATGTATTTGGTATGGGATCATGATTTTTAAAGTACATTTGAGGTAGATGACACTATTGAAATGAGCAGAGAATTTTTTTATGTTTTGAAATTATTGCAGAAAGCTATGACGTTTTTGAGATTTGACTGAGGTGTTATGATATTATTATGACGACCATATGCATTATGCTGTTGAAGTATGTTTATGATCAATAAGCTGATGCTGTATGAGGAATTTGATTATGCTACATATTTATTATGATGAAATATTGAAGAAGTGTTGACGACTATGTATATGTGTAATAAGGTAAGGAATAATGAGTGGTGGTTAGGGACTCTGATTTGTGGAAAAGGATGTTGGAAACCAAGAATCGTACTTTAAGAGTTATTAAACGTGTGTCCATGTGTGTATGTATCACAATGCTGGCGAAAATTTTTTAGACACTGTTATAATTATAGGATTTTGTTTCCACACATTTGTAACGCAAATTCTCGACCTGTGAAATTTTTTTATATGAGACTGTCACTGTAGTGCAAACTGCTGTCGCAAATATTTCAGTAAGAAAGCTGAATTACTCGACGTAATGTGTTGTGCGCGCCCAGCTGCGCCAGCTGCCTGGAGACAAGTCATTAGGTGGAGAAAAAAAAGAAAGTGGCCATTATCCTCCCTATTGACATTTCTTTGTAGAAAGCATCGCAAATACGACACGCTCAAACTTGGAAACATATGATTACACTGTGGAGCTCTTAATTTATGATATCAACTAAAATGCCTAATGAAATGATGGGAAACACGTTACATCAATTGTCTTTCTAGTTGAGAGATTTTTTTACTCCCTTTGGAGACGCTATTTGCCTAGTGAATGACGTTTCATGCCTTGCTATGTATATATATATATATATATATATATATATATATATATATATATATATATGCTAATTTCGTTCAATATCTAGTCTCTAGCTGCACTGCAGCATTGGTTAAAATAAAAATTAATAGATGTACTAATACAGATATTTTATGCCTACAGATCCAGTAAATAATAATTTTATGATCTACTTCCAAAAAAACGAGGGAGCACAAAAAGACATTTCCCTTCACAGGAACTACATAAATAATTTTTTAACCATTTGGTAACTTGTCTGCTAGAGTAAGTTATCATGATGCATCACTCTAGTGTTAAGATCTGACATAGGTACTAGACATTTCCTATTTTTACTGCAATATTTTTTCTGCTTGAGCTATGTCATATTTAGGTATAAGTTATTGCATTTGTTGCTGCTGTTTGCCAGGCATAGTGCTACTGAATTTCACTTTGTATTATTCTGTTCAGCCAGTTTTACTATTGATTTATTTTTCTTGTTTGCTGCGCATTGCTTTATATTAGTTGTAATGTTGCATTTGCTTTGGTAATTTATATTTATAGCTGCTTGCTTTGCCAATTTGCATTTTTTTGTTATTGCTATTTATGTTATTTGTTTTGTGCTGCTGCATTGCCTTGTCCCTTAGTATATATATATCTGAGCTCAGTAGATTTAAGTTAGCTTAAGAGGGGGTAGACTATATAAGAAACTAACTATGAAGAATAGGGAAAGAATGCATTGAGAAGTTATATGAAAGAGATTTGGGCAGAAATGAATGTTGCACAGTGAGAAATATTTATTTTAATAGAGGATATGAACAAAACAGTAGGGTTTAGGGACAACAGGGTCAGATAGGATTTTTTTTTTTTTTTTTTTTTTTTTGCAGGAGCAAATGTTGAAATAAAAGGAAAGATCTATGGAATGAAGTTTTGGGTTGGACTGCAGTACCAAATGTTACATTGAAAACGAACTGTGTCCTTTGCTTTTGTGTTATTCCGCTATGTGTTTGTGTACCCTTGTGTATTTGTGTTTTTCCTGTCTTAATGTGTTTATCTGATAAGAGTTATGTTGTAGAATTTTTCTAATACTATATTATTTACTTTATAAAGGTGTTTAGACATTATTAATTCTGTTCTGTTTCAATGCTCATGTGTGAAATTAATGTTTCGAAAACCATTCTCATTATTTTATTTATTTACTTATGTCATAATTCCTGTAACACTGATGTATATGTTATTTTGATTCCTTTGTATTGCCTGTATTACCACAAATGTTATCTGTATTGTTATGTTCTTTAATGATGTATTTTGTACCTTTGTAATTGTATTCTCATGTTGTAAATTTAAAATTGTAACTGACACCATTTCATCAAATTAAGTAACTTGTAAGTATTCATTTCAGTGCACACATTTCTGTTGGTGGTAGTATATGCACAATATGTGAGAAGTTGGGACTGTTAGTGTTTGCACATGTGTTGATAATTCAGCAAGGGACTGGTTAACAGCATTGCTGTTTCTAAGGACATATCAAACAATTTGTGAGTGCACAAGTGGTGGTTTATGGACTTGCTATATTGTCTGCAAGACTCTTTAATGGTGAATGTGCACCTGCACAGTCGCAACAGATGGCTGCTGGCTGTCTTTACAAGAACAACAGTGGGTCTGCACCTTTGATGACCCACCAATACCATTATTTATACAAGGACTGCAGTGGTTCTGCAACTCTGGTGGCCCACCAATACCGTATTCTCTACCAGGACTACAGTGGGTCTGCTCTGTGATGACCTACCTACCAATATTCTTCAAAACTTCGACTGACTCTGCTGTGGGTTTGCTCTGTTGTGGCCCGTTACCTGTCTGCATGTCAAGAGTCAGCACTGTCTTTCTGTTGGAAGGACAACACTACTTCTTCAAGACTGCATGGAAATCCACTACTTCCGTGTGCATTTCCTTTCACTGCTCAGACTTCGAGCGAAAAAAAAAAACACTGCAATTTTACTGTTATGAATGATCGGGACTGTCATTATGAACTGTGAGAAAATTTTAGCTTTTGACCAACATTGTATCCATGAGTGTGTGCATTTGATTTCTTTGTTATTGTAATTATGAAAATTTTTTTTCAAATCTGTATTGGCCACTACCCAAAACAATTTGTAAATTTTTTTGTGGGGAGCATGGGGGCTACGTAAGTAGGCTGTTTAGGTTATTATATTGGTAACGCCACGTAGCACTCTGTATGAAAATCACTGGATGTGCTGTGTGCAGTCTGTGGCTGGGTGGCATTGTTGGAATAGTCGCTATTGTAGATTTGGGCAGCTGGCTGTTAACAGCATGTAGGGTTGCGCAGTTGGAGGTGAGCCGCCAGCAGTGGTGGATGTGGGGAGAGAGATGGCAGAGTTTTGAGAGCGGATGATCTGGATGTGTGTCCATCAGAGAGAGTACACTTGTAAGACTGGATGTCATGAACTTATATATATATATATATATATATATATATATATATATATATATATATAATGACTTTTGAACACTATTTAGGTAAATACATTGTTTATTCTCTATCAAAATCTTCCATTTGCTGACTATGCCTATCAGTAGTTAGTGCCTTCAGTAGTTAGAATGTTTTATTTAGTTGCCAGTATTGGCGCTCGCTGTATTGCAGCAGTTTGAGTAACGAAGATTTTTGTGAGGTAAGTGATTCATGAAAGGTATAGGTTATTGTTAGTCAGGGCCATTCCTTTGTAGGGATTATTGAAAGTCACATTGCGTTGATCTAAAAATATTGCGTGTCTGTTTAGTGATGATCAGAATAAGTAAAGAGAGAAATGTCTGAGTACGTTCAGTTGTGCTCAGCTGTTTGAAAATCAAATAACGTAAGGGGTTGACCAGCACAGTAATTCATAATTTTTCTAAGGGGAGGTTTCACTACGAACCAATGCCTGCTCTAGGATGAGATCTGAAAACACCTTCGAACTAGCAAACTTAACAAGATATTGTATCTGGAGGGCATAAGACACGAAGCTTGCTTACTGTGTAACATTTAGTTCACCCCAGAGATGACATTGGCAGATGGTACATGTCATGTAGGGAATGAGGGTCTGGCCTGAGGTAGATGGAGGTGGCATACTTCCATTTGGTAGGTATGTGACCCAGCACGCATATGATACAATTAAGTCTGGGGTTGCAAATGTAAATAAAGGAGTTATTGCTTAGGCTAAGAAAGTTGCAAGAAAGTTCTCTCACAGTGCTGAAAGTACTGATACTGATTTACTTCCTTACACATCAATATCGACGCTCAGAATAAGCTAAAACATTCCTGGAGACATAAATCTCTGCCTAGACAACACACAGGTCGCCTGCAATACTTAGATAAAAATCAGTCACATCTGCAGCTTAAGGAACAAGAAGAGATTCATAAACTGCAATTATGGTTGCACACGATCAGTTCTTAAGGAGGAAGATCTGAGAACTTTTAGACCACAATCTGACAAACGGTCCACATAACATCAGGCCACCCTGTCTTGGAGAAGAATGGATGCCTCAAGGGGCATGATAACATGTGCACATACCTTCACTGGAAAGTCTTGGGAGTTCCAGAACTCTTCAGCAAATAGCATGACCAAACATCAAAAACGGGTACTGATCAAATGGTAGCGAACTAGCCGGACAACGTTGCATGTCAGCCAGACAAAATCTTATGCCTCTTAATCAATGTCACAGATCCGTGCAACGGGGACTTGAATGAAAAAGTGGCACAGACGAAACTGAAATATAAGATCCTGAGCATCAAGGTCAGTCGAATGTTAAAACTGATGGCATCCTCGTCATCTCTGATGTTCTGTGATCAATATCGAATAACTTGAACAGTGCTCTGTCTAGCATTACAGGATGCAGTAAAAACAGTGCAGTGCAAGATATAGTACGTACTTCTTTGGGGTAGTACGTACTTCTTCGGGGCTGCCCGTATCCGACGCAAAAGTATTGTATAATCATGTAAGTCACTACTGCTGAGGATATGTAACCTGATGTAGACTGGACTAGACCCAATAATGTCATCTCTGCTGCAAAAATAAAGATAATAATTATAATAATAATAATAATAATAATAATAACAATATACCCCGTGGAGGTCTGGGAAAGGAATAGGCCTCCAGTATGTTCTGCCAGTCCTAAAAGGCGACAAAAAGAACAAACCACTAATAGGGCTAACTCCCCTTTCAGTGTGATTAGTTGGTTCAGGACAGAACTAATGAAGCCTCGGGCAAGAGCTGTCGTAGTCGGGGACGACGCTTGAACCCTATGCCCGGCCACAATGGTGACGACACTGCTAGCCACACGGAAAATGATTTAAATCCAAATAGAGGTCTTTTGCAGGATGTGCTTCCTGCAACCACTCTAGAAGGAAAACAAAGACAGAGGATGAGATGGTCAGATGAAGTTAACTGACACCTCATGTTCTGTTATTACCAAGCAACAAACTTGGGAACCAACGCAACTGGATACAGATCACAAGTATACAAAACATTTATTACCAGATAGCCAGAATTAAAATTTTTAACAGAACATCGACTAGCTGATCAGATCCGTGTAATAATCAAAAATAACAGGATACCCCAGTCAGAATAAGAAAACATCAAACAACAAGTACAACAAATACTGGAACAAAATAATGTGCAATCAGAAGAAGAAGAAAATACAATAATAGACTCACACATCCCAGAGAAAACAAACAAAAAACAACACACATCAATTAAACAATTAGAGGAAAACGAAATCTTAAGACAGCCACCAGAACAAGCACAAATAGAACACGAAGTGACACACATGTTAGATATAGAAGAAAAATTTCAGTTGACAATTATAGAATGCAAAGACACAAATACAGACATTAGACCGTTCTTGTATAGACCACCAAATAACCCACAAGTCGAAACAACAGTAACAACTATCAACACAATCATACACAACAAAATAAATGAAAATACAACTATGAAAGAGTTACAACTACTGGTTTATATAGGAGCACTCACCACATTAAATATACACACTAGGCTGAGATCAGAACCAACGAACACACAGAAGAAACCCACAAAACCAGCATGGCAACACAGGCTACAGATCAGAATAGAAAAACTGAGAAAAGACATCGGACAGCTAACACAATTTATAAGAAATGAAATATCAGACAAAAAACGAAAAAGGTTAGGAAAAATCTCACAACAAGAAGCGATATAGCAATTAGATGAAAAGAAGCAGAAATTACAAGCATTGGCCAAACGACTTAGAACATACAAAAAAAGTGAAAATTGAAGGAAACAAAACCAAACATTCAACACAAGCCAAAAGAAATTTTACCATACAATAGATAACACACACATTAAAATAGACACTCCATCAAACATAACAGACATAGAACACTTCTGGAGCAACATATGGTCAAACCCGATACAACATAACAGGCATGCACGGTGGTCACAAGCAGAAACAGACACATACAAGATGATACCACAAATGCCTGAAGTGATAATTTTGCAACATGAAATCACCCGAGCAATTAATTCTACTCATAATTGGTAAGCCCCTGGAAAAGATAAAATAGAAAATTTCTGGCTAAAGAAGTTCACCTCAACACATTCACATCTAACTAAATTATTTAACAGTTACATTGCAGACCCATACACATTCCCTGATACCCTTACACATGGAATAACTTATCTGAAACCTAAAGATCAAGCAGACACAGCAAACCCAGCTAAATACACCACTGCAATTTCATAACCACTTCTACAACCCTTTAGATCACATAACATCAACAGATACGAAGAAAGTAAATTGGAAAAAGAAAACACTACATGGCAAGCACCCGTATCATCTAACACAGCCACACATCGATCAAGACGCATCCAACACATGGCTAAGAAACAGCAATATATACAGTGAGACGGAAGGATTCATGATTGCAATACAGGATCAAACAATAAACACCAGATATTACAGCAAGCATAGTATTAAAGATCCCAGTATCACAACAGATAAATGCAGACTTTGCAAACAACAAATAGAAACAGTATATCGCATCACAAGCGGATGTACAATACTAGCAAATACAGAATACCCCAGATGACACGACAATGTAGCAAAAATAATACATCAACAACTTGCCATACACCATAAACTAACAAAACAACATGTTCCCACATACAAGTATGCACCACAAAATGTACTGGAGAATGATGAATACAAATTATACTGGAACAGAAGCATTATAACAGATAAAACAACACCACATAACAAATCTGACATCATACTCACCAATAAAAAGAAGAAATTAACCCAACTAATCGAAATATCAATACCCAATACAACAAATGTACAGAAGAAACCAGGAGAAAAAATTGGAAAAATACGTCCAACTGGCTGAGGAAGTCAAGGACATGTGGCATCAGGATAAAGTTGACATTGTACCAATTATACTATCAACTACAGGAGTCATACCACACAATATCCACCTGTACATCAATGCAATACAGCTACATCTAAACGTATGTATACAATTACAGAAATCTGTAATTATTGATACATGTTCAATTACCTGAAAGTTCCTAAATGCAATGTAACATGTACTGCACAGTTAAAAAGAAGTCACACTTGATCAAGGTCCGCGTCACTTTCCATTTTTAACCAGACATAATGTCTGAGAAAGGAAAAAAATAACAATAATAGTCAACAGCAGCAGGGCCTGTAATAGCTAGACATTAAGTGTATCGATATAACTGGCAAGATTTAAACTAGATTCTTAAAGACGATTCTGAATACCATGTTTCTCCGACACAGATTTAAGGTTACGTTGTACAGGAAGTTTTTTTGTAACTGACCGAATTTCGTGGGGAAAACCTCTGTCCGTGCAATCTCCCCAGACGTGCTAGAAGTCTGCGAAGTTAGAAGCCTTCTAGCGGGCGCCGCTCAATGCACTGCAGTTGTACAGTTGTGGGGGGCGGACCCCCACAACTTGTACTGCGCTGCTCGGCCCCTCGGGAAGTCCCACGAAACCCTGATTACGCATCATCCGTCCGACACTGCCGAAGATTGCCCCTGGAGAAGCCCGGCGACCTAGCCGCTGTGTGAAACTTGGCCCACTACTCTGTTAACATTGCACTAGGGAGAGGAAAGCGGAAAAGTTAGGATAATTTGACTTCATTTCAAGTCAGCGGCGACCTTTTCATTCCGCCGGCATTGCAATTGAGGTATTAAGTAGTACAAGATCGCTTGAAGTACGTTGGTGCAAGAAACATTATCTTTAAAAACATTTTATTAGTCTCGATCGCAATATTGCACTTTGCTGATATCTGGTTTCGGTTGATCGACAACTATCTTCAGAGCACCTTCGTAGCTCCATCGTCACTTAAGTGAAGCTCATAACATGCTTTTACTCTTTAGTAAGTAATGAATTGCTGCTGATAATGACTTAAATGAAAGCTGTGCACGCGTCATCGTAAGTTCAGTATCGACTGAATAACAAGATTACTGGCGACACGTGCAAACTAGAAATTGCAGCCCTAAGGAAAGGATATGCATCCTTTGTGTGAAGTGACAGAACTGCGTTGCATTTGTCGTTGTGAGTGCCACTTCAGAGATTCCCCTTCCAACACCGGTAAACAGAATGCAGTTTGTTGTAGAACAAAGAATTTCAACATGTTGTAATGTTTTTGTATATTTATTCTTGCTAGTTTCTTTGTGTCTTTATTCACCTGTAACATACAATTAATATTTTTTTAATGATATTTCATTCTGACAGTGTCTTGCTGTTGCTGCTGATTTTACTACCCGTTGTCCTCATTGTAATCAGCATGCAAGCTGAAAAAGCTGAAGAACTGCATTGCTCAGCACACAAAATTTACCCAAGGAGAATAGTTATCACGACAGCATTTGACGAACTTCTTCATGTGTTCGTGTTTTCAGCGCGGTATACAAGGTTGGAATAATAGAGAATTGTGAAGGTGGTTCGATGAACCGTTTTCCAGGCACTTGAATGTGATTTACAGAGTATCCCTGTAGCTGTAGACGTACATTTGACCTGATTACATATTCCAAATACAATTTGGGGTGTAAATACTCGATAACAGTAGTTGATGTGTACACCAAATACATATGGGTTGCTGTTCTAAAGACTAAAACAAGTACTGACGTTGCAGATGCACTTAGAAAAATACCGACTCATTTACAAACTGACGTAGCGAGAAATTTTGCAACACTCATTTCGAGAAGGAAAGGCAGAAACATAAGATTGATCACCGCTCATCGTTTCATACATTTTAAGCTGCAGTTGCTGAGCATTTCAATAGAACTCTAAACGCTATGATATTTACAAGTTTCACAGTACTAGGTTCTTTGCAATTGACTAACATGGTGCTAGGTGTGCTAAGTCGCTGCAGTCACACAGCACCTAGAACAAATTATATGAGGCCTACTTATGTGCAAAATGAGAGCCTTTTGCCGTTGCGTACAATAAGATCAGATGACAGATCTCTGCAAAGCTAAATTCAAAGTCGCCGGTTTTGTTAGAGTTAGCAAATATAAGACAGTTTTCGGAAATTCCTTTATCTCAAACTGATATTTAAAATTCTGCCATTTAAGAAAACAAACCCAAAAACGAATTTGCTGTAGGCAGGGGTATTATGCAGCAAAGAACTACAAAAAACTAATTACCTATCCACGGACTTGACTGAAATCATCACGCAAAGAAAAAAAAACAAAGTTTTCGCGAGATGATTGGGTTTTGATAGAACACACAATTCCTTGATTACTTTGTAAGAGGGCGCATACGTAAGGACTTGCTTGCATGCTGACAAGGGAAGTATATGCCTGTTACATACCTGCAAGCCGCACAATTGAGCAATTGCGATTACCACTGCATGAAAGCTATATCATGCTCCAACCTGAAAATATAGTACGAAAATGTAAATGTATCCCTCATGTTATAGATACTGAAAATGTAACACATTGGCTGTAAATGCATTATAAAAATATAATTCTAACACACTGGTTGCAGGTGTAGGAGAGATATAAAAGATGTGTTATGAAAATGTAATGAGAAACTTCCATAACATTATGTGGTTTGTATTTATCATGCCCGTTTGGAAATGCATTGTAGATAAATACACAGTTTCCATCCCCGCTGGGCAAGAATGATATCTGTGCCCCTCCCATCCATACCATATCAAGCTCTCTGATTAACTGCTTCATTTTAATGACAGTAAAATATTGAGCTGTAATTGGGAATTATAAACATTGAATGTTGCTGTTCATTTGATGTTTCCTTTTATGCTCACAATATATTTACTTCCTTTAATTCACTAAATTACCTTTGCAATCCTTTGCGCGTTTCGAGTACAGTCAGCATCGATCAGTCGAAATGAGTTCTTTGAGCTATCTCTTTGGTTGCCAAGTGAGACAGTTCACGTTTGTGGAATGTTGCCCATCAGCCACAGGAAAGCGCTTGCAGTTTTAGAACCACGAGGTGCTCGGTGCTTGGTTAGAATTTATACTCGCAATTACATCCGCTCGAAATGCCGTCCAATTACTGTCCGCTCCAAATTCTGTGCTATTACTGTACTTGCAAAATTCTTTGTGTTAAATTTGGAGATTTTTCCTGTCGGATTTTGAAATTTCGCACCTATTACCTAGAATAGACGGGGCGA
Source organism: Schistocerca americana (assembly GCF_021461395.2). NCBI lineage: Eukaryota > Metazoa > Arthropoda > Insecta > Orthoptera > Acrididae > Schistocerca > Schistocerca americana. Next base: position 275,247,365 of record NC_060123.1, on the reverse strand, counting down.
AATTTCAGAATCCTACACAAGGAACATTGAAGTCACGGCAATCGGGCAACATTTGGAGTGCACGCGAAAGATGGCCACCGGCCACTGTGGCCGAGCGGTTCTAGGCGCTTCAGTCTGGAACCGTGCTGCTGCTACGGTCGCAGGTTCGAATCCTGCCTCGGGCATGGATGTGTGTGATGTTCTTAGGTTAGTTAGATTTAAGTAGTTCTAAGTCTAGGGCACTGATGACCTCAGATGTTAAGGCCCATAGTGCTTAGAGCCATTTGAACCATTTGAAAGATGGCAAACATGAGGTTACTGTAATATGCGAGGAAATGGGAGTGTCACACAGAGCTTCGAAAAGTCTTTATTTGAATGTGCTGGAGGAATGAGAAATTTGTGGCCAACATGTGAAAGACTGAGGGAAACTATTTAATCAGCAAAGTGACTTAATGCATAGTAACTATTACAAAATTTTTAAAAGACTTGTTACAGCCTTTCTTTGTGATGAGGTGGAATGTCCTGTGTCCTGCCAAATATCAGTTGCGGCGGCCCTGGCGCGTTCGGCTTGGAGCAATAGTAACTTTATATGTGACTGGTGAGTGCTCTGTCGGACAGAACAGATTCCACTCAAAAGTCGTCCGAAGCCCTACGGAAGTCAATAATTTGCGACTAAAACTTTGATGAACGATGGGCGCTGCATTACAGCGTGCGATAAGCTGGAAATTTGAATCGGTCAAGAACCGTATCTGGATAGCCGAAGCGGTTGAAGCAACGGCTAATGAGACGCGGTAAATCCGGATTCGAGTGCCGGTCCGGCACAAAGTTTCAACTTTCGTCGGTGCTTCACCACAATGTTCTCTGCAGCTGGGAGTCACAAATTCGTACCTATCTTTTTCCTTTCTTTCCCATTTCCCTACTTAATGTACATAAAATATAGTAGTAACTTACGCCCGCCAAATGAGAGAAAGAGAACTTCGGAATTTTCAATGTTTTTTTCAAAGTTTAATGATATTAAAGACGTGATTTTTGTGTGTTATGCTTAGGAACGTTTTTGTGTACGAATAATGTCAGACTGTAGAGGATACTCTTGAGCGATACTGCCTCTATGATCGCCAACTGGAGGGGGGAGAAGATATTTTTGGAGTGTTTTAAAGCTCTTTTAAAGTTTTTAATAATGATGATGTCCACATGGACGTATCATTTGTTGCATTTAGGAATATCTTTTGAGTAGGATATCAGTTCACAGAAGGTACTTCCGAGCGCTGCAAACGTTGCACCGGTTAGGATCACAATCAAATAATTTTTTAAAAATTTTGGTAATTGGTTTATTAAATTCCTTTTAAAATATTTTATACTATTAAATTCCACATCAGTGTTTTATGGAGCATTTATCGTGAATTGCATGGGTCCACTCTCTACAAATAGAGGGTGCTTTCCTGCGCTATAGGTGTTCCACCAACCAGGTTCCGGAAAAATATAAAAAATAAAGCCACAGCAGGGTAGTGTATGGCTGGTTATGATAGTGATCTTTCAGTTCCACATTCAACAGGTCACTTTGTAGCTGTAATAAATGATATGTTGCGTAAAATATTTTATTTAATTTCTCAAAAACTTTGAAGCTTTATAAAAGTGAAATTTTAAACCATCTGTAATTTACAGCTAATGCAATTATAAAATAATTTCTTGCAATAGATGTGAAGATGGGCAGCTGGCACAAAATAAAGGAAAGCGCTCTGACGACTGAATTTGGACACTCTTCCCTTTTTTAAAGTGCACTGCCTAGCGTAGTTTATACACTGACGACAGTGAAAAAATTGGGGTCTTATTATTTGATGTTAATGGTCAACGATTTTATATTCGCCTAATATGATGCTGTAAATACTTTTAAGAACCGGATGATGGCCAGTCGACCTAAACTGGTTGTTTAAATAAAGATTTTATGAACAAAGCGATAATCAGGAAATTTTTCAAATATCTACGATACGTGGGGCACTACCTCCTGAAAATATACTTACACGTTTCATAATTTAGATCACGAACTCGTTGACGATCATAGTTTAACACGTTGTGCAAAAGTTCAAATGGTGCAAATGGATCTGAGCACTATGGGACTTAACATCTGAGGTCATCAGTCCCCTAGAACTTAGAACTACTTAAACCTAACTAACCTAAGGTGTTGGTGGTGGTGGATAGTGTTTAACGTCCCGTCGACAACGAGGTCATTAGAGACGGAGCGCAAGCTCGTGTTAGGGAAGGATTGGGAAGGAAATCGGCCGTGCCCTTTCAAAGGAACCATCCCGGCATTTGCCTGAAACGATTTAGGAAAATCACGGAAAACCTAAATCAGGTTGGCCGGAGACGGGATTGAACCGTCGTCCTCCCGAATGCGACTCCAGTGTGCTAACCACTGCGCCACCACTCTCGGTTTAAACTAACCTAAGGACATCACACACATCCATGCCCGAGGCAGGATTCGAACCTGCGACCGTAGCGGTCGCACGGTTCCAGACTGAAGCGCCTAGCACCGCTCGGCCACCCCGGCCGGCTGTGCAAAAGTGTAAGGGTGTAGCTTAAGTAGGAGTTGAGAGAAATGTGACTGTGTAGTAACGTATTGGGCTTTTCTAGGACGAGCTACGTACGGTTATCAGCTAAGACGCTCTCTGATCGGGATGTTTCCAAGATAGGGGAGGGAAAGGGATGTAGCTTAGTGAGAGGAAGTTGTAGGAGTAACGGGGAATGGGAAAGGAGGGAGCGTCAGGAAAAACGCAAAGGTGGAGGTGAGGAGAGGAGTAGGTGGTAGGGGAGGGGAGATTGAGGTCATTTGTCCTCCAACATAAATCGAAGAATTGGATTAGTAACCCACCATTTCCTATTGAGAATGTCTTCCCTCTAGGAGACCACTATCTACACTACTGGCCATTAAAATTGCTACACCAAGAAGAATGCCTATGACAAACGGGTATTCATTGGACAAATATACTAGAACTGACATGTGATTACATTTTCACGCAATTTGACCAATCCAGCTTCAACACGATTCCACAGTTCAAGAGTAGTGACGGGCGTAGTGTGACGAGCCAGTTGCTCGGTCACCATTGACCAGTCGTTTTCAATTGGTGAGAGATCTGGAGAATGTGCTGGCCAGGGCAGCAGTCGAACATTTTTGTATCCAGAAAGGCCCGCACAGGATCTGCAACATGCGGTCGTGCATTATCCTGCTGAAATGTAGGGTTTCGCCAGGATCGAATGAAGGTTAGAGCCACGTGTCGTAACACATCTGAAATGTAACGTCCACTGTTCGAAGTGCTGTCAATGCGAACAAGAGGTGACCGAGACGTGTAGCCAATGGCACCCCATACCATCACGCCGGGTAATACGCCAGTATGGCGATGACGAATACACGCTTCCAATATGCGTTCACCGCGATGTCGCCAATCACGGATGCGACCATCATGATGCTTTAAACAGAACCTGGACTCATTCGAAAAAATGACGTTTCCCATTCGTGCACCCAGGTTCGTCGTTGAGTACACCATCGCAGGCGCTTCTGTCTCTGATGCAGCGTCAAGGGTAACCGCAGCCATGGTCTCCGAGCTGATAGTCCATGCTGCTGCAAACGTCGTCGAACGGTTCGTGCAGATGGTTGTTGTCTTGCAAACGTCCCCATCTGTTGACTCAGGGATCGAGACGTGGCTGCACGATCCGTTACAGCCATGCGGATAAGATGCCTGTCATCTCGACTGCGATACGAGGCTGTTCCGTATTACCCTCCTGAACCCACCGATTCCATATTCTGCTAACAGTTATTGGATCTCGACCAACGCGAGCAGCAATGTCGCGATACGATAAACCGCAATCGCGATAGGCTACAATCCGACCTCTATCAAAGTCGGAAACGTGATTGTACGCATTTCTCCTCCTTACACGAGGCATCACAATAACGTTTCACCAGGCAACGCCGGTCAACTGCTGTTTGCGTATGAGAAATCGGTTGGAAACTTTCCTCATGTCAGCACGTTGTAGGTGTCGCCACCGTCGCCAGCCTTGTGTGAATGCTCTGAAAAGCTAATCATTTGCATATCACAGCATCTTCTTCCTGTCGGTTAAATTTCGCGTCTGTAGCACGTCTTATTTGTGGTGTAGCAATTTTAATGGCCAGTAGTGTAACTCCGACCAATGATAATATGTTTTTTACCAGAAGAAAACGAGATAGTATGAAAGATACGCATTGTTTTGGTTCAATGAGCAATCACATAACCAGCAGTATCATGTCATTTGACTACCAGACAAAGGCCTCGTGCGCTATGGTCTTCATTCGTCAAACTGAATAAGATGGTGGAGTCATATGGGTCTGTACTTGTATTCGGGAGGACGGCAGTTTAAATCCCCGTCTAACCATCCATTTAAAGACTTTTTGTGATTTCATTAAATCATTTAAGGCGATAGGATAGCTGGAATCGTTTCCTTGAGACTGCATGACCCATTTGTTTCCCCTCTTTCCTGTATCCAGGGCTGTGAAATACACCGTTGTCGATGGGACGCTAAACTCCAGCCTTTCTTATGTCAGTTTTCAGACATACCGAATAAGGAAAAAAAAATGAGAGAAGAAGGCTCATTCGAAGACTTCAGAGGAAGAAGGACGAACATTGTTTAAAGTCGTGTAGAGATGGGACACCAGCTTGGATGTGGAAGGACGTGAAAGAAAGTCGACCATACACCCTCTTACGTTAGGCTGATTAAGGAAAAACCGAAATCTGCATAGCCCGACTGGTATTTGGACGCTCGTCCTCCTGCATACGAGGCAAATGTTTTCACCACCTCGCTCGGTAATAAATTCAGAGGTGCGTTCTCGGTAAGCGACGGTTCAGCGTTCGCTTCATTGCGTTGCTGCCGCTCGTGTGGAACTTGGTAACGAAGTTCGCCTGCTGCATGTGTAGTTCTGAGGTGGCGCCCAGTGTGCATCACTTGGAATGCGCTGGCTGCGCCGGCGCCCGCTCTCGTGGCCACCGAAATGGTCGATGGCGTGCAGCGACCGGATGTGGGCATCAGCATCAGCATGCAGCGACGGCTGTACAAGGGCGGTGAACCCCGCGGCCAGTTAAGATATGTCACGAACGCGGCAGTTAGTCACTCGTGCCTGGCCCCTGAACGACACACGGCGCGCTGGCCATTTGGCGCGTCTTCAGCATCGGCCTTCCGGTTCTGCGCCGCGCCCGTGTGGGAAAGCAGCGCCACATGCCGAGGTATACGGCAGAACCGTTCACATATTCATAGACCGTAGAAGAATCAGCTATTTTCTGTCGAAATGGCAAAACTCATCTACTACTGTAAGTGTCTCATTTCCTCATCTAATCCCAGCACCAACACCTGATTTAATTCGACTACTTTTATCGATGTTCTTCTCTTACCCTCTCTTGAAGACACTCCACTTCCAAGTCTTTGGCTGTCCTTCACGGAATTACAATGTCATTGGTGAATCTCAAAGTTCATATTTGTTCTTCCTGAACTTTAATTGCATTACAATTTCTCCTTCGTTTCCTTTACTGCTTCCTCAATTTACAGACTGAATAAAATCATGGGTGGGTTACAGCTCTGTCTCACTTCCATCTCAAGTAGTGCTCCATTATATGCTGATGACAAGACAATTGTACTGGAAAGAGAAGATTATTTGCAAAGAGCAGTATGTAGATTGAGCCAAAACATGGTACGCTGGAATTTAACTACATCTGCAAATAAGACTAGGATAATGGATGTCAAATGGAAAAATCCATTCAGATTGAGAACACTAATAAATGGAAAAATTTTAGAACAAGTTTACCATTTCAGTTACCTAGTACGAGGTGCATTCAAGTTCTAAGGCCTCTGATTTTTTTTCTCCGGACTGGAAAGAGATAGAAACATGCGCATTGTTTTAAAATGAGGCCGCGTTCATTGTCAATACGTCCCAGAGATGGCAGCACCGTACAGCAGATGGAATTTTACCGCCAGCGGCGAGAATGAGAACAGTTTTAAATACTTAAAATGGCGACGTTTTCCTTACTTGAACAGCGTGCAATCATTCGTTTTCTGAATTTGCGTGGTGTGAAACCAATTGAAATTCATCGACAGTTGAAGAAGACATGTGGTGATGGAGTTACGGATGTGTCGAAAGTGCGTTCGTGGGTGCGACAGCTTAATGAAAGCAGAACATCGTGTGACAACAAACCGAAACAACCTCGGGCTCGGACAAGCCGGTCTGACGACCAAGAAAGTGGAGAGAATTGTTTTGGGGGATCGCTGAATGACTGTTGAACAGATCGCCTCCACAGTTGGCATTTCTATGGGTTCTGTGCACAAAATCCTGCATGACGACCTGAAAATGCGAAAAGTGTCATTCAGGTGGGTGCCACGAATGCTGACGGACGACTACATGGCTGCCCGTGTGGCATATTGCCAAGCAATGTTGACGCGCAACGACAGCATGAATGGGACTTTCTTTTCGTCGGTTGTGACAATGGATGAGACGTGGACGCCATTTTTCAATCCAGAAACAAAGCGCCAGTCAGCTCAATGAAAGCACACAAATTCACCGCCACCAAAAAAATTTCGGGTAACTGCCAGTGCTGAAAAAATGATGGTGTCCATGTTCTGGAAAGAGAGAACTAGGTAGGCAGCGAAAGAGGTAGACTGATCACAGGGACCAGAGTAGGTAATTCTAGGAAGGAGATGATTATAGCTTATTTCCCGACAGTTCAGTAGTATTCACATCTGTCATGGCGACCGTCGTTTGGAATTGTAATTATTGGGGGGACATTTATCTCGGCCCCCATGGGGCCTATAGTGGTAATGGAAGGCATCACGAGAATTGAGTCCTACGTGAACACTACTGTGAACCATATGTAGTTAGTTAGTTAGTTACATGTTCCAATGATCAGTAGCACGGAAAATCGTTATGATGTGGAACGTGTCAAATGCTCAAGTCACTTCACACCTGTCTCCTCTGATGCCGATGAGCTCTTCCATAAGAATAACCGTGTCACAAGATCAGAATCACACTACAGTGGTCTGAAGAGCATAGTAGTGACCCGACACTGATGCCTTCACATGGTCTGAAGCCCGTAACAGATACTGGGTGCCAGGTACACGCTCACAAACCACCGGCCAGTAATTTATGGAAATTGCGTGTAATTTATGGGAACTGCGTGACCTGTGAATATGTGTCTGGTGCCAAAGACCTTCGGAAACTTACCAAGGAATTGTCGAATCGATGTTATGTAGAAAATCTAATGTTTTGGGTTCCAACGTGGGGCTAATACGCTATAAGGCAGATGGGCCCATTACTTTGGCTCGTCAGTGTATGTAGTATGTTTCACCTTCATATCTGTATGTACAATACTGGATTAATTCTATGCACTATCATGGCTTTAGGCGTCGGTGCCCAGATTAAAATATGCAAGCCCGCATCTCGTGGTCGTGCGGTAGCGTTCTCGCTTCCCACGCCCGGGTTCCCGGGTTCGATTCCCGGCGGGGTCAGGGATTTTCTCTGCCTCGTGATGGCTGGGTGTTGTGTGCTGTCCTTAGGTTAGTTAGGTTTAAGTAGTTCTAAGTTCTAGGGGACTTATGACCACAGCAGTTGAGTCCCATAGTGCTCAGAGCCATTTGAACCATTTGCAATATGCAAAAGCCACAGTCAGCGAGTAAACACGTAGCACGCAGAAGCGCGGTTTAACGGCGCGGGCCTCGCCCTCTGCGTTGTGCCTGAGCGCACGGACGACGCTGGACGGGCTTCTGCGCAGTTGCGGTGCGGACGGTCAGCCGAGCTGATAACGACACCGACACCGCGGCCTCGGCTGAGCCAGCGGCCTCGCTCTGTTTTCAGACGCCGTGCGCTGAGGCAGGTTCCGTACCCACGAGCTGTTTACCAACTGGCGTACACAGCGCCGCCGTGCCGTAACCCGTAAACAATGCGGGAGGCGGCGACAGCACTACAGAAAACGTCACCGGCAGGAAACAAAAGAGCGAAGGTGATTATTTAGCTGTCTCTAAAACTAACAATGACTGCGAACTTACCTAAGAAGGAAGGAAGCAAGACTGGGTTTAACGTCCCGTCAACATGGAGGTCATTAGACACGGAGTACAAGCTTGGACTGTGTCACGAATGGGGAAGGAAATCAGCCGTGCCTTTTCAAAGGAACTATCCCAGCATTTGCCAGGGTCACTGGACGCGGATTTCAATCGTCGAGCTCCCGATTTGCGAAGGTATCAGCAGAAAAAATTGTACAGCGACGATAATACGGTAAACAATCCGGAGAATATGACGCAGTATGAGGCGCATCAGAACAATTTAGGCTTCCACGGCCAGTATTTACTTCAGTTCAAACTACTCTCTAGTAGTAATTTCGTGTGGCTTAATGGTCTCTTGCAAGTCTCTCAACTGGACGCCACTTCGGCGACTTGTGTCATCTAAACCAATTATCCAACTGTGGGAAGGGGACCTACAGTTTAATGTCGCATCCGAACCACGTTTCGTACTTGGCAACTCTCAGACTGAAAATATCCGTCATTAGAATTATATTAATACCTTGAGCTGCTAACGGGCATTGATATATATCAACGGGGACAGGTGAAAATGTGTGCCCCGACCAAGACTCGAACTCAGGACCTCTTGTTTACATGGCAGGCGCTCTATCCAGCTGAGCCACCGAGGGCACAGAGGACAGTGCCGCTGCAAGGACTATCTCATGCACGCCTCCCGCGTAGCAGGGGGATCCCGGGTTCGAGTCTCGGTCGGGGCACACATTTTCACCTGTCCCCGTTGATATATATCAATGCCCGTTAGCAGCTGAAGGTATTAATATAATTCTAATTTCGTTCTAGACGGCTGCAAGTCGTCAATGGTGTCTGTTCTTTCGGACATGTCCTAAAGAACAAACGCCATATCCACAAAAGTATATAGTTTTGGCAAACCGGCCATGACCTTCTTCTTCCATGCGGGTGCACACATATTCCCCGAACTCTTATGGGACTTGGTAAGAATGTCTTCCACGAGTAATGAGTGTGTTCGGGTGGGGCACTACGAATGTAGTCTGTGGACATACAAGATGAGGAGGTAGGTCTCGCGGGAGGCGTTTGCGAAATAATTTCCACAGTCGCGCTGTCGTCTCTGCCCTCGGTGGCTCAGACGGATAGAGCGTCTGCCATGCAAGCAAGAGATCCCGGGTTCGAGTCTCGGTTGGGGCACACATTTTCACCTGTCGCTGTTGATATATATCAACGCCCGTCAGCAGCTCAAGGTATTACTATAATTCTAATTTCGTTCTAGACGGCTGCAGGTCATCAATGGTGTCTGTTCTTTCGGACATGTCCGAAAGAACAGACATCATATCCATATAAGAAAGTATCCGTGGTCCGTTCGAGATTCGACACCGTGTGCTCTAGATTTCAAGATACGCTCTTTACTGCTAGACCATCAACTCCGACAAACTTCTCTGACGTTCCGTTTGTACTACGGAATACATCTTCAGAGGTAGCTGCCATTTCGCCTTCCACGATTTCTCCCGCAATCAGAAACGACACAGTAAGGAATGGTATTATGTAAGGGGTCCCAGGAGGAATGATCAGTATTTAGGGATATGACAGGAACGATCGTTCGAAGCAAAAATGTCTAGTAAATATGGACTCTAAAATATATGACTTAAAAGCTTGGGGGGGGGGGGGGGGGGGATGCCCTTTATATCGGGTGCGGCCTCTCAGCTGGAAGTTTTAACTCAAGATTCAGAAAAGTGTAGAGACAAATAACGCTGCCGTCGAGCAAAATAGGGATCTTTAATATATTATAAGGCACATATGTGTGTGGTACAGGTCTGGGATCAGGGCTCTATAACGTGCGTTACGCCAAGCTGGTTCCCTGGCACGATGAAAGTTATTGAGCAACATTTTCAGAATATTATGCTATGAGAAACCGGTGATTTCCGGTGGCTCTTTGCAGTGTAATAGCGTAAGTACGATTTATTCGATTTGTTACCTCAGTTCACAGTATTGAAGCAGCTTGTACTACGAAATCATCATACCACGGAAGAATACTTTTTTTTTTTTTTTGTGGGAAGTAGCATACAAATGTACTGTTATGTGCCCTTCATCGCTGTGGGAAAAACTGTGAAACTCTTCGTTGTATCCAGTAAACCCACATAATTCAGTGCTTCATCAGCGAGTCTCTCTGTACTTTTGAGAATCGGACTGGTAAAACAAGAAATGACGTTTTCCGCAGAAACGGCGAGATGAACAAGAGTAACAGACAGGAAGATATTAAATGTGTTTCGACGTCAAGGATTAATTTCCATTGCAATTGAAAGAGTTACGTAGGGGAAAAATTGTTGAGAAAGACATCGAGAAAATAAATGAAGAGGCTGGGCGCAAGTGCTACTCAAAGACGAAGAAGTTGTCTCAGCCGAGGAGCTCTTAGCGCACCGCATCAAACCAAACAAAAGACTGAGAAAATAAAGAAAACGAACAACAAAGAAAAAGAACCTCTTGCAATCTTGAGGGTGATGTGTAACGTGGACATTACTTTTGTCAACAGCGTGATGGGACAAGCTTATTTCCAAAGGAGACAAACAGCAGTTACCGTCGACGTTTGCGCTCTTGTGTAGATATTGTCGGTGAAACACAGATACAAACATGAATGGCCACAAGAATTCAAATGCAATGGAAATACTCTGATGCGAGCCACCTGCGCCCATGAGCTCCTTACATCAAAATACTCAGAAAATATCCCTGAACAAGTACGGAAATTTTTATCGATGGAGTTCGGATTTTATTCTGTATAAGGAAATATGAAGAAAAGAAATAAAGTTTAGTTTTCCTTAAGTGGAAAAGTATAGTCATCCCAGTACAGGAAGCACCGAAACCATACGCTATTTATAAGCCAGCAAAAACTTTAGGTAGTACACTGACGACCTTGATAACAATACTGTAGCTATTATTAGTGTGAACCTCGTGATGTCCTCACTAAACTGACGATTTGTCTGTGCAAGAACTGGACCACGACTGAAGTTCTGATCAAATTTATAATCAATTTCCGCTCATGAGCGACTGAATGAACATGGATGATGTGCTCCGTAGTAAATGCCTCTTTTATAACCGAAAATACGAAGGTCAATCCGAAATTTATGCTTCCCGTTTATTTTCACGGAAACTACAACAGTTAGAAAAGCTCAATCACTCAGTCACTTACAGCAATAGACAGTCTTTTATCCACGTTGTCGCCACCTTTCGATAAGCACTTGATCCTGGATGCCGCGTTCTTAACAACTTGGATCAGCTTAGGCTGCCCACAATCTTAAAGTTTTGATGACAGCCTCTGAGTCTGGAAAAAGTTCATCGTGTAATCCATCTTTCAAAGGCCCAAAGAAAATAGGTTGTTGAGGATGCTGAATCAGAATATGTCGTGGATGTGGCTGGACAGACCATTCAAGTTTGGTCATGAGTTTACAGTCAAAAAAATTACTGCGGGGCTTGCGTTATCGTGTTGCGAATGCAATTTTTTTTTAATCTGGCCTGAGTGGGAATTTGGGCTTTCGGCCTATTCAGTGTCGTCCTGGGTGTTCTGAAGTGACAGTTGCTTTAGGCTACAAGGCATGCAAAAGAAATAGAGCCCACTTGTCCCAGGAGACTATGTGTATCACTTTGCCTCCCGTATGGTTGAGTCTTGAACTTCTTTGTTGGAGAGTTCGCATGTCACCATTGCATGGACTGTCTTTTAGATCCCAGCTCGTAATGGTGACACCAATCGTCACGGATTAGCTGATCGAGAGGCTACGCGATATTTAGGAGGTCGCTAAGCGAAACCGACGAAAGTGTGGCTTGTCTTACACACACTTCCACCACTGCGTTTCGTTAACGCAGTATCCACCACCTCACATTACTCACACCTACTGTAGTGCGTGAATACACCTTTAGCAAGCACCGATGTATTTCAATTGGCGCTTTTGTTCAGCTGTGACGACATTATAGAACGCTGGTCATTTGGCTGCTATCTATCGCAGTACAACGAAAGTACAGGACCTAAGCTTGAAGGTTAAAAAATTAGTACTACAATGACAATATACTGCAGGATATGCAAGAGAATCTTTATGAAGTTTGGATAGTATCGCAGTGGTGGTAGCAGAAGTAATGTTATCACGGTGAATCGTTTGTCGTAGCTGGATAGCTTGGTCCGTAACAGCAACCGTCTGAGAAAGCAAGAGGATCCAGGGTCGAGCCTCACTATGGCAAACAGTTTTAATCCTCCAGGGAGAGCTCCAGAGTAAAAAGTCGCTCACTCTCAGTTTTGCACTGTTATTACAATGCAGCATTACAGCTGAAACATCCCCTTAAAAAATTAATGAATTGCTGTGCTGATAAAACAAAGGAATGGCCCTGACTAACAATAACCTATACCTTTCATGAATCACTTATCTCGCAAAAATCCTCGTTACTCGAACTACTGCAATACAGCGAGCGCCAATACTGCCAGCTAAATAAAAGATTTTAACTACTGAAGGCACTAACTACTGATAGGCATACTTAGCAAATGAAAGATTTTGATAGAGAACAAACAATGTATTTACCTTAATAGTGTTCAAAAGTCATTATATATGTATGTATGTATAGGTTGAGTCACCTAACGTTACCGCTGGATATATTTCGTAAACCACATCAAATGCTGACGAACCGATTCCACAGACCGAACGTGAGGAGAGGGGTTAGTGTAATTGTTTCATACAAACCATACAAAAATGCACGGAAGTATGTTTTTTAACACAAACCTACGTTTTTTAAATGGAACCACGTTAGTTTTGTTAGCACATCTGAACATATAAACAAATACGTAATCAGTGCCGTTTGTTGCATTGTAAAATGTTAATTACATCCGGAGATATTGTAACCTAAAGTTGACGCTTGAAACCTCCGACGTTCAGTTGCGTGTTGTAACAAACATGGGCCACGGTCGGCGAGCAGCATCTGCAGGGACATGTTTACGATGACGACCGTGTTTACGAGTGTGGCTGTAGTGCACGGTTGTGGTTTGGTCTAGCTGTCGCAGTGTCCTCATGTAGCGCTTGCTGCTATTGTTATTCTGCATTCGTCTCCGCACGCAGACCAACTGTAGTACACCGTGTTACCAGACGTCTGTGATAGTGTAGTGTTGTAGGAACTGTGACCATGGTGTATTCGAACTCTGAAAAGGCGGAGATGATACTGATCTATGGCGAGTGTCGACGAAATGTAGCTGAAGCCCGCAGGGTGTATGCAGAACGGTACCCGGACAGAGAGCATCCAACGTGCCGCACACTGCAAAACATCTACCACCAACTGTATGCAACGGGTATGGTCGTAGCACGCAAACGGGTCCGTAACAGGCCCGTCACAGGAGAAGCGGGTGCAGTTGGTGTGTTAGCTGCTGTTGCCATGAACCCACACATGAGTACACGGGGCATTGCGAGAGCCGGTGGACTGAGTCAAAGTAGTGTCATGCGCATACTGCATCGTCACCACTTTCACCCGTTTCATGTGTCGCTACATCAGCAATTACATGGTGATGACTTTAATCATCGAGTGCAATTCTATCAATGGGCATTAACAGAGAATGCGTTGCAGTTCTACCTGTTTACCGATGAAGCGGGTTTCACAAACCACGGGGCAGTGAATCTACGGAACATGCATTACTGGTCCGTGGACAGTCCTCGCTGGCTCAGACAGGTAGAGCGACAGCGACCGTGGACTGTAAATGTATGGTGCGGAATCACTGGCGACCACCTCATTGGTCCTCACTTCATTGCAGGGGCCCAAACAGCTGCAACATACATCGCGTTTCTGCAGAATGATCTGCCAACGTTGCTCGAAAATGTTCCACTGGAAACGCGTCGACGTATGTGGTATCAGCATGATGGTGCACCTGCACGTTCCGCAATTAACACTAGGCTGACCCTTGACAGGAAGTTCGACGGGCGTTTCATAGGACGTGGAGGACGCATAAATTGGCCAGCCCGTTCTCCTGATCTTACACCTCTGGACTTCTTTCTGTGGGGTACGTTAAAGGAGAATGTGTACCGTGATGTGCCTACAACCCCAGAGCATATGAAACAACGTATTGTGGCAGCCTGCGGCGACATTACACCAGATGTCCTGCGGCGTATACGACGTTCATTACGCCAGAGATTGCAATTGTGTGCAGCAAATGATGGCCACCACATTGAGCATCTATTGGCCTGACATGTCGGGACACACTCTATTCCACTCCGTAATTGAAAACGGAAACCACGTGTGTACGTGTACCTCACCGCTCATGGTAATGTACATGTGCGTCAGTGAAATAGACCAATAAAAAGGTGTTAGCATGTGGACGTAATGTGCTGTTCCAGTCTCTTCTGTACCTAAGGTCCATCACCGTTCCCTTTGGATCCCTACGTAATTCGGTGCTCTCCGATACACACGATCGAACAGCGGAGGAGTGGTACTCAAGGGTCAACTTTAGGTTACAATATCTCTGGATGTAATTAACATTTTACAATGCAACAAACGGCACTGATTACTTATTTGTTTATATGTTCAGATGTGCTAACAAAACTAACGGGGTTCCATTTAAAAACGTAGTTTGTGTTAAAAAACATACTTCCGTGCATTTTTTTATGGTTTGTATTAACCAATTACACTAGCCCCTCTCCTCACGTTCGGTCTGTGGAATCGATTCGTCAATATTTGATGTGGTTTACGAAATATATCCAGCGGTAATGTTAGGTGACTCACCCTGTATATGGTGTTGCAAAAAGGTACCGCCAAACGTTCAGGAAACATTCCTCACACACAAAGAAAGAAAATATGTTATGTGGACATGTGTCCGGAAACGCTTACTTTCCATGTTAGAGCTCATTTTATTACTTCTCTTCAAATCACATTAATCATGGAATGGAAACACACAGCAACAGAACGTACCAGCGTGACTTCAAACACTTTGTTACAGGAAATGTTCAAAATGTCCTCCGCTAGCGAGGATACATGCATCCACCCTCCGTCACATGGAATCCCTGATGCGCTGATGCAGCCCTGGGGAATGGCTCATTGTATCACAGCCGTCCACAATACGAGCACGAAGAGTCTCTACATATGCTACCGGGGTTGCGTAGACAAGAGCTTTCAAATGCCCCCATAAATGAAAGTCAAGAGGGTTGAGGTCAGGAGAGCGTGGAGGCCATGGAATTGGTCCGCCTCTACCAATCCATCGGTCACCGAATCTGTTGTTGAGAAGCGTACGAACACTTCGACTGAAATGTGCAAGAGCGCCATCGTGCATGAACCACATGTTGTGTCGTACTTGTAAAGGCACATGTTCTAGCAGCACAGGTAGAGTATCCCGTATGAAATCATGATAACGTGCTCCATTGAGCGTAGGTGGAAGAACATGGGGCCCAATCAAGACATCACCAACAATGCCTGCCCAAACGTTGACAGAAAATCTGTGTTGATGACGTGATTGCGCAATTGCGCGCGGATTCTCGTCAGCCCACACATGTGGATTGTGAAAATTTACAATTTGATCACATTGGAATGAAGCGGCATCCGTAAAGAGAACATTTGCACTGAAATGAGGATTGACACATTGTTGGATGAACCATTCGCAGGAGTGTACCCGTGGAGGCCAATCAGCTGCTGATAGTGCCTGCACACGCTGTACATGGTACGGAAACAACTGGTTCTCCCGTAGCACTCTCCATACAGTGACGTGGTCAACTTTACCTTGTACAGCAGCAACTTCTCTGACCGCTGACATTAGGGTTATCGCGAACTGCACGAAGAATTACCTCGTCCATTGCAGGTGTCCTCGTCGTTCTAGATCTTCCCCAGTCGCGAGTCATAGGCTGGAATGTTCCGTGCTCCCTAAGACGCCGATCAATTGCTTCGAACGTCTTCCTGTCGGGACACCTTCGTTCTGGAAATCTGTCTCGATACAAACGTACCGCTCCACGGCTATTGCCCCGTGGTAATCCACACATCAAATGGGCATCTGCCATCTCCGGATTTGTAAACATTGCACTGACTGCAAAACCACGTTCGTGATGAACACTAGCCGGCCGAAGTGGCCGTGCGGTTAAAGGCGCTGCAGTCTGGAACCGCAAGACCGCTACGGTCGCAGGTTCGAATCCTGCCTCGGGCATGGATGTGTGTGATGTCCATAGGTTAGTTAGGTTTAAGTAGTTCTAAGTTCTAGAGGACTGATGACCTCAGATGTTAAGTCCCATAGTGCTCAGAGCCATTTGAACAAACAGCCGCACGTTGCTGCTCACCCTGTCCGCGAGATCATTTACGTATGTATACAGTAAATACTGTAATGTCGGTCTTATCTCTTTCTTCTCTCTGATGGGCACTCGCCGTCGAGGACATCATACTGGGTTCTACAACTTAAAAAGTCTTTGAGCCATTCATGTACATGGGAACCTATTTCATACGCTGGTACCTTCGTTAATAGACTGCAATGGGGCACCGTGCCAAATGCTTTTCGGAAATCTAGAAATACGGAATCTATCTGTTGGCTTTCATCCACAGTTCGCAGTATATTATCTGACAAAAGGGCGAGTTCCTCATGAGCGAAGCTTTCTAAAACCGTACTGATTCGTGGACGTAAGGTTTTCGGTGTCTAGGATATTTATTACATTCGAACAGAGAATATGTTCTAGAATCATGTAAAATACCGATGTTAAGGGTACTGGTCTGTAATTCTGTGGGTCCGTTCTTTTATCTTTCATATAGGCTTACACAGGAGTCACCTGCGCATTTTTTCAGTAGCCTGGAACTTTGCGCTAGGCAAGGGTTCCGCGATTATTGCAAGCTTAAGTAAGGTGCCAGTGCCGTAGGGTAGTCTTTGTAAAACCGAACTGGGCTTCTTTCAGGATCTGGCAACTTATTTGTTTTCAGCGCAAGGTATGCTTAGTACCACATTAAAAAAGCTGTTTTATTGCTACAGTCAACAATCTGTTCCTGCGAATGTTCCTCCTTAGCTCAGTGTCAGCGTCTCTGGATGTTATGTGGAGTACCCGTGTTCTATTCCCGGCAACGACGGGTGTTTTACTTTGGTTCCAGGACAAGACCAGGGTGTCGTGATGCCAGTTGAGGAGCTAGAAGAACTGTAACGGCTCCAAAGTCATAAAACCATGTCAGAACACCGTTCAGAATTGCGGTGTGCTGAGCTCATGCCGCACCATATTGCTTCTGCTTGACGCCATTGCCAGAAGATGACATGGCGGTCGGTAGGATCTGATAGGCCCATCAGGTCGTGAATGCTGAGCTTTGGTGTTTTGCTCTTGCTTACGTAGAGAATTCGCACGGAGGGACTCGTTCGTTTTCCCACACGCTCTTCGAAAGTTAAATAGTGTGTGTGGTTCAAAAATGTTGTTTTGAACATGCAGGTGTATTTGTTTTAGTTTTCAGTCGTGGTTCAGTTAAAGATTGTGTGGTCATAAGCTGGAAAAACTAGGAGTCAGACTTCCGGAAACTTGTGTTGTTCGTTACTGCGTAGAAGAGCGGCCCGTGTTTGAGGAGTAAACACGGCGTACAAAACACAGGATAGCGTTTGCGGTTTTCTATCAGATCTGTGGCTTTGATGATTAACGAGTGCGGTTTGGTGCTTTACTGTCTGCACAATAGTTGCAGCGTTTCTTTGTCTTGTGTGACGGCGACCTCACAATATGATAGGCGACGACAGGAAGACAGGTCTGTGTGTGGCCCTGCAAGTCCGTGGGCCTCGCGCACTGGCGGCCCGTTCGCGCGGATCACGTCAGCTCGCTCTTGCTGTTACAAGATCACGACGAAATAAACCTCAGTATGTGAGCGTCAGTATCTGCGCGGTCTGTGAGGCGGATTGCTAAGCGAAGGGCCCCGATTCGATTGCCGGTCGGGTCAGAGATTATCTCCGCTCGAAGATTGGGTTGTTGTTTTTTCTTTACGTTCTTATCGTCATAATTGACAGACGCTGTTGAGCTGGCTATAGGGCAATTCCCGAAAGCAAATAAACTAAAAAAGAAGAAAGAAATCTACGATCTGGATGACGTAACTTAATGTTTACAAAACCGTTATAAAGTTGAACGATTTGTTAGTACTCCACTTTTCTCTGTTACTTACGGTCGCAGTAATGAATTCAGGTGCCTTTTGTATACAGTTGTCACTATAAATGAGTGTCTCCCAAAAATTTAGAGGCGTTGAGAATTATGGGAAAACTGAAAACATCGGTAGTGGAGCAGAGCAAGGAATTACTAGTGGAACTATTGCACAGCCACTTGCCCGCTACAGTGAAATAGGAATAAAGTGTAAATTACAATACGTACAGAAGAGTTTCCAATAGTTTGTAAATGACTCCCAACTGAGTTGAAATTGTCGCCCTGTATCGACTGAAAACTGGAACAAGCTCACTCGTCGACTCACGAACACTGTTATTTGGCAAGTCCCACAAAGACTGCTTTATTGAGTAACTGTCAGACAGACTGAAACAAGTCACCGCTGAGTGAATTTTGGTAAGGAAGATGTGGTTTGAATTCCTATATGAATACCATCAGAAACAAATATATACAAGAGTAGCTCCTAAGGAATACCGGTACAGTACACAAAAATATCGTGATAGGAAAACATGACATGAAACGGAAGTCGTATGTAGTAGTGGTTTAGTTGGCGAACTTGGACCTCTAGTAGTTTCAAGAGAAACTACTAGAGGTTACTTGTTTTAACTTGGAACGGCTAAATATCCTGAAAAATATGCTTCATACGAAGAGAGATATTCCAGATGAAAATTTAATATTTTTATGAAGGGCATCCGTCTGTGCCAGCCCCTTCCCCCCCCCCCCCCCCCTCCACACACACACACACACACACACACACACACACACACACCAATGGTACCAACTTTTTAATTTCAAATGGGAATCCCCCACAAATCCCTATTTTTATTCTTTTTTACTGTTTATTCGGGTTCTACGCCAAAAAGTAATTGTTTTGCCCATTCTTGGTAGACGATGCTGGTTCTAATCAGCTGATATTATTGTTAAAAATTTAATTTAGTCCAGCAAATTTGATCCCACAGTAAAACTTTTACGTTTAGACATTTAAAAATATTGACAGTAATCTACTTTTAACGTAACGTTGTTTTCCGGTCCGTTCGGGGTTGATTTCGGTAACTCCGCACACCATAAGATTTCGATGAGTCCCCTCGAATCTCACCATCAGGGTGGCTCATTACAGCGCCATCTACCACGAATGGGAAAAAAAAAGTTTCAGCTAAGCCCTAGCTACTGTTTGGCGTAGAAACCGACTCTGCAGTAAAAAAAGGTGTGTACTCACTTGAAACCCCCCCACATATTGGAGAGGGGTGGGGAAGGTTAGGGGGTGGCCACTTTTAGCACAGACAGGCGTTCCCTTTGGAATCATTAAATTTTTATGTGGAACATTCCTTTCATAAAATACGTAGGCCCTATTTTCCGAGATATTTAGTTGTTCCAAGTTAAAACAAACGATTATAAATCCGAATTAATTAGACGCTATGGATAAGGTTCGTTGATCAAAACAGATTCTGAAAATACAGAATTAGGTGAAAAGTGAAACTCTTGGCAGCAAGTAGAAGATACGAATTGATTAACATTCAGTCAATGGCAATGCAAATGTCTTAAGAAATATTGCAGTCTGTAATTATGAAGTGGGACCATCATAACTGTCTAAATATTGGGAGTAACTTTACCATAGCAAATGATGCGAAGTGTTTCCACGGTAATAGCTATTAATGATAACGACTCTGCAACTCGTTCAGTACTGGCATCTGCAGCCGTTATTATTCCCCATAAGGTCGACAATCTACCTTAGGATTCTTACACACGGGATGCAGAGACCTGAAGCGTTCCCCTTTACATTGAAACTTGTACATCATTTTACCTGAGAGGCACAGAGCTTCGTCGTCTTCGGCCTACAGCAGCAGCAGCGTAGCTTCTCAAGTGGCTCTCCGCTACTCGCTTCACGCAGACTCAGAAAGGAGTCTTCAGATGGAAAGCAGCGAGCCGCTTACAACCAGCCGTGTGCGTCACCACTTAGCGCTCAATTTCTTTTGTCAAGTCAACAGCCCTATTGTTTCTGCCTGCTGTTGATCATTAGTATACAGTACAGTAAAGGTCCTCTCTGCTCACCTCTGACTAAGGACAAGACAGTGTGACTTCATTCGACGTAAGAGCGTTTCATAGCGGATATGAAGAGTGGGTCAATGGCATGGATGTTGTCCCACGCATATTGGTACAAACAAAATGAAATGTGCAAGACACATGAAACCTTTCCAACAGAGAAGATGAAAATCATATTCACGCAAAGAAAAGTATTTACTACAAACACCTTTGAAATAAGTGATGGAACTCGTCCAGACCTGTCCTCAGACTTTTGTGGCATGTACACACAACATTCCTTTCAGCTCACCGCCGTCAGTTGCATTTGTCGTGAGATGGGCTACACACAGTTCTCATCCTGCATCCTGCTTTCAGCCTATCCTATTCTTTAAGTACACAGGCACATTACACCTAACATCATCAACGCCATACAGGAATTTCTTATTGGCCCCCTCCTCTAATGGGGTAAACTCAGTACTCGCCTGCGAATCTTACCAGGTCACAGTAACTGTAAGTCACCTGAAAAGATAGCAAGATCAGAAGGGATGAACCACGGACTTAATTCCTAACATATGAGGGCGCATCTGAGTTGACGAGTGACGTTCTTTCACACTCTTGAAGATAAAATAATAATAATACTAGCCCAATCAAAGACTGCTTGTATTGCAGTCACTGTGCCTGAGATCGGGCGGAACATACTGTTCATGGTTGTATATGTAAAACTTGCGCATTTCATCTATTTTTGCGAAACGTAATAACGACATTTCGTACAGCTCTATCTACGCTCTAGAAGCCGACCCATGTGGGGCCGCATAATCGTATATTTATTACATCGTCTTACCATACATAATATGATGTGCTTATACATAGCATCTTTCGACAATCGAAACAGCATATCAAAGAACGTGAAGTGGTGGAATCTCACGTTTCACGTCCCTTCATTATTAGGTCCAAAGCTGACTGTTTGTTAAGTTACGTGTACGTAAGTGTCATGTTTTCAATAACATCGCAATCTTACATTTATGTCCATTTTTCCATGGAAACTATCTAATTCTATTTTCGCTAACGGAACGATCCCACAGACCAGCTGCACTTGGTACAAAACCTGGCTATTATGTAAAAAGAAAGGAAAAAGATGTGTAAAGTCACTGGAAGCAGATTCCATAAAAATTATCAGCCATTTCACACACCAAATTTGATGGTCAAAATGGATCACCATCCCATAGCACATTGTAAGTACCTATTGTGGGGCACTACATCTCATGTTAGGATATTTTATTTCCTAGGTGTAGTTTTCCGGAACACGTATTTTGGCAGACAAAGTATGACGAAACTTCAGTATAAAGAGGAATACAATTTACAATAAATCCTTTAGATTAAAACTGTACTTTGCTATAATGAACATCCAGGAAAGATGCAGAAAGGCAATAGGCCAAGAATTATTTTTAATACACAAAGAGCAAACATAAAGACCGTAAGGTACATATGTAGATTTAGTGGGCAGTCTACTTTTTATTTATGAGACTCCTCCATCGATTCATATCTATATTATCACCCACTGCCTCTGTAGCCATATTTGCTATCACATGTTAGTGCGGTGGTGTTGTGTTAAGGCCGGCCGGTGTGGCCGTGCGGTTAAAGGCGCTTCAGTGTGGAACCGCGTGACCGCTCCGGTCGCAGGTTCGAATCCTGCCTCGGGCATGGATGTGTGTGATGTCCTTAGGTTAGTTAGGTTTAAGTAGTTCTAAGTTCTAGGGGACTGATGACCACAGATGTTAAGTCCCATAGTGCTCAGAGCCATTTGAACCATTTGTTGTGTTAACCATGTCGAAGGTGGCTGTGACAGAAATTTTCACAGCCATCGTTTGGCTGACACAGGGAGAGGTGATGTGATTCCTGGTTTCAGTCTCTGTGGAAATGTTTTGGGTTCAGTCTCAGATCTCTCAGCAGCATTTCTTGTAATGAGGGTAAATAACAGTTGCGATAGCTATCAGCGAGTCGAATCGTGATGTCAGTGTCACTAATGGCCTCCTTTAGGAGGGGTGTGATGTTTAATTCTTCACTTCTTTGTACGGGAGTGCTATAAAGAGTGCTATAGGTTTATATTTATAGGATATATAAGTGCAGAAATTTCTATTGGTGACTGAGGAGAGTGTACTAAACAATATACATCAGTATTTACATCATTTTCAGGATAATAATTACAGCCATTTTGGGTAGTATGTAGCCGTAAAACCAACTCACTGATGTGTGTACGCGAGCATATTAGGGTCCGCATATAAAAGTTATTAAACTTACACCCTTCACATCCTGTACATACAGCGTGTTAAGAGTATACTCGTAAGAGCAGGTATTGGGATCATTAGTACCTTAATATCTACCCACTTCATGTTTTAGCTGTTTTTTTCTCTGAATTTAAGTCTTCCCACAAACATGACTCATAATTTACTGTTATTTTTTCTTTTCTCTGCTTCTAACGGTCTCCCCACAAACATGTCACATTATTTACCACCTGATGTTTTCCGCAGAGTCGTAATTGCACCATTAAGCGGACAACACCCGTCAGTACCCATTAACAGTCTTGTGTCAATGTATCAACACTTCAACACCTGACCTACTGATCAGGGGAAAATAACCATTAATGGCTTGCTCTTGCCACATGTGCTTGCAGGTACTAACCAATCTAAAAAAATACTGCTCCAAGTAGCTATAATTATTAGTCTGTAGATGAAATAAATATTGATGTAATGTTCTTCAGTACACTGTCCTAAGTTATCAATAAAAATTTCTGCACTTATAACTGTAGCAGCCTATATGTATGGCGACTTATGTGGATTCCTAAATAAGGTTGGGTCTAACTTCCAGATAGCTGAAAAAGTTCTTATTGTCTTACGGCTGGTACCCTCACCTTGGAAGAAAGGTGCAACATGGAAAGAGATGGACAGAGAGAGAGCGAGGGAGAAAAGGAGAGAGAGTGAAAGAGCTGCAGGAGGAACTGAGGAAATGTAAAGGAAAAGTGCAATGGCAGAGTGTTCGATGTTAAAGGCTGTTCAGTTCGGTAAATGAGAACAACACACATTTTAAAACAGTTAGCGGTGTATTTTTCCAGTGATTTCAGACGTAGGAATCCATTATACTTCAGACGAATGTTCGGTGGCCAGAGGCAGGTTTCCACCTCTGCCTCTCCCTTTCCCTACCTGTCAGTAGATATTTCCTTAAGCATTCCTTTTGCTCCAGCTACGGCCTTCTGATGCACAGCTCGAAGCTTCGTTTGTACTCTCAAGGTAACTGTGAAACCTGACTGGCGTGCTTTTTCCTTAAACGAATCCATGATTGCATAAACCACCAACATTGCTTCTTGGACGAGGATGTAGGAAAGCGTTGGTGGAAATCTGAATCCCTGTTGTCTACTTAAAAACATTGTGATCGGAGGAAAAAATAAAGGAACAGAACCTGTTCGCAGATTTTTAACTGCGCTTCAGAATCAGAGTGGGTGGGGCAGACAGACGAAGCGTGGTAAGTTTTTTTCAATCCGAAGCTATATGAATTTCGATTATTGTGGTAACGAGATAGGGTCTGAAAGAAGATTTGTGCCCTTACCGACGAGTTGATTGGCTTATAATATCAAACGACGGCTACAAATCTTGATGAAATGAGAAGATACCAGTAACTGTACTGGACTGATCGTCTTACTAAGAAAATTGACAGTTACACTTCGACTTACTCATAGTCACGCTTTTGCGCTTAGGAACTGTATTAAAACAATGGAATTCGTTCCCTCTTATGTTCGCCAAGATAATTGTAGTTGTTGTATTATCTTCAGTACGTAGACTCCGTTACCGCGGTAACCACTCCTTGATCACTCTGAATGTGTCGCATCTATTAGTTATTTGTGATACAAATTTATCTTCTCTTCAGTTTTAGATTCAGTTCCTATTAATTAATCATCAGAAAATTCTGTTTCAGCATATTTCTAAGAGCTTCTACTCTCTCTTTGTGTGAACTGTCGCCTATGTTTCACTTTCATATCAGGCTGCGCTTCGATTGCTGTTGTGATTCATGTAACGTCTTTGGACGGTAGTAGAACCGTAGGAATGTTAGCCGGGGGTTGGAGGGGGACTCTCTCTTGGCTGGTGTGCTACGGTTGCTGAAGTGCCGGCACTGGCGGTTACGAGTTGATGTGAAACGGGCGACGAGTGTGCGGCCCACATCCCCACTAAAGAAATAAAAAAAGAAAATAAAAATAGAAAATAATTAAAAAATCGTGTACAGGGTTCGCCGCGGCAGTGGAAGCGGCGGAGTCCACGCCTCAGTCTAGCCAGCAGTGGACGAGTTGTAGCCTGCGTTCACTGCCAGTGGCCGTGGGTTCACGAGCAAAAGAAGCCACAATACGTTATACAGATCTGAATTCGGTTCATCGGGGGGTTGTTCTGATGCCAGCTAGTGTACTGTTAACGTAGGTTGTTCGTAGTCCTTAGAGGATAATGTTACAACTGTAAGACGTACGCTGTTTTCGTAATTCTTTCAGTGATTCTACGATCGATTAATTTAACTTAGTATCGTTTTACGTTTTTGCCTAGTTTCAACTCTTTTGATTATTATCGATGTCCAGAGCAAATGTACGAGTAACCTGCATTTTATTTTAATTCTTACGAGTTTGGTTTGATATGTCTGGTAAAAAAAAAAGCAAGAAGAAGTGTTTGTTTCGTAAACACATCACCTTACTTTCCGATATAATCTCCTTTGAGGGACATACACTTGGTTCAGCGATCCTCCAGCTTTTTCGTCTCATCGGAAAAATAGTTTTTATCAAACTCCGCAAAATACGTTTTGACTGCAAATACCTCTTCATCATTTGAAGAAAATTTCTTACCAGCAAGCCAGAGTTTCAAGTTAGGGAAATGGAAGAAGTCACTTGGGGCTAAGTCTGGTGAAAAGGGTGAATGAGGAACCAATTCGAAATCCAGTTCGTGTAGTTTCATTACTGTTATCGCTGATGTGTGGGATAGTGCATTACCCTGGTGAAAGAGCACTTTTTTACGTGCAGACCTTGGTAATTTTTCAGCCAACGAAAGATTTAAACTTTCCAACTAATTACGATAGGGTCCAGGTATGGTTGTACCTCCTCCCAAGTATTCTCTGAGGATTATTCCTTGTGAATCCCAAAACATACTGGCCATCACCCTAGCGGCTCAAGATATGAACTTTGCCCTCTTCGGTGCACTTTCACCGGTCTTCGTCCATTGTATTCACTGCCGTTTTGACTTTGGTGTGTAATGATGTATCGGGTTTTCATCAACAGTCAGAAATCGTCGCAAAAAGTCTTTCGGCGTGCGGTTAAACATCGCCAAAAACTGCGTTGATATCGGCAATACGGAAAACCAGCCAGAGTGCAAATTTCACTTTTTTATTTACTTCATGACCAGTTTCTGGCGATATCCATTTTCAAATCATCCAGGAAGTCAAAATGGTATTTCCAAAAATACAAAAACCATATCGAGATAAATATATACGTATTGTTCTGTGCAAATGAAGATTTATAGCGCAAACAGCTAACTCCAGCATGTTGGAAGTTCATATTGTGCTGAAATGTTGTGCCAGATGCACTTTTGGTCGACTATCAGCAATCGCGGCACCCTCCTCATACACAACTTCTTCATAGCCAATTCTCCGAGCAGCATGTGATGCACTCGCTCAGTTGAGATGCTTACAGTATTTGGAATCTCACGAATTTTTGTTCTGCTTTACCTTATCATGGATTCTATCAGTGGCTTCCATTTTCGTGACCTCAGGTTGTCGGCCGGAACTTGCTTCCTATTCGGTGCTTGTTCGAGCACGTTTAAATTCATTAATCCTAAAGTAAATAGTCTTCAATAATAGTGCGGAGCCCGCGTGAATTTCATCCAGTTATGTTTTGATTTTTGCGGCAGTCCAACCTTTCAAATGAAAATGTTTAATAACAGCTCGTAACTCGGTTTTCTCCATTTTCAGTCGCAGCCGACATGTCCGTATGTTGCCAACCAAGCGACTTTCTAGTATAACGTGTAACCTGTACTTGAATATAGGTAATGGATCTACGAGTTCACGTCGCAGACGCATGGTTGACGACATATGGAAGTTCGGGCCTGGGTGTAAGTTGCGCACGCATAGCCAAATGATGCGGGCACGATAGCACAGCGTGTTCGGTCATAGGGCCAATTGTATTCTGTAATAAAAAAAACTGAGTGACGGAATCAACGATCAACTTGAACGGATGTCATGTGACGACCACCAAGGCCAAACGAAACGAACAATACCGGAGAAAAAAGTATTTAAAAAATATAAAATGGTAAGGTGACCGCTTGCGATATGCGGAAAATCCGGGGTTCGAGTCTCGGTCGGGCATAAATTTTCACTGTCCCCATTCCATTCTATAGCTTATGTTTATCCTCATTCGCAATTGCGAATTCATTCAATGTATCACAAAGATCTTGTCTTGGGACGCGAGGAGGTCGTTATTGATGGATTCTGATAGCTTTGGGAGCGCGAAGAGTACAGTTAACATACATGTGCACACAGAGTAACATATTTATCTGTCCTTTAGGGTTGCTGAGAGTGCAATCAGATATCCGTGTAGCTGTACAAACTTCACTCAAATTGCGCTGGAAAGTTATATAGATTAAGAAGAATAATTTCGTTTTTGGTCATGATCAGATAACAGCTGGGAGCAACTGGGAGTAAATGCTGTGCTGAGGCTCCGAGGTAAACTTCGGACGCTGCACAAATCAAAGTCTTGTCTGATGCAATAGATGAGTGATGGAGGACCGCAAGAAGTTTCTGCCGTACGGAGCTGCAAGAGCCTGCACACGGAAGTAGGAAGGAACATGTAAGTGCGGTTAGCGATGAGTTGCGGACCCCAGAGTAATTGATAGCTTCATCCGTAATTCATCTATCCTCATTTGAAGAACAGTTGAATAGTGAAACAATTTAGAATCACCGTTTGAGATCGCATGAGCGGTCGGTCTGTTCTCTCCGAAAGACTTGGCTCTGAAATGGTCCATCCTAACTACCGATGCTTTAACTAGCGGGGCTCTATCTTCTCTCCCTCGTTTTGTTTCGTGCATGCTCTATATTATTCTCTGCTAAGGTATCAGTGTTCGATTTCGTTTTCCATAGTTCCGTTTAAAGGAATATGTTTCGTCTTTGCATGATTAACATCCCCTCAAGTCCCTACCCTCACTGTGCAGAGTTCGCCCCATGTTGATATTCTACCACTTAGTTCTCACTTAGTTGCGAATTCCTTCGGGACACGTAGATAAAGTAAGTTACCATTCTTTTATTGTCAAATTCCATGTCAACTAGTCAAGAGAATGTTATTAAATGATGTATTTTGCAATGCTACTTTAAAATTTACGATTCCCACCTCCCTCCCCCCCCCCCCCCCCAATAGCTTCAATTAATTGTAGAAATCAGAAAGGTAAGTAATCGTCGTCCTAAGTCTGTATCGCGTTAGCGTTACCTTGCATAGGGTTATATTAAGGTCTCTCTTAAATTCATGGCTTAAATGATTCTTTCTTTTGTGGATAGAACGTGGTACGACCACTGAACATATAGTTGGCGAACGATTTGAAATTATAACAGAAAAGATTGGAGTGTATGATGAGGGAAGAGACTGATATACAGACCAGGAAAGGAACGATTGGCTATTAATTGTTTACAAGTTTGGTCAGTTATAGTCTATAGACACTTCCAATGATTTGTACTACCATAAATAGTAATAAACCAACAAGTACCTTTCACAAAATCAAGTCATTGTCCAAATATAACCGGTGTTTGGTTGGGGTATGTTGAATCCCATTCTCTTTTTTTCATTACGGTGTTGTGGCTTCGACGGTTTTTCAATGACTTGGTGATTTCAGCGGTTCCAGGATTCGGTTTTGGTCACTGGTTGTGGTCTGGGTCGTCCATTTGCCTCCATAATACATCAAATAAAACCAACTGTTATTTCATTATATAATTTTGATGCATATTTAAGCTGGTATCGTTAAGTTGCGTTACGATTTTTGCACTTTTGACTTACCTTTCATACCGACTGATGAAGAGACATTCTTGCAAGAGTGTGGTGTGTACCTACGTTGTTAAGTTAAACTAATTATCTTTTAGACTCGTACTTTACATATGTGTCTTTAAAAAAATTTAACTGTCAAGTTTGTAAATTTAACCTTGTGCAGTTGTTAACTTTTGTACGTGGTTGGGTAAACACAAACTGCTAATGATATTATCGTATAAGTGGTCCAGCAACTTCTACTGCTGTTCGCTACATGTATAACGTACAAAGTAAGAAGTAAGCATGCTCCACTTTCCAAGCTAGTGCTCTCTACCATTTCAAAAACGTTCTAGTATTTGTGGTAGATAACCGAAAGAAAAGCAAACAAACTAGACACGTGTGAGTAGGACTTGCATTCAGAGCGTTCGGTACGAACTTAATTACGTATTTAGACAGTTCATCTAAACATTTTGATTAGGGAGTTTGCGGGAATCAAAATATGTGATATAAACAGTCTTATCTTCTGGGTACACTGACTTTGCAGGAGTTGTCCTATCGATTACTGCCAGTTTATGACGGGACGTTCCACTTATCATGATGGGTGAAAAGAAAAGAAGAAGTAGAAGAAGGGAGAAGAAGAAGTTTAACTAGTCGTTATGCTATAATACTTCATTTTTATGCCCTACAGTGGTCTTTCAGTATTAATAGCAGAAAAAACAACCTGTCAGTGTGTAGTGACGTAGACACAGCTGTTGCAACGCTATCCGGAAAAGTAACGAAGTAGAAGAACAGGGAAAAAATTCCCCACTGTGGAAATATTACATGTTAACGGTGACCTGCTCAATCACACACTCGTCAACTGCTGGCAGTTAGACTTGCACCAGCTGGTGAAGCCTGTTGTAATCTTCAGCGAAACATAAATATTTTCCTAACTAAATGCCTCAGACTTATAAAAATTATTTAACAGTTCATTATTATGGAAAATATTATGGAAAATAGTGCAGTCCAAAGGATCACAGTTAGATTCCTCCGAATTTTCCCAGGAAAAAACAGCAATTTTCGAATGCAGGAAGCTGTTTCTCTATTCTCAAAGCTGCTGCCTTAAAATTGTAGAGAATTACTGTTTTTAAAATCACAAGCTACAGGTATAAACTCTGGAGGACTAACACTTATTGTACTGAAGTTGGATTTCAGAGATTGTGACGATATCAGAATATTGTAAGAATCATAGATATATGGCAGATAAACACGCGAACGACATATAAGATTTTTCGAACACTTAAATCTAGACAAGCCGCTTTCACGAATTATAGGTACTCTGTTCATGCGTACTGTGTTGGTGTTCCCCATTGTAGAGTCAATGCAGTGAACACACTATACACTGAAGATGCTCCTGGGGATGCTTTTCTGCTTCCTAATTGTCAAATAGAAACAAAATCAAGTGTAATTATCTCTACTTTCAAACAGAGTATTTTAACAGTTCCATTAATCAAAAGTATGGTGCATAATTCCGACATATGTCAGTGGAACAGCGACAATGCAGTACTGAAAAGGTGTATGTTTTAATAATCGCAATTTGTTTACTTTACAGGATGGTAAAAGAAGTAATCTACGACTATAGACTAAAACACATTCCTTTCCAAAAGCATGGAAGTCCGCTGCTATCACTTCTACTGCTGCTTCTAGCAACAAACCTATTCTATACGTCAACCCTCAAACGTACGCTGCGGAATGTGGAACAACCAACGCCTATAAACTGAATTCGACCCACTTCGCTAGCAACCGTTTCATTCAATGAAATACATCTGAACAGAAGTTTTAATGAGGGCATATACAGGGACTCGGGCACATACCGATAAGAAGTTAACTTACGTGCGGAGGACAAGTGCCGATGCTGAAAAATAAGCTGAAAGAGGGAGCTTTCTAGACGAAGCGGTTACTATTGTTAACGCTAATAACTCACACTAGACAAAGACGTCGATGATTTATTTTTTAAACCACGGCATTTTCCTTCCGATATCGTTATTCAAAGTATACTTATTGGGCAGGGTTATGCGGTCATTAAAGAGAAAATATTGCTTTGGTGCAAGCCAAAAACCATCTGATGGTGCATAATTTATATACTGTACTGAATATATTTAGATATTTCAACATTTTCATTACGCTCTCTCGTCAATCAAGACAGCGCCCAATTATTTCTACAGCCCTTCCTTGTAGGAGTACACGCTCGATGTCCCCGTTGACTAGCCCGATGTGGATCTCACACACTTGGGCACTATTTGCGTAAGAACCGTACAAGGGTTCTGCAAGCAGTCTCTCTTGTAGTTCGCTCAGCCGCAAATCGCTCAGCATTTTTAAATCCATTTCTCGGAGCAGGCATTGTACCGGGTGATCAAAAAGTCAGTATAAATTTGAAAACTGAATAAATCACGGAATAATGTAGATAGAGAGGTACAAGTTGACACACATGCTTGGAATGACATGGGGTTTTATTAGAACCAAAAAATACAAACGTTCAAAAAATGTGCAACAGATGGCGCTTCATCTGATCAGAATAGCAATAATTAGCATAACAAAGTAAGACAAAGCAAAGATGATGTTCTTTACAGGAAATGCTCAATATGTCCACCATCATTCCTCAGCAATAGCTGTAGTAGAGGAATAATGTTGTGAACAGCGCTGTAAAGCATGTCCGAAGTTATGGTGAGGCATTGGCGTCGGATGTTGTCTTTCAGCATCCCTAGAGATGTCGGTCGATCACGATACACTTGCGACTTCAGGTAACCACAAAGCCAATAATCTCACGGACTGAGGTCTGGGGACCTGGGAGGCCAAGCATGACGAAAGTCGCGGCTGAGCACACGATCATCACCAAACGACGCGCGCAAGAGATCTTTCACGCGTCTAGCAATATGGGGTGTTTTTTTTTGTTCTAATAAAACCCCATGTCATTCCAAGCATGTGTGTCAATTTTTACCTCTCTATCTACATTATTCCGTGGTTCATTAAGTTTTCAAATTTGTACTGACTTTTTGATCACCCGGTATCTTCTTTTATCTGCTCGTCTGCCATCCGATACGCTGATTAAACATGCGTGGATTGTGCTAACCTGGCAACTGACCTATCTGTTATCAGCAGCAGTAAGTACTAATGATCAGTGAACAAAGACAGAATCTGCCTGAAAGACAAACCCTTGGAGGAATGTTAAACTCATCGCTGAATCGATGCAAAGCCATCCGTTTCACTTGACAGCTTCACCGATTAAACCATACTGATCTGTAACTTTGGACTTGAAGCATCATATTCACTATGTTTCGTTGTTTATTTCATGGTGTTGCAATTTGTTGATGAACGAGATCCTGTCTGCATCATAGTTATTTTACAATAGTCTCTGACACGATCAGTCAGCTAATTATACGTTGGGTCACTCTTCATGTCCAAACCAGTTTGAGCGACGAATTTGAGTCATGAATACTGAATTACATGATTTTCAACAATTTTTTGAAAAAAAAAGTGAGAGACTTTATGAGATTGTAATCGATACTCAATTGCTTTTCCTTACAGTCTACAACAGTTCCATAGCAATAAAATAATATGGGTTGGTTAAGAATTGTTATTTCATAAAAACGTTCATCAAACAAATCTTGACACATTTTCAAGTGTTGTTTTCCTTTAACGTTGTTTCAGTAGCCATATGGGAGGCCGGCTGGAA
Source organism: Schistocerca americana (assembly GCF_021461395.2). Lineage (NCBI taxonomy): Eukaryota > Metazoa > Arthropoda > Insecta > Orthoptera > Acrididae > Schistocerca > Schistocerca americana. The sequence continues at coordinate 275,215,501 of NC_060123.1, read as the reverse complement.
GCGGATAAAAACACCTTTACACCAAATAAGTGAGTAAATTTAAAGGTACCCACGACGAGAATTTGACAGGTGATTCTGTAGAACGATTAAAAATTAAGTGGAGGGCATGGTGTTCATGCTGGTAGTGTATTAAAAAATTAGTGATCGCGAGGGAGATAGGAAGATGTTTCCTGCCATGGAGCTGTGAGCAACAGCATAAGGTAAACAGTAACTTGGCCGAGGGAAGAAAGTAGGGAAACGAAAGGATAGGCTGCTATGAATGTTAGGAATGGGACATGGCAGTTCGGATTTCGCGGTTGGGAAGCGGGACTTGAAGTTCCGTTGGATAAGGGTTGAAGATGTGTAGAAGTTAGGATATGGGTGACTTGGCACAGTAGGATATGTGTATTGGTGGTTAGTGAGTAAGCTGTTTGATGCTGTGACTAGGATTCTCGTTTAACGTACCGGGTTTAAGCGGAATTTGGAAGGAAAGAATGCGTGGTACATATGCAACTCGGATAGGGTGCAAGATGGGGAAGGCAAACGGATGCAACAGTTATGATAAATTGCATGCTTCTCTCGGATTTCAATGTATTTTCCTTGATTTGGAAGGACAGAGATCAAGGCAACATTTATATTGATCGCTGCAGACGACATACTTACAAGTGGGGATAATGGTAGAAGGATGCAGACTCCAAGTGCAGCTTGTTAGCTTTTGCCTGTTGCGGGCTTTTGGTTGGATGGTGAGGAGACGGACATTCCAGATTAATTTGTCAGATGCTGGTTCTAAGTACTTCGTGATAGGAACAGAGTGGTCAAGAAAAATTAGTTAACGGAGACAACTAATCGTCCAGTAGTGCAGCCAAAGTAGTGGACAGTTGATGGTTAGAGTGCTAAAACCAAAGTTTTCAGATACTCCGCATAAGCAGTTACGCTGGTCGCTGATGTGATATATATATATACACTCCTGGAAATTGAAATAAGAACACCGTGAATTCATTGTCCCAGGAAGGGGAAACTTTATTGACACATTCCTGGGGTCAGATACATCACATGATCACACTGACAGAACCACAGGCACATAGACACAGGCAACAGAGCATGCACAATGTCGGCACTAGTACAGTGTATATCCACCTTTCGCAGCAATGCAGGCTGCTATTCTCCCATGGAGACGACGTAGAGATGCTGGATGTAGTCCTGTGGAACGGCTTGCCATGCCATTTCCACCTGGCGCCTCAGTTGGACCAGCGTTCGTGCCGGACGTGCAGACCGCGTGAGACGACGCTTCATCCAGTCCCAAACATGCTCAATGGGGGACAGATCCGGAGATCTTGCTGGCCAGGGTAGTTGACTTACACCTTCTAGAGCACGTTGGGTGGCACGGGATACATGCGGACGTGCATTGTCCTGTTGGAACAGCAAGTTCCCTTGCCGGTCTAGGAATGGTAGAACGATGGGTTCGATGACGGTTTGGATGTACCGTGCACTATTCAGTGTCCCCTCGACGATCACCAGTGGTGTACGGCCAGTGTAGGAGATCGCTCCCCACACCATGATGCCGGGTGTTGGCCCTGTGTGCCTCGGTCGTATGCAGTCCTGATTGTGGCGCTCACCTGCACGGCGCCAAACACGCATACGACCATCATTGGCACCAAGGCAGAAGCGACTCTCATCGCTGAAGACGAGATGTCTCCATTCGTCCCTCCATTCATGCCTGTCGCGACACCACTGGAGGCGGGCTGCACGATGTTGGGGCGTGAGCGGAAGACGGCCTAACGGTGTGCGGGACCGTAGCCCAGCTTCATGGAGACGGTTGCGAATGGTCCTCGCCGATACCCCAGGAGCAACAGTGTCCCTAATTTGCTGGGAAGTGGCGGTGCGGTCCCCTACGGCACTGCGTAGGATCCTACGGTCTTGGCGTGCATCCGTGCGTCGCTGCGGTCCGGTCCCAGGTCGACGGGCACGTGCACCTTCCGCCGACCACTGGCGACAACATCGATGTACTGTGGAGACCTCACGCCCCACGTGTTGAGCAATTCGGCGGCACGTCCACCCGGCCTCCCGCATGCCCACTATACGCCCTCGCTCAAAGTCCGTCAACTGCACATACGGTTCACGTCCACGCTGTCGCGGCATGCTACCAGTGTTAAAGACTGCGACGGAGCTCCGTATGCCACGGCAAACTGGCTGACACTGACGGCGGCGGTGCACAAATGCTGCGCAGCTAGCGCCATTCGACGGCCAACACCGTGGTTCCTGGTGTGTCCGCTGTGCCGTGCGTGTGATCATTGCTTGTACAGCCCTCTCGCAGTGTCCGGAGCAAGTATGGTGGGTCTGACACACCGGTGTCAATGTGTTCTTTTTTCCATTTCCAGGAGTGTATATATAGGGATCGTGTCAACCCCTTCCGCGTCAACTACAGCCTGAAGAAGGCGCTTTGAAGTGTCGAAACTGGTTGCAACAAAATAAATAAAATCACAAGGACGGCGGTAGGCGTTTCATATTCTCACAACAATAAAAAGCCGACGTCCCAAACACTTGTCAAAAGGATGGACGTACTAAAACTTAATCATCTAGTCTGGCTGTCAGAGACCAGGCAATTCCATAGTTACTCTCAAAACGGCTTTTGGAGATTTCGAACTACTGCCGACATCCTGACCCTCACAAAGGCGGCTATCCAGCAGGCTTTCCTACGTAAGCATCACTCTCTAGCAGTATTATTTGGTATCAGTAAGCTGTAAAACACTACTTGGATACACAGTATTCTAGGGCAGGTCCACCAATGGGGCTTTCGTTGCCACCTCGCATCTTCATCATCGTATCTACGCGCCTTCTTTGTTTCTGAATCGGTGACATGCTGTCCGATCGTTTGGAGCGGGAGAACGCTGTTCTCAGGACAGTGTTTTAAATGTTACCCTCTTCGCCACAGCCATAAACTGCGTCACGTTTGCAATAAGGAGTCCTATAGAATGCTTTTTTTTTGACAGTTTTGCACTTATCTGATCCTTTTCCAGTACTGCAGGAGGAACTTGTCAGTTGCAACTTACAGTGAAGAGGAGTGGGGCGAAAGATATGTTTTTAGTTGTCTGCAGATAAGTGTATATGTGTTCGTTTTAATCGTCCTCGTCGTATTTTTAATTTACCTGATTTGCATATGATGGGCACCTTCTGCACTTGAAAGAGTCAGTGAGTTTTCTGGACCCCACTTTTTGTGGTTACCACATCTGAGAGACTTTAAAGCCAGAACTCAGAAGGCAATCTTAAAGTACCGTAGCCACAGGTCTTGGGAAGCATAAACGGTGTCTGTTCCAGTTTTATAGGGCCTTCATGCACTCGTGGCTAGGCTGTGTATGCACAGTGTCTGGATCAGCGCTGTCCATCATGAGAGCATTAGGCTGGTCACAGGTGCATATAGAACCAGCCTATACCAGGTGTTTGTGCTGAGGCAACTCTTCATGATTCTTTGGTATGTAAAGTCCCGTTGAAAGCCTACAAAAGTGATGCTCGTTCGTCTATGGAACGCCTTTGCTCCCATCATCTACGAGCAACAATTCCATTTGGGATCTGTGTGCAGCGTTTCCTGGAGTCACTTGGTGTGGAGGTGGTATAAACGTATATCCAGGGTTGTAACCACTAGACACACTGGTTACTGGAGAGGCCCATGGTAATTTTAGAATTAGTGCAGTACAGGAGAGGCTGTATGTGTATGTTTTAAGACAGCGTTTCATTTTATTTGAGTACCATAATCCGTAGCAGTATCTACGAATGGGTCTATACAAATCGTCTACGTCGGTTTCCCTGCTCTTTTCCCCGATAGAGTCCTGATGAACTGACTGCCTGAAGACTGTAGTGGCTTCGACGCGGAATTACATGCGATTTTATGGGTACTGGATGAGATTAGACGTGTTTCGAGTGCTAAATTTCTTACGTGTTCCGACTCCCAGGGTACCCTTCACTCTCAACAATGCTTGTTCCTGGAAGATAAAGCTGTCCAAATAACCAGCATGCGCTCCACAACCCACAAAGCCGAGCGACACACATGTGTGTTCCTGGTACGTGATCAGCCAACCACGGAACACTGTGCGTCTATTTTAGAATCTTACATAGTTTTACTTGAAAGTTTTAGAATAACTAAAAAATTTTAACGCTATCTTCCACGATGTGAGCTGGTATAATTGTGCGGGTTATCATGGGTGACGTTGTATGAAAATGAATGCGATTTTATCTCATTGTGCATTTTATCTCTTTTCTCGCATCTTGTCCGTTTTATCAGCATTTCAGTTTCCTAATGTAGCTGATAGCTTCGTCGTTGAGCGCAGCTAACCCACAAAGATTCGTCCACTCACTCACACGCTCACTCATGCATACACACACACACACACACACACACATGTTTATTGTAGGGGGCAGAACCTTCAGGCACACCAGCGTGTCAACGCACTGTGCTCATACAAGTCAACGCACTAGTTCAAATGTTTCAAATGGCTCTGAGCACTATGGGACTCAACTGCTGTGGTCATAAGTCCCCTAGAACTTAGAACTACTTAAACCTAACTAACCTAAGGACAGCACACAACACCCAGCCATCACGAGGCAGAGAAAATCCCTGACCCCGCCGGGAATCGAACCCGGGAACCCGGGCGTGGGAAGCGAGAACGCTACCGCACGAACGCACTAGTATAAAAGCCGTTATTTCCAGCTTCACCTTTTCTGTGTTTTCAGATTTTCTTCAACTTTTCTTTGTATCATCGTTTTCTTTCTTCTGCCCATACTGTTCTTGTCCAACTTTCCTTCGTTGGTATCATACTACATTTAGTAATTTACCCATGAAAAATTTCTATCTCCTTTTTTACATCCTTGAATAACCTCTGTATCTGTACATCTTTTTTAATTTGTAAGCCCAAAGGCTAATCTTGACATCTTTGCCTTGAACGATTGGTTTAACTGTGTACACTAAATTCCTAAAGATGGCCGTTCAGTCTTCACTTTGATGATACCTCTGTTCCTCATCTACTTCGCGAAATGATAACTTATAACTTTCTACATGTCTGTTGTTTATATTGTACCCATAAGTTTCTTCTTTGAAGCGTATATTTTCTGTGTTTCATCACACTACGTACTTCATTACGCTATTTCATTATAAGTCGTGGCATTTGATGTAGTTGCTCTCAGGGTATTCACCATATTTCGTCGAACACCTCTAAAATGCTAATACGGTGTTCGTTCTCCTGCTACTGCAGAGCTGTCAAAGAGCACAGCGATTATCGAACTCGCAGACAGCGGCTCAGAGCGCAATTACTCACTCGCCAGCTACGTTGACGCCGCCGCCGCTGCCGCCTCTTGCCACCGCGTTTGCAGGCGCGTGTTTCCGTTATTAACAATGCGGCCAGATACCTGCGGCCCGTGATTGATTGCAGCGCGGATTTAACCCGGCGCAATTTGCGTCCGGCCGGCCGGAATTACCGGCCGCACCGCAAAAAGTCTCTCTCGCAGGCATTTAATTGTTATTTATGCACCAGCGCTGCGGAGACTATTGTTCCGCGGCGCGTTGCACCGTCAATTGTCCGTCCTCGTGGTGTCACAGGGCTGTTGGCAACCTATTCAAACAGGGAAGCTAGTCAGGGGCGGTAATGAGATATTGGTGAAGCACGCGAATTAGTTTGCCAGGCGCAGCCGATACGCGTGCGGACAGCCGCCATAGAGTCCGGTGGATATAATTAAAATTTGTTGGTGAATTAGCTACTTTTACTTCAGGCGCAAAGGCATCGATGCCGGTAGAGGATATATGCCTTGTTTTGTATTAACGGCTACGGTATCACCTTAGAAACTGTTATTGCGTTAATAAATAGCTATGAATGGCAGGTATCGACTTATATGAATGCGCGGTGTCTATTCCTTCGGACATGTCCGAAAGGACAGACGCCACCTATTCGTTTGATTCGCCTCAATGCGCAATGAACCCACAACCTTCAGGGCGGATGCACATCAACGTTCGACCTCCGGCTTGAATCTAAAATTAGCGAGCATGGAGGATATGGGCACGTACTTTGGATAGGTGGCGCTGGGTGGAAGTGTGAGTCGGCCGGGAAGCGTGCCGCGACAATCTGCGCATCTGCTATAAACGCTGTGTCCAGATGGCGCAGTGGTTAACCCAGCTACCTAGTAAGCAGCAGGTCACGGGTTCGAGTCCCAGTCCAGCACACATTTTCAGTTATCGCATTAAGTATGATATCTTTATTGCGGTGTGACGCTTAGATTGCACTTTATCGTAATACCCAAGGAGAGTTTCACAAAAGAGCCAAAAACGATGGTGGAACAAGACAGAGCTGACACATACCCAAAAATAGTGATGCAATGAGACAGAAATGAAAGGTCGAAAGGTCGAAAATATGGTCTTCGTCACTAAAATGAAAATAGTTACCGGAATAACTCTGTCGAGCACAAAAATGTAGACACACAGGTTGTTTACCGTAATAGGCAAGTGTAATTATAGATCTTTGATCGCGAGCCAAAATTCGACGTTTGTACCAAAATAAATTTCTATTATTTTTCAAGATATGTAGGGCTTTGCCAACAAAACACAAAGGGCACTGCTGTCGTAAGTTAATTGTTCTAAGGAATGAGAAAAATGCATTTGGTAAACTGATAGAATATGCAGGTTAAGCAGCACTTGCGAGTGTCCGTAGTTCTTCTGTTGTACCACACTTTGCAAGCCCAATGGACCTTCAAATAAAATGTTTCCACATCTTAATCAGCTGTATTACTTACCAAAATGTCTGCCGCTAAGCTGAGTGGTCAGCATGGAGGACTGCCCTGCGGTAGAGGTCTGGGGTTCACTCTCGGTACAGGCAGGGGTTTTTTCTTCGAGAGAGGAGTGATACGGGGTGCGCTCGGCCTCGTGAAGGCCATCTGAGGTACCCACTCGATCTGCTATCAGCGTTTCTACGATCAAGAAATTCGTCAACGACCTGAAGAGTGGCATGCTGACCACATGCCTCTTCATACCTCACCCGATGACGCCGTTGACAGAGAATGACATGTCAGTCGGTCGGCTCAAATGGCCCCTCTAGGGTGAGAACATGGAACTTTTCTGAACTTGTTAAAATATGCAGAGCTCGCTTATTGACATCACTGAAATTAATTCTGGGTTAGTGGACGAGAATAGCCGACCTTTCTACCACGAATTGTATTCATCAAAATACAGAAAAACTGGTTCTACTACTACTAATCTAACTTATATATGAAGTGCTCTGGGCGACGAGAATCACCAAAGTGAATAACGTTAATTCCCACTCTAAATTCCACAAAATGTTATTTCTCAAACCAATACCATAGTCAGCCAAACGTTATAGTGACCACATGCTAGTGTATTAACTTCATCTTGCAGTTCAAAACGTTATCATCTTCTGCTGTTACAAAGTAGAAACATACTGAACACTAATAATACACATTTGTAGAGGTAAGACTCGAGGGTTGCTATGCTGTCGCAGTCACCCAAACATTACACCAACTTAAATTTATTTTGCAATACAAAACGTTTGTCACTTCCTGCTGAAAATATCAAACATTACAGTAACCCTCATGCGAAAGTACTGACTTTATTTTACAGAAGAACACTGTTGTGATGTCATTACGCTAATCTGTGCTGTCACACTATAGGAACTACATAACACTTGGATGAAACAGCACACTGAGCAGTAGTAATACACATTCGTACAGGTAAGAAACCACAGATGCGGTGCTTTGAAGTTCCCACTTTCAAAACCACCCAGACACAATAGCGACTCCGCGTAGGATATTAATTTTAACTTGCAGTGCAAATGTTTGCCGTCTTCTGCCGATAACGCTAAGAAGTCAAAGCAGTGGTAGATGACACAAACAAACAGGCATTAAGAACTGAAACAGCATTCTAACACCAGAAGCTGACAGTGTACGTGCCACACACCGCTTTTAGTACCAGCATGTGTTATATCCATTATTAGGTTATAGAATTTTTCATCGGTTAATTGCAAACTGATTGACCAAATTCGTATCCTAAACTATTGAGGTTATAATAATCTCTCTTCTCTCATTTCTCTGTCTCTCTCTCGCTCTCTCTCTCGCTCTCTCTGTCTCTCTCAGCCCCCTCCCCCCCAATCACCCACCAACCCACCCACCCACCACCCACCCACCCAAACACACATACACACACACACACACACACACACACACACACTTACACACAGAGAGGGAGAGAGAGAAGGTGTAAAATAATGCAGTTACAGAATGGTATCACTAGGTTCTGCGAGTCTGACTATCCACGGGGCTGTTGCAGCATGCAACAAGGAGACGTGCGGTGTGCGCGGAAGCGGCTTTCTCCTGGGAGCAGAGTGCAGCGCTCGCTCCTAATTGGTCTCTCCAGGCGGGCCGCGCCTGCTGGAGGTGTCCGTGGGCCAGGTTGTGAGGCTGCCGCAGCGGGGTCGCGGCCTGACCCCGTGTCACCCCAAGCCAGGCCAGATAGGCGCCACACGCCTGCGAAAACGCGCTGCTTTGCATACAATAAGCCAGGAAGTTTAATTAACCACAACAAAATATTCCATACTCGCCTCTTGACTATTTGCTGATTTAGTTCGATCATATTAACAAATTTCTTCTCTTCTATACGACACAGGAGCAAATGCTTTGAACAAAACAGCTGGGAAACTCGTGAACGGTTTTAAAATTAATGTAATATTATTTAGTTCATGTTGTTTTCACCAAGCATACTATTAATAATTTTAAATATTGCAGTAGACCACTTCAGAATACAGAGTGATTCAGCCCCCTGCCGCTGTCTTTTATGCAACCCGCTGTGTTATGCCTGGGCTTCGTAAGCGATGCAAGAGATTTTCGTGTTTTCGAGCTCGCTACGCGCGACTAGTAGTCTTGCATAAAAAATGAACAGGACCTTTCTGTTGGAAATGTAATGTAGTTAATTTTTATACTGGGATACAGTTTCTCTGGAGATACCGGTTTTTGAGTTATTCAAGAAAAACGTACGAAAGTAACCTTCATACGCACCCGCATTCCCGTACTTAGCCGCTACCGGTCAGGATTCCTACTATGTTGTTCATGGCACTTCCTCCTACTATTGCCGGCCGGGGTGGCCGAGCGGTTCTAGGCGCTACAGTCTGGAACTGCGCGACCGCTACGGTCGCAGGTCCGAACCCTGCCTCGGACCTGGATGTGTGTAATGTTCAAAAATGGTTCAAATGGCTCTGAGCACTATGCGACTTAACTTCTGACGTCGTCAGTCGCCTAGAACTTAGAACTAATTAAACCGAACTAACCTAAGGTCATCACACACATCCATGCCCGAGGCAGGATTCGAACCTGCGACCGTAGCGGTCGCTCAGCTCCAGACTGTAGCGCCTATAACCGCTCGGCCACTCCGGCCGGCGTGTGTGATGTCCTTAGGTTAGTTAGGTTTAAGTAGTTCTAAGTTCTAGGGGACTGATGACCTCAGAAGTTAAGTCCCGTAGTTCTCAGAGCCATTTGAACCATTTTGAACCTCCTACTATTGTACAAATATTTGCGACTGCACGAATTATTTCTCACTTTCATCCTTCTTTGGTCTTGATTGACTAGGATTACTAAGCCACCGGTTTAATCGAGCACTTACAAATTGTAAGACTGGCCTTTGCATAAATTTTACATGACAGATTTGTGAATTTTAACAGCATCAAATAAACATTTACATCGTTATATTCGTCATTCCCTCTGACTACGAAACCACTGTGCTTGACCGTGTTATGTCTGGATAGAACTGTCAATGTTATTAGTTTTAGCGTAACGTTTACAAAAGCCATTTTTTGTATATTACCCTCAGGGGACGTTTAAATTATTAATGTTAATGAAGCAGTCGACTATGCTGGTGGCGTCAATAGGCCAGTTAATAGAGACGAAAAGAGGTCGCATGTATGGAATAGTTCGTGTCGGAAATTTTTGTACACTGGTAGGAGGAAGTGCCATGAACAACATACTACATAGCCTGACTAGTGAGAGGGACGACTGTGTGGTGGAGGTGAGTTTCAAGGCCACTTTTGTATGTTTTCCCTCAATAACTCAAAACCGTGGCCTCCAGCGAAAACGCATCCCAGTACAAAAATGAATTACATTACATTTCCTACAAAAAGGACCTACTCATTTTCCTGTGAGGCTAACAGTTTGTGCGTAGCGAGCTTGAAGATATCAAAATGTCGTGCGTGGTTTATGAAGGCCAACAACGCATGCTGCTTCATACCCACAGAAAGTAATGAAAATAAAGTACCAGTCGAATGCTAAATGGATTAAGGATAAAACACCATACTAGTTTCTAGCTTTATCTCACAAGTGATCCATAGTAAACTGGACCTAAAGGATTTAAATCTGGAAATACAGCAAACTGCGAGGACACACATTCACACACACACACACACACACACACACACACACATGAGTCATAGAGCTCCTGTGTTTGAACCAGTGATAACTATTTCAGTCTGTACATTGTTGAGATTGAGCTGCAGTCAGAAGTGTTGTATTGGGGTTATACGCAGTTTATTTTCTTGATGTTTGCAATCTGTGAATGTTTTTATGTTGATATGAATACGCTTTGGAGGGAGCTAATAATATTTGGACAATGGCTGTAACTCGGAAAGAGATAAGATTAGAGACCAAAATGGAGGTTTTCAAAGACTTCGATAACGGAATGTAACAGGCAGACGTGGCAAGGAATTATATTCTTGAATAATCAACGTTATCTACATTCCTTTAAAAAAAACGAAAAGAAATTGAAGGAAATTTTCTAGGTGTCATGTTTGACACTTGAAGAAAAAGAATGAAGACTGCTGCTGCTGGGCATGTGGACAGTGCTAGAAAGCAGTGGTTTAATGAGACGCCTGCGCAGAACATAGCAATTAACGGCCCGTTGATGTGTCACACGGCCTTGATTCACTTGGCGATTCCAATTTTAAGGCAAGTAACGGATGGTTGCAAAGAGTTAAGGAGAGACATGGTATTAATTTTAAAGTGATTTCTGGAGAATGCAGAAAGTTGGTGGTAAAACACCACGTGTAAACTGATGGAACACTACAGTCCTGAAATAATGTACAATGGAGATGAGACATGACTGTTTTGCCAGATGATTCCGGAAAACACGATGGCCTTTAAAAAAATGTAAAGGAGGGAAGCAATCTAAAGTACGCCTAAAGGCTCTTCTCTTCAGCAACGTGTCAGCGGCACATAAACTGACATCATTGTTGATCGGACGATCAACAAATCTCCGATGCTTAAAGAATGTAAGATGCTTACCAGGTAAGAGTGCATACATTTTATTTTACTTTCCTTTCAATTATAAGCTGATTCAGTACCTTCATTTGTAATGTTACTAATATGCACGAAGAGCGAATACGGTACAGTACCCCAACAGATAATTTTTTTTCTCTTTTATTCTAAATGAGATTTCTTTTATTATCGTCAGTTACAAGGCAAAACTAAAAGCATGGATGACGTCCTCTTTAGTGAGTGGCTGCTTTCCCTTGCTAAAAGAGAGAACAACGAAAAATAAGAATATTGGATTGCTGGTGGTTAGTTGTAGTCCGCACAACACCATGCCAGCGTTAAAGGCTGTAGAATTATGCCACTTCCCTCCGAACTGTACTTCGACCCTTCAGCCACTAGACATCGGTATGATTAAGAACATCAAGACAAAATACTGTTCACGTATCGTTCGACACGTCGCCAACATTGAAAGCAAGCTGGTCAATCCCTACGGTTCCAGTGTGAAGCAGGCTTGTGACATTCTGCTAGTTCCTGGAACAGCAGAAAGCCAAATGCGTCTGCGAACTGTTGGAAAAAAGCAAGCATTTCCGAAAGTGAAGAAGTTGGTGAGAATGTTGAGGTGGATGAAAAAATCCAAGACAATGTCCAAAGTGATACTAAGATGCATTCAGGAGTAACAGGTAAAACCATAGACGCATCATTAGATGAATACGTTGGTGTTTGAAGCTTACGTTGCCGAATCAATGGTCGAAGAGTTAAAGGGTAATTCGCGTGTTGAAGATTCAGAAGATGACAGTGATGCAATAAGTGTGAATGGCCCTCATCGGATGGAGCTACGAGATCAGCTGGAAACTGTTCAGCAAAAAGCGTCTTCAGTCCCCAGTGCTCGGCGGAACAGTTCATTGAGTTAGAACACGTAAAGGCAACACTCAGATGAGAATCGTCAAGAAAAAAGAAGCAAAGGAAAATAAGTGAATTCTTCTCTACAAAAAAGTAAGATGGTCTACTATGAAATGGAGCGAACGGAATGGATTTCATTATTTGTCTTCTAATGTTGTTTCTCATCAGAAAAGTACTGCAGTACTGTACTGTATATACTGACCTTTACGATATAGTAACTGTAGCAGTCACTATTAACAAAACTTTATTGCAATAATAACCCTGCTACAACAATAACGTTTTCATGGTCCCTTGAATATATATATTCACACACACAACATATACATATTCTCACACACCAATGCACAAAATAGTTGATGGCATCACAGTCTTACTGATTCCGAGCCTCCTGCGTTCTCTTCTTGAGAGTTACTATCCGTTTAACTGCTTGACATTTTTTGATAAATTTAAGCAGAAACTGGAAATAAATTGCAGATATAACAACACATAAGTAGCACGTGTGACTGAAAGAAAAACAGACTGAGATGGCTCTAACAAAAAATCACAACGGTGTCAATCTACAAAGCTCGAAATGAACTATATGAATGACGGAAATTACCACATTCGACTAAATCGAACATAACACAAGCTGCAGATGCTTCCATCCAAAGGTCATAGCCACAAGTTAGCCCAGTCGCTTATTTTCTGCGGGATCCATTAGCCACTTGCTTAGTTTTTTAATATATTATTCTATTTATTTCCATTATTTGTCATCCGTTTCATCTCTGCTTGTATTCTAAACAAAGCCACATTATCAATTTTTGTAATAATAATAACAATTATAATACCTTTTTAATAATAATAACACCTTTTCATCCGTATGTCATTCTACAATGATACAGGCTAGTCATTTCTCCAAAGTACAGAGGACGTACATAGGCAAACATGGAAACAAATTTGTTCCTTAATTGTGTTAAAAAACAATGAAAATTTTACTTTTTAATTGTTCCACAAATTTATTAACCTTAAGACTACTTCATGCGTGCTTCTAGAAAGTACACTCGTAGGTTAAACGAGTTTTGAACGAAAAACTTTTCGTTTAACGTCCTGCACTAAACGACTACAAGACGAGGCCCTAAGGATGTCCATCTGAAGATGCAAAACCTGTAATGGTGTAAATAAATAAACTCTTTGAATCCATTCTTTTGGATGGTTGCTGTTTCAGATTACAAAACCTATAACTGTAATACAGCCAAGGATCTATGTCCACTTTCAACAAGATAGCTTTCAGTAGTGCACTTCATAATAGTAAGACCCACTGCTGATGCCTTCGTTTGTTAAAGACCGTCAATTGTTACTACATTTACGTAGCGGTGTAAAAGCTTGTACTTAAATTGTCAACTGAATTTCGATTCACTAGCTGTTACTCTCATAAATGAGCAGTTTAATAATTTCCTGCATTTTTGTCCAAGTAAATATTTCAACTGAGGTCGACAAATAACTGCAAATAATGGCTTTCATTGGTAATCCTTTCACGCGATTCAGAGGAAAAATTATTTAAATTAACAGAATATATATTAATTTTGCAAAAGAATTTTCAGAGCAACTTGGGGCACTAAAATGTATGTAGCCTACGAATGGTCTCTGCCATGTTAAACGAATATCCTTGATGATGGTGATGCAATCATCCGAACCGTTTGTTGGTAACGTCAACAGAAATTTAAAATTAAGATTCATGAATCTGAATCGTTTGCATCTGATTTTTAATCGCAGATGGAATTGTAGTGACTGTTCGCAAAAACCACTTTTGCAGCAAAATAGAAATCGCGAAATACGGTTCGCGACAGTCACATTATTACCTCGGTGAGTAATTCGAAGCTTGCAACACCGTTTCCTGTCAGACACTTCTTGCACAGCATCACCACAGAGTTCCTCCGATGGGGTCTTGGTATTCACGGTTGTATCGGATTATTTCCTCCGTCTGTTCGGGAAAGCCCGCTTAGTGGTGAATGCTGAGCTCTTGTGTGCTTCTTGAAGCGCCGTTTCGGAAACTTGGCGGTGAGCGCTCGATTCCACGGCGGGACTTGGGGAAACATTTGCGCAAAGTCTCTGTCACGCAAATGGAGCGCGGCATAAAGAGGTTTACCGTTTTACTCGCCGACTGTATTCCCGGGAAGGCGGAACGAACTTAGAAAACACTGCTCTGTACTCCGTCGAGAGTTGCAGAATTCTGCTGTCTTGCGACTAACATTTTCGCAAGGTCAGAGGCGAAACGATTGCTAAGTCCTGCTCACGAAATGGAACGAATAAAACCTCTCTCGCTTCTGCTTTTCTGAATCATCTTGCATAGTCTTCCGCTTCGGTACTTGTCGCAAACAAAGTTGTATAAAGACGTATTATTCAGCCTCATAGAGAATTTTAGAAACCAGTGAGAGATCACAGATCACTAGAAGAACCAGCATATCTAGGCGTGTTGACGCTGTAAAAAAACTCTGACAAAGATGAAGTGCTTCAAACTTTTTTTTTTTTTTTTTTTTTTTTTACCTCAGATCACACAAGTGGTATGAAAACCGGAGCCGATTTCTTATGAAGTCATCATCAGTCATGAAAAACTGCAGTTTTCACGTTAAGAAGGGCACATCTCTAATCAATTTTATATTGTGATTATTTTTAATCTATTTTTGCGATTTGAAATTTATAAAATATTGTTCTTAGGTCCGTATTACTATGTCAAAGATACGCGGCAATCTTTTTACAAATTGTAGAAACACGCTGCTAATTTTACAAAAGTCATAATAGAATTACCCCAGCGCACCGTCAAAGAATTTAAGAAATATCTTTTAAAAGCCACGACTATCGTCTTGCATGAACACTGTGGAGGTAACTCAACGCGAGTCAACGACAAGATAGAAACTCACTCAAGCCTACTGTCAGCCATGACCTCTGAAAGTCTTTCTTCAATTCAGGATGGCCTGCTTCCCAGTCTGTATAGTCTTCACATTTTTTTTTCATTTGCTGCCATTCATTCCCCTCGGCCCATTTGGGCGATGAGTGGGCTGCCAGCGGATATGAGTCACCGCTCTTCAGCAGTACGAGAGTGAAAAGTTTAAAACGTATTATAAAATTGAAGATGGCAGTTGTCAAAGTGAATGTTTGACACAGCAAAAAGACATAAACCCTGTTGCGTGATTTAAAATATGTGTCAGGCGGATTTGTTGATTAGATAAAATATTGATGCAGATGAGATGGCAAATGAATGTTTCACAAAAGGTAAGAAACAGAGAGACAGTTGCGTCGGTTAAAAAGTGAAAATCCGGTGAGTTAACAAATATCATCGTCTCGTATGGAAATTAAAATTTGCTCCTTTAAATGGTTTATTCGTTATTTCTCCTTTGCACGTCCTGAAAAATGCTTCCACAAAGTTTCATTGCCCTACGACCACACGTTTTTCATGGGACCCATCTGAAGTAGAGAAAGTTTAACTATAACCACCCTGTAATTAGTTGTTATTGCATCCTTTTCTATCCATTATGCACATACTGTTCCAAACGCTCGTATGTATGCAGTAAACTGACGAATTCTAATAATTAATGCAAATAGTCAGCAAATGGAAAGCAAGTTACCTTTACCGTTTCAAGAGTTAGTTAAGAGCGTGGGTTGTACATTACTAGCGCGGAAACTCCATATCTCTCGTTAACATGTGTGTCTTCCTGAATTATCGGGAAGCTGTTCACACTTAAATGGGCCGTAAACGTCGAGATCTTCCAGGTTTTAACACCAAAAATATATAGGAGAGTATATGATTTAAGATAAATACAAATCACAGCCGCAGTTGGGAATTTAATTAAATTTACTGAAGACAAGTAAAAAAATGGTTCAAATGGCTCTGAGCACTATGGGACTTAACTGCTGTGGTCATCAGTCCCCCATAACTTAGAACTACTTAAACCTAACTAACCTAAGGACATCACATACATCCATGCCCGAGGCAGGATTCGAACCTGCGACCGTAGCGGTCACGCGGTTCTAGACTGTAGCGCCTAGAACCGCACGGCCACTCCGGCCGGCGAAGATAAGTAACAATTTGTCCATGACCGGGACACGATCTCAGATTTCCCGCTTTACGCACGTGGTCACCTTCAGCGATTCAGCTATCGGGAAACGCTCTCCGTCCAATCTACGATTAAATTTCCAAATTGTGGCACACTATACATGTAGTTCCCACCGTCCATTATGCTTATATTCAAGAATGATGTCTGTTCTGTTGTTTGACATGTCTCATAGAACAGACACCACACATACAATAAGATGGGAGGGTAATTATAAACCTCGATTCAGTGTTCAGTCGGGATTCAACTTATATTCAAGAACATATAGACAGTTCAGAGATTATAGTAGAATATATATTGGAATAATTATTCCAAATATTAAAAGAACAAGGTTTAGATCTTAAAACACTTGATAGACACAAAATGTAAAGTCAAATTTATGGGGAAAATCTCTGAAACTTTTCTGATCAAAACAGGAGTAAGACAAGGAGATGGACTCTCTCCACTACTGTTTAAATGCGTCCTTGAAAAGGTGATACAAGAATGGCGCAAACTGAAATCAGTCCTCAAGATTGACCATCCAATTACTCTCGGCAGAGGAAAATTAACAGTAGATTGCTTAGAATTTATAAACGATCTAACCATCTTAACTCGCGATGTTTCAACAGCAAAAAAAAAAAAACTCGCGATGTCTCAACAGAAAAAAAAAAAAAAAAAAAATAACTCCTGAAAGAAACTGCGGAAAACGTTGGCCTGCAAGCACCTTTTGAAAAGACAGATTATATGACTTGCAAAGCACCAAAATTCATGGAGACAAAATATGGCAAAATTAAACGAGTCCCACAATTTAAACATCTCGGTGAAACGATTCAGGAAAATGGAATAGA
Organism: Schistocerca americana; assembly: GCF_021461395.2. Lineage (NCBI taxonomy): Eukaryota > Metazoa > Arthropoda > Insecta > Orthoptera > Acrididae > Schistocerca > Schistocerca americana. The sequence goes on along the minus strand of NC_060123.1, from coordinate 275,198,424 downwards.
AACGAAAGCCAACGAAGTCAGATGCCAAAGGATGGACACAGCTTATCGACTCACTCAAAATATCTACAGTAAAAAAGGTGTCACCAAGCACACAAAACTACTACGTTACAGTACCGTCATAAAACCAGAATGCCTATGCGGATCAGAAACACTAATTTTAAACAAGAAAACAGACATAGAAAACATTCAGAAAAAGGAACGGAAGATCATAAGAAAAATTTTAGGCCCAAAACTTGTAGAAGAACAGTATCGTCTCAAACAGGAAACCAAACAATACTCTAAAATTCACAATGACATTAGAAAACACAAATTAAGATTCTATGGATACATCGAAGGAATGAATCCGGACTTACAAAGCAAATAGTTGAATTCTATGAAAACAGGAGTAAGTCTAATACAGACCCAATGAAATGGATTGGCGAAATCAAAACAGATCTGAAACTAGCAGGAATTACACCAGAGGATATCCAAAACAGGGAAATCTTCAGATCCAAAATTCACAAGTAGCAAGTTGACCAAGAGAAGAAACCAAAGAAGAAGACTGGAACAACGTGGTCTCAGGAAAGAAAAGAAGCCCACAGCAAAAGACTGAAAGAAGTGTGGGCACAAAGAAAGGCAAATGCACGATACTAAATACTTAGCGTAGTCCTAATGTGCTCGTTCGCAATTATGTATATATACAATATATATTAATTTCAAAGATTACTTTACAGTTACATTGATCACCTTGCTAGCGAAATTCTCTAATTTTCTTTCTAACTCGGGTCAGACAAACGAAACCATAACTGGTTTCGTTTCGAAGACTTAGCTAGATTGTCGGATAATAATTCTAAAAAGAAAGAAGGAGGAGAATATTAAAACACTGAGAAACTCTATTATAAGATCAAACTATCTTCTATTCATAGATACTATCACTTGAATAAGTTATATCGTACTCGTCAAAGCACAACTGAACATGGCAGCAGAGGCCCTCACAGAGGCACACCGATCTACTAAAGAGACTGCCTACTGTACGCTTGTCCGTCCTTTCCTGGGGTATAGTTACTCAGTATGGAATACTTCCAGACAGAATTGAAGAATTACATTGGTAAGAAGGGCAGTCCGTTTTATACTGTCGCAAAATTGGGGAGAGAGTGTCACGGATATACACTCCTGGAAATGGAAAAAAGAACACATTGACACCGGTGTGTCAGACCCACCATACTTGCTCCGGACACTGCGAGAGGGCTGTACAAGCAATGATCACACGCACGGCACAGCGGACACACCAGGAACCGCGGTGTTGGCCGTCGAATGGCGCTAGCTGCGCAGCATTTGTGCACCGCCGCCGTCAGTGTCGGCCAGTTTGCCGTGGCATACGGAGCTCCATCGCAGTCTTTAACACTGGTAGCATGCCGCGACAGCGTGGACGTGAACCGTATGTGCAGTTGACGGACTTTGAGCGAGGGCGTGTAGTGGGCATGCGGGAGGCCGGGTGGACGTACCGCCGAATTGTTCAACACGTGGGGCGTGAGGTCTCCACAGTACATCGATGTTGTCGCCAGTGGTCGGCGGAAGGTGCACGTGCCCGTCGACCTGGGACCGGACCGCAGCGACGCACGGATGCACGCCAAGACCGTAGGATCCTACGCAGTGCCGTAGGGGACTGCACCGCCACTTCCCAGCAAATTAGGGACACTGTTGCTCCTGGGGTATCGGCGAGGACCATTCGCAACCGTCTCCATGAAGCTGGGCTACGGTCCAGCACACCGTTAGGCCGTCTTCCGCTCACGCCCCAACATCGTGCAGCCCGCCTCCAGTGGTGTCCCGACAGGCGTGAATGGAGGGACGAATGGAGACGTGTCGTCTTCAGCGATGAGAGTCGCTTCTGCCTTGGTGCCAATGATGGTCGTATGCGTGTTTGGCGCCGTGCAGGTGAGCGCCACAATCAGGACTGCATACGACCGAGGCACACAGGGCCAACACCCGGCATCATGGTGTGGGGAGCGATCTCCTACACTGGCCGTACACCACTGGTGATCGTCGAGGGGACACTGAATAGTGCACGGTACATCCAAACCGTCATCGAACCCATCGTTCTACCATTCCTAGACCGGCAAGGGAACTTGCTGTTCCAACAGGACAATGCACGTCCGCATGTATCCCGTGCCACCCAACGTGCTCTAGAAGATGTAAGTCAACTACCCTGGCCAGCAAGATCTCCGGATCTGTCCCCCATTGAGCATGTTTGGGACTGGATGAAGCGTCGTCTCACGCGGTCTGCACGTCCAGCACGAACGCTGGTCCAACTGAGGCGCCAGGTGGAAATGGCATGGCAAGCCGTTCCACAGGACTACAGCCAGCATCTCTACGATCGTCTCCATGGGAGAATAGCAGCCTGCATTGCTACGAAAGGTGGATATTCACTGTACTGGTGCCGACATTGTGCATGCTCTGTTGCCTGTGTCTATGTGCCTGTGGTTCTGTCAGTGTGATCATGTGATGTATCTGACCCCAGGAGTGTGTCAATCAAGTTTCCCCTTCCTGGGACAATGAATTCACGGTGTTCTTATTTCAATTTCCAGGAGTGTATTATGCGAGCTGGGGTACCAAACACCTAAATTCAACCATCGAATTTCTCCTCATAATGGAAAAATACTTTTCTGGCTCCCATCTAAAAAGAGAGAAATGACTTATTGATAACATAAAACAATTCAGAGCTCGAATGGAAATATTTACGCGTTCGTTTCTTGCATGTGGTTTTCGAGAATGGAACGGTAGAGAAGTAATTTTAAAGTGGTTCCCATCTGCGAAGCACTGAAGGGTGTCAATTGCGGAGTAGTCATGTAGCTGCAGATTGCTGGAACTGAAGACTACAGTTAACTATGTAGTCGTTGTGCCGTGTCAAACGGCACGGTTGATTTCACCGCTTCCAGAATCATTATGTACGGAGTGCCCGGCTGTGGCCGCGAGAGGGCGGATGGTGCGGACACATGATTGCCTTGCGCGTCGCCGCGGCCGAAATTGTGGCAAGGATGGTCGGTAAGGGGTCAGTGAGCTGCACTGGGACGAATGAGGGAGATCTGGCCAGATTTGCTGATACGGTAAGGTGACGAAATTGAATGACTGTAGAAAGATACAAGACGAATTAGACAAATTTTCAACATGATGTGATGAGTGGCAGCTTAACACGCAGATGAGTAGGAAGATCGAACCTGTAATGTTTGGATACAATATTACTAGTGTGCTGACTGACACAGTTAAGTCGTTTAAATATCTGGGCGTAATGCTGCAAAGCCATGTAAGGTGGAACGAGCATGAGAGAATTGTGTTAGGGAAGGCAAATGGTCGATTCCGGTTTATTGGGAGAATTTAAGGAAAGAGACCCCATATACGACCTACTTTTGGGTGCTGTTCGTGTGTTTGGGATCCTTACCAGGTTGGATTGAAGGAAGACATCGAAGCAATAGGCGGGTTGCTAGATTTGTTACTGGTAAGTTCGAACAACACTGAAGTGTTACGGAGATGCTTCGGTAACTCAAATGGGAATCCCTGGAGAGAAGACGACGTTCTTTTCGAGAAACACTGTTGAGAAAATTTAGAGAACCACCATTTGAAGCTGACTGCCGCCAACATACATTGCGCGAAAGGATCACGAAGATAAGATACGAGAAATTAGGGCTCATACGGAGGCATATAGACAGAGGTTTCTTTCTCGCTGTATTTGCTAGTGGAACAGGTGGCTTGCAGAGGATCTAAGTAGATGTAGATGTAGGCGATGGTCTCGAGATACTGCTGTCTTGAGGTTCTGTCTGCCAAACGTCACTGCTCTCTGTTCCGGAGCAACAACGAACTGTTGACGTCACACTATATGCCTTGCCCTCGCTCGGCCACGGTCGGGGCCAGGAGGAAAATCAGTATAACAGTTAAAACGTACAAAATAAAGTCGTCAACTCTGTCATACGTTATCGAGAGGGTGAGTGTATTTAAACGGCAGCTTCGAAGTATTAAAATATTCTGAAATAGCAACTCGCTCCCTGCTGGAAACGGCCGCTGAAACTCGTAAGACATGTAGTGTCTCATGGTGTGCTGTACGCCACAGGGCCCATATATCCCATTGGCGCCGGATTTGCGCGAGACGCTTTCGCAACGTAAAGGCTGGTGTCTTTTCTCAGATGGTTGGACAGCGATCCAAGTCGAGGTTTTTTTTTTCCTTTATTGTTATTTTCAAACCCGTACAAACAGGCAGGCTGTCAGCAGCACGTTACGCCGCTCTTCAGCCATAGAGTAGGTAAATAAACAACAGAAAGAATACACAGATGTGACATAACGGTGGGTAATAAAACAGTAGACACATAAAGACAAACACGGAGCCGTTCACACTCGACGGTAATCCACACTACAAACTGTTGTCACGATGCACTAACACTGAAGATGGCGATGGCACAGGTGAACGATGGAGTGTGACGGTGAACACTGAACATTAAACACGACGGCACACACGAGACACTGATGGCGATGATCTCCGGCGCGCGAATGTCCACTTGGCGTGTGCGAGTCCGGGGACCTGCCAAGAGGTGAAGAAGGGTGAGGTGGGGGAGAGGGGAGAACAAAGATGCTAATGGCTGAGGAGATGGGGGGAGGAGGAGAGGGACAGGGTTGGGTGGTTGGTTGGTTGGTTTGGGGAAGACCAGACAGCTTGGTCATCGGTCTCATCGGATTAGGGAAGGATGGGGAAGGAAGTCGGCCGTGCCCCTTCAGAGGAACCATCCCGGCATTTGCCTGGAGTGATTTAGGGAAATCACGGAAAACCTAAATCAGGATGACCGGACGCCGAATTGAACCGTCGTCCTTCCGAATGCGAGTCCAGTGTCTAACCACTGCGCCACCTCGCTCGGTGAGGGACAGGGGAGGGGAAGCCCGAGGGAGGAGTGGGGAGAAATGGAGGAGGGAGGGAAGTGGGAGAGAAGGGTGGGAGTGTTCCCAAAGGAGCAAAAACAGGAAAAGGGAGGGAGGATCAAAGTTGGTAGGAGGCGTAGATGGAGGGGAGGAGGGCATCATCAGGGAGAGGGAACTGGCGGAAGCCACTTGGGAGAAGGTAAGGAGGGTGGAGAGATGGAGACCGGGTGGGACGTGGGAATACAGGCGTGGCAGCGGGCGGGGGCGGGAGAGGATGGGCGAGACAAGCGGGTGAGGAGGATCGAGTTTGCGGGAGGTGTACAGGATCCGTATCCTTTCAAGGAAAAGGAGGAGGTGGGGGAACGGAATGAGATCGTACAGGATCCACGTGAGGGAGGGGAGACAGATGTGATAGGCGAGGTGGAGAGCATGTCGTTCAAGGATTTGAAGGGATTTATAAAAGGTAGGGGGAGCGAAGATCCAGGCCAGATGGGCGTAACAAAGGATAGGGCGGATGAGGGATTTATAGGTGTGGAGTATGGTGGAGGGGTCCAGACCCCACGTACGGCTGGAAAGGAGCTTGAGGAGATGGAGTCGGGAGCATGCCTTGGCTTGCATTGTCCGGAAACGGGGGGTCCAGGAGAGTCGACGATCGAGGGTGACGCCAAGGTACTTAAGGGTGGGGGTGAGGGCGATAGGACGGCCATAGATGGTGAGATAGAAATCAAGGAGACGGAAGGAAGGGGTGGTTTTGCCTACAATGATCGACTGGGTTTTGGAGGGATTGACCTTGAGCAACCACTGGTTGCACCAAGCGGTGAACCAGTCAAGATGGGATTGGAGAAGGTGTTGGGAGCGCTGCAGGATGGGGGCAAGGGCAAGGCAGGCGGTGTCATCGGCAAACTGGAGAAGGTGGACGGGGGATGACGGCGGCGGCATGTCCGCCGTATATAAAAGGTACAGAAGGGGAGAGAGGACGGAGCCTTGGGGCACACCGGTGGAGGGAAAAAAGGTGTAGGAATCCGTGTGATGGATGGTGACGTAGGAAGGACGGTGGGAGAGAAAGGAGCCGATCAGACGGACGTGGTTAATGGGAAGGGCGAAGGTTTGGAGCTTGAAGAGGAGACCAGAATGCCATACGCGGTCATAAGCACGTTCGAGGTCCAGGGAGACGAAGATTGCGGAGCGACGGGAATTAAGCTGTTCGGAAAGGAGATGAGAGAGGTGAAGGAGAAGGTCGTCGGAAGAGAAGGACGGCCGAAAGCCACACCGGGTAACGGGAAGGAGGCGGTTCTGGCGGAGATGCTGGTGGATGCGGCGGGTGAGGATAGATTCCAGGACCTTGCTGAAGACCAAGTCGAGGTCGGGAAACGGGCTTTTGCATATCAGGAGGAGCATTACTTGAGTGGTTTTGCAATTGACGGTTGCACACTGGTGGTTTTTTGGTTGGTATAGTGTACTGTGAGGTATCCTTGCAGACAGAACTCACCACGTGTCTCTTAACGGAACAAAATCGACACATGCAAAGATAACTTCGGGGGTAGCAACGCCAGAAGACAATATCTGTTTGCAGAAGGACCTGCAGAGGATTGATTAATGGTGCTGGGACTAACAGAGGGCGTGCCTGGCTGATTGGTGTTGAGGTCCGGTGTTCAGGCCAGACTGTGGATGGTTTTTAAGGCGGTTTCCCATGTGCCTCGGTGAATGCGGGCTGGTTCCCTTTATTCCGCCTCGGATACACTATGTCGGTGAATGCTGCGCAAACACTTTCTCCACGTACGCGTGCACCATAATTACTCTACCACGCAAATATTCAGGTTACGCTCGTCTGATGTGAGACGTTCCTGGGTGTCCACTCTGGGCCGAACAGCACAATAACCATGGGTCCGGCGTGGGGTAGCGGTGGGATGAATGGACTTCTGTAGCCTCTTGTGGGGTTGTGTACCGCTGCGGGCTACAGCGGGGACGAAGCCTCTCCGACGCTTCTAGGTCCCCAGTTTGTTGCTGGCCTCCCTACGAATATTCGTAAACTATTTAAGACTGCTTGTAGTGCAACACGCAAAGGTGATAAAGATTTTTAATATAACTGTATGAAAAATTCAAAGACTATAAAAGTGAAGAGTAATAATTCGTTTGCGCCCTGCAGTAGTTCCAGAGATTTGTGTTCACATATGGACAAAAAAACGCGGCTGTGTACTTCAGTTTGCAGAATATATCGTTAGATGAATTCCGAAATGTACGTGAAAACGTAGGAGGCCAGAGAGCGACAGAAATTAGATAATGTTATTCCATACCTTTAACATATTTAGTTATTAGACTTGTAAGGTGACCAAGTTTTTCTTTAGGAACGTCCTTTTAGTGTGACACTACAAGGTAGTATGCTGTTTCTTTGCTGGGACCAAGTCTTCACTAATTTCCATAACGATCATTCAGCCTCAATTTTGACAGTTATCAGAAAAGTGAAGCACGTAAAATCGGTCTGGGGTACCTAGTGTATCACAGTGGACCTCGTGTTAGTCGCTATGTTGGCGAAAGCGCTGCGCTCAGATCTCACGCACACGGAGCGGTAACAAAACCCTCTAACATAGACTGTAAAGTTTAACTTTCGGTGGGCGTAAATTACGTTACTAATTTATAGTTTACAATAACAGAACGAATCGTCCGCCCGTAAACTGCAGCGCCATGGCGGGATGAAACTACCTACAGGTCGGATAATACCTCGCCCTCATATCCTCTGTCATTTCTCATCGTTCACAGTTCTCTCTCACGCTGTTCTCAACGCAAAGTTCCATTCTGAAATTCAGTAAATATCGGTTTCTTAACTCTCTTGGCCGCAGTATCGTGGTGTCATTTTTCAACAGGACAATGCTCGACCACACATGGCAAGTATCTCTGTGAACTTTCTGCATGATCTTGAAGTACTCACGTGTCGGAGGTCAATTCCGTCCCGTCGCCAGCATCCAGGATGTAAAGGACCATTTACAGCACTTGTCGGCCAGCTCGCCTCGGGAGAAGACACAACACGTTTATGACACCTTTTCTTACTTTTTCTAGTTTTCAGTCTTCTGACAGGTTCGATGCGGCCCGCCACGAATTCCTCTCCTGTGCCAATCTCCCCATGTTAGAGTAACACATGCAGCCCACATCCACAGTTATTTGTTGGATGCATGGCAGTCTCTGCTTCCTTTACAGTTTTTACCCTCTGCAGCTCCTTCTAATACCGTGGAACCTATTCCGTTGTCTCTTAACACATGTTTTATCGTCTTGCCGACTCCTCTTCTTAGTGTTCCGTATGTTCCTTTCTTCACCGATTCTGCGGAGAACCTCGTCATTCCTTATCTTATTAGTTCAACTGATTTTCGAAGTTTTCTATAGCACCACATTTCAGGCCCTTCCATTCTCTTCGATTTCGGTTTTTCCACAGTCCATGTTTCACTACCACACAATACTGTGCTCCAAACGTACATTCTCAGGAATTTCTTGGCCAAATTAAGAGCTATATTTTGTACTAGTAGATTTTTCTTGGCCAGGAATACCCTTTCTGCATGTTCTAGTCCGTTTATTGTGTTCTCCTTGCTTCATCCGTCATAGGCTATTTTGCTTCCAAGGTAGAAAAATTACTTAACTTCGTCTACTTCGTGATCAGCAAGTTTATCGCTATCATCATTTCAACTGCTTGTCATTACTTTTGTCTTCTTCCAGTTTAGTCTCAATCCATATTCTGTACTCATCAGACTGTTCATCCCATTCAACAGATCCTGTAATTTTCTTCGCCTTCACTGAGGATAGCAATGCTATTAGCAAATCTTGTCATTGATATCTTTTCACCCTGGATTTTAATCCAACTCTTGAACCTTTCATTTATCTGTCTTTGCTTCTTCGATGTAGAGATTGCAAAGTAAGGGCGAAAATTTGCATCCCCGTCTTGCACATTTTTTTTAATCCGAGCAGTTCGTTACCGGTTTTCCAGTCTTATTGTTCTCTGTACGTTCTTGTATAGACTATACATTACCCATCTTTCTCTATGGCTGACTCCTATTTTTCTCAGAATTTCCAACATCATGACCATTCGCAGCCCAACTATTGCATGCATCCAGGCCATAGGGGGTGCAACGTCATACTGTAAAATAGTTCATACTGACAAGTTCTTTGTAAATTTGATTCGATTTTGTAGTCACTGAAATAAGATCACGTACATCCTCAACATGTGAAGATTAATTTCGCTTCCGCCTCCCTTTCTGCTTCACTTTTCCTGTCTGGCAATGTAGACCATTTTCATATTATTGGCTACCTGTATTAAAATGATAACAATTAAACTCTTCTAAAATCGATACATGGACCTGGAACTGATTCTAGGCACAAGGTCACAACGCTTATCGATATTGTGTTTACTTGTATGTGAGTGAATCTCCAAGTAAAAAAGTTATGATTACCTTCCTTTTTAATTGCAATCCGTAATATCCTCGAAATATAGGGCGATAGTGAGAGTTTACAGCCGCTACGTGCACCCTGTTTTTGTAGTCGTCTCCTGTACTAAGTTTCATTTGGTAGTCTCCTACCTGATACTGTGACTTTTCCCCAAGAGTTTGTAGACGATACAACATACGAATGACATTGGTTGTAGATCCCTCGGAAGGCGAAACAACGAAAGGAAACAGAGTTTAGAGACATAGGTGTGTGTGTGTGTGTGTGTATGTGTGTGTGTACTTGGTTCTTTTATACGTGGAATGCACGGTACACTACGATGCTTTCACATCGCAACGTGCAGGCTCTGAAACAGATTTCGCTGCGCATATTTCGATTTAAGTGACTCCTAGAGCTACGTTGAAAAGAACGGTGCCGAGGAATACAAGGTACGGTACAGACAGTAAATCTCTCACTCCAGTGTTTACACTTTGTTAACAGCTTGTCATGAATATCAGACGCATGGAAATTATTTTTTTCCCGTTGTAGGAATTTCCAGAGCAGCAGCGGCAGTGTGGTGTCATATAAGCTGCGCATAGCAACGTAGTCTGCAGAGAGACATCGTATGTGTGTGTGTGTGTGTGTGTGTGTGTGTGGTACTCCACTGTAGCTATAAACATGAAAGAGAGGATCGTGCTAAACTCGCTTTTCCCTCCTCGACGACTGGAAGCGTGAGGGGTTGAATGGTGTGTGTGTGTATGTGTGTAAGGGGGAGGGAGGGGAGGGTAGGAAATACCTTCGCTCGCGTCAGCCCACTTTAAAACCGAAAATTCGGCGAGGGAAATTTGCGACGTGCCACAGCCGTTCTGTCGCGCACTATTGGATTACGCGGGAGGCGCAGGGAACTAGGAATGTTGCCACACGTGCGGAGCTCGCGTGCCGCGCCCGGGGTTCTCCATAACGCGATGCGCCGCTGATGTACGGCGCGTAAAACTTTACTAGTTTGTGCAACGACGCGCCGGATATACGACGCTACGCTTCCCGCAGCCGGCTGTGCTCGCGGAGAACGTGTTGGGATCCGCGCGCCAACTGGCCGTAAATTGGTTGGGGAGGTGGAGGGGTCACGATGTAAGAATGTCCCCCAGAGGGGGGTGGGTGCGGTGCGGTGGGCGCCGGTTTAGCGCCGCCGGCTGATGCGGGGCCGCAGGAGAGCCGTCCCACATCCCTCCCCCTCCATCTTGCCCTAATGGACCGGCAGCGCCGCGGGGAGGGTGCTAAATTTTAAACCCGGCCCTTGCCGCGCTCAGACGCGGGGAAGATACCTACCAGAGCCAACTTCGCGAGGCCTCATGTGCCACCAGCAGCTTCCGCTCGTGACGGATCCTGCTGAACGTGCCGAAAAGGGGAAACTACACGGAAATATGTCTTCTAGGTTTCGGCAGGTTTCACAGGAATGTCATCACTGTTTCTTATGTTTCGTTCACGACCGAAAGTTCTTTATATTTCATGTAAAGAGTTCTTGACAGTAAAATTCGTTATCGTTTTGCTCACCACTGCATCACTACCTTACTTTACTGAAGATTGTTTGGTTGAAAAGTTGGACCATTCTAATATGGACATTCTCGACGTACTCTGTCAGTCCAAAAAGTTTCGAGACTGGATTGGCCGGCCGTGGTGGCCGAGCGGTTCTAGGCTCTATAGTGTGGAGCCGCGCGACCGCTACGGTCGCAGGTTCGAATCCTGCCTCGGTCATGGATGTGTGTGATGTCCTTGGGTTATTTAGGTTTAAGTAGTTCTAAGTTCTATGGGACTGAAGACCTCAGAAGTCGTCCCATAGTGCTCAGAGCCATTTTTTGAGACTGGATAAATAAAAGAAAAAGGGAAACGCTATGATGATGGCTGCTTCAGGTGATCTACACAGTCTCCGACCACTTGAGTAGAACGCTAAGAATGTTCATACAACCAATTGAAATTGTCAGAAATGTCTATCTTTGGATGCTGTCATATTGGCTTCAATTGTTCGGGTTACGGTCGCAGGTTCGAATCCTGCCTCGGGCATGGATGTGTGCGATGTTCTTAGGTTAGTTAGGTTTAATTAGCTCTCAATTCTAGGCGACTGATGACCTCAGAAGTTAAGTCGCATAGTGCTCAGAGCCATTTGAACCATTTTTGACTAACTACTATGTGGGCTATTTGGGGGGTACATAGGGTGGGAATTTGAGTGTAAGAGAGCAGCCATCTCTGGCAGTAACAACGCCTTTAAACTGCCTGGCATTGAGTATATTACACATCAAGTGCATTATAGACCTTTTGCACAATGCTAACTATGAGTTAGTATTGAGAGGCGCCCACATGCCTTGCTCATATTGTGGCATCAAGCAGTCAGGCCTGCAAGATGAGTGGTCTGCCAAGCGAGTGGACTTATTCTTATTTATCGAGTAACATGAACTCTAGTACTCACAATTAAGTTACAAGTTATTCTCCTGTTTGAATATTACGCAACGGAAACGCAAATCTGACGATTAGTAATTTACCCAACTCTGGCTGTTCACTACGCACTGGCAATACCACATTTTCTTTCTTATTTAACGGCTTTGATCAACACGTGGCCATCGCACTGAATATGAATGGCGCACACATTATAAATTCTTGATATCATGACAACATTCAGTACGAAGGAAAAGGCCACCAATCTTTTTCTTTTCACTATCTTATTTATTCCGATAAATTCTATAACCTAAACACACAAATTCTATAACCTACAACAACAACACATGAGAAATTCCGCCCAGTGGGCATGGCTTTACATTGGTGATTCTCTGTCTTATGGTCTCGTAATTATTTAACGCTACAGTGCACTTTCTGGATAGGATGGTGGATCTTTTGCTATATCTCACACTTTGACTCTCACAACCATCATCACGAAACTCTCCTCCAGACCGAGCGGTACAAAAGGAACATGCGTAACCCACTACCTCTGAAACTACCTTGCTACTCCCCCATGCAAACCACACATACTTAAATTAAATGACATACACCACACTGCAACATGGAATACAACACAAGGAATAGTCACAACATTATAATCACATCACTTTCAGCTTTCCTACTTCAATTAGTATTCATCCCAGTTTCACACGACACTGCCCCACTTCGTAACTTTTCTTTCCTACTACGAATTCTGGAGTATATATGCACGCCTTCCTGTGCAATGCAAGCCAAGTGGCGTTGCTGGATAGACGGCTGACTCACCTTGCTTCTCTCTCTGAGTGTTATAGTTTGAATCAAGCGTCACACGGGAACATAACACGCAAAGTAATATTAAGAACATATTCATCACGCACGCGAGTCCTCAACTGATACCATGGACGAGTACTTCTCTTTATCCTTTGTCTCACACACAGATTGAGACTCACACAGTACTCACCACGTGGAAGTACTCGTCTCTAATTTCAAGTCCCGCACACGCCATTTCTTAAATATTTCCAACTTATAGTACACACGCTAGTAATTCAGCTTAACTTAAGCACTCGGAAGTATTTCAACTTATTGCTACACGTGGTTTCATTGTGACCGTTGGTCACTTCCGAAGATTACCACGATCCCCTTAATATTACCTGCCTGACATTTAATTCTCCCCCCAAAAGTTCCTGAAATAGATAAATTATTATTCCAAACTACTCTTACGTATTTCACATGCATACCATGTCTCCACTCTTTTGTCTTTACGGAGCACACCTAAGACAGGTCTTACCAACACTAGATCCAGCGGCAGAGTGCTGAAACATGGTCGTTCTTCAGGTCATCTCACACCTCCGACGAGGTGGGGGAAGACCATGCTACCCATTGGTCAGCCACATTTCAGGCGCTCAAAGCTCCGGTAAATTTCATCTCTTTGGTTCCACCAAAGGTGACCAAAAGATCGTCTCACAGATGATCATATGTTCACATTCACTATCTGTGGTTAGCAGACGACCATACATTCATTCATTTCACAGATCTCACCAAACTGGATGTAGGGATTTATTTTGTGGGAGTGCACATGTGATCAATTAAATAAATAAATTGTCATTCTTTCCCACACTGGTATCCAGCTTCGCTGTATTAATTGAAATTGAGTTATTATTAGAAAAAATATGTTGTACTGACAAGAATAACGAAGAATGTTGTACCGATTTTCAACGTCGGGCGGTACTGTACCCTTTCAGTATTACAAAACTAACTGTCGCTCGCAGCTACACAACTACTATTTTTAAAGTCAAATGCTATCACGAATTCTAAGTATCTCTCAGCGTCTCAAAGATCGCTGTCTTAATCATATCACCTGCGACTGGTAGCGACGTAGGTACACTGCACATGTCGACCGCATCGCCGACTTTGCTCTGTTGTTGTTGTTGTGGTCTTCAGTCCTGAGAGTGGTTTGATGCAGCTCTCCCTGCTACTCGATCCTGTGCAAGCTGTTTCATCTCCCAGCACGTACTGCAGCCTACATCCTTCTGGCCCTGCTTAGTGCATTCATCTTTTGGTCTCCCTCTACATTTTTTACTCTCCACGCTGCCCTCCAATACTAAATTGGTGATCCCTTGATACCTCAGAACATGTCCTACCAACCGATCCCATCTTTTAGTCAAGTTGTGCCACAAACTCCTCTTCTCCTCAATGCTGTTCAATACGTCCTCATTAGTTATGTGATCTCCCCATCTAATCTTCAGCATTCTTCTGTAGCGCCACATTTCAAAAGCTTCTATTCTCTTCTTGTCCAAACTATTTATCGTCCATGTTTCACTTCCATACATCGCTACACTCCATACAAATACTTTCAGAAACGACTTCCTGACACTTAAATCTATAATCGATGTTAAAAAATTTCTCTTCTTCAGAAACGCTTTCCTTGCCATTGCCAGTCTACATTTTATATCCTCTCTACTTACCATCATCAGTTATTTTGCTCGTCAAATAGCAAAACTCCTTTACTACTTTACATTTAAGTAAAAATAGTTCTTTGAGGTTTCGAGCTTGAAGTAGGATGACCTAGATATCTTGTCACGATATTTCGTCTAACAAACATTCAGCCAGTCAGTGTAACAAACGGATGAAGTTGAGATCTTTCACGATATTTCGGCTGAGAGCCAGTGAATCAGCCTGAGATAAGTGGAATGCTCAACACCCCAGAAAGACTTAAAGAAATACAAAAAACAGTTCCCGTTCCCGAGTTCTGAAAAAGACTGAAATTTTCCTTACTTGTAAGACAAACGTCGGAAATGGAAATTCATTCCCAAATGCTCCCGGCTGGGACTTCCTGCACCCCACTACCAGCTATGTTAGTATTTGACTGACAAGACCCTGATTCTGCAATAGTTCAGAAATCAAACAGCGCTTTGATCTTCATCGGTAGAGATTGGGAAAAAGTATCAATGAAAAATAGGATTGAAAATAAAGTCCTGATTAGCTGTATTATCTACACTCCTGGAAATTGAAATAAGAACACCGTGAATTCATTGTCCCAGGAAGGGGAAACTTTATTGACACATTGCTGGGGTCAGATACATCACATGATCAGACTGACAGAACCACAGGCACATAGACACAGGCAACAGAGCATGCACAATGTCGGCACTAGTACAGTGTATATCCACCTTTCGCAGCAATGCAGGCTGCTATTCTCCCATGGAGACGATCGTAGAGATGCTGGATGTAGTCCTGTGGAACGGCTTGCCATGCCATTTCCACCTGGCGCCTCAGTTGGACCAGCGTTCGTGCTGGACGTACAGACCGCGTGAGACGACGCTTCATCCAGTCCCAAACATGCTCAATGGGGGACAGATCCGGAGATCTTGCTGGCCAGGGTAGTTGACTTACACCTTCTAGAGCACGTTGGGTGGCACGGGATACATGCGGACGTGCATTGTCCTGTTGGAACAGCAAGTTCCCTTGCCGATCTAGGAATGGTAGAACGATGGGTTCGATGACGGTTTGGATGTACCGTGCACTATTCAGGTCCCCTCGACGATCACCAGTGGTGTACGGCCAATGTAGGAGATCGCTCCCCACACCATGATGCCGGGTGTTGGCCCTGTGTGCCTCGGTCGTATGCAGTCCTGATTGTGGCGCTCACCTGCGCGGCGCCAAACACGCATACGACCATCATTGGCACCAAGGCAGAAGCGACTCTCATCGCTGAAGACGACACGTCTCCATTCGTCCCTCCATTCACGCCTGTCGCGACACCACTGGAGGCGGGCTGCACGATGTTGGGGCGTGAGCGGAAGACGGCCTATCGGTGTGCGGGACCGTAGCCCAGCTTCATGGAGACGGTTGCGAATGGTCCTCGCCGATACCCCAGGAGCAACAGTGTCCCTAATTTGCTGGGAAGTGGCGGTGCGGTCCCCTACGGCACTGCGTAGGATCCTACGGTCTTGGCGTGCATCCGTGCGTCGCTGCGGTCCGGTCCCAGGTCGACGGGCACGTGCACCTTCCGCCGACCACTGGCGACAACATCGATGTACTGTGGAGACCTCACGCCCCACGTGTTGAGCAATTCGGCGGTACGTCCACCCGGCCTCCCGCATGCCCACTATACGCCCTCGCTCAAAGTCCGTCAACTGGACATACGGTTCACGTCCACGCTGTCGCGGCATGCTACCAGTGTTAAAGACTGCGATGGAGCTCCGTATGCCACGGCAAACTGGCTGACACTGACGGCGGCGCTGCACAAATGCTGCGCAGCTAGCGCCATTCGACGGCCAACACCGCGGTTCCTGGTGTGTCCGCTGTGCCGTGCGTGTGATCATTGCTTGTACAGCCCTCTCGCAGTGCCCGGTGCAAGTATGGTGGGTCTGACACACCGGTGTCAATGTGTTCTTTTTTCCATTTCCAGGAGTGTACAATAAAACCGAGCGAGGTGGCACAGTGGTTAGCACACTGGACTCGCATTCGGGAGGACGCGTCCGGCCAACCGGACAAAAATTTCAGACAAATTGCGGGACGGTTCATGTGAAAGTGTACAGCCGATTTCCTTCCCCATCCTTCCTTAATCGTCTGAGACTGATGACCTCGCTATTTGATCCCTTCCACCAAAATCAACCAACCATCTGCAATAAAGTTTCCTGCAAGAGAGACTAGTAATTCTGAAGCAGCTTATCTTCAAGTTTTGAGAATGAAAACATGGTTCAGATAGGCTGTATTATTGTTCGCTGCATTATTTTTCTCTTATCTATGCGACTGTTCAGTTTCTACCTTTGGTCATTATCAAGCCCGTATCTTGTTTTTGTGCCACATACGCACAGAAATAAGGCGTATTTCTGTCCACTTGTACAAGGGATACATTATAAAGTAAAATGAAGTTGGAAGGACAAGATTCATCCTTGAAAATGACCAAAGTTCGAAACTGACCAATCGCATAGATACTAAGAAAATAATGCAGCCAACATGGACCACGTTTTCATTCTCAGAACACGTCGAGGCTGTGGATCCCCACAATTTTTTTAAAAATTAAAATTATCTTTAAGTGGATATAAAGCGGGCTATTTCATACACAACAGCATCCCGCTTCTTCAATGCTGTTTCATCTGTGTAGCGATGCCTTGATTGTGGCAAGACCTGTCCTTAATCTCGAACGAAATTAGGATATTCATTTATTAGCCACATATTCAGATTAATTAACTCAAGCTCAGTGCGCCTTGTTAGCAGGTAGAAAAAGGCACTGCTTCGGCTGGGCAAAGGCAGTCACATCCTTTTCAACGTCCTCGTCACCTCTCTTGTGGCAAGCTCGCGCCTTAAACAATACCTTTACTTGCCACTTTCCTGACGCACTTTATAAACCACTTGCTTACAAAAGTCACACAGATTATATAATGGATAAAAGAGTCTAGAGCACGTGGTAATGCTATGACCGGTTTCGGCAAAATTAGGTCATCTTTAAGTTTATCACTAAAATACGGGACTGTCAGCTGGTGTGCGTTGTCACAACGTTACTTTGGAAAACTTGAAAAGTGCATTGTAACAGTTTGCGATTTAATTATAAACATTAGGCATTTGAGAACTGAACATAAATCGAACATTTTCGTAGGCAGCTGGAGTCTTCTGATGTTAGACAGTCTCCAGAGTGGAAGATGTTTGGTTATTTAAAGAGAGACATATGGAATGCATATAGAAAAGCTGTATTCATCCTGACGATCTATTGTCATTATAAAGGAATCAGACTATGATGTGTGAGCCTTACAAAGAGAATATATAATGATCTCAATTACGCTGATGAGTTTTTTAAAATATCTACTCAGTTCTTTAGAAACAGTAGCAGCAGTTAACTTATCCGCGGATCACTCTTACAGGTATATTTGACATGACGTGATATTATACCGTAAGAACGAAAAATGTAGTTAATATCTACGGGCATTTACATTCTTACAGGTCAGTCAGGGGGAAGAATGGGACAGGTATTCAGTCGTGGCCTTGTAGAAGGAACCATCGCGGCATTTGTATGAAGCAGTTCAGAGAACCATGGAGAACTTAAATCATAGTGGCTGATTGCGGGTTAGAACCTCCATCCTCCCAGATACAAAGACATTGTGTTGACAAGAGCACATCCTCGTTCGGTTTATCCGAACTGTCCACTACTGTTTTGTTTAAAGATTCATTATTTCAAAATGTATAAATGCTAGTTCAACACAGTTCATTAATTTCTCCACACCAATCACTGCCCTCACTATACATACGTTTTTAGCTGACATGTTCTTATCCATAAAAAACGCATTCTGCCAATGCAAATGTAAAAAGAAAATAAGTAAGTAAAAAAAAATAAACAATATACTAGCCAGTGCAAAAAGTTTCGAAGCCGTATTAATAAAAAAATAGAGAAATGTTAAGATCGTGGTTTCAGTGGTTTATAGTTTTGTGGTAGGTTCGTATTGATAACACCAAGTCTCATCACCCGACACGATTTTTCCAGAAAAGAATTGTCCTTGTTTTGCATCCGAAAAAGTCGCGGCAAGCGTCCACCCATCGAGAGTCAATGAGTGTGGGATAAGTTCTGCACACATTTTTCTCTTCTTGAAAACATTCTAGAGAATGTCATGAACACTTGACTTAGAGATTTTGCTCCACTGGCGTTTGTAATGCTCCACTGGCCGTTGTGACCGAGCGGTTATAGGCGCTTCAGTCTGAAACCGCGCTGCTGTTACGGTCGCAGGTCGAGGTCCTGCCTCGGGCATGGATGTGTGTGATGTCCTTAGGTTAGTTAGGTTTAAGTAGTTCTAAGTCTAGGGGACTGATGACCACAGATGTTACGTCCCATAGTGCTTAGAGCCATTTGAACCATTTTTGAAGTTTGTAGTACAACAACGTTGACATACTACCGCGACACGTCCACTGCTTAACGCTGCCTGCTCGCAACTGACTGGTCGAATGCACACTTGCATTTCTGTTGTTTACAATTGTTTGTTCAAGCCGCCTCCGTTGTTACTGTGCCAACGTCGCTTATACGCCAGGAATAAAATCAGCCCTTTTTGGACGGACTGTGTCTGCAAAGCTTACCTGATATATTTCACAATATTCACGAAAAAAATTAAGAGATTACGTTTTTTTCCACAGGAAATATTCAGTAAGCACACCTGCACTATTAATAACGTTAAACGGTTACCATAATAAGTTGATAATCGGAGACTTAAGTGTTTTTTTACCTGACAGTCGTTTTTCTTACGTACTATAGTCCTGATAAAGGCAACGTGGTGTGCATATCAGTGCATTCGCTTGTGAGAAACAGTATCTTGAGTATTAATCAAAGGCTTTACACGAGTAAATTTACCAAACCGGTAAGACTCAATGGATGTTTGTTACACAGCGTCGTTACTTCCATGGAATAAAATATATTGGAAAGTTACTGTCAGAGCTGAAGGTTAAAAAAGAAAAAACTTCGCGATAAGAAGCACATAAAAGGCGAAAACGTAACGCTCCTGCTGCTCGGCGTCTTGAAATTATGTTCTCTGGTCGCTCGTTAAAGCCACTCAGATTAGCAGTTTGCTTTGATCATTGCCGCCTTTGATGTCGAGCAGAGCGAGAGCTGATAAAGTGTTGAAAAAGAAAAGAAAATAAATCCGTCGAATTTGCTTTTGTTTAAGTCGGAAGGTAATAGCCATGACAACACTGAACGTACAGTTATCACTAGTTCAAGCAGCAGCAGAGACTACGGAGCTCAGTAAATGCGAATTGAATATTTACTTTCCCATTATTACAACATTCAGTTTATGTATTAATTCTTGTCTGTCTGTGGTAGTGATTTACTGACTGAAGCTGCTGTAATGATTAGCATATACTGTGTGTGCAAAGACAGAGGAAAGTTTATGGTGTGGTGTTGCTACATTGATATGCGTGTGTAAATCACTAATCTCCAGCTTTCCCTCCAGTGATGGTTCTGTGAACTGAAGCTGGTAGAGGAATAAAATTTGTGATTCAAGTAATAGACAGCTGTCGCTTCAAGAAAATTTCGCTACGTAACGCGCTGATAACGGACTTAGACTCTGTAGGCACCAACAGGCGGGAGTTATCCCGTACGCGTGCTGTAGTCTCACTCGCAGCACGAGTAACATGGTGCGCCGGCATATCTTAATGTCTAAATTTCACCTACTGGGACGTAACTCATGCAAAGGATCACAATATTCCCCACTCCACCATACCATTCATCAGCTGCCTATTACACTTCCCATGGTTCCCTCAATAGTTAATTGGAAACTTACGTTGTGCTCATGTAGTGCTTACACAAGAGCCAGTGCACACACAATTTTAATTAATTGTTATCGACGTCATCGGCTGCTGTTAGTTATATTACAGGATCTTATACTACAACTAAATATGCTACAGCTGCTACTACTACTACTGCTACTACAAAATGCTTAGTTTTTATATCAGTTATGTTCATTACGTATTTAGCAATTATATGTTCGTTTCATCTATTCATATTATTGTTCTATAGAGGTCTACAAACAAAAGATAATTGTTTAAGTGTATATATTTTTTATGATACTTGCAGTGTTTTCTACCAGATAATTTAGGTTATGTTATTATCTGCAATTAAGGAATGTAATTAATAACTTACTTTATGTTTCTAATCCTTTTTGTGTGTGCATTGGCTCTTGTGTAGGCACTAGATGAGCACAACGTAAGTTTCCAATTAACTATGGGAGAAACCGTGGGAAGTGTAGTAGGCAGCTGATGAATGGTATGGTGGAGTGGGGAATATTGTGCTCATTTACATGAGTTTCGCTCCAGTAGGTGAAATTTAGACATTAAGATATTTTAATGAATGTTTGGTGACGGTGGATACCATAGAGAGATGCATCTGACGCCCAAATTGTGACTAAGCAGCTCATACAATAACGGAAATACACGATCCAATCACATTAATGCGATCACCGCCAACTTTCGACGTCAACATGCAGCATGCAGTAACCACTTACTGATGGCAGATGGCAGCACTAACAGTGGTGGGGTGGGGGGGGGGGAGGGAGGAGGGTTATACAGGGTGATCCAGTGATCGTGACCGAGACAAATATCTCACGAAATAAGCGTCAAACGAAAAAACTACAGAGACGAAACTTGCCTAGCTTGAAGGGGGAAACCAGATGGCGCTGTGGTTGGCCCGCTAGATGGCGCTGCTATAGGTCAAACGGATATCAAATGCTTTTTTTAAAAATAGGAACCCCCAGTTATTTATTACATATTCGTGTAGTACGTAAAGAAATAGGAATGTTTTAGTTGGACCACTGTTTTCGCTTTGTGATAGATGGCGCTGTAATAGTCACAAACATATGGCTCACAATTTTAGACGAACACTTGGTAACACGTAGGTTTTTTAAATTAAAATACAGAACGTAGGTACGTTTGAACATTTTGTTTCAGTTGTTCCAATGTGATACATGTACCTTTGTGAACTTATCATTTCTGAGAACGCATGCTGTTACTGCGTGATTACCTGTAAATACCACATTAATACAATAAATGCTCCAAATGATGTCCGTCAACCTCAATGCATTTGGCAATACGTGTAACGACATTCCTCTCAACAGCGAGTAGTTCGCCTTCCGTAATGTTCGCACATGAATTGACAGTGCGCTGACGCATATTGTCAGGCGTTCTCGGTGGATCACGCTAGCAAATATCCTTCAACTTTGCCCACAGAAAAAGATTCGGGGACGTCAGATCCGGTGAACGTGAGCGCCATGGTATGGTGCTTCGACGACCAATCCACCTGTCATGAAATATGCTATTCAATACCGCTTCAAACGCATGCGAGCTATGTGCCGGACATCCATCATGTTTGAAGTACATAGCCATTCTTTCATGCAGTGACACATCTTGTAGTAACATCGGTAGAACATCACGTAGGAAATCAGCGTACATTGCACCATTTAGATCGCCATCGATAAAATGGGGGCCAATTATCCTTCCTTCCATAATGCCGCACCATACATGAACCCGCCAAGGTCGCTAATGTTCCACTTGTCGCAGCCATCGTGGATTTTTCGTTAAACAATAGTGCATATTAAGCGGGTTTACGTTACCGCTGTTGGTGCATGACGCTTCGTCGCTAAATAGAACGCGTACAGAAATCTGTCATCGTCCCGTAATTTCTCTTGTGCCCAGTGGCAGAACTGTACACGACGTTCAAAGTCGTCGCCATGCAATTCCTGGTGCATAGAAATATGGTACGGGTGCAATCGATGTTGAGGTAGCATTCTCAACACCGACGTTTTTGAGATTCCCAATTGTCGCGCAATTCGTCTGCTACTGATGTGCGGATTAGCCGCGACAGCAGCTAAAACACCTACTTGGGCATCATCATTTGTCGCAGGTTGTGGTTGACGTTTCACATGTAAGTATCCGGCGATCGGTCCGGACACTTGGGTGAGGTCGGCCAGGATACCGAGCAGCGTACATAGCACACGTCCGTTGGGCATTTTGATCACAATAGTCATTTATCAACACGATATCGACCTTTTCCGCAATTGGTAAAAGGTCCACTTTAACACGGGTAATGTATCACATCGCAAATACCGTCCTCGCTGGAGAAATGTTACGTGATACCCCATACTTATACGTTTGTGACTATTATAGCGCCATCTATCACAAAGCGAAAAAAGTGGTCCAACTAAAACATTCATATTTCTTTACGTACTACACGAATATGGAACAAAAACGGGGTTTCCTATTTAAAAAAAAGCAGTTGATATCCGTTTGACCAATGGCAGCGCCATCTAGCGGGCTAACCATAGCGCCATCTGGCTTCCCCCGTCAAGCTAGACAAGTTTCGTTCTTGTAGTTTTTTCGTTTGACGCTTATTTCGTGAGATATTTGGCCCGGTCACGATCAATGGACCACCCTTTATAAAGCGTGTCGGGGGTTACAGAAAACAATGCAGTCGTTGTCGTCGGATGGAAATGGTGCGATGTGTGTGAAAGGACATAATGACTGGCTTTCTGGCAAAGGATAGAAGCATTTCCGAAACGGCTAAGTATGTAAACTGTTTGGGTGTCATCGTGATTGCCGGCCGGGTTGGCCGAGCGGTTCTAGGCGCTACAGTCTGGAACCGCGCGACCGCTACGATCGCAGGTTCGAATCCTGCTTCGGGCATGGATGTGTGTGATGTTCTTAGGATAGTTAGGTTTAAGTGGTTCTAAGTCCTAGGGGACTGATGACCTCAGAAGTTAAGTCCCATAGTGCTCAGAGCCATTTGAACCATTTTGTCGTCGTGATTAAAGTACTCGGTGCGTGGAATATGACGCTATCCAAAGACGGAGCAGAGGCTACTGTAGTGAATGAGAGCCACATAGATGGGTACGGGTGAACAGACGTGCAACTGTTGAGCAACTGACCTCCTAGGTGAACCAAGGCGCAGTGTCTCTGTGGTGTCACCGCCAGACACCACACTTGCTAGGTGGTAGCCTTTAAATCGGCCGCGGTCCGTTCGTATACGTCGGACCCGCGTGTCGCCACTATCAGTGATTGCAGACCGAGCGCCACCACACGGCAGGCCTAGTCTAGAGAGACTCCCTAGCACTCGCCCCAGATGCACAGCCGACTTTGCTAGCGATGGTTCACTGTCTACATACGCTCTCATTTGCAGAGACGACAGTTTAGCAAAGCCTTCAGCTACATCATTTGCTACGACCTAGCAAGAAGCCATATTCAGTTACTATAATGACTATCTTCGAGAATCTATTCTGAACAGATAATATTGTGACTCATGTACCGTCAAGAATGACGTTCATCCTTAATGGATTAAAGTTACGTCCGCTTTCTGAATTCTCATTCCTTGTCATGTTCCAGACCTCACGTCAGTATAGTTCTTCACTAATCACGTCAGCCTGCGTGAGCTAAAACGCGTGCATTTTGGCCTCCCATCGTAAAACGGTGTTGCCTCTTCAGCTAACACAAAAGTCTCCTCAACAATCGCGCCTGGTTCTTGCACCCATACTGACTGCTATTCATCGGTGAAGAAGGCTGGGATTTGCGCATGAGTACTCGAACTGGACGTCCACTGAGTGGACACAGATGGCCTTTTCATACGGATCGCGTTTTATGCTCCATTGGACAGAAGGCCATTGGCGTGTTCGTGCGCGTGCTCACACCGATACAAATTCAGTTCCAAATGGAACGTAACTTCGATAATTTAGTACACGTTGTATGTTGAACACATCTGCGGAGCTTGAAGAATATGGGACTTGCGCTTCATAGTATATCATAGTGTATTTACAGACGTGCTCAACCTTTATCAAATACTTTAATATCTTCTGACTATTGAGATGGAAATTAGTAATGAAACAAGTCTACGCTTCAGTACATGCTATAGTGTAAGATAGCGCAGTGGTTAGAGCTATGGTCTCCCATTCGGGAAGACGACAGTTCAAATCCCCGTCCGGCCATCCAGATATTTTCCGCGATTTCCCAAAGTGGCTTAAGGCAAATGGCGGCATTGTTCTTGTCAAAGGCCGCCGCTGCTTTCCTTCCATATTCTTCCATAATCCGAGCTTGTGCTCCGTTCCTAATGATCTCGTCAACAGGACGTTAAAAACTGATTTCATTCCTTCCTTCAGTGCGTGCTAACTGACAGCAAGTAGACACACCAGCGAGGAATGAAAACTGATATTGTAGAGATAATAAACTGACGGGAAAAAATCGCAACCGCAAGAAGGAGATGTGTGGCATAAACGAAAATTTGTAGGCGTGATTCTACATCTGAAAGATGATGTCTATTTCAATTTCACGCCAGTCGCGTAGGAGTGGCGCTGGTA
This sequence comes from Schistocerca americana, assembly GCF_021461395.2. Classification (NCBI taxonomy): domain Eukaryota; kingdom Metazoa; phylum Arthropoda; class Insecta; order Orthoptera; family Acrididae; genus Schistocerca; species Schistocerca americana. Next base: position 275,173,858 of record NC_060123.1, on the reverse strand, counting down.
GCGATAATATAAGGATGCAAGTCAGGTTTGATTTAAACATACGCCGTAATGGTCATGAGCGTTAGTTACCTTTGAGATTGGACGAAGTGAGTTGATGTTAGTCAAGAAGGCCTATGAGGCGACGAAGACGCCATTATCAACACCTCACTCAGTTTGAACAAGTTTATCTCTCCTGGCGGAGGTCCCGGAGGAGGTTCGAGTCCTCCCTCGGGCATGGGTGTGTATGTTTGTCCTTAGGATAATTTAGATTAAGTAGTGTGTAAGCTTAGGGACTGATGCCCTTAGCAGTTAAGTCCCATAAGATTTCACATACATTTGAACTTTTTTTTTTTTTTTAGTTTGTCTCACAGGGCTATGAGAAGCTAGACATTCCTTCTATGATACTGCAGAACGATTTAGGAATGTAGCCACTGTATATTATTCCTTTCAGTGTCAGTCAAGAGAATGTACAGTTGCAAGAAGAGTGGGCTGTGGACGGCCACATAGCAATATCGAGAGGTGTATGGCTCCCGCCCATCGTACTTCATCTGCAGCAGCAGTTTGGGCAACAGCTGACACTACATTTACTTCAAGGACATCTCTGAGCCACAGGCCCTGTAGCATACAGTCCACTAACTCCAAACCATCGCCATTTGCGACTTGAAGACAGTCAACCGTTATGGGCTTGTGTGCGATTTCGTATAGCAGCAAAAGCATTCTCGTGGTAATATCATGGACCCTGACTACAAATTTGTATGTCAATCTGGCGAATCAACCTGGTGAGCTGCCATTCATGAACAGTATTCCAAGGTGCGTTTTCCAACATAACAAGGCTGGCCCACATAACACTGTTTAAGCCAACATGCGCTACAGAGTTTCATGATGATGTCTTGGTCTGCTTGATCAGCAGATCTGCTTACAATCGAGCGCGTATGGGACGTCATCGGACGAGAACTCCAGTGTCATCCACAAACGGCATTAACCGTCTCTGTATTGACCGACCAAGTGCAAAAGGCATGGAACTCCATCCCCCAAACTTACAACCGGCAACTGTACAACACAATGCATACACTGTTACATGCTTGCAGTCAACATTCTGTCGGTTACACCGGTTAGTACTCGTAATATACCAGCATTTCACATTTGCAATGGCTTATTTCGCGCTTACATTAGCATGTGATCTCGGAACGTTGATCATTTAAACGTGTTACCCGAAATTTCATTACTCTGTATTATTTATTTTTTGGGTGTTGTGCTTTTTGTTCCGTCAGTGTAGTTTAGCCGCAACGCACTTACCAGGAACGGGACCAGTCAGCCAATGAAGAGACAGAGATCTGCAAGGGATCGGTCGAGCGAAGCCGGCATTCACAGTTATTAAGAGTTGAGAGTGTGGGAAACGTCAGTTCCTGTTGAGACGTGTTGCCCCTGGCCGTGTGTACAGTGGCAGGCAGGCGAGGCGCTAACGAGGATCGCGCAGCTGAACACAGCAGCTCCTGTCCGCCTCTCTGCCAGTCGCTGCCTGCCTCGGCCTCATGCTGTCTGTTACTGTGAATGTCCTTCGTTGACTCTCTTTGCATCTCAACGAAGGTCGACCTAGACAAAGAATTCTTTGTTGCTTCGGTATCCACGTAACCGATTTGATGTACTACGGTCCAGTCGTGCCATATGAAAGCTGCTTGTCACTGTCACAACTTCCGGAACTTGTTTTCTTCCGCATACGCTCGGCAAAGACAACACTGTACAAGAAACTATTACTTGAAGTATTACAGTCTTTGATGAACTTATGAGGGATATACGCTATGAGATCAAAAATATCCGGATACATGGCTGAAAGTTCGTGGCGCCCTCCATCAGTAATGCTGGAATTCAATATGGTCTTGGCCCACCCACCCTGAGCCTTGATGACAGCTTCCACTCTCGCAGGCGTACGTTCAGTCAGGTGCTGGAAGGTTTCTTGGGGAATGGCAACCCATTCTTCACGGAGTGCTGCACTGAGGAGAGGTATCGGTGTCGGTCGGGAGGCATGGCAAGAAGTCGCCTCTCCAAAACAACCCAGAGGTGTTCTATAGGATTCAGGTCAGGACTACGTGTAGGCCAGTCCATTACAGGGATGTTATTGTCATGTAACCACTCCGTCACAAGCCGTGCATATGAGCAGGTGCTCGATCTTGTTGAAAGATGCAATTGCCATCCTCTAATTGCTCTTCAACAGTGGGAAGCAAGAAGGTGCTTAAAACATCAATGTAGACCAGTGGTGTGATAGCGCCACGCAAAACAACAAGGGGTGCAATCCCCCTCCCTGTAAAACAGGACCACACCACAACACCACAGCCCGCATCTCGTGGTCGTGCGGTAGCGTTCTCGCTTCCCACGCCCGGGTTCCCGGGTTCGATTCCCGGCGGGGTCAGGGATTTTCTCTGCCTCGTGATGGCTGGGTGTTGTGTGCTGTCCTTAGGTTAGTTAGGTCTAAGTAGTTCTAAGTTCTAGGGGACTGATGACCATAGATGTCAAGTCCCCTAGTGCTCAGAGCCATTTTTGAACAACACCACAGCCTCCGAATCTTACTGTTGGCACTACACACGCTGGCAGATGACGTTCACACTGCATTCGCCATATCCACACCCTGCTATCGGATCGCTACGTTGCAACCGTGATTCGTCACTCCACACAACGTTTTTCCACTGTGCAATCGTCCAATGTTTGCCCTCCTCGCACCAGCAAGGCGTCGTTTGGCGTTTCCCGCAGTGATGAGTGGCTTATGAGCAGCCGCTCGACCATGAAATCCAAGTTTTCTCACCTCCCGCCTAACTGTCATATTACTTGCAGTGGATCCTAAAGCAGTTTGGAATTTCTGTGTGATGGCCTGGATAGATGTGTGCCTACTACACATTACGACCCTCTTCAACTGTCGGCGGTCTCTGTCAGCCAACAGGTTAGGGCGGCCTGTACGCTTTTGTGCTGTACATGTCCCTTCACGTTTCCACTTTGCTATCACATGGTAAGCACTGGACGTAGGGATGTTTATGAGTGTCGAAATCTCGCGTACAGACGTATGACACAAGTGACGCCCAATCACGTGGCCATGTTCGAAGTCCGTGAGTTCCGCTGAGCGCCCCATTCTGCTCTCTCATGATGTCTAATGACTACTGTCGCTGGTATGGGGTACCTGGCAGTAGGTGGCAGCACAATGCACCTAATATGAATAACGCGTGTTTTTGAGGACGTCCGGATACTTTTGATCCCATAGTGTATAAAGCAGCCAGCGAGAGGGGTGCATGGCCCGTGTTCCGCTGGAACTAGCCATTAAACGCGACAAAGCGAGTCTAGTAAGTTTGGGGTTGTCCGGCGGAGAGTTTCTAGACGCAGAGGCTCGTCTATAGTAGAGTAATGTATTAAGTTGAAATCATTTTCTGTTGATCATTCTCAGATTTCGTGTTACAAATGTTATGGTAAAGTTGTAGTTTGTACAGCACGACTTAGTGAAATAGGTCTTTAAGGTGCACTTATCTATGTTCAGACTTTACGTTCGTTCTTCGGTGAGATGATCAGCTTTCGAGCCCTTGTACAGAATGTGGTTCACATTAGTCGATCCGAATACAAGGGCCGTCGAATTCATCACACCCTTTTGTAGTAAACTGTACTCAGCGTTTTCCATTGCCTGTGGATTTCTTGTTGTTAAAATTATACCTTTGTGGTGACCCATAGTACCAAGTGTTACACACATAGACGATTGTGCGCTTTGTTGTGGTCATGTTTATGCTTTAGATGAAATAATAATTTCTTGACTCAAAGTTTAAGAGGTTGATTCGTAATGCTTTGTCAAAGTTTAAGAATTCTAGCATCGTTACCATAGTGTTTGTACTTAGCAAACCGCAGCGAGCTACCACACGTAAGTTCGTGGACTTTCAAACTCTTAGTAAGCCACTGTTATAATCACTATATACGCTTCGACTATTTCTTTGCATGCTTTCGACATCAGAAGGTAAACCGTCAGATGGAGATACAGAGCTGGTGGTACATCACTTTGTTTACGAAGTGACTGCTACGTGTCCTTAAATTTTACATTTCTAAAACGAAAATGTTCGATAAATAGACTGAGTCATGCAAGCTTACTCCACGTAACGTGCCTGCAGAATGGGTTACTTACATGTTCTTGAACCCAGACCATGAGCTTATCTCAAGTTACTTCGATCGTAGAATGCATACAGACGCTCATTGACTGCTACGGTCGCAGGTTCGAATCCTGCCTCGGGCATGGATGTGTGTGATGTCCTTAGGTTAGTTAGGTTTAAGTAGTTCTAAGTTCTAGGGGACTGATGACCACAGATGTTAAGTCCCATAGTGCTCGGAGCCATTTTTTTTAGACGCTCATTACTTTATGCTCGCTATTATTTCGTTACGAAAGTAAACTACATCTCTGTTGCGAAAGTAAGCTACACTTCTCCTTAGAAAACTAGAGAAAGGCAAGTGAGGCGAAAATTTTTTAGTTATTTTCGATTTTGTTGCACAATTTACGCTTTCTTTCGTAAAACCCATGTTACAAATCAATAAAAAACGACACTTTTTGCACTCAAAAAATGGTTCAAATGGCTCTGAGCACTATGGGATTTAACGTCTGAGGTCATCAGTCCCCTAGAACTTAGAACTACTTAAACCTAACTAACCTAAGGACATCACACACATCCATGCCCGAGGCAGGATTCGAACCTGCGACCGTAGCGGTCGCGCGGTTTCAGACTGTAGCGCCTAGAACCGATCGGCCACTCTGGCCGGCCTTTTTGCACTCATCCGATATCTTATTCGATAGTGTAGCTCACTGTCCTTTCGAGCGCTGCTGTCGTAGTGCCTACGAGAAACGAACAGGAGTGTCATGACTGTATGCGGTAAGTGTTTGCTGCTACCCGCAACGTAGTAACGTGGCGGCTAGTCCGCCCGGTAACGCATACTTAGTGTTTCCAAAATCGTGGTACTATGTAAACATATTTTCAGGTTACGCCAAGCAAAGTGGAGTTTCCGTTTATACTTTTTGTCATGAAACCATCCACAGGATGCAGATCAAATGAATCAAAATGAGCGAAATGTAGCGTTTAGGGAATGATGCTTCATTTAATCAGGGTGCAGATTATTATAAATTTTATTACCATGGCGGCCTTTGATTTTTGGGACCCTTTCAATAAGTTGAGGATGAAATGTAGTATAAATTGAGAGTGAGATATTGTATATAATCGAGAGAGTATTGTTCCGAACGCGCAGGCGATGGGTCAATTGAGTTTGTGTTTACACCCTTCCCTCATAGTCATTCCCGATAATACGAAAGGTACTTCCACTTGAACAACTTCATCTACATCTACATCTACATGGATACTGCGCAAATCACATTCAGGTTCCTGGCAGAGGGTTCATCGAGCCTACTTCACAATTCTCTATTATTACAATCTCGTATAGCTCGCGGAAAGAATGAACACCTATATCTTTCCGTTAGAGTTCTGATTTCCCTTATTTTATCTTGGTGTCGTTCCTCCCTATGTAGGCCGTTGTCAACAAAATATTTTCGCATTCGGAGGAGAAAGTTGGTGATTGGAATTTCGTAGGAAGATACCGTCGCAACGGAAAACGCCATTCTTTTAATGATGTCCAGCCCAAATCCCGTATCATTTCTGTGACACTCTCTCCCATATTTCGCGATAATACAAAACGTGCTGCCTTTTTTTGAACTTTTTCGATGTACTCAGTCAGTCCCATCTGGTAAGGATCCCACACCGCGCAGCAGTATTCTAAACCAGGACGGACAAACGTAGTGTAGGGAGTCTCCTTAGTAGGTCTGTTACATTTGTTAAGTGTCCTGCCAATAAAACGCAGTCTTTGGTTAGCCTTCCCCACAACATTTTCTATGTGTCCCTTCCAATTTAAGTTGTTCGTTATTGCAATACCTAGGTATTTCGTAGAATTTACGGCTTTTAAATTAGACTGATTTATCGTGTAACCGAAGTTTAACGAGTTCCTTTTAGCACTCATGTGGATGACCTCACAATTTTCGTTATTTGGGGTCAACCGCCAGTTTTCGCACCATTCAGATATCTTATCTAAATCGTTTTGCAGTTTGTTTTGGTCTTCTGATGACTACAAACAACCGAAGACGGCTGCTCAGATTGTCTCCAAAATCGTTTATATAGATAAGGAATAGCAAGGTCCTATAACACTACGTTGGGGAACGCCAGAAATCACTTCCGTTTTACTCGTTGACTTTCCGTCAGTTACTATGAACTGTGACCTCTCTGATAGGGAATAACAAATCCAGTCACATAACTGAGCGTTGAAGACAGCGCTAAATTTCGAGCTTCTGTAAAAGATCGCCAATCTTTGGGATTTTGCGTCTGCTTCAAATTGGCATGTTTGTTTCGTTGTCTCTCAACAGTGTTCTAACCCGTTTTGTGTACCAAGGAGGATCAGCTCCGTCGTTTGTTAATTTATTTGACATAAATCTCTCAACTGCTGCCGATACAGTTTCTTTGAATTTAAGCCACATCTGATCTACACTTCTGTTATTAATTTGGAATGAGTGGTGATTGTCTCTCAGGAAAGCGTGAAGTGAATTTTCGTCCTCTTTTTGAATAGGTATATTATTCGCTTATTTTTCGAGGACAACCCTGTATTCACTAATCCCTGAATCGGTTCTGATGCTCGTTATTAACTCAGGATTATTTGTTGTTAAGAGGTCAAGTGTGTTTTCACCACCGTTTACTGTTCGCGTGTACTCATGAACTAAATGCTCGAAATAATTTTCAGAGAACGCGTTTAGCACAATTTCGGATGATATGAACATATCGAGATATATGTCTTGTGTGGCAACACGGTTAGAAACTGTTAGAGACTATGTACTCGCTTGAAGCATCCCGTCTCCAACGTCCCAGTACAGAAGACAGAAAAGGAAGATAAAGGGGACTTGATAAATATTCCCATCTTCTGTGAAAACGACAAATGGTTCAAATGACTCAGAGTACTATGGGACTTAACATCTAAGGTCATCAGTCCCCTAGAAATTAGAACTACTTAAACCTAACTAACCTAAGGACATCACACACATCCATGCCCGAGGCAGAATTCGAATCTGCGACCGTAGCAGTCGCGCAGTTCCGGACTGAAGCGCCTAGATCCGCTTGGCCATCGCGGCCGGCGTGAAGACAGCGCGCGCCAAACCGCCACAGATAAGAATTACTACAACAGTATGACGACGGATGGGAAGATGCAGTTGGTAGACCTTCGAAAAGTTAATTTCTCAACTTTTCACTTTCCTCAGAATCCTCCCAGCAAATATCGCTTTGGCCCATGATTTCCCAATGCAGGACTCTCTTGGCAACTGAAACGTTATAAAAACTATTCCAAAGTACCAGCATTTCGAAAGTTTCTCCGATTAGTGCTTTAGTCGTTAAATCAAGTGGCCTTAATGCTGATGCCTGTTGAATACGTTATTTTAAAAATATCTTGCACAGTATTGTTTCTCAAAACATCTACCTAGAACATATTAAATTTTGAAATTTGATCTGGACTTGAAGGAAAAGAAGAGAGTCTTATCGCATTGTTGGCAGGAGACCCAGAGGGCTATTTTCAGCCTCCTAATCGGGAAGGAATTTCTTCCTATAAAGTCCGCAGCTCGTGGTCGTGCGGTGGCGTTCTCGCTTCCCGCGCCCGGGTTCCCGGGTTCGATTCCCAGCGGTGTCAGGGATTTACTCTGCCTCGTGATGACTGGGTGTTGCGTGATGTTCTTAGGTTAGTTAGGTTTAAGTAGTTCTAAGTTCTAGGGGACTGATGACCATAGATGTTAAGTCCCATAGTGCTCAGAGCCATTTGAACCATTTGAACATCATGTTTCCTCCGCTCGCGGTGTCCGCTGAGTACAGGTGACTGTAATAGATGTAATCTCATGTTTGAGGCTGTGTGATGATGGGAGAAGGAAGAATGTGGAAAGCAGCGTCTTGATACAACAAACAGAATCAGCGAGCTTAACGGTACACAAATCAGCACAATAGCGTCACATGCAAAGAGGTGTGGAATCTAGTACATGGCATTGCCACAAAGATGGTGCTCAGGAATTTTACGCTACCACCTCTCCTCCCCTCGCCAGCCAAATACTACCAGTGAAAATGTCTTCCACCACCACGATTCGAACAGGCTACCTCCGAGTAGGGTGACCAACTCAAACGTATTTCCCAAGATAGTATACTTTTTCAATCTTCCCGTCTCCCGTAATGGTCGCCTGTCTCTGCCGTATATTTCAGCTTTCACTGGTATAAACATTACGTTATTAATGTTTTTACATGTCTTGAATATCGTTAAAACAGGCTGAATATAATTTCATATCCCTTGCCCTAATAATAATTACCACATCTGAAGATGACAGTCTGTATAATGTGCATTCACGAATCCACTTTACTTCCGTTTGAAAGTTGTACCACAGTCGTGCACACCCGTGAGTTATCTACACTGGAAGATAAACAATAAAACAATCCCCCTCTCACATCCTCTTACCCTGCAGTGTCCGTACTCTTACCCCTCTGAACCTGAGGAAAGCGGCCAACTTTAGTTAGCTGACGGCCGACTTCACAAACGTGATTAAAATCAAGCACAACTTAAGTTATTACTGCCCGTGTAAGTATTTTAGTTTGTTACTGAGCAGGAAATAAACAATAGCTACACTAATTACACAAACTACAAGAAAAAAATCAGAAGATTCCAGTGAGGTATCCTCGGCTAAGGGTCGACATATGAAACGTCCCCTTAGAAAAATTTGTGATTGACTGTGCTGGTAAATCCCTTACGTTATTTGATTTTCAAACAGCTGAGCAGAACTGAAGGTACTCAGACATTTCGCTAAACTCAAGTTCTTACTTCCAATTAGACCGGAAACGTTATAGGAGGTCGCTAAGTGTTTTTATTCTCAAATAAAAAACTAAACTCCTCCCGAACAGGTCATAAGGCACAACGCTACCGACCGGTCGTCGTGTCATCCTCAGCCCGTAGGCGTCACTGGATGCGGATATGGAGGGGCATGTGGTCAGCACGTGGTCTCCCGGCCGTATGTCACTTTTTGAGACCGGAGCCGCTACTTCACAATCAAGTAGCTCCTCACATTGCCTCACTAGGGGCGAGCGAAACCCGCTAGCCAGCAGCGCTTGGCAGACCAGATGGTCACCCATCCAAGTGCTAGCCCAGCCCGACAGCGTTTAACTTCGATGATCTGACGGGAACCGGTGTTACCACTGCGGCGAGGCCGTTGGTTCATTCTCAAATACTGGAAGAATATAATCTGGATAATTTGCGTTTCATAACTTACTGCCGCAAGACGTATACGCACTTCCTAAATTTAATACTTGAAGTACCGTGTTAAGCCTTTAATGTAGCTGGCCGCTGTGGCCGAGCGGTTCTAGGCGCTTCAGTCCAGAACCCCGCTGCTGCTACGGTCGCAGGTTCGAATCCTGCCTCGGGCATGAATGTGTGTGATGTCCTTAGGTTTAACTAGTTCTAAGTCTAGGGGAGTGATAACTTCAGATGTTAAGACCCATAGTGCTTGGATCCATTTGAACCTTTAATGTAAGATTATACCTCTTAATGCGTAGATTTTGATCTCATTTTCAGTTTTGAAATTCAGTCAGTGATAATATGAAATACTGAAAAAGATATATGTTGTGGATTGGCAAGAGAGCCAATCCACTATGAGAGGAAGCCGAAAGGCACGCGTTTTAGCTCAGGCTGGCTGGCGTGAGGTCTGGAACAGGTCAAGGAAATGAGACTAGCAAAAAACGTACGTAGCTGCTGGAATACTTAACTTTAAGCCATAAATGGTGAACATCGCTCTTGACGGTACATGTTTTACAGCATCAATAGTAACTGGTAATGGCGCCTTGCTAGGTCGTAGCAAATGACGTAGCTGAAGGCTATGCTAACTATCGTCTCGGCAAATGAGAGCGTAATTTGTCAGTGAACCATCGCTAGCAAAGTCGGCTGTAAAACTGGGGCGAGTGCTAGGAAGTCTCTCTAGACCTGCTGTGTGGGGACGCTCGGTCTGCAATCACCGATAGTGGCGACACGCGGGTCCGACGTATACTAACGGACCGCGGCCGATTTAAAGGCTACCACCTAGCAAGTGTGGTGTCTGGCGGTGACACCACAATATATTTGTTGTCCCTGAAAGCCGCTTGATAGGCAACCTGTGGCTGGGACCATGCACCGTTTTAGTCGTTTAGTAATATAGACGGTTGTGGTGTTATACCTGCAAATGATCTTGACACAAAATACCATCATTAAACTAGGGACATCTGTGGCAAACGATTTCGCACTGGCTATTGCAGCGATGCAGCATGATATGGACTTCACGGGGCGCTGGAAGAATTGGGCTTTCTTTTCTAGGGAATTTCGGCTGATATCACAAACTCCGCATTTCGTCGTGTGAAAAAATCGCCATCAAGTATACCCACCACCTTCATAATGGGTGCACCCGGCCACGAGGAACGTCAACCTGTTGAGTTTTTTTTTCTTTCTAATACTTCGAGCTCTCAGTGGCGGGGTGTCCACCCCCACGCTGATCTCAGTGCTCTATGACGTGCGGGAAGCAGAATTGCTTGATCTCGAAAGCTAAGGATTCGGTCGTAATATTGGTAAGTTTGCAGCATTTTTACATGTTACATCCACATTTCTAGAGACGCTACATCTGGAATATATCATCTTCATTTCGTCCTTAGAAGCTCGTACGTGTACCTAGTTTGGTTAACACTTGATAATCTTACTTTTTTTCATCTTCACACTTCGTTCTGTTTGCTACTCACTTTCAACCACTCGTATTTTTTCATTCTGATACGACATTCAAACTCATAAACCATTGCGGGACATCATTTTGCAGAACTGGTAGCCTGGAATTAACCACTTTTTGTGTAGTACTATGAAACGTATTTTACCACCAGAGAAGTTTCTTCCCTTAGTTGTTGCAGATTAAACAAACGATGAAAGATTTTAAGTTTAAATTTTTGGTAATTCCTTACGTTTGCGAGTTGTGCATGAACAATACAGAAAGTTATTGTAGATGGTAGCATACGTAAAAATCAACTGTCCATTATATTACTCAAAACAGAAACTCTATTGTTATTTTCACTGCGTCAATCGTAATCCATGGATTATGCGTAGATTGGTGGGGTACAGTGAAACGGCTTGAAATTATGAAATACTGTTACCATACAATGTAAGCTTTCACGGCCGGTATTGTCTTCACTTAAAACTTGCGGGCTGATAGGCAGTGGTCGAAGTATAAAACTTTCCCCTGACGTTTCGTCTCCAACTGCGGGAGACATCCTCATAGGTAAAGCGGCGAACTGCGCTGTTCGCCGCTTTACCTCTGAGGATGTCTCCCGCAGTTGGAGACGAAACGTCAGGGGAAAGTTTTATACTTCGACCACTGCCTATCAGCCCGCAAGTTTTAAGTGAAGACAATACTGTTATATTTAGCTCTGATGTTAACTATAAAATAACCTAGTGTTAATTTCAATATTTTCGTTGAACATACACTCCAGGGGGTATACGAAGTTGCTCAACAGAAAACTGTTCAGTTCAAGCTTAAACTCTATCACATAACAAGGAAGATATTTGGTACGTCCTAATATTTTAATTAAAATTTGTATCTGAGTAATTTGTGTGCTAATGTTGAAAATGGTTCAAATGGCTCTGAGCACTACGAACTTAACATCTGAGGTCATCAGTCCTCTAGAACTTAGAACTACTTAAACCTAAGTAACCTAAGGACGACACACACATCCATGCCCGAGGCAGAATTCGAACCTGCGACCGGAGCGGTCGCGCGGTTCCAGACTGAAGCGCCTAGAACCGCTCGACCACACCGGCCGCCGCTACTTGTGATCAAATAGTGTATTTCCCTTATTGTTAGTTTAGCAAATGACACCTCTAGTTGTGATATTTGGTTCTAATAAATAAACAACAATGTATAAATACTTTTTTCCGTGACTATGGGTTACCGAACGTTCAGATTTTGATTATATCCGAAAAAGACTGTACTGAGTTTCGCAACATCACCGGAGCAGAACTGATCACCCTGATACGTTCAGTACGGTATCAGATCTAAAGCATCCTGACACGGCTGTACATTGCGGAATTGACCACTAGATGTCACGCGAGGAGGAACCGCCACTATGAAAGGAAGCAGGAAGCATTTGCCAGCAGAGAAGCCGCAACAGAACAATGCGCTGATCACGAAAGCTCAGTGACCTCCGACGTGAACTAGTTCAAATGGTTCAAATGGTTCTTAGCACTATGGGACTTAACTTCTGAGGTCATCAGTCCCCTAGGACTCAGAACTACTTAAACCTAACTAACCTAAGGACATCACACATATCCATGCCCGAGGCAGGATTCGAACCTGCAACCGTAACGGTCACGCGGTTCCAGACTGAAGCGCCTAGAGCCGCTCGGTCACAAGGGCCTGCTGTGCTAATGTTAACGTCATCAAATTTTTGTGGAGGTTTTTTCAACGCAAAAGAAATTGTTAGTTGAATATTGTGAAGATAATGTGAATCATTGCGATAGAAGAGATCGGATGAATCGATAACGGCGGACGAAGAAATTTGAGACCTGTGAATACATGTTGAAAACAAGTATGTTATGAACCATTGGTTGTACTTAAATTTTATTGCACAAGAAAGAACAACATTTTATGGGGTAATACATTAAAGATAAAAATGAAAATACAGTTGAGGTTGCACCAGAGGTGTAAAATACCAGAACCCAATAAAAAAATCATCACAAACGCCGACGGATAAATTGACACCTGAGATGTAGAACGAGACCATTAAATTTATAATGCCATTAATAAAGTGGCCAATATCCGTAAGAGAGAGTGAAATTTATGTGCTGACGATAAACGCCACTTCTGGATTACGGGGAGTATCGTATCTGCTGTACAGGTGTTTTCGGTACCGTGGCCGGTGGCCAGACGAGTTTTTTGGCGATAATCTTTGAGGAGGTCCTCGGGGCCTCTCGGTACCTATCGGTTGGTTCTGGAAATATACGGCATGGTTCGGCGAGCAGCGGTCCAAGGCCGACAGCTTTTTGCTAAGTAGCTTTGCCAGATCGTTTGCTAACGAGGAAACGCGAGGCAACAAAAACGCTATTCCCCCAGCCGTTCTTCGCGGCGTTCAGCCGAACATTACTGTGAGTTTCCTTTTTATTAAAGAAAAAGGAAAAAAAGACAAAGCATCAGCCATCTCGGTGCAGTTGCTTCCTCTGCAGTCTTTCCAAAACATCTTAAGATGCGTGACAAACGACAAGTGATTCGCTGGCTAAATTAAATACGAGGTGAGTCAGAAAGGTTTCTGTAACTGGACCACTTCGTAAAAAGCAACGTGCGTTTCAGATGCATGAATGAGCATTGAGTGACGTTGTAGTTGACGCCTAAAGAGGTGGTTATTTTGTTCAAAAATGTTCAAATGTGTGTGAAATCTTATGGGACTTAACTGCTGAGGTCATCAGTCCCTTAGCTTACACACTACTTAACCTAAATTATCCTAAGGACAAACACACACACCCATACCTGAGGGAGGACTCGAACCTCCACCAGGACCAGCCGCACAGTCCATGGCTGCAGCGCCCTCAGACCGCTCGGCTAATCCCTCGCGGCGGTGGTTGTTTTAACAGTTATATAGTTATATAGACAAAATTCAATGACGCTAAATAAATTAATAATTAATGTGATAATAAATGTATTAAGGATTTTATTTGCGTACGAAGCGAGAGAGAGATTGTAAAAACATTTACTTTGTTATGTTGCGTCACTTTTTCCGGCCCCATTGTTGCTGTTCACTCCTTATTTCCAACGAATTTGATTTTGTTAACAGTAAAGTTCCTTTGTCTGGTAGCAATGCGTACTACTTTAACTGGAACTTAGCTATACCTAGTCCCGTGACAAAGCTGATTCCCCTTTGTTGCCGCTTACGCGGTCCACTTTGCGGAACAACATGAAATGACATGTGGAAGCGATGGGTACGCACTATCTGATAAATGGTTGCCGGACGCCTGTTAGTCGACACTTATATGGCTTGTGACCACACTTTGTTTTTATGGCAGCTTGGATCCTTTCAGTAAGGCGTTTGAATGTCTATGGTGGAATGGCAGCCGACACCACAGAAGGAAGTAACGTTGAACACTGGGGTACAGAGCGAATTAAACGTTCTAACTCATCCGAAAGGTCTTATATTGGGTTCATTTCTGGACTTTGGGAAAGATAGTCTACATCTACATCTACGTAATTCCCCTGCTATTCACTATAAAGTGCCTGGCAGAGTTTTCAATGAACCACCTCCAAGCTGTCTCTGTACCGTTCCACTCTCGAACGGCGCTCGGGAAAAACTGGAACTTAAATTTTTCTGTGCGAGTCCATTTCAGGAATGTTACTGCCCACAAAGAATTGCTTCATAGATAATCATTTATGAGGGTGTATTTTCATGCTGAAGCTGTAAGTAGACTGTTTAGGTTTTTATGTTGGTAACGTCACCTAGCGCTCTGTATGAAAATCACTGACTGTGCTGTGTGCAGTCTGTGGCTGGTTGGCATTGTTGGAATATTCGCTATTGTAGTGTTGTGCAGTCGGATGTGAACAGCGCGTAGCGTTGCGCAGTTGGAGGTGAGCCACCAGCAGTGGTGGATGTGGGGACAGAGATGCCAGAGATTTGAGAGCGGACGATCTGGACGTGTGTCCGCCAGAAAGAGGAAATTTGTAAGACTGGATATCATGAACTGATATATATATGATTACTTTTGAACATAATTAAGGTAAATACATTGTTTGTTCTCTAACAAAATCTTTAATTTGCTAACTATGCCTATCAGTAGTTAGTGCCTTCCGTAGTTAGAATCTTTTATTTAGCTGGCAGTTTTGGCGCTCGCTGTATTGCAGTAGTTCGAGTAACGAAGATTTTTGTGAGGTGAGTGATTCATGAAACGTATAGGATATTGTTAGTCAGGGCCATTCTTTTGTAGGGATTACTGAAAGTCAGACTGCGTTGCACTAAAAATATTGTGTCAGTTTATTGATTACCAGAATAAGTAAAGAGAGAAATGTCTGAGTACGTTCAGTTTTACTCAGGTGTCTTTGTATCAAATAACGTAGAAGTTTACTAGCACAGTAATTTATAATTTTTCGAAGGCGATGTTTCAAAGCAGTCATCGTCTCCGAACTGTTCCTTTGCTGTACACAATATACAAAGCTATAATTCCGGTAAGGAAAGTACACCCTAACCACGAAAAAGACCACATTTTCCTTATTTCACTGTCGGTGCAACACATGACAGCAGGGAACGTTCACCAAGCAGTCGCGAAATCAAATCCTTTCGCCAGCTGCTGTGGTCGAGCATTTCTAGGCGCTTCAGTCGGGAACCACGAGGCTGCTACGGTCGCAGGTTCGAATCCTGCCTCCGGCATGGATGTGTGTGATGTCCTTAGGTTAGTTAGGTTTAAGTAGTTTTAAGTCTAGGGGACTGATGACCTCAGATGGTAAGTCCCATAGTGCTTAGAGCCATTTGAACCAAATCCCTTCCATCGTATTGCCACAGGGTGTGGCGTGACTGATAATTTCAAATGAAACATTTCCAGTCGACCACGGTCCAGTGGCGTTGCTCTTCACTCTCCTTTGAGGAGCTGCTCGACCTCGACGCACATTCACTGTGCTAGCTTCCTGCTGGTAGCACTTTGGAATCCAAGAGTGATTCCTTTTCCTTCTTTAAAGCTGTTCCAACGTGGAGTCAAGCGCTGGCCCACCAGTCGGGAACGAGAGAGCAGAGAGGGCTGTGAAGAAGACGTCAGCCAATTACGCGCTGACCGACCCCTCTCCAGGACGACAACGCGACAGCAGCGGCCTCTAAGCGAAGAGAACATAAGCACCGGGCCCGACTGGCAGCGGCCCAGTTCTACCGAAGCTTCAAGACTAGCGACATGAGTAGAAGAATCAACTGTATTACTTCACTTGGATTACGAATTGTATATGCTGAAGAACCTTGCTTGATTTGCATGTCGCCCTTTGCTTGTGACACTTCTGTATTACATCTACATCGATATGGTTACTCTGCAATTCACACTTCTGTGCCTGGCAGAGTGTTCATCGAACCATTTTCATACTACTTCTCTACGACTCCACTCTCGAATGGCGCGTGGGAAAAAGAAACACCTAAAGCTTTCCGTTCCAGCTCTGATTTCCCTTATTTTATTATGACAATCATTTCTCCCTACGTAGATGAGTGTCAAAAAATATTTTCGCATTCGGAAGAGACAGTTGGTGATTGAAATTTCGTAAATAGATCTCGCACCGAGAAGGCAGGCTTCCTAGAACCCACATATTCCAGCAGAGGACGGACAAGTGTAATGTAGGCCGTCTATTTAGTGGGTTTGTCGCATCTTCTAAGTGTTCTGGCAACAAAGCGCATTCTTTGTTTCGCCCTCCCCACGATATTATCTATGTGGTCTTTCCAATTTAAGTTGCTCATAATTGTAATTCCTAGGCATTTAGTCGAATTGACAGCTCTCAGATTGGTGAGATTTATCGTATACCCAAAATTTATAGCATTCTTTTAGTACCCATGTGGATGACCTCGCACTTTTCTTTGTTTAGTGCCAATTGTCACTTTTGGCACCAACCAGAAATTCTCTCTACATCATTTTGTAATTGGAATTGATCGTCTGATGATTTTACTAGACAATAAATTACAGCGTCATCTACAAAGATTCTAAGGGAGCTGCTCAGGTTATCATCTTGATCGTTTATGTAAATCAGGAACAGCAGAGGGCCTATGACATTACCTTGCGGAACGCCAGATATCACTTCTGTTCTACTCGCTGATTTACCGTCTATCACTACGAACTGTGACCTCTCTGAGAGGAAATCACGAATCCAGTCACACAACTGAGACGATACTCCATATACAAGCAATTTGATTAATAGTCGCTTGTGAGGACCGGTATCAAAAGCATTCTGGAAATCTAGGAATATGGAATCGATCTGAGATCCCTTTTCCACAGCACTCATTACTTCATGGGAATAAAGAGCTAGCTGTGTTGCACAAGAACGATATTTTCTGAATCCTTGTTGGTTATGTATCAATAAGTCATTTTCTTCAAGGTGATTCATAATGTTCGAGTACAGTATATGCTCCAAAATTCTACTGCAAATTGAGGTGAGTGATTTGGGTCTGTAATTCAATTACTCGTATTTCCATTCTTTAATGTTGGTGTGACTTATGCTACTTTCCAGTCTTTAGGAACAGACCTTTCGTCACGTGAGCGGTTGTATTTGATTGCAAAGAAAAGCGCTATTGTGTCTGCATACTCTGAAAGGAATCTGATTGGTATACCGTCTGAACAGGAAGACTTGAAATTCTCAAGTGATATGAATTGTTTCGCAACACATAAGAGTTTAGTACTGTCATTGTTCATTTCGTAATAAAACTCATTAATACGATTTGTTTGAATGTTGTCTAGCGAACCGAGAAGGCAGGCTTCCTAGAACCCACATATTTGACGTCATCGCAGGATTCAACAACAGTGGTGTTTTACGAACACCTTCCGCAATGGTCGATTGTCCCTGTCCGACAGTGCAGCGCTGCCAGATCTTGGTTTAGCATGCTTATTCCTCTGCTTTTCCCCACTCAAAATCACATCACCAGCTGTCGACTTGGACAGCTCTCAAAGGGTTGAAATGTCTCTGATGAAGTTGTTATTCAAGTGACATTCAAATGACTCCGAGCACTATGGGACTTTACTTCTAAGGTCATCAGTCCCCTAAAACTCAGAACTACTTAAACGTAACTAACCTAAGGACATCACACACATCCATGCCCGAGGCCGGATTCGAACCTGTGACCGTAGCGGTCGCGCGGTTCCAGACTGTAGCGCTTAGAACCGCTCGGCCACCCCGGCCGGCTATTCAAGTGACATCCGATGACTAGTCCACGACGGAGGTCACTGAGCTTTCGTGACCAGCCCATTGGTCTGTGGCGGCTTCTCTGCTGGCAAATGCTTCCTGCCTCCTTTCATAGTGGCGGTTCTTCCTCGCGTGACATCTAGTGGTCAATTCCGCAATGTACAGCCGTGTCAGGATGCTTTAGATCTGATAGCGTACTGAACGTATCAGGGTGATCAGTTCTGCTCTGGTGATGTTACGAAACTCAGACTCCTGAGACACTGGTGGTCTACAAAAGTTTAAGGCCGCAGCGACATTTAACTTCCACTCCGAGCGGCTGCATGTTCTGTACGGCCCCCGAGGTGAGGACGGCGTTCCCATGCCGGTTACTGAGGAGGGGGATTTTTTGTCGAGGCTCTGTCCTGTTACTTGCTTCCGCAGCATCCCACAGAATGTAACACGCCGTCCAGTCGGGGATCGCTCTTAATTACTTTTAATTACATGTTCTGGAACGTAGTTAGCTGGACGCAATGGTTCCATCACGAAGTGAGGCACGCCGCTCCACAGCTGCAGGTTTGAGACTCACGGCCACTTAGTTCCTGTCATGGTTCTCTCCAGCACTGTTGAGGGACAACGGCTGGAAAAAAGGACAGTGTTAACGTCTCGTATTTTCTTGGAACACTATAGAGTGGCTGTATTTGCTAGAACCAGCTAACGTTTTGAGAAAAAAATCTCTTGTCAGCAGAGATATGTGAGTGACTAACAGACTTCTCTTATTAATACAACCCTTTCACTGGTTGTTGAAGTCCGTTTTAAGAACTACAGTAACCAGCCACATTTTAAGTAGTTTTATTTACGCTAATAGGTGATTCGGGCTTTCACCCGTCTTCAGTTGGCGTAAGACATATTTAATCTTCAGTGAGTACTTCGCTAAAAACATCGACTTCAATTTGGATGCTGTAGCTGCTTTTCTGTTCCGCTTGTTGTTGCTCCTATTCATCTCATCTGTTGTCGTGCCGTAAACACTTTTTCTTTGCTTCTTCTTCTTTTCGATTATCTACGGCCGGCCGCCATTTCACCGCCCCTAGTAGCGGTCTTCTCCTGCCATGGCTTTCCGAAATGTTTATATTCCATTGCCTCTTCCACATCATTTTCCCAGTTGCGTCGTGGCAGACCCGTTTTCTTCTGCTGGGGTGTTATCCATCGTAGAATGCAAGTTGGCATCCTTTCTTCATTCAGCCTACTGACATGGCAAAACACATGAGCTGTTTTTGTTACACGTCGTCACAGGTATCCCCACCCATTCTCATCCTTTGCCGGACTACATCATTTCTTATCCTGTCCAGCCCAGGTTTCTGTTCCGTACAAAACTACACTATGGACTACAGTCTTCTACATTCCTTCTTCGTTGTTTTTCTTATCTTTTTGTTCCACAGAACAGAGTTCATTGCCCTTGTTACAGCTCATCCGTCATCATTCGTAATAGTGATTTAATCATTGCTTGTGTCCTGTATATTAAATAATACCCCAAGATATTTTTTCTTTTCCATACCTACAATTACTTCTCCATCTACCGCCAAATTATCTTTTTTTTCGTTCCTACAACCAAGTACTCACTTTCTGTATGTTCCAGCCGCATTGTATTTCTCTTTAAGCTTTCTCATCACGTAGCTCAGATCATCATCATGTCTTCTGCTAGTATGATCTGGTCATCTGCAAAATACAGGCTAAATATCTTGCTGTCCTATACTGTCACTCCCATAACCCGGCATTTTCTACGCCAAGTCTACAAGATTGCTCCGAGATACAGCTTAAAGAGCGTCGGTGACGGAACACATCCCTGTTCACCTCGAATTCTTCAGTCCGAACTGTTCGCAATGTTATTTTCATATAATATCGTAACATCGTTTAACGGTTTTCGATCTAACTCCATCTCTTTCAACTTTTCCCATAGTTGTTGGGTACATTATCATACGCCTTCTCTGAGTCAATAAATGCAATTTGCGTCTCCAGTCCAACCTTTATGCTTTTGTCGCATATCAGTTTCATTGTGGAAGTGTTTTCCATTTTCGATCTTGCTGTTCCAAATCCAGCTTTCTCTTCTTGCTACTTGTAAGTTGGTTCTTTCTCTACTAGATCTTCCAATACCTTCGAGTACAGTCTTCCACCGCAAGTGGTCACTGCCAATACCCTATAATCATTTTGGTTACGTTATGCAACTTTGTTACATAAAACTATTTTCCATTCCGATGGAACGTCAACTCCATTTAATATTGTTTCAAACAGCCTCCTTAGCATCACCAACAATGTCGCTGGTAACCTCTGGATACATTGATCCATATCCTGGTGCCTTCATCATCTTACGGCTCCCCACAGTCTGCTGAAGAACTTTTCTAGCCAAACGCCATAACTCCTCTTGTTGCATCCTCCCCTCACAACTAAGTGAAAATTCAGGCCGAATTTCCTGGAATAAATCCTTAAAATACGTTGTCCAATGACCATGGCTACTATTATTCTGATGTAACTCATTACCAGTTGATACTCGCATTGGCTCAGTACTACGAGCCACACTAATCATCGTCTCTACATATTCACGTCTTTCTTCCCATGCCTTGATTTTCCTTTTTAACACTTTTCATTTTACTTCTCTATTTAGTGTCCTACATTTGTCTCAACTTTAACTGACATTTTCTTTGCATAATGCATATTCCCGATAATGTAAAGGAAACAAAATTGGTTCAAATGGCTCTGAGCACAATAGGACATAACATCTGAGGTCATAAGTCCCCTAGATCTTAGAACTACTTAAACCTAACTAACCTAAGGACATCAAACACATCCATGCCAGAGGCAGGATGCGAACCTGCGACCGTAGCGGTTGCGCGGTTCCAGACTGAAGCGCCTAGAACCGCTCGACCACACCGGCCGGCTAAATAAAAGAATCTTTGATGTTTCTGAGCAACAGTCATACAATAATTTTTAAACTAACACACTGCCATTTGGGTGTGTTATTGTTTATTTAATTAAGACCCAGGATTCGGTCTTTTGTTCCAGTTTCAAGAGATTGAGTTTATGTCATTAACACATATTACAGAACATCAAGCTCAAAATTCGCCATAAATTAAGAAAAATATTCTCTCTGCATGAATTGCCAGGTGTAAAACAATCATCCTGTAATAAGATCAATAAATAATAGTGAGAGCACGTCATAGTTAACCTTTCGCATCCGGAAATAATCTTCCGATATACACTGTGTGATCAAAAGTATCCGGACATCTACAAAAACATACGTTTTTCACATTAGCTGCATTGTGCTGCCATCTACTGCCAGGCGCTCCATATCAGTGACCTTACAAGGGAACCTCCCCATCGCACCCCCCTCAGATTTAGTTATAAGTTGGCATAGTGGATAGGCCTTGAAAAACTGAACACAGATCAATCGAGAAAACAGGAAGCAGTTGTGTGGACTATGAAAAAAATAAGCAAAATATACAAACTGAGTAGTCCATGCGCAAGATAGGCAACATCAAACATATATGAGCTCAGGAGCCCCGTGGTCCCGTGGTTAGCGTGAGCAGTTGGAGAGCGAGGGGTCCTTGGTACAAGTCTTCCCTCGAGTGAGAAGTTTAATTTTTTATTTTCAGACAATTATCGAAGTTCAGGCACTCACACATAATCAACTTCGTTCTCCAAAATTCCAGGACATGTTCAGATTTGCTTTGAAATATGCAGGAATTGACGGTCTACACACGGAAAAATTTGAAAACGTTAAAAACGTATGATTTGACAGAGCACAGGGAAAACTGTGCGACTGTGTTGCAATCATTTGTTGCAGTTTGTGTGACAAACTCTCATGTTTTCATCACTTTTTGGGGGTGATTATCACATCCACAAGAAAACCTAAATCGGGAAAGGTAGAAGAATCTTTTTACCCATTCCCCAAGTGTACAAGTTAGGTGGGTCGACAACATATTCCTGTCATGTGACGCACATGCCGTCACCAGTGTCGTATAGAATATATCAGACGTGTTTTCGTGTGGGGGAATCGGTTGACCTATGACCTTGCGATCAAATGTTTTCGGTTCCCATTGGAGAGGAACGTCCTGTCGTCTACTAATCGCACGGTTTTGCAGTGCGGTCGCAAAACACAGACACTAAACTTATTACACTGAACAGAGACGTCAATGAACGAACGGACAGATCATAACTTTGCGAAAATAAAATTTTCACTCGAGGGAAGACTTGAACCAAGGACCACTTGTTCCGCAGTTGCTCACGCTAACCACGGGACCACGGCGCTCCTAACTTCGCCCTATCCTTGATGTTGCGTATCTTGCTCATGGACTACTCAGTTTGTATATTTTGCTTATTTTTTTCATAGTTCCACACAACTTCTTCCTGTTTCTCGATTGATCTGTGTTCAGTTTTTCAAGGCCTACCCATTGTGCCAACTTATAACTAAATCTGAGGGGGGTGCGATGGTGAGGTTTCCTTGTTAGTAGTCATCAGACATAGTGAGAGATCATAATGGGGCGCTCCGCGGAACTCATGGACTTCGAACGTGGTCTGGTGATTTGGTGTCACAATGTGTCGTACGTATGTACGCGAGATTTCCACACTCCTAGACATCCGTAGGTCCAACGTTTCTGATGTGACAGTGAAATGGAAAAGTAAAGGGACACGTGCGGCACAAAAGCGTTCAGGCCGATCTCGTCTGTTGACTGACAGAGACCGCCGACTGTTGAAGAGAGTCGTAAAGTGTAATAGGCAGACATCTACCCAGACCATCACACAGGAATTCCAAACCGCATCAAGATCCACTGCAAGTACTATGACAATTAGGCGGGAGGTGAGAAAACTTGGATTTTTTGGTCGAGCGACTGCTCATAAGCCACACGTCACGGCGGTAAGTGCCAAACGACGCCTCCCTTGATGTAAGGAGCGTAAATATTAGTCGATTGGACAGTGGAAAAACGTTCTGTGGAGTGACGAATCACGGTACACTATATGGCGATCAGATAGCAGGGTGTGGGTATGGCGAATTCCCGGTGAACATCACCTCCCAGCGTCTATAGTTCCAACAGTAAAATTCGGAGGCGGTAGTGTTATGGTGTGGTCGTGTTTTTCATGCAGGGGATTTGCACCCCTTGTTGTTTTGCCTGGCACTATCACAGCACTGGCCTACCTTGATGTTTTAAGCACATTCTTGCTTCCCACTGTTGAAGAGCAATTCGAGGATGGCGATTGCATCTTCCAACACTATCGAGCACCTGTTCATAAAGCACAGCCTGTGACGGAGTGGCTACACGGCAGTAACATCCATGTAATGGACTGGCTTGCATTAAATCCTGACCTGATTCCTATAGAACACCCTGGGATGTTTTGGAGCGCCGACTTCGTACCAGGCCTCGCCGAATGACATCGATACCTCCCATCAGTGCAGCACTCCGTGAAAAATGGGCTGCCATTCCCCAACAAACCTTCCAGCATCTGATTGAACGTATGCCTGCGAGACTGGAAGGTGTCGTTAAGGCTAAGGGTGGGCCAAGACCATATTGAATTCCAGCATTACCGATGGAGGGCGCCACGAACTTGTAAGTCATTTTCAGCCAGGTGTCCGGATTCTTTTGATCACATACTGTATATGTATTTGTAAAATAGCCAAGTATGGTTACTGCTGCATAAATTAAGCCAGTAAAACAAAAAAATAAGTAATTGTGTTTATGATTACGTCAGCTCTATTACACCCTTAAGCAGGCAAAGTAAATAAGAAAGAAAGATTAGTTTCCTACGTCCAATCGACGACCAGGTCGTTAGAGACAGGATTTGTGAATGGTAGGGTAGGTACTCGGCCACGTCCTTTTAAAAGAGTCTTGCCGGATTTCACATTAAGCCTTTTAGAGAAATTACGGTAACCCTAGATGTGGACTACTGGTCCGAGATTTGAAGCGGCATCCTCTCGAGTATGTGCCCCACAGCATCACCTTGCCCGGTGTGCGTTACGAACGTTGACCACCGTTGCTTCTGGCACGCACTCCATGGCAGCTGTGGTGAGTCACTGCCGTAAGCTGTATGTATTAAGCCGCGTATGGGAGAAGTGCAATACACAGAAGCAGACAAATGGTGTGAAAAAGAGGAAAGAAAAGAGGAACAGAGTACACGTCTTAAATATCAGGTGAACTTTCTAAGTGAAAGAACTCCGTTTGTTGTACGTTAACTCAATCTTCGTGTTTGGTGCTGCTCCCTTTTGCAGGGAGATTATTTCTGAAGTTTTGTCACGACAGAATAGAATTATGTAACTTCTGTTAGCGTTACCTATGCGACATTCGAAAGTTCATGATGCATTTATACCATGAAATCTTGTTTCTCCTCTAGAAGTGCAGAAACAGAAGAAAAAGAAGACGTCCGGCAAATTTGGTAAGCCGGCCGGTGTGGCCGTGCGGTTGTAAGCGCTTCAGTTTGGAACCGCGTGACCGCTACGGTCGCAGGTTCGAATCCTGCCTCGGGCTTGGATGTGTGTGATGTCCTTAGGTTAGTTAGGTTTAAGTAGTTCTAAGTTCTAGGGGACTGATGACCTCAGAAGTTAAGTCCCATAGTGCTCAGAGCCATTGAAACCATTGAAACCAAAATTGGTAAACAAGTACCTGTAATCGATTTCGTGTTTCGCTATACATTTTCCTCGCCATAATATTCGTAGTATGTAGACAAGGCGCGTACAGCCACAAAATGTGAGAAAATTTCCTTCCAGTTGTGGGTCATACAATTAATATCATAAATGGTACTGTGGTATCATTCAAAATTCGCCGTGCCACGCCGTAGTCGCCAGCGCGCATCGATACCACAGACATTTGCGAGAGATCACTGGAATTCGCAACAACCAGTGGCGGGCACTCCAGAAGAGCACTTCTCCCACACTGCATAGCACCATTCTCATGCTGAGGTGCCGGCCGGAGTGGCCGTGCGGTTCTAGGCGCTACAGTCTGGAGCCGAGCGACCGCTACGGTCGCAGGTTCGAATCCTGCCTCGGGCATGGATGTTTGTGCTGTCCTTAGGTTAGTTAGGTTTAATTAGTTTTAAGTTCTAGGCGACTGATGACCTCAGAAGTTAAGTCGCATAGTGCTCAGAGCCATTTTTTAGCCATGCTGAGGTCAATATCGTGTCGCACCTGAAAGAGCTCAGCCCAGTTTGTGACCGCAGCTGAAGCAGTCAACATCATCGAGTAAGACTAAAGAGTGATTCGAAGTTTCTGATGAAACTGAACTTTAGAAAATGTTGAACATTTTAACTCAAGAGAACAGTTTATTGATTAGTGCAGCAAATGATGCTTTGCTAGTCCATGACAGTTGTAAATTATCCAATACTCCTGCGGCAAAGAAGTGTGGCAAAGTTAGGCAAATCTGTCATTGATTCAGGTAACAAAGTGAACTAATTATTCATGTGTACTAGATTGATGAGTCTTCTCCCAGAGCAATCGTAGAATCCACAATTATGGCCAGGCGAAAGTAGTTTCGTCAGGTTACAACAGGTTTCTGCTTCTTAGGAAGTCATCATCAGACCTGTTGTGAAAGGAAGAAGAAATGGGAATAGCAAAACAACAGTAAACTAAGTTACATATTAAAACCGATTATTATATGCAGCTATACGAACGTAAATGGCCGCGCGGTTTGAGGCGCCATGACACGGACTGCGAGGCCCCTCCGGCCGAAGGTTCGAGTCCTGCCTCGGGCATGGGTGTGTGTGTGTGTGTTGTTCTTAGCATAAATTACTTTAAGTGGTGTGTAAGTCTAGTGACCTATGACCTCTGCAGTTTCGTCCCTTAGGAATTCACACACATTCGAACATCTGAACGTGAATGTGTGACACAGTAAGTTCTCGAAGTGAAAATGCGCAGGCAAGGAGATATGCTTACATCGTAAACGGCGCTCTGGTTGGTGGAACCTAAGGCTACAGTTAACTGCATAACTGTATAAAACTTACGGTTCTTAGATTGTAGATGTGTACAGAGCGTCCCACATGGATGTTCCTACTGATCCGACCATAGCCTTATTTCGAGACTTCGTACAGTCACTATTCTATTCAGCCAGATTTCTGGCAAGTTAATAGTAGTGCAAATTTTGTACGAAGCTTATGAACTCCCAAAGAACCTAGGGCTAGACCAGAACGACGTGGGTTTAAGAGTCGTCAAGTTCACTTTCTCTCGTGTTCCGGCAGATATCTGCAGTTTCGTTTTTGTAGAGTGTAACTTGAATCTTCTCAAACAAATACTGCTCATCACATCTATCTTGCGGCTCCCAGTGTCCCAATATCCTGTAGAAGTAGGTCCTCCAAATCTGGTGTACTCACATTCCTCCACCTCCCCCACCCCATGTTTGTCTGTCTGAAAGCACCCATGACCGCATAAATACCCAAGAGGATCTTGTGATGTGGTTGGTGTCTGCGAGAGTACTTGTTTTGGTACAGCCGTGCTGCCTCTCGGCCTTTTCAATCTACTTGGCCGGAGGCAAATACCATCTCGATCTGTTCTTGAAATGAATGTCAGACTATTCTGCTGCTTGTAAAATGCAGCGCCAATCATACAGCCTGCAACACACAAGGAACACGGAATGTGGTGAGAGTAACTGTCATGCGTTGGCGCCATCTACCGTGAAAGCGATGCATTTCAGACCACCTGTTCACAGGACCTTCTTTCTTCCGTTTCCAGTCCATGCAGATTTTCGGTTTTATTACTGTGTAGGGAAGCAGCCTACTCACGCCGTATAAAATTCTCATCAGTCTTTCCATTGTGTGCCGCCTAGTCCGCTGTAACTAGCTCTGACGTCATAAATGTTGCGCAACACTTTAAAAATCAAGTAAACAACCTGAAGCGTTTCTAGCATGTCAGGAGTAATACTAAATCAATATGTGTTGAATATCAGTTCAATAACTTTAACCATTTTCGAAATTTGGATGTTTTTCCGTAAAAATCATTGGCGCAACAGAAAAGAGCTAGAAACTTAAAAATTTATATTTAGATTCCTTTTTCATAATAATTTAATAGAAACGGTACTTTGGATCACACAAATTAAAATTTTAGTGGAAATTCATGATTTTCTGGTTTTTGCCTTAAAAATTAAGGAAGCAAGATAGAATAAGTGGGCTAACAAATAAGGCTAGGATGGAGATCCGCTATAATCATAAAGATGTGAGAAGTTTCAATTGAATAACTATAAAACTATAGCTATAGCGTATCTCCAAAGGGAAAGTTCAGAGCTCGTCTACTGCGTGTAGTGTAATTAAATTAATTCTCTCGCCCAAAATATTTGACTTAGCCACGTCAGACTTTTATTATGATTACTTACCTGTGTGCTGAATGCACATTTAAATTGAGAGCTTCATCGGCCATCAGCAAAGGAAGCGATGATTTATTCAGTAACTTAAAGTGGTGCATTACTAGCCCAGCGGCTAGTCGGGAGAGCCGATTTGATCAGGCGTTCACTTAGCCGTCCGCACCGCGGCTTTATATATAAGAACGCTGCGCGAGGAAGGTAGGCCCCAGTTCTCTCCAGACGCTGAATAGCACATCATCTGTGTCGGGAGTCGCGTCGCGTCGGTATCATTGTTATAAACAGCCTCGGATGCCGTATTAAGTTACTCGGGGTATGCGTAACCATGAAATCATTTTCGAGTGAAGTGTTAATTCTGGGATGACTTTAATGATCTATCTTCAGTACTAGTTTCACGTGCCGCCGCGGGACAAACATTCTACCATTATTTAGCGTGGCGTTTGATGAACATTATCATCAAATTATGGCGAGCATTCACTTAAACGTTTAATTTGAACAGTTATAGTTGCATCAGCGCATTAGACTCTGAACTGCTCTGGTAGTTGGATTGTGTTGATTCTTTTTTATTTTGATCTGTGACTTTCAGAATATAGCGAACGTTTTTACAAGATCGTTTTTGATTATGAATCCCAGAACATTTCCTAATTCCTCAGAGCTTTAAGCTGTAGCTATAAGTGTATTTCTCAGATGAAGTGGGCACTAGCAATTCTAATTACAGGCTTCACGTTTTGCTAATCACTTTCTGGTTGCCAATATTGTAGTTAGAGAGCCAGTGTTGAGAACGGCAAAAGACAGCATAAATAATAGGAACATTTATAGAACAATTAATTCCACCCGCCGCCCACATATGGTTAATCGGCTGGGAAATGCATCTTTTCTACATAACATTCTACCTATATAAACAATAATAAAATTCCACCCGCCGCCCCACAACTGTTCCCCCTGAAGATATAATAACGATAAAAAAACCTGCGAAATACACGTTTCTCAAAAAATTACGTAGCTCTTCGCATAGAAAAATTAGAAGTTCATCAAAAACCGATTAAATCACGCTGACCACAGGCGCGCCACGATAGGTGTTCATTGGTCGCCAGCGGTCACAAATGTACACCAGATAGCCAGTGTAAAAAATTTGTTAAATAGAGCTACTGTCTGTCAGAGCGCAATTACATAGCGTAGGATGCAAACATTACCGTTTTGAGTCTGTTCGCAAAGAACTCATTTGTGTACACAGATGTTAAGTAATTACAAATCTTTGGAAGATGATCATCGCTGGGTGCGAAGACCACCAGATGACCGCGTCATAAATAAATATAATGTAATGCACACATATGGACCAAACGCTACCTAAGAGCGATTTACCTAATAACGTAAATCTATTAGAGCAGAATGTCGATGTCAGATTTAAAGCAACTATCACAAGGTAATGTAAATCACCCACTAAATAGATCGCTTACAACATCTCTTGCTATGAACTATGTGACTGAATGTACCCTCCGGCCTCTGTGACCGAGCGGTTCTAGGCGCTTCAGTCCAGAACCGCGCTGCTGCTACGGTCGCAGGTTCGAATCCTGCCTCGGGCATGGACGTGTGTGATGTCCTTAGGTTAGTTAGGTTTAAGTAGTTCTAAGTCTAGGGGACTGATGACCTCAGATGTTAAATCCCATAGCGCTTAGAGCCATTTGAACCATTTTTTTTAATGTTCCCGGACACCCTTATGTAACGCGGCGTTGACCTCTAGATGTCACGAGAAGGAAGGGAGTATTTTGTTTTCACTTGTACAGAAGTTGTAATAGCAGGCCATTAAGGCCTTTGTCGGCAGTAGACACACATACACACACGCACACATACACACACTCATGCAAGTGCAACTTGCACACACATCTGCAGTCTCAGAGAGCTGAAACTAGTGTAGTTTCAGCTCTCTACGACTGCAGATGTGTGTGCAAGTTGCGCTTGCGTGAGTGAGTGAGTGTGTGTGTGTGTGTGTGCGTCTGTGTATGTGTGTCTGCTGCTGACAAAGGCCTTAATGGCCGAAAGCTACGATTATGTGAATCTTTTTATTGTGCCTCAGCATCTCCACTATATAGTGAGTAGCAACTTCTCTCGTATTATTATATTCCATCCTGGATTTTCCATTGTTTGACTTTAACCAATAAATTAAATTATCTTACCTCAAGAGCAGCAACGGTGGAACGCGATGTATTGTGGTCTCTCATAACAAAATATAAATGCTGGCTACAGGCTCAGCAGTGTGCACTGCTGGCCACAATACATTGACATACACACGAAATTCCTTTGGCTCATATATGAGATCATTTAAGAAAACCCAACTTCTTTAAAAATATATATGATCTGTACGGGGAAGCGGTACTGATTATGGTGAATTACTAACACTGAGGTTTTTTTTAGCAAAATTATATTGCAAATTAGGTTTGGCTTTTCAAGAACATCTGACAACTGAAGTTACATTACTCACAATAGATTCATAAACAATGAGATTTAAGCAGCAAGTATTTTCTAACCTCATTGAACCAGTATGAACACAAATCATCAAATAACATATAGCTCTGTTAAGGAATCTTAAAAGCATTACAAAAGTGAAATACCTAACTAGAGTTTTAATCAAAACAGTTTACGTATATTCTGTATACTCTGGGATTAGTCAACAATTACAAATTATCAGCCAACTCTACATGCCTGGTAGTATCTATACTAACAAAATCATAGCCGGCCGGGATGGGCGAGCGGTTCTAGGCGCTACAGTCTGCAACTGCGCGACCACTACGGTCGCAGGTTCGAATCCTGCCTCGGGCATGGATGTGTGTGATGTCCTTAGGTTAGTTAGGTTTAAGTAGTTCTAAGTTCTAGGGGACTGATGACCTCAGAAGTCAACTCCCATAGTGCTCAGAGCCATTTGAACCATTTTTTTAACATCTTTACCTTGCTTGCATGAAGACTTCTGCTTCCAAGTTCAACAATATGGACATTAATCCAACACTTATTGGCTTCACATAGCACACCACAAAAACTTCCTACTCCATCGTCTTTCCCTCACAGACAGCTACTCACTACTATGCGGCCAGCGCTCTCTTACTCCAACACTACACTCTCAGAGCGGAAGTAGTATCTTTAGCTCTGCAGTCACGCACCGTCAGCGATTTGCGTTATCGAGCCGATAAAGACATTCATCGTTTGCAGTATAGTAGTTTCATATTAATTTAGTAATATTCTTATCTTATTCTGGTGCCCCACACAAGTGTTCCCCAGTAGACTCCTTTCAAAGTGATTGAGTTTATGTCATTAACATATATTGCATATCATGACTGCAGCTCACAACGGTGCTGGAAACGACGTTTTCCCGTTGGGGCGGCAGCGGTTCGAGCACTGCCTAGCGCATCAGCCTCCAAAACTCGCGCTGGTTGCTGCCTGAGGCAATAAACGGCACGAGTACACACCGGCACGCGCGCGGCGTGCAGGGGGTTGCCGCGAAATGTGGAAGGAGAGGAAGTGACATCACATCCTCCCGGCGTCGCGTGTGTGTATGTGTGTATGTGTGTGTGACTCACGTGACCTCCAACCACCCTTCACACCGGCGCGGAAAGCTAATGCACTCGCCTCGCGGCGCGGCGCGGGCCGAAGTCGGCGTGGGCGGGCTGCGGCTGTGGTTACAGCGGCCAGCCGGCTGGCGGCTGGCGGCGGCCTCTCCCACTGGTCGTTAAACTGCACCGGCCGCCGCTCGCCATCGCCACTCAGCTGCCTCAGACTCGGCCTTGAAAATGTTGCCACGGGCTGTACCACTCTCACTCGTTCTTTAACTCTAGGATTTTTCGGCACGCTAACAGTACTATTGATGGGTCTGTTTATGAATAACTATACTGCTAACAGTCATGATTTTCTTTATTCATATTCTGCATGACGCGTTTTGGGAAATGATTCCCATTTTCAAGTGCGTTTTCTCTATTGTAGTATTCCGTTTTCACGTAACGTTTGCTATGTTTGAGTTTCTGCTTTGACTTGGTGACTTTACTGATATATATATATATATATATATATATATATATATATATATATATATATATATATATACAGGGTGAGTCACCTAACATTACCGCTGGATATATTTCGTAAACCACATCAAATACTAACGAACCGATTCCACAGACCGAACGTGAGGAGAGGGGCTAGTGTAAGTGGTTAACACAAACCGTAAAAAAATGCACAAAAGTATGTTTTTTAACACAAACCTACGTTTTTTTAAATGGAACCCCGTTAGTTTTGTTAGTACATCTGAACATATAAACAAATACGTTTGTTGCATTGTAAAATGTTAATTACATCCGGAGATATTGTAACCTAAAGTTGACGCTTGAGTACCACTCCTCCGCTGTTCGATCGTGTGTATCGGAGAGCACCGAATTACGTAGGGATCCAAAGGGAACGGTGGTGGACCTTAGGTACAGAAGAGACTGGAACAGCACATTACGTCCACATGCTAACACCTTTTTATTGGTCTTTTTCACTGACGCACATGTACATTACCATGAGGGGTGAGGTACACGTACACACGTGGTTTCCGTTTTCAATTACGGAGTGGAATAGAGTGTGTCCCGACATGTCAGGCCAATAGATGTTCAATGTGGTGGCCATCATTTGCTGCACACAACTGCAATCTCGGGCGTAATGAAAGTCGTACACGCCGCAGTACATCTGGTGTAATGTCGCCGCAGGCTGCCACAATACGTTGTTTCATATCCTCTGGGGTTGTAGGCACATCACGGTACACATTCTCCTTTAACGTACCCCACAGAAAGAAGTCCAGAGGTGTAAGATCAGCAGAACGGGCTGGCCAATTTATGCGTCCTCCACGTCCTATGAAACGCCCGTCGAACATCCTGTCAAGGGTCAGCCTAGTGTTAATTGCGGAATGTGCAGGTGCACCATCATGCTGATACCACATACTTCTGTACCTACGGTCCATCACCGTTCCCTTTGGATCCCTACGTAATTCAGAAGATCTCCCGGAGATCTTGCAGAAATAGCACTCCTGGAAGAAACGATATTGCGGAGAGATGGCTTAGTCACAGCCTGGGGGATGTTTCCAGAATGAAATTTCCTCTCTACAGCGGAGTGTGCGCTGATATGGAACTTCCTGGCAGATGAAAACTGTGTGCCGGACCCAGACTCGATCTCGGGACCTTTCCCATTCACGAGCACGTGCTCTACCGTGTCTCTGCTATATTCTTTCTACTAGGAGTTCTGGTTTTGCAAGGTCTGTAGGAGAGCTTCTGTAGTTCAGATGGTAGAAAAATTGCCGCAAGGAGACCAAGGTCCCGAGTTCTACTCTGTCCGAGTTTTAATCTTCCAGGAAGTTTCACAACAGCTCACACCCCGCTGCAGAGTTGAAATACCATTCTATTTAAAGAGACGTTTGTAGATGTAGTCGACGGAGATAATGTTACAGGTCTTCCGCATCGTATGATATGCTTTTGTGCTGAGGATATTTATCTTAACAATCTGGATCATCATTTGCTTTTATCTATTTTACAATAGTGCTTATTTCTGTTTGTTATTATTTTTATTTAAGTATATTGTCAAAGCACCTGAAGACATTCACTGTTTCACTTTAAAGTATTTCGTTTAACATTTAATTTCAAATTCTCTGTAAAGTGAATATATCTCTAGCTCTTCTAACAAATCCATTTTTGGGGCTCCATAAATATGGAAATCGCGTGGGGAAAACCGGGACTTTACCCACAAAATTTTTCTACCTTCATCTTTTATTTATTGAGCATGGTCTCCTTCGAAATAGTCTCCTCCACAGTTGATACACCGCTTCCAACGCCGTGTCCACTTCCGGAAGCAGTCTTGGTACTCGTCTTACTGGATCGCGAGAAACACCATCTCGTGAATGTTCTTTTATCTCGTCCATCGTTACAAATATTCGTCCTTTCAACGGGGTTTTCAACTTTGGAAATAAAAAAAAAAAAAGTCCGCTGTGGCCAGATCTGGAAAGGACGGACGATGAGGCAGCACAGTGAATTCGTTTTTTGTGCAATAGTCACGCACCAACAATGAATATGCAGGTTCAAATGGTTCAAATGGCTCTGAGCACTATGGGACTCAACTGCTGAGGTCATTAGTCCCCTAGAACTTAGAACTAGTTAAACCTAACTAACCTAAGGACATCACAAACATCCATGCCCGAGGCAGGATTCGAACCTGCGACCGTAGCGGTCTTGCGGTTCCAGACTGCAGCGCCTTTAACAGCACGGCCACTGCGGCCGGCAATATGCAGGTTCGTTATCTTGAAAGTCAAAGAAAACTACCAGCATGGCTTTGACATTTGACCTGACCTGTAGAGCCTTTTTGGTCTGGGTGAACCTTCCCCGGCCTATTTTGAAGACTGAACCTTGGTATTAACGTAATAACCATAGACCGACGCCTCATCACCAGTTATCATTCTTTTAAGGATCATATCGTTCTCATCTAAAGTCTCTTCACAGATTGCGAGGAGAAAGTCTTTCTTTTCTTGAGCTGTGGGACGAAGTTGGCGCCAACACGATGCAGTCCGAGATGCTGTGTCAGGATTTAATGACATGATCCAACCGAAATGTTACATTCTTGTGTAGTCCCTCGATTGCCACGGATAATTTCGTTGACGATGCTGACATGAACGTCGTCGGTAGACGTCGAAGGACGTCCTGAACGAGGGTCACCTTCAACTTCCCTCCGGCGATTTTGAAATCGTGTGAACCATTCGTAACACTATTACAGCTTAGCCACTGATCACCGTACGCTTCCTGCATCATCTGGTGTGTGTCTGTAAAGGTTTTCTTGTGTTTTATGCAAAATGTAATGCAGACGTGTTGCTCCTATAACTCTGCCATCTCGAAATTCGCAATCTGTGCGACAGAACGCTCTACTTGATACAGCACTGAACGATAACTAACAGTCATACAACGATGAAACTTCCGGCAGTTGCACATCAAACACAGTCATGAGCAGGGATGCCAACTGCATTTCTTTCCAGCACCCCATTGGCGCGAAATTACGAATATACAGATTTTTTTGGCCAGACCTCGTATTCATAAAAATGAAAGTAAAGCCACCACTGAGATTATTTGAACATGCAGCACACATAAAGGTGCACACTAAAATAAATAAATCTTTCTGGACCTGGACAAATGTCGGTAAATAATATGGTCGGCATTCCAAGTAAACAGACACTATGAAAGTCCATAGGGACCAATGAGTAAAACAAAATGTATATGTATGTAGGGTGTTCAAAAAGTAAGTTTGTGTTAGATCCGTGTCGTCCCACCCTAAGGCCATTGCACAACAAGAGTGGGGCATTGTGAGAAGGAAGTCCAAGTTCGCGGTCTCCTGCTGAGACAGTCATGTTGCGGTACAGATAGCAGATACATAACAGTGTGCGACCGAAATGGCGCTATAAATGAAAACGTACTCCAAAGTACGTGGGGAAGTACGATTCTTGTGAGCTAAAGTCTGTATCACATACATATACATCGTGAGATACTGTCTCTGTATGAACGAAATGCAATGTCATTTTCAACTGTACTGAAATGGTGCTGACGACTTGATCAAGGCCGTACACACGTTGATGATGTCGATCGAGAAGTCCCAATACTGCACCGTTCGATTTTCATCTCTTGGCAAGCTGAAAGAAAATCCGGAGGAAGAAGGAACTATGCGAACGTTCACACAGCAGCCGTACAGAAATTGTGCCAATAACTGGACCAAAGTTGCACAAACATGGATGACATTGATCAAGAAGTCCTAAGAATACTGCACCGTGTGATTTCCGTCTTTTGGCAAGCTGAAAGAAAATCTGGAGGATGGAAACTTTCCAACAATGAAGACGTCCACACAGCGGCCGTAATGAAATTGTGTCAACAACTTGAGCAAGGCCGTCCAAACGCGGGTAATATCGATCGGTAAGTCCCATTCTGCACCATGCGATTTCCATCTTTGGGCAAGCTGAAAGAAAATCTGGGGTAAGGAGATTTTCTAACTATGAGGACGTTCACACGGAGGTTCTGCAGTGGCTTCGTGACCAACGAGCGGATTTGCACCTAACTACTTACAGGTAAGGCTCAGAGTTCCGATCAGAGGACTGGAAACGTTCACCACTAAAGTTCACGACAGCGCCTGCAACTAGCTACTACTAACAGCAGTTGATGAACACCATCACAACAAAACGGGAACACAGTTCCAAGGCAGAACCGAGGAAGTCACTCAGAAAACACCCTGATTAAATTTGCATGGAAACAAATAAAATAAATTGAACGATTGATAGAACGTTTCGACCATTGGTTTCTGAGGATTGGTGACTGATGAGAAATAGTGTCACGTATATGCCTCGGTCACTCTGAAGCGTAGTGGAGTACTCAATAACAGCTACTAAGCCTGCCATAGTACTGTGTACCTTACTCTTTTAAGCTCCTCGTAATTACCTGAAGATGGCAGCGTGCTGCGTCGTGCCAGTATACATTGGTAAACAGATGTGGCCGAAGTAAGAAATAATTGAGGAGATTCCTTTCCTGTAACATACCTCTATTCGTGAGAGCACATTATTTGACGTACCAAAAATTTACGCAAGCAACAGATTCTACAGCCAGCGTTGAATTATTTTCCATTTACCAAGCTTATGGATGGAAACTTTTCACCTTGAAGTGCCGCCTAAGGAGGGGACTCGAAACCGCTATCGAGTTTCCGTTCGCATGCCGTTTCGAAAAGGTAACAAATCACTATCGGTCGGCGTCCTTTAAAAGCCGGTGGAAGCGGGTAATTAGTATGGGCTGCCGCCGGTGGGGCGACAAGCGCTCGGCTCGTGGAATATGCGAGCGAATTTCCGGCCATTATCGGTCCTGCACGCACTCGCCGCTCCCGCGCTGGAGGCCACGCGGACACCACAACGCCGTAGTCGTCGTGGGGTTGTGGACCACTGCGTCTGCGGCCGGGACAGAGCCTCTCCGTCATTTCTAGGTCCCCGGTTAGTATACAATACAATACATACAAGGTGAAATAATCGGAAGGCAACACGACCCGGGGATGGCTGAAGGACCGACCAACAACCTAATCAATTCCCTTCCGCCTGACCAACGGCACGACAAGCGAAAGTATCAGCGGAGGACGAAGGTGGCATCAGCACTACGTCTTCAAAACTGCCATCTAAAAACAGCCAAGGCACAATAAACACTCTAAGAACAAAATATGAACAAACAACTAAAAGGCTGTGGAACTACACGTCATGCCGAACAGCATCAACACGGCGAGGAAAAACACACTGCCGGAATACTAAGCTAACGACCAGGGCAGGTAACTGGGGCGTTAACAGCCACAAGGCAGAGAATACCACTGGTGCACTTCACTGATAAGTAACAACCAATTTAACAGTTAAAGACAATACAGCAAGACGGCTGCAAAATTTCGCCGACTCCAACACGCCATACGTTGCTGCTAGCCAGAAAGGCCCAGGAAGCGATAACTGGCAACGGACGAAGAGATCTCACAGCAACTGAGTTTTCATAACAGGTTAACTGATCACTCAACTTCAGTGTCCGCGTTCGGTGGGCAACGAGCTTTGTAGCTCTCGCAGCTAGCCCCTCACAATCCGACTGGGCTTTCACGCCGCCAGCGGTCCGGGCCTGACCTCGCACTGCAGAGACTTCCTCGCTGCTCTGTCCCAATCAACCAATTGCCACACACACCACCACACGGAAATACACTCCTGGAAATGGAAAAAAGAACACATTGACACCGGTGTGTCAGACCCACCATACTTGCTCCGGACACTGCGAGAGGGCTGTACAAGCAATGATCACACGCACGGCACAGCGGACACACCAGGAACCGCGGTGTTGGCCGTCGAATGGCGCTAGCTGCGCAGCATTTGTGCACCGCCGCCGTCAGTGTCAGCCAGTTTGCAGTGGCATACGGAGCTCCATCGCAGTCTTTAACACTGGTAGCATGCCGCGACAGCGTGGACGTGAACCGTATGTGCAGTTGACGGACTTTGAGCGAGGGCGTATAGTGGGCATGCGGGAGGCCGGGTGGACGTACCGCCGAATTGCTCAACACGTGGGGCGTGAGGTCTCCACAGTACATCGATGTTGTCGCCAGTGGTCGGCGGAAGGTGCACGTGCCCGTCGACCTGGGACCGGACCGCAGCGACGCACGGATGCACGCCAAGACCGTAGGATCCCACGCAGTGCCGTAGGGGACCGCACTGCCACTTCCCAGCAAATTAGGGACACTGTTGCTCCTGGGGTATCGGCGAGGACCATTCGCAACCGTCTCCATGAAGCTGGGCTACGGTCCCGCACACCGTTAGGCCGTCTTCCGCTCACGCCCCAACATCGTGGAGCCCGCCTCCAGTGGTGTCGCGACAGGCGTGAATGGAGGGACGAATGGAGACGTGTCGTCTTCAGCGATGAGAGTCGCTTCTGCCTTGGTGCCAATGATGGTCGTATGCGTGTTTGGCGCCGTGCAGGTGAGCGCCACAATCAGGACTGCATACGACCGAGGCACACAGGGCCAACACCCGGCATCATGGTGTGGGGAGCGATCTCCTACACTGGCCGTACACCACTGGTGATCGTCGAGGGGACACTGAATAGTGCACGGTACATCCAAACCGTCATCGAACCCATCGTTCTACCATTCCTAGACCGGCAAGGGAACTTGCTGTTCCAACAGGACAATGCACGTCCGCATGTATCCCGTGCCACCCAACGTGCTCTAGAAGGTATAAGTCAACTACCCTGGCCAGCAAGATCTCCGGATCTGTCCCCCATTGAGCATGTTTGGGACTGAATGAAGCGTCGTCTCACGCGGTCTGCACGTCCAGCACGAACGCTGGTCCAACTGAGGCGCCAGTTGGAAATGGCATGGCAAGCCGTTCCACAGGACTACATCCAGCATCTCTACGATCGTCTCCATGGGAGAATAGCAGCCTGCATTGCTGCGAAAGGTGGATATACACTGTACTATTGCCGACATTGTGCATGCTCTGTTGCCTGTGTCTATGTGCCTGTGGTTCTGTCAGTGTGACCATGTGATGTATCTGACCCCAGGAATGTGTCAATAAAGTTTCCCCTTCCTGGGACAATGAATTCACGGTGTTCTTATTTCAATTTCCAGGAGTGTATATCGGTCACACCAAAGATGGTACAGCAGTACTGTTGCTGTCACTGACGGAGGCAAGTCAGCAACTTGTTATGGTAGTAACTCAGGGAGAAATAAGACGCCACTCGAGTGTGACAAAACCCCAAAGAACAAACGGCATCACTTCAAGCCGGCCACGGCTCGAGTTTGTCGCTGCAAACGTGTTTTACTGTCTATTGCAACAGTAGTTAATAGTACATTACACGCTACGCTCATTCTGTGGCGTCAGGATTCTTCAAGGAATTCACAGCAACGTGACTTGACGCTAGACGCCAGTCCTCAGAAGAACAAAGCGCGATGAGAGCCCACAGTGTGAGATGAGTAGCCATTGAAGATGTATGTTACCCGACTTGAGCAGCGCTCTTACGCAGATATTCACTTCATTGTGGAAGGAATGCGCGACAATGCCACGTAGAGCTTATGGAAGCGGTAGCAAATGCTGCTCTACCATTCTGAACCGTTGCTCGGTGGTCAGATGCACCGACGTACACGGATTCGGGCGGCTTGTCAGTGTGAGTAAGGACTTTGCTCGTACCCAGATCGCCCAATCCGTGGAGGAGGATTTGTAGTAGTAGTGAAACGTCCCCTTTTGAAAAATTATACAAGACTGTGCTTAAACTGACACAATATTTTTTTTTTGCGCAACGCAATCTGACTTTCAAAAATCCCTACAAAAGAATGGCCCTGACTAACATTAACCTATACCTTTCACAAATCACTTACCTCACAAAAATCTTCGTTACTCTAGCTACAGCAATACAGCGAGCGCCACTACTGCCAGCTAAATAAAAGATTCAAACTACCGAAGGCACTAACTACTGATATGCATAGTTAGCAAATGAAAGATTTTGATAGAGAACAAATAATGTATTTACCATAATAGTCATAATATATATAGCAGTTCATGACAAATTTCAGAACTCCGCCATCTCTCTCCCCACATCCACCACTGCTGGCGGCTCACCTCCAACTGCGCAACGCTACGCGCTGTTAACATCCAGCTGCCGCTGCCCAACACTACAATGGCAGACAACAATGCAAACTAGCCACAGACTGCACACAGCACAGCCAGTGATTTTTATACAGAGGTGGCGTTACCAATAAAAAAACCTAAACAGCCTACTTACATAGCCCCCATGCTCCCCACAAAAAAGTTTACAAATTGTTTTGGGCAGTGGCCAATAATGATTTGATCAAATTTTTCATAATTACAATAAAAAAATATCAAATGCACGCACTTATTGATACAATGTTGGTCAAAAGCTAAAATTTTCTCACAGTCCATAAAGACAGTCCTGATCATTCATCACAGTAAAACTGCCGTTTCTTTTCTCAAAGTCTGGGCAGTAAAAGACAATGCACATGGAAGTAGTGGATTTCCATGCAGTCTTGAAGAAGTAGTGTTGTCCTTCCAACGGAAAGACAGTGGTGACTCTCGACATGCAGACAGGTAATGGGCCACAACAGAGCAAACCCACCGTAGAGTCAGTCAAAGTTTTGAAGAATATTGGTAGGTAGGTCATCACAGAGCAGACCCACTGTAGTCCTGGTAGAGATTACGGTACTGGTGGGCCACCAGAGGTGCAGACCCACTGCAGTCCTTGTAGAAATAATGGTACTGGTGAGTCAGCAAAGGTGTAGACCCACTTTAGTCCTTGTAGAAATGGCCAGCAGCCGTCTGTTGCGACTGTGCAGGTGCACAATCACCACTGAAGAGTCTTGCGGATAAGATAGCAAGTCCATAACCACCACTTGTGCACTCACAAAGTTTTTGGAATTGTCCTTGGAACCAGCAATACTGTTATCCAGTCCCTTGCTGAATCATTAACACACGTGCAAACACTATCAGTCCCTACTTCTCACATATTGTCCATATACTATGACCAACAGAAACGTGTGCAGTTAAATGTAACTTACAAGTTGCTTAATTTGATGAACTGGTGTCAATTACAATTTTATAACATGAGAATACAATAACAAAGGTACAAAATACATCATTAAAGAACATAACAATACAGATAACATTTGTAGTACAGGCTTTACAAAAAAATCGAAATAACATATACATCAGTGTTACAGGAATTATGACATGAGTACATACATAAAAGATCAGAATAACTTTTGAAACATCAACTTCACACATGAGCATTAAAACAAAACAGAATAAATAATGTCTAAGCATATTTACAAGGTAAATAACATATTATTAATGCCAATTATATTTTAGGATAACAGTATTCCTCATCATAGTGAATGTAGCTTAGTATTAGAAGAAGAAAAAATTCTATGAAACTACACAGAGACAGGAAGAAAAGAAATACACAAGGGTACACAAACACATAGCATAATAATACAAAAGAAAAGGACAGGGTTTGTTTTACTGCAGTATTTTGCAAACAAAACTTTCTTTACTTCTTGGAGATCTCCCTTCATTCATCATTATTTCCAAAAAGTCCTATCTATACCTGCTTTCTGTACTTTTTTCGTATGACTTCTCAATGCATTTCATCGCAACTCATTCTCTTATATAGTCTACCCCTGTTAAGCTAACTTAAATCTACTGAGCTCAGATACTAAACTAAGGAACGAGACAATGCAGCAGCACGAAACAATTAACACAAACAGCAATGATCAAAAGTACAAATGGCGAAGCAAGCAGCATACATTACAACTACTATAAGGCAATGAGCAGCAAACAAGAAAAATAAATCAGTAGTAAAACTGGCTTAACAGAGTAATGTATAGTGAAATTTAGTAGCACTATGCCTGGCAGACAATAGCAGAAAATGAAATAACTTATACCTAAACATGACAAAGCTCAAGCAGAAAAAATAGTACACTAAAATAGCTATGTCTAATACCTATGTCACATCTTAACACTAGAGTGATGCATCACGAGAACTTACACTAGCAGATAAGTTACCAAATCGTAAAGAAATTATTTATGCAATTCCTGTGAATGGAAATGTCTATTTATGTGCCCTCGTTTTCTTGGAAGTAGATCATTAATTTCTTATTGACTGGATCTGTAGGCATAAAATAACTATATTAGTACATATATTATATTTTATTTTAACCAATGCTGCAGTGCAGCTAGAAACTAGATATTTAAAAAAATAGGCAAAGCAAGGCGTCAAACG
This sequence comes from Schistocerca americana, assembly GCF_021461395.2. Classification (NCBI taxonomy): domain Eukaryota; kingdom Metazoa; phylum Arthropoda; class Insecta; order Orthoptera; family Acrididae; genus Schistocerca; species Schistocerca americana. Next base: position 275,132,282 of record NC_060123.1, on the reverse strand, counting down.
TCATTCACTAGCCAAATGGCATTTCATAATGCAGTAAACAATCTTTCAACTAACAAGACAATAGACATAAAATGTTTCTCATCATTTCATTTCAGTAAATATCATAAATTAAGAGCTCCACAGTGTAATCATATGTTTTCAATTTCGAGCGTGTCATATTTGCGATGCTTTCTACAAAGGAATGTCAATAGCAAGGATAATGGACTCTTTTTTTTTTTGCACCTAATGGCTTTCTTTTGTCAGACGTCTACCTCTCAGCTGGGCGCCCAAAACGCATTACACCAAGGTCACTTACCTTTCTTGCTGAAATATTTGCGACGGCAGTTTCCGCTACAGTGACAGTCTCATATAAAAAATTCACAGGTCGAGAATTTGCGTTACAAATGTGTAGAAACAAAATCCTGTAAATATAAGTGTCCAAAAATTTTCGTCGGCATTGTAACACATTCACGCATTTACATACATTTCATAACTCTTAAAGTATGATTCTTGTTTTCCAACATCCTTTTTCACAAGTCAGAGACCCTAACCACTACTCATTATTCCTTACCTTATTCGTCGACACTTCTTCAATATTTCGTCATAAAAGATACGTAGCATAATCAAATAACTCATATAGCATCAGCTTACTGATCATAAACATACCGCAACAGCATAATACACATAGTCACCGTAATAACAACATCATAACACCTCAGTCAACTCTCAAAATCGTCGTAACTTCCTCCAATAATTTCTAAGCCTAAAAAAAATTCTCTGCTCATGTCAAAAGTGTCAGCTGCCTCAAACGTACTTTAAAAATCATAATCCCATACCAAATACATCATTCAAAACTCTCATAGTATCACAATGGTTCTGAAAAAATATGAACAGTTCACAAAGTACAGACAAAATACAATTTCGTATGTGTGAAGTTACCCAACTGTGTAATTGCGTAAACATGTGTCACTGATGTAGTAAAAAAAGTTTATCCCTCAGTTAAATGATCAGATAGCTGTGTAATTTGTGTGTTAGAGAAATAAGGTACCGATGTGTAAAGTTGTATAAGCAAATACCATATTAGCTAGGGCTCCTTGTGCTTGCCAAACACATGGTACACAAAGTAAGCATGTACCCCCCTGAGGATAAATGTAATTGTACCCTCAGGTGTTACAAATTACAGCAATGGAATGAAATGTATCACAGAAAACTTTTTTTGTAATTCAAAAATCTTTAAAAATAAATGTTTTAAGTATAAGATTGATCACTCAAATACGTGTACTGTAGCGCTAAACTGTGCGTCTTGTCGCAACGTAATCTCTGTGGAAGTGTCGTAGTTATCATCCTCCGAAAGCTAAGTTCTGCAGAAGTCAATGTACTTACCTCATGATAAACAAAAGTGAAATGCTTTGCGTATAGATATCGTAGTTATTATGCTTATTGGCGTGATGAAGAAAGTACTGTACAGTAACGTATTATTGTGCCACGAAAAAGGCTGTCTCATTGCTGCTATACCACAAAAGTTACTACTAAAACATGTTTTACCTTCCAGAATAAAACAGAAAACTTTGCAGATATGAAACAGAAACACCGCAAAAGCAACATTCTAATTAGTCACTCATTAGTAGCGTTGTGATAAAATCGTGTAGCTGTCACATAAACTAAATGCTAAGTCATCTTTAATCTCACAGAATGTACTTTAAATCCAGAATGTATTTTCAAGTAAACCAAAATGTTGCATTAGAATCTCATTAGCAGTACTGGTAAATGTTCTAAGTATGTGAGCCTTATAGTCGTTACGTAATCGTGCAACTAACAATCAAGAATGTACACACACAATAACACTGTGTCGTCTGTTTGCAATAACAATGCATTCGTAATTCCTGTTTAAATAAGTTCTCTTGGTTCTTGACTGGATATTTAACTTCAAACATTGTTGCATGGTAACATTTTCTTAAGTCTGACAAAGCATATTAGAAATGTGAAGTGAAAAGTTTTATACCAAAGACTAAGTTAAAAAGCAGATTATCTCTCAATAAATGGTTTTACATGTGAAATGTGGTGTAAACCTTTACTCTTCCTAGTGCACAGAGTTTCAACTTCAAAGCAATTATCATGTTGTATACATCGGTAAAGAATGCTAAAATTTTTCTCAAGGCTAACGTCTTATGTTATTTTTCTCGGAGCCAGCGGGCGCACGCGGCTGCCTGCTGTGCGAGTCATTGTCTATTCCTTTGTTGGCGCGCGTCGTTATTGGGATTTGGAGACCTAACTTCTACAAATTCACCTTGCCCAGAGGGCCCTGCCCTGTTTAAATCCCGCCAGTTCTGATACTATTCAGGTCTGTCGTTACGATCACGTCGTCTGTCGTCATGTCGGTAGATGCCATAGTTTCTTTCTTGTCGGTCACGTGGTGGAGAATTTCTCCCTGAATCGTAACTGCGCGCTGGACTGTTGCGTCTAAAGTTCTTCTGTCTCCCTTGATAATAATTATTTTGTTTCCCAAATTGTCTGTTTCTCTGATTGTCTCTGTGATAGTCACTACCGCGGAGAGGTGATCTTTCCCTGTAATTATTACTACTCTGCCAACGGTTGTCATACTGGTGGTGTCTGTTTTGGTCACGATATGTGTTGTGAGAATAGCCTTGTCGTGTCCAGTTATTATTTCTGTCATCGCGGAATTGTGACGGATGTGACCTGTAATTGTTGTGCTCCTGTTTTCGCGTTCCGCGAATGTCAGTGTCAATTTCCAGTTCTTGTAAGAGCCCCTGAAAAACTTCAATGTCGTCTTTGCAACGTCCTGCCAAAATAATATGCCGTAAATGTTCAGGTAGTTTGATTAGGCAAATGCGGATGAGTTCTGAGGGGCTGTATGGGTTTGAAAGATACTGATTCTTATGCAACATGTCTTCAAAATATTTCACAAGACTGGAAAATTCAGATTGTTCGAAATGTTTCATCATTATGATGCCATGTTTTACTCGGTCTTGTGTGGCTTGAGACCAATATGCTGAGAGGAAGGCATGGTAAAATTCTCCTTCACTGTGGCAATCGTGAATGACCGATCGCATTCTTACAGCTGGTTCATTCTCTAAGTAGCCACACATAAATTCTAATCTGTGTTCTAATGACCAGTTGGGAGGAAAACAATGAGAGAATTGGCAGAATTCTTAAATGTTTTAAATTTACGTGTAGTAATGAACAGCTTATAGTCAAAATCATCATGTCGGCGAGTCGCATAGTGGTCATTGTTACGTCGTTTCGGCGGTTCCATTTCAGAATTTGGTGCACCTTGCCAATTTGTGTCATAATTTCCGAAATGCGCTGTGTTATTATTTTGCGGCTGTTCCATATTTCTGTGTCTCTCATCCCGTATTGGGGCGCGAGTGTCCTCTGAAATACGTAATTCTTGTATTACCTGTGTCAGCTGAACTTGTACTTCCCGGATTTCTCTTTGGTGTTGCGTATTAATTCGATTCAGATTTTGTTTCAGTTTCCTAATTTGTTCGCACTCTTCTGTCTCATTAAAGACTACCGGTTTTGTGTCATTCAGATTATCATCTACCTTCGTAGATAAATTATGTAGCTGATCCGAAAGTTCAACTACTTTCTCTGATAATGAACTAATTTCCTCCATGTGTCTTTCTGAACCAATTTTCAGAGTATCTACTGTGTCCTTTTAAGTTTTCTTGAGTTTTTGCAAGTTGAGTAATCGAATCGGTAGATGCAACTGAGTCAGTTTTAGCTTGCAGGGTCTCATGATTTTGATGAACAATAGTTTGCAGTTCTTTTATAGCTGCTTCGTGATTCTGTAATGCTTTTTCATGCCGCAAAAAAATAGGTTGGAAATGCTCACAAATTTGTGTTTTTACGTCATTACAGACTTTTTGACATTTCGATTCGATGTTATGTAACTCAGTAGTTAAATCTTCGCGTGTTTGTTCAAGCGTGGTGTCTAACTTTTGAAGATTTTGTTCCATTGTGTCTAACTTTTGAAGCTTTTGCTGTGTTTGTCTCTGATTTTGTTCCATTGTGTCTAACTGTTGCTGTGTTTGTCTCTGATTTTGTTCCATTGTGTCTAAATTTTGAAGATTTTGTTCCATTGTGTCTAACTTTTGAAGCTTTTGCTGTGTTTGTCTCTGATTTTGTTCCATTGTGTCTAACTTTTGAAGCTTTTGTCCCATTTGTTGCATTAATTGTAATAACAATGCACTGGTGTCTGAAACATGTTCCTCAGTGCTATTCGGCAATGCATTTGAACCAGCAATATTCGCAGTTTGAAAAGCAGAAAATGTGTCTTGACTTATTTGAGAAAAGGGTGAGGACGCAAAACCTGAATCTACAGTATTTGCAAGATTGTGTCCTGTCATTTCGGATTCCTGAGGCAAGCTGTTGCCGACCGATCGATCGATAGTGCTTCCCTGTTCACTAATTGTTTCACTGTCTACACCATTGTTTGCAGCCCGCTCCATTTCCCTATGTACAATTACCAAATTACTACTTTGAACATTAGTTAATTCATTACTCGGTGGCGCTAACGCACTGCTTTCGTCTTCACTGTCATTTCTCAGTTTACTTTGGAGCCTAGTATTACGTTTTTCACACACCATTATTGTCACAATATTTCACACGATAACACAGAAAAACACAATTTGAAGAGCAACATAAGAAAACACTGAAAATAATATCTAGTTAATTGCAAGCGCAGCTGCGAAATACTTGGTGCAAATCTACATGCATGCCACAACAACAATGAAAGACTGCAACTACAAAGGAGATTCTCTCTACTATTACGCGCTATCAATAAACAATAGCTACACTAATTACACAAACTACAAGAAAAAATCAGAAGATTCCAGTGAGGTATCCTTGGCTAAGGGTCGACATATGAAACGTCCCCTTTTGAAAAATTATACAAGACTGTGCTTAAAATGACACACAATATTTTTTTTTTTTTTGCGCAACGCAATCTGACTTTCAAAAATCCCTACAAAAGAATGGCCCTGACTAACATTAACCTATACCTTTCACAAATCACTTACCTCACAAAAATCTTCGTTACTCTAGCTACAGCAATACAGCGAGCGCCACTACTGCCAGCTAAATAAAAGATTCAAACTACCGAAGGCACTAACTACTGATATGCATAGTTAGCAAATGAAAGATTTTGATAGAGAACAAATAATGTATTTACCATAATAGTCATAATATATATAGCAGTTCATGACAAATTTCAGAACTCCGCCATCTCTCTCCCCACATCCACCACTGCTGGCGGCTCACCTCCAACTGCGCAACGCTACGCGCTGTTAACATCCAGCTGCCGCTGCCCAACACTACAATGGCAGACAACAATGCAAACTAGCCACAGACTGCACACAGCACAGCCAGTGATTTTTATACAGAGGTGGCGTTACCAATAAAAAAACCTAAACAGCCTACTTACATAGCCCCCATGCTCCCCACAAAAAAGTTTACAAATTGTTTTGGGCAGTGGCCAATAATGATTTGATCAAATTTTTCATAATTACAATAAAAAAATATCAAATGCACGCACTTATTGATACAATGTTGGTCAAAAGCTAAAATTTTCTCACAGTCCATAAAGACAGTCCTGATCATTCATCACAGTAAAACTGCCGTTTCTTTTCTCAAAGTCTGGGCAGTAAAAGACAATGCACATGGAAGTAGTGGATTTCCATGCAGTCTTGAAGAAGTAGTGTTGTCCTTCCAACGGAAAGACAGTGGTGACTCTCGACATGCAGACAGGTAATGGGCCACAACAGAGCAAACCCACCGTAGAGTCAGTCAAAGTTTTGAAGAATATTGGTAGGTAGGTCATCACAGAGCAGACCCACTGTAGTCCTGGTAGAGATTACGGTACTGGTGGGCCACCAGAGGTGCAGACCCACTGCAGTCCTTGTAGAAATAATGGTACTGGTGAGTCAGCAAAGGTGTAGACCCACTTTAGTCCTTGTAGAAATGGCCAGCAGCCGTCTGTTGCGACTGTGCAGGTGCACAATCACCACTGAAGAGTCTTGCGGATAAGATAGCAAGTCCATAACCACCACTTGTGCACTCACAAAGTTTTTGGAATTGTCCTTGGAACCAGCAATACTGTTATCCAGTCCCTTGCTGAATCATTAACACACGTGCAAACACTATCAGTCCCTACTTCTCACATATTGTCCATATACTATGACCAACAGAAACGTGTGCAGTTAAATGTAACTTACAAGTTGCTTAATTTGATGAACTGGTGTCAATTACAATTTTATAACATGAGAATACAATAACAAAGGTACAAAATACATCATTAAAGAACATAACAATACAGATAACATTTGTAGTACAGGCTTTACAAAAAAATCGAAATAACATATACATCAGTGTTACAGGAATTATGACATGAGTACATACATAAAAGATCAGAATAACTTTTGAAACATCAACTTCACACATGAGCATTAAAACAAAACAGAATAAATAATGTCTAAGCATATTTACAAGGTAAATAACATATTATTAATGCCAATTATATTTTAGGATAACAGTATTCCTCATCATAGTGAATGTAGCTTAGTATTAGAAGAAGAAAAAATTCTATGAAACTACACAGAGACAGGAAGAAAAGAAATACACAAGGGTACACAAACACATAGCATAATAATACAAAAGAAAAGGACAGGGTTTGTTTTACTGCAGTATTTTGCAAACAAAACTTTCTTTACTTCTTGGAGATCTCCCTTCATTCATCATTATTTCCAAAAAGTCCTATCTATACCTGCTTTCTGTACTTTTTTCGTATGACTTCTCAATGCATTTCATCGCAACTCATTCTCTTATATAGTCTACCCCTGTTAAGCTAACTTAAATCTACTGAGCTCAGATACTAAACTAAGGAACGAGACAATGCAGCAGCACGAAACAATTAACACAAACAGCAATGATCAAAAGTACAAATGGCGAAGCAAGCAGCATACATTACAACTACTATAAGGCAATGAGCAGCAAACAAGAAAAATAAATCAGTAGTAAAACTGGCTTAACAGAGTAATGTATAGTGAAATTTAGTAGCACTATGCCTGGCAGACAATAGCAGAAAATGAAATAACTTATACCTAAACATGACAAAGCTCAAGCAGAAAAAATAGTACACTAAAATAGCTATGTCTAATACCTATGTCACATCTTAACACTAGAGTGATGCATCACGAGAACTTACACTAGCAGATAAGTTACCAAATCGTAAAGAAATTATTTATGCAATTCCTGTGAATGGAAATGTCTATTTATGTGCCCTCGTTTTCTTGGAAGTAGATCATTAATTTCTTATTGACTGGATCTGTAGGCATAAAATAACTATATTAGTACATATATTATATTTTATTTTAACCAATGCTGCAGTGCAGCTAGAAACTAGATATTTAAAAAAATAGGCAAAGCAAGGCGTCAAACGTCATTCACTAGCCAAATGGCATTTCATAATGCAGTAAACAATCTTTCAACTAACAAGACAATAGACATAAAATGTTTCTCATCATTTCATTTCAGTAAATATCATAAATTAAGAGCTCCACAGTGTAATCATATGTTTTCAATTTCGAGCGTGTCATATTTGCGATGCTTTCTACAAAGGAATGTCAATAGCAAGGATAATGGACTCTTTTTTTTTTTGCACCTAATGGCTTTCTTTTGTCAGACGTCTACCTCTCAGCTGGGCGCCCAAAACGCATTACACCAAGGTCACTTACCTTTCTTGCTGAAATATTTGCGACGGCAGTTTCCGCTACAGTGACAGTCTCATATAAAAAATTCACAGGTCGAGAATTTGCGTTACAAATGTGTAGAAACAAAATCCTGTAAATATAAGTGTCCAAAAATTTTCGTCGGCATTGTAACACATTCACGCATTTACATACATTTCATAACTCTTAAAGTATGATTCTTGTTTTCCAACATCCTTTTTCACAAGTCAGAGACCCTAACCACTACTCATTATTCCTTACCTTATTCGTCGACACTTCTTCAATATTTCGTCATAAAAGATACGTAGCATAATCAAATAACTCATATAGCATCAGCTTACTGATCATAAACATACCGCAACAGCATAATACACATAGTCACCGTAATAACAACATCATAACACCTCAGTCAACTCTCAAAATCGTCGTAACTTCCTCCAATAATTTCTAAGCCTAAAAAAAATTCTCTGCTCATGTCAAAAGTGTCAGCTGCCTCAAACGTACTTTAAAAATCATAATCCCATACCAAATACATCATTCAAAACTCTCATAGTATCACAATGGTTCTGAAAAAATATGAACAGTTCACAAAGTACAGACAAAATACAATTTCGTATGTGTGAAGTTACCCAACTGTGTAATTGCGTAAACATGTGTCACTGATGTAGTAAAAAAAGTTTATCCCTCAGTTAAATGATCAGATAGCTGTGTAATTTGTGTGTTAGAGAAATAAGGTACCGATGTGTAAAGTTGTATAAGCAAATACCATATTAGCTAGGGCTCCTTGTGCTTGCCAAACACATGGTACACAAAGTAAGCATGTACCCCCCTGAGGATAAATGTAATTGTACCCTCAGGTGTTACAAATTACAGCAATGGAATGAAATGTATCACAGAAAACTTTTTTTGTAATTCAAAAATCTTTAAAAATAAATGTTTTAAGTATAAGATTGATCACTCAAATACGTGTACTGTAGCGCTAAACTGTGCGTCTTGTCGCAACGTAATCTCTGTGGAAGTGTCGTAGTTATCATCCTCCGAAAGCTAAGTTCTGCAGAAGTCAATGTACTTACCTCATGATAAACAAAAGTGAAATGCTTTGCGTATAGATATCGTAGTTATTATGCTTATTGGCGTGATGAAGAAAGTACTGTACAGTAACGTATTATTGTGCCACGAAAAAGGCTGTCTCATTGCTGCTATACCACAAAAGTTACTACTAAAACATGTTTTACCTTCCAGAATAAAACAGAAAACTTTGCAGATATGAAACAGAAACACCGCAAAAGCAACATTCTAATTAGTCACTCATTAGTAGCGTTGTGATAAAATCGTGTAGCTGTCACATAAACTAAATGCTAAGTCATCTTTAATCTCACAGAATGTACTTTAAATCCAGAATGTATTTTCAAGTAAACCAAAATGTTGCATTAGAATCTCATTAGCAGTACTGGTAAATGTTCTAAGTATGTGAGCCTTATAGTCGTTACGTAATCGTGCAACTAACAATCAAGAATGTACACACACAATAACACTGTGTCGTCTGTTTGCAATAACAATGCATTCGTAATTCCTGTTTAAATAAGTTCTCTTGGTTCTTGACTGGATATTTAACTTCAAACATTGTTGCATGGTAACATTTTCTTAAGTCTGACAAAGCATATTAGAAATGTGAAGTGAAAAGTTTTATACCAAAGACTAAGTTAAAAAGCAGATTATCTCTCAATAAATGGTTTTACATGTGAAATGTGGTGTAAACCTTTACTCTTCCTAGTGCACAGAGTTTCAACTTCAAAGCAATTATCATGTTGTATACATCGGTAAAGAATGCTAAAATTTTTCTCAAGGCTAACGTCTTATGTTATTTTTCTCGGAGCCAGCGGGCGCACGCGGCTGCCTGCTGTGCGAGTCATTGTCTATTCCTTTGTTGGCGCGCGTCGTTATTGGGATTTGGAGACCTAACTTCTACAAATTCACCTTGCCCAGAGGGCCCTGCCCTGTTTAAATCCCGCCAGTTCTGATACTATTCAGGTCTGTCGTTACGATCACGTCGTCTGTCGTCATGTCGGTAGATGCCATAGTTTCTTTCTTGTCGGTCACGTGGTGGAGAATTTCTCCCTGAATCGTAACTGCGCGCTGGACTGTTGCGTCTAAAGTTCTTCTGTCTCCCTTGATAATAATTATTTTGTTTCCCAAATTGTCTGTTTCTCTGATTGTCTCTGTGATAGTCACTACCGCGGAGAGGTGATCTTTCCCTGTAATTATTACTACTCTGCCAACGGTTGTCATACTGGTGGTGTCTGTTTTGGTCACGATATGTGTTGTGAGAATAGCCTTGTCGTGTCCAGTTATTATTTCTGTCATCGCGGAATTGTGACGGATGTGACCTGTAATTGTTGTGCTCCTGTTTTCGCGTTCCGCGAATGTCAGTGTCAATTTCCAGTTCTTGTAAGAGCCCCTGAAAAACTTCAATGTCGTCTTTGCAACGTCCTGCCAAAATAATATGCCGTAAATGTTCAGGTAGTTTGATTAGGCAAATGCGGATGAGTTCTGAGGGGCTGTATGGGTTTGAAAGATACTGATTCTTATGCAACATGTCTTCAAAATATTTCACAAGACTGGAAAATTCAGATTGTTCGAAATGTTTCATCATTATGATGCCATGTTTTACTCGGTCTTGTGTGGCTTGAGACCAATATGCTGAGAGGAAGGCATGGTAAAATTCTCCTTCACTGTGGCAATCGTGAATGACCGATCGCATTCTTACAGCTGGTTCATTCTCTAAGTAGCCACACATAAATTCTAATCTGTGTTCTAATGACCAGTTGGGAGGAAAACAATGAGAGAATTGGCAGAATTCTTAAATGTTTTAAATTTACGTGTAGTAATGAACAGCTTATAGTCAAAATCATCATGTCGGCGAGTCGCATAGTGGTCATTGTTACGTCGTTTCGGCGGTTCCATTTCAGAATTTGGTGCACCTTGCCAATTTGTGTCATAATTTCCGAAATGCGCTGTGTTATTATTTTGCGGCTGTTCCATATTTCTGTGTCTCTCATCCCGTATTGGGGCGCGAGTGTCCTCTGAAATACGTAATTCTTGTATTACCTGTGTCAGCTGAACTTGTACTTCCCGGATTTCTCTTTGGTGTTGCGTATTAATTCGATTCAGATTTTGTTTCAGTTTCCTAATTTGTTCGCACTCTTCTGTCTCATTAAAGACTACCGGTTTTGTGTCATTCAGATTATCATCTACCTTCGTAGATAAATTATGTAGCTGATCCGAAAGTTCAACTACTTTCTCTGATAATGAACTAATTTCCTCCATGTGTCTTTCTGAACCAATTTTCAGAGTATCTACTGTGTCCTTTTAAGTTTTCTTGAGTTTTTGCAAGTTGAGTAATCGAATCGGTAGATGCAACTGAGTCAGTTTTAGCTTGCAGGGTCTCATGATTTTGATGAACAATAGTTTGCAGTTCTTTTATAGCTGCTTCGTGATTCTGTAATGCTTTTTCATGCCGCAAAAAAATAGGTTGGAAATGCTCACAAATTTGTGTTTTTACGTCATTACAGACTTTTTGACATTTCGATTCGATGTTATGTAACTCAGTAGTTAAATCTTCGCGTGTTTGTTCAAGCGTGGTGTCTAACTTTTGAAGATTTTGTTCCATTGTGTCTAACTTTTGAAGCTTTTGCTGTGTTTGTCTCTGATTTTGTTCCATTGTGTCTAACTGTTGCTGTGTTTGTCTCTGATTTTGTTCCATTGTGTCTAAATTTTAAAGATTTTGTTCCATTGTGTCTAACTTTTGAAGCTTTTGCTGTGTTTGTCTCTGATTTTGTTCCATTGTGTCTAACTTTTGAAGCTTTTGTCCCATTTGTTGCATTAATTGTAATAACAATGCACTGGTGTCTGAAACATGTTCCTCAGTGCTATTCGGCAATGCATTTGAACCAGCAATATTCGCAGTTTGAAAAGCAGAAAATGTGTCTTGACTTATTTGAGAAAAGGGTGAGGACGCAAAACCTGAATCTACAGTATTTGCAAGATTGTGTCCTGTCATTTCGGATTCCTGAGGCAAGCTGTTGCCGACCGATCGATCGATAGTGCTTCCCTGTTCACTAATTGTTTCACTGTCTACACCATTGTTTGCAGCCCGCTCCATTTCCCTATGTACAATTACCAAATTACTACTTTGAACATTAGTTAATTCATTACTCGGTGGCGCTAACGCACTGCTTTCGTCTTCACTGTCATTTCTCAGTTTACTTTGGAGCCTAGTATTACGTTTTTCACACACCATTATTGTCACAATATTTCACACGATAACACAGAAAAACACAATTTGAAGAGCAACATAAGAAAACACTGAAAATAATATCTAGTTAATTGCAAGCGCAGCTGCGAAATACTTGGTGCAAATCTACATGCATGCCACAACAACAATGAAAGACTGCAACTACAAAGGAGATTCTCTCTACTATTACGCGCTATCAATAAACAATAGCTACACTAATTACACAAACTACAAGAAAAAATCAGAAGATTCCAGTGAGGTATCCTTGGCTAAGGGTCGACATATGAAACGTCCCCTTTTGAAAAATTATACAAGACTGTGCTTAAAATGACACACAATATTTTTTTTTTTTTTTTGCGCAACGCAATCTGACTTTCAAAAATCCCTATAAAAGAATGGCCCTGACTAACATTAACCTATACCTTTCACAAATCACTTACCTCACAAAAATCTTCGTTACTCTAGCTACAGCAATACAGCGAGCGCCACTACTGCCAGCTAAATAAAAGATTCAAACTACCGAAGGCACTATCTACTGATATGCATAGTTAGCAAATGAAAGATTTTGATAGAGAACAAATAATGTATTTACCATAATAGTCATAATATATCTAGCAGTTCATGACAAATTTCAGAACTCCGCCATCTCTCTCCCCACATCCACCACTGCTGGCGGCTCACCTCCAACTGCGCAACGCTACGCGCTGTTAACATCCAGCTGCCGCTGCCCAACACTACAATGGCAGACAACAATGCAAACTAGCCACAGACTGCACACAGCACAGCCAGTGATTTTATACAGAGGTGGCGTTACCAATAAAAAAACCTAAACAGCCTACTTACAGTAGGAGGAGATTAGTGTTTCACGACCCGTCGACAACGAGGTCATTAGAGATGGAACACAAGCTCGTATCAGGAAAGGTTGGAGAAGGAAATCGGCCGCTTCCTTTCAGAGGAGCTATTACGGCATTTGCCTGAAGCGATTTAGGGATATCACGGAAAACCTAAATCAGGATGGCAGGACGCGGGTTTGAATCGTCGTCCTCCCGAATGCGTGTCCAGCGTGCTAATCACTGCGCTCCTCACTCGATCCGGTCCTTGGAGAACGACAGAAGATGGACGCTGCATGAATTACAGCACCATACTGGCATTCAGAAGACAATAATCTCTAGAATTTTACGAGACGAGCTACATTTGTGTAAATCTCCTGCCCAGCACAAACTGAATAGGAAAAGTGGACGCATTACGAAACTTGTCTTGTGCATCTAGCGCATTACGAGAAGGACGGGCAGTTAATACGCTTGTGAGACTCACCATAGATGTATTTTGGGTCAGGGCGTATGAGCTAGAACTGAACAATCAGTCCGCGGTATAGCTCAGCCCGGTACAAGATGCAGGCAGAAATCTCGTCGCAAAACTTCTCCTGTCAAGCTAATGGTCCTCATAGCCTATGGCATTAGAGGAGTGACTGTGCCATTGGCCCCACCTGGACAAACTGTTAATGCCCTGTACTACTATCGAACTTCCCTGCAACAACACCTACGACAGACTATTCGGGAGAAAATTCCTGAACGTCTACAAGAAGCTTTAATTCTTCAGAACAAGGCGACAATCTATACGACAGTGTGTCTACAAAATCTGCTCGCGCGATGGGGATGGGAAGTACTGGAGCATCCACAATACTCACCAGGCTTATCACTTTGCAATCATGACCTCGTACAAAAACTTAAAGAGCTATTGCGTGGAATACCCTTCCGAAAACTTGAAGACATTGCCGCAGCAGTAACGCGTGAGATCCGACGATTCGCTCATGATAAGGCCACGGGTATTCGTTGTCTTCGACAGCGTTGGCAGTGTGTGATGGATTCTTTGGGAGACTATTTCGAGGGACTCTTGTCACAGTCCATATTCTTGCCCTGTAATACTGTGTACAGTTGCAATTGATAGCTAAACATATTTGAAACGACGAAATTTGTTTCGTCTTTTTTCTCGTGCTCCTATTTATTGCGGTGTGTGAATTCACCCATCTCCCTACATGTAATGTTTACAGATGAACTAACTTTCCATTTGCATTTTTCAGAATTTTTTTATTCGTTCCCATTTTCAACACAAAAAGTAGTTGCCACGACTTTTGAAATGACTCTCGTAGTTTCCTTCCTGACCGTGACCAAGGTGTTCCTCTCGTAATTTACTTTAGCCACTCGTTGTTTCCTATGTCTGGTTAAAAAGAAATATTGGCCTACATACAATGTGTCCATAAACCATCTTTACAAATGAATAACTTTAAAAATATGCTAGATACTAAAAAATGATGACATGTGATGATATAATCCATAAAGTTCTTTTTCTTTCCTTTTATCTGCCAGGTGACACAGCTTCGACACAAAATTGAACTTTAAAACCTGGTAAAATATGGACTCCACGAGAGGAAGCTCAGTGCGTGGCCGGGTTAATACAGACGAAGTCCTCCACCCAAGAGCATCGAAACTTTCGAACATGGTACGGAAGGCAACCACCATACCGAGCAACTTTTCGGGCTTGGCATACATCACTTATGGAAACAGGTACTGTTCTCCAAGAAAATTGGGTGACTCGCCCTCCTATTCCAGATGACGACGTGGACAGTTACGGCAGGCGTTGGCATATGGTGGCCAGAGAGTTGGAAATGATCAACAGTGTATAATATCTTGTATAAGAGGTTACGGCTATATCCCTACAAGGTGCCGCTGCTTCAGACATTAAAGCTTATGGACAAAGTCAGCCGGAAAGTTTTAACTAGATATACTAGGCAAGACTGACACAAACAATGGCTTTTTGGAAAAGATTTGTTTCTCCGAAGACACAAAGTTTCATGTATCAGGCAAACTGAACAGTTATAACATTCGCATATGGGGCTAACAGAATGTTCATTTACACGTCAAATGGAAAGAGACAGTCCCAGGGTCAATTAATTGCATTAGTGATCCATTGCTTTTCATCTAGTCTACCCTCAACGATTGTGTTTACTCTTAGGACTTCCTTTGCACGCTGTGTGGTTCTTCAGTGGATACAGGTGCGAGGAACAAATGTCATTTATGAACAGATAATTCAGATATTAATTTATTCTACATCTAATATCAAATACTAAAAATAATACATAACGTCGTTGCTGGAGTTGCAGCGTCAGCTGCTAACAGTCGATCTGAATGTAGAAACATACACAGTTGCAGGAGATTTATAAATCTGCCACCCAAAAAATGGTTCAAATGGCTCTGAGCACTATGGGACTTAACTTCTGAGGTCATCAGTCCCCTAGAATGTAGAACTACTTAACCCTAACTAACCTAAGGACATCACACACATCCATGCCCGAGGCAGGATTCGAACGTGCGACCGTAGCGGTCTCGCGGTTCCACACTGAAGCCCCTAGAACCTCTCGGCCACCCCGGCCGGCATCTGCCACTCTCCAATATAATGTCTATTCAGAAGATGTCGAAACCAGGCCGTTGGCTAACACATAAAATGGGGTCAGTGGATGAAAATTCACACTTAAAGTGCACCCGCCGCTGGAGCTCCAGAGAGGGGATGCTTGCATATCATTGGCAGCGGCGTAATCGTTCGTGGCAGAACCTCGTGCTGCGGTGGCGGCTGTAGGAAACGCAGCGGCGTAGCTGGGAGAGTCCGAATTTGAAAGTGCGGCCGACCGGATAGTAGCCGATATCGCGTTTACCTAAACAAGTTACAAGAGGTTGCTGTGTCACAGTTGGAACAACACAATCTGACGTCATATTCCAGCAGGACGGGTTACCACCACACTGGTCTCTAAATGTTCGACAGATTTTAGATGAAAAGTTTCCGAATAGGTGGAGTGGACAAGATGGTCCAACGATGACCTCCATGATCCCCTTACCTCACATCACTAGATGTCTACCTGTGTTGTACCGAACCAAGGTTAGAGAGCTAAAGGACTTGAAGGCACGCATTAGCAATGCATTTGAACATGTCACTGTGGAGATCTTGATTTGTACGTAGAGAGAAATGGAACTCCGACTAGACATTATCCGTGTCACTAAGAGTGCACACATTGATGTATATGAGTGAGGAAACAAACCTTTATGAGCTATTTTATCACATGTTGAAAACCATTTGTTAACATATAGTATAGTTTTAAAGGTATTAAAGTCTGAAGTTGTAAAGATAATTTATGGACCTTCTTCTTCCGTACTGTTCAGTGCAGCCTGTTAGCCTCTTCATTTCCCCATATGACTCTGCTCCTGTATCATACCTGATACGTCCCTCCTGTTCCTCCCTTGCCTTGAATCATTCGTTCCATTTAACTAAAACACTGTGGTTTCTCTGGAAGCTGTGAAATAACGTATCTCTTCTTCACCGTACTGTAGATTCTGACATCTTTCTCCATCCATTCTTCTAACAAATTCTTCGCTTCTGAGCTTTACTGTACACATGAACATTTCTATTTTTCCCCAACACCACATTTAAAATACCTCCAGTTCTCTTGCAACATCCCTTCTGGTCGTCCTCGGCGTCGCACAAAATCACACTCGAAGTAGCGGCCAGAATTCACACCCTCTTGACCGTTTGCGGTGCGCAACACAAAGTACGCGACGTATTGCTCTTCAAAATTAACTGCAGAGGTTTATAGGTGAACTCGGATTTATTTCCTACGCTGCTACACATATAAAATCTGTCTAAAGAAGGATCGCCATCCACGCTTTGACCCGCGAGATAGTGTAAAACTTCACACCTCAAATTCAACAGCTGAAAGCCCTGTAGCTATCTGACTACTTACAGGAAAGGTTCAGTGTTTCGATCAGAGGACTGGAAACGTTCATCACTAAAGTTCACGACAGCGCCTGCAACTGGCTACTACCAACAGCAGCTGATGAACACCATCACAACAAACGGGAACACAGAAACACCCTGTTCAAATTTGCACGGAAACAAATAAAATAAATCTGTACCACTTAACCCTAGACAAGTCTTTCACTTTTATGCAACACCAACTTAACTAGCTAATGTCTTCACGCTTTCCTCTGAGCTTTTACAGAAAGAGTCCACGTTCATTAATCTGCAACACTTCTTTTCTCGTGTATTTGTCCCGCATTGGTGCAGCGTCGGCATAATTATTAACGTTAATTAAAAAATAATTAGTAATGGAGGCTGAACACTTTCGGCATAAGAAATCACCATCGTTCCGCCAGTGGCCTTTTCAAAGACGGTGGATGAGCGGACAGAGGTTCAGAGCGATCTCTTGGGGTGGGAAACTGCCCATAAAGGCAGAATAATCGTTAATGATCAACGGCATGAGTGTGCAGAAGGAAGTGTAAACCACCGCATTAAAGGCACATAATGTATATCCACATGCGGCCTATACCTGAAAAATTGCCATGATGATATCTCCATTGTCTTCATTGGCAAAATATTCCGGACTAGTCCCACTTTCGGATCTCTCGGAGGGCACTGCGGACGGGGAGGTAACCATGAGTAAAAGATCGAGTAACCAACGAAAGAGTAACGTTCTGCGAGTCGGTGCGTGGAATGTCTGAAGTTTGAACGTGATAGGGAAGCAATAGAATCTGAAAAGGGAAACGCAAAGCCTCAGTCAAGATATAGGCTGGAGTGGGGGAGGGGGGGGGGTTCAGTGAATGAAATGGAAAGATGGATTTCTGCTCAGAAGGGTATAGAGTAATATCAACATCAGCAGAAAATGCCATAATGGGAGTGAGATTCGTTATGAATAAGAAATTGGGGCAGAGAATGCGTTACTGTGATAGGGTTGCTCTCACCAGAATCGACAGCAGATCAACAACGACAACAGTAGCTTAGGTATACAGGCCGACGTTGCAAGTAGAGTGTGAAGAGAGCGAGAAAGTATATGAGGATACTGAACGGGTAATTCACTACGTAAAGCAAGATGAATATCTAATAGTCACTGGGATTGGGATAAGGTTGTAGGGAAAGAAGTGGAAGAAAGCGTTACAGGAGAATATGAGCTTGGTAGTACGAATGAGCTGTTCATGAATCAGAAGAGAAGGAGGTATACTTGAAAAAGGCCGGGAGGTACGGGAATTTTTCAGATAGGTTACATCATGGATCTAAATAAAATACTGGATTTCAAGGAGTACGCAGGAATAGCCATAGAGCCAGATCAGAATTTACTAATGGTGAAATGTACTAGGCCAGTAAGGAAGCAATAGGGCGCAAAGAAGTTGGACAGGGAAGTACTAAGGAATGACGAGAAACGATTGTACTTCTCTGAGACTATAGATGCAATTATTATGAATAGCTCAGTAGGCTTGAAGAGGACTGAACATCGCTAAAAAAAAAAAAAAAAAAAAAAAAAAGGCAATCGCAGGAGTGGGAGAGAAGAAAAATAGGTACAAGAATAGAAACTGTGAAGAAACCATGTGTAACAGAAGAAATACTTGAGATGATCGACGAAAGAAGGATGTACAAAAATGTTCTGGGAGACTCAGTAATACAGAAATACAAGTCACTGAGGAAGTGCAGGGAAGCTTAGAAAAATGAAAAGTGTGAAGAAATTGAAAAAGAAATGATTGTCGGTAGGACTGGCTCAGCATACAGGAAAGTCGAAACACCCTTCGGTGACATTAAGACAATGGGTGATAACATTACGAGCGCAAATGGAATTCCGCTGTTAAATGCAGACGAGAGAGCGGATACGTGGAAAGAATAAATTGAAAGCCTCTATGAGGGGGAAGATTTGTCTGATGTCATAGAAGAAGAAACAGGAGTCCGTTTAGAAGCGATAGGGGACCCGGTATTAGAATCAGGATTTAAAAGAGAAGGGATGACATACCATCTAACTTACGGAAAAACATCATCCACACAATATGGTTCAAATGGCTCTGAGCACTATGGGACTTAACATCTATGGTCATCAGTCCCCTAGAACTTAGAACTACTTAAACCTAACTAACCTAAGGACAGCACACAACACCCGGCCATCACGAGGCAGAGAAAATCCCTGACCCCGCCGGGAATCGAACCCGGGAACCCGGGCGTGGGAAGCGAGAACGCTACCGCACGACCACGAGATGCGGGCCATCCACGCAATACAGAAGACGGAAAGTTGCATCCAAGTTGCTGACAAGAATAATATACAGAAGAATGGAAAAGAAAGTTGAAGATGCGCTAGATAACGATTAGTTTTGCTTTAGGAAAGGTAAAGACAATTCCGACGTTGCGGTTAATAATGGTAGCATAACCAAAGAAAAATCAAGACATGTTCATAGGCTTTGTCGACCTGGGAAAAATGTTCGACAATGTAAAATGGGGCAATATATTCGAAATTCTGAGAAAAATATGAGTAAGCTATAGGGAGAGACGGTTCATATACAATATGTACACCAGCCAAGAGAGAATAATAAGAGTGGCCGAACAAGAAAGAAGTGCTCGTATCAAACAGGGTGTAAGACAAGGATGTAGTCTTTTGGCCCTACTATTCAATCTGTAGATCGAGGAAGCAATGACGGAAATAAAAGGAAGGTTCAAGAGTGGAATTAAAATTCAAGGTGAAAGGATATCAACGATACGATTCGCTGATGACTTTGCTATGAGTGAAAGTGAAGAAGAACTAAATGATCTGTTGAATGGAACGAACAGTCTAATGAGTACAGAGTATGGGTTGAGAGTAAATCGAAGAAAGAAGTAAGTAATGAGAAGTAGTAGAACTGTGAACAGCTAGAAACTTAATATCACGATCGATGGTCACTAAGTAGATGAAGTTAAGGAATTCTGCTACATAGGCAGTAAAATAACGAGTGACGGACGGAGCAAGGAGGACATCAAATGCAGACTAGCAATGTCAAAAAGAGCATTCCTGCCCAAGAGGAGTCTACTAATATCAAATACTGGCCTTAATTTGAGGAAGAAATTTCTGAGAATGTACGTCTGGTGTACAGCATCGTATGGTAGTGAAATATGGTCTGTGGGAAAACCGGAACAGAAGAGAACCGAAGCATTTGAGATGCGGTGCTGCACACGAATGTTGAAAATTTAGTGCACTGATAAGGTAAGGAATGAGGAGGTCTGGGCAGAATCGGAGAGGAAAGGAATATGTGGAATTCTGCTACCTAGACAGCAAAATAGCGACGGGCGGAATTTTGAGGACTTCCTGGTAGATGAAGGTATTTACTTGTCTGAATGGTATATATTTAACTAAGATGTCTTGTTTGCGGTTGCTGAACCCCTGTGATTATAATTAAGCTAGAAATAAAAGTTACGGACAGGTGGTGACTGTACAATGTTACCTAAATAAACGTTGTGGGCACATTCATTGTCACAAATATATTGAATTACAGCTACAGGAAGCTCAATTGATCAGTTAAGATGATAGTACTGAAATGAGTGGCAAAGTGTGCTTAAATCTTTCAATTAAACTAAACTCCACCTGAACAGCTCTCGGAAGACCCAACAGTACCGACCGACCGCCGTGACATCCTCAGCCGATAGACGTCACTTGATGCGGATGCAGAGGGGCATGTGGTCAGCACACCACTCTCAAGGCCGTTATTAGTTTTTGTGACCGATTCAACTGCTTCTCAGTCAGGCAACTTCTCAATATTGGCCTCACAAAGGCTGAGAGCACCCCACTTCCCAACAGCGCTTGACAGATGCGGACGGTGACCTATCCAAGTACGAGAGAGGTTAACTTCGATGGGATGATGGGAAACGTTGTAGCCAGTGCAGCAAGGCCGGTGGCAAACTTTTCAATTGTTACGGATTATGGACTGATAATAACAGCTCAGTCACCCGGAGCAAATAATATTCTATAAATTTTGAAACAGATGAGGAAATGAAGACGAACAAGAGAGAGGTAGGGAGGGAGAGAGAGAGAGAGAGAGAGAGTTTAATGTGTCTGTCAAGGATGGTACAATGGAACAAGATTCTTTAGGGTTAAGTCAATGCCAGTTCTGGATGACTTCGTCGTGTGGTTGTGGTCGTACTTCCAAGCTGTCATCATAATTTTTTTGAACTGAATTTTCGCGAGTAGTGAGCAACAAGATGTTTAAACAGTCAGCTCGACGAAAACAGGCATCCTTCCGTAAACTTGTGAGGCTTCAGAACTCAGTAGCCCTGTTACAATATGCCACATAAACTGTTGACCCACGTGGCCGGAGGGTGACTGTAACTATCGCGGAAATGCTTCTCCAAGACGTTCGTTTAGTGTGAGCTAATGCCCGTCACAACTGATGTTTAGAACCTTTGCTCCCAAATAAAAGTAGCAGCCGAAAGCGGCACCTCTCTTTATGGCTACCATGTGTCTTTTATAGCAGTTCTGGAAGAAGTAGGGACGCCGGAACATGTGGTACTTCATTGCAGTTTACGTCAAATAGAAAGGGGAACGGACTGAGTAACCTGATAATGGACAGGAGCGATCAACATACCGAGAGATCGCAATTACTTAACTCTGTTGCCAATAAATATCAAAAACTCTGCAGTATCAGTTTAGCAGTAGAGAACATACGGATGTCGGTGCCGAGGTACGGGGCCGTAATCGGATGGAACAAGATCAAAGTTTGGAGCGTAGCTGTACGAGAAAAGCCATAGGAGCTGAATCGCCTCGAGATGAACAAGGAAACAATGAGAATGAAAGCAAATTGGATAAAGTTTGGATAAAGATGTTGATGGCTCTGAACACTATGGGATTTAACATCTGAGGTCATCAGTCCCTAGAACTTGGAACTACTTAAACCTAACTAACCTAAGTACATCACACACGTCCATGCCCGAGGCAGGATTCGAACCTGCGACCGTAACAGTCACGCGGTTCCGGTCTGAAGCGCCTAGAACCGCTCGGCCAAAACGGCCGGCAAGATGTTGATGATGGAGCAGAATGGGATACTGATACGCACACTTAATAACACCAACAAGTGGTCAGTTCAAGTACACAATTTTTTAAATAGCATACAAAATTTAGACGTGGGAACTTAAACGGTAATGTAAGTACTCGAGTGGAGCCGAACCATCCAGAGTCATTTGGCAGTATTTTAGTACAAGGATAAACGTAGACAGCTGCATTGTCAGATGAGAATTTCCGAGACTGGTTGTTACTATTTTAACAGAATAGTGACACGGGGTCCTGTGGTGATGTGTTTTTCTTTCACTCTTCTTCCTTTCTTTCATTTCTACCATTTTCTGTTAATAAGGCTGTGTAATTTATCTATAAGCGTTTAAAAATAAAACTTCAATGTCACTTTGAAATAAATATAGAATTTGTAGAATAACAACCTGCCTTACAATCACAAGACAGTGGAGTCATGTTAACTGCAGTAAATAAATAAAATACAACCAGTTCCACAAGGAGCACCATGGAACGTTACGTCTTCAGAAACCAGCGTTTCTAACGACCAGGTTCTCTCTACATTTGAAAATATTCATACGAACACCTGTTTTTAACGAAAATCGCCATGTTGTCGTTATTTAGTAACTATTTAATGCAACTATGTAAAGAAGTATACAGGGTATTTATAAATGGTGGAAACTCGAAATTTTTTATGA
Source organism: Schistocerca americana (assembly GCF_021461395.2). Taxonomy (NCBI): domain Eukaryota; kingdom Metazoa; phylum Arthropoda; class Insecta; order Orthoptera; family Acrididae; genus Schistocerca; species Schistocerca americana. The sequence goes on along the minus strand of NC_060123.1, from coordinate 275,109,737 downwards.
CTTTATTAAATTCTATACTCTCTCCTGATTGCACTGATATATACATTATAAGGTTTCAAATGAAAAATGACATATATACACAAAATTTTAAAGTTACGGTCATGTATGCCGCCACGCCCCCTTTATTTCTGTTACAGAAACCAGCGTCCAATAGGAAAAGGAAGAAAGGCTGCCCCAACGGTTTATGGTTTGATGGACCTTCCTCCTCCTCCCAGTAGATTCAGCCAGTACATAAAAATACTTCTAGGTGCCTTGACGGTTGTGTCTAAAGCATCTATGAAACGCGCGGTAGAAGAAACTGTAAATCTTATGGAACCAGGGACATTGCTGTTGCACTTGATGGGACATGGCAACGCCGAGGACATCGTTCCTTGAGTGGTGTTGTAAGTGCTATTTCTCTGGAGAATGGATAAGTTGTTGGTGTTGAGTGCTTATCTAAGTACTGCCACATCTGCCATGGCAAATGAAAGGAAAGTTTCTATATGATGGAAAATCTCAGCCTGGCCGAGGCATATTGACAGAAACTGAAACAGACCTTCTTCAGAGTTATTATGGACTGGCGATTAGACGAACTGCACATCTGAATGATGTTAGAGCGATGGGAAAAGTTGTATGGGCCACCTACTTTCATAAGTTGTCCACAAATGACCACCCTCTTCACCGACTTTGCCCTAAAGGAGCAGATTCTAGATGTGGTTACCAAAAAGCACAAGAAAGTGGTCAAATATGCCATCATAAGCATTCTGTTCCTGAGCCTGTTATGAATGAAATAAAGCCAATTTTTAGAGCCCTGAGTGACCCTGTTTTGTTTAGTAAATGTCTTCATGGCGGCACTCAGAATATAGTTTCAACCACTGCGTATGGGAAAGATGTTTATATAGGACTAAATACATTAAACGTTGGTGTTTTAGATGCAGTGATATGTTTCAATGATGCAGTGGTTGGAAGGTTGGAAGTCCTGAGAAATTTAGGCATAAAATGTGGCTCTAATATGGAAGATGAATTGCTTGCGTGTGATAAACAGGTGTATGAAGCTGAAAGATTCGCTCTTGAAGTTACCAAAGAAGCAAGAAGTACTAAAAGGAATGCCAAAAGGAAGCTTGAAGATGGAGAAATGCTGCAGGACGAAGACTATGTATGCTTCAGGAATGTTCTAAGGCACAGTTTAACTGAACTCATATCTTCATTCGCAATTTCCCGCAAGATGTATTTTTCAGAATTCAGGCACAAATATTTCCTAAAGTTCATAAAGCATTGCTCCACTTTTTTTCTGTAACTTGCAATAGTCCATACTTATGTAGCAGATCTAAGCTTTATTGCAGAATCAACTAAATTATAGAAAAATAACGTTTTCATTAGGAAAAATTTTATAAAAATTAAAATGTAAGATGTGATAATTTTTATCATTGTAATATGCCTAATAGGTGGAATTAAATAGGCCTAGTACCTCAGCCATCATGTCATGCATATCTGGTAAAAATTTGGTCTCTTTCAAATGTACAACATTGGATCAAATGGTACCTCAATTTGAGGAAGCATTTTGGAAAATCAAATCGCATCAATTTCTTTGTAATTTTTTAAATAACTCTAAGCAGGTTCAAAAATATTCAAAATACTTCTAATCTGTTAAGAAAGTGTGCTGCATTACCTAATATCAACAAAAAATCTATAAAATATATACATTATAAACAGTGCCTGAAACAAATAGGTTTTGAGTTTTACATAATATTTAGCCGGAAAAGTACGGTGTATCCTGAATTGTAAAACTATGGGAAAAGTGCCTCTCTACTTATATATCACCATTATCTACCACGGACTGCATCTTATCACACCTAAAATTGATATCCAAATTTGCACAATGATTAATTACCGAAGTGAATTATTTTTGAGTCTCAAGTGCCTAATTTTCCTTAATCTACATGAGTGCATATTGCTGTCGTTTTATCACGATCCCTTACCCATCCAATCCACTCCTTATCCCCACGATCCTATAGCCATCTAAGAACATTCATACATTTTCCAGCTACAGGTTTCTTCAGATGATGGGGCAGATGGGAGTCGGTAATGCAGGTAGGTGTCTGCACGGAAGTACACTGTATTCGGAATCAGGAAGGAACAGCTTGAACGTTCAGAGCTGTACCATTTCTGTGTTAGACGCGCGCGACGTGAATTCAACTAGTCTTCACTATGGAGGCCGGGAAAGAGGATCAGCGAGGTGTAGAGCAGTGTTTGACTGCGGAAGCAGTGTGGAAGCGAAATTCATGTTCGAATGTCTGCTATGTACGACCAACACAGTATGTCAGTGCACGTTTGTTTTCATGGAATAAACGTTTTCGAGAAGGTCGACCATGACAAGCTCGTCATGTCGTTGTCCCTTCTGTCATTGCTACGGTGGACTCTGCCGTCAGAGATCACCACCGGCGAACGGTGGAAGACATTCGTCTTCTGTTGGGCATCAATCACGACACTGCTCACGCCATCACGACAGAGCAGCTGAAGTTCCGGAAAACCTCTGCGCAGTGGGTTTCCCACAGCCTGAGGGACAGGAGCAGATGTTGAACAGAATGTCGACACTACTGCAGTCATGGAATGGTATCACCATGAAGAATATCGTTTTCTATCTCGTATTGTCACGGGAGATGATGGATGGTGTCACCATTTTCAGCAAGCGTAAGATCGAACGGTGGAGGGAAGTGGATTGATGTAAGAGGATTGACCCCCACCGAAAATTTCCAGAGCCGTGCAGTTCCGCTCCGGGAACGTCATGTTCCAGAAAGTCAATGAGTAACAGGCCCTGGCACTCACAGATAAAGGTCTCGAACACTGCTGCACCACGATTAACGCACAGCAATACATTGCAAAAACTGAGCGAGTCAAGTCCAAACGGCCAGGATTGTTGACGGACGGTATTATTCCGTTGCAGGATAATGACCGTCCACTTGTTACCAAGGCTTTTTCGACTACGATGCGGAGGTTTCGCTGGAAAGTCCTTACGCATTGGTCATACAGTCCCGGTCTCCCCTCATGTGATTTCCATATTTTTCGAGCCGTGAAAAAAGACATTCGTGGTCGTCGATCTGCTTCAGATGAAGAGGTGAACGTCTTGCACAATCATGGCCCCGCCACGAATTCCTCTCTTGTGCCAACCTCTTTATCTCAAAGTAGTACTTTCAATCTACGTCCTCACTTGTTTGTTGGATGTATACCAATCTCTGTCATCCTCTACAGTTTTGGCCTCTGCAGCTCCCGCTAGTACCACAGATGTGATTCCCTGATGTCTTAACAGATGTCCTATCATCCTGTCCCGTCTACATGTCAGTGTTTTCCTCATAATCCTTTCCTCTCCGATTCTGCGCAGAATCTCGTCATCCCTTACCTTATCTGTCCACCTGATTTTCAACATTCGTCTGTAGCACCACCATCTCAAATGCTTCGATTCTCTTCTGTTCCGGTTTTCACGCAGTCCATGTTTCACTACGATACAATGCTGTGCTACAAATGTATATTCTCAGGAATTTCTTCTTCATATTAAGTCCTATGTTTGATACTAGTAGACTTCTCTTGGCCAGGTCCAAGACTAGGGCTAGTCTGCTTTTGATGTCCTCCTTGCTCCGACCGCGCTGGTTATTTTGCTGCATAGGTAGTAGAATTCCTTAACGTCCTCTGCTTCGTGACCATCTATCCTGATGTTTTCTCGCTGTCCTCATTTCTTCTACTTCTCATTACTTTCGCCTTTCTTCGATTGTACCGTAGGCAACCGAAAATATCTTTTCATGAAGGTATTGACCGTCCTGTTTGACAGCGGGATAAATGTATTACTATTTATGGCCATTATTTCTGAAATAATAAACAGTTTACTTAGTTTTTCCCCATGTGTCCCTTTTCATTTGGTTGCCTCTTATACACTACCGGGGAAAAAAATTAGTACTCCTGGAAAGACGACGTCGATTTTGATCCGACGACGGCATATGAAACCTGAGGGATAGTAGATGTGTCGATAACGGTTTAAAAGTCGTTCGTTAACAGACAGCGTCATGGAACAGCTACCAAGGCGCCATATATGTCTACCCTTTAATAGCGAATTCTCACAGCAAGAATGCGCAGTGTGGTGCAGACGTGTGAAGTAAACAGGCAACCATGCCACGGAGGCACATTTGTGCTGAGCTACGAGTAGTTTGGAAGGTGTGGCCTTCTGAGTGTCGGGATGGTCCTTTCGGAGAATTTCCACACAAGCTGGACGTGTTGCATCAGTTGTGCAATAATGCTGGTATCAGTGGTCACGTGAACATTCTCATATCGGTAGACGAGATTCTAGACGTCCACCTGGCACAGACGCCTGCCAGGGTCGTCGTATTGTAAGGGCAGCATGGCAGATCATACAGCTACTACAGCCCAGATAAGAGGGTTTGTGTGAGCCCAGATTTGTCGAGACGAAGGGTTACAAACCGTTTATAAGCAGTGTCACTGCGGGCACTCACACTTGTGGCCCGTCTTCCACTCACGCCACAGCGTCAACGTGGATGGCTCGACTGTTGCCATCAGAGGATCACTTGGAATCGCGCGTCGTCTCCATCGATGAAGGCAGAGTCTGCGTGCACGCAAGATCTGGTCGTTTGCGCATACAACATAGACCTGACGAATGTTGTCTCGTAGAGTGCAATCGTCCAAGACACACTGGCCTTATGCTATGGGGTGTAATAAGCTATAACTGTTGTTGGTGTTTCTGGAGAAAAAGCAAACCAGCGCTCGGTAAATGCAGAATGTTGTTAGACTCGTTCTTTCGCCGTTCTTGCGACTGGAAGGTGCTCAGTGTGCTCTCCAAGACGTGCAGCAAATTCCCTGGCCAGCACGATATGCCGACTTGTCTCTCCAGTCGAATACACGTGAGATATGATGGGACGAGAAGTGACTCGTGCGACTCACAGACTAACAACTCTTACAGAACTACGCGGAAAAGGTAGAGAAGGCACGGCATACCATATCCCACGACATTTTTCGCAGTCTGTACGATCGACTAGATACCGTAGTTAGTGCCTACATTGTCGCACGTGCAGGCTACAACTCGTACTAACATGAAACTTCCAGGCAGATTAAAACTGTGTGCCAGACCGAGACTCGAACTCGGGACCTTTGCTTTTCGCGGGCAAGTGCTCTACCATCTGCTCAGATGGTAGAGCACTTTCCCGCGAAAGGCAAAGGTCCCCAGTTCGAGTCTCGGTCCGGCACACAGTTTTCGTCTGCCAGGAAGTTACATGTCAGCGCACACTCCACTGCAGAGTGAAAATCTCATTCTGATTACGTACTAGTATGGTTGTTTCAGCATGGATCGACACCTGGTATCTCAGAACCGCTTCGTGGTATTGATCAGTAAACGTAGTCAGTTAATGTACTCCATATGCACTGTTGCAACAATAAACCTCGAGTGAATAGGAAATCTCTAAGACGGTGTACTGATTTTTTTTTCGACTGTGTATACTCGCGGCATATTGAATGACACTTTAGAATTTATAAGTGCAGCTGCGGAAACCCCCTTTCTTGAGCTGATATTTCGGCCGTAAGGCTTAGGGCTGTCTTAACGAGAAAGCTGACCGCCTAAGCCTAGAGTACTCGCTTTCATTATTTTAAGTACGAAAGCAGCGTCTCTGCACTTGCGGCTACACAGCGCACAACCCAGGGAGCTTGTTCGGCGGCAAAGTGCTTTGAATTAACTAAATTTTTGGACAGACGTTCATGTTGAGATCAAAAGCAGCTGCCCTGCAGTTGACGATGGCAGCTGTATGCAGTATGGCAATGTCGAAATTCCTTCGTCCACCACATCTATCTGGGACTCGGTAGTGCGGGAAGCAGTGGAAACTCGTTTAGCGAAGCACTTAAATGACGCCGGCCGCGGTGGTCTCGCGGTTCTAGGCGCGCAGTCCGGAACCGTGCGACTGCTACGGTCGCAGGTTCGAATCCTGCCTCGGGCATGGCTGTGTGTGATGTCCTTAGGTTAGTTAGGTTTAAGTAGTTCTAAGTTCTAGGGGACTAATAACCACAGCAGTTGAGTCCCATAGTGCTCAGAGCCATTTGAACTTAAATGACAGAGGTAGAGGTTTCAGCGTGAACAAAGCATAGGAACCGGCGCATTCTTTGATCAAGTCGCAAAGACGTTGCTACAGTGCAGCTCTTAACTTTATTGGTTAAAAACAGTCTTGGTTGCAATTTTATTTTTTTATTTTTCAACGACGCGTTTCGCCTTATTTAGGCATCTTCAGGTTATCTTAATTTGGTATTTCTTAGAAGAATCCTTTAGTCAGTGTAACCGAAGGGCATCGTCGAATATATCAGGCCAACATCGCCTTCGTTAAACTCAGTAAAAACTTTTATAGATGGACGCGAGTGACAGCAAGATCTGCATAACGTGCTCCCGTTCACAGGAGCGAGTAACAGAATAAGTTGGGGGCTCAGGTAGTAAGCATAATGCACCACAGCGTCGTGTGCTAGCTTATTCTGTTACTCGCTCCTGTGAACGGGAACGCGTTATGCAGATCTTGGTGTCACTCGCGCCTATCTAGAAAAGTTTTTACTGAGTTTAAGGAAAGCGATGTTGGCCTGATATATTCGACGATGCCCTTTGGTTACACTGACCAAAGGATTCTTCTAAGAAATACCAAATTAAGATAACCTGAAGATGCCTAAATAAGGTGAAACGCATCGTTGAAAAATAAAAAACTAAAATTGTAACCAAGACTGTTTATAACCAATACTGTTAAGCACTGGTTTGCTGTATGCCACATATTGATTGGAAGAAGCTCTTAACTTTCCCTTTACTGATACCAAATCGAATCTTCCTAACAAGGTTTAGTTTTCATCTGACTACCATTATCCTGTCACAAGAATACAAAAGTTTCACAAAGGCCACACCGATTCTAGTTAAACGAAACACTCGTTGTTCTCAGCACAGCCATGAAAGGTCATTTCGTCAACGACGCAGAACCTGTCTGGTGAATGAAACTCTGACTTGCTAAACCCAATCGTCGAAACAACTGCAGTTCAAAAAGAGACACGAGCAGTCGCACTGAATCGCACTCGGGAGACCTACTATGCCACAACATACAGTACTTGCGCCAGATAAATTTAAGATACTGATGGAAGTAAAGCTGTGAAGAGAGCTGGTGAGTCGTGCTTGGGTGGCTCAGTTGGCAGAGAGCACTTGCCCACGAAAACAAAGGTCGCGAGTTCGATTCTCGTCCAGTCATACAGTTTCAATCTGCCTGGAAGTTTTATGAGAGAGGAGTTTTATTTTAACAAAACATCTCACAAATAAAGTACTACTGCTCTCCTACTCTCTCTGTCTTCCTCAGCATGTATAATTGCAGCCTCTTTGAACAGCACACCGTTTTACATCGTTACCGCATCGACGAACAGAAAAGAAAGAAAACATAGTTTTGGAAAAGCACCGTCAAAAAATGTTCAAATATATGTGAAATCTTATGGGACTTAACTGCTAAGGTCATCAGTCCCTAAGCTTACACACTACTTAACCCAAATTATCTTAAGGACAAACACACACATCCATGCCCGAGGGAGGACTCGAACCTCCGCCGGGACCAGCCGCACAGTCCATGACTGCAGCGCCCTCAGACCGCTCGGTTAATCCCGCGCAGCCAAAAGCATCGTCTGCACACCTATTCTCCTCATTGGCGTCGGCCACTCATGTCTCAAAAACCTTCAGCAGATACACTGCCGTACCAGTTGCCGTAATCAGCTAGTTGAGAGGCAAAGCAAAACTTGCTCGTGGATAATCGATACGTAATAAAATGAATGTATAAAATTTGGCAAATACGCAAATGTAACAGACAACTTCGAGCTTCTCAACTATTGCTACCCTTTCATATCCGACTTTGATTCCTGGCAGTGGCACCCAGACTAACCCCACGTCATACAGTCAGTTGGCTTGCCAAGTAAAAGTGAAGGCACCTTAGTTACTGCCCACAACAGACAATGGGAAAGCTGTTTGCTTTCCCCTAAGGTACAACAAACTGGATTCCCCATTGTTTGTTTGACTAGGGAGATTACCGGGGCTTTGTCTTCAGCAGTTCCTAATGGCATGGTCCAGGTAAATCGCCCATGTATCAGCGAAGCTATAGAAAGCGAGTGAAAGCGGACTTTGTGCTGGAAACGCACATCATAACGAGAAACAGAGTACCCAGAATGGCCATTTCTTTGTCCGCCAATGGATTGCTGCAAGACGGTGCAGATGTTAGTCAAACGAACAGTGGGGAACTTTCGGAGAAAGTGCACAGCTTTCCCATTGAGACAAAATGGTGTGCCCTTCGATTAAGCATTTTGTAACTTTCTGGCAGATTAAAACTGTGTGCCCGACCGAGACTCGAACTCGGGACCTTTGCCTTTCGCGGGCAAGTGCTCTACCATCTGAGCTACCGAAGCACGACTCACGCCCGGTACTCACAGCTTTACTTCTGCCAGTACCTCGTCTCCTACCTTCCAAACTTTACAGAAGCTCTCCTGCGAACCTTGCAGAACTAACACTCCTGAAAGAAAGGATATTGCGGAGACATGGCTTAGCCACAGCCTGGGGGATGTTTCCAGAATGAGATTCTCACTCTGCAGCGGAGTGTGCGCTGATATGAAACTTTCTGGCAGATTAAAACTGTGTGCCCGACCGAGACTCGAACTCGGGACCTCTGCTTTTCGCGGGCAAGTGCTCTACCATCTGAGCTACCGAAGCACGACTCACGCCCGGTACTCACAGCTTTACTTCTGCCAGTACCTCGTCTCCTACCTTCCAAACTTTACAGAAGCTCTCCTGCGAACCTTGCAGAACTAGCACTCCTGAAAGAAAGGATATTGCGGAGACATGGCTTAGCCACAGCCTGTTTTTTTTTTTAGTCGGGCCTCCTTCCTCCCCTACAGCCCGTCCTTCCGCTCGCCATTTGTGCCTTCTTCGGCTAGCTTCTGTGCTATGTTTGTTCCATAAGAGATAGTTGACCAACGAAGTAAATGTGTACAAGTGAACAAAATCCCTTCTTTTGGAGTTGTGGAAAGAAAATAGGTCCGCTACATTCTTCCATCACTGTGCGGGAGCGATTTTTATAGGAGAGCCAGGTGTACTTCCGCCCGCTGGCGTCTTCGGTTTTCGTCAGCAACCTATTAGTGCTGCTACACGAGGGCAAAGGGTAAAAGAAATAGCCTTCTTGTTGGCGCAAAAGGAATGAGAAACTTAATAGAGAATGTCATTAAAAAAATAAAATAAAATAAAAAAATTAATCCTGAGACTGTACAAAATATCGTTTAATCGTTCTTCAGCTCTGTCGGTAGTACAAAGTTCGGCTCAAGAAATTTGCGTAATTTTCTTTGTATTTGTGTTGTCGTTCGAGCTGTTGAAGTTCTGTCATTAGGTACATCCAATAGTCTGCTGCACTCTTCGTCATAGCCGTTGAGATGTAATGGACGGTCAGTCCTTTGAGCCAGTTGGCCGACCTTCTTTTAGTGTTAGGATATGGCACGTCATCTGGCAGAAGGACGTGTGTCGGTGTAATGGTGTTAGGAGACGTGCGGAGCCCTTGTGCTAATTTTTGCCTGAAGAGATTCCACACGTCTTTCACATCGTCACAGACGAAACGATGTTCTTCGGTGTCGACGACGTTGCAGCTGGGACAGTTTGGTGTTTGTGCCAGACGTATCGCGTGCAGTTTATAGTTGGTGGGGATTTTTCTATTGACTGCGAGGTACCACGTCTATCGCACATTGGATGGTAGATGGGGGTCAGAGATGTTTTCCCATATGTTTTTCCAGTTATAATGTCGAAACTTGTTTTCTATTCGATTGCGCAATTTTCCTCCCAGCAAGGTGTTGTAAACCTCCTTCACCTGATATATGTCCTTCTCCGGTATACTATGGCGTACATAACTGTATTCCACAAGAAAGTGTTTATAGTGGTACAGCTCGTGGGAGATGTGATGCACATCGATTGGTGGATCTCTGCTGACTGGGGTGATTTCACGTAAGAGATGAGCTACTAAGGTCCGCGGTGATCGTTGCCACTGTTTATAAGTTTTGCTAACGCATAGCGCTTGCGCTTTAAGGTAGATGTCTGTTAGATGTAGCCCTCCATTGCGTGTCGATAGCGTCAAGGTATCATAGGAAACCTTAAATATCTGACCTCTGCTGACAAAATAACCAAGCGCTGCTTGCATTTGGTGTGCTATGGTTCGTGGCAGAGGAAGCACTTGGGCAACATAGTTTACTTTGGAGGTTATATAGGTATTGGCTAGTTGCACTTTTTGTATTGCATTTAAATTACGCAAGCTGTGTTGTTTTATGCTTGCTCGTAATGTGGCAAGTAATTTTCTGTAATTGAGAGCGGCTGTGCGGCGGATATTATTCGTATATTCTATTCCAAGGCATTTTAGTTTTTCCACAGTGTTGATACGTCCAGCGGCTCTGATCTCTATGCCCCTACCAAGATTCATAATACCAGATTTATTGCGGTTGAGTTTAGCTCCTGACGCCAGTTCGTAGGTCGCCACAACTTCAAGTACCGTTGCCACCTCGCTTTCGTCAGTCACAAGTACCCCTACATCGTCCGCGTACGCTTGACATATGATCTTCTGTCCGTGTATATGTAGTCCACGGAGTTGCCGAGTCAGGGATACTAAGAGAGGTTCAAGCGCAATCGCGAAAAGCGTCATGGACATGGGGCAACCTTGTCTTACCGAACTGTGAATATTGATCGGGTGACTGAGTTGTCCGTTGACACTGATTCTTGAGGTGCTATTCGTCAGTATGTTTTTCACGGAGGCTATAATTTTCTGTGGGAAGTGCATGGATGTCATACACCGGAACAGGTACGAATGATTAACTTTATCAAAAGCTTTTTCAAAGTCAAGCGACATCAGGGCACAGCGAATGTTGCAGGCTTCCGATATCGCTATAATGTCTCTGTAGTCGCATAAGGTCTGAAATATCGTTCTATCCTTTCCCACACTTGTCTGGTAAGCTCCTGTCACTGTACGAATAACTGAATTAAACCTTTGCATCATGATACGGGCGAAGATTTTATAATCACTATTGAGAAGTGTTATAGGTCGAAGATTCTCCACGGTTTTGCCTCTTGGTGTTTTGGGGACTAAGACCACTGTTCCTTCACAGAATTCCTTCGGAAGGTCAGTGTCGGCATTTAGTATTTCATTGCAGACGAGTGTCAATTTAGCAATTATCTTTTCGCGAAAAGTTTGATAAAATTCAGCGGGTAGCCCATCTGGTCCAGGTGATTTATTCTTTGGACTCCTAGAGATGGCGTCTTCGACGTCTTCATCCGTTATTCTTGCTGCGAGCACATCAGCTTCTTCTGGAGTGAGACGCTCTGTCGTCCTAGCAGTGAGAGCTTGCTGCGCTGTTTCATCTGTCTGTGTATCGGCCAGTAACTCACTAAAGTGTCGATGGATCTCGTCTCGTATTGCAGCTTGATCTGTCAAGAGTCTCCCGTCTGAAGTTTTGAGTTCCGTCAGAATTTTCCGGTGTTGCCTTTTGTTCTCTTGGAGGATGTGGTACATCGATGTTGTTTCTTCTCGTGTACCGTTCTGCAAACGCGTTCGTATTTTACAGCCTTCGAGATGGTGTCTCTGCAGGGTGAGCAAGTTTGCTTTTATTCTGTTGATTTGCCCATAGTTTGTCATGATTGTAGCATCCCGAACGCACAAGTCTCTCAGACAGTTGAAGTAAAATTCTAATGTCCGCTTCCGCCAGGCGACTTTTTCACGGGAGTAAGTTTTCAGTGTCTTTATTATTGCGGGCTTCGCGCAGTTTAGCCACCAATTCAGCGCCGTACCATACAAGTGGAACTTCCTTTCACATTCTGCCCAAGTGGTGTGGAAGGCGGCGTGACATCCAGGATCCGAAAGATGAGCAACGTTTAGCTTCCACTGACCTCTCGCCCTGTAAGTTCCTTGTTTCTCTAAATTTATCGTACATATGTACGCGATATGATCAGAGAAAATAGTGGGCCATAGCTCGGACTGTAAAACGTGTCGCCTTAAATTGGACGTTGGGTAAATCCTGTCGATACGACTGGCAGAGTGGCTGGTGATATAGGTGAAACCGAGCTGATCACCATGTTTTAGTTCCCAAGTATCTAACAGATGTAATTCTCTGACGATGTTCTCCAGCTCCAGAGATTTGTTAAAATTTGGCGTCTGATCTTTGGGACTCAGCACGCAATTAAAGTCACCCGCAAATATTATTTGTTCAAATCGCACCGCGAAAAGGGGGGCGATGTCCTCCTTGAAAAATTCGGCCCTGCGGCGCTTGTTTCCGGTTCCTGACGGGGCATATATGTTGATAAACCTGGTGTTGTTTATCGTGACAGCGAGACCTCTACTGTTCGGCAGTTTCGTCACATCTGTAAGTAGGATCCCCTCTTTAGTCATAATCGCTGTGCCGAGGCTATTGTCATTGCCAGGATTGATGACGGCGTTGTAGCCAGTGATGTCGTCCAAACGGATAGCCGTTACTTCTTGCAGCATTAAGATGTCAACATCAGCGGCGTACAGAAAATCTTGGAGATTTCTCAGATTGAGGGTGCTGCTAATCTTATTTATATTCAAGGTCGCAATTCTGTACGCCTGCAAGGACGACATGTCGACTATACCGTATCAGATGGGATACTGTTTGCCAGGTGAAGTGGATGTTTGCTCTACTTAGAAGAAGTCGGCATCATCAACTTCTGCACGAGCGTCTTTGATGGTGGTTTGTTGCCGGGTGGACACATCTTGTCGACGGGAGGGTGCCGTCCGTCCTGAACGTTGTGGTATGTCAGCCATCTCTGCATCATGGTTTTGCTCCTCCATGTCATCCGCCCAATCTCGCGTGCACGTAACTTCCCGCGTGTCCGTTTTTGGTACAGGTGGAGGGTCCTTCGGACTAGCTGTACCGCCTGGAATGTGGATTCCACGGTCGGGTTCAGTGTCCTCGTGTCGGGTCTGCGTTTTTGTTGATCGATCTTCCAGAGGAGCTGCTTGTGTCGTCTCCGCCAATTCTTGGCCTATCTGTTTCGCCTTTTCACGCAAGATTGGCGCGATTTCTGCTGCTCCCTGACGGGCTATTCGACGTTTCTTCCGTTTCTTTGGTGAAACAGTTGTAGGCTGCGGGTCATTATCCTCCGATGTTGCAACTGTGTTCTCTTTGTGGTGCCCGACTTCTTCGAGTGGTTTGCACATGCCTTCTTCTGCCGTCTTAGCCTGGTCTTGTTCTGCACACCTGTCAGTGTCCTCGTCTTGTGAGTGTGCTGGACCTGTAGCTTCTATGCTGCTAGTATCCATGGCTACGGTACCATCGGGAACGTCGGCATAAGCAACTACCGCCCTGTCGAAACACATATCTGGAACGACGTCACTGCGAATTGCGGCGGCGTACGTCACGGGTAGCGTGGCCATCTGACTAGGCGGGTTCCGCTCCCCAGTCGGCAGTTGCGTCACACGCCGTTGAACACACTGCGCGCGGACGTGTTGGGTCGAACCACAACCCGAGCAGGTTCTCGGCTGGCCATCGTAAATGATGATCGCTCGATATCCACCAATCCAGAGATGCGATGGGATATGTTTCAGCATGTCAATCTTAACTTGCCTGACTCCATTTAATACTGGATACTTGTGCAAGCTAGACCATTTTTCGGCAACATTGCTGATAATGGCGCCATAGTCTCTCAGTTTGTTGTTAATCTCCTCGGGCGTTATTTCAAAGGGGAGCTCAAAGATTCGAACCGTTCTGATTCCCATTCCGGCACGCGAAACCGTGACCTGCCCTATGTGTCCGTCTGAATGTTTGAATTTTGCCACCCCACCACATGTTTCTACAATTTGGTCGCACTTGTCAGAACTGGATAACTTAAGGAACACAGTTGGACTGACAATCGACAGGTGAATTCCAATCAATTCATCCACTTTGATCTGAAAAGTTTCTTCGATAAATGCCTCAACTTCATAAGATTTCGGTCGGGTGTAGCTCGGATCGAAAATCAACTTCAAAGTATCGCGTCGCGTTGTCTGTTCCATTATGTCATTCTAGAATGTGATCGTAGACTATGACTAACGCAGAAAGCGCGCACTCACCACACAGCGCCGGCCGCTCGCAGCGACGACGTAAACACCGCAACAGCCGCTCCGCACGTCCGCACAGCACGGCCGCCGGCGGCGGAATACCATCTGAGCTACCGAAGCACGACTCACGCCCGGTTCGCAGGAGAGCTTCTGTAAAGTTTGGAAGGTAGGAGACGAGGTACTGGCAGAAGTAAAGCTGTGAGTACCGGCCGTGAGTCGTGCTTCGGTAGCTCAGATGGTAGAGCACTTGCCCGCGAAAGGCAAAGGTCCCGAGTTCGAGTCTCCGTCGGGCACACAGTTTTAGTCTGCCAGAAAGTTTCATATCAGCGCACACTCCGCTGCAGAGTGAAAATCTCATTCTGGAAGCATTTTGTAATTTATATTTAGCTTCGTGTTTAGATGGATAAACATTTTCTGCTAGGTAGACATGTGGGAGAGAAACTGCGACGAGGAGAAGACAGTGGAGACTTGGGCAGATTGTCAGAATCTAAGACTTTTAATTTTTGAAGACGCAGTGTTTACAGCATCCCTTACGGCCATTAGAGTATCTCGCAGTATCTATCCTGGGCTATATTTTCCCACAGCATTATTTCTTTTCCAGTAGAAAAAGTCTCTCGCAGCAAAGTTTTTTGTGACACACTATCACATCTCCAGGCTGATTGTCACGAACATTGCGATTGGTTTTCACGGGTTGTTAAAGTCGAAAAAAAAAAGAAATTGTCTACTAAATACGTTGTATTATGAATGGAAAAATCAAACAATGATATTGATAAATACCCAATACATATTTAAAACGAATGCGGGCACTAAAACAAATATTTAAGTTAATGCTTAAGAAAATGTCTGTATTAGCCAAGTCACTTTTGAGCGCCGTCACAATTTTCGCGCGTATAAAAATAATCTGCCCTTTGGGGAAATAAATCGTTACTTGATTTCTTATGTTTTATACACTGGAACGATTATTCCTAACGTTTACTTATTAACAACAAATCTGTCGGTCTCTGCACTGAAATAACGCTCGTTTCATTCATGATCCAAATTTCAGGAAGCTGAAAAGAACTGCTGTCATTTTATTGAAAAAAGATTCCACATTCATTCCGATGAAGTCAGAAGTTCGTACTTAGGTCCTCGACACTGATTTTACGGTTACGTAAATGTCTTTTCAAAACATCAGCAGATCAATCATCTGCAACACACTCATTATCTTGTCAAGATTCTGGACATTTAAAGGAATTTATGCCACAAAAATCAGAATCCAATCAGAGCAAGGGGATGGATCGGTTGGCACGTTGAACTCCCTTTCGAGAGCGTTACGGTTCGAATCCGCGTCCGACTTCCTAATTTAGGTTTTCCGTGTGATCGCAAAAGCCGGCACTGTTCCTCTGGAAGAGCACGGCCGATTTTCTTCCCCACCCGTGAGACATTTCTAGATTTTGCTCCGTCTCTAATGTCCTCGATGTCGACGGGTCGTTAAATCCTAACCTTCCGTCCTTCCTATATGGCTCAAAGCTACTTTTTCTGTCTTTCTTTTTTTGCGCTAAACCTTTGTAAACATCAGCTGCTCGTCGTCAGAAGAAAGAACTTTTTCTATGGGGAGAGTAATCAACGGTGGTGCAAGCCCGTATCTTGGGGAATATCCATTTTCCTTAATTTCGATAACTGATTCGATAATCAGCTAGATCTACGAAATGATAAATTCTCCTTTGTTACCTTATTGGAGCAACTTCTCATCGGTTTGTCTTTTTATAATTTCTCGACATCTTTACTTGAAAGAGGCGGAAAAACTACTCAAATATCTTCCAGGATAGATTGTCACAGGTGACAACCATTCCAGAAATTTCTGTGTCAGTTAACATCAACGAGACATTTCACGCAAAACCCCTGCTGAGAGAACAGACATTGAACCTAACCTCAATTTTGACGCAAAATACAACTGCGTGAGTGTTGTAAAACAATAGACAATAGTTTAGACACAGATTTATTCGAATGCAGAGTGAATAATGAATCAACAAATGAATACTTAAAGCTACAAAAACGCCAATGGAACTCATAGGTCTGTCGCCAGGAACCAGAAACCGCTTACACTCTCCTCAGAATACTGTGATCTCTTTAGACCGAGTTTAGACCTTTCGGAAGCAGCAGTGTAAGAACCAATACTGGTTCCAACATTTCCTGATCACCCCTACAATACTTTTTGTCATACACAAAGTCATTAGTGCATACGTAAACTTGCTGCATAAGAAGTAGGTGCACTCTGGCATGTTCCATGCCGAAGTGTGAATGTGTTACTATGCATCCAATTAATTATAATTTGGTTTTGTTTTTGCTATGTAAGTGAGTGACGTGTCATAATTTGTTGAGAGAAATTGATGTAATAATAATAATTTGGTATGGATCAGAGTTTGACACGTCTCTTGCGTTAATGCCATCATTTGATGCCCAGACACGAAATGTTGAAAAAATGCCTTACTGATCAGTGCGCAATACTTATGTACCGTTGCAGTAATAAATTTGTAAACAGGATGCACAAAGAGGACAAATGAGCGTAACCGGCAGTACGATTGTAAGATAACCTACTAGTCATAAGGTGCAGCAAAGTTGCTTTAAGCCAGCAGTTGATTCAGCTGTGAGAGATAAAATGAAGTGTTACGTACACTGATCAGCCAGTACATTATGACCACCGACATACTGTCGATATAAACCCGTTCAGGCGACAGAAGAGTCGCTTGGCGAAAAATGTCTGTTAGTCGGACACACACACGGTAACGCTGTGAGGACGGGGCGTGAGTCGTGCTTTAGCTCAGATGGTAGAGCACTTGTACGCGAAAGGCAAAGGTCCCGAGTTCGAGTCTCGGTCCGGCACACAGTTTTAATCCGCCAGGAAGTTTCATATCAGAGCATTCTGCAAAATGAAAATCTCATTCTGGACACGCACAGTGCATGTAGTATCACTGAAGGCGCTGACTTTGTGTAGAAGGGAGAAGGTGCACGAATTATCTGAGTTCGACCGACGGCACATTGTGATGGCCGGAGGCTCGACACCAGCATTTCGGAGACTGCACGACTTGTTCGAATGTTCGAGGTGAGCGTCTTCAACACGTAGCGAATCCAAGGTGAAACCACGTTCGGACGTCGTGGGGTTAGGCGGCCACCCCTCATTGACCTCGTAGACTGGCCAAATGGGTAAAACAGGACAGGCGCCGAACCGTGGCGGAACTAACATCAAACTTTAATGTCTGAACACACAGTGCACCCAACACGCCCAACGACGGACCGACGACAAACGCATGTGCCGATGTTAACACCAAGACATCGGCAACTGCAACTGGAATGGGTTTGTGGCTATCGGCACTGGACGTTGGGACGGTGGCAGAGAGTTGCAGCGTCTGTTGAATCTGATACATTCTTCATCATGCTGATGAGAGGACGGGAAACCGTAGTCTTCCAGGAGAACAGCTCCTTGATACCTGTACTTTAGGAGGGAGGCCGACCGCGGTGGTCTCGCGGTTCAAGGCGCTCAGTCCGAAACCGCGCGACTGCTACGGTCGCTGGTTCGAATCCTGCCTCGGGCATGGATGTGTGTGATGTCCTTAGGTTAGTTAGGTTCAAGTAGTTCTACGTTCTAGGGGCCTGATGACCACAGATGTTAAGTCCCACAGTGCTCAGAGCCATTAGGAGGGAGACAAGCTGTCAGCGGCTTCATTATATTCTGCGGAACATTTACGTTGGCATCCATTCGTCCAGTGGAGCTCGTGTAACGCACTATGACAAGGTTGCAGACCACGTACATCCCTCCATGGCGATAATGTTTCCCAACGGCAGTGACATCTTTCAGCAAGAGAATGCGCCATGTCACAAGGTCAAGAGTGCGACTGAGTGCTTCAAGGAACGAACTGGCGAGTTCCAGTTGACGTGCTTGCTCGCCAGCTCGCCAGATCTGAACCCAATCGAGTACATCTGGGATGCGAGTGAACGTGACGGTAGTGCTCATCGCCCCCTCCCCGGACTTTACGCGAATTAGGTGATTTATGAATGCAGATGTGGTGCCAATCCCCCCAGGAACCAACCAAGGTCTCACTGCTTCCATGCCACAACGCGTTGTCTCTGTTATCTGTGCCAAAGGTAGACATACCGGCTATTAGGCAGTGGTCATAATGTTCTGGCTGAGGAGTGTACGTCGCCAACACCAGATTGACACCAAATCAGCGTTTGAAACACTGCCTGACAAAAGTGAAGCACGCAGTAGGGGAGGAGGAAACGAAATGTGTTTCATGAGTTGAGGGGGTATGTGATGTTATTTGGTTCAAATGGCTCTGAGCACTATGGGACTCAACTGCTGAGGTCATTAGTCCCCTAGAACTTAGAACTAGTTAAACCTAACTAACCTAAGGACATCACACACATCCATGCCCGAGGCAGGATTCGAACCTGCGACCGTAGCGGTCTCGCGGTTCCAGACTGCAGCGCCAGAACCGCGCGGCCACTTCGGCCGGCTGTGATGTTATTTCAGTGATTATAGTACTGAATCGGATTTACAAAGAACTTGGCAATAACAGCCTATTTATCAGTGTGTCGTTACACCCTCTCTGGTCTCGATGAATGCTCTGATTCGATGCGGAATGGTGTCAAAGCTGTTGTATCTTCTGCTGAGTGAAAGTGGTTCACAGCTGTTGTAACTGTTCCTCGACAACCTGGACACGGGCATTGGAACGGAGAAGAAGTCCGAGACGGTCCCTGACACGGTCTGCTGAAGGCAGATCTAGGGAACTTCCTGGATATGGAAGTACCTTAACACCATGCAGACACATTTCGTGAGTGGACGAACTGTCTTGTTGAAAACTGACATTACGATAACGTCACAAGACAGATAACACTAGAAGGCGGAGAATATCTGTGATCTACCGTTGTGTGATCAGAGTTCCCTCAGTCTCGACGGTGGTTCCCCACGCCATGACACCATTTGTAATGGCTGTGCCTCTTCAAACCATCGGACGAATGGGATCCCTCCTCGGATCATTGCCGTGCTCGCCGACGATTGTCATCCGGAGCAGTACAGAACCATGATTCATCGCTGAAGTAGAGCAGAACTACGACTCACCATAGAACACAGTGCGATGCCATCCATCAGCAGTTCATGATTCCTACCCATGTCATCACTCCAAAAGAAGCAGATTCTGTTCTGATGTTAACGGTAGCCCACGCATAGGATGGTAATCCCCTTGTCTGGCTGCACCCAGTCTCTAAACAATGACGCGGAATAACACAGAATGTCTGTTATTTGTACACAGATGGCAGGCGCAGATGTGAAGGCTACAATGTTTTTGGTGCACATTACGAAGATCTTCCCTTGTGGTGATCAGATGGTGATAACAGGCACCCTGACGATGAGTATGCCTACTGTCATATTCCCATGCATTCTAGCACCGGAATGCAGTCTCATCCAGTTGCTTCATAAAACTAGACAGACCCATCTGGCCAAATTGAGACTAGCGTCAGGACCCTTCAGACTCTGTCAAGTGATGATAATCATGTCACACACAAGTATACAGCATTTCCACGTCCCCAGTTATCACATACTGTTCGTGCCTCTAATATGCCCTACCAGGCCGGGTGTCAACACTAAACAGGAACAACACGAACGTCGCAGTGAATTGCAAGACTAATCATTTAGATATCCACCGACTGTATGTATCTGTTTGAAGTTGTATTAACATCAGACCACGTATTTCTCCAGGCAACGTATACTCAAGCAGCAGTTCCCTGTGTGAGGTATACATCAAAGAATTCCTGCGATGAGTCAATGTAGTCTACGGGCAATGTGATGTGGTAGTCTCATGACCGAACATGAAGGTAGCTCGTAATGTTTAAACTGCCGTCGTCTACTGGGGTCAGACTGAAATTAATGTACAGTCACTGTCCCAATTAAAATCTATCTGGATAATTATTGTTGTTGTGGTCTTCAGTCCTGAGACTGGTTTGATGCAGCTCTCCATGCTACTCTATCCTGTGCAAGCTTCTTCATTTCCCAGTACTTACTGCAACCTACGTCCTTCTGAATCTGCTTAGTGTATTTGTAAGTAGGCTGTTTAGGTTTTCTTATTGGTAACGCCACGTAGCGCTCTGTATGAAAATCACTGGCTGTGCTGTGTGCAGTCTGTGGCTAGTTTGCATTGTTGTCTGTCATTGTAGTGTTGGGCAGTTGGCTGTTAACAGCGCGTAGCGTTGCGCAGTTGGAGGTGAGCCGCCAGCAGTGGTGGATGTGGGGAGAGAGATGGCGGAGTTTTGAAATTTGTAAGACTGGATGTCATGAACTGCTATATACATTATACCTTTTGAACACTATTGAGGTAAATACATTGTTCTCTATCAAAATCTTTCATTTGCTAACTATGCCTATTAGTAGTTAGTGCCTTCAGTAGTTTGAATCTTTTATTTAGCTGGCAGTAGTGGCGCTCGCTGTATTGCAGTAGTTCGAATAACGAAGATTTTTGGTGAGGTAAATGATTTGTGAAAGGTATAGGTTAATGTTAGTCAGGGCCATTCTTTTGTAGGGATTTTTGAAACTCAGATTGCGTTGCGCTAAAAATATTGTGTGTCAGTTTAAACACAGCCAGGCATAATTTTTTCTAAGGGGAAGTTTCATATGTCGACCCTTAGCCGAGGATACCTCACTGGAATCTTCTGATTTTTTCTTGTAGTTTGTGTAATTAGTGTAGATTTTGTTTATTGCTAGCGCGTAATTGTAGAGAGAATCTCCTTTGTAGTTGCAGTCTTTCATTGTTGTACAGTAAAACAGGTGTGGCATGCATATAGATTTGCACCAAGTATTTCGCAGCTGCGCTTGCAATTAACTAGATATCATTTTCAGCGCTATGTTAATGTGTTTTCTTATTTTGCTCTTCAAATTGTGCTTTTCTGTGTTGCTGTGTGAAATATTGTGACAATAATGGCGTGTGAAAAACGTAACACTAGGCTCCAAAGTAAACTGAGATATAATAGTGACGACGAGCTTAGCTTATCAGCACCACCGAGTAATGAGTTAACTAATGTTCAAAGTAGTAATTTGGTAATTGTGCATAGGGAAATGGAGCGGGCTGCAAATAATGCTGTAGGCAGTGAAACAATTAGTGAACAGGGAAGCATTATCGATCGACTGAAATTTGTAATACTGGATGTCATGAACTGCTATATACATTATGACTTTTGAACACTATTGAGGTAAATACATTATTTGTTCTCTATCAAAATCTTTCATTTGCTAACTATGCCTATTAGTAGTTAGTGCCTTCAGTAGTTTGAATCTTTTATTTAGCTGGCAGTAGTGGCGCTCGCTGAATTGCAGTAGTTCGAATAACGAAGATTTTTGGTGAGGTAAATGATTTGTGAAAGGTATAGGTTAATGTTAGTCAGGGCCATTCTTTTGTAGGGATTTTTGAAAGTCAGATTGCGTTGCGCTAAAAATATTGTGTGTCAGTGTAAACACAGTCATATATAATCTTTTCTAAGGGGAAGTTTCATATTCATCTCTTGGTCTCCCTCTACGATTTTTACCCTCCACACTGCCCTCCAATGCTAAATTTGTGATCCCTTGATGCCTCAGAACATGTCCTGCCAACCGGTCCCTTCTTCTTGTCAAGTTGTGCCACAAACTCCTCTTCTCCCCAATTCTATTCAATACCTCCTCATTAGTTATGTGATCTACCCATCTAATCTTCAGCATTCTTCTGTAGCACCACATTTCGAAAGCTCCTATTCTCTTCTTGTCCAAACTATTTATCGTCTATGTTTCACTCCCATACATGGCTACACTCCATACAAATACTTTCAGAAACGAATTCCTGACACTTAAATCTATACTCGATATTAACAAATTTCTCTACTCCAGAAACGCTTTTCTTTGCCATTGCCATTCTGGATAATTACTCCTCTGAAAATTCCCCCTTAAAGGCTCCAAAGCGATCTGTCCGACAGCGCCTAAGCAGATCAATCAAAAGCACTCGGCTACCACTCTGCAGCGCGGTGAACGGAGAGGGTCCATCCGGCCTGAGCTGCTGGAGCTCGCACAGTAGCTGAGGGTGCCCCTCTCGATGGAGGCCCGGCGGTTCCCAGAGCAGCTCTCGTCGCAGGAAACGTGAGCCGGCGACACCCCGAGGAAGTTCGTGCTGCCGCCTTATCACGGCGCTCCCAGGCCGGCCAGACGGCGAACGGCGCCGGGCGTCCCACGCCGCGCCACGCCATGCGTGCAGTCACGACTCGCCCCAAGTCCGGCCCTGCCCGCACGACTCGCGGGCAATCACCGCACCTCAACGGCCGTTTAGGGCCCGGTCCTCTGCTGCGAGACCGTTCGGGTCAGGACACCGCGGCCTGCTGGGCATAGCCACGACTCGCTCTCCCGCTGCTCTGCGCGTAGGGGCCTGCGACGACCTCACCTCATGCGCGGCAAATGGAAGCAGGCCTTCAGTGCAGAGTGCCCAGTTCAAATGTTCAAATGGCTCTGAGCACTATGGGACTTAACTTCTGAGGTCATCAGTCCCCTAGAACTTAGAACTACTTAAACCTAGCTAACCTAAGGACATCACACACATCCATGCCCGAGGTGTGACTCGAACCCGCGACCGTGGCGGTCGCGCGGTTCCAGACTGTAGCGCCTAGAACCGCACGGCCACACCGGCCGGCGAGTGCCCAGTCCCCGTGGACGTGTTTCAGGTAAGATATTGTGCATCGACCTGTGTAAGGTAAAGCTCTGTGTTGGGGAAGCACAACCAAGGGCCGCCACTTTAGTCCTATCGAGCTGCTGGTTGTACATAGATCGCTGATGAGCCAAAACATTATAACCACTGCCCATTGAATGCCGTCTTGTAGCGGAGACAAATGAGGAATCATTCTAGTGACTATAGGGGTTGCAAATTAGGAAAGGTTCTTAAGGACTGGACACTGGAACGGACATTTTGGAAACGGTGAAAGAGATCGGCTGTTGATGCACAACTGTCGTGAAGGACTGTGAAACCAATGACAAGGTATTGGACTTACACGCCACATCACAGAACGTTGAGGTTGGAGGTTCAAATGGCTCTAAGCACTATGCGACTTAACTTCTGAGGTCATCAGTCGCCTAGAACTTAGAACTAATTAAACCTAACTAACCTAACGACAGCACACACCTCCATGTCCGAGGTTGGAAGATAGGAGGTTATCTATGGTACAAGTACGGAGTGCAAATCTGGGGGAGGCACAAGTGTTGCAAAGCAAACGGTTCAGCGTACGTAATGAACACGAGGCAACGCAGCTGACAACCTGTATGTGGTCCCTTATTGAGACAACGACATCTTTAATTACAAGTGCATTGGTAACGGGATTATTCAGACCCCCCACTCACTTGCACCTCCTCTTACTAAATGAATTGCCGGCCTGAGTGACCGAGCGGTTCTACACGCTACAGTCTGGAACCGCGCTACTGCTACGGTCGCAGGTTCGAATCCTGCCTGGGGCATGGATGTGTGTGATGTCCTTAGGTTAGTTAGGTTTAAGCAGTTCTAAGTTCTAGGGGACTGATGACCTCAGCAGTTAAGTCCCATGGCGCTCAGAGCCATTTTTGAACTAAATGAATTCCCAAGTAATTTGAGATTGCACGCTGTAATTGTCCCAGATTGGTGTTGGGAGCAGCATAGCTTAAGATATGGACCGATGGAGTGTTTGAAAATTAAAATTGCTTCTGCAGTCATGGACTGTGCGGCTGGTTTCGGCGGAGGTTCGAGTCCTCCCTCGGGCATGGGTGAGTGTGTTTGTCCTTAGGATAATTTAGGTTAAGTAATGCGTAAGCTTAGGGACTGATGACCTTAGCAGTTAAGTCCCATAAGATTTCGCACAAATTTGAACATAAAATTGCTTATCGCGATCTGATAACTACTCTATGCTGTATGATTCTTTAAAATTCTGCAACTTCATTTTCGAAACACTGCACGGTCAGGTTGTGCGAGAAGGTAAAGTATACTGAAAATTAGTAACAATGTCAAACCATGACGAAATGTTGCGTCCCCCCCGCGTTCCACCCACAAAAAAAGCTGATGAACAGAACTTGTAGCGGAACGATTATTAACATAAATTTGTGTAATACAGTATTCGAACACATTTTGAATGAAGATTAGATAAATACGAGGTCTATTCAAACAATTGCGGAACTTTGTCCACAATTTTTTTCTACCCTTACCTTTTACTTATTGTGCACGGTCTCCTTCGAAATACTCTCCTTGACAATTGATACACCGTTTCCAACGTCGTTTCTTATTCCGGCAGCAGTCTTGATACGTCTCTTACTGGATCGCCGGAAGCGCCGTCTGCGAATTTTCTTTTATTTTGTCTGTCGTTGCAAATCGTCGTCCTTACAATGACATTTTCAACTTTCGGAAATAAAAAAAATCCGCAGGGGCCATGTCTGGAGGGTACGGAGGATAAGGCAGCACAGTGATTTCATTTTCTGTGCAACAGTCATGCTCCAACAGGGATGAATGTGCGGGTGCATTATCGTGATGCAAGAGCCATGAATTGTCTCCCTACATTTCAAGCCGTTTCCTTCCACATTTTATCAAATGGTTCAAATGGCTCTGAGCACTATGGGACTTAACATCTGTGGTCATCAGTCCCCTAGAACGTAGAACTACTTAAACCTAACTAACCTAAGGACATCACACACATCCATGCCCGAGGCAGGATTCGAACCTGCGACCGTCGCAGTCGCGCGGTTCCGGACTGAGCACCTGAATCACATTTAATCGCAGGTGTCGCAATACTCCCCAACGGCCCCATCGATTAACAGTTTGTCCTTGTGGCACGAATTCTTGATGAACTAATCCTTCAAAGTCAACGAAACCTATCAACATGACTTTGACATTTGACCTGACCTGACGAGCTTTTTTTGGTCTTGGAGAATCTCTCTCGACCCACTGTGAAAATTGAACGTTGGTTTCAAAATAGTAACCGTAGACCCACGACTCACTGCCAATTACGATTCTCTTAAGGAACATCTCATTCTCATTTGCACGATCCAAAAGGTTTTCACAGTGTGCGAGGCGAAGGTCTGGTCTTGAATCATGAGCCGCAGGATGAACTTGGTGGCAACACGATGCATTCCGAGATACTACGTCAAGATTTCATGAGATGATCCAGCTGAAATGTTACGTTCTTCTCCTGTCTCTCGGACAGTCAATATTCGATTGGCACACACAACTTCAATGACGTAGACGTCGAAGGGCGTCCTGAGCGAGAGTCATCTTTAACTTTCATCCGGACATTTTTAAACCGTGTAAATCATGTGTAACACCGAGTACGGCTTAAGCACTCATCATCGTAGGCTTCCTGCGTCATTTGGTGTGTCTCTGTGAAGGTTTTCTTGAGTTTCACGCAATATTTCATGCAGAAGTGTTGCTACTCTAATTCTGCCATCTCGAAATCCGTAAACTGTGCAACACAACGCTCTACTCAGCACAGCACTGAACAGTAAATAACAGACATACACCAATGAAACTTCCGGTAGTTACACATCAAACACAGGCGAGTGCAGGGATGCCAACGGCATTTCGCTCCGACGCACTATTGGCGCGAAACTCCGGAATTTTTTGAACAGACCTCGTATATCAGAAGGTATTCAGAGCTACAGACAATGATGCCTACATGACAAGACTGGGATGGCAAAAGACAAAAGAGGGCAGCTCTTCTAGCTATCCTCGAATAAAAATCTGATTTCCGCGCCCACAACATTTGTACAGGTAGTATAAATATTGCCATATGGCGTCTTTGGTCCTCAATCGCTACATGAATTATATCTTCCTTTACACAAAATTTTACAAAAAAAAAAAAAAAAAAAAAGAAAAGAAGAAAAAGATTTATAATAAAGTGGACAACGGATCAATGGAAACGTGTCGCTACTTGGGGCGAATCACGTTTCTTGCCACACCAGGGCGATGGCCGTGTTCGGATGCGCCATCATGCAGGAGAACGGCTGGTCGAAACATATAACGCGCTACGCGCTACAGACACAAGCCAGTGGCGGCAGTATCACATCGTCTGCCAGAGGGCCTGTGGTAGTAATTGAAGGTACCATGACGGATGTCGACTATGTGAACATTATTGCTGGCCGTTTGTATCCCTTCATGCTTGACGTATTTCCTGTTCGGATGACACTTTCCAGCATGATAGATATTCATGTCACAAGGTCAGAATCGTACTACAATGGCTTCACGAGCGTCATAGTGAGCCGTCGTTAATCTCTTGGCCACCAAATTCGCCTGATTTGGGATGTTGTCGGGTGCCAGATTCACGCCCACAAACCACTGACCCGAAATTTACGGGAACTGCGGAACCTTCTGAGCACACATCTGGTGCCACATACCTCCAGAAACGTAGCAAAGACGTGTCGAATACACAGAAACTCGCAGTAGCGGTCCAAAGTTCTACCAATAAGCTATTAAGTGGGCGATAATAATATTTTAGCTCGTCAGTGTGTTTTGTTGTTTCAGCAGTGCATTGGTGAAGTCCCTGTACAGCATACAGTATACTAGAGTACTTGTACATATAAAAAACGATGTATCCAGGTGGCTGGAAGTTCGCCCTCGCGCCGTCCATACAGAGCTACACGTCTCCATTTCATCTTCGACATCTTGCACGACATGTCAGTAGTGCTTCGAAGGGCAACACTTCCGTGCAATTCTCCGTTAGTCATGTGTCGACTTTGAGGAACAAGGCATATGAATACTCTCAATATGAGTTCTCTCTTGGTGTAAAGTCGTATCTTCGTGGTGATCGTCTTAGTGGTGCCAGAGATGTTATTTACCCGATCCCTTTCCACAGGCCTCGCAAACTTGCACATCTGAACAGCAGTAACCCAACATCATCCATGATTTCCATGCCCCTGAACTTACAGATTGATCATGTATGCAACATGTCCAAATAATAATGTTTTTGTATGTACATGCTTTTAGCAGGGCGCCTCTGGGACGAAGGCCGTTTACTATCTTGACAAAAAAGAAAAACACATACAGCCGTCCTTATGATTTTATTTTATTTTGTCTTTACCTGTTTCGACACTTCATTGCGTCATATTTAGGGTGTTTCGATGCGGTACAGGTGGATACGATCCCCATGCATAACCCATCAGTTGCCAGCCTTATGGGATTCGCAGATAATCTGAAACTCACGTGTCTGCACTTCAACCATCAACTATCAACTGATACGAGAACCATTCAAAAACCTTTCAACATGTCAGTTTCGTCAACTGGTGTAACTGATTCATGACGCCCTGCTCGTTGCGTGTAACTGCCCTCTCATTCACCTATTGTCCGCCCCGATAGCTGAATGGTCAGCGTGACGGACCACTACAGTCCTAAGGGGCCCGGGTTCGATTCCTGGCTGGGTTGTTGATTTTCTCCGCTCAGGGACTGGGTGTTGTGTAGTTTTCATCATCATTTCATCCCCATCCGGAGGGCAGGTCACCCAACGTGGTGTCGAATGTAATAAGACCTGCACCAAAGCGGCCGGACCTGCCCTGTAAGGAGCCTCACGGCCAATGACGCCAAACGCTCATTATTATCATTATTCACATATTACGGCTTAATGTTTTACTGACGTATGTACCCCTGAGAATGTGGTTTGATATCACGAAATTGGTCATGTTTCTGTGAATATGCAACGGAAGCGGTTTATTTGCCAAATTTTGCCAGTATCAACTTCATTTTGCGATATCAAGATCTTCCTGAATACCGGTGAAACTTTTCAGAGATAGTAAATCACTATAGATAACTGATCATCTATAAAAATTCTAATGTTTCCTGAATAACAGCGGTGTCAACACACTTCCATGGGACACATCATAAGTTCTATCTACCTTTCTCGATGGCTCTTCATCCAAGATAACGTCTGCGTCCCTCCTACAAAGAAATCCTCAACTCACTCATAAATTTCGTTTGATATGAGCGTATTATCATTAATAACCTTTGTTGTGGTAGTGAGTGAAATGATTTATGGAGTCAAGAAATGGTAAAGTAACTTGGTAACGTTGATCCACGGCTTCCAGGAGAGGAAGATGGATTTTGCCGACCGATATTTTCGAAATCCGTACTGGTTAGCATGAAGGATATAATTCTGTTTGAGATATCTATGTTTCAGCTCATAATATGTTTTAAGCGTATACAACAGATGGATGTCTATGATACTGGATGATAGTTTTGTGGATCATTACCACTGCCCACTTTACAGAAGGGTGTGACGAGTGCTTTCTTCCAAATAAGGGTAAAGCTTTTTTTTCAGAAGCCTCCGGTCTGTTACGGTTGAAAGAGGAGTTATTTCAGTCGATAATTCTGTACAGAACTTAATAGTGATTCCTTCTTCCTAAGATCTTGTTGAGTGTAGTTATTTCAGCTGTTTCTCAACGACAGTTGACACTAATATCCATATCTTTCACCTACGGAGATTAATTAAATTGGAGCACTATTCCGGTATTCTTCGTTTTAAAAGGAAAGCGTGCGAACGGAGTTCAGCACTTTTCTTCGTTACCCTCAATTTCAGTTTTCTCTATCAACGTACTGCGGTCAAGCACTCGTCTTGACGAATGCCCACTCTCTGTGGACACGTGGTCTGTAGATGTCGTGGATGTGCAGGTGCCTAAAATGGTGCATACATGTCGAAGACCTGACAGCTTTAGTGGTGACTTAACCAGATATCAACACTCCCACAGGATCTTGGAGTTACTCTGATGCTGCTGCACCCATTTACTTAGTAAGCAACACTTGTCTGTGTAAATAAGGCCGATACAAAAAAAAAAAAAATGGTTCAAATGGCTCTGAGCACTATGGGACTCAACTGCTGTGGTCATCAGTCCCCTAGAACTTAGAACTACTTAAACCTAACTAACCTAAGGACATCACACACATCCATGCCCGAGGCAGGATTCGAACCTGCGACCGTAGCAGTCGCACGGTTCCGGACTGCGCGCCTAGAACCGCGAGACCACCGCGGCCAAGGCCGATACACATATAGTCTCCGAAGAAGAGTGCAAAACTGAGTTCTCAGACTCGTATCCTACTTCCCGACTCCAATCGGTATCCGGAGAGATTTACGCTGTAGGCCGGTAACTTCAACGATAACCGTAGAACTTCGCAGAACCAACTCATCTGCAAACTGGGAATATATTGCAACGTCACAACTCCACCACAATCGAGTCCATGTTAAGCTGATCCCTAACAGTTGCAGTGGGCTGGGCGCGGCATTTTCACGCACCCTCCTCGACCAGTCACATAAGTGATTTTGTAAACGTCTCTATGGCAACGTCTCATTGTTGTCACAGCCCCAAAGACGCAGACAGATATTGTTTTCGCCTGAAGCTGTTTGCGCTTCACAGCTGAAAGCTAACAACAGCGCTGCTAGTTGTAAGGGATCTTCTTAAGTCGACCTGTCTGTAGTTTGCCACACCAGTCGGCGGAATATCAGTATTTTAACTTTTCTGATGTATTTCGTGTCGAAATCACAGAAATTGCCAACAACACATGCCGCCAGGAATGGATCAACGAGGACATCTGAAGGACTAGCCGAAAGGGCTAAACCATTATCGAAGAACAGAAGAAAATCTCGTGAGAACAGTAACGGCGGTTACGGGCACTCATGGCGCGCATCTCCGCATCTCTCCACATGTACTACGGTCTTGTGAGATGGTATATTTTGCAGCGCTGCACCCACCTGCCCACGGGTTTCTCTATCGAATGGTACTCAAATATTCCATTCGCTGTAGCCTTCGAAGCATTGTGCTCGACATTGTTCACAGGTGTAAATGAGGCAGTTTCTTGCTCCACTGATTAATTAAGATTAAACATGGTGCTGTAGGTGACAGGAGGGACTATACCTGAATAGTAATATCAGCAACAGTCCAAATTTGGCTCGATAATTCAAATCAATTTGATACTAAAAATTTAAAAATGGTTAAAAATATTTTTGACTGAAATTGGAAGAAAAGAGGATGCGCTAAAGGTCGTGAGACTTCACACGTTAACAAAACTGTCGATGTCATTGGTCTACAAAAGGAATATTCTATAAATATACCAAATCATTTACTATGTCTTTTGGCTTCTTAAACAAAAATATTAGGCTTAAACTTGATCAACACATACAGTTAATGAGTTACAAGTAAATCAGGACTGTGTTGATGAGCACTGAAAACGCTCAGAGCAAAGAACTTTTTATTACAAACAGAGAAGCAATAAAAATTCTTAGACAATGCAAGCTATCTGTTTTTTATGTAATCCTAAAAAAGCAATTAAGGAATTACAAATAATCCTACTCTTTTCCGGGCTTAAATACTCCTCGTTCAAAAAGCAGCACCAGTCGCCCGCCATGTCTCGATCCTACTGGGACCGGTATCCGGTTTCCATTGTTCTAATGCCTTGGTGAAACCTATCATGTTGTTTGTCACTAACCGCTCCTAGGTATTTTGCCAAATTAAATGAGTTCCATTAGAATTTTCAGGTTCATAAGTGGGACCAAAATTGTTGTAAGGAATATTCTCAGCTCAGTCACTGACACCAGAACATCCCGGGATTTCAGCACCTTCTTTTCTAATGGAGGTGCTGGTAGGCCCTCCTCAGGACGAACTAGAATAACTGCGGATGACACGAAACAGTAGTCAAACGTATTCCTTCGTTTTCTGAACATCTTTTAGCACTTGTCACGAAAAAATTACAGTCATCAAAATGGTTATTTGGCCAAATCATAGGCAAGGCACTGTGCCTGACTTATCTTTCATCTCATAATAACGTCCAACTTGCACAAAAACAACTGGAATAGACTATCACCTAACCAACGCCCAAAATATAACTATGAAAACTATCTTTTGTTGTTGGTGTAACTTGTCCCTTCTTCACTGATGAGCCAAAACACCGCCCAGCGCTAGGTTGTATGCTGCCTGGTGGCTCTCAGGGCACGTGACGCGGTAAGAGGAGCATATAAGCGAAGCAGGGACAAACCGGGAACCATTCTAGCGACCATTATTGGCTTAGAATCGCAAATCCGCTGACTTAAGCGACTGCCAGATTGCTGTGGTCCAGTGTTTGGAAGCGAGAATCTCGAAAACGGCAATTCTCGTGAGCTATTCGCATGCTACCGTCGTAAGCATCTATGGAAAGTGGTTGAAGAATGCTGAAACCACGCGTAGGAGACAAGAAGTTGGACTTTCATAGGTCACCGCCGAACGTAGGGATCGGAGGCTAACCGCTCTCTAAAGCAGGATAGGTGGCAATGTGTGACAGGTCTGACGACAGAGTACAATGCTGGCGCTCGCATAAGTGTTCTGGAGCACAGTGTTCAGCATTCAATGTTGAACATGGTGTTCCGCAGCATAGGACCCCTACGTGTTCCAAGGTTGTCCCAACAACGCTGTCAATTACGTCTACTGTGGACATGGGATCATTGAGATTGGACCGCGAAACAATGGACTCTTGTATCCCGGTAGGACGAATTGCATTTACTGTTAAACAAGGTTGATGGTCCAGTCCAGATACACCATCATATAGGCGAACGGCTGCCCGAAACATGCAGAACACCACGGACGCAGGCCGGTAGGAGCAGCATTATGCTATGGGGGACATTCTCCTGGGCTTCCATAGGACCTGCGCCAGTAATCGAAGGCACCACGAGAGCTGTGGACTACGTGAACATTGTCAGGGACCACCTGTAAGCCCTTCTGCTACATGTATTCCTCAGCAACGACGGCATCCGCCAGCACTAAAACTGTTCGTGTCACAAGGCCACAATGGTTAGAGGAGTATGATAGTGAACTCACGTTGATGTCTTGGCCACCAAATTCGGCTTATCTGCATCCTACTGATCCCAGCTTCCGGCACCAGGTCCGCGACCACAAACCAACCGCCCGTAAAATACGTATGTGTGCGACCTGTGCGTGCCACAAACCTCTGGAAAAAGTACTTGGCGAATCCTTGGCACTCAGAATCACTGGTGATTGCTTTCCAGAATCGGACCAAAACGCTTTTAAATAGGTGGGCATAATGTTTTGTATCATGAAGTGATAACAAATACAATAAAAATGTTTTGGTGAATTTTGTAATCTTCGTGTTAACGTAGCCAGTAGAGAACTAAATCACTTTTGAAAGAAAGCACAACTTCAGTCTACCACCAAACACAAAGTTTGTTAATATGACTTGACTAAAAATCTCGTAACTCCACCAACAACAACTCGCGAGTGACGCTAACTGCAGCACTTAAAAATTCCCAGTCTTAACTACGGAACAAAACAGATTATGCTGTAAAGAAAAAAACATGACTTGCTCTGACATTTCAGTGATATACTTATTTAATAACCACTATAATATTTTGGTTGATGTTACGGAAAGGAACTGTATTTAGAAAGGCACTATCTGACTGACAAGAGAAAACAAACACTGAGAATGGACAGTGGTAGGTGACGGTGGTTTACCTAGCCCGTAAGAGGCAGCACGTAGACTTCTAGGAAAATACTAAGGCCCACTGGCTGCTGTCCTGGTCGCATAATTTATGGACGTGATCTAAACCTCGCAAACGACCAATTTTACGACCTGCGTTATTCTCTTACTGCTCCTCTGCACCGCTTCCGTAGCTGCCTCCGGAGCGTAAGAGCCCTTGTTACATTCACGGCACCATCGCAAATTTTTGTGAAGTAGGAAGGTGTGGAACGGCAACCACTCAGCCTCTTGAGGCCTAATGAGGACCTGTTTGAGTGAAGATGTAGCAGCATCATTAGTATTCATCTACTGACAATAAAGAGTGGAGAGATTGGCGACGTGGTGACGTCCCACGATCATAGGCCGGTCCTCGTACTGCCTTGTATGTTGCAGTCAGAACAGACCTAATCCGCGAGTTTTATTTACGTTTTACTACTAGTCTAATCGCCTGCACTAAACTGCAGATTATTCGTCAGTGTGACGCCCAACATGAGGTCGTTTGTGACGTACAATGACTGCCCGATGCGAACGTTAGCTGTTGGCAGCTCCAGGAATCCTTCCTGGTCCTGCTTAGTACCTTGGTTACAGCATGGGAGCGGTAAGCTCCCGATCCCTATGTTCTGCGGTGAGGTATGGACGTCTAACTTCTTGTCGCCTTCTTGTCGTCTCCTTGTCGGTTCCAGCATGGGAGCTCGTTTTTGACATTATTTTCCATATCCACCACTAACTGACTTTCTACAAAGAGCTAAGTGACTTCTACATGCGAGTTCTAAGTCGACGCTATACCACTGCTGGACTGTCATTACGTGGCTGTTTCTATCCGACAGCCACCTCCGACAGTAGTATCACTATGGTCGCTGCAGTCTCCTTCATTCAAGGTAAACTAGCCACTCTCACGGTTATCCTGGTGAAAATAAGTAATAATAAACTTAGTGAAGTTCGACAGCTGTAATAACCCAAAAATACTTACACGCCTAACGAATATTATCAAATGTCCGTTTCTGGCTAGTCTCAAGAATAGAAAACCTTTTGTGTTCCTTAATTTTATGCCTGTTGATTAATAACTAATTCATTACAATGAAATATCTATTTTGTACCCCTGCAGGCCTACTTTAGTCACATAATTACACAATTACATGTTCATTAAAGCATTTACCCCTTAGTGTATTCTCTACACTGCGGTTAGTCTCTAGCATCCTGAAGGAGATAAAACCATATTCGCAAGGAAGATAACAAGGATTCAACT
Organism: Schistocerca americana; assembly: GCF_021461395.2. Taxonomy (NCBI): domain Eukaryota; kingdom Metazoa; phylum Arthropoda; class Insecta; order Orthoptera; family Acrididae; genus Schistocerca; species Schistocerca americana. The sequence continues at coordinate 275,075,919 of NC_060123.1, read as the reverse complement.
TGTCCTCCGATCAATAGATTTAAATTCCCTCGTGACCTTAAAAGCACCTTACGCCAACGTCAGAAGAGCTCCTTCAAACAAGCCTTGCCCGATTTCCAGGCCAGTTCTTGTTCATCACAACAAGTGTCTGGGAATACAAGTTAAATGAGGCCGGAAAGTACAATATAGAAGAATCAATGGAAGATGATCCGGCTTGGCCGCTGGGCGGACATACCTGCGAAGCAGTTATTTACTATAAATATAGCCAACGGTTAAGCGGAAATGAGTAGTAAAGTGACGAGACAGACATAATAGGAACTGGTGCAGTGAGCAACCGAAGAAAAAGTACGGCCTTGACGACTTCGACACTGCTAGCGAAAGCTGAGATGATAAACTCTGGAAGGAAGTGTTGCTTGCCGAATAAATAACACAGCTGGTTGTTGCTTGAACGGGTCCACCTTTGTACTCGCAGAAGAAGAGATACTGCTGTTCTTTTTTTTTCTTTCTTAAAACTCAAGACAGTCGGTCTTTTACTGTTTTCAGTTGGACCTCCATTTTTTCCTATCGAGTACTAACACTTACTACACATATGTAGTTCACCCATTATTCTCAATAATTTCTTATAAATATTCTAAACTTTTCCAAGCGCATCATTTTTTCCCGCCTTACGGGATTTCCTATCACTCCGTCCGGTCTTCTTGCCCAAACTTTCTCATACTTCTTGACTTCAGATCTCACATGTGTAGTTAATTTTCATTACCATTCTGTAGCATCTGATTTCATCTCATGACAGTGTCCACGTTTACCCCTTTATTATGTTCTGTACCAAACATACCGTTAAGGAGCTCGTCCCTCAACTCCATACCAGTTTTTAGTATAATAAAAACGCCAAGGTCGAGAACAAATTTTTTTCTCCATTTGGTGATCTGCTTCATAAATTGGAAAAATTTTCCATTTATTCTACTGTTCTGTCTTATAAATTGTCTATCCACATCAGACATTAGTCAGATACCAAGCCAGGGCAGTTTTGATAGTTTAAAATTTTACCCAGGGTGCTGCCGTGTAAACGAGAAATTTGAGTCCTATACATTGGCCACATCACCGTACAGAAAACTCAGTTTTGAAAATTGACTTAAAAGTCTTCTATAATGATTTTAAAAAAGTGAAATATTTTTGCGGTATGTTGGGGGCACTCATCGAAATGTGTTCCACGGGCTTCCTTTCATCCTCACGATTCTGTATCAAAGACCTCGGCTGTAATCAACGGTAAGAGACAAGTTGGTTACTTTGACAAATTGCACAGTAAATCGTCAATAAAATGTCATAAGGAAGGTAGTTCAGTTACCTACGATGTGATTTTTTTATTCAGATAAGTCACAGTTTTCAAATATGTCTACAGTAACGAAATGTTTTTAAAACCGTAAATTCAACCCAAAGTTTTATTATTAAAAATTCGTTAGTTGGTACTTAACATTGCACACCCGCAAACTGAGTACATTTCGTATTAGTTTGCACTTTTATTGTATTGTATGTTAACGGGGGACCTAGAAACGACGGAGAGGCTCCGTCCCCACCGCAGCCGCAGTGGTCCGCAACCCCACGACGACTATCGCAATCCACTTCACCCCTCCACCGCCCCACACCGAACCCAGGGTTATTGTGCGGTTCGGCCCCCGGCGGACCCCGAAGGAAACGTTTCACACCAGACGAGTACAGCCTCTATGTTTGCGTGGTAGAGCAATGGTGGTGTACGCGTACGTGGAGAACTCGTTTGCACAGCAATTGCCGGCATATTGTAACTGAGGCGGAATAAGGAGAACCAGCCCGCATGCGCCGAGGCAGATGGAAAACCTCCTAAAAACCGCCACAGACTGGCCGGTTCACCGGACGTCTACACAAATCCGCCGGGCGGATTCGTGCCGGGGACCAGGCGCTCCTTCTCGCCCGCACGGCCAACCGGGTGGGCTAGTTTGCACTTACTTCGCATTGTTTACTTGTTGGGCGAATTAACGAAACATTACTGCAGAAGCCGGCCGCGGTGGTCTAGCGGTTCTGGCGCTGCAGTCCGGAACCGCGGGACTGCTACGGTCGCAGGTTCGAATCCTGCCTCGGGCATGGGTGTGTGTGATGTCCTTAGGTTAGTTAGGTTTAAGTAGTTCTAAGTTCTAGGGGACTTATGACCTAAGATGTTGAGTCCCATAGTGCTCAGAGCCATTTGAACCATTACTGCAGAAGCTCTCAAAAATACACATTTAAAAGGTCCGAATTGCTTTAGTTTTCCGTACTAAGATTTTCATTGACAGAATCTGCAATAATAAAGTATAATTATCTAAAAAATTAATTAAGATTCATCAAAATATATAATTAATTTAAACAAACACCTTCCTATGGCACGTGAGCAATGCTAAAGATGACCCTTAGCATATCCACCACCACCCTGTCACGTACATTCACGTAAACTGCGGTAAGGAACACACTGTTTTCTTGCTTAATTAAATATGCACGTTTATCTGATTAGCGACAAATTTTATAGCGCATTTGCTTCCAGGAACAGACTCAGGATATTTATCTCAGTCGTAGTTAGACACTTTGTGACGCTACAACGCAGTCCTTGCCATGGATTTTTTCGCTTATTTAACACATGAAACTGTTAGCATACGATGTATTGTCTAGTGTAAATATGTATTGTAAATATTATGTTTAAATTATGTAATATATAGCACATGCAAGTTAGGGCATATTTAGTTAACGTTGAAGTCAGAGAGATTGTTTTGTCGTGCCACTGGGCGCGGGAGCGCGTCAGCGGGTAGTAGTAGCAGTGACGCCGTGCTCGGAGTAAGACGTACAGTCGAGGGCTGCTAGTCCTAGCTGTGTTACGTCTAACGGCTAGTGTGTGGATCTAAGTACGACAGGAAGGTAATGGTAGGCATATCTGGAAGCACGACCGGGCAAGTTATTATGGATTACTGGGCATAGTGCTGAAGAAACGAGGACTTAAAAATGTGAAGCGCACTGTTGGCCCAAGTCGCAACAGTAAAAGCCCGCCGCCACATTGTGTCGCTGCCGTGGACTTCCGTCGATCCACTGACAACGAGGGAAGTAAGATCTACGTAATTTTCGTAGGATAAAATTGTAGAAGGCTTGCCAGTGCCTGTGCTTTTCTCTGAAGTTGAACAATTAATAACAAGCACTTTATAATCGAAGTGTTGCAGTTACATTCCACCCGGCAATAACACCAAGTAGGTTCCTTCCGATCCTTACCTTATCGAACCGAGTGTGTCACGCCATTATCAAGAGAAAATATGTTAATTATCAAATTATTTGCATAGAAGGTGAAGAGTAAATTTCAGACTGGTTATCGTATTTAATTGTTGCACTTAATAAGCTTACGCCAACCGTAGTAACTTAATAGTAGACTGAAGTAATAAATTTGATTATTAAGATTTATTTCAATGCATATTCAGCTGAAGTTAGTTCAAGGATATTTCATGAAACTATAAAGCTTATTCCACCTGACAATCCCCCAATTAATGAATTATTATCATTCAAAACATAGTTAGTGAATTATTGGCAATATATTTCATTATCAGTAGATTAAACTGTGCAAAGTACCTAATTTTAAAGACAGAATGACTGTCCATTATTCAGAATCTCGATAGATAATTGTCTGTGTTGTCAGCGTTGCACTTGGCTGACAAATTATGAACAAAATATCAAAATACTTATTGAAAGTTAACCATTAATGTTTAAGTGTGGTTAGATTGTTAACATTGTTTTATATGACTACTGAGCCTGACACAGCACTTACGTAAAAGTTCCCATTCCACCTGCTGCGCTACAAACAGGTAAACTTCATTTTTGACACAATTATTCACGTACTTGACAGTACTGTCCCTCATCAGTTGAGCTGGCGACCGATTTTTAATTGCTTTTACAACTTAATCATTTCTTTCGGCAAAATTTCCACTGGCAAAATTTATTTCCAAATTATTTCCATTATTTCATTTACCGATCGTTATTGAATGAAATTACTCATTCAATAACGATCAAGTTATAATGTCTCCTGTTTCCCGCGGAATAATCATTATTTACTTCGGATTCGGACACGGGTCAAAATTCGTAATTCACGGTCATTGTCAACTTGTAATTTCACAAATCCTGGGAAGCAAGGGGGTGTTATAACTTCATCTCCAGATTCGTAACAATCGTTCCTGAAAAGCATTTTTCTGGTACGAACACCGCACGCTTCAATACTATTGGCAGTCATGTTTTTAGCACTTGCCACTGTTTAAATGCACACAAGCTGCCATTAGCGAACATCTGAAATTTGAGATGGAGTTTTTATCGTGGAACTGTCAACCATTAGGAATAAAGCACAACGAATACCATGTCTTACGTAGAACTCTGTTTCGCATCGATTATCACTTACCCTGTTTTTAGCCGAGGTCTTCAACTGACTATCTATAAAATCATTTTAGATTAGGCACCACCCATACAAATATCTGCTTTCTCGTCGATGCTCACTTAGAACAAAATAAAAATAAAAAAGAAACGAGAGAGAGAGTACTCTGTGATATGTTTTCGACATCGGTTTGTGGCAGGGGAAGGATCGATATAGCATTCGAAACAACATTTGATGAATGTGTGGCCCTACCTGACATAAAGGATCCCGGCATTGACTGCTCAACCAAGAAAAGAGAACAAAAGACAGTTCCAGCGCAGTGAGACGGGGCGAAACACTTTTCTGAGAATGACTATTCTTCGAAAACACCGTCACACGCAGATAATTTTCCAGTCGGGCAAGAAGATTTCACGCCCCGTTGCTTGTACTTACGAGAGGTGAGGATCTCATTTTCCGTTGCTTTACACCTCGCCGCTCCGAGAGTCACGATAATTAGTTGCTTCTCGTAGACGGAAAGAGCGGTTTAAGCTGCTCAGTCCTGAGCTTAGATTTTATGAATGAATTTTATATTGGTGGTCAGATCATTGTTCTGGGACAAAATAAAATTAAAATATTAAATTCAAAAAATTGGTGTTATTTACTAAAATTTTACAACGTGTTAAGAGTGAATACCATTTATGTCATAAAATACGTACGGTATTTAAAAAACTCAGTAATAAAAATGTAAAAATTATGAAAACACTGGAAGGTATAGGTTGGTGCCTACTATATCGCAGTACTGTTGGGTAAAATAACAATTACTTACTCGGTAGTGTAGGACATAACAACATTTTAAAGCAAATTATGAACACAATCTAGTGCAAAATGACAAAAAACAAACAGAAATTGCTTTTATTTCTCGACACCATGCTGCACTGCGATAAATAGCTGGGGTAACAATCTACTGGATGTATTCAAGTCTCTGTCTTTCCCTTTAGTTTTTACGCCCTACAGCTCCCTCTAGCATCATGTAACTTATCCAGTGTTGTCTTAATACATGTTCTGTCAAACTGTCCCTTCTTCTTGTTGGAGTTTTCCGTATACTCCCTTCTTCGCAAATTATGCAGAGAAGCTCCTCACCTATTATCTTATCAGTCCATGTAATTTTCCGGTTTCCCCACAGCAAGTGATTGATTGCCATACAGTCCTGTGCTCCAAAGGAACATCCTTAGAAATTTCTACCTCAGGTTAAGGTCTAGACAAAGAAGTATAGCGGTTGCTAGTATAAACTAATTCAAAACGTAAACGACGAATCAAACTTTTAATACATCCCATCACATCTACCACTAACGTTGTCTGTTTCGATGTCTGTGACGCCGTGCAGTGGAAGGAAATACTTTCGGATTGTCTCATGAAAAGAGTGTATGTCGGGACTCCCAAATAAAGTTTCAGGCGACTGCATCTTCCATGTCGTTTTCATTGCTCATTTTACACGATTCATATGGGTACTGCAAAACGGTTTACGATGTTTATGTTTCCACAATCGTATTCCGACTTGCGCTATTCTTGGCAGCACCTTACGCTGATTCGAGAGTCTCTGTAATCGAATGGTTTTTTAATTCAAGCAGAAACCATTTAACGAGATACGTTGTCGCTTGCCAGCCAGATACTGCATACAGTTATGTAATTCAACGCATTTAGAGGGGGACATTTACGTGATTACACCTTTAGAATGTAAGACACGATTTGTAACTTTCAACTCATACTCGTGTGAGGACGTTATAACCTACAAGTAATATTAATTACTGTTTATGGAATTTTAAACTTATTCTTTAGTTTGACCATATACTGTGTCTCGGCGGTCATGTAGCAACGGCTGGCTAAACTGTATCGAGGTTTGCCTGCTCAAAGCGTTTCATAAGTTATCGTCGTCGATCATGTTGCACTTGCGCGCTGAGCGTAATATACAGATCGGACAAAGTTGGACGGCATTGCTCTTGTGATGCGTACGCTTTGAAGGGATGAAACTGAGTCCATCTAGAAATTATTTTCAGTTTAACCATTCGTGCAACGTTTACAGTATACCTGCAGTTTCAGTATAGAGAAATTCACTTTCCTGAATCAGAGAAGATTTTCGAGAAAAATTCCAACTGTAAACTGTACATCTTGTGAGCTGTCATTAATTGTTGTCAGTTACATCGTTTACTGTCCTTATCGAAATACGGTACTGAAAGAACACATGAATTTTTATTCGTATAAAGGAATTTACTGTTTACAACTGGCCGAGTGTGGAAGCGGATTTGATGAGGAGAAGTAATGTAGCACTGTCGCTAATATTGCAGCGGGTGCTTCTCTCGTAGAAACGTACATAATAAATCTACGAGAAGGGTATCTCAGGTTCTGTCTGGATAGGCGTACGCTTTAAGGAGCCCGCTTCCGGCATAGGGAGGCGCATCGGTCCTTGTTTGAATCCGGCCAGCCCGGATACGATTTTTTGGCGGTGTGCCACATCTCACTGATGGAGTACCTGTCTGGTATCAAGTCGCGCCTCCGAAAAACATTCCGAAAACTGTCTCTTACTTGCACATTGGATTTGCTCGAGACGCAGACAAATGGGGCACACTGATTGCGTCTTGGGAGTGAAAAGGAGCACAAGAATGCGCGTATTATGAATTTAAAGTTCAAATTTCCAAGAGGAGAATGAAGTAACATATATTTAGCAAAGGAGCTATTCAAGGAAAGTGTAAATAATCTACGATTGTTGTATTTACAACATTATGCTAAACTGTGTGTGGTGTCCTCCTGAACGAGGCAAAAGACACACATGTGATGGTATTACTCTCAGATCCCATATCTTGACTCCTTAAAAGAAAGTGCCATAGCGAGATTAGAAGTTTATCAAAGTTATATAAAAAAAGACATGCAGAAGGTTTCCACTTAAAGCAAGAAATCCCCCAAATGAAGAAAAAAATGCTAGAAATAAAATAAAGTAATTCGGGTAGTCGTAAAACAGGAAAAAGGAAAAATCAGAAATACACTTTCTTTAAGGGGCAGGGAAGGACCAATAAACGATTCACAGGTACTAAAAAATTTTGAGAATGAATATTAATTTCCAGCATCTCAGAAAAGTTGCAGCAAAATTTACCAGATGTGGGTTCTGTAAAAAAATATTCAGGAATAAGAATTAAATTGTTACTTACTACAGAATCTGAGGCCTGCAACATTGCAAAATGAAAAGTCATGCTGTGTACTGAAAGACTGCATGGACAGCATAAAAACCCCCTAACCTGACATAGCAAAATGAGACCTTCAGCTCAGGATCCGAAACAAGAAAAAGTCGTACTCCTACCAAAGAAAGGTGATGCAGGAGAAATAGAAAATTACTGGCCTACATATCTGCTGGTGTCACTCTCAAAAATTATAAAGTGTGATGAACTGACTAATGAAATGCATGAACTTTAACCTCCTCAGTGAACCACAGATTTGGTTTCCGAAATATAGCCGTAGTGTAGTCAACAGAAGTAGTAGTTCATGCACTGAACTGCATAACAATCTCATACATTTAGATACAAACAATGCATTTGCTTCTCATGAGCATAAAGCCTGAAGCCTGAACATACAGCAGTAAGGGGCGTAGCAAGTGAACGGTTCCGATCACATCCGGAAACAGTGCACGAAACGATATTAAGACTGCAGGAAAGAAGCTCAAGAAAAATGAAAAAATAATGAGGCTCACAATCAAAGAGTATTAAAGAGCAGCGCACCCTCCAAGTACATGTGCCAATTAATTATGTACTTTCTTCACGGTTAGCTGGCCGGAGTGGACGAGCGGTTCTGGGCGCTACAGTCTGGAACCACGTGACCCCTACGGTCGCAGGTTCGAATCCTGCTTCGGGCATGGATGTGTGTGATGTCCTTAGGTTAGTTAGGTTTAAGTAGTTCTGAGTTCTAGGGGACTGATGACCTCAGAAGTTAAGCCCCGTGGCGCTCAGCCATTTTGAACCTTCACGGTTATGATACAAGACTGAACTTACAAGTACGAAAACAAATTAAAAAAAAACCACTAAAGCAGTATTTTATAACAGGGACGTGAACTATAGAGCAAAGCAGGGATGTACAGACTAGTTAGTACCGTCGCCCGCAAACAGTTTAGTGCGCCTATTTAAGGGCCACAAGTTCAGAAATATAATGCCGTGGGACATCTTATTATTTCAAATTCGGACTCAAAAGGACTAAGTTCTACGGCGACGGGAAACCCGCCACCAGCTCAATGGTGGGCTGCGTACGGCCTAGCGTGCCGCGGTCTGTGCATCCCTGCAAGCAACTATTCAGTCAAGCAAATGAAAGATACTAATAAAGCCAACATGCTTAAGAGGTGACTTACGGGAAAAAATCTCTTAAGTTAATAAGTATAAGGAGTCCATTGGTAGTACGGTGGAATACTTACCGAGAACAACATAAAAATTTTTATCAAGATAAATTGCAGAGAGCCCAGTACTATGAAGGCAAGATAGAATGGAAAGCTTATAATAATTGGTGGCCTACAAGAAAAATTAAAGTCTTCTGTCGATAAGAGCATCGTACGTGAAAGGCAAGGTTTTGGCCTTGAATTCCGTCCAGCCCTCAGTTTCAGTCTATTACAGAGTGAAAACTTCGTTCTGGAAAATGCAACAGAATTGTCAAGTTAATAGCCAAAATATAACAGCTTGAACCAAGCAATGACTTGAAAAAATTGATTTCATAAAAATTAAGACTTCATTAGCTTCACCTAAGTAAATGTTTACAACACATAAATCCGATGGCTTCAAATTTTTTTCTTCTGTAATTTCTTCCCCAAGTTAGTTTTATGTCATATCATAATCGAAATGCTGATATAAACATAATAAGGAGCAAAACAAAAATCCAAGCTATGAATGAAAAAAATTTGAAATTTGTTTTAAGGTCTTACGGGACCAAACTGCTGAGGTCATCGGTCCCTAAGCTTACGCACTACTTAATCTAACTTCAACTAACTCACACTAAGGACAACACACACACCCATGCCCGAGGGAGGACTCGAACTTCCGTCGGGGGCAGCCGCGCGGACCATGCAAGGCGCCCAAGACCACGCGGCTACCCCGCGCGGCTAAGAATGCAAAGCTGTGGACGTTTTGTTCTACTCATTCATTCCGTTAACCGATTTTTGCCTTAAAAGGCCATAATGAGACTATAAGGTCATTCCATGTCAAATCAGCACTGAAAAAGACCATTTCCTACCTCACCATCTCAGATTTTCTTGACATTTGGCACAGTTGTACTGGTTGTATGGGCTTAGAAAAAAACGAAATTTTACTGGGATACGCCAACTCGTTTCTCAATTACACAGCTGTAAAATTATAATAAATAGTTCCAAAAACGGGGAACAGCAGTGTATAGAACTGCTGAAGAAACTTTCCTAATTGAGTTACAGACCTGGTACAGATACCATTTTCCAACCTTTTTCACGCCCTTTTCTATGTTATACAATAATATATAGGTTAATATGCTATTTTTTTAAAAAAAAAGTAGAATTTTAATTTAATTTCTTCAAAAACTACATATTTTAAAATTTCCAAATTTATTCCGTGACTAGCTATCATTGTTGTAAATTACAGGCCAAAATATGAATTTGGGATGACTTTTAGTAAAGAATATGAAGACTGAAACTCATTTCCAATAATTCGATTATGTGCTCATTTTGCCCTATTGACATTTTCATGAAAATAAACTTGAACAGTGTTGTGATAATGCATACAGTCCACAGTAAAACTGATTATTAAATTATGGGATCTCTTTATCACTTTAAGTTTGAAAAGGTTTCATTCCTTTGGTACATATCACTTGCAAGTAAAGTTTAAGTTCTTCCAGTAGGATTCACAAGCTGCGACATGAACGAGAAGTGAACAGTGACACGAATATAGAACAAATTTCCTTTACTTCACGTCAATGGCCACAATTTTTTTGCCATCAGACTATCCATTTAGGTCTATAACGACCATCTTCAGATTTGTTCTATAAATACATGTCTTGATGTACTGGAGCCATAGTGGCATCGTCAAATGCTTAACACAAAACCAGCGCCAGTATCGTCAAATGTATGTCGTAATCCGAAATCCAGTTAACAAAATAGGTTACTGCTATAGAATATTCGCAATTTGCCATCTTTCACTTATTCTAACGAATTTGTTCTACCAGACAACGATGGAGGAATCAATTAACTCTATAAATCCAAGCAACTATCTTTCTACCAAAGGGCTTTACTTGAAATATAAGAAACATAAAATCGTTTTACATGTAAGAAATTTGATTGTTTCTTTGATAGTAGGAGATTGGCGACGCGAATCTGCGAGCCAACACTGCTGGGCAAGCCGGAACGTTATTCTGCTCACATCGTCTTCTTTTTTTTGCCGCAGTGTGCGCCACTCTCGCTGTATATAAGATGTATCCCTCTCCATATCTGCCCGGAGTATTACAACCGGTCCAAAGCCAGTAAGCGCTTCGTTGCTGGATAGATGACTCCGTGCTTGGCGCCGGCGAGGCCGCTTCTCGGCCGAGACCTCTTAAGTCGCTATCTGTGATCTGTATGCCCGACGATAATGCTTGATCTAGCCTCGCGGTGCGCCGGCATTCGATCTCGGCTCGAAACCGGTTAAGGCAGACGGAGGAAGTGAAAGAATTTTTGGACGTAAAGTAGCGGGTTAAGAAAAAGTTATTACGCTCTCTCAGAATAGCATCTGGCGGGCGACTCCCATCTCTCAGCCTTGGCGAGGTCGTTGACATTTTAGAACACGCTCAAGGTAACCGCTTCTGACATCTTCATAGAGTTTCATCGTCTTATGAAATTTCATACGCGCCATTCTCCGCTCAATAGCGAGATATTTTATCTCCGTATTGAATATCAACTTTTAAGCGCTTGGGAAAACGGTCTTCTCTGGGAGCTGAATTCACAAGCGTAAAAATATGGTTCACTCTACGATTTTTGGTGTCACTACCGGGGGCGTGCTGTTATAAGTTTACGAGTAAAAGCCAGAATCACAGCTGTGATTGAACTGATGATTAACCCTGTAAGTGAATATGAAAAACACAATTTTCATCCTTTCCCTCTGAAAACTGAAAAATTTTGCTACTAAATTATTTCTCATGGGTATTATGCTGTCGAGTGTGATGCGACAGAACATGGAATGTTCTTCTTTGATATACACATTTTTCCTTCCTCAGGGTAACCAAGAACTTGAAAGATGCTTTAAGTATAGTAAACATTGGTTAGAAAAATAACTTGAAGTGGCACATCACTAACACATTATTCTTGTAGATAAGATGCGCCATATTCAAAATATACAGGTTGTATAGGATAATTATTTGCAACATACCACGGTAGTGTAAAGGAAGTGGAGATGAGCCATTTGATAAGGGATACTTGCTCCATAAAGTCGGGAAACTGCCACAGACTGGCCTACAAAACCCATGTAAACTACAGCACCCGCACAGAGCGGGGGATTTTCAATATTCTCCCGCGGTCTGTGCGCAAACCATTGGACGTACAGCAAAGATGAATAGGACCTTGTTCTAGGAAATTCAGTTTAGTTTAATTTTGTTTGGGAATATGTTTTCGCTAGACACCATTGTCAAGAAAAACGGACAAAATTGACATTCAGACGCACTTCTACCTCAACACCCACCCCTCTCTCCCAACCCCCACCCCCGCCCCTCCCGTCAGGCAGCATGTTTAGTTCGTCGTTCATGGTACACTCTCCTAACACTGTAGAAGAATTTGGGACTGCATGAAATACTTCCCATATTCGACCTTTATTTGTCTCCTCGCGCACTGTGCAGGCGCTGCACCTTAGGTGAGTTTTATCGGCTATTTCGTTATCATCATTAATTTAAACTTTCTTGTGATGCTGTTAAAAAGAAGAATACCTCTAAACACGAAAATCTAAATACTTTTACAATACGATAAAACTTAAGCCTTACAAGCGCAGTAGTCGTAGCAAAAAGGCCAGACAAACGAAACGATTTAATTGTTATTTTTTTTACTGTTAAAATTCACAAAATTGTGAGGTAACTTTACACAGCCGTCAGTTTTACAGTCTATAAGTGCACGGATGCGTGATATGGTGGCGTAGCAATAGCCGAGTCAACAAAGATAAATAAAGGCGACTATGGGTAATTACTCGTACAGTCGTAAACTTTTGTTTGGCGGTAGGTGGAGGAATCCATGAACAATATACTGGAAATCGTGAGAAATCCTGAGATCCCGATCTATATATACCATTCATTTATGCTCTAGGCCCAATAATTTGCGCACAGAAAAAAAAATTGTTCAAATGGCTCTGAGCACTATGGGACTTAACATCGATGGTCATCAGTCCCCTAGAACTTAGAACTACTTACACCTAACTAACCTAAGGTCATCACACACATCCATGCCCGAGGTAGGATTCGAAACTGCGACAGTAGCGGTCGCTCGATTCCAGACTGAAGCGCCTAGAATCGCTCGGCCACAGCGGGGGGGCAGAGAATATTGAAAATAGTGCGTGTGCTGCATCTTATTTTGTTGGCCAGTTTTCGGTGGTTTTCAGCCTTGAAGGAACACAAATGGCTGGTATCAAATTGCTCTACTTCCTCTACACGACTGTGGCACTTTGTAAAGAACTGTCGTCCACGTCTTGTATACCGTGCCTCTACCATCATCTCAAGCTGTTTCCGTGAGGTTCCTTAATGAAGCCTCTTCCAGTTGGCTCAGTTGTGCAGATACAGTCGGCCTTTAAAATATCTTATTGGACATTCATTGACTTACGAATCATTATTAGCGAAACTTTTCTCTGAAGTCTTGCGAGACGCCCAGTCGGAGTAAAAAAAAAATTTAACCAGCTTTTAAATCAAAATTAGGGAAAGTAATTTTTTTGGGAGGGGAGGGGCAATCTTCTCGGTTGAATAATTTCCAATGTACATGAATATTTATCAAGATTTAAGCGAATACTCCAGTCAACTCTGTGAAACATCTTTACTCGATACAATGCAACACTCTAATTGTTTTTCCTGATATTTCGTTGCACACAAGGGGGTGGTGGACCTGTTTCACTGGTTAATTCTCCTTATCCGTCGGTATCAACATGACTGAAGGAGAGATTTCCTCCATCAGTGGTATCAAGAGTGTACCGTAATTAATGGCGTAAGCGCATACAGTTGAAATTACACAATACTAAAAGCAAATAAGTGTTAGTAAATTTAGGCTCTGAGACTTATACTTTCGTTTCTCCGGTACCCTGAAACTCATCATTTTTAATGAAGAAGTGCTCATAGCTCCTACACTGACGTGACAGATGTCATGGGAGACTATTTCCGTCTTTATGTGCGTCAGTTACGTTCCTCAAGCCGTACCTATCGTGCCTTCATTCACGTAGGTTCGATACTGTGAGATCCACCTCTGTAGAATGAAAATTAAATCAGTCCAAGAAATACTCAGCATACAACTTCATTATGCACGGAAGCCCTTAGAAACATATTTCTGTTTATGTTTTCTAGCCCAATATACGCAAAATATTTACAGCAATGCTCACTAGCCGCAGTGATATCAATAGTTTAACTTATTTGCTGGTCACTTTTAGGATATAGTGGACATCTCATGGTTTTACAGCGTAAAAACATACTTACAGATCTACTTTGTCAAGAATGGGGCAGGCTGTCAGCCGTGGTCTTGTAGTAGGAGCATTCCCAGCATTTGCGTGAAATAATTTTAGGGAACTACGAGAAACCTGGATGGGGATTAGAGATTTCATTCATCAGAATATCAGGCCGGCCTATTAACAACAGCATAGCCACGTTTCGTTTATCCCTTGTGTACAATTCTCTTTTGTTTACACGTTTCACCAAATAAATTATTTCGTGAAGTTAAAATCTGGCGCTACAGGGTTTATACATTGCTCAACACCAGCCTCTGAATATGCTATAAACACTATCAGATGACATCAGGACGATGACGATGATATCTGATTAACGTTTTGTGTATCGCAGTTTCGCATTTGCTTGCCTGACAAACTTAGTCTACATCACTCGAAACTAACTGAGATGATAATCTCAGAAGATGTTAATATTATCCACTACAGATCTTTGGTTCTAAGATTTACCACGAAACAAATGTATAGTATGAAAACGTATTGTGAAATGACAGAGGCGTTTTATTATTATTTTCTTATGTTATTTTCTTTATTAAACCCCTGCTCTGTGTTATTCTTCAATGTACTGAAAAAATTGCTTAACAACTTGATTATCCATGCTATCTTGGTATATGGTTCCAGAAGAGGTACTCATAGGTTCGTTTGTCCTAATTCAACATCGAATAGAGCTTCAATCCGGTACAATGTTTATTTCATTGTGACAACTATTTTGTCCCTAACCAAAGGTCGAGCGAGGTGTGGTTGCCACACTAGACTTGCTTTCAGGAGGACAACGGTTCAGACCCACGTTCGGCAATCCAGATTTAGGTATTTCCTAATTTCCCATAATCGCTCCAGGCAAAGGACGCGGCCGATTTCATTCCCATCCTCTGAAAGATTCAGAGCTCGTGTTCCGTCTCTAATGACTTCGATATCGACGGGACGTTAAACCCTAATCTTCATTTTTTCCAACTAGAGTTAACAAAAACTAAAATACAATAAATGACACAAATAGATAACAAAGACTTGCTGCCAGTAGGCAACAATTTAAGTCAATGTGGAGGGTTGAAAACTGATGCCAGACCTGGATTCGAACCCAGGTGTCTTGCTTAGTGGGTAGATGTGCTGACCACTGCGCCATCCAGACACAGCTGTCATGCCAACTGCATGGACTACTTTAGTATGCCTCGCCTCAGACCCAAATTCTCAACTTATCCACACATTGCCCCTTAGCCTAATTATTAGCGGCGTTTCGCCTGTAGCCGTAAGAGTTCGAGCCTGTTGCGCATCCACAATGAAGAGATCATTGACTGTCCTCGTGCCGGCCGCTGTGGCCGAGCGATTCTAGGCACTTCAGTCCGGAACCGCGCTGCTGATACGGTCGCAGGTTCGAATCCTGCCTCGGGCATGGATTGGTGTGATGTACTTCGTTTAAGTGGTTCTAAGTCTAGGGGATTGATGACCTCAGATGTTATGTCCCATAGTGCTCAGAGCCATTATGACTGTTCTCGCTTTAATTATATATACTGGCGTGACAGAAGTCAAGGGATAGCAATATGGCACATAGAGTTGGCGGTAGTATCGCGTACACACGGTACAGAAGGGCAGTGCATTGGCGAAGCTGTCATTTGACTCAGGTGATTCATGCCAAAGGGTTTCCAACGTGATTATGGCCACATGACGGGAAGTAACAGACCGGTAGTTGAAGCTAGACGCATGGAACATTTCGTTTCGGAAATCGTTAGGGAATTCATTATTCCGAGATCCATAGTCAACTGTGTGCCGAGAATACCAAATTTATAGCATTACCTCTCAGCATGGACAATGCAGTGGCCGGCCTTTAACGACTGAGAGCAGCTTAATCTGTGTATAGCGTCAGTGCTAATAGACAATCAACACTATCGGAAATAACCGAAGAAATCAATTTGGGACTTACGAAGAATGCATCCGTTTGGACAGTACGGTGAAATTGTAGCAGCTAACTGACGCGAGTGCCTTTTTCTGACACCACGATTTCGCCTACAGCGCCTCTCCTGAGGTCGTGACTTTATCGATTAGACCCTAGAAAACCGTGGCCTCGTCTGACCAGTCCCGCTTTCAGTTGGTAAGAGCTGATAGTAGGGTTCGAGTGTGGCTCATCCCACGAAGTCATGGACCCAAGTTTTCAACAAGGCACTGTGCAAGCTGATGGTGGCTCCATAATGGTGTGGACTGTGTTTGCATGGAATAGACTGGGTCCTGTGGTCCACCTGCACCGATCATTGGCTGTAAATGGTTATGTTTGGCTACGTGGAAACCATTTGCACCCATTCATGAACCATGTCAGAAGGCCACAGTTCTTCGCGATTGGTTTGAAGAACATTCTGGACAGTTCGAGCGAATGATTGGTCACCTGCATCGCCCAACACGAATCCCATCGAATATTTATAGATCAGTTCCTGCACAAAATCCTACACCGGTTATAGTTTCGCAGTTATGGATGGCTATGGGGGCATAATGGCTCAGTATTTCTGCAGAGGATTTAGAATGACTTGTTGAGTCAATGCTCTTCGAGTTTCTACACTACAAAGGGCAAAAGTATGTCATAAACGACGTTAGAAGATATCCCATGACTTATGTCATTTGCACCTGCAACGGTGGCCGAGCGGTTGTAGGCGCTTCAGTCCAGAACTGCGTGACTGCTACGGTCGCAGGTTCGAATCCTGCCTTTGGCATGAATGTATGTGATGTCCTTAGGTTAGTTAGGTTTAAGTAGTTCTAAGTTTTAGGGGACTGATGACCTCCGATGTTAAGTCATATAGTGCTCCGAGCCATTTGAACCATTTTGTCATCTCAAATTAGACCTAATATGTATTGGACATTTTTTTCCTTGTTTTAGTCCATACTACCTCCTCCCAAAATATATATATTTTTATTTATTTATTTGTTGCAAATTTAAAGACCTGTTGCCTGATGTTTTAAACAGGTCTTACACCTTACAGTTTTCATTTGCCATCTTTTTTTTAGTTTTTGTTTTGTTTTGTTTCTATCTGCGAGCCCGCATCTCGTGGTCGTGCGGTAGCGTTCTCGCTTCCCACGACCGGGTTCCCGGGTTCGATTCTCGGCGGGGTCAGGGATTTTCTCTGCCTCGTGATGGCTGGGTGTTGTGTGCTGTCCTTAGGTTAGATAGGTTTAAGTAGTTCTAAGTTCTAGGGGACTGATAACCATAGATGTTAAGTCCCATAGTGTTCAGAGCCATTTGAACCATTTTCTATCTGCGACATTGACAAAGAATAACACTTTTTTTAAAGAAAATAACTGTAATTTGATGATTAAATATAAATAAAATTTTGTTGTTTTAAGAAGAAAGCAAAAAGGTGACAGGATAGATGAGAGATTTGTTAGTGCCATCACCGATTACGACTTGCGATGAATACCTCGAAATAGTTTCTTCGGCTGTTGACCATCAGTCACAATAAAAAGTTTAGCTAATAGTAGAGAAACACTATTGCTAATCCTATGCCTTAACATTAGGTACTCATTAACATCAGGTTCTCACCCGTGTACGACATTGGGTGCTTTCTTGTCTAGGTTGCCAGCACCGTACACTACTTTCATTTTAGTATTCGCTATCCGTAACTATTATTTGACTGATATGTACAGCTTGTAAGTGGATTTTGGCGTATTATGCCTGATTCATAATTCTAGGTGTCTTATTTAATGTTACATCTCATCTTCCTCCTCCTCCTCCTCCTCCTGTTCCGCTTCAGTGTTACTTTTTTCGCTGTCACTGTGGTCTATCTCAGACTTAGGCGTTTCAAGTAATTGGGATAAGGTCCGTGTTTAAATAAGAAACTACCATACCGCGGCTGGGATCATATGTTTCATTCTCAGGCGCTCTCTTATGTCAGTCTTTGGGTCTGAAGAATTCCTGTCTGCTGAGTTCTTACTAATGACTGCTTTGGAGCTCTGTACTGTAGGTAGCCTCCCAACGGAAAGGCATCGCTCAGTAACACTGTTAGGATCGGGGTGGTATGTGAAGATAGTTTTCTCTGAGTTTCTGAGTGAATACCATCTGGTCCAGGTGCTTTTTTGTTTTTGAGCTCTGAGATTGCTAGTGCTACCTCTTCTTGCGCAAAAACCCAGATGACAGCTGCAGTACTGTATGGAGTGTGATATTGTGTGTCTGTATCGATGACACTGTCAGAGAGTAGGCAGAAACTCCGCTGTATTCCTCCATCCCCTCGTCGTCGTGCCTTCATTCTGCCTCAGCGTTCCCAGAACAAGTGGGGTTCTTATCTTCTCTGTCAGTATTTTGTATGGTTCCTCCCCTCCCCCTCCCCCCATAGATTTCACAACGCTTGTGTTGTTACTAATTGCTCCCAGTGTTGTACACGCGAGTCGCATAGGGTCTGTCTGTATTAGTCTCGTGCATGCCTTTATGCTTCAAGTTCTATGCTTCTGTTTCTGTCTAGTATCGCCCTTTGATAAAATTTTGGTTTGCGTCTGGCTCCTTGTTTGATTCTCATGAGTTCTTTGCTCCATGGTGTTGGTGGTTTGTGTTCGTTGCGTCGGTATTGATGTGTTTTGTACATGTTGTATTACCTGTGTTAGTTTGTGTGCTCTGTAATCTATGAGCCAAGAAATGAAAATGAAATACACCCTGGATAACCTATTACCAAAATTCTTGTTATTAAACCAAGTTGTCTTAAAGTATAAAGAGAAATGGTGTTTTTCAAACCAAACTCAAAATTAGCAGCCGGCCGGTGTGGCCGTGCGGTTAAAGGCGCTTCAGTCTCGAACCGCGTGACCGCTACGGTCGCAGGTTCGAATCCTGCCTCGGGCATGGATGTGTGTGATGTCCTTAGATTAGTTAGGTTTAAGTAGTTCTACGTTCTTGGGGACTGATGACCACAGATGTTAAGTCCCATAGTGCTCAGAGCCATTTGAACCATTTTTTCAAAATTAGCACGCAACCCTCCATTCCCCTCCTCAGTTGTTTTCTAGATCGTGTGTTGGATAATTTTCATTAATTTGTTCCAGTCTTCATTGCGAAACTATAAGTGGCCGGTGTTTGTTTTGTTAGTTGTATTCTGCGTGTGAGTTAGTGTGTATGTTGTGACATTGTGGTCACTACCGCTTATATTGTCGAGTATGGTCCAAAACATGGAAAGCAGAGAGGTTGCAGCAGAAGAGATTTGTTTCGCAATATCAGAGAGGAAGAAGTGCTCATAGCTCTTAAAGTATGCCTTTTAGAGGCCACATGTACTGAGACTTTTTGATTCTAATGTCGTGTACCGGTACTTTCAAGAGTATGCGTTTACGGTATTAGTTATACCCTACATAAGCAACAGAACGATAGGCCCAGTATGTCCCAGTATGGTCACTACCTTAGGCAACTAACGACTGCGGTCACAGGAACGGCGTCTGGCCGATGTGTTAAATAAAATTAAGTTTGTCAAGTCTTTCACACAGTGGATCCAGCACTAGATGGGATTAAAGTTAAGAAGAACGAGAAAGAGAAGAATCAACGTAATGGGCTTAGCTTCTGGAATATTTCAAGAACAACCTCTTTGCCAAACAATTAAGCAAGGACAAGTAAAGGGTAAAACGAATACAGATTAAACGCCCAACACAGTACAACTATTCATTCTTCAGAATCTGATAACGCATCCGAATAGCAGAAGTATAATAGTCTGCAAATAGTCTATTGCATTCGCTTTCAGAAATTTAGACCCATTAAGATAAAGTAATTAGCATTTTTGTCATTCCCGTGCACTCTGTAAAAAGTTTGGCTCTTAAATTGTAGAGAGCAATGAAGCACTTATTCTCTGGCAACATGGGGAAATGCAGCGACTGCTTTTCGAAATTCACTTGCATCACACTGAAGTAAAGTGCCGTAATTCAGCAACAGCCTGTAAGGAACGGTTGAAAATGTTTACTGTCAATGATGAGTAATACTATAGCTTTCTGCCTTACATTTGTAGTCTCCCCGTAGCTCATTTCTGAAATAGCATTTTATATTATCATGAAACAAAAGTTTTACGTGGGAATTTTCACTTGGCCAGCTTTTCTTATTGTTCTCAAAACAAAGACAGGTACACAAACAACGTAGAAGACGCCAACATTTCACAGTGTGAACAATTGAGACCTCCGAAAGCACGGCTGTTGATTACCCTGCTTAAATGTCGTTGCAGGATCTAAAAGTACCAATGAAGAATTTATGCGGCTCTTAACGTCCTCAGCCGTCTGAAATTAAGCGCACAGCTATAGGACTGCGACATGTTGCGGTACTGCACCACATTTTCCACTTTCGTAAAGTAAATGTCATTCCGACAGTAGCAAAGATTCTGTTTCCAGAATGAGATTTTCACTCTGCAGCGGAGTGTGCGCTGATATGAAACTTCCTGGAAGATTAAAACTGTGTGCCCGACCGAGACTCGAAATCGGGACCTTTGCCTTTCGCGGGCAAGTGCTCTACCATCTGAGCTACCGAAGCACGACTCACGCCCGGTACTCACAGCTTTACTTCTGCCAATATCTCGTCTCCTACCTTCCAGAGAGCTTCTGTAAAGTTTGGAAGGTAGGAGACGAGATACTGGCAGAAGTAAAGCTGTGAGTACCGGGCGTGAGTCGTGCTTCGGTAGCTCAGATGGTAGAGCACTTGCCCACGAAAGGCAAAGGTCCCGAGTTCGAGTCTCGGTCAGGCACACAGTTTTAATCTGCCAGGAAGTTTCAAAGATTCTGTTATCGCATTTAGGAGACGACAGAGTCACTTCTATATGGTATAAAAGTTTAGTGTTTACGGGCTTGATTTCGTTGTATTTACAATCCACAGTAGAAAAGAGGTAAATCGGTGGAAAGGTTCATGTACTGGTGAAAATGAAAAGAGAGCAACCAACTTTCGACCACCCTTCAAAACTTCAATGTTTAGTCGCTAAGTGACCCTTTTTTTTACTTCATTAGTTTTTCGACTAGTCTGATGATGATTTCCTTCTTTTCCTACCTGCTGCTTGTGTTTTTATCTTTACATAAATACTGTACCCACCATCCTATGTTATCGATTTTCCTTATTCCAGTCACTGTCTGTAACTAAAATTTTTCCTCTCGACTGCTGCCTACAGTGCCTAAGTAACTGTTTCAGAATGCCGTACAAGATGAACCACTAACCTGTTTCTTCACTTGATAAGGGCATTCCTTTTCTTTCGTAACCTGCCAATTTTAATGCTTCTGCACGTCGTATTTAGGACACTTAATTTTGAACATTAAATATACTTCCATGTTCCATGATTTCCACTATGGATTACCGGTGGCTCCCTTTCCATTTCCATACAGAGCTGTGCTCCAGAGGGACCCTTTCAGGAACTCCTCAATTGCGTATAAATATCTGACAGTGGTGAAATTCTTTTACTGGAGGCAGCTCTCTTCACTTAGTAGGATCTTGCTTCGTTCATCCTGATCAAGCAGATGGTGCAGAGGTAAACATTGATCTCGAATTCTGGGGGATGATGATTCAAATCCCCGTCTGGCCATCATGCATTAAGTTCCTCAGGTTTTCCTTAAACCTGTTAAGTCCAATGCCGGGATGAATCCTCTGAAAAGGACATGACCGATTTCCTTCTTTACCCCTTCGCAGTCCTAGCTTGGACTCCGTCTCTAATTACCTCACCGTCGAAATCTCAATCGCAATGTTCTTACTTTTTTTCGTGCGTCATGTGTAAACTTCCTCTACTAAACATCCTCTACTACGCTGTCGAGCGCATTCTTTATGATGAGCAACTCGTTGGTCTCCTTACTATTATTGTTCATCACCTTCATTTCTGCTTTGTTTATTCATAGCCCATATTCCGCGCAAAGTATGCTATCATATTTTTCAACAGGGCTTCTTTAAATCTTCTTTGCATCCAGGCAGAACGGCCATATTTGCGAATTTTAAAATTGGCTCCCGAGGCTACTTTGTAGGAAGGTTTTTAAATTCTGTGGACAAGGAGGACTTTAGAGACTGAACATCACCAAACTAGAATCCGAGCCAAAGTTTTCCCGTCAGTGACTCAGCAGGCTGATCCTAGGACATTTTATGTGAGTTATCGGTTCTTTCTATCATGATTTTTAACTCCTCATTGCTTCTTCGAGATACATCTACATCTACGTGATTGCTATTCACAGCAAAGTGCCTGGCAGAGGGTTCAATGAGCCACCTTCAACCTGTCTCTCTACCGTTCCCTTCTCGAATGGCCCGCGGTAAAAATGAGCACTTAAATTTTTCTGTGTGAGCCCTGATTTCTCTTATTTTGTCGTGATGATCATTTCTCCCTATATAGGTGGGTGCCAACAGAATGTTTTCGCAATCGGAGTAGAAAACTAGTCATTAAAATATATCATGAGAAGATCCCGTCGCAACGAAAAACGCCTTTGTTTTAATGATTGCCACTCCAACCCACGTATTATGTCTGTGGCACAATCTCCACTATTTCGCGATAATACAGAACGAGCCGCCCTTCTTTGTACTTTTTCGATGCCATCCGTCAGTCCACCATCCGTCAGTCCCACCTGATGCGGATCCCACACCGCACAGATATACTCCAGAATAGAGCGGACAAGCGTGGTATAAGCAGTCTCTTTTGTATACCTGTTGCACCTTCTAAGTGTTCTGCCAGTGAACCGCAGTTTTTCGTTTGCTCTACCCACAACATTATTTATGTGATCGTTCCAGTTTACTTTATTTGTTATTGTAATCCCTAAGTATTTAGTTGAATTTACAGCCTTCAGATTTGTGTGATTTATCGCGTAATCGAAATTTAGTGGATTTATTTTAGTACTTAAGTGAATGAGTTTACACTTTTCTTTATTCACGGTCAACTTCCACTATTCGCACCATATAGATAGATATCTTATCTAAATCATTTTGCAGTTAGTTATCACTTCAATTTTACTCGATGATTTGCCGTCTATTACTACGAACTGCGACCTTCCTGACAGGAAATCACGAATCCAGTCGCACAACTGAGACTATACCCCATAGGCCCGCAGCTTGATTAGAAGTCGCTTGTGAGGAACGGTGTCAAAAGCTTTCCGGAAATCTAGAAATACGGAGTCAACTTGAGATCCCCTGTCGATAGCGGCCATTACTTCGTGCGAATAAAGAGCTAGCTGCATTGCACAAGAACGATGTTTTCTGAAACCATGCTGATTACGTATCAATAGATCGTTCCCTTCGAGGTACTTCATAATGTTCGAATACAGTGTGTGTTCCAAAACCCTACTGCAAATCGACGTTAGTGATATGGGCCTGTAATTCAACGAATTACTCCTACTTTCCTTTTTGGGTATTGGTGTGACTTGAGCAGTTTTCCAGTCTTTAGGTACGGATCTTTCTGTGAGTGAGCGGTTGTATATAATTCCTAAATATGGAGCTGTTGTATCAGCATACCTTGAGAGGAACCTGACTGGTACACAATCTGGATCAGAAGCCTTGCCTTCATTAAGTGATTTAAGCTGCTTTGCGAACTGAGGATATCTACTATGTTTCTCGTCTTGGCTGTTGATCTTAATTGGAATTCAGGAATATTTACTACGTCTTCTTTGGTGAAGGAGTTCCGGAAAACCATGTTTAATAACTCTGCTTTAACGGCACTGTCATCAGTGACTTCACCGTTGTTATCGCGCAATGAAGGTATTGATTGCGTCTTGCCACTGGTGTGCTTTATGTATAACCAGAATCTCTTTGGGTTTTCTGCCAGATTTCAGACAGAGTTTCGTTATGGAAATTATTAAAAGCATCTCGCATTGAGGTACGCGCCATATTTTGAACTTCTGTAAAACTTTGGCAGTTTTGGGGATTTTGCATTATTTTAAATTTGGTATGTTTTTTTCGCTGCTTCTGCAACAGCGATCTGATCCGTTTGTGTACCATGGGGGATCAGTACCATCTTATTAATTTATGTGGTATATATCTCTCAACTGCTGTCGATACTATATCTTTGAACTCATTTCACAACTTATCTACGCTTTACATGATCAGATCGGAAGGACTGAAGGCGTTAAGAGCATTTTTATAAGCTTTTTTAAATAGATATACTTTGCGTTTCTTTTTGATGATTCTAGGTGTTACGGTAGTCAGCCTAGCAGCAACTGCCTTGTGGTCGCTAATCCCTGTATTCGTCACGATTATTTGTTGCTAAGTGGTCAAGTATGCTTTCGCAACCATTTACGCTTCGAGTGGGCTTATGAACTAATTGTTCAAAATAATTTCCTGGAAAGCATTCAGTACAATTTCGGATGACGTTTTATGCCAACCACCGGCTTTAAACGTATAATTTTTCCAGCATATCGAGGATAGACTGCAGTCACCACCGACTATAACTGTATGAGTGGAGTACCTAATTGAAATGAGATTCAAGTTTTCTTTGAACTGTTCAGCAACTATATCTTCTGAGTTGGGAGGTCGGTAAAACGATCCAATTAATAGTTTAGTCCGATTGTCAAGTATAACCTCTACGCATACTATTTCGCAGGAACTATCTACTTCAATTTCACTACAAGGCAAACTACTTCTGACAGCAATAAATACTCCGCCACCAACTATATTTAACCTATCCTTTCTTAACACTGTTAGATCGTTTGAAAAAATGTCAGCTGAAATTATTTCCGGGTTTAGCCAGCTTTCTGTACCTACAACTGTTTGAGCTTCAGTGCTTTCTATTAGGGCTTGGAGCTCTGGTTCTTTCCCAACACAGCTACGACAATTTACAATTACAATACCGATCGTTTCTACAACGACTTTACTGTGTTTTACCTGTCCCTTTTTAGACGGGCGTCCTTTCGGTGGTTCCCAGGGACCCTCTAACCTAAATCACCTCCTATTCCCTTCCACACAGCCCCCGCTACCCGTGTAGCCGCTTCCTGTGCGTAATGGACTCCTGACCTATTAAGCGGAACCCGGAAACCCAGCATCCGTTGGCGCAAGTCAAGGAATCTGCAGCCTAAGAGTCACAGAACTATCTGAGCCTCTGATTCAGACCCTCCACTCAACTCTGCATCAAAGGACCACAGTCGGTTCTATCGTCGATGCGGCAGATGGTGAGCTCTGCCTTAATCTGGCAATCAAGACTGGCAGTCTTTACTATTTCCGTTAGCCGACCGAAACCAGAGAGAATGTCGTCCAATCCAAAGCGACACATGCCACTGGTACCGACAAGAGCCACCACCTGCAGTTTGGTGCACGCTATACTGCTTATGGCATCCTGAAGCACCCTTTCCACATCCAGAATGAATCCCCCCCAGTATGCACACGGAGTGCACACTGGCTTCCTTCCCCTCATTAGCAGCAATGTTCCTAAGGGGCCCCATTACACGTCAAACGTTTGTGCTCCCAACTACCAGCAAACCCACCCTCTCTGAATGCCCAGACCTTGCAGGCCTAGAAGCTTCCTCTGAAACAGGGTGGACGACTGCATCCGGCTCAGAGACATCGTCAGCCATAGATATCGCCAGAAGCCTGTTCGTCAAACGGATTGGGGAGGCCCTACGATCGGCCCGTCGGAAAGTTTTTCGCTGCTTGCCAGATTTTGGAATGGTACCCAACTCCACCACAAGTGTGGGGTCAACCTCAGTGCAGGCAGTACCCGGGGCTGCCACAGCAATGGACCCACCAGGGGACACATGGAAAGTGCTCGACGTCCTTCGCATCCCCGCGTCCGACCCCTCACAGTGACGCCCCTTGGCAGCAGTCTCAAGCTGTGTGACGGAAGCCAATACAGCTTGGAACTGTGAGCGAAGGGTCGCCAACTCAGCTCGCATCTGTACACAGCAATCGCAGTTCTTATTCAGTAATGTTGTTGCTCTTGTTTGTTACTCGTAAAAAATATGTAACAAACGAAGGATGTACTCGGCTTATTAGCAGCAGGAATTCGAAGTGGTCTCTCACTAATGGTCTAAACGACACTGAGCTACACTAACCGAAACAAACAAAAGCCTATACGATACGAGAGTCCACAACAACGGCAGTCATGTACGCTGCACTGTTATTAAAATAAAAGCTTGTGGCTAGAAAGCACTCGAAAACGCAACAAATTACAAAAATAATCTACTAACTACACAGCTACATGTAAATAAGTCGCTCCTGTTGGAAGCTCGTAAAAATATACAACAAACGAACGGTGTACTCGCCTATTAGCAGCAGGAATACGAGGTGCTCTGTCTCTAATGATCTACCTGATACTAGCCGACAGGTTGAACATTACAAAAGAAGAACTGCATCCCTGCCTGAGACCTATTTTAATCCGAGAACAGTGGCAGTACAAGCTTCCTGACTGTTGTGGAACTACTGCTGGAGATGACCGAACAGGCTGCAGTAGTACGTCTTTGCATATCATCAGGTGTAGTTGCTATACTTCTAGGCAACGTATTTCACCTTTCCTGACAAAAAAAAAAAAGTATATACAGGCGTCAAATTCAGGAAACGGGCCAGCCACGGTACAGGTTCTCTGCTTCCAATCCAACGATTTGGAAACAATTCGTGAAGACATGCTGTAGTACTTCGTGTACTTTGGGCTGGAAAGTCAACGTGTTGGTGCCACAGGTTTCTTCTAGTCTGCAGAGGAACGTCAAATTGCCTCCGTGAGAGATGGTCTATTAGGAGGCTGCGATACTTGTGTGTGTTCAGTGTTCCGTCTGTGAAACACAGGCCTATGAGCTGATGGTTGACTATCGCACACCACACGTTTACACTCCATGCACATTGACGTTCCACCTAACGAAACCAAAGAAGATCGTCAACAGACAAGTTTTGCATGTTTCGGCAGTTTAGCTGGCCATGACTGGTTTCATCACTAAACAAGGTACGTTATATATCTGGAGTATTTTGTCTTAATACTCAAGTATAGAAGTTAACACGATTTTCATAATCGTGTCCTTGCAGTTCTTGATGGAGAGAGCTGTGATAGGGATTGTACCTATGTCAGTGGAGAATACGTAGGTCACTTGCCTGACTCATGCCAGTTCATTGTGCCACTGCGCTAAAGCTAACGTGCGGACCAACAGCAACAGCAACGTTAATTTCAGCCTCTTCTGTCGTCTCTTTTCCTTCTGTTAGGCTGTCTTGGTGTTATGCCACCACATTCACGTAACTGAGAGAAGAGGTTGATAAATTACTGCCGAGGTGGTTGGTTCCTATTGGCTCATCTTGCTGCATACACCGTACGAGAACGAACTGTCTTCTTCCTACACTCTCCATACACAGCGAGCATGTCGGCTTTTACTGCAACGGTAAATCCTATCTTTCACTCACAACCTACTGCTTGGATTGTCACACTCTAACTGACTAGCAAGTCGCAATGCACTCAGGAACACATAACCACACTGTAAGCAAACATAACAACATTGTACCTAACAACTACGCAAATTTAATGGCATAATCAAGTGTCGCTTTGGAAACTTTTCAAAATACGATATCTCCTTAACGACTCGCTGTAGAATCCTGCCAGAAACACAACTAACATTATAATTTACTCTTTCTTCAGTCTGTTAGCGTCAATACGCACTGCTTCATTTAAAAATGTTTATGTTTGTACAAAACATACACTTTCCAAGTATTATTACAATCCCTGTATTGGCTATCATTAGAAGCTCGTGAGTAGCAATCCGTTCAGTGAAAATTGCAAAAAAATGGCTCTGAGCGCTATGGGACTTAACAGCTATGGTCATCAGTCTCCTAGAACTTAGAACTACTTAAACCTACCTAACCTAAGGACATCACACAACACCCAGTCATCACGAGGCAGAGAAACATCAATAGCACTTTTCATTTCTGCGGCATTTATGATGCAAGTTATAAGTGATTCGCCCTGTATACATTTCCAGATATAAACCTGAGGGTATGGTTAGTTTATGTGCTGGCCTTCAATAGCACACCGGTCGGCACGAGGAAACATTACCTAGCAGGCTAACTAAGCGCGCCTATGAGAAGAGAAGACCACGACACGCCTCCAGGCTACACGCCAATAACGCCCCCTGGGCAGCGTGCACGTAGGCCGCCGACCGAGCTGACGCAGTCTCTCAATCTCCATACCTCAGTACGTCGCATCGGGACTTGCACCTCATTACGTCCCTCTGTGCTCGAGTAGTCTTCCACAGTGATAGTCGTCGCTTCGCACCTTAGGTAGCTGTGAGGCAACGTTAGCCATTGTATGCAGTTTCACAAGCAGCGACATCGTCGCGAAAAAGCACAGTGACCCGTATATGTAATAAGTTTCCTTTAATTTACGTCTATGGTCACAATCTTTTTTGTTTAACAGATTACCGGTTTCGGTCTTTAATGACCATCATCAGATCTGTTTCATAAAAACAAAGTCCTAATGTACTGCAGCCATAGTGGCATCGTCAAATGTTAAATGCGGAATCAGCATTAGCACCGTCAAATACATATAAATCACGTCACATGCATGTGATGTGATTGTGACCATAGACGTAAATTAAAGGAAAATTGTATGTAGTTGTGATATGGACGCCTACAAGATTCTAGAATTAGTTTGATTTCTGTTAACTGCAGAACTGCAGATTGGACATCATCGAAGATAAATACTCAATTGGTTCCTGTAATAAAGTCTATCTTAACCATGTGTGCATTTTGAGTTGTAGTGAGAGGAAACCGGTCACCCACCTATCACACCACCCCCTCCCCGTACAGCCAGGAACCACGAAACATTGCAAGAGGGCATAGCTACAACAGTGTACATCCATTGTTTTAACATGACGTCTTCTACCCATACAGGCCAGCAATAATCAACAACAGAACAGACCACTGCTTGTTCTGCTATCCACAGTATCTTTGTGGGGGTGACTAATTTCTTGCCCAGTGTGACTATTCTAGGTCGACAAATTCTATAAAAATGTTGCCGAAGTCACATACAGTACACGGCAAAGGGAGTGCTGCATCCTGCGATCACATTTAGACACGCGAGTATATTTGTGTGTAGGAGATGAGCCAAAAGACTTTCAGCACAGGTGTTAGCGGCGAACTGAGGCGCCAAGAGGCAATACGATGTTGGGACAGCATCTCTGTCGGCGTACTCTGCATTCACTGAAGCATTTTAAAAGATTAAAGTAAAGACTAGAGGACGCGAAGAGGCATTGTTCTAGTTAGAACGGCTCGGTACACATCCGAGGAATGTGCGCGCGGCGGGAATGCTATCAGTCAGCCAGAGGAATGGGTCGGCTCGCCGTAAATCTGGAGGCGGCGCGGGCGAAGCGGCGCCGTTGAGCAATCGCGGCCGCGCTGTGGCCGGGCCGGCCGCGCGCCAAGGCGACCCCTCACCTCGCAAGTGTGTCACGCACGGGCACGGCGCGGCGCGGCCCACCGGAGACAGCGTAGGCTACACCGCGCTACGCGCCGTTTTGGCGTCGCAGGCTCTCGCAACGCCGCCGCCGCCGCTTTCCAATCCGCATGCGCCTCGCGTCTGGCCGCTCGTGACGGCTGCGTCACGTGGCACTCGGCGACCGCCGTCGCTCAGCTGATATCTTGAAGGTCGCCGGACCTGTGTTACGAGAGCGTCACACTTTGGCCCGCGTCACACTTGTCAGGCAACCACCTGAACGGAAACGCTGCAAGCCTCCCGCACGGACTGCCATTAAGACTACAACACCGTGGCGAGGGCGTGGAGCAAACGACAAATCAGCATCAAGTACACTCCCTGACAACAAAAGTTCAGCACTCAAATGCGGAGGATGAAATTGAACTTGTGATGTTACTCCAGTGATAACAAAATCGGGACCAATATACACTACTGGCCATTAAAATTGCTACACCGAGAAGAAATGCAGATGATAAACGGGTATTCATTGAACAAATATATTATACTAGAACTGACATGATTATATTTTCACGCAGTTTGGGTGCATAGATCCTGAGAAATCAGTACCCAGAAAAACCACCTCTGGCCGTAATAACGCCCTTCATACGCCTGGGCATTGAGTCAAACAGAGCTTGGATGGCGTGTACAGGTACAGCTACGCATGCAGCTTCAACACGATACCACAATTCATCAAGAGTAGTGACCGGCGTATTGTGACGAGCCAGTTGCTCGGCCATCATTGACCAGACGTTTTCACTTGGTGAGAGATCTGGAGAATGTGCTGGCCAGGGCAGCAGTCGAACATTTTCTGTATCCAGAAAGGCCCGTAAAGGACCTGCAACATGCGGACGTGCATTATCCTGCTGAAATGTAGGGTTTCGCAGACATCGAATGAAGGGTAGAGCCACGGATGCTGCTGCAAACTTCGTCGAACTGTTCGTGCAAATGGTTGTTATCTTGCAAACGTCCCCATTTGTTGACTCAGGGATCGAGACGTGTCTGCACGATCCGTTACAGCCATGCCGATAAGATGCCTGTCGTCTCGACTGCTATTGATACGAGGCCGTTGGGATCCAGCACGGCGTTCTGTATTATCCTCCTGAATCCACCGATTCCATATTTTGCTAACAGTCATTGGATCTCGACCAACTCGAGCAGCAATGTCGCGATACGATAAACCGCAATCGTGATAGGCTACAATCCGACCTTTATCAAAGTCGAGGACGTGATGGTACGCATTTCTCCTCCTTACACAAGGCATCACAACAACGTTTCACCAGGCAACGCCGGTCAACTGCTGTTTGTGTATGAGAAATCGGTTGGAAACGTTTCTCATTTCAGCAAGTTGTAGGTGTCGCCACCGGCGCCAGCCTTGTGTGAACGCTCTGAAAAGCTAATCATATGCATATCACAATATGTTCTTCCCGTCGGTTAAATTTCGCGTCTGTTGCACGTCATCTTCGTGGTGTAGCAATTTTAATGGCCAGTGGTGTATACTAATGTGACAAAAGTCGTGGGATAGCGGTGTGCACATATATGCAGATGGCTGTAGTGTCGCGTATACAAGGTATAAGAGGTCAGTGGATTGGAGGAGCTGTTATTTGTATTCAGGTGATCTGTGGGAAAAAGTGTTCAAAATGGCTCTGAGCTTCTATGGTCATCAGTCCCCTAGAACTTAGAACTACTTAAACCTAACCAACCTAAGGACAGCACACAACACCCATTCATCACGAGGCCGAGAAAATCCCTGACCCCGCCGGGAATCGAACCCGGGAACCCGGGCGTGGGAAAAAAAGTGTTCGACGTGCATTCGGCTGCGCAATGGGAATCGACGGACTTTGCACGCGAAATGGTGGTTGGTGCTAGACGCATGGGACATTTCATTTGGGATATCGTTGGGGAACTGAATATTACAGATCGACAGTGACAAGCGTGTGCCGAGAATAGCAAATTTTAGGTATCAGCTCTCGCCGAGGACAACACGGTGGCCAACAGTCTTTGCTTGAGAGCAGCCGAATCTGCGTAGAGTTTTCAGTGCTAACAGACAAGCAACAATGAGTGAAACACCCGCTGAAATCAATGTGGGCCGTGCGGCAAAAATGTCTGGTAGGCCAATACGGCCAAATTTGTCGTTACTCGTGACCATATCGGTTGGACTCCAGACGACTGGAAAACCGTGGCCTCGTCAGATGAGTCCCGATTTCGGTTGGTAAAAGCTGATGCAAGAGTTCGAATGTGCCGCAGAGCCCACGAAACCATATACGCAAGTTGTCAACAAGGCACTGGGCAATCTGATGGTGTTTCCAGTATTGTGTGCTGTGTCTATATGGATCATTGACTGGAAATGCTTATGTTAGACTATTGGAGACATTAACAGCCATTCATGGAATTCACGTTCCTAAACAACGATGGAATTTTTATGGATTACAATGTACCTTGCCACCAAACCACAATTGTTAGTGACTGAAGAACATTCTGGATGATTCGAGCGAACCATCTGGCTGCCCAGATCGCCCAACATGAATCCCATCGAACATTTATTGGACCTAATCGAGAGGTCTGTTTGTGCGCAAAATCCTGCACCGATAACGCTTCTGCAGTTATGGACAGCAGCATAGGCAGCATGGCTCAATATTTCTGTAGGTAACTTCCAATGACTTTTTCAATCTGCTGCTATACAACGCCGGACAGAAGGACTTCCGACACAATATTGGGAGGTATCCTATGACTTTTGTCTCCTCAGTGTATGGGCACAATTACCAGTACGACGTGTAACGGATCTAGCCTAGATGCAAGCTATAATTCGGTTGGGAAGGATCCCATATGGCCGTCGTATCTTCTCCTGACGCAAGGTGTCCCACAACTGTTGTAACTGCTACTTGATATCCTGGACATGAACACTGCGATGGAGCTCATGTCCGAACTCGTCCCACACCTTTTATATCAGGAACAAATCTCGGGATCTAACTGGCTACAGGAGTACCTCGACAGCACACACGTACAGCTGAAGAGGCACACGCCGTGTGTCGATGAACACTGTCCTATTGAAAAACGATACCACAGTACTGTCGTGTGAGAGTCAACACATGCAGATACAGCATGTCTCTGATGCACTGTTGTGCTAACATAGTTCCCAAGCCACTACCAGCAGTGAGGTGGAACCATAGGTGTTGAGTCGCCACACCATGATAATTGGATTAACACTGCTGTGCCTCTCCAACGTATAGAAGAATAGGACTTCTCCCTTGGTTAACGCCATACTCACCAATGATGGTGTCCGAGGTAGTGAA
Organism: Schistocerca americana; assembly: GCF_021461395.2. NCBI lineage: Eukaryota > Metazoa > Arthropoda > Insecta > Orthoptera > Acrididae > Schistocerca > Schistocerca americana. The sequence goes on along the minus strand of NC_060123.1, from coordinate 275,043,263 downwards.
GAACCGTCATTAATCAATGACCATAATGTGACATCATTCATCACCAGCCCATGCTTCTTAGTAAGTGTGGGTTACAGTGTACTGTGGCGATCCTCCATTCTGGTAGTCAGATGTGGTCGAGTGAAACCTTCACGAGGACAATGCTTGTCCTCACATTCTCATGCAGTCCATCACCAGGCCACCATCGCATCCGAACCCCCACAAATATGGATACTGCATGACTGACCCAGCTGACGAAACGGAGACCCACATAGAGATCCCTTTCAAATTCTGACAGCTGCCGGTAATGCTGCATTTATATGCAACATTCTGTGTTCTTCACTGTGATCACTCAACATGTGTTAATGACCACGCCCCTTATATACATTACCAGACCTGATAGCTACAGTAAACATAAACAACCCTAACACCCTCTGGTGGTCTTCCTACTAATTTCAATTCTAAATCATTTACATACCCACCAATGGAGTGTATGTGTGTGGAATTACATCAACATCTGACCACGTCTTCTGACTTCTTCTCTTTTTCCTGTGAGGCAGTACATTTTCGATATCCATATGTATTACAAGAATGAATTTACCACATCTTTTAAACCACTGGACCAATTTCAGTTAACCGTGGTACACATCACTTATTGTCTGGAAAGAATCGCTGTGGGGGAAAGACATGGTGTAGCCTACAACATGCATGTACTTCATTCAGCCAGTATTTGAAAACGAGAGCACTTAGTGACTTGCAACAAACTTTATACGTAATTTCAAACCTTTAAGAAACTTTCTGTTGCTGATAACCTCGCAAAATAATTAAAGGAAAAAATTTTGTCACTTACTACATTTTCTCTGCTCAACCAATAAAACTGCCACATGAAGCATGACATTTTAATTTATTACTTCTTTACTACTAACTGTATTTGAAACACATTTTGCAGACGCTATTCACATATACCATTGAATGAACCAGCAAAATTATGTCAGTGAACAACACGTACAGGTGATAGGCAATATAATGTGAACCTCTGTACTTACTTGGGAATGGTTTGTTAATACGGGGTTGGACTCCCATTTTCCCGTATTACAGCTGCGATTCTTCTTGGAATACTGGCATATAGTGATTGTATAGTCTCTAGTGGAATGTTGCGCCACTCTTCGATCAGAACCTCTTCTAACTCCTGCAGGAGGCAGAAATCTTTTGTGTTGACTGCAGCAGAGGACACATTGCAGCCCCTAGTGACGCGCACCTCTGTTGCATTTTATTTTAATTCTGACTATCTGACACTGTCAGGTATGACCGCAACTTTCGTATTTTTTGTACATTATGCTGTAACATTTAGTTTTAATTTTGTCCGAAGAAGGTGTCCCTTGTGACACCGAAACCTAGGTCACAAAATTAATTGTGTTTGCGACTGAGGGCTGTGTTTTCCAAAATTTTGTTCACATAATAGTTGGCTAAACCAGAGCCTTTGAGAGTAATGATCGGACCAGCAGACTACCATGCTACGGCTGTAAACACCAACACACTTCCACCTCCATGCTTAACCGTTGGAATCAAGCAATCAGGATTGTAAGCTGCCTGTCTTGGTTGCTGATGCTCCAGCTAATCGGGCCCCCACAATCTGCCCTCTTTGGAGCTCTGTTAGGTCTTTCATTGTAGGTCGACCTTGCCTCTGAATGCAAATTCGAAGTGTGCGCTACTCGTATACAACCTACACTGATGCCTAGTCTGTACTGAATACACACAATCCAGCGCGACACGTGCCTTACGTGCGTTGTTGACCGTCTAACACAACCATCCCATTACCACCACTGTTCAAATTATTTTGCCTATCCCCTGTACTTCAGCAGAAATGATGTCATAAACACTGAGATGTTTGGAAGACTGCTGCATCATGCACGACGTTTTATTACTTCTTTACTGCAAACTCTATTCATAACATATCTCGCAGACAGTGGCCGCATATAGCATGTAGCTGCGAAGTTGTACCATTGTACGATACATAATTCAGGAGATACAGTGTCATATTTAGCAGCGTAAAAATGATACTGCGTGGGGTAATTTGATAGATATGCAGGTGGAATATGTGTACACATACGTATGATATACGTTAAATATACGAGAAATTTTTGACATGTGTATATGTGGACAAATTCGTGGGTAAACAACCATCCAAAACCCGTGGAACTATTTCAACCAAATGTGGTACACATATTAATTACAGTCTGGAAAGAAACCTGCAGCCTCCTACTGGTGTAGGAGTAATAACCTGCAGAGAGAAGGGAGGCAGAGAGGATGTGCAAGCAGACAGGGGGAATGAGGAAATGGACACAGACAGAGGGAGAGGGGAAATGAGAAAGGTAAGAGGAGGGGACAGAGAAGGGGCAGAGGAGGAGACGTACAGAGAAAGGAGATGGACGCTGAGGGAGATGAACTGAGTGAGGAGGAGACGGATGGGAAGAGAGAGAGCAGGTGATGTACAAAAGCAGGTGGTGGGACGACATGGAATCGGAGGATGGCGAGGTGGAGATGGCAGAGGTAAGAGCAGATGGACAGAGGGTGGAAAAGCAGATGGGGAGACAGAAAGGTTAAGAGCATATGGACAGAGATAGGGGAATGAGGATATGGACAGAGGAGCCGTAGGAGATAGACAGAGAGAGGGTATGGAGGAGATGGACAGAGATCGGAGGAAGAAGTGGATGGATAAGAGATAAAGGGAAGGAATAGTAGATAGAGAGAGGGGGAAGGAGGAAACAGACTGACAGGAGGATAGAATAAATACGTACTCAGGCGACACCGGATACTCAGCTAGTTGTGTGTATAAAGAAAGAAAACGTTGCGCATTACTCATTAAGTGGCACTTCAATGCTCCTAACTAGATGCAGAGGGTCTTCGACTGTTGCGCCTGCCATCACGTTCTCCGCATCTCTCACCCATTAAAGTGTAACGTCATCAGTTGCCAGCCACAGCGCTTAAGGGAGCAGCTGAAGGAGCATGGAATGATTTAACTGTCTCTGCCGTCCAAGCTCACTCCCACAACGTGTCCAATTAGGTTAATGTCACTGTTACAGTCAGAGCTCGCAAATCCTTGTACTGAATTTCGCACTGTGTTCACTGCCGAAGTAATAACACATTCTTCCTACTACATTGTGAAAGCTAACTAGTAAATTTTCATTGATTCCATTCCTTTGCGGTGTTGCAGGTGGCCGAGCGGTTCCAGGCGCTACAGTCTGGAACCGCGCGACCGCTACGGTCGCAAATTTGAATCCTGCCTCGGGCATGGATGTGTGTGATTTCCTTAGGTTACTTAGGTTTAAGTAGTTCTAAGTTCTAGGGGACTGATGACCTCAGACGTTAAGTCCCATAGTGTTCAGAGCCATTTGAACCATTGTTTTTTGTTCCAGTTGCACAGCACGACAAAATTGAAGGAAAATGTTTTAGAAACTGTATTCCAGTCCTATGCATAACTTCGAAATTTGGCTCAAAGGTATCAATAACCTTCCTCTGTATTGGTGCAAAACCGTGGCGACCCTTCAGACAGCAAGGTGAGAACACACGTAAGAAAAAGGCCACAGATCAGAAGCTCATGTGAGCTGTAAGGTGGGTTGGTGATGTCACATTGGCACCAAATTTCACCACGATCCTTCCAAACGTCACCGTGATCGTGTCACACCATGGGAGAGTCGTCACACGCCCTCTTACATTTCTTCTTGACGTCAGTGCGATTGAGGCCAAAACCGCGGTACCCGCGTTGAATTTGCGCGGTTTTCTTGTGGGTGGCCGAGGAATACATTTCAGATACACAGCCGATCTGAAACGACACGAGGAAGCCTCGGTAGGTGGTATGAAGGGCATAAATGAAACCATTCCTTCCGTAGTGGCGTTGAAGGAAACGACAGTTCGCAATGCACTGAGGAACAGGACGACGTTCTTGAAATGTTCGATATTGCTGCCCTGGGCGTTTCAAACCCACTGTAAGACCATCGTGTGGCTTCAGCCCCATTGAATGTGATTTGGTCTTTTTGGGATGTAGTACGAACGCAATTTCAGCTCTAGCATACTGGGTGAAGCTGCTAGGGATCGTTCAAACCCATTCGACGAAATCTGTACGTGACCCGAAGCAGGTGTTCCTGCTTTTCCACCACTAAAAACGTTACAAATGTACTTTTCAGAGACTTCGACACACCTTCAGCGCCGGCCGGAGTGGCCGAGCGGTTCTAGGTGCTACAGTCCGGAACCGTGCGACCGCTACGGTCGCAGGTTCGAATCCTGCCTCGGGCATGGATGTGTGTGATGTCCTTAGGTTAGCGCTAGCGCTAGAAGGTAGCCAAATCCCACCTAAGGACTGACGTTGGGGTTGCGTAACCCTCGCGCTAGAGCTGCTAGAACAGCAACTGTGGGGCGGGTGGGGGGGCCGAGGGAGGGGGGGGGGGGCAGGTGTCTTAGAGGGGCGCTTTGCCGTTTTATTTCCACACATGTCAATGTTGCACACTACTATATGCTTAGTCCTTCCAACAGTGATTTCTGTTTTTCAATTTCTTCATATTTTTCATGCATCCATTTCGTCTTAGCTTCCCTGCACTTTCTATTCATTTCATTCCTCAGGGACTTGTATTTCTGCACTCCTGAATTTCCCTGAACATTTCTATCCTCACTTCTTTTATCGATCAACTGAAGTACTCCGTTACCCAGGTTTTTTTCGCAGTTACCTTCTTTGTACCTATGTTTTTCTTTTCAACTTCTGTGACTGCCCTTTTTAGAGATGTACAGATGTCCATTCCTATTTAACTGTACTGCTTACTGAGCTACTCCTTAGTGCAGTAATCTGTAGTCTTACAGAACTTCAAACGTACCTCTTCATTCCTTAGTACTTTCCTATCCCACTTCTTTGCGTAGTGAATCTTCCTGACTAAGTCTAACAGTAAACTTCAACCTATTCTTCACCACTATTACATTGTGATCTGAGTGTGTATCTGCTGCTAGGTACTCCTTACAATCCAGTATCTTATTTCGGAATCTCTGTCTGACCGTGATATAATCCAACTGAAATATTCCCGTATCACCCGGCCTTTTCAAGTGTACTTCCTCCTCTTGCGATTTTGAACCGAGTATTTGCTATTACTAGCTGAAGTTTATTACAGAACTCAATTATTCGCTCTCCTCTCTCATTCCGTGTCCGAAGCCCATATTCTCCTGAAACCTTTTCTTCTGTTCCTTCTCCTACAACTGCAGTCCGGCCCCCCGTGAATATCAGATTTTCATCTCCCTTTACATTCTTTATTTCCCTCCCAATATCCTCATATACTTTCTCTAACTCTTCATCTTCAGCTCGTGACGTCGGCATGTGTACCCAAACTATCGTTGTCAGTGTTGGTTTGCTGACGATTCTGATAAGAAAACCCCTGTCATTGAACTCTTCACAGGAACACACCCTATGCCCTACCCTCCTATTCATAACGAATCCCACTCCCGTTATACGATTTTCCGCTGCTCTTGATATTACACTATACTCACCAGACCAGAAATCCTTGTCTTCTTTCCATTTCTCTTCACTGACCCTTACTATATCTAGATTGAGACTTTGCATTTCCCCTTTCAGATTTTCTAGTTTCCCTACCACGTTAAAACGTCTGACATTCCACACGCCACGTCGTAGAACGTGAAGAACGTCACGTTGCTAATCTTACCCGCGAACAGTCGTTTTCGGAGGCGAATGTGTGCTCATCAACGCCCCAAGCAGCGGGCTGATTATACTGGTGCCCTTTATGTCACCCACTGAGCCCTTCTCGTGCCGATTCTGAGCAACTGTGTGTCTGAAATGCTTTCCTCGCCCACTTACAAGAAAACGGCGTGACATCAACGCTGTGCATCGCGGTTCTGACCTCCATCCCAAAGGCGACGGACGAAGGGGCGAAAGGTGGGTAACAGGGGGTGTGACGAGACAACCTTCCCATCGTGTGATGCGTTTACCGTGGCGTTGGGCAGAATTATGTTTAAATCTGGTACCAGGCATTTCCACCACTATCTAGAAACTCTCCAGTTCAATAAATTTTACCAACAAAATTCAAATGGCTCTGAGCACTATGGGACAACTTCTGAGGTCATCAGTCCCCTATATCTTAGAACTACTTAAATCTAACTAAGGACATTACACACATCCATGCCCGAGGCAGGATTCGAACCTGCGACCGTGGTGGTCGCGCGGTTCCAGACTGTAGCGCCTAGAACCTCTCGGCCACTCCGGCCAGCTTTTACCAACAGCCGTACACTTTAAGATATTTTATTTTATTTCGAAAGCAACCAGTTTCAGCATTTCATTTTGCCGTCTTCATGGCCCAGCTGATTAATAAGAAAGCGTGACAGCAACTGTCAGCTGCACAACGATATCCAGTATTATGGCACTTTACGATAAGCTCTTTGATTCGAAAATAGCGTATGGGGTCTGAAGATAGCAAAATGAATTACCGAAACTGGTTGCTTTAGAAATAAAGTATCTTCAAGTGTACGGCTGTTGGTAAAATTTATTGAATTGAAAGGTAGGTACCAGCCGATGTCGTCTGGTCGTAATGGACCAACAAAGATATTATCCAGACAGGTCGTAGGCAACTTTGAGTCAAATTTCCAAGTCGGAATGTGTGAGAGTTATGGGTTTCGAAAAATCATCCTTCAATTTTTTATTTCGCTGCCTATTATAGTCAACAGTCTACATAGAAATAAATAGCTCCCACCGATGTTGTTAGTTAGAAGAGATTAATACTCCGGTAAGCTGTTCGGAGTGTTTCTGTGACCAGCTACTGGCGCCAGTTTTCTCGGATAAACGTTTGTTTACGCATCCTCGACGTACTCGCTGTGGCACAGGAGCGAGACCGGCTGACATTGCTAGCCGAGTTGGGGACGCCCGCGCAGTGCGGCATTCCCGGCCCGGCGCTGGCAGGCGAAGAGCAGCCGCCAGGCCGTTACGCAAGTACGAGCAGCGACGGCGTGAAAGTCGCGGCGCGCCAGACGGCGCGCAGACACCGAGCCGCCATTGTGGGCCGGGCGCAACCCGCCGCTCGTAAAACGGCCGCGTCTTCTCCGCGCCGCGCCGCGCAGCGCCGCTCCGCACACACTGAGTGACTCAACGGCGCGACGCCAGCCGCCAGGCTGCGGGGGCGGCGGACGCAGCCGCGCCTCCCGGGCGACAAAACACTGGCGCAATAACGGGAACGGACCGCGTAGCAGACCCACGCGGCTCAGTGTCACTCTAGCGACTGTCAAGGTTACAGCGGCGCGAGTATCATCTGGGGCTCTCATGCACCATCTGTGGACCTGATCGTAATCAAGAGAGTATGATGATACAGTTCCCCCCTCCCATTTTTTCCTTAGCTCCCTGCGCGTCAGAGTTACCATTATTAAAAGAGTGAATCTGTCATTCCAGAGTTTGATTTGAGTACCGCAGTACTGTACTACACATCGTTCTGACGGTCGTAAGCCTTCTTCTTACTAGATCTAAAGGGACATAACTTGGTTTCGTTGGAAGAGTCATGGGAAAACGCGAAGTGTCTGAAGGAAATCATACACAAATCGCTAGGGCGACCAGTTCTGGAGTATTGTTGTAGTGTCCGGGTCCTTATCAATCAGGCAGGTCAGAACACATCAAATTAATTCGGCGACACGCTGCTAGGGTCGTATAGTCGATACTGAAGTGTAACAGAAAGGCTCGGGGAACTTAAATGGGAGCCCTTGAAAGAAAGACGAGTGGCTGTTGGAATTTTGAGAATCTGTATTCGAAGAATACTGTACATACATTAGGTACCTACCACAGTATTTTTGGGATAGGGCTAGGAGAAAAAAAAAAAAAGGTTCAGATGGCTCTGAGCACTATGGTACTTAACTTCTGAGGTCATCAGTCCCCTACATCTACATACATACTCCGCAATCCACCATATGGTGCGTGTCGGAGGGTACCTCGTACCACAACTAGCATCTTCTCTTCCTGTTCCACTGTCAGACAGAACGAGGGACTGCCTATATGCCTCTGTACGAGCCCTAATCTCTCTTATCTTTGTGGTCTTTCCGCGAAATATAAGTTGGCGGCAGTAAAACTTAGAACTTAGAACTACTTAAACCTAACTAACCTAAGGACGTCATTCACACATCCATGCCCGAGGAAGGATTAGAACCTGCGACCGTAGCGGTCCCGCGGTTCCAGACTGTAGCGCCTAGAACCTCTCAGCCACTCAGGCCGGCTTAGGAGAAAAATATACGAGATATTAGGGCACGTAGAAAGACAAATTGTAATTTTTCCCTCTCCAGCGTGTATACAATGTGAACCAGAACTTCACCTACAAACTTCCAGAGGTGGTATCGTCCAAAACGAGAAAAAAGTCTAATAAACATAGGCTCTAAAATGCATACCATAAGAGCTAGAGTAGTTGTTCACGGTCAGAATAGGAATACTCTTACGACTGTTCTGATACAGTCTCTTTGCTCTCCAGTTTTTGCAAGAAGGTATTTACCAGAACAAGAAAAGAATTTTCACTAAACATAGGCTCTTAAATGAAAACCTTAAGAGCTATGAGCACTTGTTCAGAAAAACACATGTGTTTCACAGCAGTGAAGATGAAACGTTCATATAGCTCTCAAGTTATGCATGCCCATGTTTACTGGACTTTTTTTCTTGTTGTGGTCCATACTACCCCCTCTCAACACAGGAAGGCATAGAGCACTCAGTAGAAAACTATGTGTCCCTCAGTAGCGAAGATGAAAAATTGCTCAGAGCTCCTAAGGTAAGCAGTTTAGAGCCCGTGTTCACCAGATTGTTTAGTAAAATATTACCGCCTCTGGAAGTTTGTAGGTGGAATTGGCTCTGAGCACTATGGGACTTAACATCTGTGGTCATCAGTCCCCTAGGACTTAGAACTACTTAAACCTAACTAACCTAAGGACATCACACACATCCATGCCCGAGGCAGGATTCGAACCTGCGACCGTAGCAGTCGTGCGGTTCCGGACTGAGCGCCTGAACCGCTAGACCACCGCGGCCTCGGTGGAATTCTGGTTCACTCTATGCATCTAGAAGTCGTGGCGTGAAGAATATTTGGTAAGTTTTAGAATGAAAGACATCTTCAATATAAAAGTGGCATAAGAGAAAGAGAAGGCAACTATCTGCGTACAATTCCAAAGCGAGAATATAGAGAGAAAGGAAGCTAGTCCACGCAAGAAGATTGCAAAACAAACTTGGTGAGACTTAACATATGAAGACACTTTTTAAGAACGAAAGAGCGCCTTCCAGAAATACGATAGTCAGGAGAGGTTGGTGAAATATTTTTCTCCTGTTTTCTTACCTTCCAACGTGTCGCCGTGTTGGACGTGTGTAGTACTATATAGCACCTCCACTGCCAGCGAAACAACTCTTCTTGCTTAGCATTGTGGTCTTATGTTACTTTTCAGTCTCTGTTTTTCTCGTCAAGTGTCTTCTATTATTGATGAGACGCTCATTTGAGCAAATTTTATCTCTGCTGCAGTCCCATTTTCAGTATTCTTGAGACAATGGAGAAGACTGAGAGGCTGATGCTATTAGTCATCTTCTGCGAGTTGTGAAACTGACCAGTCGCAGAGAGAGGCGAAATCACGTTTTGAAGCACATTTGCTAAAATAAGCGCCTGCGCCTCAAATTTTCTTGGTATGGGCTACCTGAATTATTTTTCTGCTGAAACTGCTTTATGCTTTTGTTTAAGAAAGACAGAGGTCCTTAGAAATACGATCCAAACAACCAAAGGATTTCTTAGCTCCTTCATAGAACGGAAGTGGCAAAAATTATGGGAGAGGTAATATGTCCTTGAATAGAAGCGACTCCGGTCAAAGAAAACCATCATAACGACAGGGAGAGCGGTGTGCTGACCACACGCACCTCCTATCAGCATCCTTATCTGAGGATGACACGGCGGTCGGATGGTGCAGACGGGCCACTTGTGACCTGAAGACGGAGCGCTAATATGTCCTTGCCTTCTTCCGAAAAGTTTGGCTTGGCAATTTCAGATTAAAAACTTATTTTTAGAGGTCTAAGAATGTGAAAAACGGAACCGACTAGATATTGAACTTAGAGCGTATAGATTTCCAACATGAGGTAATACTCTTTATCCTCGTTCTGCCCTTGTTACCCTCTTTCCGCTCCACAAAGGTGCCGTCTCTTGAGAAAACAAGAAGCTCGTGTTTCTGTAATATAATAGTTAAATCTTTTTCGTCTTTTAAAAAAACTTCATTTTTGCTATTTCAAAAAAATACACACTTGTTCAGAAAAAAAGACGGAACACCTTGAAGGACTAGAAACAGAACGTTCATATTCACGGGACATGTTCATTAGTATGTTCTGCAGAAATGATTAGCATTTCAGTTACCTCGGTTAAGCATGTGTCTTGTTGCCTAGCGGGCACAGAGTCCGCCATGTGCCCTGGTAACTTGTTCCATGCGTGATGGAATCGGCGCGTATAAGGCGTCCTGTGGTACAGTCATCCATGCTGCGTTCACCTGGTTCCTAATTTCATATGTGGTGGTTGGCATTGGGTTACAGCGCTGCACCCGGCGTTTCATTACATCTCATACATTTTCGATTGGCGACAAGTCTTGTTATCTGTTGGGCCAGGGCGAAAGGCTGACATCCTGTGACACCAAGAAGGCACGTGCTCGAGCAGCAACACGTGATTGTGCACTGCTTTGCTGACAAATGTATTCTGGGGTGTTGTGAAGACAGGATATGGCTACGGGTCGCAGGATGTTGTTCATGTTGGTCACACTGGTCACAGTGCCCTGGACACGCACCAACTGTGATTTTTGGTTGTACCCAATAGCATCCCACACCATAAGACCTTGAGTTGGCACTGTATGTCTTGTGCTAATGCAGTCACTGTGATGCCGCTCCCCCTGTCTGTGGTGAACCAATCTGTGGCCATCATTTTAAAACAAACGGAACCTCTATTCGTCCGGAAACACTACCTTATGCCATTCCTGTCCCAAGACGTCGTTCCATACATCATTTCTGTCTACCATATTTCTGCACATTTGTCAAAGGTAAGCCGGCCGGTGTGGCCGAGCCATTTGATCCATCTTCAATTTCGCGAGCTTCAAACCGATCCGTGAAACTACTTAAAATTTAGCATTAAAACGGAATCAGGCGTTTCAGTTGGCCATTTCCTGCTCCCAGTAACCGCAGTATTCTCTCAAGTGCTGAACTCTGAGAATTTTCTTTCCAGAGGGAGTTGGAAAATACCTACCCTTAAGCCAACCTCGCAGATGTTGACCACAGCAGATTCAGAAAGGTTATGTCTACAATCTACAGGCTGAATAAAAGTTCTTGTTCCCAGATACAATAAAGCAGCTGTAGCATCTACAATAGTCAACAGTAGAAGCACACAGTCTCGACCATGGAATGATATGTTACTACTGGAAATGCTATGCTACAATTGGTCCACCACATTCATTGAATTAAAACTAGTTTCAAAATACAAGAATACTAGTAGGACTCAGGTATTCCTTATTCTTGGAAGATGTGATATTATTAAAACCCTCTCCATAGTGAACAAAGATCATGACGGCCTCTCATAAAAATTACGCACCCAGAAGAAATGGTCGGGTGACAATACGTACATGCACCTATTCATATAGATATCTGTATATGATTAGCATAACAATTCTTTGTGACAGGTGGAACGGCCACCAGAGTATATTAAAGTCTTTCACGTTTGGTGTTTATACCAAGCCCGGTACGATATATAAGGGGCACGAATAATGTCAGATGTTTAGCGACGACTATGAAGAACACGAAGATGTCACGTACCTGTCGGAAACAGTGTTATCAGAAATTGATAGATTTTGAAATGGGCATCATCGTACGCCTTCATTTTGTCGGTAGGTCGAATCGTGTAATATCCAGATTTGATGTGAGATTGGCCCGATGTTGGGCACACTTGTGAAGCTTCTGGTCTACCACGACTGACCATCACAAACGAAGGTCGCAATTTTGTGTACGAAGCCGATGGCACGTGTACCTGGCATCTGAGAACAAGTAATGGCTTCCTTCAACATTCTGTATCATAAAGGACACTTGGTCGAAGACTGACATAAACCAAACTAAAGAACTACCTTCCCATGCAAAGGTTGCCTTTAACACCAGAACACAGCCGCCTGCGTTTGTAGCAGTGTCGTCACCAGGAGTCATGGACTCCTGATGAAAGGCGTCGAATTGTGTTCAGCGATTAACTGCGGATCTGCACCCAATGACAGTCATCGACGAATATGAGCCCAGCCTGGGGAGAGACGTCATTCTTCCTATGTTCTGTAGAGGTACAGTGATGTTACTGACGGCCAGAGTGGCCGAGCGGTTCTAGGCGCCACAGTCCGGAACCGCGCGACCGCTACGGCCGCAGGTTCGAATCCTGGCTCGGGCATGGATGTGTATGGTGTCCTTAGGTTAGTTAGGCTTAAGTAGTTCTATGTTCTAGGGGACTGATAACCTTAGAAGTTAAGTCCCATAGTGCTCATAGCCATTTGAACCATTTGATGTTACTCTTGGCGTCATAGTGTGGGGAGCCATCAGGTACGAATTCGCATTACGGCTATTAGTGACGCGACGGTATTGTGGCACCATTTTTCAGAGGGATAATGCTCTTACAAAATTTGCAAATGTCTCTATGAACTGTGTGCGAGATTTTGAGGCACTCTCGTGGACAGCAATACCCCAGATCTGACCCAACGGAACACGTCTGCTACTAGCGAGGACGTCATATCCGTAGCGGTGCCAGTATTCAGGATATCAACGGCCAGTTACAACACTTGTAGGCCAGGTTGCCTCAGAATAGGGTATAATGGCTGTAAGACCCCTTTCCAACTGAATCAGTTTACGAGCATGCGTCCAGGCCAGAGGAGGTGTAAAGTGCAAAGTTCTTTGTGTATTTGACTCGGTGTAGTAATCACTCCGTCTTCAGGTCACGAGTAGCCTACCGGGACCATCCTACCGCCATGTCATCCTCTACATCTACATCTACATTGATACTCCGCAAGCCACCCAACGGTGTGTGGCGGAGGGCACTTTACGTGCCACTGTCATTACCTCCCTTTCCTGTTCCAGTCGCGTATGGTTCGCGGGAAGAACGACTGTCTGAAAGCCTCCGTGCGCGCTCTAATCTCTCTAATTTTACATTCGTGATCTCCTCGGGAAGTATAAGTAGGGGGAAGCAATATATTCGATACCTCATCCAGAAACGCACCCTCTCGAAACCTGGCGAGCAAGCTACACCGCGATGCAGAGCGCCTCTCTTGCAGAGTCTGCCACTTGAGTTTATTAAACATCTCCGTAACGCTATCACGGTTACCAAATAACCCAGTGACGAAACGCGCCGCTCTTCTTTGGATCTTCTCTATCTCCTCCGTCAACCCGACCTGGTACGGATCCCACACTGATGAGCAATACTCAAGTATAGGTCGAACGAGTGTTTTGTAAGCCACCTCCTTTGTTGATGGACTACATTTTCTAAGCACTCTCCCAATGAATCTCAACCTGGTACCCGCCTTACCAATAATTAGTTTTATATGATCATTCCACTTCAAATCGTTCCGTACGCATACTCCCAGATATTTTACAGAAGTAACTGCTACCAGTGTTTGTTCCGCTATCATATAATCATACAATAAAGGATCCTTCTTTCTATGTATTCGCAATACATTACATTTGTCTATGTTAAGGGTCAGTTGCCACTCCCTGCACCAAGTGCCTATCCGCTGCAGATCTTCCTGTATTTCGCTACAATTTTCTAATGCAGCAACTTCTCTGTATACTACAGCATCATCCGCGAAAAGCCGCATGGAACTTCCGACACTATCTACTAAGTCATTTATATATATTGTGAAAAGCAATGGTCCCATAACACTCCCCTGTGGCACGCCAGAGGTTACTTTATCGTCTGTAGACGTCTCTCCATTGATAACAACATGCTGTGTTCTGTTTGCTAAAAACTCTTCAATCCAGCCACACAGCTGGTCTGATATTCCGTAGGCTCTTACTTTGTTTATCAGGCGACAGTGCGGAACTGTATCGAACGCCTTCCGGAAGTCAAGAAAAATAGCATCTACCTGGGAGCCTGTATCTAATATTTTCTGGGTCTCATGAACAAATAAGGCGAGTTGGGTCTCACACGATCGCTGTTTCTGAAATCCATGTTGATTCCTACATAGTAGATTCTGGGTTTCCAGAAATGACATGATACGCGAGCAAAAAACATGTTCTAAAATTCTACAAGAGATCGACGTAAGAGATATAGGTCTATAGTTTTGCGCATCTGCTCGACGACCCTTCTTGAAGACTGGGACTATCTGTGCTCTTTTCCAATCATTTGGAACCCTCCGTTCCTCTAGAGACTTGCGGTACACGGCTGTTAGAAGGGGGGCAAGTTCTTTCGCGTACTCTGTGTAGAATCGAATTGGTATCCCGTCAGGTCCAGTGGACTTTCCTCTATTGAGTGATTCCAGTTGCTTCTCTATTCCTTGGACACTTATTTCGATGTCAGCCATTTTTTCGTTTGTGCGAGAATTTAGAGAAGGAACTGCAGTGCGGTCTTCCTCTGTGAAACAGCTTTGGAAAAAGGTGTTTAGTATTTCAGCTTTACGCGTGTCATCCTCTGTTTCAATGCCATCATCATCCCGTAGTGTCTGGATATGCTGTTTCGAGCCACTTACTGATTTAACGTAAGACCAGAACTTCCTAGGATTTTCTGTCAAGTCGGTACATAGAATTTTACTTTCGAATTCAATGAACGCTTCACGCATAGCCCTCCTTACGCTAACTTTGACATCGTTTAGCTTCTGTTTGTCTGAGAGGTTTTGGCTGCGTTTAAACTTGGAGTGGAGCTCTCTTTGCTTTCGCAGTAGTTTCCTAATTTTTTTGTTGTACCACGGTGGGTTTTTCCCGTCCCTCACAGTTTTACTCGGCACGTACCTGTCTAAAACGCATTTTACGATTGCCTTGAACTTTTTCCATAAACACTCAACATTGTCAGTGTCGGAACAGAAATTTTCGTTTTGATCTGTTAGGTAGTCTGAAATCTGCCTTCTATTACTCTTGCTAAACAGATAAACCTTCCTCCCTTTTTTTTATATTCCTATTAACTTCCATATTCAGGGATGCTGCAACGGCCTTATGATCACTGATTCCCTGTTCTGTACATACAGATTCGAAAAGTTCGGGTCTGTTTGTTATCAGTAGGTCCAATATGTTATCTCCACAAGTCGGTTCTCTGTTTAATTGCTCGAGGTAATTTTCGGATAGTGCACTCAGTATAATGTCACTCGATGCTCTGTCCCTACCACCCGTCCTAAACATCTGAGTGTCCCAGTCTATCTCTGGTAAATTGAAATCTCCACCTAAGACTATAACATGCTGAGAAAATTTATGTGAAATGTATTCCAAATTTTCTCTCAGTTGTTCTGCCACTAATGCTGCTGAGTCGGGAGGTCGGTAAAAGGAGCCAATCATTAACCTAGTTCGGTTGTTTAGTGTAACCTCCACCCATAATAATTCACAGGAACTATCCACTTCTACTTCACTACAGGATAAACTACTACTAACAGCGGTGAACACTCCACCACCGGTTGCATGCAATCTATCCTTTCTAAACACCGTCTGTACCTTTGTAAAAATTTCGGCAGAATTTATCTCCTCAAAGGAGGATGCGGGTAGGAGGGGCGTGGGGTCAGCACACCGCTCTCCCGGTCGTTATGATGGTAGTCTTGACGGAAACCGCTACTATTCGGTCGAGAAGCTCCTCAGTTTGCACGAAACGTCCCCTTAGAAAAATTATACAAGACTGTGCTGAAACTGTTGCACAATATTTTTAGCGCAACGCAATCTGACTTTCAAAAATCCATACAAAAGAATGGCCCTGACTAACATTAACCTATACGTTTCACAAATCACTTACCTCACAAAAATCTTGGTTACTCGAGCTACTGCAATAAAGCGATCGCCACTACTGCCAGCTAAATAAAAGATTCAAACTACGGAAGGCACTAACTACTGATAGGCATAGTTAGCAAATGACAGATTTTAATAGAGAACAAACAATGTATTTACCTTAATAGTCATAATATATATAGCAGTTCATGACAAATTTCAAAACTCCGCCATTTCTCTCCCCACATCCACCACTGCTGGCGGCTCACCTCCAACTGCGCAACGCTACACGCTGTTCGCACCCAGCTGCCTAACACTACAATGGCGAGTATTACAACAATGCAAAGCAGCCACAGACTGCACACAGCACAGCCAGTGATCTTCATACAGAGGTGGCGTTACCAATAAAAAAACCTAAACAGCCTACTTACATAGCCCACATGCTCCCCAAAAAAAATTTTACAAATTGTTTTGGGCGGTGGCCAATAATGATTTGATAAAATTTTTCATAATTGCAATAACAAAGAAATCAAATACACACACTTATTGATACAATCTTGGTCAAAAGCTAAAATTTTCTCACAGTCCATAAAGACAGTCCTGATCATTCATCACAGTAAAATTGCAATGGTTTTTTTTTCTCAAAGTCTGAGCAGTAAAAGAAAATGCACACGGAAGTAGTGGATTTCCATGCAGTCTTGAAGAAGTAGTGTTGTCCTTCCAACGGAAAGACAGTGCTGACTCTTGACATGCAGACAGGTAATGGGCCACAACAGAGCAAACCCACAGCAGAGTCATTCGAAGTTTTGAAGAATATTGGTAGGTAGGCCATCACAGAGCAGACCCACTGTAGTCTTGGTAGAGAGTATGGTATTGGTGGGCCACCAGAGGTGCAGACCTACTGCAGTCCTTGTAGAGATAATGGTATTAGTGGGTCATCAAAGGTGCAGACCCACTGCAGTCCTTGTAGAGACGGCCAGCAGCCATTTGTTGCGACTGTGCAGGTGCACAATCACCATCGAAGAGTCTTGCGGAGAATATAGCAAGTCCATAAACCACCACTTGTCCACTCACAAAAAATTTGTTTGAAATATCCTTAGAACCAGCAATGCTGTTATCCAGTCCCTAGCTGAATTATTAACACACGTGCAAACACTATGAGTCCCTACTTCTCACATATTGTCCATATACTATGACCAACAGAAACGTGTGCAGTGAAATGGAACTTACAAGTTACTTAATTTGATGAACTGGTGTCAATTACAATTTTATAACATAAGAATACAATTACAAAGGTGCAAAATACATCATTAAAGAACATAACAATACAGATAACATTTGTGGTAATGCACGCTTTACAAAATAAGAGAAATAAACATGTACACCAGTGTTACAAGAATTATGGCATAAGTACATACATAAAAGATCAGAATAACTTTCGAAACATCAACTTCACACATGAGCAACAAAACAGAACAGATAAAGAGTGTCTAAACATCTTTACAAAGTAAATAACATATTATTAATGCCAATTATATTTGAGGATAACAGTATTCCTCATCATAGTGAATGTAGCTTAGTACTAGAAAAATTCTACAACATAAGTCTTATCAGATAAACACATAAAAACAGGAAGTACACAAATACACAAGGGTACACAAACACATAGCATAATAATACAAAAGGAAAGGACAGGGTTTGTTTTACTGCAGTATTTTGCAAACAAAACTTTCTTTACTTGTTGGAGATCTCCCTTCATTCATCATTATTCCCAAAAAGTCCTATCTATACCTGCTTTCTGTATTCTATTCATATTTCTTTCAAAATAATTATTTCTCAGTGCACAATACTCATTTTTGCTCAAATCGTTTTCATATAACTTCTCAATGCATTTCTTCCAATTTATCACAACTCGTTCTCACATATAGCCTACCCCATCTTAAGCTAACTTAAATCTACTGAGCTCAGATGCTAAACTATGGGACGAGGCAATGCAGCAGCACAAAACAATTAACACAAACAGCAATGACAAAATATTCAAATTGGCAAAGAAAGCAGCAATATTACAACTAATATAAGGCAATGAGCAGCAAACAAGAAAAGTAAATCAGTAGTAAAATGGCTTAACAGAGTAATGCAAAGTGAAATTTAGTAGCACTATGCCTGGCAAACAGCAGCAGAAAATGCTATAACTAATACCTAAGCATGGCAAAGAGCAAGCAGAAAAAATATATGACTAAAGACAACAATGCAGATAAGGGAAATGTCTATTCACATCTCAATATCTATGTCATTAAAGTGGTGCACCACAAAAACTTATTCTATGAAATAAATTACCAAATACTTGAAAAGAAAATTATGAATGCAGTTCCTGTGAAGGTAAATGTCTTTTTGTGCTCCCTCATTTTTTTGAAAAAAATTATTATTTACTCGATCTGTAGACAGAAAATATTTATATTAGTACATCTATAAAAGTTTATTTTAACCAATGCTGCAGGGCAGCTAGAAACTAGATATCAAATGAAATAAGCAACTATGTACAAAGCAAAGTATAAGAACATCGTTCAATAGCCATGTGGCATTTTATAAGTAGTAAAAAAAATCTCTCATCTAGAAAGACAGTAGTCATAATCAGGTGTGTAGACAAACTATTTCTTGTCAATTCATTAGGCATGTCAGTAAATATCAGAAAGTACGATATGTTTCCAAGTAATGAGCGTGTCGTATTTGCGATGCTTTCTACAAAGGAATGTCAGAAGCGAGGTTAATGGCCTCTTTTTTTTTCTTTTTTTTTCTCCACCTAATGGCTTTCTTTTGTCAGACGACTATCTGTCAGCTGGGTGCCCAAAACGTATTACGTCATGGTCACTTACCTTTCTTACTGAAATATTTCCGCTACAGTGACAGTCTCATATAAAAATTTTACAGGTCGAAAATATGCGTTACAAATGTGTAGAAACAAAATCCTATAAATATAACAGTGTCCAAAAATTTTCGCCGACGTTGTGATACATTTACGCATTTACCCACATTTCGTAACTCTTAAAGTACGATTCTTTGTTTCCAACAACCTTTTTCACAAACCAGAGTCCCTAACCACTACTTATTATTCCTCAACTTATTACAAATATACATATTCGTCGACACTTCTTCAATATTTCATCATAACAAATACGTAGCATAATCAAATTCCTCATATAGCATCAGCTTATTGATCATAAACATACCTCAGTAGCATAATACACGTCGTCGTCGTAACATCATAACACCTCAGTCAAATCTCAGAATCGTCGTAGCTTTCTGCAATAATTTCAAAACCTAAAAAAATTCTCTGCTCATGTCAAAAGTTTCATCTACCTCAAATGTACTTTAAAAATCATGATCCCATACCAAATATATCATTCAAAGCTCTCATAGTATCACAATGGTTCCGAAAAAATATGAACAGTTCACAAAGTACAGACAAAATACAATTTCATAAGTGTGAAGTTACCCAACTGTGTAATTGCGTAAACATGTGTCACTGATGTAGTAAAAAAATGTTTATCTCTCAGTTAAATGATCAGATAGCTGTGTAATTTGTGTGTTAGAGAAATATGGTACCGATGTGTAAAGTTGTGTAAGCAAATACCATATTAGCTAGGGCTCCTTGTGCTTGCCAAACACATGGTACACAGAGTAGGCGTGTACCCCCCTGAGGATTAATGTAATTATACCCTCAGGTGTTACAGATTATTGCAATGGAATGAAATGTATCACAGAAAACTTTCTTTGTAATTCAAAAACCTTTAAAAATAAATGTTTTAAGTACAAAATTAATCACTCACATACGTGTACTGTAGCGCTAAACTGTGCGTCTTGTTGCAACATAATCTCTGTGAAAGTGTCGTAGTTATCGTCCTCCGAAAGCTAAGTTCTGCAGAAGTCAATGTACTTACCTCATGATAAACAAAAGTGAAATGCTTTGCGTATAGATATCTTAGTTATTACGCTTATTGCCGTGATGAAGAAAGTACTGTGCTGTAACGTATTGTTGTGCTACGGAAAAGGCTGTCTCATGGTAGCTATACCACAAAAGTTACTACTAAAACATGTTTTACTTTCCAGAATAATACATAAAACTGTGCAGACATAAAACAGAAACACTGCAAAAGCAACATTGTAAATTGTCACTCATTAGTAGCGTCGTGATAAAATCGTGTAGTTGTCACATAAACTAACCACAGTGTCATCTGGTATTTCACAGAAAGTACTTTAAATCCAGAATGTATTTTCAAGTAAACCAAAATGATGCATTAAAATCTCATTAGCAGTACCAGAATATGTTCTAAGTATGTAAGCCTTATAGTCGTTACGTAATCGTGCAACTAACAAGCTTGAATGTACACACACAATAACACTGTGTCGTCTGTTCACAATAACAACGCATTCGTAATTTCTGTTTAAATAAATTCTCTTGGTTCTTGACTGGGTATTTAACTTCAAACAGTGTTGCATGTTGACAGTTTCTTAAGTCTGACAAAGCATTATAGAAATGTGAAGTGAAAAATTTTATGACAAAGACTAAGTTAAAAAGCAGATTATCTCTCAATAAACGGTTTTACATGTGAAATGTGGTGCAATCTTTTACTCTTCATAGCAATCAGAGTTTCAACTTGAACGCAATTATCATGCGGTATACGTCGGTAAAAAATACTGGAATTTTTCTCAAGGTTAGCGTCTATGTTATTTTTCTCTGAGCCAGCCGGCGCACGTGGCTGCCTGCGGTGTGGGTCATTGTCTGTTTCTTTGTTGGCGCGCGTCGTTATTGGGATTAGGAGACCTAACTTCCACAAATTCACCTTGACGAGAAGGTAGCGCCCTGTCTGAAGCTCGCCAGTTCTGATGCAATTCAGGTCTGTCGTTACGATCATATCGTCTGTCGTCATGTCGGTAGATTCCATAGTTTCTTTCTTGCTGGTCACGTGGTGGGGAATTTCTTCCTGAATCGTAACTGCGAGCTGAACTGTTGCGTCTGAAGTTATTCTGTCTCCCTTGATAATAATAGTTCTGGTTGCCATATTGTCTGTTTCTATGATTGTCTCTGTTATATTCATTACTACGGAAATGCGATCTTTCTCTGTAACTCTTACTACTGTGCCAATGGTTGTCATACGGGTGGTGTCTGTTTTGGTCACGATTTGCGTTGTAAGAATAGACTTGTCGTGTCCAGTTATTGTTTCTGTCGTCACGGAATTGTGACGGATGTGACCTGTAGTGATTGTTTTCCTGGTTTCGCATCCCGCGACTGTCTGTGTCAATTTCTAATTCTTGTAAGAGTCCCTGAAAAGCTTCCGTGTCGTCTTTGCAACGTCCTGCCGAAATAGTATGTCGCAAATGTTCAGGCAATTTCATTAATCAAATGCGGATGAGTTCTGAGGGGCTGTATGGGTTTGACAGGTACTGATTTTTGTGCAACATGTCTTCAAAATATTTGACAAGACTGGAAAATTCAGATTGTTCAAAGTGTATCATCATCATGATGCTATGTTTTACTCGGTCTTGTGTAGCTTGAGACCAATATGCTGAGAGGAACACATGGTAAAATTCTCCTTCACTGTGACAGTCGTGAATGACCGATCGCATTCTTACAGCTGGTTCATTCTCTAAGTAGCCAGACATAAATTCTAATCTGTGCTGTAATGACCAGTTGGGAGGAAAACAATGAGAGAATTGATGGAGCCACGCTTGTGGATGAATGTCGTTCCCAGAATTCTTAAATGTTTTGAATTTACGTGTAGTAATGAACAGCTTATAGTCAAAATCATCGTGTCGGCGAGTCGCATATCGGTCATTGTTAGGTCGTGTCGGCGGTTCCATCTCAAAATTCGGTGCACATTGCCAATTTCTTTCATAATTTCCGAAATGCCCTGTGTTATTATTTTGCGGCTTTTCCGTATTTCTAAGTCCCTCTTCCCGTGTTGGAGCGCGAGTGTCCTCTGAAATTTGTAATTTTTGTATTACTTGTACCAGCTGATCTTGTACTTCCCGGATTTCTCTTTTGTACTGTATATTGATTTGATTTTGATTGAATTTCCTAATTTGTTCGCTCTCTTCTGTGTCATTAAAGACTACCGGTTTTGTGTCATTCAGATTATCATCCACCTTCGTAGATAAATTAGTGAACTGATCCGAAAGTTCGGCTACTTTCTCCGATAGTGTACTTATTTCCTCAGTGTGTTTTTCTGAACCAAGTTTCAGAGTATCTACAGTGTCCTTTAAGTTTTCCTGAGTTTTTGCAAGTTGCGTAACCGAATCGGTAGATGCAACTGAGTCAATTTTAGCTTGCAAGGTCTCATGATTTTCATGAACAATAGTTTGCAGTTCTTTTATGGCTGCTTCGTGATTCTGTAATGCATTTTCATGACGCGAAAAAATAGGTTGGAAATGGTCACAAATTTGTGTTTTTACGTCATTACAGACTTTTTGAAATTTCGATTCAATGTTATGTAACTCAGTAGTTAAATCTTCACGTGTTTGTTCAAGAGTTTGTTCCAATGTGTCTAACTTTTGAAGCTGTTGCTGCGTTTGTCTCTGATTTTGTTCCATCGTGTCTAACTTTTGAAGCTTTTGCTGTGTTTGTCTCTGATTTTGTTCCATTTGTTGCATTAGCTGTAATAACAATGCATTAGTGTCTGGAATCTGTTCCTCTACGCTTTTCGGCAGTGCATTAGCACCGGCAACATTCACATTTTGACAAGCAGAAAATGTGTGTTGACTTATTTGAGGAAACGGTGAGGACGCAAAACCTGAATCTACAGTATTTGCAAAATTGTGTCCTGTCATTTCGGATTCCTGAGGCGAGCTGTTGCCGAGCGATCGATCGATAATGCTTCCCTGTTCACTAATTGTTTCACTACCTACACCATTATTTGCAGCCCGCTCCATTTCCCTATGCACAATTACCAAATTACTACTTTGAATGTCTGTTACTTCATTACACAGTGGTGCTGATAAGCTACGCTCGCCGTCACTATTATTTCTCAGTTTACTTTGGAGCCTAGTGTTACGTTTTTCACACGCCATTATTGTCACTATATTTCACACGATAACACAGAAAAGCACAATTTGAAGAGCAAAAATGAGAGAACACATTAACATAACACTGAAAATAATATCTAGTTAATTGCAAGCGCAGCTGCGAAATACTTGCTGCAAATCTACATGCATGCCACAACTGTTTTACTGTACAACAATGAAAAACTACAACTACAAAGGAAATTCTCGCTATAATTACGCGCTAGCAATAAACAAAAGCTACACTATTTACACAAACTACAAGAAAAAATCAGCAGATTCCAGTGAGATATCCTCGGCTAAGGGTCGACATATGAAACGTCCCCTTAGAAAAATTATACAAGACTGTGCTGAAACTGTTGCACAATATTTTTAGCGCAACGCAATCTGACCTTCAAAAATCCATACAAAAGAATGGCCCTGACTAACATTAACCTATACGTTTCACGAATCACTTACCTCACAAAAATCTTGGTTACTCGAGCTACTGCAATAAAGCGATCGCCACTACTGCCAGCTAAATAAGAGATTCAAACTACGGAAGGCACTAACTACTGATAGGCATAGTTAGCAAATGACAGATTTTAATAGAGAACAAACAATGTATTTACCTTAATAGTCATAATATATATAGCAGTTCATGACAAATTTCAAAACTCCGCCATTTCTCTCCCCACATCCACCACTGCTGGCGGCTCACCTCCAACTGCGCAACGCTACACGCTGTTCGCATCCAGCTGCCTAACACTACAATGGCGAGTATTACAACAATGCAAAGCAGCCACAGACTGCACACAGCACAGCCAGTGATTTTCATACAGAGGTGGCGTTACCAATAAAAAAACCTAAACAGCCTACTTACAAGCATCACGAGGCTGAGTGCACCCCGAAAAACTGCAACATCGTGTGGCGGCCCGGATTGCCACCCATCCAAGTGCCGACCATGCCCGACATCGCTTAACTTCGGTGATCTCACGGGAACCGGTGTATGCACTGCGGCAAGGCCGTTGCCTTCGGTGTAGTAATCACTGAAATAAAGTCATATATCATCTCAGAGCATGTAGTTCTGTTTCGCTTCCTCCTTCCTTTCTGGGTGCTCCTCATTTTTGGCCAGGTAGTGCAAAATAAAAAATAAAAAATAAAATAAAAAAAAGAAAGAAAGAAGAGAGGAAGAAACGTCCCGTCGACATTGGAGTCATTAGAGACAGAGCACAAGCTCGGATGGTGTCGAGGATGGGCAAGGAAATCGGCAGTTCCCTTTCAAAGAAACCATCCCGGCATTTGATGGACTGAAAACCTGAATCTGAATGGCCGGACGCAGGTTTGAACCGTCATCCTCCCGATTGTGACTCCAGTCTGCCAACCGGTGGTAAAATGATATCATGCGTTCAGTTGTACTCTACACCTCTGAAACAGAGGCGCTATAGGATATAGAGAGAATCAAATTTGAGATCTTCGAAAGGAGAGGTGAGTCGTTAACGAGAAAAGTTACAAGGGCACTCAAACTAAAACAAGACGGATGGTAAAAAGCGAGCAAGCTGTCTACTATTTCAAATATAGCCGCCATAACTTTTCAAACATTTATCCCCGTGCGAGGTCAGACGATCACTGATTTTATGGAAAAATGTTTGCGGCTGCCTACGGGAACAGGATTGTACCCAGCGTGTGCACCACGTCGCCCGAGTCAATCCGACAGCCACGAGTGTCTTTCTTCAGAGCTACAAAAATATGGAGATCTCATGGGGATAGATCGGAGCTGTGTGGAGATTGTGTAAGGGCTTCCCAGCGAAATTTCTGCAGATTACTCTGAACAATCTTGGCAACATATGGGTCGTCGATTTGCTTCGGATAAAGAAGTGTACGCCTCGGTACAGTCATGGTTCAGTAAGCAAACGCAAGCGGTTTTCCAAGAAGGGACTGAGTGTCTTGTCTCACAGTGGGGTACATGTGTTAGCAGCTATGGACATTACTTTTGAAATTACCTAAACTGTTTACTTACCTTTTTCGGTGTATCCCGTTTTAATTTGACTTACCAGTGTATGATTTCTGAACATCATTAGTACGTAGTGGACCAATGAATTTAATATCTCCCATTTTTCAAAGGTTCTCTGCATTGTTCCGATAAATGATACCTCAGTGCCACTGGACTAAGCTATTTATAAGAGATTAGTCTTCTTTGTACAGATGAAATAAGCAGATTGCAGTAACTGTGTTTTGACCAGGCAGTCTGCCAAGAAGATTACTTGGAAAACAACCGTAAGACACATCCTAGAGTAACCTATCCTCGAATATAGATAGGACTAACAGGAATACCGAATTTATGCAAAGTAGTGTCGTTCGAATGGCTACAGATTTGTTTGACTCATGGGAGATCAGCAGATAAATGCTGAAACTTGAATGGCAGATGCGTGAACGGTCAGTATCCTGCGACAGCTTACTAACAGAGCTTTAAGAATCAGAATTAAGTGAGGAATCAAGGAATGTACCATAGACCACTAAGTACCGCCCCCGTTGCGATCTTGAAGACAAGATTAGACTAATTATTTCGAGCACAGAGGCATTTAAGTAGTCTTTATTTTCGCGTTCCACACGCGAAGGAACGGGGAGAAATCGTAACATCTGGTACCACGAGAAGTATCATCTGCCATGAACGCCAGAGTAATTGCAGAGTATGGGTGTAAAAGTAGTTCATCGTTTGTTCAGTCAAGTACAATAGCTGTAAAGGATATTCCTATTCACATATGCTTTGTATCAGCTTTGTATAGTATCGTAAACGCAAAGAATGTGAAAGTTTCGTTGTTCACTAGATGCAAATCAAAGACATTTCAAAGAAATATGCGTCATTGTTCGCTTGTTCGCTTTGCCTTCAAACTTAGAGGTGACACAGTGGAACTGGGAGCGTCTGAGTACTGCTGTCACTTCCTCGAACTGCTGAACAGTCAGGGACAAAACAGACGGCTAGAGACCACATAAGAAGTCGCGTAACATCAACGCAGGTACTTTTATCAGCGAACATCCCTTGGACATAAGTAAAAGCTTCCGAAGTACCTCCCGTTTCCACGCTGTGCGAAAATTGTTTTATAAGACCGTCCACTGTTGGTTGTTTGAGGTCCAAATTTTGAGTCAGCGTTTTCTTGCGAAATGGACCAACAGAAGGTACTTAAAATTTTTCTCGAGTGCTTTAGCGAGTTGAACTGTAGTCAGCGGAGGAGCTATTACAATGACAAGATCTTGCCTATGTAAATATACTTCCCGAGTTCGGAGATTCATACGGCGAGTATATAATTGAAAATTTTCTCGGGTGTTCTTCCCGGTTTGAATCAAAGGTTTAGCACGATTTTGTGAGAATGATACATTTTGCCATCTTCAGGTGACCGCTGTAGAATGAATGGCTGCTCCACAGCAACATCATTCTATATTATCTCGGCAGATATTTTCTCTGTTGTTAGTAGCAAATCTAGCTGCCGTAAACTCGTCCATAGCCATTACCTCAACTAAGTAGATCACTCGAAAAGAATTTAAATTACGTATTCGCCGCCGTAATCTCAAAAAACAGAATTACTTTTACCTAAACATATGACTGTCACTTAGATGCTCGTTCGCTTTATACAGTACTACATGTTATGTGAACTACTAACAGTGCAGATGCCATTTTAGCACCGTATGTGCTAAGGCAGTCAGTAGCGAGCCAGTGGGTGTGTTGGACCTTCCATCGATCTACAGACCCCCTTGAAGATGTCCTCCGCATACGGGAACGAAACGTTGGGAATTGACACAGAATTCATCAACCGACGACGGCAAAACAGCCCGGATAATTATAATGGACATAAGGCACAATTTGTGTCACAGTTTTTTAGAAGAATGAGAGCAAATTATCTTTCTTCTTTTCTTCCTTACGACCAGAAGTTGAGCTAAAACGAACTTGCTAAGCAGCTCTTATGTAGCATTTTCTACATTGCTTACGTTTTTGTAATATTACGGATGAGATCTCTTCACCAGAGGCGTGTTCTCGTTTCAGTAACAGACTAAAGAGGCCTGTCACATTAATAACGGAAGAGAGCCACTAATCCTATCGGCATGCGGACTATGTGAACAATTAAATGAATATCATGGATATAGCCGTGGTTAATTTGCAAGAAGAGCGAATACCACCTACACTATCGAATTCTTGAAGAGAAGAGCATAAACTGTGATTGGAGGATAGTGATTTAAACCCCTGTTCTCTAGGTTACGAATACAGTATGCTTCACTCTTTTCCTTTACGATCGTTACTCGTCAGTGAAAATCTGGTAATGAAGTTAACTGTGCTGTTCGACGTGATCCAAACTACCTAACATTTCTCTTGAACAAGTAGAGAAAATAGAAACATCATCATAGGCCCTACACTGAGTCATCTCCAGAAACACCCAAGACTACTCGAATCAACAAGTTAGCAAGTGTAGGCATTTTCTGCAGGAACTATGCGAGTATTCATATATTCATGCTGCAATATTACTAATCCATTTCCCAGTGAATTTTTCTGGAATAATAAACAGTTCTCTTTTTGCACATAGTAGTTAAGTCCGCGCCGATATGCCGGCAGGAAAAAAAAAAAACAACTGAGTGGAAGGATCAACAAACGAACCTTAATGGATGTCATGTGACGACCGCAACGGCCAAACCCAACGAGCAACAACGAACAAAAATGAAAAAAAAAAAAATAGCTGAGTGGTCAGCGTGACGGATTGCCGTCCTACGGGCCCGGGTTTGATTCCCGGCTGGGTCGGAGATTTTCTCCGCTCAGGGACTGGGTGTTGTGTTGTCTTCATCATCATTTCATCAACATCCGACGCGCAGGTCGCCCAATGTGGCGTTCAATTTAATGAGACCTGCACCGAGGCGGCCGGACCTGCCCCTCAAGGGGCCTTCCGGCCAATGACGCCAAACGCACATTTCCATTTTTTATACAGTTATTAAAGATGTAAAACTTCACGTACTTTTTACATAAATAAAATGTTACTTAAAGCAATTTTTTGTCAGCCCTTGACAATTCTGCGTTTCTTATTATGGTAAAAAATGCGCTTATTCTTCATTTATGGAAAGAGAACACAGTTTAACGTCGAAAGTTACACTAAACATTTGTAGAACATCGAGAAGAACATACCATAAACCAACCTCTGGATAAAAAGATATCAAAAATAATCAGAATAAATAATTAAAAGCTAAGTAATGGTCTTATACACAGAACCAGAAGAGGAAAGAAAACCCTTTTAAATGAGCAAGTGAACGTGACACACAAGTGACATGTTTACAGTAACAGAACAATTTCTTAACACGTGATCGTCAGAATACTGCGATCTGATATCCCCCCCCCCCTTCCCCCATTTCGAGATTCCCTGTAGATATTCCCGGAATCCAGTCAATTAGACACGTAAGACCTCCCCCATTATCCATTCCAGGACCGTTATTCTACATCCATCCAGCATTCTACTACCCTCCACCACCATCTATCAATGTTGATAACACAACTGTATATCTGCCCTGCTATAATTAAAAAAGCAGAAATAAGAAAAGGTTTTTATTCTACTGGGTTAAATTTTGAATTTTCACAGATATCAGACGAGATTTCACATAGTCAAAAACAGGAAGTACGGACTTCCTGAGTTTGTGCCGATGTATTTTGAAACGTCCCGTTCCTCCCTCCTCAGAGCATCCATGGTGTGGCGCGCAGTCGTGCTAACTCTTGTGGTGCGCGAGGAAAATTATGCAACAATTAGCTCTGCAGATATGACAGAAACCTCTATTGGTGGATCCGAATTACTTCTCTACAGTGTCACATTATTGAATCAGCTTAAGTTAGGCTCGACAGCGTCACTCTGGCCTGCGAAATGTGGCTAAACTTCTCACTGCTCGAAAGCCAATAATTAAAACCCTGTAGTTCTTTAGTTTCAAAAAGATTTCGAGGTGTGGGCTGGAAAATATACAACGCTGTCCGTTTATACAACGCCTCCAAATGTGTCTTAACAACTTCCACCATAATCTCCACACATACACAGATACACGAAAATATGACACTTTATATTTGTACCAGAACTAAAAGAATTTGTTTTCTCAGTTAAACTTCGATAGGTCCGTCACTTTTATGCAGCACCACTTCCAGGTAGGTATTGGCTCCGCAATATGACGCCGACCTTTGACCACCAGCTAAAAGCGCCCCTCTATAGCGCACTATTGCTTACAAAACCTTAACACCACTCAAAACCGGCGCAAAGGGAACGCCCTTGCCAGTTCTCTCGGTTTCCAATGCCGTAATAAATCACGATGCCTAAGTAAACCTCCGAGCATAGAAATCAGTAATCTACCGATTTAGAACCCGTGCTCCAGATAGCCAACGCCTCCAATATACTCCAGACTACTGAAATTTCCATTGGTCTTTCCCTGCTGCCGCTGAAGCACCTTTCAGGAAAGAGATGCTTCCTGCCAGAGCTTTCGAGAGTTTCTTTCCAACAGGTATTTCCGACATTGCCCACCTTGGACAGATCACTCGCCCTTGAAAACAGTAATTAAAAGCTAGGTAATTATACGCAAAACCGGAAGAGAAAAGAAAACGCTTTTAAGTGAGCAAGTGAATGTGACACACAAGTGACTTATTTGCAGTAACAGAACAATTTCCTTACAAGTGATCGTCAGAATACTGCTATACGATATTCTCCCTCTCCTCCCCCATTTCGAGATTCCCTCCAAATATTCTCATTTAGAAACATTATTGGCAAAAGTCTCCTTCCCCTGGACAACGGAAACCGGACCTGATCATGCTCTTAACATTGCTTCATGTCGCTAAATACGCTGGTGTACGAAACTGAAGGACGGAAGTAGCTTTCGAATGCTGTGTCACTGCCAAGTAATGCAGCTAGGATGCAGCTAGGTGAAACTTGGAACATGCATAGAAAGAACTGCTACATTATGGTACGTAACGTAGATGAGAGAAATAGGCAGTGAGGGGAAGAGAAATGACACTTTTATTCATGTACCTTGGAAGACGTGTATATTTATATTGTCTGTTGTCAAACGACAATTTATGAAAGATGTTTATATTTTATTTATAGGATTAAGTAGGAATAATTAATATTTGTCGTGTTGGAAATAACTGTGGTAGCAGGGAATGTCTGCACCAAAGTATTGTTGGCAAGAGAGACCGCACATTGATATAATTTTAAAAAGGGCGGGAGAGACAGCGTATGGATACATTTTAAGAAAAGGGCGGGAAAGACTGCGCATTGATACATTTTGTATTGGTAGCAGGGATTGTCTGCACCACAAAGCATTGTTGGCAGGAGAGACAGCACTTTAGCGTTCGTAGGAAGTCAGTTGTAAGCGAGATGTGAAGCGAGTCGGTAGCAGGTCTGAAGCGAGAGGTTGAGAGGAGCGGTGTGCCTGCCAGCCACTAGCTATGATTTACAAGAGATTATAGACGGATGTACAGAGATATCAGCCAACTGTTATCATAAGAGGAACTAATATAACTGAATTATTTTTTTGAGAAACTAAAGACTACTGAAGGTATGTTTGCGCATTGCTAGTTGTAAGATTATTGTAAAAAGTAAGTCCCGTTTGATCGTTTGTAAAATCATTTCATTCAGAATATAATTAATTTTTGCCAGCAATATTGCATTAGTGATTATAATCCATCTCAAAAACCATGAACGTAAAACTTCGCAAAATTTTATTGTTGCCAAGAAAAAGTTTAACTATGAATTATGTAACTTTAGTCAAATTAATTAAAGAATAACGTCAGCTTTGCTATTAAAGAATAACGTCAGCTTTATTAATAAATACAGCCACTTGTTATGACAGCCCAGCACCAGCTAATAGAGTATAGTAAATCAGAGTAAGTATATTCATGTCGCAGTTCGATGTAGCAGTCAGATGGCGATCCAGTAACAGTAAAAAAGGTAAGGAACAGTTTTGGATTATTGCAGGTAACGACTGAGGGCCACGACGACGACACATTCTACGTTTCGTCGAAATAATCAGCAAATCACTTTTAGTAAGCAGCATTTAAATTTGTATGCGAAGATTGCACTTATTGTTGTTGCGAAATAGAATTAATTTCAAAGGGAAGATTTCATTTGCTATCATTAAGGAAGAGATAGAAATTCTAAGGGAAGGTTTCATAGGTTATTGTAAAAGGGAAGGTTGCGTAACAAAAGAGATATAGAGGAGACGGGAAGATTTCAATCTTAACGACATTGAAGGCACCTCGACGTTGATGCTCCACTGGACATTACAAATGGCGGGGCATGACTTCCGCTTAACTGCATGTGTGACCACCAGGGACCGCCATGCATGTTCTGCAACGTGCTCCCATGCTGGCCACACGGTTGTTACGGAGTTCTCGTGGTAGGGCGTTCAATTCCTCCACCAGCGCAGCTGACAACAGTTGCATGGTCGTTGGCGCCCGTGGACGTGCTGCAGTACGTCCCCCACCGCATGCCACATGTGGTAGATAAGATTTAAGTGGGGGGAACAGGTAGGCCAGTACATTCACCGAATATCCTCTGGCCCCCCCAGAGCTCTTCGACCTGTGCCGTCAATGCGGTCGTGTAATTTCATCCATGAAAATGAACTCGGGATGGAATTCATCTCTGAAACCAGGAACATGGGGAAGGAGTGTAGTGTCAAAGTAACTGCAATCGGTGAGTATTCCGTGCTCAAAGATTTGGATTGTGCGTCCCCACATCATAACACCTGGTCCGCCAAAATGATCATGTTCGAAAATGTTCCAGGCTGCATTATGTGTTCCCTCCTCTTGCCGTATGAGGGTACATACGTTCAGAATCACCACTCAGACGGAATCTGCTCTCATCCGAGAAGAGCAAGCGACCGAAATTCTCGTTCATAAAGTTCCTCTGCTCCTGGTACCATAAAATGCTGCCGGCGTGCAGGTGTCAGCGGAACACAACTTACTGTTCGTCGGGCAAAGAGACCACTTCCATGTAGTCGCTATGCTACTGTGGAGCGCAAGATTGCGGGCCTGTTGCATGTGGTTTCAATTGCATCCGTTGTACGATGTGGGTGACTGCTTGACTTTTGCACAACGTAACGGTCATCTGCTGTTGTAGTTAACCATGGTCGATCACACTGCGTACTTGCAGCAGCAGTGCCTGTGGTTCGGAATCCTCCTCATGCACATGGAAGAATGTGCTGTGCAGTATGAAAGTCCTGCCCTACACTCGTCACACCTCCTTCTTTCAGGGCTCCTGTGATTCTTCCCCGTGTGAAGTCATCCAAATGTTGTCTCCAGACCATGTCGTAATGAAGAACATCCCACATTTCTCCGTAACTTCTCGCTGATTGACACGCACTGATTTCTCCCGCCCGTATAGCTGCCTATTGGTGCGAAGTAGCCCATTTAACGCTACAGTCACATTGATCTCAGGTCATCTGACGCCTTATGCTCGACTAGGTGACCTCTAACTACAAAATCCTGCACTTACATTCACTTCCACTGCTTAGTTAACATGTTATGTAACTATCTGGCTCGTCCTTATGTTTTACAGAGCAGTGTAGCAAGTATTCACTTGTTACAAAAACTTTACTGAAGCACTGCGGGCCCGGCTCATCATTAGAATGTCAGAAACAAATGCGGTACAAGTGTCGTGGTAGACTGTAATCGTGTCAGACTGCAACGTGACATGGAGATGTTGGTCCACTTTCCCTTTCATCTCGTTTCACCGAGACGACAATTACTGAATAGTTTGTTTCGTTATGACTGAATTCATGAGTAATGTGGGCTCGATTGTGCACCAGAGGAAAGTGTATGCGCGACAGCATTTCCCGCCGGAAAGGGAGTGTATGCCTCTCGGGAAGCTGGCAGACATATTGGTGGAGTAGTTCTGCCGCTGGTTCCTTAGCTTTCCCAGCAGGAATTGGACCGTCCTGAGCTGAGGAAAGATGTAAAGTAGTACGAAACGTTTTTAGATCTTATAAGCGTTCATGTTATGGTCTGAGAGAAGAATGTGAGACAAGGTGCATAAATTAATTTCATCAAACTCCCGATGTGCTTACAGAAAACGATCTAGTCACAATAGCAGTTGCTCCTTACTTAAAACTGAATAAAGATTCCGGTTTTCGGGGGTGAAGGTTAAGCTCCCTAGGTACTTACAGAAAACGTCGCAAATAGGCTCATATCTCGCCCAACTTTACGACGCACGAACGATTCCCGTTTGCGTCTTCCTGACAATAGCACTAAAATCACCGAGGGTCGCTGGGTAGCAATAAGTAAAATTCTAAATTTTGCGACTCGTGAAATAACGTGTAAGAGTCACGTGGCATGAGTTAGATATGTCTCTCTCTGCTCTGGTGCCCGTCATAGATGCAATTAGGAAAGTGCTTTGTTTCTTGTACTGTTTGAAGAAGACACCTTAGTTCAGAGTAAATGGTTACCTGTCGAAAAACAAATCTGTTTGATTGGTTCCTCGAATAATATCATTCCCTAACAAGGGCAAGTATGTTTCCCTTTTTTACATGTGTTATGGAGAGAATAAATCGCATAGTCGTCCTTTTATTAAGTGCGAGCAGGTAGGTCTTGCAGGGCACCAGCCCTTTAGAAGTAACGTGACATGCAATGCGAAGGTAAATGCGTTTGAGGTAGGTTATCACGCTGTCTGGGCACCAGCAAAAGGTTGAGATTAGCTGCCTCACTCACTCGGCCTTCTCCTCCAGACGAAGCACATTATGCTGCCAGCTGGTAACTCCGCTATCAGTGATCTTTTTAAGTTTAAACGAACTGTAATTCCTGTGAGATTCTGAAGAAGATCGTTTCAGAATCGGGTGGTCACCACAGAAAATTGTGAAGATGGCTGTGTTACAGGTGTACAAAAACATGCATGCTTTGAAAATAAAAGCAAGTGTTAGCCAATCTTTCAGATAGCGTTGTTGTGTTTTACCACGAATGGCACCTGTGCAATGTCCTCAATCCGTTGCAAGTGTCAATTATGATCAGAATAGCGTTCTGTGTAGTTGGAGCTAAGTGCATGTGAACGTGGTCAGATTGTTGATGCCTGTATGGTGGATGCTTCCGTAGCCAAGATACCCGAAGTGTTTGATCTTTCAAGAGGCATCGTATCAAAGATTTACGTAACATACAGGGAAAGAGGGCAAACATCGTCCCTAAGTCATGAAGTGGACGAACGAGAGTGAAAGAGGGCGAAAGCTGCAGATGGCACTGCAGAACTGAGTGTCACATTGCTTGTGCGACCATTTCGGCTGATCAGGACCGTACCATGGAATAATGTTTGTTCACCAGCAGTGATGCTGTGTTTCAAGGTGACAGGGCCCCTGCTCACACAGCTCGCATCGCCCAGGACTGATTTTGTTTGCACGAAGATGAGATGTCGCATCTCCCCAGGCCAACACAGATCTCATTATTCTTGAGCCTTTGTCGTCAGCTTTGGAGAGAATGGTGGGTGATCTCCATCCATCTCCATCATCGTTTTCCGAACTTGAGCATATTTTGCAGGGAGAATAATCAAAGACGTCCTTGAATACAATACAGGACATTAATTCATCCATTCAGAGACAATTGGTAGCTGTTTTGGATGCCAACGGTTTTCCTACAATAGGCGTGGTAACATGTGATGTTTGTCACGTTTCTATTCTTTGTCCACTCCCTGTATGCAATGGTATAGAGAGGACTTCACTTTGTTGGGAGCAGGTGTTTCTATTATGCTGTTCCAAGCATTTTGAAAGACCAACATAAGTGTTAGACTGTTGAAGATGTTTGCTAAAAATCTGGTCGACCGCAATTGCAGAAAAGATAGATTAGGAGTTTATATCTCTTATAGCGTCATCTTCAGATCAGGACACCAACATACGGTGTCTAAATCAAGAGAACAGATAAGGCACTACGTCATTACTTGTTAATATCCTTAAGGAAATGCCAACTGAAATGTCAACCTACATGTGTAAATACGACTGTAAATTGACATTTCCTTAAGGATGTTAGCACTGTAAAGACGAAGTGCCTTACCTATTCGCTTGATTTAGACATCACTTGTTTGTATCCTCGTCCGAGGATGACGGTTTGCGCAGTTGAAACCAGTAATCGCTGTTTTCTACATTTCTCCCTCCTTGGTCCCCCCCCTTTTTCGTTTTTTCCTTCCTCCCTCCTTGTTCTTCCCCCTCCTCCAGGTCTCCCCCCCCCCCCCCCCCCACTTGCCTTTGGCTCGGGAGTGTCAACTTTGTGCCGCCACTTTCGTGCAGTGTTCTACATTGAGTGTTCTACAGTGAGTGTTTTACAGTGAGTGTTCCGTGTTGTATTTTTTTGGGAAGTGTTGCGAACGGCCATCATACTGTCGCTGGGTGTGCCTTTTATCTCTTGTGAACAGAAACCAGACTGTCCCCGTGTTTTTTAATTGTATGTGTACTATGTTCCTTGTCTGATTCCTGTGTCTTTTATTAACGTTGCCAACCCCTTTTGCTTTCTGTTTTAACTTTCCGCATTTTTCCGCCATTTTACACTGGACATCACCGTTTTATCGCCTGTTTTTCTTGTTTCTTTTCTTCTTCCGTTTTTTAAAATAAAAGTCTGTAGGCTGTAGAGCAGCGTACCAAGCTGCTGCCAGCCCGCCCCCTTCGGGGGGAATTGAAAATCAATAAAGGAAAAAAAATTTCTACAGTGTGATCTTGGATAAATAAATATTTTAATGCACAACATTCAAGTTCATAGATCGCACGTTGGCATTGTAGTCGATCAAAGGCAGGAGTAATAAGGTCGAGAAAACGAACCTTAGAAATCTCCAGTTTAAACACGAGTAAGCTCTCCTACGAAAGTCCTTGCAGAGTCATTGAATTTTCCCTTGTTGAGATATTAGGAGCATCTGTGTTTTACTTGGTAAAGAACATTTAGTAGCCAAGCTACCATAAATACCTCTTTAGTTTTGACAACCGATTTGACAGATATAACTGTCATCTTCCAGTTTTCAAAAAACTTTTGTTGCGGAAAGTGCTCATTGCAAGTTAGAGCCGCATGTCGTGTTGTGATTATGTTGGATAAAATATAGACTTTATACAAAGATCTGCGGACATAAAATATTTACTGTTAAAAAGCACACATTGCACATAGCCATGTCCCTATACGTGGCGCTCACAGTTGAATGTAAAGTGTTAAAAATCACCATCAACGTTAACAAAAGATTTTTTGACAAATAACAGTAAAATAATGATAACATGGCGTAAGGTTCTGGCCGACCATGCATACGTTCTGTAACAAAGATATTTTGAAGCCCAGAAGATGAGTTTCTGCCGAAACCAGTTGTCCAAAGTAAAGACGAAATTATGCGATCTTGGCTATTGGAAGTTTTATATCGTTGAAGGGTGTCATCACCCTGATCAAGAACTGGGAGTGCTAGTGGTTCTACTAGTTCTGTACGTATGATTATTTTTAGTTGTTACTGCATATGACTCCGTAGAGTGCATTTATCCTGTTTCACATTATATGCGGTTGTAGGCTGTTAGATGGTGTGCCTGGTGCTTCGCGGGTATTCTGCGTCGCTTAAGTGAGTCGGTAAACACCTCGGAGGGGCTTTCGCAGTAGACATAACCACCGAGAGCGTCCGTAGAACGAGAGAGAAGTTTTCCCGGCGGCGCTGGACACGCACGCAATGACGCGACCATTTCCGGCGCGGCGAGCGCACCCGAATGCCGACGCGCCCGAAACGCGATAACGCCCGGCTCCTCACCGATGAAAAGGAGCCCCCTCACCCCAAGCCAGAACCTCGACCGCCTCCTTTCCGACGTGACGCAATCGGCCCGGTGCCGAACCGATGGGAAGCGGCGATAAAACGAGCACTGCGGAGCGAACAGCAAGAGAGAGCGCGGGGCAAGGCCAGGCGCTGGGCTTTCGGTGCGGTTCCTCCACGTGGCTGCGTCGAGTTCAAGGCTCTGCGCGGACATGAATCACGACGGCGCGGCGCGCACTGCGAGCCAGAGAGAGAGAGAGAGAGAGAGAGAGAGAGAGAGAGAGAGAGGGAGGGAGGGAGAGAGGGCGAGAGAGGCGAGGGGGCGGGAGAGAGCGAGAGCAGTGCAGTGGGCACGATCCGCTTACATCACCGGCCTAATCATTGTTTTCAGAATGCTCGGCCGTCCGAACCGAAGCGCGGTAATAAACAGAACAGGTTATTAGAAGCGGGCGGTCGGCCGCACCAGACCCATCTCGGCCAGTCCCGGGCCGGCCGCACGGCACGGCGAAGCCGTAAATGATAATCGCCCTCAGCGGTCAAAAGCAGCGCAGGGAGGTCACCGGCGCTTCTCCGCTCGCGGCTCGCACCTGCCCGCCGCTGCCTCGCCGCCGCTGGCTGCGTGTTGGACTCGCGGCTGTCCGCGCTCTAGCAGGCGCTCTGCGGAAACAAGTTGGTTGGTTGGTTGCTTTGGCGTATAGAGGCACCAAACTATAGGGTCATGAGTTCCTTTTTCCTCATGCAAACAAGGCTCAAGTTGAAACACTTCTCAAAAGGAGTTGGGGAAAGAAAAGGGCGGAAAACTAACGGGAAACCACACGGAAAGACAAAACAAAAGAAGCTAACCACAAGCGGAAAACGAACACAAAAAGGAAAAGTAGTATAATTAAAGGAACGTAGCAGATGGCCAAGGATTGTTGATCACAAGAATAAAAAACGTTGAGCCAGTCAGTCTGCTAAACCCGTAGGACAGGACAAGTACAGGGTGGCGCAGGGAAACGGGAAATTTCGAAATAACGTCATTTCCATGAATAAATTCATAAAACCAGTAATTTATTAACAAAAGTGAATGTATTAAGTATGCCATTATTCAGTATGTCTTTACAATCAAAATGTCCAAAAGTGTCTCTTTACTTTTTAAAGATGACATCGGAAAGATGTGCTCCCATTCGGCGTTCACACTGTAACAGCCTGTTATGAAAACTCTGGAATTGCGGTGTAGCAAATCTTGGGGAATGGCAGTGATTTCGTTTTCAATGTTCTTCAGTTCATGGATTGTTGTAGAACGTGTACGGTCCACCTTGCCTATAAGATATCCCCACAGGAAGAAGTCGCACACACTAAGATCAGGGGTCTCGCAGGCCATGCAATGTCACCGTTACGTGAAATAATGCGTCTTCCAAACAATTGACGAACTGCTGCCATCGATTGTCGAGCAGTGTGTGACGTGGCTCCGTCCTGCTGAAACAACATGTTTTCGACGTTAAGATTAAGCTCGTACAGTCTCGTTGTAAAGAATGTTTGAAGCATTTCAACATATCGAGCGGATGTTACTGTCACTGCACTACCATCCTCACGTTCAAAAAATAAGGGCCGATAACACCATGACATGATACAGCACACCATATTGTGACCTTGGTGCTATGTAGTGATCGCTGGGTGAAACTCACAAGGATTCTCCTGTGCCCAATAACGAAATTTCTGTTTGTTCACGAATCCGTTCAGGTGGAAATGGGCTTCGTCTGATATCCCTAAGTTACCAAGGAAATTCGCGTCCTCGTTCATTTTAACCAATATCTGGCTACTAAACTCCATACGTGACGCTGGGTCTCGTTCATGTAAGTGTTGCATAATCTGCAACTTATAAGGATGGAAGTCTAATTCTTGCAGTAATCTTTGTAAGCTTCGTCGCTTAATCCCCAGCGAAGATGCGTGCTGTCGAACGGAGCGGCGAGGACTTCTCTCGATTGCAGCTCTAGCAGCTGCAATGTTCTCTTGGGTACGTACCGTTGGAATGCCACCTGGAGGTTTCTTTTTCAAGGCAGATCCTGTTTCTTCAAAATGACGCACCCACGTTGTAATCGCATGTGCAGATGGGACACGTCCATGACGTCCAAGCTGGTAATGCTGTCGAAATGTTCTCTGCGCGGCAGTCGCACTATCACCATTTTTGTAAAACGCTCTCACAGGTATTGCACGTTCCGCACCAGTCCAATTCTCCATGATTACTAAATAACAATGCATTCACATCAATTGTGCAAAGTTTCGAACATCTGCCGGCGCTACAGTGCTGCCAACTGTAACGTTCAAAATTTCCCGTTCCCCTGCGCCACCCTGTAGTAGGAATTTTGGAAGGGGGCCAGATTGAGCGGCTTTCAGTTACACTCCAAACATAACACTTTATTTAGTTGTCCAAACATTACAGCGCAACTTCTAAGCTTAACCATCGACAGAAAACGTCTGTAATTCTCAAACAGCTGAAGGCCCATGAATTAAATACAGCTGCTACAACTATTTATTTATTTATTTTTGAGACAGAAGGCTCTAGGCTTCAGCCTTAAATAGTATTTAAGGCCACGCGATGTAAGACTTGACTAGTCAGATAGATTATTGACTGAAGGCCAATAAATTTAAAACAACATAACTACAATAACCTATCAATAGGCAGAAGGCCCAAGTTTTATGACCAGTAAGAAACCTTACCTCAAACGGCTGAAGGCCTTTGATAATAAAAAAAAACTGCAACCAATTTTCGAAGGCAGAAGTCCCTAAGCTTTTATCCTTAAATAGTATTTAAGCCAAAGTGATGTAAGACCTGATAAGTAAGAATCCAAAATTTTAAAGCGGCTGAAGGTCCATAATTTTAAGAACAACACAACTACAGTAAATTTTCAACGGGCAGAAGGCCCACAGCTTTACCTTGAAAGAATGTAATACTTGATAAGCAAGAGCCTTAAAACTTAAAGAGGCTGAAGGCCCATGCCTTTTAAAAACAATAAACAATAAATTTTCAACAGGCAGAAAGCCCTCAACTTTATCCTCCAAAAGGTAATACTTGATAAGTAAGATCCTTGAAACTTAAAGCGACTGAAGACCGATGCTTTTAAAAAACAATACCATAAATTTTCAACAGGCTGAAGACCCAAGCTTTATCTTCATACAACGTAAGACTTGCCCAATTTAGAAAAACTTCCTTTTAAAACGGTGAAGGAATTTGTTTTTAAAAACTCAATTACAAGCATACAAATTCCAACCATCGGCTATGAGCCATTAAAAATGCCCAATTAAACGCTAAGGTAAGAAGGGGGCTCGGTCTGCCCTTGAAATCTTAACGTTTGCTTAGGTGAGACAAGAAGTCGGCCCAACTATACTCGATCCCCTGGCAACACAACCAGGAGACAGTCAGGGAACCACCGACAAGACGACTTGCTAACCAGCGACCAGTATACGAGAATTCCAAAGCCAACACGTTACAGACATAGCCGCCCATAACCAAAAATACATTAAGCCGTCAAAAACTACACACCCTGTTGGACAGTGGCAACAGGTGAGGAAAGGACACTGCCTGAATTTACGTCAGCGACCAGGGAAGGTGACTGGAACACTAACGGCCACAAGACAGAAAATCCCGCTGATGCACTTGAATTTCAAAGAGACAAATATAGTTAATTCCACCAAACGGTGGCTAAATCTTCACCAACTCTAAGACTCACTGTTGCTCCCAGGAATACCGCCAACAGCGAACCACCGACCAAGGGGTAATAAAATCACCACTCAACTTTCATGTCCTGGGTCGGTGAGTCACGAACCTCGTAGCACTCGGAACAGCCCCCACACGCTCCGACACTGCGTAGAGACTGCCAGCGGGCCCGGCCGACTGCGTCGTACAGAGATTTGCTTGCTGATCCGCTCCAACCGACCGACTGGCTGCACACCGCCAAGCCGGAACTATAAGCATTAGACCAAAGATGGTATACAGTGCAAATATCGATACACACCGCTGCTGCCACTCGTAGAAAGAGGAGGAACAATAACCGCGGGAAACCGAAAGCAGAGTAACAGCCAAGTTTTAAAGCAACGTATAAGCCTGGGTCAGCACGGCTCATAGTGGAATTAATTAAAATAATATAGCAGATGGTCAAGGCTGGCTGATCACAAGTATAAAAAAGGTTGAGCCAGTCACTCTGCAACACACTAAAATCTCCAGCCTAAAAGAGAAGGCGAGAAGAAGAACACCAAGGCAAACAATCAGCAAAGAAAAAGTGACGAAGAGTTAAAATGGAGAGAGGATGGAGGCCTGGGAGAAAAGGCCAGACGCCCATCCTTAGCTTGTGTGATAAATACCCACCTTACGAATAAAACGTAAAACAACAGCAGCCATTGAGGCATTGTCGCCCAACACCGAAGGTAGGGTCCTGGGAAGGTTAAAAGTCCCCCACAGAGTGTGTGGTGTCACAGCCAGACACCACACTTGCTAGGTGGTAGCCTTTAAATCGGCCGCGGTCCGTTAGTATACGTCGGACCCGCGCGTCGCCACTGTCAGTGATTGCAGACCGAGCGCCACCACACGGCAGGTCTAGAGAGACTTACTAGCACTCGCCCCAGTTGTACAGCCG
Organism: Schistocerca americana; assembly: GCF_021461395.2. Lineage (NCBI taxonomy): Eukaryota > Metazoa > Arthropoda > Insecta > Orthoptera > Acrididae > Schistocerca > Schistocerca americana. The sequence goes on along the minus strand of NC_060123.1, from coordinate 275,001,960 downwards.
ACGTTAATAGCAATGGTTCACTGACAAATACGCTCTCATTTGCTGAGACGATAGTTACCATAGCCTTCAGCTACGCCATTTGCTACGACCTAGCAAGGCGCCATTACCAGTTTATATTCGGTATAATAATGTCTATACAAGAGCGATGTTCTCCAATTGTGGATTAAAGTTAAGTATTCCAAGAACTACGTTCTTTTCTTTATAGGATAATTACTTTACCTTGTTCCAGGCCTCACGCCAATCTGCGTGAGCTTAACGCGTGCCTTTCGGCTACCTCCGAGTGGCTTGGCTGTCTTGCCACGCCACTGCAGAGTGCCTAAAATTGGGCAGTCCAACAAGATGTGGACGATAGTTATGTGGGAGCCACAGAAACAACGAGGTGGGTCATCGTGATGGAGGAGGTCACCGTGTGTAAGCCATATATGGCCGATGATTAGCCAGCAAAGTACAACAGAATCCCTGAGAGTAGCTTGCATGGATGACAGCCACACATTCGTTGTCTCCTTGGTAAGACGTAGCTTGTTTGGTGTACTGAGGGTGCGCCCTTCAGTATCCCAAATCGCGAAACCTTTGTGGCGGAAGACCGATCGAAGATCAGTCTCTGGCAGGCCAGTTTCCAGACTTGGATTACTGGTAGCCTGTTCAACCAGGCGGTCAGCAAGTTCTCTGCCGGGATCACGACATGTCCTGGGGTCCAAATGAAGGTCACCGAACGTCCACTGTTGCCGAGGGCATAAAGAGACTCCTGAATAGTCAGTACCTAAGGATAGCGAGGGAAGTAGTGGTCGAGAGCTTGTAGGCTGCTTAAGGAGTCATTACAGACGACGATGGACTCCCCAGCGCCGGAAGAACAGCCTTTGCTGACTAATATTCTTTCAAAATTTTGTGTGTTTTTCTGTCACAGATACTACACTGGTGTATAAGTGACTACTAGTTACGCCCGTCTTCGCGCTCTTCGAGGCGTACTTCGAAAACAGAACAGGTAGAACAACCAGCCAGTATCGATATTACTGCTGGCATGTTAAAGATGGAAATGGAATTACAAGTTTCCGTCACACGCTGATGGCAGTCGTGCGGGGTACGGTGGACCCAGTGGTGCCTGCCCACTGCGCCACACATCCAGTGGCTCTGTACTACGAGCGCCCTCTGCCGCCGCAGTATAGGACGGCCGTAGGAAGCCACATGTCCCACTCAGACTTGGAACCTCTTTACTGCATGGCACTACACGGCCGCCACCTAGTCACAGTCCTGACACCATCTTTCATGCTTAGTTCGGAGAGCCTCGCCCTGTTGATATTATGATAGCTGGACTCTGTTTCTTGCTGCATCATTTGTATTGAGTCTTTGTACACTTGGAGATATACTAGTTAAGTCACTCTTCTGTTTACTGTCTTAACTTGTTCGCTAATCATTTCTGCTCCCGTCCACGTTTCCTACGACGACAGATGCTGCACCACTACATAGCCCATCTCTCCTTACCAGTGTGTGCAAAGTCGAACACAACACTGCTGCTCAGAAGTTTTGATTATTGCACTGACACAGGTCTCACACTTGTTCACAAATGATTATCATTTTCAGATCGTTATGCCCACATTCAGGTCAACAGCGTTGTTGGGTGACATATCCATGAAATGTATACTTGCACGCCTGGAACTGTAACAACTAATAAATTTTTCTAGGCTGTTATGCCGTGGTCGAATGGATTTCGCATGTGAACCAACCGTTTCGTCCCCAAATACGGATGACAGCTTCAAGGGGGATCATAGCTTTTTCGAATGTCCAATTGCCACCCTGGCTCGCTGCTGATTGTAGCAAAATTCCGTTTCCATGTGTTCCCGCATTTTGGTGTGACACGTTTTGAATACCCGAGCGCAATTGGACATTATCGATTGCCATGGTAGAAGACTTGCACACATCTTCTTCAACACCCGGATCCGAATGTCATTCATTTTCACGACCTTCTCCACCATATTTAAATTTCTAGGGTGTTTTACAGTCAAATGACTTCTCTGTATAACCTTTCACAGTATGCTGCCAGTACTTGAATCGTATGAAAATGAACGTGGTGGTCTCCTGGTTGCAAAGCCTGTTCCAAAATAGCTTATCTGTCAGTCTCCCCACTTCTACGATTGCCTTTGTGCACCTCTAGCGGTTTTTTGACTGTCTTTATTTACGTGTGTTTGTAGGTTACCGCAACGTTCCATTCTGCGAAGATTTTTTCGAATGAGGTTAGTAATGTCCTTAATGAAAGGCAGGACAGAAAAAATTTCGATTTCACAGGTGCTTGTGTATCTCTAGGACATTTTTACCGCAGTCTTAAGGCTTTTTTTGGCCTCAGCAGACGAATAACCATTTTTCAGCAATGCATTGGCGAGACGTTTCAACATTGTGTCAAGCAGTTCCGATTCGCAGGTAGGCCTATTCTCTCTATCCGCCAACGTTGTTACGGTGCCTCACTCTTGTTCAAATCTCAGTGTGGGTAACGGTCTGTTCGCATGGGTAACATATCTACAGCCCGCGTGCACAGAAATAAAGGGTCATTATAATTAAAGTACAGATATTCACAGCAGTCCAGTGTGCGCTGTAACTGTGGCATTGCAGTGAAACTTGGTAGCTACTGTAGTGCACCGACTTATGCTGGAAGAAAGGGATTAGTTCCAATTTGGGCCGTCAGGTGCACTTCTGGTGCTGTGAATGCGGGAAAGACGTAAAAAAATGTTTCCGTGTGTTATGGATTAGGAATGGGCGTGGGCAGAAAGGGCCAAACAAGTGAAAGTCATAATTTTGGTATTATTATTATTAAGCGCAGCTTTCACAATTTGTTCCATATAACCACCAGAAATGTCGACGAGATGCTGTACAGCGCCAGATTTGCACCTGGTCGACAAAACTAGAACAAATTTTTTTTTCAGTCAAAATCGGTTTCGCACTAACGCATTAGCATATATACCAAATTTGCCTGCAGACGATAATTACAGCCCAGACTGGACTTCTTATCTCCGTACATCCATATTTGCATAGATCATGGGGGCGACAGCTGCCACTAATAAACGTTCTGAATACAAAGAATCTTTATGAACAGCATTGTACTTGATGACCTTGTACAACTGCCTATCGCTTTCCCCATTTTGTTTACGCACGCAGGCTTTACATCAGCAAACTTTTAAAATCTCATTATACAACACGAAAGTTACGGTCTTTCAATGTAAAACCTAGTACGCATGAGTATACTATTCAAGAACGAAATAATTGCACAGGTGTCACAGTTTAAGTGTCTGGGCTGCGACACAAATTTTGACTGTGATAACCACATAGACGAAAAGCCGCATAAATTTTAGCATTATGTGGAACAACACGCTGAACAATTAATTACTAAACCCGAAAAAATACAAAAATAAAATTCAATAAAACTGTTCTATACTGGAAGAGAAATAACATAGCAAAATAGCAGAGATGAGATTTTCGAGAAAAGTTAAAGGCAGCCCAAGTTTAATTAACGAATCTTCATAAATATTTGAGATTACATGCTAGTAATCAGGAAATGGCTTAAGACAGAGATAGACAGAAATAACATGTGAATAAAATGATAGATGGAAGACTACTCGAGGAAATACTGAACGATAATCCTGAAGGAAGAAGAAACCGATGTGGACCAAGGGAAGATAGAAATATTTTAAAGACAGATGAAATACATCTTGAGAAATGACCTGCACGGTAAAATCAAACCGAGCTTTCACAAGGGCTTACTGGACAGCCGTTCTTCCCACACACAGTTCGCGATTACGATATGGAAGACGATAGTGGTGCAAGAGTATCTTCCGTCACAGGATGGTACCTAGCGATGGGAGACATAGGGCCAATCCCCTCCCTTTTACTCTAGAAATAGCTCGCAGTCACTCGTATTCTTCACAGACAGACACATACAGCAATTTAGTACGTCTGAAGAAAGTCAGAAGACGGTGTCTACTGTCTAAAGCAAGTCTACAGAGAGCGATTTGTCGTGGAATCTCCAAACTGTTTCGACCTTCACAGCTTTTCTCTTTACAACTGAAAATTCCACACTTGTCAAAACTACGAAAATGAATACATAAAGTATTCTCATGTATCCGAATGTTACCCCTACGACCGTCCGTCTATAATGGCCGTTCATATGTCTGCTTTATTTCCTCTAGCAAATAATAAGGCCAGGAAGACGCAAATAGAAATGTTGCTGAGCGTCAGAATCAAGTTACAATTAGGGGATTAACGGTGCATTAATTGTTTTGAAAACTGTTGTGCTAATAATAGTACGCCGTCGCGAAGTAATCTTCAGTGATAGGAAAAGAAATACATGATCTTATCAGCATGTGGGTTTCAAGGGAGGTCGTCAACGGACCGTCCGGCAAGGAGCGACAAGACGCCATTACAGCTATTGCAGAAATGATAAAAAATATGTAACCGCCAGTCTTGGTAGTGTGTAATTAGCTGACTGACCTATGCTTTTATATTGCACCAGGCCAGATAATTTGACGAAAACTGTTGTGAATGCTAAATGAAATTAAGTATAAATGGAAAATTCCGGAATACAGATAAAGTTGTGTTTTAAAATTATCTAGTGGTTCTCATTATTAAATTGAGGTTATTTGAGTGAGATGATGGAAAGTTTATTTTACGTGTGCAATAGTTAAGAGAACTGAGAAGAACATTTATTCTCTGGAATTTATAGCAACTCTTAGGGCTTTGAACTTTAGATTTGTTACAGGAAAGAACTTTTTTCAACACGCAGTCAGACGCACAGCCAGCGCCGAAAGACAGACAGTTTCAGTTAACTGTCCATTGCGCTTATTCGAGGATTTGACTATTATGCCTCTGTTGGATGTTTTACCTGAGTCGGAATTGAATAATTCTTTGAGCGCTCAAGAATGGGGATGTGGGAACAGATATGTAGTTAATTAATCCCAAACACCATATAAGAGAAACGCCTAACCTACATCTGACTACGAACTCCTCAAGCAAGCGTACGATGAATGGCGGAGGATACTAACCGCTACAAGGCTTTTCTTTTCCTGTAAGACTAACAAATAGAGCGAGGGAAAAACGACTGGCTACATGCCTCCATAAGAGCCTAATTTCGCTTATCTTATCTTCATGGTCCTTACGCGAAAGCCGGCCGGAGTGGCCGTGCGGTTCTAGGCGCTACAGTCTGGAACTGAGCAACCGCTGCGATCGCAGGTTCGAATCCTGTCTCGGGCATGGATGTGTGTGATGTCCTTAGGTTAGTTAGGTTTAATTAGTTCTAAGTTCTAGGCGACTGCTCAGAGCCATTTGAACCTTACGCGAAAAGTGCGTTCTCGCCAGTAGAATTGATCTGCAGTGGGCTTCAGATGCCGGTTCTTCAAATTTTCTTAACAGTATTTCGCGAAAAGACAGTCGTCTTCCCCACAGGGATTCCCATTTGAGTTCAAAGCATCTGCATAGTACTTGAGTGTTGATCGAACATACAGGTAACAAATCAAGCAGTTCCATTCTGATTTGCTTCGATGTTTTCGTTTACTCTGATCTGGTGAGTAAACCGAAGTCGACCATTGGCCTTCTCTATTATCGCCCTTACGTGCCTCTTCCATTTTATATGGCTGTAAAAGATATTTAGCAGTCGTCATTGGGTTGAGCAGCACACTTTCATTGCTGTAGTCGATCATTACTCGATTGTTATTCCTCTCCATTTACGTTACCTTACGTTTTTCTTCATTTAGAGCAAGCTGCCATTCAGTACACCAACTAGAAATTCTATCTGTCATGTTGCATCGTCCTACGGTCACTCAACGACGGCACGCTCCTGTACATCACAACGTCGATAGGAAACAGTTGCTGCTCATCATGTCC